>NC_142068.1:44245000-45526250 GCF_059756535.1 Pantherophis guttatus
TGCTCATATGACTAGAGATTGGTGAATTTTTAAGCACAATTATCAGCTCACTTTGCACAATTAAATAAAAAGGAAATAACTTCCAGAGCGTGACCAGGGCCGGATTTTCCTATAGGCTAACTAGGCTTCAGCCTAGGGCCTCAAGATCAAGAGGGGCCTACATTCAAATTGTTAGCAAAATTAAAATTACACTTTCACTATAGGTGAAAGGGCCTCATAAGTGGAATAGCCTAGGGCCTCTTTTCATCTAAATCCGGCCCTGAGTGTGACTCTAAAAATATAGGAACATTGTTTTATATAGCTCAGGTGTTTAGTCTACCAAGAACTGCCTCCTCAGATTAGCAGAAATTTTCCAGCAGAGCTTTCCTCTCATTTAATCCCATCCCCTTTTTTTAAACAGGAGGTGCTAAAGACTGAAACTGGGACTTTTTGCATCCAAAGCAGGGGCTATTCTACTAAACTGTGTTCCCTTCGTCTTGTCTATAAGTTGATCCTTAAATATGAATTAGAAGATGAAAAAGTGTTTTATTTTCATTCATATCATTCCATCATTAGAGTTTAATCCTTAGAACTGCAACCCAAATATTATGCTGAAGTCAGTAACTGGCTTGTTTTAAAGATCCCAGGCTGATCTGCTTTGTTTAACAGGAAGAAGAGCTCTGATCATTGCACATGCCTCTTTTTCACATGCATCTTAAGGAGCCTATAAGAGGACCTGAGAGAGCATTCACAAGTGTAAAGGAAATATGGGACAGTTGCCAAGTGTGACAAAAATCATTCTCAAAAGGTTCTGAAAGGTTCAAGACCTCTCGTTTCCAAGGGGACACCATTAAGCAGAGAATAATTAAGCAACCATTATTTTATTTCATAGATAAATCAGAAGCCAGTACTTGTCTACTCTAAGCAGCAGAGTGCTTGAAAACAACAACCCAAAAGGTTACCATAGGCTATGAAACGAGATAGTCACTCTTGGGACATAACTTTTAAGACTGAATTAGGTTGGTTCTGTAAGAAAATAAAGTAAGAAAACTGAAGATTAGTGCTGGTCTTGTTTGAATTTCAGTGGATAATAATGCTGAAGAAAGACTCATAGAAGGACAAAGTTCTGGGAACCTTCACTCTTGGCACCAAAAGCTATTCTGAAAGGGCACAATGAATGAAGGAGGGCGGGAGCCATTTCCATTCTCGAAAGAGATGCATGAGGATGACCTTTTATTTTCCCTTTCACATGCATGCATTCCAGTTTGCACGTTCATTAATTTTCAGTGACGTAGTCCTAGCAGTAAACAGAAAAAAACCTTCCTAGGTTTCTAATAAAATCCAGGACATTTTAATGAAAACTCCGAGGCTCCAATCCTATAATTATTTACTCAGGATGAGGGTGCAATTTTAAGTAGACTTTACAGAACTGTGCTGTTAAAGCATTTATCCAGTTGACATTTCAGTGAGAACAACTGAAATCCATTTTGAAATTTAGCTCAAATGGAAGGGTGTATATTTAAAATGTACACGCAGAAAAAATGCATGAGGAAAAAATGCAATATAAACTTTATATATTTAATTTTGTCCCATATTCAGTCCTAAATACATATTTTATAAATTTTCAGAATTCAACAACATATTAAAAATAATAAAAATAATTTGTTTGCCAACAAATTTCTGTCCTCTAAGAGTATGAAATTTTATTTCAAATGAAAATTTCTTTTGAACATACTCCAATCCAGATTTTGATAAACCTCAAAAGTAGCAGAAATCTGAAGCTGTGGAACATTTACTAAATTCATCTCTATATGGTACTACTCTTCACTATTGATTGATGTTTGGTAAGATTTTGATAGGAAATTGGTTGTTTCTTAATTGTATTGAGATCATCCTACAGGTGCTAGTGAACAAAAGTTCAATTAACATTAACTTGCCACAAAATTTTGTATTGTGGTTTCAACAGTAATCAAAAATGTTTTCAACAAAAATACCAAATATGATCCAATTTAATTTGTGGTGTTTAAGAAATAATTCCATCTGAATTTCTTTTCTTTTTTATAGTTTATCAAGATATATAACACAGAGAAAAATGAAAATAATGGGAAAGTAAGGGAGAAAAAAGAGAAGGGGAAAAAGTGTAAGGGAAAAGGAAAAAAGGGGGGGGAAGCAGTGACTTCCAACTCTTTTTAGCACAGTAGAATAAGGTTATAACAAACAGCCTCAACTTTTTAACTTTTACATAATAATATATACTAGACATTTCTATAACAACAAATCTATCTAATCAGCAAAAACACCTGGATTTCTTAAATGAGTTTGGGGATTCTAAATAACCACATTCTGTTTAGATTGGAAGATATGCAGAGCAAAGTGTGGGAAAGATCCCTCTAGTGATGAACATAAAATTTTGTTGTCTGAAATGAAGTTAAATGTTGACTCTGTTAGAGCTCTAAATCCAGTGGCACTGAAACTTTATGACTTACTCATGACTTACTGACCATAAAGAGCTGGGATATAGATAGAGATTTAATTATATACTTTGTCTCTGTCCACCGCTCTGCCTGCCCTTTGTCTAAAAAGATTTTTAATTGAGGTCACTTCATTTAGCTTTTCTTCCCATGGATGCATACACACACAGAGCAGACTATCTCTGACTATCTAGTAGGACGGAACTAGCTAGATCCTTTTAATGCATTTCCAGCAAATAAATCTCTTTTCTATTACATTTTTTAAAAAATTGCTTCACTAATCCTTGCCCAGGTGTGATTATCCTTTTCAAGGATGTTCACAGGCACAATTCAATTCTTAAATTTAACAATAAGACCATATTGAAACACATTGCCCCATCTTCACCTTTCTCAAATATAAAGGTATTTTAAAAGATGAATAACAAATATTAATCAATCCCTAAGCATTTGGAAGATAAATTTCTTTCCATTTTTATATGATTACTCTCTTTGCTGAGCTCCAGGCTTAATAAAGCCAAACTTCAGAAAATGATAAATTCTGCATTTTTTGAATCATATTTACCTACTATATTTTACACAACTTTCAGCATTTCAACCAGCTCTGTAATGAATTATCTATCAGAAAGTTCTATCAGAGTATTATTCATGAACTATTTACCAAACAACTAGTCCCCAGTGATGAAAGGTTCCAAATAAAATTCTTTTTCTAAGATGTTAAGCACTTTCCACTGCCAAGCATTCCCAAGAAATTGCCAAATAATTATTCATAATAATAATAAATGCAAAAGCTCCTCTTGGCAGCAGACAAACTGAAGTGGACTGAATACACAGTCTGGTCTTCAACATTTTAGCTTTCTGGAAGAGTGCAGAAACAGGGTCAGAAGATTATTGTCTCCTTCTATATAATTCTGTATGTGACTATATTGCTGGCCAGTGGAAATGTCAGTTGCTGCTCTCTCGTTGGAACTCTACCATCTACTGTTTATTGCCAGGCAGCTGAACTCACACTTTCTGCTCATCATTCATTGCTTTCTTTCAAGTCTGCATTTAATAGACTGGGCATCAGATTCTAGAAGTTACAAAGGCCTATTCTGGCAAAGCTTTTTATAAAGCCCATCTGTAAAAGCTATTCAGATCAACTCTGTGTGATATATTTTAGACATATGGCTCAGAATAGTATGTTATGCATACATTCTTCTTTGCTTTCTTTTTTTCCCTTCCCTCCCACAGCACATTTAATACTGTGTTCTTTTTTTTAAAAAAAGGTATTCTACAGGTATAGCATTACCAATATAATTTGTTGCTTCTTTGATTGTTGATAAAAGAAGAAAGTGTCAAGGAATGAAATTTCTTTCTATTTGTTTATCACAGGATTGAAATTCAATTAGAATCAAATCTTTGGTTGCATTATTGTAACCCAATGAATGCCACAGATTAGGAAGAAAATGAATGGGATAAAGAATATATTAAGTTGGAAATGTTTTCAGTCCTTTTGGGAAACACTCCAAGTTCTCAATACTGTGCCTCACAAACACACAAATTAGTGCTTACTAGTATCCTGCTATAAACCAGAATATAGTTTGCAGGTGCTGGCACAGTTTATCATTGGTAATTTTTCTACCTAAGGTAGCAACATTTTTTCTTCTTTTGGAGAACAAATCTGTAGGTTCTTTATTGCCCACTTTAAGTGAGTCTGATAAGATGGAATACTGTAAAGATGTTGATTTAGCCAAAATGACAGCTATCAAATCAGAAATAAAAAGTAAAATAACAAAAGGAAGGAATAATTGAATGAATACCAAAAAAAGACCAAATTTAGTAATAATGGAAAATTGAAAAAGTACAGGATTTAACTAGAGTCAAGAAACATAAAGTTAAATTGTAAGTAAGCAATTCTTAGAAAATATCATGGAAATAATATAAAATATTAATAAAATTAGACCTAAAAAGGATATGTACCTATAACACCTAAGCATAGTCTTAATATTTTAGACATATATACATTTATACATACATACATATATACATACATAGCAACAGAATACTATAAACAAATATAGGACACATATGACGATTAAGTACAAAGGGCATAAAAATAAATGAAAGAATCATTGTATAATGATTTCCTGAAAGCTGCATATCAAGAGGCATATACTACAGTTAGATGAATAATATTTTTATATATGCAAGTAGTCATAGAACATAGAACATGGAACAATAGAGTTTGAAGTGACATTGGAATTCTCCTAGTCCAACCCCCTGTTCAAGCAGGAGATTATACCATTTCAGACTAGTGGTTGTCCAGTCTCTCTTTGAAATGGGACACTCACCACTTTTGAAGGCAAGTTTCTTCTTTACTTTACTTTACTTTTATTAGACTTCTATACCGCCCTTCTCCCAAAGGTCTCAGGGCGGTATACAGCCATATTAAAACACATAAAATTTACAAAATTTAAAAACCATTAAAATCAAATATACAAAAATTTGGCCCACAAATTAAAAACTGACATACACCCATTAAAATTCATATTCATGTTAGGCCAGCCCGGCTTGTTGAAACAAGACGGTCTTCAGGGCGTGGCGAAAGGTGCGCAGGTCGGGGATCATACGCACATCTAGGGGCAGCTCATTCCAGAGGGCTGGTGCCCCCACAGAGAAGGCTCTCCCCCTGGGCGTCACCAGTCGACATTGTTTGGCTGACGGCACCCTGAGGAGCCCCTCTCTGTGGGAGCGTATTGGCCGGTGGGAGGCTGTCGATGGCAGAAGGCGGTCTTGTATATACCCATTGGTTGATTGTTCTAACCATTAGGAATTGTCTCCTTAGATCTAAGTTGTTTCTCTCCTTGGTTAGTTTCCATCCTTGTTTCTTGTCTTGTATTTTTTTACAACCACAATTAAGCCCAAAATATACATTGCTAAGCAAGACAGTTATTAAGTGAATTTGTCCCACTCTATGACTTTTTTCCACAGTTTTTAAACGAATCACTTCAGTTGTTAGGTGAATTTGTTGTTTTTAAGGGAATCTGGCTTCCCCCATTGATTTTGCTTGTCAGATGTCAGCCGGGAAGGTTACAAATAGTGATCACATAACCCCAGAACAGTGCAACTGTCATAAATACATTCCAGTTGCCAAGCACCTGACTTTTGATCACATGACCATCGATCAATAAGAAGAGAAAATGAGAGACAATACCAGTGTTTCTTTTCAGATGGTTCAAGGATGTAAAATAATTTTGTTGAAAAATAAACACCGAAACCAGATTAGTTAAACTCATGGTGAGAGATTAAAAATCAAATACCATGGGAAAGCTTCATATTTAAGCATTTTAGAATAACAATCTAGGTTGATTGAATTTACATTTTTTAATTTTAAAACAAGATGTGTCATGTTTATTCAGAAAGGCTAGGTAAAAATATTACTGTGTAATATATGGTACCTTCCTTGCTGTAACAATTGAAGAAAGGAGTTGACAGTTTATACTTAATTTATCCAACTAGCTGATGCATGTAAAATGTTTGCATGAAGAAAATAATTTATTTTAGTTGCACTTTTGACTGCTAGAATTAGAAATAATTGAACATAATATTGTTTAAACTAGTTTTACTTGAAATTCCACATTTCATATTTGATTATAATTTCTCTTTCTCATCAGTTAGGAAAAGCTTCCCATTTCATTCAATGGGTTTCCATACTTTCAGGAACAATAATATTGTAGACATTCTCCACATTTTGCTTAATAATATTTTCATTTGAGATGATTATGTACTTAATTACTGATTGATTGTCCAATGAAAAGAAATTTTAATGAAGATTTGCATTCTTTTTTTTTTTTGTTAATGAACAATTTTAAAAACTCAGCACATCATACAATATATTATTTGGTAATATTTGCATTTGAAACACTTGCATTTACCTTCATTATAGAAGATAGAGGGCAAACCTAGATTTGTTCAGCAAAGGAATTTGAAGAACTGAGTCAAATAAAAAGATTAACAGGTTGTCAATTGTTTGGCAACTACATGAGAGCTTTTAAAAAACTAAAGTGTGAAATTGCAAAATTATATAATATGTATTTAAAGCTATGTATCCATCAGTGACTTAATAGGGTTCAGAGAGAACACAGACCATATTAAAATGCTATCCTCCATCCTTTCATTGGCAGAGAAGCATGCCAGGATAGATTACATCCCTATCAAAGGATGTTATTTTACCATAAGAATGTGGGCAGCAAGTGCTCCTAACCTTATCATTTGAATACAGGACAAATTAAGGAAAGATAGATTTCCCTGCCTTTGTTTCCCCTCTCACCAAGTGTCAATTTTAGTGAGAAAAAAACCCCACCAGTTGTAGCATTTAAAGTTTTGAGCACAATGGAACAATTGCAGGCTGGGGTGAAAAATGTAGGACTTTTGATGCTGCTTGAGTGGACAGATCACAGGCACATATCTATGACCTGTCATAGATAACTTTTGGTGCCACCTAGCTATCATAGTGATATTAGGGCAATTTTCATCATAACTGTTATATCATCCCACAATGATTGGATAACTCAAGAAGAAAGTGATGAAGCACACGGGAGGTAAGAAACGAGATCCCTCAATGCACTGGGCAAGAGAACTCCCTTCAGCTTCCTACCACAACCCTCTTCTACGCCTATTATACGAACTATTGGCCAGGCTATATTTGGACATGGATTTAGCACTCTTTCAAAAGATTAATTTCTAAATTAAATATGATAGATTCCACAAGGATTATAATGCAAGAGACAATCAAGACTTGGTCCATCAACATCATAAGAAATGGCAACTCTAGACAAACTTGGCTGATCTCAAAAAGCTATTAGGGTTGGCCCTAGGAAATATTTAGATAGGAGACCACTAAGAAATCTGAGGTATATAGGCCAACATGCACAGATACCAGAAGGCAGCATGGTAAAGTGCTGCATATTGTTACCAAGAAAACCCTGTGAATATGTGGGAAACCGTGTGAACATGTCCATATCAAGTTAATCTTAACTAAGCTAGTCATCCCCCTCTCCCTTTTTCTGCCACAGTAGGTTTAAACTTAAGTGTCTGGTACGCTGATTATCATGTTTGCTAAAACAATTTTAAGAATTGTTGTAGTTGTCTTACATTTCACTATCCATTCTGGAAATTAACATGGGATAGCTAGGATATTTCCAGTCACATTTTAAAAAGTCTCAACAGCTTTTATTAGGAATATTGATTTTAACTGGGTGCATTTTTGTCAGCCAGCAGAGGGCATTGTGGTCATATTTTTTACAAACAAAGTTCAGATTATTTATAATATTGGTAAATTTCAATAATTATATACTTTATCTAGGGCTTCTGTAATCTATAGGGCTAAACTGCTATTACTGATGTCCACATTTAATTTAAGAATTGGTGAATTGTTTTGTTTGCTTGTTAAGGAGTGATAAGTATAAATAACACTGCAGGATACTGTCTTTCTTTCTTGGATTGGGGAAAACCATTCCATATATTGAAAAAGTCTCAAAGAATTGGTACAGCAGCATCTAAAAGGATCTGAGAAACAAGGTAGGAGACAAAGTTCTTTTTCTTTTAGCATGAGAGACATATGACATCCCTAAAGCATGGAAAACTGCTTTTATCCTACCAAATAACTATTGACCTGAGTCCATTTTCTACAGCCCATCCTCCCATAATTATTGAAAACATCAGCACTGTTAACTGACATGTTGAGATGGGAAATACATGAAAATTGCAGTGTTGTAAGATATCAGAATTTAAAGAACACAGACAACTCAAAGCTCTCTCTCTCTCTCTCTCTCTCTCTCTCTCTCTCTCTCTCTCACACACACACACACACACACACACACACAAAACCTAATCCCATCTATATGTGTAACATCCTTGCAACCATTTTTACAACCCAAAACTACTATCTCACAATGAGGTGATTCTTAGTCACAAAAATGTATGTTCTTCTAAAACATGTCAACTTCCAACAATTAAGAATCCTATACAAGTGGGAGAGGAGCTGTAAATAAACACATCTTGCTTGTACACAGTATATACTACCACAAAGAAAAGACCAGTAACTTACTACAGAAACAATATGTAAGGAATGGGTTTTTTTTACAGGAAATTTGTTTTTTGTTTTTTGTTTTTTGTTATTTTCATCAAGATACAAAAAATCTCTTGACCAAGTTATGGTTGTGAACAATGTAGGAATCTGCATCTCTGAAATTGAATTAGCACAGCACTATGGGCAGCAAAGTGGAGGCCATTTACTTTTAACTGCTTAATAAATGGCATACTATATTTATGTACCAGGCCACTGTTTAATATGCTGACCAATTTTTAGCTGAAGACTGCAGGGCTAGTGGAGAATCAAAGCAGGAACAGAGAAATAGAATACTTATGTATCTGCAACCTCCTAAAGCTTGCCTTAACAGACCTATCAGCTGCCTCTTGTTTTCCCTCTTTAGCATGCAAACTATGCCCTAGTGATGATAAGAAAAGTAATTGTGTGATTCAGGCCAGCCACATGATTCACTCAAAATATATTAATATGGGGACATGGAGACTGACATTTGAAAAACACTTGGAATTTATTGCAGCTTCTATTGTTCAACTAAGATCCAACTCTTTTCATTTACTTAGGGCTTGAGTTCACACTGACTTTTAGACACTGCAGTTTCAGAGATTATCTCTTTCTCAGAAAAAAAGCAATAAATCAATTTGTTGCCAGTGAGAATTGTTCAATGACCCACTGCATTCTTTGAAAAAAAAGCAATAAATCAATTTGTTGCCAGTGAGAATTGTCCAATGACCCACTGCATTCTTTGAAATAAAAAACATATTTATTTCAAATCCAAATTACTCTATCAATAATAGGAACAACCCTGACATTTTTATGATCAGAATTGTCTAGATCAAATTTCACAAGACAAAAATATTGTTTCCTAGTATTGTTATGAACCCTTTTCTTGTGCCACATGTAGCTATTATATTTAACCTATGGCAGTGAGGAGCACAGGAGCCTGGCTTCTAGAGAAACCATACAGAGACAGAAAGCTGCATGGAACACAAAACAGGTTAGGGTTGAATAGTTTTAGTCCCAGTAGTATCTCAAATAAGTATCTGCTAGAACAGATAAGTTGTGTGCAATGTCTAGTTCTCTTATTATTATTCTTTTTTTTAAAAAAAAGTCGGAATTGTACTGGTTATTCTTGTTAGTGTTGGATGTTTGCTTCCTATCTCATGCACATTCTCATTCTCTCTCTTTCTGTGGTACTAAAGTATATTTTGCATTAGGGGCAGCTTTACCCCCAACTTTTCTTTGTTGCTAGAACAACATACCAATCTGTGGCCTCAGTGAGCTACAGCTGAATGGAGTTTGCTACAAGTTTTGTTTTCATGCTGAACAGAAAAGGCCTCGTGGGAGGTACATTTGTATGAGTGCATGCGCAGTAATGCATGTGATTAGAAGAGAAGAGTAAAGAATGAGAAGTGCATAGTGAGCAACTTTTAAAGCATTCAATGACTGCATAATGAGCAACCATCTCTGCTGAATATTGATTAGTCAGTTCTGGCAAGGTCTTGCTTTTGGGGGGGGGGTCAGGGCTCCTGCCAGCTGCTTTGTGTAAAGGCAAAGTAGAGAAAAGATGTAAACTCCAGAATGCTTGTTGACTTATTGTTTCTGTTTTTCTAATTGGAGAGAGACATTTGGGGGCCATGTTACATGAGACAGAAAAGTGTGGATGCTAAATTGAAAATATAATTGGAGCACTGACTGCTAATGTATTTGCCAATTTGTTATTATCATTTTCTTTTTAAAAAATTATACTGTCACTCTCAAAACTTGTTTTGTTTGGAAATACAATCGTCTAATGGAAAATAATTGACTTTTACTATGGATTTCATAGAATACTAATTTTGTGAGTTTAAATAATAAAATGTTTAACCATGCTCAGAAGTAATTTGAATGAATTTAATAGAGTTTACTCAAATAAGTAGTAAGTAGAGGCTGGCAGTGAAGCCTCACCAATGACTTTTTCTTTCTAAATTCTATTCAATCTACTGCTGCAACTAGTATTGATGTAGTAGTTTTCTCTGTCCCCAGTGCTTTAAGAGCTACAAAGTATATTGATGATTTCTATTTCTGGTTAAGCAGCACATGTTAAAACAAAGTAATCTAAGAATGTTTTCAATAAACTATGTGTTTAGATTGTTGTTATCTGTTAGTCATACTTAAGGAATAATGTTGAAATAGGTTAATAGTTAATGAATAATTATTGGGTGTCATTTGGTAATTGATATGAAATCCTACCTTTTGAATGGCTGGGTATCTTTTTTCCCAGGCTGTCTGTCAAGATACAAATACCAAAAGTTAGAAAGGGAGAAAGGAACCAGCACAAACAACTCACGTCCAGCCCATTCATCTCTGGTGCTCTACCTTTTCTGAGTTCAGTAGAATCACCCATGGAATAAACCTGTCCCTCTGTATGTTCTCCAAATAAGAACAACGGAAAATTCCTAAAAGCATGCTGGTTTTGCATTTCTTTTTTTCAAAGAATTTCTCCATTCTAGGCCGAGGATGGAGGCTGTATACAAAGGCCCTTCATTCAGACCCATTGTGTGAGAAATAATTATGCTGCATGTTCTTTGTAACCATACATATTTGAAGTCACATTGCAAGAGGCTCCTTCTCACTGCCTACTTGTTTTTTTTAACAGAATAGAAAGAGATGGAAGAGTTACAGATGCTTGGGACAGAAAAATAAATCTCCTCCAAGTTTCTCCTGAAGTAGCCCCAAATGCTTAAAAATGGCAGGGGATACTGATAAATGGAGGAATGCAAAACATTTTGTATGTGTTATTGGTAAAGTGCACAGGCACAACTAAGACTGAATATCTGTCACAGTATAGGTGTGGCTTCCTCCTCTAACTCTCTGAACCCCTGAACTTGTGTCATCACTGTGGCATATTTTAACAACTACTTTAGCCTCAACTCTGTTACCAAAGTTTTGATAGTGTATCTTCTATTTCACTCTCCTTCCCCACTTATGCTAGATGTTAGCTTAATGGACAGAGAATATAGTCTGCTGTATTCTAGGTTCAAAAATTAATGCTACGGAAAGCTGGCCAGGCAAAAGACAAGAGGCGAGTGTATTGAGAGAGGGAATTTGAATGAACTATCTTTGGAGAGGTGTAGGAGTCGATTGAGTAAAGAAGAGAGCATACAACAGGTTCTGTCATCCTAATGCAGTTTGGATTAATCAAATAACAAGACACCAGTGCTTGCGTGAACTGCCTGTGGCTGGTGGGAACTGTAGCCTTCTCAGATTGGGGAAGATTATTGAATAGCAAATACAGAATAAAATAAGAATAAAATTATTTTTAGTTCTTATAAATGGTGATTGGATGCAAACAGGCCCTAGAAGGTCTGGTAGATTTTCAAGTATGATTTAATAACTACTATATTTCTTGCCATTAATAGAATATATTCATAACACTCAGCCCAGACTTACTTGTTTTTTACAAGCGTGACCTGTTAATGAGATGTTGTCATCTTTTTAAAGTGTGTAGCATAGGTCCACTACTCAGCAGCATTTCTCCCAGTTCAAGATGGGAGAACAATGAGAATTGATGTGTTTTAAAATGAAAGAATATTTCTACACTCTCTCTTAAACACAACCGCCTACCAGTGCAAAATCCATCACTGAAGAGAATCCATTTTGTCCTAACATAAATCATATCTGAACATTACGAAGAATATGAGAGGAATGGTCTGTAATTTGATGTATGTATGTATGTCTGTATGTATGTATGTCTGTATGTATGTATGTGTGTATGCATGCATGTATGTATGTATGTAATACGAAACATCTGTTTCTAATTTTGTTATTCCTGAAAATGTGGTAGTGTCTATAATTTTCACATAATCTGGGTAAAGAGGAATTACACTAAACAATTGTTCTTGAATTGAACTTTCAGGATGAAAGATGCAATTCTAGTAACCATTTAATTTTCATGCAATCAAAACTGCTTTTTTGAGCAGTATATAATTTTATATACTTTAAATTTGCTGGCCTACATATCTTATCACTTCAATTTTGAATAAAATTCATATGGACTGAGGAACTTATCCTTACTTTAGAATGATAGAAAAGACCCACAGATTGTGAAAAAGTAACATTTCTGATTATCATCAGTTTTTCTACATGTCAAAGAAATTAAACTACTACTAGAATTTTACAAAGCAATGAGATGATATGTTAAAGTGTTTTCTAAATTAGCTTTAGAACATAAATTATTGTAGACATCTTTTTTAACTTTAACCCTTTCAACAAAACCTCTCACACCCATCTCAAAAATGGAATAATAAAAGTCATACAGATATTTGATCAAATATTCTATAAAATGTGGCTACATTGTATTATGTTGCTGTTTCAAATCAGTTTCAGTAAGTGCATTTTGATTTTTTACCAGTAATGCAAATATCAAAATGTTATTTGAAATAGATATGTCTTTTTAAAATAAATATGTATAACCTTAAGCACATATTTAAAAATCTCCCATCAAATTCCAAAGACCCTTCTCCCAGTTGTTATAGGAAGACAAATTAATGCCCCTGTTTCATAATCATTTTGTCTTTTTATATTTTATATCCCCTGTTCCAATTAGTTTTAGAGATTAGAGAAACATGGTTTAAACTAGAAATGTTTTGAGAAGTCAGTGTCAAGTGATATTCTAGATCAACCAAAACTGTTGCACTATTATTAGTGTTTTGCATAATTTTCCTCACTGCTTTAAATAAACAAAAGCATATTTTTCATTCCTTACAAGTAGTTTTCTTCAGTGTCAACTAGTAAGAAAGTTGATGGGGAGAAAGTGCAAATTAGTGTGAGAAGATCTAAGGAAACAGAAGTGCTGCCTCCCAATGTTAGTATTTGAATGCTTCTCCATCTGTCACTGAAAGAAGGAGCAGGTACTTTTAGACTCTGGATTTAATGGTTTTGCCGGAGGCCGAGGAGAAACATTTTAGATTATCATGTGCCTTATTTCCCTGGGGAAAATCCAACTAATATTTCTTTTATCCCCATTCCTTGATTCCATGTTTTACAACTGCTTCTACATTCCTGAAATGTTAGACCAGCAAATAAAACAAATTTAAAAACATGTTTGGCTGCCCAGTCTTAAAAAAACAAAAACAAAGAAAAATATTCTGCATATGTGTAGCATCATATTTGAAATCATTACACTATAATGTTTCCAAGAATAAAATATATCCTGTTTCTGGTGATTTGATGCCAAATGGAATTGTTTAGCAATAAACATTCAAGGAAAACGGATGCTCTATTGCCAACAGCGTGGCCATCCATAGTCTTGCTGTGCCTATGTCTGTCCAGAAGCTGACACGGTCTCTGATGCTACTTCCTCACCTAGCAACCTTCCCCATGTTGCCTTTGCTAATGTGGACTTTCCCCCTAGCTATATTACTGAAATCCATCTCTTACCTTACAGAGTTTCAAGATTAGCCAGCACACCAGATATGCTGTCAGGGTAAATTTTGCCTTCATATATCTCTCAGGTAAACAGCTAAGATACATTTGTACAAAATCCACATCATCGTCCACCCTGGCTTCACTGCTGCCTGCACCAGCAAAAGCCTCCTCTTGCCTTCTTTGATGTCCCCCTGATGCATTCAGAAACTTGTTGAACTCCATCTTATCAACTATTCCTCAGTCTTTCACAAAGCCACCAGCAAGAGAGAGAGTCCTTTGTTTCGAGGCAGCAGTTAACTCTTCCTGGCCATCGCACGATTTGGCCTCTGCAATCAACACAGTGCTGATGATGCTGGAACAAAACTTCTTAGGTTAAAACTGTTTTGGCTGGTTGCCTTTCTGTTATTGAAAAACCTCTTGGAAATGTGTGTTCAGCTACAAGATAAATATAGCACTGCCCAGAGAGTGTCAGCACAAGAATACTTCTGTGGTTGCCAAGACTGAAAAGAAAGATTCCATTTAGTCAAAGTGCAAGCCCCAGCTCCCCTCCCGCCCCACATCACTGCCCCCTTGTTCTTATTAGGAAGTGAATAAAAGAAAAAGTGATGATCTATCAAAACTCTCTGGACCAGTTTTGTTTCCCCAAATGAAGTTCCAGTTCGGGAAAGAATATCATCCTTGTGGGGAAGGATGCATTTTTGTGCTGCAAGGATTTTTTGTTGTTTTTCTTATTTCTCCCCAACTGCAATAATTTGCTGTTTGTTATGGGAACACTTGCTACAGATTTCAAAAGAACATATTATTGATGTTCTACATTCTGAGCACTAGTAGACAGACAATGAAGGCCAAATCTTTGAATCTTATTTTTTCCTAATTTTTCATATAGTAATTTAACAGGCTGTATTTCAACATTCTCACTTCCTTCTACAATGCCCAAGTTCTTATCTGAAATTTATATTTCCAGATTTCTACCTCCAAGCACTAAAGGATTGAAGCTAAAATTCTCCTGATCACATATGTTATCTTTGGTCAAACATGTATTTACCAGTCTTTGTGAAGTTCTTGGTAGCAATTCCATAAACCTAATTTATCCTGCCATTTGCTTATCCAGTTCTTGACCTTGTGTATTCTCTCTCTTTCATGAAGGTTTTTTCCATGAACTGGAAATATAAAGCAAGACACCAAAGCCCCCAAAGTTTTGAACTTCTTTCCTAGATCTTCAAAGACCATAGAGACATGATTATAGCTATTCCTAATAATATCATTTGCTCCACATGAATTAAGGGGAAAGAATAATTGTTATTAGATTTAATAAGAACTTTGAAGTTCTCATATCTTTGATTACTATACCTGAAAGAGAATACATTTCATAAGCTAACAAGTGTAGTTGTTTCGATTTATCATAATAAAGGATTACCAGTTACACAAATTTTCATTTTACTACATCCTTCTGGCCTTTAAGAGTCTAGTACCTTCTTTACTTTTACTTTTTTGTTCTCTTGAAGACTCACAGCCTGTTTCTTCTGTGAGGACTTGGAAACTGTTTAGGTTCCTCCTTTATTTGATTCTTTTCCCTAAGGAGAATTCCTTCTTTGTCAATTCCTCTTTGATGGAATAAATTATATAACATTTGCTGATGTGATCTTTTACTTTTTCTTGGAAGAATACAAGCTTGCACATATTTGGAAATATATGGCCAGTACTTCTTGGGCACAAATACAGATATGTGATAAGCATTGCGAGCTTTGATTCTCCTTTCTTCTTTGCTTTGGTTGCTTCAGATTTGATTCTTCAGATTCTCTCATTAGGTGCTTTTTTCTGATACATTATAAAGCTTTCTGGTTAAGCAAATACTCACTGTTTCATTTCAGTGGAAAATTTGTCACATTCCCGCACTGAATTACAGAGGCACACTCTTCTTGTTCCATTTATTATCTTCAGTGATGCCTCTCTTTTTTTTGATAATGAGGTTATAATGATGCAAAATAATATATTTCATTCCTCTCTCATTCCTTTCAACTGGTTACCATCAACTGATTGCTTGAATGTGGTTTTCTTTTCAAGTGAATGCCATCTTCCACGCCAATTGCATGGATTTGTGGGACAGAATTGCTGCAGCCATTATTATCAAGCTAGATGAGGTTATAAACAAAACACAAAAGAGGAGTTGCAGTTACAAGCTCCAAATTCTTGATACTTTAATTCCCATGATAGCATTCTCATAGAATGTTTTTCTATACTGATGGCTTTTCTAACAATTTCATGTAGCTTGTTTTTCCTATTTACTAATATATATATTATGCTTTGGCCACCTAATGAGAAGGAAGGGGTCACTGGAGAAGACCCTAATGCTGGGAACGATTGAGGGGAAAAGAAGAAGAGAACGACAGAGAATGAGATGGCTGGATGGAGTCACTGAAGTCACTGAAGCAGTAGGCATGAGCTTAAGTGGACTCCGGGGGATGGTAGAGGACAGGAAGGCCTGGAGGAACGTTGTCCATGGGGTCACAATGGGTCAGACACGACTTTGCAACTAACAACAACAACAATATTATGCTGAAGACATTAAGATAATCAAATTGAAGAATAGCATTATCAAAGAATAGGCAGATATAGATATAGTTAAGTGTATTATTAGAACCATAGACTAGATTCCCACTTTGTGCTAAACCATAATTTGTTGGATAGTTATTTAGATTCACACAATATGCTTAACCCTAAGCCATATCATAAAAGACTCTGGATTCACACATAATACTAATTCAAAGTCAAAAAGTAACATTTAGACATCAAATTTAGACATCTCAAAGAAAGTTATGAAATGTAAGTTCATACATCTTGTTAATACATTATTTGGTGTCCTTGCTTTTGAATTAAGATTGGTTGAAACCAATGATGGGGTTCAGCCAGTTCGCACCACTACGGGAGAACCGGTTGTTAACTTTCTGAGCAGTTTGGTGAACTGGTTGTTGGAAGAAATTATTAGGGCAGAGAACTGATTGTTAAATTACTTGAATCCCACCATTGGTTGAAACTGTAGTTTGTATTAAATTTAAATTTATTGACAAAGAAATAAAGGGAGACTAGTATAGCTATTTCAAGCTTTTGGGCTCTCATCAGCTAGCCATACCCTTCTGGGATCCCTTCTGGGAACTAAAAAGCTTGAAATAGCTGTAGTAGCCACCCTTTATTTATCTGATAGTAAATTTAAATTTAACACAAAATAGTTTGCCATGGAATCAATTGCCTGTGAAGGCTCCTGGATTGGAGCTGAAAGGCGAAAGTGGAAGCAGTATGCTCCGTTCCATATTTGGGTAGACCAGGTTGCCCTGATAGACAGTTCTCACTGAAAAAACACTTTTGTAAATCTATGATTTATGGCTTAATAGTAATCATTCATGGATGATTTACATAAGCAACCATTGGTAAAAGAAATCAAGAATTAGTATGTTGTAAACCCAGCCATTGAATGTGGCATCTTATATTCCCTATTTCTCCAATATGGTGTCCTCAAAAAGTTATCAACATTTCAAATAAGCATAGCCAGATGAGCATCCTGGAATGGTAGGATGGGAAGCATAATCCAACAAACCTGGAGAGGATCAAAATTAGATTAG
The DNA here is from genome assembly GCF_059756535.1 of Pantherophis guttatus. Lineage (NCBI taxonomy): Eukaryota > Metazoa > Chordata > Lepidosauria > Squamata > Colubridae > Pantherophis > Pantherophis guttatus. The sequence goes on from NC_142068.1 coordinate 44,262,562, forward strand.
AATATTAGAAAAGTTATTCTATTCAGTGGTGAAGAAAGGTACTACTAAGCAAGTATGACAAAAAAGCTACAGATACACTGAGGAAATGAATCATCCATTTATTTGTTAAAAACATATCATAAAAAACATATTCAAACATAGTTCAAAATTATAAAATAATACAGGCCTTCAAATTATTGCTACAAATGTACCAATGAATTTATTGTGTAGATACTTATATACATAATACAGTACATTGTGTAGAGACAAAGATTCAAGTATGGAGTCTTCAAAATATTTGTTTTGGTTTTTTTATGTTAGAATTAATTAAATGCAAGGCAAATCTAATACCATAAGCAACTGTAAAGCATTTAATTTAATTAATGAAATGATTCAAAATACATCAAATGTCATTTAACTAAAATGTTTTGTTAAAATTGTGCTGGGAGATAATATAGAATAATGTCTAGCATGCATATAAAATCATGCTGGTTCATGCAAATAAACACATTCAGCCCATCCTTTATTTATTTTATCATTGGTCTGACCTTAAAAGTAAAACAGATTCACATCATCCCTATCACCTCTCCTTTTCTGAAACACAGTTCATTCTAAAGTTAAACTCCTTTGTATTCCTTTTGTTGGATATTAGTTATGGCCATTTTTATTATGCTGATATTTGAACTAAGTTTTCCAAAAACTTGAGTTTTATAAATCAAAGCAATGCAAAATTTGTCATCTTTTATTTGAGCACATGCCATCAGAGCAGAATTTGGAACCAAAAGTCCAATATTTCAACTAACAGAAAAAGCAGAAGACTCCTTAAATACTGCAGGCATGATTTGTCACATTTTCAAGCATATTAAGTAATACAGTTTGCTATCTAAACATATAGTATTACAACCAAAATCTAAAGGTATTGAATTGTATCATTTGATTCTTATTATTGAGTGAATAATAAGAGATATAACAATTATTACAGGAGAGTAAGTTTTGCAAGCAAAATATGTAAGATTTAAAGGTTAGCTCAATATATCAGAGTTTACTAATGAGCATTTTGGCTCTACACATTTGCTAACAATTGAAGCAAGAAGTGCTAGAATAAAGTACCCACTAATGAACAATATTTAAAGTAACTGTTAATGTTTTATATAAATATCCATACATTTAAGAATATTGTTTGATGAAAGATGGACACAACTTATCACATTCTTAGTCCTTTGTCCTTTATCATGGCTAAAGTTGTGGCTATGATGATGGGCTGAAAATCTGTGAGAGATTATTTACATAATTTATGTTGACAAATTCAAGTTCATGCAGAAAATGTGAACACATTATAGTATAATCTATATCTTCAAAAGGTAATAACAGCTCAACAATTCTCCTTCTTTCCCATATATAAGTGTGTGTGTGTGTGTGTGTGTGCGCGCGCGCACACACGCATCATGTATTATTGTTCTTCATATGGAAATGGCAGAGAATCCAATTCTAATATTGCCCTGGTATCTTTGTGTTTGTCCTAACTATAGCTCATTGTACTTTTGAAACTGCACAAATTTTGATATTATCAAAATACAGATTATACTATTACAAAAAAACAGAATTAATTAATTATTGGGATATACATAGTAAAAGGGCTGGACTTTTGTGACATAAGTCCAGCCCTTTTTTATGGATGGTACCAATAATTAACTTATTTCACAATGTTGTGAACCTGACAGCAAACCTAGTAAGTGTAAATCTTTTCGGTTCTCATGGCCTCACTAGATATTCTATGTGAATAGGGAGGGAGGAAGGGAGGGAGAGAAGAAGGAAGGGAGAGAGAGAGGGAGGGAGGGAGAGAGAGAGAGAGAGAGAGAATTGCAGTTCCCAAAAATAATTGTTTACTGTTAAAAATTGTATTGGAATAAGGAGAACCTGTCAATAATAATTTGGAAAGACCAATCAATGACAAAATTAACAATAGAGATTCAGAATGAAAGTTTGGCTAAATTTAAGCAAGAAAAGGTACTCTATATTATCATATGACATATGGTTTTTAAGAGGGAAGTAGCTAACAGTAACTAGGAAAATTTCAGTGTTTCTAAAGATGTTAATGCATCTTTAGAAAAAATTGAATGAAAAAAAATGAAAAAAATTTAAAACTATCTAGTTTAGGAACACTTTTTACTTATTGTTCTTTCTTTTTTATTTTTTTTTTTATTTTTTTCCCTTTAAATTATTATGTGCATCTATTTTTAGAACAATGACAAATAGTGATGATATCAATATTAATATTATGTTTACAGTTATATAGATATTTCTTTTTATTTCTCAAAATGATGTAATGAACTTAACTTTATATATTTATTTAATAAATGAATAAAACAATAAGTTTTAAATTTTATAATAATTGTAAATTCTTTAGGTATTTATTGATATTTTATACTTTATCCATTATGTCTCTTTTAATTTTTATGTAGCTATTTATTCTATCCTTTTAAATGTTTTAATAAAGAATAAATATATAATTTTTTTAAAATAATGTAGGTATCTTATCATGCCTCAGTGGTTTTGACCATAATAAATAATAAATAATAAAGTGGTTTTAACACTTTAATATAAACTAATTTCATCCTGTCATAACCAAAATTGTTTGGAATAATAGTTAGGAGTGGATTAGGATTAGGATGATTCAAATTCAAATCCCTACTTAGTAAACATCCCACAGCCTCAGATACATCATCATATGGGCTGTTTTGAAGATAAAATTGAAGAAGACAATATCACTTTGGGCTTCTGGAGAAAAGTGTTCCTTTCTTACTACATTTTTCAAGATTGGTTATATACATATAGAAATAAATATGGTACAGATAATGAAAGTTTATTCACAAATGTGTATGAATGCAAGAAAGCATGTCTGCTCTCCATTCATATTGTGGTCTGTTCAAACAATATTGTTTCCTTAATCAATAGAATTTGGAATATGGATATTTGTGACAACCATTTTAAAAATGTATCAGATACAATGTTTGTTGTGCCCCCCAAAAAAGACTATATACAACAATCAGCAAATATGAAGATTCCCAACTGAAATTGTTCATTCATGCACATACGCAGGCTGATGATGATGACTGATATATCCACTGTCCAGGCAATATTCAAGATATCAGCTTGAAGAGCCGTGGTAGCAGTGGTTAGAATTAGAATGCAATTAGAATGCAGGCTAATACTGCTGACTGCCAATTGCCAGCAGTTCAGCAGTTCGAATCTCACCGGCTCAAGGTTGATTCAGCCTTCCATCCTTCCGAGGTGGGTAAAATGAGGACCCAGATTGTTGGGGGCAATATGCTGACTCTGTAAACCACTTAGAGAGGGCTGTAAAGCACTGTGAAGCGGTATATAATATAAGTCTAAGTGCTATTGCTATTGCTACACGTTCTCTGCCAGAAAGAAGAAACTCTACAACTCTGTATGGGAACTGCAGTGCTGAAACTCCAATTGCCTCCTCTATGTTATCACATGAAAAAACAGTTACCACTATTGCCACTATTTATATTTATTCCCATATTTTGCTTTGCAGTCATGTTACTGCATTCACCTAGAATTTGTTTTTTCATTTGTCATAATGGCAGAAATAAATAGGCCCAATAATTATTTCAATATAAAATGGATATCTTCATGAAATAATAATAGTAAGAATAATTAGTAGCACTGGCAGTTATTGAATAATGACAGAGACAAAGGCACATTATAAATAATATCCAAAATAAGCATCAAAATTATCTTAAACATCAAGTAATGTGGATATGCAATTAAGTAACCACTGTAATACAGCAAGGATAATTTTATACATCTGATACAACATGAGGAGAATAGTTCAAATGTTATACAGACATTCTGAGATAAAATTGTATTTATTTACATAGTGCTTAAGCCAATTGACAACATTTTTGTAGAGTGGGATACTAAGTAAGCATAACATACACAGTTAACTTCAAAACATCATTCTTATTCTTAATATGCTATGCAATTTTTTTTTACTGAAGAAATTACTAGTGATTCTTGGGATGATGGTAGCCCAGATTCGTTACTGTATTCATAACTGAGAGAGACCAATAAACATGCCAACAGCAGAAAAGTCAGAGAATTCCTGGAAGCCTGGCATTGAAATAAAGGAGCCATCAACAAATTGATGGAACTGGATTCATTCTTCTCCATTCAGGTAATTCAAACCACACATAACCACAAGTTGATAAGACAGACCAATTAGAATAAAACTAACACCATTCCCAATCACAAATCAGTTGATATTTTCCAAGAAGCATCCAATGACCAATTAACCCACAGAATTCAAATTCTGTACAGACTATAAATATTGTTAAGAAATCACCATGAATTATTGTATTGAGGAAGCCGTGCTGGAATATGAGGTAGAATACCCGCAAAAACTTGATCTCTATTTTGACTCTTAATTTTTCTCTTTTTTCTTTTTTTTTCCCCCCCTTTAATTGGGTTTCTAGAGAAAGCCAACTAAAAGTACTAAGGTCTTGGTTTAAGAAAGAGGCTCCTATACAATATATACTGTAAAAATTAATCAAATGAAGTGAAGCAAAGGCAGAACAGACTAAAAAAAGATATTTGCAAGCACTATGAGAAAAAGTTTGTGCCTCAGAAGAAATATTTATTCAAGCTATAACTTGCAACTTTTTAAACTTTAGTTTGGATATAGACTAATTTAACACAGTAGAGAAAAAGATTAGTGTCCTGAGAATGCATTCCTTCCAGTGCAAAACATATTGCAACATTAAGTGAACATTCAGATATTGTAGTCTTGGCATGAATTTTCTTTTATATCCAGAGTACATGAATTAGAACAGGGTCATCATTGTTGCCAAGCTCCAAAGCAGCATTTGTCTGTGCACATATCTTTTTATTGCTGCTGTTTCACGTGTAATTTCTTCAATCATGTTAGCATTGGCTGATATTATAGAAAGAAAAATTATATCCTGTATGACTGGAACTAATACAATACTGTAAATCCGTGCTGGAAATGAAACTCTTGCAGAACATTCTCCTATTTGAAGAAAGACTTTATGGCAACAGAGATTCTATTTACAATTCATCATATTTAATAAGTCAGATCATATCTAAGTGGGGTTCTGATGAACAAAAAGAGTGCCAAGTCTGAGACACAAAACTAAACTCACTCACAGCTCTCAGGAGACACTTTTTTCCCAGCCATTGAGGCATCTAGATAATCTTAGACTCTTACAATAAACTCTTCTAGATGTAACTTTAGATGTAACTTTAGCTATAAGCTCAAACTCTCTTGGAAATAGGCACCATGTTCTGGTACCAAAGAATGATATTTTCAAAGAAAAATATTAAGAAAACCATGCTCGTGCTCAGTTGACCAAACTTTGACTACACTGTGCTTTTAAAATAAGAACAGAGAACCCCTCTATAACTACCTCCAATCCTCCTGATGTTCACTGCTCTGTCATTTGCTCCCATAACATGAGATAGTGACCTGGCATTTGTTTTTGAAATCCAACTATGGTAACTCCCTCTTCCCAACAGAGATTCTGATATGGGAAGTGAGAGATGGAAATAAAAATAGGTAGGGGATGACACCAAGAAACTTCAAGAGCATATATAGAAGGGAAGTTCTCACATATATAACATTTGCTGCTTGAATCTCATTCTCCATTCCAGTTTTCCTATCAAATTCAGGAGATGGGTTTTTAAATACCTCTAATGGCTGATATTACGTATATAGTAGTTTGGTCTGAATAGGGTGCATCAGCTGTATCATAGATGAAAACACATGGACTCAAATGATTAAAATCAGGCACAATGGTAAATCATGGTATAACCAATAGTGTTAAACTGTATTTCAATGGAAGATGGTGTTTAATCCAGTATTACATACATATTGCCATGGCTCTTTAGGAGTCGTTTCCTGATCTGAAACAAGACTCATTTGTGACATGAAGTACAATCAAGAACTTTATCAGCCATTTGTGGTGGATGGGAAAGAAGAAAAGTGAAAGCTGGATGCAGATCCATTGCTGATTATCATCATATTAGCTCTTGTTTCTCAGCAAGGTTTCCAGCTATGTGAAAAAGTTATGAAGCACCCATTTGCATGCAGAAATCCTTAAACATTTAGGAATACATTCATTTGAATCCTTCATATGCAAACAACAATCTTAGCTGGGCTGGGGCATTGTTTTTAAAAGGTATCATGGCATACATCCTTACATGTTCTGAAATTTCTCAAAATTGCCCACATTAAAGAGAATTATGAGGAAAGGATATACCTATATTCTAAAAATAAAAGGTATTTACATTTGACTCAGCAGAACCAGTTCCTGAATCTAGGTTGTCTCCTTTCATTTGTCAGATGCATTCAATGAATAAAATAACAAAATGTTAAGAAGGTACTATGATTATTTAAATCCAAATTCTTCTGGTAGGAGATTAAGAGGAACACGATTATCCACAGTTGTATCTTCATTAGTTCTCTGTCATTGTTGGCACCAGTTTCTTACCTCACTTGATGAGAAATTCATTTTTATAGAATGGAGAGGAAGGGCACCTTTCTCTAGAGTTGTACCTGGAATATGAAGAATATATTTCTTTATTATATGTGTTTTAATAGACCACATTTACAGCTTGGACTTTGTCAGGAGTATTGTGATTATTATATTATGAGGGCATAATATAGTGACAGAGGAACTCTGTTCTACAATTGCATTGTTTCAGGGAAGAATATTAAATTGATCAACATCTATTTTATTGTAACACTTTACAGATACTGTTTACCACATAAATGACTGAACTGAAAAAATATGGTCCAATATTATAAATGATGAGGTCTGACGAGGTTCTTAGGTCTGTGCTCTAACAAATATACCCCACTTGTATACTAGAGAACATATAATACCAGTTTCTTCCTCAAGTTGACCTATAGCAGTAGTGGCTACTTATACCTGTTTATGTAGCTGTAGTCTTTCAAAAAAAAAAAAGAGGGGGACAAGCAACTTCTGCCATTACATCCCACAATTTCTAATATTGTTGAATACACAATACGGATAAAAAAATATACATTTAGAAACCACAATGAGAAATGAAGCTAAGCAATTCATTATGCCTCTGATTTCTCCGCACTTTTTCTCTAACATTAAAAGGAAGAAAATAATCATTTTTGTATGAATTTGGCATGTCCTGTAAAACTGTGTAATTGCTTCAACACATACCCAGCTCAAATAGTTTGAATTATAATATGACTAACTATATGCAAGCTCTCATCTGCAATGCAATGCAGGAAAGTTGAAGGATGGGTTATCATATGCAAAACTGGACAATGTTTCCTCAAATAAATTATAATTCCATGCAGTTGTTTATAAAAATCAACATGTTATCAAGGTTTGTGATCACAAGAGCTTGAAAATCAAATTCAGATGAATATACTAACAAATTTAAATATTTAAATTTTAAAAAGGTCTCCAAGAGCAGCCAGACTGTTCAGAATATTAGCAAAAAGGCTTTGCTTCCCTTCCACAAGTTAGCCTACAAAATGTAATATGCAAACTCTTAATACAAAATGGCTGGATTCACCATAACTAAGTCATGGTCTGCCTTAACCTTGCTTATTGGTCACATCAGTGGTAGAGGTTATATATAAGCCAAATGACTGGGTTCATGCAAAGCCAAATTAAACAAATATGATACATAAGGATCATAGTGATGGTGAACCTTTTCGGCACTGAGTGCCCAAACCGGAACGCGCATGCATGCCCATGCATGTGCATGCGCCAGAGGGCCAGAAACCCAAAGACCAGCTGGCTAGTGAGTGCATGCCTGTTTTTTGGCCGTTTTTGGCCATTTGGGGGGCCATTTTCCAGTGCCTGCGAAGACCAGCTGGCGCACCAGAAACCAGAAGAGCAGCTGGTGACGGCGTGTGTGCCCACAGAGAGGGCTCCCCATGCCACCTCTGGCACACGTGCCATAGATTCGCCATCACGGATATATGATATACAAGGGTACCAGTCTTTGTAACAGCTAGTCTGAAGCAATCCCACAAAGCTCTAGTTCACATAAAGCAAATTTTATATACAAAGCAAATTCCTTTTAGGATAGTTTGCCAGGTGTTAAACCATTCTTGATCATGTCTGCAAAAGAAAGGAAGTCCAAAGTAAGATCATAAACACAGTCATAATTTTCTTTACCAACAGCTTTGCTTAACAACCAAGTTGTCTGTCCCAATTGTGGTCACTAAATGAGGAAAATTATTTCTTATATAATAATTAAACTATTTAGTGCATTTGTTCTTGATCATGGTTAGCCTTTTTTAGTCCTCCCTTTCAATTTTTGCTTTTTCCTAGTAATGCTAGTTCCTGAACTTTCTTCTACTGACTTTGTTTTTGAACATACTTTGTTCCACAATTGTTCTTAATTCATTATGTAGGAGTTGCTATTTGTTCTAGTGTTTTCCTATGGGTTAAATGTTTTTAAAAACTGCATCAAAAACTGGGAAAAATGTATGTAAACATTATTACAATTTTTTTAAAAAAGTAAATATTTAATATGTATTAAATGTATTAAATTTTAATTTATATGTAAGTATGTAAATACATATAAATTATGTAAATTTATGTATTAAATTTTAATTTATATGTAAGTATGTAAATAAAGAAGAGTGTCAATAAATTTAAATAATCTAAAACACTGCTTTACACATCAAATTGCAAAACTACAAAAAAAGGAAGAGGTTTGTAGGTTTGGTTGGTGTTGCTATTTTTTATTTAGTGCTACTTTTTCTATTATTTTCTTTGCCACTCCTTTGCTTTGATTTTACTTTATTGCCAGTAAATAAATTACGTTCAAATAATGTTTGAGATATTCTGCCCTCTGCTGATAGATAGGTTGTAACTGCTTTATTGTCCATAAGCAATTTGCAATATAAAAATACGACACATGATAATAGGCCATTCTGAAAGTGATGCTCATCTGTATCACAACTCAAATTAAAGTATCTATGATGGACCACAACTGGGCTGTGAACCATTTGGAACAGCAGAAATGGTGGGTGAGCCACAAGCATACCCATTTGCACAAACAGTGGGCGAGCATGTGTGGGAAGCTCCATTTGCACAAGCAGCAGGTGCACATGCCCACCACTTGCACAAATGGAGCCGCGCACATGCACACTTGTCGGCCACTCACACAGAACCATCCCTTCTCCCCCCCACACACCAGTCTGCAAAGCTGAAAAGGTTGGGCAACTCTGCTGTAGAGTAATAGAGAATAGTTCTTGTTCTTCTATGTGACTTTCTGTCAGACACATAAATAATGATGTTGTATTCTCCCTGTCTTCTGGAAAAACAGTTTTTCCAAAGATGTTTTCTCCATTAGTAATGAGAATACCAACACAACAGAAAAAATCCATGACAAGAGTTTTCTCTTATCCCTTGGGATGTAATTCTAATATGGAAAGATTGTTTACCAGTGCAGCTTATGTGGCATGGATATCCCGTCATTGTTCATGTGGACCAGCTGTAGTTTCTGGATGGTCTTCAAGAGTAGCTCCATACAGTGACTCTGAGGATATTGTTTCACTCCAGGACAGAGCACAACTGGCACACCAAGAGCAGTAGCAATAGCACTCTCTGGCCAGTTTACAACATCAGCATATTGCCCCCAACAATCTGGGTCCACATTTTACCAATGTTGGAAGGATGGAAAGTTGAGTCAACCTTGAGGCCCCTCAGGATTGAACTCCAGACTGTAGGGAGAGTTTGCCTGCAATACTGCATTCTAACCACTGTGCCCTGGCTCCTAGCTGAACCTATGCAAAGGCTACAGCTGCCACCTGTTTATTGACCAGGAACTGAGGGTCCAACAAAACACCCATGTTGCACACAAATTCCAAATACAGCACTACCCCATTTAAACCTAAAAATAACGAAGTCCTGGAACTAAGAGAATCAAACCTCCAAAGCCATTCTATCTTGCTAGGGATGAACCTGACATTCCTCCCTACCCCAGCCAGATCCCAACAACCCAATCAATTGAAATTTTTACTCTGTTTTTAATTGTTTTCAAGTTTATTTGATCTTATTTCTTTTTTATCACATTTTATTAGTTTATCACAATATAAAATACAAAAGAAAATAAAAATAATGTGAAACTAGAGGAAGCAAAAGGGAACAGAGGAAAGTTGGGGTAGAAGGGGAAATAGGAAAAAAAGTATTGACTTCTGTCTCTCTAGCAAAGTAGAAGATAATAACATTACTGCCTCAACTTTTTATTTTTACACAGTAATACTAGCCATTTCTAAAACAATGAACCTATCTAATCGGTAAAACCAACATGAAAGTTTCATTTTTTCTATCACAAGCACAAAATGCACAAATGGTTCCCAAATGGAATCAAAATTAGATATATTCTTTCCTTTTAAATAAAGAAATCTATTTAATCTATTTAATTCTATTTCTGTAAAAATCTACAGTTTCTTAAAAGTTATCATGAAGATGTGTATCCATTTTTGTGTGCGTTTGTCTTAGCATTTACACTTTGGTATATAATTTGCCACTATTTATACTTTTACAATTTAAGTTCCTAAAATGAATTTTGTGCATAAATTATCTTCAGTTCAAATGCATATACTTTCTAGAAAAAAATTAAAAATTAACTAAAACAATTCAGAAATCCTTCAATAACAAAATGTAATAATGTTTTTGTTGAATTTGGCATCTCCTATTAAACTAGAGGATATGCCTCAGGCAATTTGCCTTTTCCAACATTCCCATTTTCATGAATTTTATAATCAACCACAAAAGAGTAAATCTCCTCCCTGTCCCTTATTTGTCCTTACATCGTTCTTGAGTCCATGGCAGCCTATTTTGAATAATCTTAAGTAAATGCTATGGCAATAATTCACTAAAAATATTTAATTTGAATGAAAAGAAAGTGTGTGGAGTATCAATTTATGGCTAAGATCTACTCTTTCGCTCAATTCTCAATTATGTTAATATAAAGTTAACTCTGTTTCTGCTATTTGTGTCCCCACTCCTTAAATAAAATTGGCACATACCCTTTTGAACGCATATTTTCCAAGAGAAAGAGAAAGAGGGTATAACATACCCTGATTTCAAATCAGTGGCAACCATTTAGTGAAATACTGCCAGAGTTTGCCAAGGCAGCTCTCTAAACTTGTCGCCATGGAAACCTGCCTCTGCATAGAGATGTAAGGAGTTATTTTGAGAAAGGGCTGGAATAATGCATTTCTTTTTCTTTCTGTCTTTGATCACTATAAGGGTTGGGTTGCAGTTAAGAGGCTACAATAATCTCCATAATATGTAGTTGAATCAATTGGGGGGAAATCCTATTTTAAACCTTAATATAAGGATAATAAACATCCTTTAGCCAGGTTAGGGAGGAGAAATATTGCAGGAATGGCAAGCGGTGAGCAGGTTAGATGCTGGCAGTACGATGGGTCAAAACCACGGTTGAAAGAGTGATGTTTATTGAAGTATAAAATTGTTTAATCTAGCATCTTTTTTTTTTCGTTTCTGGGCAGATGCTAGATGACACTTAAACTCCTGTCAGAGTCTTGGGCCTACCACTAATCAATATAGCTTCTCTAGTTAGAAGATAATAACTGAGGCTTATAAGCGAGATGTGTATCCTGTATCAAATCATTATCAGGGAAAAGCATTTGATGTCAGATACAATGTTCAAATACGGAATCCCCACCCTCAGATTTGCTTAAATAAAAGCTGCACCCCTCTATCCGCAGCTGTGCATATACTTGGATATGAATAGAATTTGCTGCATCATCAGGGACTTTGGTTTACAAGAAACTTCCTACGTTGAAGCAAATCTTACCTGAAGGGACCTATGTGACTGGACTTGACTATCTTATGTGTCTCTGTATATATGAACTGAACTATATTCTCCAGAAAATGCTATTAGAAAGTGAAGTTACTGTACCATTTTTTAAAACTGACCCTTGCCCCTATGTTTTAGCAGCTGCCTGAAACATTGGCAGTACCTCAGTGTTTCTCAAATTTAATAACTTTAAGTTGTGGGGAGTTCATCCCCCAGAATTCCCCAGCCAGCAACTTACAATCCACACATCTTAAAGTTGTGAAGGTTGAGAAATACTCTATTAGCTGAAAAAATAAAAGCCTTGTCCTATTGACCAGGAAGCTGTAATTTTTCCCCCAGGAATAATACTTTAATAAAGGCCAAGTAGCATCAACAATATAGAAATAAATATTTTTTGTTTCCTAAATATCTAGAACTTTTCCATTTATTTTTCCTATTTTTATTGCTATTTTATTGGGTATTTAAAAGTACACGTCTTGGCATTTAAGAACAAAACTTACAGTTTCAATCTGAATTTTAGAGGAAAAAATACAGGTATATTAAAACTACATTAAAAACTATATTTCAAATTAAAATTTATTTTTAAAACTATATTGTTGTTAGTTGCAAAGTCGTGTCTGACCCATCACGACCCCATGGACAACGTTCCTCCAGGCCTTCTTGTCCTCTTCCATCCTCTGGAGTCCATTTAAGCTCACACCTACTGCTTCAGTGACTCCATCCAGCCACCTCATTCTCTGTCGTCCCATTCTTCTTTTGCCCTCAAACTTTCCCAGCATTAGGCTCTTCTCCAGTGAGTCCTTCCTTCTCATTAGGTGGCCAAAGTATTTGAGTTTCATCTTCAGGATATGGCCTTCTAAAGAGCAGTCAGGGTTGATCTCCTCTAGGACTGACTGGTTTGATCGCCTTGCAGTCCAAGGCACTCTCAGGAGTCTTCTCTAGCACCATCGTTCAAAGGCCTCGATTCTTTGGCGTTCAGTCTCTCTTATGGTCCAACTTTCACAGCTATACATTGCAACTGGGAAAACCATAGCCTTGACTATATGCCCTTTTGTTGACAAGGTGATGTCTCTGCTTTTTAGTATGCTATCTAGATTTGCCATAGCTTTCCTCCCCAGGAGCAAGCATCTTTTAATTTCTTGGCTGCAATCCCCATCTGCAGTGATCTTGGAGCCCAGGAAAATAAAATCTGTCACTACTTCCATTTCTTCCCCATCTATTTGCCAGGAATTGAGAGGGCCGGATCCCATGATCTTAGTTTTCTTAATGTTGAGTGTCAAGCCAACTTTTGCACTCTCCTTCTTCACCCGCATCAAGAGGCTCTTTAGTTCCTCTTTAGTTTGTCATGATGTGCTCTGCATATAAGTTAAATAGGCAGGGTGACAGTATACAGCCTTACCGTATTCCTTTCCCAATTTTGAACCAATCAGTGGTTCCGTGTCCAGTTCTCACTGTTGCTTCTTGACCCACATATAGGTTTCTCAAGAAAGAAATGGTCTGGTACTCCCATCTCTTTAAGAACTTGCCACAATTTGTTGTGATCCACACAATCAAAGGCTTTAGCATAGTCAATGAAGCAGAAGTAGATGGTTTTCTTTAAAACTATATTAAAAGCTAAACTAAAAGCTGTTTAATAAATTCACTAAAGAAAGAAAGAAATTTTATCTAAAGAAGAACTAGGCGTAGTTGACCACTACATATTACTTGGCCAATGGATCTCAATGGAAGCTGATACAATAAAGGAAATTGAACAGCATGTTAAATGTGGTTAGCAGGCATTTGGCAAGCTAAACATAATTTTCAAGAACAACCTTGAGACTCTAGAAAGAGTGTAGAGAAGAGCAACAAAGATGATTAGGGGACTGGAGGCTAAAACATATGAAGAATGGTTGCAGGAACTGGGTATGTCTCATATGAGACATGATAGCAGTATTCCAATATCCCAGGGGCTGCCACAAAGAAGAGGGAATCAAGCTATTCTCCAAAGCACCTGAGGATAGGACAAGAAGCAAGGGGTGGAAACTAATCAAGGAGAGAAGCAACTTAGAACTAAGGAGAAATTTTCTGACAGTTAGAACAATTAATCAGTGGAATAACTTGCCTCCAGAAGTTGTGAATGCTCCAACACTGGAAGTTTTTAAGAAGATGTTGGATAACCATTTGTCCGAAGTTCCTGCCTAAGCAGAGGGTTGGACTAGAAGACCTCCAAGGTCCCTTCCAACTCTGTTATTCTATTCTATTATATTCTAACCTCCCCCTATGTGTGAAGAGAAAAGTTTTTGATCAGTGTGTGCTACCTGCCCTAACATATGCTGGTGAAACATGTACACTAATCTCACAATCGATATGAAAAGTGGTGTAAACAGCCATGGAAAGATACATGCTTGGCATTACAAGACAAGATAGAAAGACCTGCACATGAATTTCAGAACAAATGAAAGTACACTGCTCAAAAAAATAAAGGGAACACAAGCAGAAGACATCCGAGATCTGAATGAATGAAATAGCCTTATTAAATACTTTGTTCATTACATACAGTAGTTTTGTGTTCCCTTTAGTTGCTTGAGCAGTGTATAAACTACTGTATGTAAAGAACAAAGTATTTAATAAGGCTATTTCATTCATTCAGATCTCAGATGTCTTCTGCTTGTGTTCCCTTTATTTTTTTGAGCAGTATATATTATATCAAGAGAATAAAAGAATTGAAATGAAATGGGCTGGTCACATAGCAAGAAGAATTGATGGCAGGTGAACCAAGACAGTCATAGAATCAGGGGTGAAATCCAGCAGGTTCTGACAGGTTCTGGAGAACCGGTAGCAGTAATTTTGAGCAGTTTGGAGAACAGGTAGCAGAATTTTTGAAGAGTTTGGAGAACCGGCAAATATCACCTCTGGCTGGCCCCAGAGTGGGGTGGGAATGGAGATTTTGCAATATCCTTTCCCCAGGAGTGGGGTGGGAATGGAGATTTTGCAGTATCCTTCCCCTGCCACGCCCACCAAGCCACGCCAACAGAACCATAGTAAGTAGTAAAAAAGTAAAAAAAAAATGTAAAAATTTTTAGTAGTAAAAATTTTTGTATTAGTAGTAAAAAAAATTGTATTTCACCACTGCATAGAATGGATCCCACTTGATAAAAAGTGTCCACAAAAGAGACTAAAACAAGATGGATCAACGACATCAGCAAGTATTGCAGGCCCAATTTAGCAAAGAAAGCTCAGGACCGTATAGGTTGGAAACATGCGGAAGAAGCCTTCATCCTGCAATGGATAGATAATGGCTATGATGATGATGATGATTAAAAGCTGCATTACTGCATTTCTATAGTGGCTCACAAAAAGAATAATGGTTATACGCAATGTCATGTCTAAATATTAGTTATCTTTCAATCTGCTTTGCTTCTACACTTCATGCTATAGCACCATCCTGGTGCAGTTTAGGAAAAAACATTTCTTGGCACGGGGGTGGGTTTCAAAACCTGTCGCTACCGGTTTGCTCATGGGCGCGCTTGTGCTTGTGCACGCATGCAACACTTCTGTACATGCACAGAAATGTCTGTGCAGGTGGGCAGAGCCGCCCGCCGCCGCTGCTACCAGTTCGCCCAATCTGCAGCAAACCGGTAGCAACCCACCACTGGCTAGAAGCAAATTTGGAGTACTAGGAATCTATTGTACATCTTTTCGCAAAATAATTGCCACTATGGTGGACTTCCTTATTCACAAAATGGTTGCGTCAGTTGGTAGTCAGTCAAAAATCTTCAAATTTACCAGAAGGAAAATTGGTAAGATTGCTACCTAGTCTTATCTCTATTCCCAGTGTACCTCTATGAATAAGTACATATGTAGTTTTAAAAGGTGCTATTATTTTAACCTGAAATCCTTTCTGAGATACTGGCAGCAGTAGCTAATCTTCATGTTTTTCTATAAATTGAGATTATTTTAAATTATTTTCCTACTTCCATTGTGAAGAAACTTTGAGCCTCTCTTAAAAATGGAAAATAAATAGCAAATGCAAATGCCAACTATGTTAAGGAGTAAGATCTGGATTGTTGTTCACAATTGTATTTCAGCTTTGAAAAAGAAATGTATTAACTGGTAAACCCCATTACACTTTGTCTGATATCTTTCCTGGCTAAAAACACATTATTAACATATTAATGACATCAAAGCAGTGGTGGGTTGCTCCCGGTTCGCACTGGTTCGCAAGAACCGGTAGTAAAAATTTGCAGTAGTTCGGAGAACCGGTAATAACATTGGCTGGCCACGCCCCCGAACCGGTCCCCGGCCCGGTTCGGGGGCTTACTCCACCCACCTCGCTTACCTCACCCACCTCATCAGAGGCTCTTTTTTTTTTTTTACTTTTAAAAGCATTTTTTCTACAACCTCTTCGGCCGAAAAAATGCTTTTAAAAGTAAAAAGAAAAGCCTCTGATGATCACGCAGCTCAGTGGGATAGTCAGAGGCTTCTGAAAGTATTTTTTCTGCAACCTTTTCAGCCGAAGACGTTGTAGAAAAAAAAATGCCTTTAAAAGTCTCTGGCGATCCCAGCTGAGTTGCCTGATCGTCAAAGGCTTTTAAAAGCATTTTTTTCTGCAACCTCTTAAGGTTATAGAAAAAATGCTTTTAAAAGTTAAAAAAAAAAAGTTGGCCATGCCCACCCAGTCACATTAACCCCCGCTAAGCCACACCCACAAAATAAGCCACGCCCACAGAACCGGTAGTAAAAAAATTTAGAACCCACCCCTGCATCAAAGTAATGTGTTCTTTGTAAGAATATAAAACAATTTACAAAATACAGGGGGAAAAAATCTTAATATACATACTTAAGATATAAACATGCACAGACATTCAAAATATGGTAAATGAAAAATCCATATATAAAGTGATCCTAAAAGTAAACTCTATGTGAGTTGCAATCTGGATATATCACAAGCATTCTTGTTGACTTGTAGGTCCTTTTTTGAAACATTTCAAGTAACCAAGTGTTTAGCAGGTAACCAAAAGCAATTAGTCAGAGATGTGCTAAAATTACTAATAGATTAAATGCTGATGTAACCAGAGATTATGTCAACATTTTAAATCAGCATTTATGATAAATCTTAACGTACACAGTAACCTTTCTTAGTCAGCAAAATGTGGTTGGGGAGGAGAAAGGAACATTAATACTGCAGCCCTATACACAGTTACAAGTCTCACTGGCATTTAATTTTGCATAGCTAGTCATAGGATTGCACTGACTGACAGGCAATTTTATTTATAACTGGTGGCATGCTACAGCTGCTAGAAAAGAGCATATTAGAAAATGCCCCAAGTTCTATAATGTCTGTTTGCAGTACATCTCATGAACTACTGTTGCAGGCTGCAATAGAAACATACAAACATAAAAAAACTGATGGCAGAAAAAGACCTAGTGGTTCAAGTCTGCCCTTTGAGTTTTTGTTTATGTTTTCTTTTTAATTAATTATTATTTTAATTTCTTTTTTATTTTTTGTTGTTGTTTCAGGATGGACATGTGTTTATCCCAAGCATGTTTAAACTCTATTACTGATGATTGACTCACTACTTCTGCTGGAAGTTGGTTCGACGTTTCTACTATTCTTTCTGTAAAGTAATACTTTCTAATATTACTTTTGAACTTTGCTCCTGTCAGTTTGAGGTTATACCCCTGTGTTCTTTGTTTTTGCTTAATACTGAAAATACTGCATTCTCAGTCAGGTCATAATATGCACACTTACTATATATGTCCCTTTGTACATGTTTGAATAATTAGTAATTAAAATCAAAAATACAAGGAATAACAATTGCTTTTTCCAGTTTTTCACAAAAGATATATTTGCTATGAAATTCTATCAGTAAACATTGAATTATACAGAATGCATATTTCATTTTAGACATCAATAATGCTTTGGACAAGGGATATCGATGTGTAGTAAGCCAGACAGTTGCACACTGGGAGAAGCTTTCTTATGTAAAGAAAGTTAGGAAAACACTTTACCCATATGAATTTAGCCAAAATTTTCTTCTTTAAAAAAAAATTAAAAAAGCAATTTAATTTTTATCCAGCTAAATAGGAACTGCTTAAAATATGAGAAGGGATGTGTGTGTGTGTGCGCGCACGTGTGCGCACGCGCAATGCAATCTTAGTTTCAACATTAATTATAGAAATATAATTGCACGCATCAAATTTCTTCTGATTTATTTACTCCATAAATGGTCAACATAAGTCATTTCCACATGAGTAAGCAAAAAATAATTACAGAAGAATGAATTTTCTTATATGCCATAAATGTATAATGTGGAGGTAACAAACACCTAGATAATAGATTGCGTTTTTTGCAAATAAATACATTTCTTGTGGTTTATTTCTCTATCTCATTTTAACCATGTAATGTAGGGAGAAGAATGAAGTTTCAGAAAGGGAGTAAAGAATAAAGGCATAATAATAATAGAATTCCTAAAAATACTTGGCTAGCCAAGATAAATAGAAAAGAAATAACCTTGTATTTTTTTCCTCAATGCAGCATTGATTTTACTTCAAAAACTCACCTTATTTCAGCCAGTTACTCTTGATTTTTCTCCATTATTGTCCTCTCTTTGACATCATCCTTTGAAAGTGAAAGTGAAGGAACCTGTGGTAATACTTTACACTGTAATTTTGAATAGCCATCAAAAGGCAGGTCAGGTTGTATAATCCCTTGATTGTATGAATCCTTCCCCAATGAACGGAACCTTTTGCAGAAAGATTGGGAAAATTGATTGGCTGAATCTGAGCAAATGGAACTGAAGAATGGTAAAAATGTAGGTCTGCAAATGTCTGACATTGAAGAAGACTTCTGAGTATTAAGTTCAACTCTGAAATCTTTTATATAAGACAAGGCTTGACTATTCAGTTGAGCATATTCAAACATTAGTTTATTCTTTGTAATTTGACCCACACGATCTAAGATACTTAAGTTTTTTTCATCTTCAGAACAAATTGTATTTTCTTTCTGACTCCTAAGATATGAAGACTTGGCATCAATTGTTGTTTGGACATTATATTGACTTGCATGATGGCCAAGAACATACTTTGGCTTTGGGGTTATGTCACTATGTTCATTTTGCAACTGAGGTTGTTTTTTAAATTGAGTTGTTGTCGCTATGTCATTGCTCACTTCATTGCTAGTCCCTTTGAAAGGCTTGTTTTTAGAATCATAACCAATCTTTAAAGAAGCAGCTTGAGTAACACAATGTTCTAAAAGCTGCATTATGTGAGTATTATTCTCCTCTAAAGTCTCATTAATGGGACCTTGAGAATGACAGAGGCTCAATGGCTCCATTGGATCCTTACATTCAACAGACCAGGATTGATTCTTTGATTCACTGTCATCTTCGGGCTCTAGAGAATCTGGAGAAGTTGCTGCAGTCATGTAAGAAGAACATGATTCTGCATCATGATTATCCATAACAACATGACAAACTGAATCTTCATTTGAGACTTCTAGTGGCAAAGATTCGATGCTAATATCTGTACATTCTTCTGAGAGAGCCGCCTTCATTTCAGATGAATTTACCAATAGTTCATCCCAACTGTCCTCTACTCTTTGTCTGTCACCTGGTATGCCATTGTCAATTATGAGCTCAGACATGACATTCACATTTTCTTCTCTTTCTAGAAAGCTACACGCATGGATATCATTTTGATCATGTTCAGTTCTTTCTATTGAATATGTCTGGATTCTACTTTTGCTATCAGTTGAAGATGCCCCTGGATTGCTTTTATTTTCCTTAAAATCTGGGATGCATTGAGACACTGACTCATCATCTTTTCTCATATGTGTCTGAGGATTGTTAGGAAAGTCTTGGGGGGAAAACAGCCCTGGTTTTTTTCGCAGCCAATTGATAATCCCCATGGTCAGGGAAAGCTCAGTATCACATAACTTAAGCAAGCATTCTTTGCCCTTCCATGTGCTGTGAAGAAATCCCTGACTGATTATATCAATGGTTGGCTGGGAAGCCATATTTTCTTCTGACCCTACATGAAAGCTGTAAATTGATAAAGGTATCTCAACTGCTTTTTCTGAAATGCTTTCAGAGAAGCATAAATCATCATCTAGAACTGGACTGATTTGATCTTCATTAGGATCATAGAATAGTTCATATAGGGCATCTCCACTGTAACTGTCTCTTGGAAACTGAGTTGGTGTTCCAGGGGATTGAACCTCCCTTATTTCATCATCATGCCCAGGAGTAAATGAATCATAGTATCCTTCATCACTAGTGGACATAGATTCCTGGTTGTCACTCTTTGGGGTCCCTGTATCTATGGAACTTTCTTTAGAAGAATCAGGGGAAGAAAGCAAGTCAGTCACTGAGCCTTTGGCTTCCTTCTTTGTTTTTTCCAACTCACTGCTAGGTATTGTCAGCAAACTCCTATCAAACAATGTCTTCTGGTGCAATTGCACAGATTTATTGATGTTGTCCCAAAGTTTTGAAAAATCAGCTGCTTCATTTTGAGCTGGGGAAGCAAGCTGCTCTACTCCTCCTTGAAAGGAACCCATGGCAGGATTCTCTTTTTGGTGAGATTGTCTAAACAAAATTTCTTTGTTGACCTCCAATTCCATATGAGCAGAACTTTCATCTGCAAAGATTTCTCCACATCCCGTGAGAGAATCAAAGCTTTTCAAGGAAGCAACATCTTCACACAACGTACTTGAATATTCATATGAAGACTCAGACTGAAGCTCACCATCAGATAAGTCTTGTGCCAAGCAATCAGTAGAAAAGGTTTCACCAGCTTTGAATAAATATTTACCAAACTTTCCTGCCAATTCTGACTTGTAGCCTGGAAATGCCCTTTTTTGCTTTTCTGAAAACAAGGCAATATTCTCAGGCTTATTTTTTTTAATATGAAAGATATCTCTGAAACCTTTTTTGGACCGTTTCAAGGAAATTCTCTTCCTAGGTATGCTTTTGGCAACAGCTGGCACAAAGGGCATTTGGGGTACAAAGTTGCGGTAATCAATCATCTGTTGCGGGCTGTTCAAAAAATGGCTTGAGTTGACCATAGATTCTTTCTTGCCACTAGAATGCTGGGAGTTTCCAAGCCCAGAAAAGCTGGCACTATTGATGAGTCTCCCTTTGCTTTTTTCAGAAGCTAAATGTTCTTCTTCAGAATTTTCATTATTGTAATTACATGGTTCAGTTTTGTTTATTCCTCCTAGAACACAGTCATGTGTTTTGCTTTTCTTAACAGGCTTATAGAAAGATTGGGGTAGCAACAGTATACTCTCACTAGAGCCAATTTTTGTTAATCTGTTGGAAAAACTGCCATTTTTATCTTCAGAAAAAGTTGCTTTTTGAATTTCAGGCTGGCTTTTCTCTTTTATGTCCGCTTTGACATTATCCTTTTCTCTAGTATTTATGTGCACTAAAGGTAGCTTCTCATGAGTCAGATGCATGCTAGATTTTATGAAAGTTTTTCCTCTTTTGAACTCCATTACAGCTGGCCCTATAGAAAAATAGAATAAAACTTAAAGGGTATCTACCACATTACCTTTGATGGAAACATAACAACATTACTTATCTGTGATATTTTATCTACAGTGGGAATTTCAGATTTATAAAAACAAACCTATTTAAGTAAAGAAGCAAAACGCTTAAGGTTCTCAAGTAGAACTAAGTAAAATAAAATATGCCCTTTTCTTTGTCCTCACATCTAAAATGTTAAGGGTTTAGGAAGAACAATTGTTCATACATTATTTCTAAATCCAATCCAGATATTAATAGTGAGTTGGCAGGATCAAGTGGAATTGATCAAGTGTTTCTCCTAATTTTCTTGTCTCTGCTGATATATTTACTATATATTTTAACATTTGTGATTGTAATATTTCAGTGTTGCTTTGTAGAACACTTGAGTTTTTTGTGCAATGTATTTCTATCAGTGCAGCATGCTAGACTAAATGAAGGTTGTCAGTTCACTAAACTCTTAAATGTGTCATTTTTAAAAGTTCATGTTAGCCACCCATTGAGATCCAAAATCCCTTCTACTTCAGCATGACTTTCTCAAAAACAGATGGCTACTCTACCTGAAATATGTTCTTGTTTTGAGACTAGCTTTTTTTAGAGTAGTTTAGAGAATAGTACTGTTTTGAGACTAGCTTTTTTTTACAGTAATTAGGCCCATGTATAAATATATATTAGCTATTGTTTATGAACATTCATTTCATTTTGGAAATTATAATTAAGTCCACAATTTTCATCTTAATTCACAATATGTCAGTTAGACTAAAGGTAAATATTGGATTCAAACTGACATGCTTATGCTTAGATGATTCTCTTTGAAATCAGTAGAGATTTGAAATTCAAATTCAAATTACAGTAATAAGTTGAGTTTGTAACTGTGATTCCAATCATTCCCATTGATTTCAACTAAATAAATGAATACTTGTGATTGTTATTTATTGTAAGTTTAATACATACTACAGTTCGATATAATATTCACTGTAGCAGCTTCCCCCCTTTGGAATAGCTTGTTTTCTGAAGCATGGCTACCGCCCCCTCCCCATTGGTCCTTCCACAAGACCCTCAGAAATGCTTTATATTAAGCAATGTTTATATTTCTATAATTCTTTAGCTTTGCATTCTTAGTTTTTTCAATCAAATAAAGGAGTAGTATGTTTGGGTATGTGTGCATATCTACTAAACAAACTTTGTCAATATAACTGCCCACACATTTAAAAATAATCCTCCTTCCATGAAGCAGAAGTTCTTTTTAATTTCATTGGTCCTTTTATCATTTTTCTCTCTTTGGTAAAACACCATTTTCATTTTAACTGCTAGAGGACAGCCCCTGATTTTCTCACAGATGGATCAAAACATCTGAATCTCCTTTCGTTCATTTTCAAATAAACAGAATACCCATTTAAAAAAAAAACAATTCTTTAAACTGTTACGCTTTCATGTTTGTACAAGTATTAATCTTTTTAGAAATGTAAAAAGATTTAAACAACTGTTTAATTAAATGAATGAGGTTATGTAGTTTGAAAAAACCCTTTGTTGCAACATCTTCATTTCTCTCCTTGAAAAGTAAAAGACGTAATAGCAGCACCTATGTTGCTCTTTCCCCCTTTTCTTTCTTTACATGCATGGCACTATTTCTAGATGATCAGCACAATGGATAGTGCCTTATCTGGTACCCCGACCAGCCATCTAAAGAAGAGTTGCAGTAAATTACACATTTGCTGCAGTTGTGAAAATGGCCAATTGGATAGGAACTATACACTGGAATGTGGGGGAGGGATTAATTGATTTCACATCAAGATGTCTCTTGTGTGAAAATTCTGCACCAATTATTTATAAATGTCTCTGCCTCTCCTCGCCCATGTCTAAAGCTGAGGGATGTGTTGCTCTTGTTTTCCTTCACACCTTATGGAAACTTGCATGGCATGCGACATATAATATAGCATCCAATCTCTAGCTTGTCTCCAGAGGGAAAAGCCCCCCCCCAACCCCTGCGACTTGTTTGCGTTCACCTGAGAGAAAATCAGCATTTCATTACTGGTTACATATAGCAATCTGTTGTACAAGGGCATGGAGTATTTATCCTACCAGATCTCATCATCTTGCTGTTCAGTTTCTACACAAAGAATGTGTGCGTGTTGAAAATATGAAAAAGGAACAGTGGCAAGTGATTCATTCAAAATAATCCTAAACACTCTAGCACTGACAAAGAAAAATAAATACACCACACCCCTGCACCAAAATGTAGCAACCCACTAAGGCAACAAAAGATCACACTCACCATGTCTTATTATCCAGCTGCAGAAATCCTTATTACTACATCCTTTTTACTGAGACTGTTGTGTCTTTATATAGAAGCTCATGAAATATATTCAAGACTCGTAAGAGCTGATTTCTTCTCTTCACTGGGATTTGCTCCTCCCTCTCTCTTTTTTCCCCTCCCTCTCTCCTCTTCTTCCTTCTTTTAACCAATCTTTCAGTCTCTTCAGGTATTAGATGTCATTCTCTGCATGGATTTCAAATTTTTACATGTAGCCAATTTTAGAACAGTGAGGTTTTTACAAGCCATCTGTGCAGTAGCTGGTGAATACTGACTGCTATAATAAAATATATTGTTGTTCTCTGATAATTACACACACACATACACACACATTTACACCCAGTTTATAAAACTGATTTTCAAAGGCAATAACTAATACTGTTTTTTAATATATATTATTAACTAATGTGTTTTAAGGATACTAGCTGGTTATTATGTCCCTTGTTAAGATATGCTCCAATCTACTGATTAGGGATTTTTTTTTAAATTGCTAGTGTTTATACAAAAAATGTATATAGTGCAAGAAATGTAATATCAACCATGACATGGACTAAACTGCATGCAACTATCAGTAACATTGGGTCTTTTCTGTCAATTCCAAAGCTTTAAGAGGGGATAAATAAACTTTTCTATATTAAATAACTATGTATTTGCTAATTTAATAAGATTCAAATTAATTGTCATTAATCTGAAACAAACTATTCTAAATAATCTAAAAGTATTATGAAATGTTTGAGGGCATAGTTCAAATATGCACAAAACTGTTTCCTGATACATAATCTGTATAAGGCATAAATGTTGCTCAGTTCACAGGGAGTCAAGTACCATAAATGCAAGTTTTTATAATAATTATTTCTAGTACTAATTACAATGATTTTTCCATCTTGAATTACAAAAGTGTTTTGACCACAGAGACCATTTATAAATCTAGCTGAAAACATATTTAAATACAGTGTCTATTGCTCAAAAACCAGGCACATATGAATAGAAAGGATTTACAGAGTTTTGAGGCCAGCACTGTGACGCTAATCTGTTGGACACATCAACTTTAATATTTCTTAATATCAGGAATTCATAAAAATACTTAACATAAATTAAATATATGAGCAGACTTGCATGAGAAAGGGGATATTAGTCTTTAAATAAAGCAGTTCCAACTTGTGTTTGCACTTGGAACTGGGAATAGAACAATAACCTTCATTTTGTTTACATTTTGCACCAATTTACTTCAGAAATTCACCCAGGTCAGCATAGTCTCTAGCAAAATATCTTTCTAATTAAATAGCCAGACTAATGGCAGCAAAATGAAAGATAGAAAGTATTTTTTTTAATGTACTGAACACATTCTTTCTCTACTAATATAATTGTTCCAAAAGAGCTATAGGCCAATTTACAGGGGGACAATCATGGGATAATGGAACAAAATCAAGCTGCATCCTTGCAAATAAATTTTTCATTTGAAAACATTTCTATTCAATAGTTGCTGTAGTCTGAGAGGTGTCCCCATCTCTCTTTGTTGTAAAATCAATAGTATCTTCTCATTTTCTCTTAAGCAACACACAAAAAAAGATCCAATAAAGGCTTGGGGATGGATCATACTGATGGGGTTGTCGTCATCTTAGAAAAACTATTGGAATCCTCTGCTTCTATTTTATGAGTATCCTATCTCATACTGGCTAATAAGACTCACTTATTACACAGCTCTTGCACTTGCCCACCATAAAACATGAGCCAGTAACCTCTTTTTTCTACCATATTCAATCCAAAGCTGAAGCAACTTGCAGATATTCCTCATAGTTCAGGATTAAAGTAATGTTTTTCTCTTAAAGAGGTAACAACACCTTTGCTATGGATGCAATTTGATGTGCTTCCAAATTCCTGTTTGTGTCAAGTCTCTATGCTGCTCCCCAACTTAAAGACATTGATCAGCCAGAACAGCTGCTGACCAGGGATGGTGGTAGGAGGTTGCATGGAAAAGTAAGACTCAACTTCCCCTCTTCTCCTTTATAATATAACTTGCCCCATACTTGTCAGCTGCTAGTTGGGCACCAATTTAGAGTTATTCCAGAATATAAAGATTTAATCCTCTAGCCCAGGGTTGTCAAACTTGATTTCATTGAGGGCCACATCAGAGTTGTGTTTGATCTCAGGAGGCTGGGGTGGGTGTGGCCAGCTCAACATCACTCATGTCAGGAGTGCCTGTGGTGGCCCAAGCACTCTGCCAGTGAAAACAGGTTCCTGAGCTCCATTTTCAGCTGCAACGGCCTTCTGCAACCCTCGGCCAACGAAAACAGACTCAGGAGGACTGCTGCAGCCCTCCTGAGCTCCATTTTCATTGGCAGAGGCAATGTGGGTCAGTCCTTCACTGTTTCCAAGGTAGCCCCACGGGCCAGATCTAAGCATCCCACAGGCCGGATTTGGCCCCCAGGCCTTTTTTTTTTTTTTAAATTTGATTTATATGCCGCCCTTCTCCGGAGACTCAGGGCGGCTTACAGTGCGTTAAGCAATAGCCTTCATACTTTTGTATATTTATACAAAGTCAGCTTATTGCCCCCACAAACTGGGTCCTCATTTAACCTACCTTAGAAAGGATGGAAGGCTGAGTCAACCTTGAGCCTTGGAGAGATTCGAACCAGCAGTAAATTGCAGGCAGCTGTGTTAATAACAGGGTGCTTTAAACCACTGTAGTACCAAGGCCTTGAGTTTGACACCTCTGCTTCTAGCCATACTTGCCTGCCTCCCAGCCTCAGACACATCCCGCATTAAAGATTGGTAAATGTTTTCCACAGCTTGTGATGTTTGCTTGGACAAAAAGGAAACAAGGCCAGGGGACTCCACCAATCTGGGTCAATGTGCCCATTGAGCAGCATTGTTTGCCAGCATCATGCCTGGGGAAGGGTGGGGATACTCAGTCAGGGCAGAATTTTTTTTCCTGCTAGTATTGTTTTCTACCAAAGCCTGATGAATAGTGTTTTAATAGAACATCCCAAAGGATAATAATAAAATTAGTAATGAGTTTTTTTTTAAATGAAAGGTTCAAACATTAAATATAAGAAGCTTTATTAAAATTATGGAAATGAAGAACACTCAAAGTACTTAATAAATAGTAAAGTCCAATTCCTGTGTCTACCCAAGAATAGTGCATTGCACATATGAAAAAAGAAAATAATAACTTCACTAAAATAATCACATTATTTCTCTCACAGATACTAATGAAAATTCATCCTGTTAGTACTACATGTTGAGTTTGTCTTCTAAATTATGCAAAATGAGGCCAATCTCAGTTAGAAAATGTGCAGACCTTTCAGTGGACCTTTCAGTGGACTGAATGAGGCATTTTGTCCCCACTCCTAGTGTTACACATTTTTTAAAAAAAATCATACTCTTATACTATATAAAACTTATGTTAAATATAAGCTAATAAGTTAATAGCAGCCATTAATTCAAATTTTTGTAGCAAAATACTTTTTTATCTCTACAACATCAAGACTCCAGAATGGCTGCGGCAACTAGCTATGTTTAGTCTAGCAAAGAGAAGGCTAGAGATGGTATGATAGCAGTCTTCCAATTCTTGAAGGGCTGTCACAGAAAAGATTGGTCAACCTATTGTCCAAAGCACTTGAGAGCAGGAGAAGAAGTAATGGATGGAAGATTATCAAATAGAGATCCAACATAGAATTAAGGAGAAATTTCCTGACAATGAGAACAGTTAAGTATTAGAATGGCTTCCCTCCAGAAATTGTGGATGCTCTGTCACTAGAAGATTTCAAGAAGAGATTGGACAACCATTTGTCTGGAATGGTTAGAGTCTCCTGCTCAAGCAGGGATTGGACTAGAAGACCTCTAAGGTCACTTCCAACTCTGTCATTCTGTTCTTATGAAAGAGATCCCATTGTGTTTCTTATTAGAAAACCCATTATCTGTCTGTAAGACTGGTAACAAATCTCAGTCAAAATCACAACCCTGAAGCCTTCTCCCTTACGTGGCATTTCCTCACCTGCTGGTTAGGATGACTGAGACAATCTGACTCATCAGCTTTGCAAATCACAACATGGAAGCCATTTCAGATGACAACATGTGATCCTGAATTAATTTGTTTTTTATGTGAGTGCTATTCTTTGAATTTTCTTTTGAGTCACTGAAAGCTTCTTGTCATAATGCTTCTCAATTATAAATCATAGAAGTCCATCCTCCTCAGTTCAGCTCACTTCTTCATGTATTGTCATTTGATTAAGCTCTTGATATTTTAGGATGCAGCTGAAACCTACTGAAAACTGGCAGCCACTGTGAAAAAGTAATCACTTTGGACATTAATTTGTTTTTTATGTGAGTGCTATTCTTTGAATTTTCTTTTGAGTCACTGAAAGCTTCTTGTCATAATGCTTCTCAATTATAAATCATAGAAGTCCATCCTCCTCAGTTCAGCTCACTTCTTCATGTATTGTCATTTGATTAAGCTCTTGATATTTTAGGATGCAGCTGAAACCTACTGAAAACTGGCAGCCACTGTGAAAAAGTAATCACTTTGGACATTGCATGAACAATAGCAGCAAAAGCTTCCAAATGTACTTTGTGAAACAGTTATAATATGTAGAACCATTAGTATGGAACAGGCCTATCCTTATTCATCTGATAAAGCAGTAAAGAGACCTAGGTACAAAATTGTTAAACAGATGCTTTTTGCAACAGATTCTAACTGTAGGTCACAATAAGGAGTTTTAGCTAACACAGGTTATCTAATCATTTTGTGATAACAAATAGCAGAAAATATATAGAGCCTTTTTCCGTAGCCAGGACCACGCCACAATATACAGCAGACATTATGGCACCGAATAATCAGACATAGTTGTTACTCAGCAAGCAGAAGGCAATCAGGGAGCCAGGAATACAGATACTGCTCTTTAAATACTGTTAAATACCAAAGTGGAAAACTGAAGTACTAACTGTGAGAAACAAAGAGATCTATTTTAGTGAACCCATATGAAGAGATTTGTTTTACATAAATTTTAGATTTCATTGTCTTCAGTTTTGAGATTATGAGTACTTTCAAAAACACATGAATATAATTTATTACACATATAAGTGCCCATATAACATCCACTATATGGATGTTCAAAAGCATTCTTGTTTTGCAGGAAGGAGGTCTGTAATCATTTTCATCTAGACCGGATGTCGGCAACCCGTGTCTCTGGAGCCGCATGCAGCTCTTTTAGCCCTCTGCTGCACTTCCCGATGCCACTGCTGCTGCCATCTCCAGCACAGTGAAAGTTAACGCATTTCACAATGGAGGAGACGGGGTTCCCTCCTCATCCTGGAGCCCATTATGATGCAGAGATACAATGCTACCCTGCCCCACTTTCCCCTGGCAACAGCAGCAGCGTTGGCCACAGCGCAGCACAGGACAGGACAGTGTCTTGGGGTTGGGAGCAGGTCACGTGTCCAGCACCAACCAAGGCAAGAAGTAGCCACCCGCCATTTCCTGCTGTAGTCGGGCAGCGAGAAAGAAACAGAGAGAGAGAGAGAGATTTGGCTCGGCTTAGTTCCATCTGCTCCCATCTCTCTGCCTTTGCCCAGTTTTGCAAGGATTCAGCAAACGCTTCCTTGGTGATGAGGGGGTGTTGCCATGTACTTTGCCTGCCAAGCATCTTCTGGGGCACCCAGGCACGATATTTTCTGGCCACTTTGGACCAAGTTGCAGGATGCGTATTCATGCCTGTGTGAGTGTGCTGTTGCTTGGGATGATGCTTCTCTGAAGTGCGTGAGGCGATCTAAGGCAGAAACTTCATGGCGCTGTGATGTAACAGCCTGACAGTCACTCCTTTTGCAATGCAAGGTTTACTTTTGTATCTTTCCAGAGACAGAGAGAACATGACCGAATTTTCTTACAGTTATTCCTTCCGTGTGTGGGTTGGGAAGTGGGGGTAGGGAGCGGGGGGAGAGAGAGGGAGGGAGAGAGAGATAGAAAGAGAGAGAGAGAGAGAGAGAGAGAAAGAAAGAAAGAGAAAGAAAGAGAGAAAGAGAGAGAAAGTGACATAGAGCGTGAGAGAGAGAGAAAAAGAGAGAGAAAGAAAAAGAGAGAGAAAGAAAAAGAGAAAGAGAGAGGGAGGGAGAGAGAGGGAGGTGAACAATACACCTGAGGCTGGGTGTTGCAAGAGATGACTGGGAGGGGAGGGATGAGGCAGGGCTAGTCAGGGCAAATAATTTAACAGCCGGTTTAATGAGTTTAATGGGTAGGTGTGGCTGGGGGGTCATGTGACTGGGTGGGAGTGAGTGACATTGAGTTGGCCACGACCACCCAGTCACACCAATTGTTAAATTATTGGCTCCTGGTGTTTTCTTTTTCTGTGGGAAAGGGGTCCAAATGGCTCTGAGTGTTGAAGGTTGCAGACCGCTGACCTAGACCCACTCAAACTGAATGTCCTGAATTCACAAATGTAAAGTAATTCACCGGCAACTATTTCAGGAGAGCATCTTATGTTTCCATAAGGATAAATAGTAGATATTTGCTCATTGATGAGCTGTTCAATATGCAACTTGAATACAGGGTTATTAAGCTGAGTCTCCAATGTATCAAATGTAGGGAAAAATACTTCTAAGTTGCCACCTGTGCATGTGTGCACTGACAATGTTTGTAATTTAGGTGTAACTGAATACAGTAAGTTTAAGCAAGCAGAAGAGGTTGAACAGCCAGCACACATCTGGCACATCATGAATACAACATTCCTTGTATGTTCATAAATAACAACATGTTGTTAGTTATTGAGAAGTTAATTGTTTATTAACATTTCCATGTTCTTCTTCATGCATCTTGATGCTCTTCCTCACCATTCAGTTCAATCCTTCTCAACCATTTTTCCATGCTTTCTCTTTCCATAATGCTTTCACAGGCTGATAAACATTAGCAATGATTTCCAATAGTTTCACTGGACAACAAATTTTTAAAAAGTTTCGCTTCCTGAAAAATCATTTGATGATTATGATAAGCCCGTTCAAACTGAACACAAATATAATTTCAGAATGACTGTATCAGGTAGGAATCTTGAGAAATATGAAATTAACTTATAATGTATTTAATAGCATCATGTTTCCAACATGATGAATACGTTCAACAGGGCTAAAAGTGGTTCTGATGCACCTCACTGCAGTGTCCAATAATAGCCAGCACTGATGGATTCCAGCTGCCCTAATTCCATTTATCTATTGTGGTAATGTCTGGTGAAACCTTTCACAATGTTTATTACCGATTGCACCTAGATTTTCAGGAAAAAAAGTCCAGGTGTGAATGCAGAAAATACATCTTCAATAACATGTTGCACTTTATGGCCTTGTGTGCTGTAAGAAGTTTCTCAAGCAGTTGTGGTGGTTGTTATTTGGTGCTCTGTAGTTGCCAGGAAAATTCTCAACAGTGTTCTTGAATGCTTTCCTGGTGGTTTTTTCTGGCCCCACTAATAGATCTTCAAATCACTTGTTGATGATGTTTCTGACCCGAAGAACAACATAAATGCCTTCCTTAATCTTGGCATCAGTTATTCTTGGATACATCTGTCTCAAATAATGAAAACCTTCACCTTCCTTGTTCATCACTTTCCCAAAATCCAATTTTCATCAATCCAAGTATTATATGAAGCAGAGGCAAGTATATCTTTATTGGGTCAACAATTAAGTTCATCAGTTTTCTGTCCTGGAACCAAATTCTTTTGGAGTGGTCATTTCTTTTCAATGTGACTTAACTCTCTTGCACGGCTGTCCCATTCTCACATAGAACAACAGTACTTGGTACATTCAAGCTGCATTCTAAGCAGCAGAACCAATACTTTTGAGTTCTTCACAATATTCCAGTTGTACTTGTTGTACTGGATGCTTTTGTATGTTTTTTTCATGTGTGCAGCATAGCCAAAAGGTACTGGAGAGTGTACATTGCCTTTGTGTAAAACAGAAGATTTCTATAAAATGGTACATAGGTTAAATTCCTGCTTATTTTCATGATTAGCAGCCAAAAATCTATAAGATACATTCAAAAGTATTCAGGAAGTAAAATCTTTGTTGTCCAGCTATCAAAGATGGCTGAAAGCTCACAATAATTGAATGCACCAAGCAGAAATAAGGAATAGGAACAATTTTTAAAATATTTTTCGTAATAAAACTAAAAAATTTCCCCTCCTTTTTCTTTTTCTTCTTTGTTTTTTAAGCAAAGCATTGTACAGAATTATTTCCAAATCAGAATTGTAGAAATAAAAATATAAGAATGGCGAATTTAATCTTTTTAGGGAGGCCATGTGGTACGGACCAAGAATTGTTTAAGTAGTCATTGCTACTATTTCAACAATAAAGTTTTTCTATACATTTCTAAAATTAAATAATCTAAAATCTGAACATTTTGAGTTTGATCAATTTTTTTTAGCTCCCTATCCTAAGTTAAAGGTAACCTTGGGCCAGTCGCTTTCTCTCAGGCCAATTCACCTAACAGGACTATTGTTGTTGTGGGGAAAATAGGAGGAGGAAGGTGTGTTGGATATGTGCTGCTTTGAGATATTTGTAAAAGTAATAAAGGCGGGAAAAAGGAAGGAAGGAAGGAAGGAAGGAAGGAAGGAAGGAAGGAAGGAAGGAAGGAAGGAAGGAAGGAAGGGAGAGAGAAAGGAAGGAAGGAAGGAAGGAAGGAAGGAAGGAAGGAAGGAAGGAAGGAAGGAAGGAAGGAAGGAAGGTTGCTGCCACATGTCACATTGTTGCTATAATTATATTTGGGGTACTTACTTCAAACAGCTTATCTATTTGCATGTATATGTGTGTCTGATTTGAAGGTTGGATACTTATCGCCACTGGAAACATGCAAGTTGAGAAATTCCAAAATGAAGCTGTGCAGAGCATGATTTAGAGCAGTGTTCCCCAATTCGGCAACTTTAAAATGAGTAGACTTCAAGTGCCAGAATTCTGGCTGGGAAATTCTGGGCGTTAAAAGCCACACATAAGTTCCAAGGTTGAGAAAGAATAGCTGGTTGAAAGAAACTCTAGCTCCAATGCAAATGCATTCAAATGTAACAGAAACAGAGCTCATGTACATTAAGTCCCTTTCATGTTGTGCAATGGGAAACAACTCTTTTTCTGCCCTCCTAATGCTTCAGCCATTTTGGCATTAGAATTATTGAGCGCTCCATCATTGGGTAATCCTCTTTGGGATACTTCTGCCCAACTCTTAAGGACTAAATGGAAACGTACAAGTGCAGTTCTTCAGAGAATCATTTATCATAAGGATTATAAGGCAGTTATATTTCATGAGCTAATAGCCCAGATCTTCTCGATTACATTGATTTAATACATTTATTGCACTTAAGCATAGCAACCATGACTTCTTCATTCATTTACAACTTGATTACACTAGCTTATTTTGAATGTACCTTTTTATATCATCACATCTGTTTAATCATGCTAATGGTCCATCTGCTTTTCTTGTATGATGATGATTCTGTGAAGACAAAAGCAAATTCTTAATGATGAGCAACCCATTCATTTCCTTCCTCAAGCGCTTGCTCCATAGTTCATACTTTTTAAGTCTTGTGAGGAAATTTCTAATACATTATATTCTTTGTTTTCAGAGAAGGATATATTCAATTTTTCAGGAGTTCAGGTTTCACTTTTGAAGTCTCGTAGAATAATATGCGCTTGTCTTCAGCTATTGTTTCGGAGTTGGCTACGAATAGTTTTCAAAACAAACATTTCTACAAAATGTTTGTTACTTGCTATCACAAATGTGCAACATTAAAGAACTCATTTTGTTGTTATTGAAGAACCTGTGTTTGTTGGCACTCTGAATTTCTTGGAGAAATGAGCTATTCTCTATGTGCATCAGCAAGGATTTTGCATGAGAACATCTCCTTCTATAGAGAATTGCGCTTAAATGATTCCTTCTCTGAGGATAACCCCTCTTTGAAAAGCCTGCAAGAATGGATTGTCTACCCTCCATATTTCAAACTGAAGATGTTTTTGATCCCACCAATAATTTGTCTTCTGGCAGCCATCCTGGTCATTCCTTTCATCTTATTTGTGATTTTTTCTCATGTCAACATACGTCAGGAAACAAGGTACCTTTTGTTGGGCAATGCTTTGGTTAGTGATTTGATGTATCTACTGCTCTACACTTTGTCTGCGGTTTTCAGTATGTCCACCTTCAACCTCTCAAAAAATGGTTGTGTCATGCTATTGTTTTTGCTAGCAATGACCTACTGTGGAGGCTTATTAACATCTGCAGCAATGGTGCTGGACACTTATTTGGCCATATTGTGGCCTTTGCATTATATTTCCATTCTGCCTTATTCCCGAGCAAAAAAACTGATTCTGTTCCTATGGATCTGCTCTGGGATTTTCCCTGGGATTGTTTTCCTAATACTACACATCACTCAAGACTCTGGGGAATGTCCGGTAGAAAACTGTTCTGTTCCAATAATACTAGCAATGACTTTACAAGGAAACAATGCCATGAAATTCTGCTACATACTCTCCGTGTCTGCCCTTTTTATCTGTCTGAGCCTCATTCTTTGTGGCTACATGGTCTTGTATTTTAAAACAAAGCAATCGGGAATATGGAGAAGTATTTTCTCCCGAGCCAGTGTGACATTCCTAATGCATCACATTATCCTATTCTTTCATTTCTCTCCTCTTCTGGCTGTTGTAGTGGAGTCACTCCTTTATGTCAATGCTGTAATTGGGCCACAGACAGGAATTTGGGTGTCTATGATAGTTTGTAATGTCCTGATTACTTTGCCCAAGGCTTTGTTACCTTATCTGTGTGGGCTTCGATACAGAGAGATATCATCATCCCTCAAGTTCTGCATCAAATGGAAACGTTCTACAGTAGTAGCTCCTACTACATTTACTTGAGCAGAAACAAGGCATTAGAGTAACTCTGACCTAAAGCTGTGTTATGCATCCCATAAAGTTAAACTTAAATTATTCATCATTTTATTGTTCTGTTAACCAAATTGTTTGTATTTTTTCCTAATTTGTTCCTAATATCAACATGATGCTATTATGCTAGATGATATTAAGGCTAATAATATTATTGCTATGATTGAAATGTTCTGATACATGGGTTTACTCTTCAAGTAAGAAAATTAGGACCTAAATATGATAAAATGTCAACCATACTAACCTCATTCTCAGAGTGAATGTTTATATATTTGACTTTATAAATTCCAGAGTATGAATCTTTTCACTAAAAAAGGGCTCAGCACTAATGCTTTGTACCAGCCAGTTTTATACCATGTTTTCCTTCCCTGGGAAAGAAATCCACATTCCATGGCAATGTTTTTGAGTTTCTTTATTGTTGAAGGTGGTAGAGGCCGGTAACAGCTGGTACTTTTGTTTTATGCTATTCTTCTTTCCATTTTGCTGGCTGAAAAAAAAAAGTGCATAGTAAAAGCACTTCCCTTATGGCCTGTTCCCCTGGGATTTCATGGAAGTGTAGGAAGCCAGACCATTGGAGAAGTGAAAAAGAGGAATTAACATCTGCTCCTTGTAACTAACGGTGTAAAGTTCTCTTCTTTTATAGAAAATCTTGAAGCAATTCAATAAGAATAAAACAAATGTAGGATAACTTTTCTGTATGAGATTAATTTTCTATATTTTATATGTCCCATTTCTTTTTATATACATATATGGGAAAAGAAAGATTTGTCTATCTCAATCTTATTCAGGAATCCATGTTAATGGATTTCCACAATGTATTGTTCTTTCCAGTTTCTCTGTCACATTCCACTTTAGGGAACAGAGAATGTATTAATCCAGTCTGGCAGGCTAACTCAGCCAGCAGCAGAGTCTTAACTGAGGTTGTTCCCTTTTCCCCAAATCCTAGTTCCTCCCAGTAATGTGGGTTATGCCTGCAGATGTTTTCAGGTTGAAGATGGGGAAAGACACATTTGCTCCATATAGTTCCAGTTTAGGAGATCTGAAGGTTGAAATCTAAGACAACTGGAAGCATCAGTTTGAAAAAACCAACCTAAGCATCTCTGCTTTGAGACAGGAAGAACTCTAGAATACAAGCCTTTTTGATGCCTTCATCAGTGGCTCAAATCAATAATGAAACTGTGTGGGAAAGAAAATAAACATTTAACAGTACATCCTGTTATCCTTTATGAGACAACTGTGTTTCCTCAGCAACATTTGGAGACATTTTCTACCCAGGAGTCCATCAATAATGTTCTGTTGCTAGAGAAAGGTAGGTTGCTAGCCAAATCTATCTTGTATGTATGGCTATAAACCAAATCCTGTCAGGCACATGTATTTGAAAGACCTTTCCTCCTGACAATGTACTGCTAAGCAATATATTTTAACACAGTCCTCAATGCTTATTTGGTAATCTTCATACAGTACGAGCTTTTCCATAATCCTATCTTTCACTTACTTAATATAGTATACCACATTTTTAAGCCAACGAATCTCCTCCTTCAATGACACTTCTAGTGCAAAGAGAATGAAAACACAGGCAAATCTCTTAGATGGGACAGAGTTACGAGTTTTCTGCATCTCTTTGGTGCCATCTACTGGTGATCCAGGTATTAGCAGCCAATATGTCATTCTCACTATGTACCTTATCTGAGCAGGAAGGAAGGGAG
Organism: Pantherophis guttatus; assembly: GCF_059756535.1. Classification (NCBI taxonomy): domain Eukaryota; kingdom Metazoa; phylum Chordata; class Lepidosauria; order Squamata; family Colubridae; genus Pantherophis; species Pantherophis guttatus. The sequence continues at coordinate 44,298,843 of NC_142068.1, forward strand.
AAAGAGAGTAGCCTGAAACAATACATCTGCCAGTACCTCTAAATTCCTTCTTAAAGTTCCTGCTGCTGTTACTGAGCCAGTGTAGGAGGAGTGGCAACAATGGTATTAGCTCGCCTTCCCTTCATCTCTCTGCATTACTCAGGGTTCTACTGAAGTTCCTCCCTCAAAAATATTTTCCATTTCAGAAGTTCCTATGTCTCTGGGACTTCTGGACAGCCAGTTAGAAAAGACCTATGGAAGATTGGTTTGGACATGGTCTGTGCAGTGAGACTATTATATGCACAAAGATGGAAAAATGTTGAAATACCCACAATAGAGAAATGGATTATGAAGATGATGGAAAGTGTGGAAATGACAAAATTGACTTGTTTGATTGAGAATATGACAAGTACTGTTATTAAAGACTAGAAACCTCTTATGGACTTTTTTGCTGAAAATGGAAAAAAATTAACTGGTGGTTTATGGATTTGCTGATTTAAAAGAGTTGGTTTTTAAAAGAAGGAAACTATGATTAACATCAAAAGAGGGACTAGAAATAATAAATTTGTAACTGTTCTGAAGAAGATAGGAAGTCATATGTATACTATACTACACTACATTTCACACTTTTCCTTTTTTAATCCTACTTTATATCATTTCATGTATACCTTTTACTTCTGTAAAAATCTTTATTTTTATTTGATTTGAATATTGATTTATTTCTTAAGACAATTGTGTAGAGTGGAAATATCTGGCAAGAAGCCAGACCTCAAAAAGTGATATGGTAGGAATGCTTCCCAAAAATAGTTCTGCACAGCATTTGTAGAATCTTTTGGAGCAATTCAGTTGATCCTTAAAGAGGGGCTGACTTGGTTGAAGCTTCTAGAGGAAAAAAAGGAAATCTCTGAAGTGGTGAAGACTAGGAGGCATTCAGTAGCAGGCATTGTTCAATAGTCTTTGTTGGTCAGGAACATCCATATCAGTGTGGAGGTCCATGATCCAGGTTTTTACAACTGAACCCAATCAAGCTGATTAGATTGGATGATAATTTACATAGCAACAAAATCAATTCTATAAAGTGGCACTCATTTTCTCCATTTCTCCATCCAACTGTGGATGTTGGGTGAAGAATAAGTGGTTCTTAAGTAAGCTGAAATACAAGGAATAAATAATTTCCAGAGGAAATTAATAGGTTTTAAAAGAAAAAATAATCATTAACTAACTTGCCCTGCCAATGTTGGTAGGGGTGGGGCTTTTCTCCCTGATAATTCCTTGATTAGGATATTGTTTCCTGCTTGGCTGTTTGTTTTTGAAATTGAGTTGTGCACAAATGGTAAACATGTAATTGCTAAAAGGTATAAACTTTAAAATTGAATTGAAAGTAAATTGAAATTTAAAATAGAACAATTTAAGGAATGTGTGATAAAGTAGAATAAAAATTATATTAAACAGATGGAACAAAATGAAAATATGTGCTTCAAAGGACTGAATTCCACTTTGCTATAATCTTAAAGATAACTTTTATAAAATTATGTACCATTGCTTTATAACACCAGAAAATATACCTAGTATGTATAAAGATTCTTCAAATTTATTTTGGAAATGAACAAGAGGGGTCATGTTATCATATTTGGTGTTTGTGCAAAAAAAATTAGAAAATATTGGGTTTAAATACATACAGGTGATTCAGAAAGTTTTAAAAATTAACATTCAACTGAAATAAAAAATTGTCCTTTTGGACCTGATGGATAAACAGTTAGAAAAATAGTCGTAGAACATTGTTTTTATATCTATAATGTAGGACTAGCTGGTGAAGATGGCATTGAAAATGCCCAATCTACTTGTTTGATTAAAAACAATATTTACGTTTATTTATTTGCTTGTTTGTTAAATTTATTTGCCATGGGGCTACAATATGTGCCTTACAACAGTCAAAACAGACAAATGAAAAGAAGTGTAAACATAACAATAGCAAGATAATGAAACAATAAAATAAATAAGAGCCTTGGTAGTACAGTGGTCTAAGGCACCCTGTTATTAAGCTGGTTATTAAGACCAGCTGCCTGCAATTACTGCAGGTTCGAATCTCGCCAAGGCTCAAGGTTGACTCAGCCTTCCATCCTTTCTAAGGTAGGTAAATTGAGGACCCATTTGTGGGGGCAATAAGCTGACTTTGTATAAATATACAAAAGGATGAAGGCTATTGCTGAGCACATTGTAAGCCGCCCTGAGTCTCCGGAGAAGGGCGGCATATAAATCAAATTAAAAAAAACAAAAAAAAAACAATGGAAATACAGTAATATTAGATTAAAAAATGGGTGGGAGGAAGCAGGGAATGTGGGGTGGGGCGAGAGGAAGTGGGATTTGCTATCATCTCCAGTGTGGTACAGACACACCCCTTTGGGTCCCCAGGCTAATTGGCTGAGCCAGGTCTTCAGGCTCTTGTGGAAGAGTGGGGGTAGATCTGACCCTGGGGGTTAAGGATGCTCCAGAGGGTGGGAGCCATGGCAGAGAAGGCTCTTCTGGATCCCAACAGCCAGAGTTCTTTAACAAGATGAGAGTTTATTAGTGACTGGACACCTTGTGCATTCTTGCATAAAAGAAAAAAACCAAAATTATGATTTATGGTTTTGATGATTTGTAGAATAGATTATAGAAAGAAGAGCATCATGATGTATCTTTAGAAAGGTCAATTTATAACTGTACGGTATTTAAACTGTTGTAAAAAAGCAGAAGCCACTTTATATCTTTTTTCTTTCTTTTCTGTTTTTCTGTTACTCTTTTCTTTTTGCATAATTAGTTTTTTTCTTTTTTCTTTTAATTTGTATTGTTCTTATGTTTAAATTTTTTAATAAAATTGTATATTTTTTAAAAAATGCCATTATCTCTGACAAAATATAAGTTAGACAAAAAAGAAAAGGGGCCCCAGTGTTGAGAGACAAAAAGAGAGCTCTTGCATAATGTAATTAAATCTTGAGCCATGCTATTTAGCATAATTTTGTTGAAATTGTAATATATTTCTTGGAAATGATGTTGCAATTGCATTTTTGTTTTGTTTTGTTATTATTCAAGGGATTGTTTTGTACGTTTCTTCCTGGAAAGCAAAATTTGACCTAAAAATAGTATAATAGTGCCACCTATTGGGCTTCATGTGAACATGCAGAAAGAAAGTGGTCTTGTATGTGAAGACAAAGGGAGCAGCAGACATAAACAGTTCATCAATACATTTTCTTTGGGAGAGAGAGAGAGAGATCCTATCCTGCTTATAATACCAATGAATAAAAATAAGGTTTCATTAATCCAGGTAAATGGAATAAAGATCACAAGTTTTCCATAGAAATTCCAAGGGAAAAGAGTTTGTGATGAATGGGAAGGAAACTTTGACAGTGCAGAATGTACCTTTATTTCTGCATATTAATTTTTTTAAGATTTATCGTTGTCTTTCTCTGATAGTGTCTCAAGCAAACCATTGGCAAGAGGGAAATGGTACTAGATTAAAAGGACACAGCCCCCTTTTATATTGTAGCAACTTTTAATTTGATTTATTTTACTTCATTTCTATACTTTTCTTACTTCCAGGAAAGCCCAGAGCAATTTACAAGATAAGAATAAAAAATAAAAAATAAAAATCTTAACTTAAACCATCACAATAAAAACAACAATTAAAAGCAATAAATATCAATATTAGAATAAAATATAATGCAGTGTTCTCCCGAAGCAGGCATCCCATAAAGAGAATGGGATAGGACTGGCTGATCATTCTCCAGGAAAGCTATAGTTTCACTAAGAAATATAGATACTATTCCAGTGGCAACTTGGTAATCTATAACAAAAGTATCCCAGGAAGCCCACTTATACTTGAGTAATGGAAAAGCTGGTTGTCTAGAACTGCCCTTAATATTGGGGGGGGAGGGTATCATGGGTTGCTCCAGATGGGGTTATGATGTAAACCAGTGAGTCCATATCATGCCTGTCATAAATTGGCAAGACTTTATCACTGCCCCTTTTTCATGTATTCTTTCTGTTCCTCTGTCCTTTGATCTTCTAATGAAGAAGCAAGTATGTTTATTAAATTTGTTTGAATCTTAAAAATATATTTAAATTTTAGGCTCTTACCAAATGACAGGAACATCTTAAAATGGCAAATATTAACTTCAATTTATTTGAAATATTATCACATCTTTCAGCAACAAAAAAAAAATTAGTGCTGCTGACAAAAGAACAATTAAAACAAATATCCAAAGTTGGGAATCACAACTCATAGAGTTCAGCTTTGTCCTCTAGAAGGGCATTCCAGGTAAATTTCACATAGTCTTATGTTTATTATAATCAAAAGAGATTCTTCACCATTTACAATAGATCCATAAAAATACAATAAAACATTTATAGTATAACTACAAGTATGTGCGGTGGAGCTGACCTAGGGCAACGGCTTGTGTGCCCACAGAAATGGCTCCACGTACCACCTGTGGCACACGTGCCATAGGTTCACCATCACGGGTATAGGATCTCCTGCTTAAGTAGGGGGTTGGACTAAAAGATCTCTAGGGTACATTCCAGCTCTATTCTGGTTGGTTGGTTGGTTGGTTGGTTGGTTGGTTGGTTGGTTGGTTGGTTGAAATATCCCCCTACTAAGCTGCTTATGGCTTTAAAAGTCAAAAACAGCATTTGAACTGCACTGGTAGGAAGACAATGCAGGACCTGGGGTACAAGTATAATGTATTTGTGATGGCACTTTGGTTGACACTTTGTATTGGTTACCTATGTAAAAGGAGTACCAGGCAATTGATTAATTAGCTATTCTTTTGGGAAGATTCTAGGAGGTATAGGCCACTGATATATACACATACATCTAAAGGCAGGCTCTATTTCAAAGTGTGAGAGAATCTGAACCAGAGTTAGCAACCATAGGTAACAAGTAGGGAAACTGGGAATCGCATTTTTACATGCATTTATTTATTTGTTGCTATCTATATTGTATTGGTGGAAGACAGCGGGATCATCCAGGTTATCTTTCTTTGTAATAAATGTAATATGTGGACTTCATATATGCTTTTCACTAATGTTATGTTAGTAGAAAGTTCTGAGTTCAAATCTAGGCTGGGTCCTCCTTAGGACACACAAGGCAAGTTACTTGGAGCAGAGGCAGAGTTTATTTCAACAGTACAATGTGCAGAACAGCACTTAGTCAGTTCAGCCCAAGTGTCAATATCGGCAGAAAAGCTTAAGAGGTATTTTGTTTCGTAACCTGGGTTTACTGAGGTCACATGGCTAGTGGGTGGTGTGGATGGCAAAGGTGACACAGAATATGGAAGTCACTTTCTTCTCATTGAGCTATTTCCCCAAGTTTATGTTTTTTGTTTTCATATTGTTGTTTGATCTGCTGCGATTTACTGGACTTTTAGGAAGTAGTCTCACAAATTAATTGCCATCCATGTCCAGCCATCCCCCATTTTATCTTCTAAGAATTCCTTTTGGGACTAATTTGCAGCATGCCAGCTTTTCCCTTTTTCTTTCCTGTTCCTCTATGAGTGCATCGGTGCCTAGAGGCATCAGGCTGCCCATCATCTCTCTTTTGATATGCAATGTTTCCCTTTGCACATATTACTCTGTAGAGCACATTATTTTTAAACCAGAGAAGTGCACTGCAAAATCAGAAAAATGGGCTAACTGAAGGATGGTAGTACTGTGGTTCACATATAACTTTGGGGAGTACAAATGTATTCATACCACTATGCATATATCTTTCCCATACTTCGTCATTATATCAGAGGTGAAATCCAGCAGGTTCTGACAGGTTTTGGAGAACCGGTAGCGGAAATTTTGAGTAGTTCGGAGAACCAGCAAATACCACCTCTGGCTGACCCCAGAATGGGGTGGGAATGGAGATTTTGCAATATCCTTTCCCCTGGAGTGGGGTGGGAATGGAGATTTTGCAGTATCCTTCCCCTGGAGTGGGGTGGGAATGGAGATTTTGCAGTATCCTTCCCCTGCCACATCCACGAAGCCACACCATGCCTACCAAGCCACGCCCACAGAACCGGTAGTAAAAAAAAAATGGATTTCACCACTGCATTATATTGACAATTTAGCATGTATAGAAGGAAACTGAAAAAATACGCTACACCAGCATGATTGTTCATATCCCAATAGTCTCTTTATAACTTTTGGGAAAATGAGGTATTTCACGAGCACTTATTCTTCATTTATCTTGAATCTTCCTTCAAAGTTAGACTGAGATTGCGCCAGGCACTACCTTACGGATGTATGTATATGATTTCCTCAGGGTGACACTCCCATGATGTGAGACCCCACGAGGGAGGATACACTCCTCTGTCAATTTCTGGGTCTCAGCATCCCAACACAGCACTGTGGCGATGACATCATTCTTCTCATCCCGTCCTCCAGTAATGAACAGTTTGTCATTGCAAGGAGCAATCCCACAACTAGCACATTCATGGTTTAACTGAGTCACAAGGCACCATATATCTTTGAGTGGGTTGTAAGAATAGACTGCTTTCATTGCCCCACCTGGAAAGGGAAGATGGAAAATTATTCTTTTCAAGAAGTGACTGGTTCTTCAATGCATAAAGTGAAACCTCAATTTAACAGACTCCCATTAATTGACTTTGAATGCAAGAGACCAAATTTGTCGCCAAGTAAGCCAAGAAGACAAAAGCCAGGAATCTTGTCTCAAAGATCCTTTCCAGGGAGTTGGATGAGACAAAACAAATCATTATTAAATCAAAGAAGAAATTTTATCTGAAGCAAAGACTTGTAAATCAACAAGCAAATGTAGCTGCTGGGACTTGTGAATTAACAAAGCAAGGATCTGGTGGGATAAAAGAGATCCTGAAGCCCTCCAACTTTGAGTTCTCCTGAATCAAGACATTTATTTATTTATTTATTTATTTATTTATTTATTTATTTATTTATTTATTTATTTATTTATTTAATTTCTATACCGCCCTTCTCCCGAAAGACTCAGGGCGGTGTACAGCCTGATTAAAAGCACAAAGACAGACAAAATTTTAAAATTATTAAAATTATTAAATGATAGGCTCAATTTAAATCTTTACCTTGATAGCCCAGCCTGGCGGAACAACAAGGTTTTGAGGGCACAGCGAAATACACGGAGATCAGAGATTTTATGAATTTCTGGGGGCAGCTCATTCCAAAGGGCAGGGGCTCCCACAGAGAAGGCCCTCCCCCTGGGTGTCGCCAGCCCACATAATTTGGCTGATGGCACCCTGAGGAGACCCTCTCTGTGGGAGCGGACTGGCCGGTGGGAGGCTACTGATGGCAGAAGACGGTCTCGAAGGTATCCAGGTCCAATGCCATGGAGCGCTTTAAAGGTGGTAACCAACACCTTGAATCGCACCCGGAAGACCACTGGGAGCCATTGCAGCTCGCGCAGGAGGGGCTTTAAAGACATGGGGCTTTAGTCCCTCTAACTAATGCCTGGTAGCTTAGGTGTGTGTATGTGTGTGTGTGTGAGAGAGAGAAAGAGAGACAGAGACAGAGACAGAGACAGAGACAGACAGACAGACAGACAACAAATGTACATAATAATCATTGGGCCTCTATACAGTCCTAAAGCTTCAGTATTCTATTGAAACTGATTTGTGTATTTGTTCCTAAATATTTCCTGGCTGTTGATGACCAGGGATGTATGTCTTGTCTTCTCTATCCACACTGATATGGAAAATCCAGGCAGAAAACAAGAGGGACTTACAAGATCAATGTATCTCAACAGACTGTGAGTGACCATAAGCCCACAGGTAATACTACACCAGGGTTTATGATTACAGTGCATATTGGCTCCAGGATGTCTATTGCTTAACTGCCTACCTACATCCTGGTATAAGGTGGAATACAAAATCTCCTTGTCCTCTTTTGTGCAAGATATTTAACCACTGAGAATTGTTTGGATTTGATGTATTCAAATCAAAATGATATCTGGAAGTATATTAAATACACAACTTTTTTGGCATATCCTACTATACTGTATATCAATTATGTCAATACAATACAATTTATTATTACAGTCTTAGACCGGAACAAATAAAAGCACTCAGTATATATACACTTAAGAATTCTAGTATAAAATAATAAATAACAACTAAAATCTATAATAAAATCCAGTGTCAATTATACATGGTCTGACTATATGATAGTTGCAATCCCTAAACTGTGTGGCCCGTTGTGGGTTCAATGCTAAAAGGGAAATGACTAAGCAATGCAAAGCGTTAGCCACAATTGTTATATGTATCGCTATGGTGGAGAAGACACGTATTTGCGACTAATCCCCAGTGCTGCTGCACATAATCTGGCCACCTGTGCTGTAGTTAGAACTAGTGCTGTAGTGTCAGAACGACCAGGATACCTAGCAGTTACTGTCAGAATATATTTTTTCCTAATCTCCGTATAAAAGGAACATCTAAGGAGCATGTGACCCACAGTCTCCACCTCTCCTGAACCCCAGGGACAGAGTCTTTCCTTGAATGGTATCCTTTTATACTTGCCATACAGAACGGCCGATGGAAGCACATGGCACTGTGCAAGTGCAAATGCTTTCCAGTGGTTTGCTGATTCCAACTGACTAAGATAGCTGGCAGGAGCACATCTAATGGCATTTGGAGCCAGAAACAATCTGGCTAAGTCTGCTTGCCTCTCAATGTCCTCCACCCTCTGCCGCAAGGTTTGTCATGCTAGATCATAGTTCATCTTGATATTAAAGCTGGAGAGAAACCTAATTTGGCAAGGTTGGACTTGACAGCCTTGATCCATGATGAAGAAAATTTATCTTGGAGGATTAACAGAACAAGACCTTGCAGAAAGAAGTTAAGCTTTAGCCAGAGATTTAAGGACGCTATACAGATTCTTGCTTTGACTTTTATCAATCCTGTCTCCAGGTACAGAAGTGCATTTAAGACACAACGTGGCATCTGGAGAACTGATCTAATGAATTTGGATTGAACTATTTCTAATGATCTAAAGCATGAAGCTGATGGTCCGAGCACGGTCCCATAAAGGAGCTGTGCTAGCGACTTGGCCACAAAAAGCTTAATAGCAGCAGGGACATAATATCCTCCCTTTGTGCGGAAAAAATTAAGAATGATGCTCGCTGATCTTTGGCCCAAAGCAGCTGCATATTCTCCATGTGCTTTTCTTGAACCATTGGCCTGAATAACCACCCCCAGGTATTTGAAGGTGGTTACCTGCTCTATTTTATGGCCATTTAGATACCATGAATAAAGTTTTGGCCTTTTTGCAAAGGCCATGATCTTTTTTTTCTCATAATTTATGTCCAGTTTATTTTAATTACAGTACTGGAGAAGTGCTTGCAAGGCTTTTTTAAGGCCTACTGGTGTCCTGGATAGGATCACAGCGTCATCTGCATAGAGCAGGAGGACGATGCTTCTGTTACCTATTTGGGTGTCTGCGTGTGTGTGTGTGTGTGTGATTTGGTTTGTTTAGCCATTTTACCATATCATTTATGTAAAAGTTGAAAAGCAGGAGGGCCAAAATACACCCCTGTTTAACCCCCTTTTGAGTTGTAACTGACTTTGAGAGGGACCCTTGCATGTTACACCTCACCTTGAGGGATGTTTTAGTATGTAGGGCACATAATAGATGAAGAAGGTTAATTAAGGCAGCTTCCAGCTTCTCCCATAGCTTAGTCCTGGTAACTGTATCAAAGGCTGCCTCGAGATCTATAAAACCAGCATATAATGATACAGGTCTATTTGAGATGCATTTTTCAATCAGGTGATGAAGAACTAAGCACTGATCAGTGATGCCTCTCCCCTCTCTAAACCCCATCAATTATGTCCTCATCTGTGACTTAGTGAAAATGTGTATGAAATTATTGTCAAAGAATCTAGGTTTGTATATAGGAAATGAGAGGAGACACATATATGTCACAGACTCACTGAAAAGAAAGCAAAACATTCTATTTTCTTACATTCAAAAGTTCATCTTCCGCCATGCCCTTAAAACCCACTTTTTCCAGCAAACCGGGCTGGCTTAAGAAATTTTTAAATGTTTTAATTGGTTTGTGATTTTTAATTTTTGGGCCAAATTTATATATATTTTAATTGTTTTTTAATATTTGTATTTCATGTTCTTAATTCTGGCTGTACACCGCCCTGAATCCTCAGGGAGAAGAGCGGTATATAAATTGGAAATAAAATAAAATAAAAAATAAAATCTAAAACATTGCATTTTTGTATGCATGTAAACACGCACACACTCATGCTGTACATTCACCGTAACACATATATAAGCAAGCATCATACTGTTACATTACTTTTAAATGATTTTAGTAATACCAATATATTCATTCTCCTATAGGAGAACCTACTAATAATCAATACTCTAATTAATACCGTAATTTATCATTAGTATTAACTTTACTATTGTACATTAGCTAACATTAAAATGTACTCTATATCTCTAGAAGTATCTGCATGATCTAATTAAAAAGAGTATCACAAGTCTTCAGTTTGCAGTAAACAAAAATAAGTATAACTATAAAAAGAGTTCTGAGTTAAAGAAAATATGCAAAATTATTAAGCATGTTAAAGCAGATATTAAACCTACCCACAACATAGATGTGGTCATGAAAAGTGGTAGCATTGATACACTTTGCTTCAACAGGCATAGGTGTTTTTAAGCACCAGTTGTTTGTTGCTGGATCATAACACTGTGTATTGTCAGTAGCCAATTTTCCGTTGGGTCCTCCTCCAATCACATAGAGTTTCTTTTTGTAACTGGCTGCTCCAAATGAGCTCACACTGATCATGAGAGGAGTTGCCTTTATTAAAATCAAACAAATAAAGTAATTTAGGAATGTGTTAAAAATTAATTTTGATTTTATGTGTTTATTATATTAGGGAAATGGAATATGCAAAGTTAAAACATGCTAGTTGATTAGGAAAAAGAATATTACAATAATAGAGAAAGAGAGTGAAAAGTTGGTTCAAAACCTTTGTGGGTCAGAAAAAAATTAATGCAAAACTTGTAGTGTTCATGGGATAAGGACTCAAAACTGGGCAACAAAACTGTGTTTGAAAGAAAGAAGGAAGAGGCATAGATATGAATCTGTGGACTAGAGATTCAAGTCTGTGCTTGCCAATGGAATGACAGAGTGGCTTTGGGCTAATCATCATTTCTGAACTCATTTTTTTCCACAGGAGTAAAATAAAGTAATTCCAACAGTGTACCAATATTATTATAATAGTTAAAATAACAAGAATTGTTATTTTTCAGCAGAGTTAGATTAATTCCAGAGGAGTTAATTATATTGCAAAGCATAATAAGTAAATAAATGTGCACAGGAGGAATCTAACATAGAATTCTAGAAAATGTTTCTTACATACACTGGAAATACCATTTTGAAAAGAAAGAACAGAAAATTTTTGCTCATAAATGGAAAATAAGTTTCTTAGGAAACATGTAGCTAAATGTATACGTGTTTGTTTTAATTTAGACCCATGAAAATTGGCACATGAAGTAAAATACATGCACATCTATTTTTGCATTCTCGGTTTTGTGAATTCATACTAATGTAAAAGTGGGAAACAGGAATTGAGAGTAATGGTACAACATTACAACACTGTCTATGAGCAGTGCTTTGCTCAGACTTGTGCATCCCCTATACATCTAAAAACAGCCTGGGATTTCTGATCTGCTTTGAAGATCTTCACCTGCAAGAGCTGCTACATGGGGCGTGAAAAACAGATGTGCTAAGTTCTGTATGTCTCTCTTGTCTAATCTACATTCATACTGCACAGCTGATAATGGAGGACAAAATAAATGTTGTTTTAATACTCAGTGCATCTGCTCGCTAGTCCTACACTGTATTACAGATGCAGACTTAAAAAAATCATTTCTTGTGTTGTGTGTGAAAACACTCTTTGTCTGTTTACTTACATTAAATAGCAACAACATTGTGTTATTTTGGTCCTGTTTTCTGTTTCACTAATACTGAAAGTACATCTGTACTTTACCTCAGACCAACAGTTGTGAAAGGAATCATAAATCTCCACACTGTTAAGTCTTTGTACGCCATCAAAACCACCAAGCACATATACTTTGCCACCCAAAACAGCCATTTTGTGCCTCCATCTTCCAACATTCAAATATTCAATTTGGATCCATTTGTTGATGGATGAATTATACTTCCAGACTTCATGCTGTGTTTCTTTTCCTCCTGAAGCAAATAAAAATCAAATTCCACTTTTTTCCAAGATTCAGGACATATTCTCAACAACAGTTTTTGTTCACATGCTTTCATTATGCTGTTGTCTGTTTTTCTTGTTTACTAAGATTTTAGTCCTCATTGCTTAAGAGATAAACAGAACTAATCTCAAAAAGGTCTGACACTTTTTTATTCATAGAATTTAAATACATCTTTATGTTTTAACTGGAATTAAACAATAACATATTTGAAAAACAGAAGCCTTTTTATCTATTTAGTTTGTTAGATTTATACCTTGCCATTTCTTCAAGAGCCCAAGTGTATATACAATACTCAATCACTTAATATTTTTCCGCCAAAAAGTATTTTCCCTTGATTAAGAGTGTGATTAAAAGATGTACATTAAAAGATGTAAAAGTTTGTGGGAGAGAGTGGATTTAAACCTCAGTGCCAGTTTGTCATATTCTTTACATGCCTGCACTTGGAAATAGACAAACTTTTCAATCCAGGACGCTGTACTGTCCTATATAAATATTTTTCTAACATCTGAAAGGTGCAGATGTGACATAAAAATGATCTCACCATGGAGGACACAATATTGGTTCCTTCCTTTTGATCTGGGAGAGGATCTGGGAGCTTTAAGATGCTAAATAGAGGCATCTATTTTGCACTTAAACTTCACAAAAAATGGAGCTACAAAATCATAAGTGGCTGATGACCCACAGGTTCTCCATCCGTCGTCATCACCTCAACAATCTACACTGCTTAAGAAGAAAAAGATTTGTTTCATGCAATTTCTATTTGCACTTATAACTTTATCTATTAATGCTATGTAGTGTTTTGGATTTCATTTCCAAAACATACTTAGGACTAATGAAAACCCAAATGTAGCTACTGTGTACTTCAAAATAAAAGTGGCCAGATGAAATAATTGCACATCAGTGGTGGTTTGTCCCTGGTTCGCACCGGTTCTATAGAACCAGTAGTAAAACTGGCGGGAGGCTCCGCCCACCGACCCTAATGTCATCAAAATGCTTCTGCACAAGCGCGCGGCCCCGTTGCGAACCGGTAGTAAAGGTAAGTAGAACCCACCCCTGTTGCATGTGCTAAAACACATTTTGGAGATCAAATTCAGAGCTCTGCACAGCCCTGCTACCTACCTACCTACCTACCTTCCTTCCTTCCTTCCTTCCTTCCTTCCTTCCTTCCTTCCTTTTCTTTGGCATAAACATAGTAAAGACAGGGAAGGCAACAGCTGTGCCCCATAGACCCAGGTCATCCAATAAGACTCTTTCTTGCTATTTACTCTTCATCTCATATTTTTAATAAACCTGAATAAATGTGGTTTCTGAATAGTAACTACACCAAAGAAGGGAGGGAGGGAGGAAGGAGATAGATAGATAGATAGAGAGAGAGAGAGAGAGAGAGAGAGAGAGAGAGAGAGAGAGAGAGAGAGAGAGAGAGAGATGCTACCAAAGCTGCTGCAACATCCTCCCCAACTGCTTCAAATCAGCCTTGCATCAGCAGCAGGGCCTCTGCAAGCAGATATGTAAGTTATACATTGCACAAAGTGCCAGAATAGGGGCACCAAATGATGAGAATGGTGACAGCCCAATGCCCATTACAGGGCACCAGGTTGTGGGAAGAAGCCCATCCAGTTACAACTTCATGTAACTGTGAATATAGGAGAATGAAGCACCAGAAAACTTAAATTGCCATGTGGCATGACTTGACACACTGAAAGCAAAAATATTTACATAAAGGCCCCTTACACGTCAGCAGCACTCCTGTTAAACAGCATGTTTCTTCTGGAAGTAAAACCTTTAGAATCATGGATGGCTTTTCCAGAGATGCTACCCTGGGAAAGTGGGTCAGAGAGTTCACCTTACATCTGTTTGCTTGCTTACTTGCTAGTTCACTATTGAGCTCTATGACTCTACTTTTCAGAAAAAAAGGCAAAGGAAGAGGAGAGAGAAGAAATTATTTCATTCCTTACCTGAAATGTAGACTTCATTTCCTAGTGTAATACAAGCAAATTCCACCCACTTTTTATTCTCATTTTCTAATTCTTGTTCTGTGTTTGGCAGTTTTGCCACTTCCAAACGACTGCGTCTCAAAGGATCAAGGCAAGTTACTTCTGATACAAATTTTTCATCCTTTGTGCAACCGCCTATGATCATAAAAACCTCAGATTGGAATTCATGCATTCTGGGCTTTGTTCTTTCTGAAATCATCTAAACAAAAACAAAATTAACTATTATTGTTTTGTTGTTTATTGTTGTTAAAATCTAGCAACCAACAACCACTTTCCCCACCTGCAAATGTGTATTTAGGTCATGGATGCACATTTGTAGCAGTGGTGGGTTGCCCCCAGTTTGCACCGGTTCTATAGAACCGGTAGTAAAACTGGAGGGAGGCTCCACCTATCAACCCCGACATCATCAAAATGCTTCTGCGCATGCGCAAGTGAAGTGAGCGGCCCCATTGTGAACTGGTAGTAAAGGTAAATAGAACCCACCCCTGATTTGTAGGGATTAGAAGTGACATTTGGTCCTGAGGTCAAATGTGGCAGAATTGAGTGGGGTTAATTTACTTACAATTTCCCCTTTATGATGTATAATAAGTATAATTTGGTAGCAATTTTTGAGGATGCTCGGAGCTCTCAGACCGGCACCATTAGTCTAGGCTTTAAACACATCATACATCAAAGAGGTGATAAGGAATTCATTCATAAATATAATGAATAACAGATTTTTCAGGTAGAATTGTAAATAATAACAAAAAATCCTATGACAATTTAATAACAGATTACTGTCAGCAGTTGCACAATTTTAGGGAGAAATATAAAATTGTGTGGCTACAAAAAGTTACACAAAAATATTTTTCTGTTCCAGGAGCTATGTGAGCTTCTGAATATATGAATATATCTCTGATTTAGAACAAAAAAGGTTGTTGAGGGCCATGAAGCCATTATCCATGGAATTGATCAAAGTTGCATTTAGCAGTCAACTTTCGTATGACAGATAAGATCTAGATAATCTTTGTATTGAAGTTCCTTTAATATTATTACATTTTACTCACCTCATTTCCTGATAGATGGTACATTCTGGCTTCCTGAAGCAGAGGAAAGACATCAGGACATTGTCTGATGAGTGGATCTGCTTCAACAGTGTCTACAAAATACCAAGGATCCAGAAGAGGTAAACGCACACTCTCGAGGATATATGGGAGGAGTGGGAGTCTGTCCACTGTTTTGTGATGCACCCACTTCATAACTATCTGAAATACTTGAGCTTCTTCAGTGACACAGAGGTCATCACTTTTTAGCATGCCATTTAGAATGTCTGCAGGCAACTCACAGACCTCATCATAATTCACCACTTGTGTAAAATTCTGGACAATATAATTCTCGACTTGCTGCTTCAATATATCAAGGGAATGAGCATCGGCCAGCCTGAGAATCCCAACACAGTTTTCTGGGTGTAAAGCTTCTTTAAGGAAACTGGAACAAGCTTCTACCATGCGCAAAAACTGAAAGCACAGGAGAAAGATATCATATAGATTTATTTTCTTATCTTTTTTCACTGCTCTTGAAAAACTCTTAAGTACATGAGGAACAACATTGGTTGATGTGCAAAATCCCAAATTGTTATTTTACAATTTCTGCTCATTGTTTCTTATTAGGTACAGTAGTTCAAGTTTGTGCATGTTTCAGTTATGTGGTAGCAATCCATGACCGAAATGCTTTCTTCTTACTGTTGACCTTGACAATATTTTGATACAGTTCAAGGGGAACGGGATAATTAGCAGCCAGGGAAGTCTCCGCAACCATCTGGAAGCACTGAAGCAGAGTCCTATATCTAAGAATGTAATAAGAGTGCCCATGGATCAGGCCAAAAGCTTATTCTTTGTAAAGCAATAGCCAACCAGATACATCCTCGAACTTAATAAGTTCTAGTGAACAAGCACTAGAGGACAAGGGTCTTCTTCCACAGTTATTCCCAAATGCAACTGATATGATGCCTTTGATTCTGGGCATACTATATATTATCTCAAAATGGTTAACGTTTGCATATCACTCTGCTAAATAGCAAGCTATATGTTGTGCATTCAATGGTAATTGCTACTTTCTGACAAACATTTAATCTTTTATATTAATATTATAATGAATGCTGATGCAAATTAATCTTAGTAAAATACCACAACAGACAAAGTTTTCCAAGAAATGACTATGCTGAAGGTAAATTACGATCTACTGACAGTCCTCTGAATTAGAGCAAGTGGATCAGCAAGTGCTTTGACTCCCAGTTTTTTAATGAGGGCAACAATTATATTGCTATAAAAGATACTCTCTCTATTGTACTCCTGAAATTAAGAAAGTGGGAGTAATTTATTTTAATTATTTTCCAAATAAAAATTCTGATAACCCCCAGTAACATTACTGAAATGCATATTTATGGGGTTAGAATAAATAATTAATAATCCTACTTACCCAATATTATTAGTGCAATAAGATTAATAATAACATTGTTTGGGATATATGCTTTTATTAATTATCATTAAAATCAAAATCTAAAAGTAATAATAGTACAGAGGTTAATTTGTTTACATTACACTGAGTTCATAATTTTATACAATCATTTAATACATTGTTGAAGCTATCAAATTATACAAAAAGAAAACAATTTACTGAATTAAGGCGAATATAGATGTCCCAGGATAATGTTGCAGGGTCACCAGGACCAGCATTTTGCCATCTGAGCTTTTGGACTTGTGTTGGAGCCCATCTTTAGGGAACTCCTCTCTAGAGCTAGAGAGATGGGCCCCAGCAGGAGTCCGAAAGCTTGGATGACAAAACCTCTGGTCCCAATGACTGACCAAGACTGGATCCTGAAAAAATGTTATCATATCTGGACCATGCTGGCAAATAGCAATACTGGTAATACTTAGACTTATATACCGCTTCACAGTGGTTTTTACAGCCCTCTCACACGTGCCAGAAGTGGCATGCAGAGCCATCTCTCCGGGCACGTCGCCCATTGCAGCATGCACATGTGTGCCAGCCAGCTGGTCTTCACGCACACAGGAGCGCTGGAAACCGTAAGAGCAGCTCCCCAACACACATGTGAGCGCCAGGGAGCTGCTCTTCCGGTTTCCGGTGCTCCCCCGTGCACATGCGTATGCTCCCGTTTTGGCACTTGGTGCCAAAAAGGTTTACCAACACTGCTCTAAGCGATTTACAGAGTCAGCATATTACCCTAACAATCTGGGACCTCATTTACCCACCTCGGAAGGATGGAAGGTTGAGTCAGCCTTGAGTCTGGTGAGATTCGATCCACCAAATTGCACACAGCCTCTCACACACAGTACTGCATTCTAACCACTGCACCACCTGTTAAATATCCATCCAGTTACTCTAAAAGCTATCAGCATTGGAATCAGCCTGGCTATAAGGCTGAATTATACAACCATGTCAGGTATAAAGGTTGAAAGATAGTACCAGCGATTTGCCTGGCCATTTCTTAATACCTTCTGCCAAATGTCCTCCACTGAGGTACCAAGTTGTATGTATCACACACTATTTGGTTACCCTCAGATATCAGGAATGATTCTATTTTGTTCCTAATATTATAGTAAGATTCAACCATCAGTGTAGTAAACTTATATGCACCTGATGAGTCTAGTGGTGGTTCAAGTGATTTTAAAGTGTTTGATGATACCTTTCCACATTTCATGCAAGCAAAACTGATGAGAGGACAGTTACCTTCAGTGGCCCATTAAGGGGAGAGCTGTTCTATCTTCCCACTTCCCCCTTTCTCAGGTTGTGCTTCATGAAGCAACTGTTTAATTCTGCTTAATAATAAAAGTGTCATCTTGTCTTGTGCTTTAGGCATCAAAACATGTTAAGCAAGTCCTCGTAATACCACATCAGTTTCTCCCTAACAGCTGATGAAACCTCCAAATAGTTTTTGGTTCGCTGTACATAAACTGGTTACATGTTTAAAACCAGCATGGTTTTAAAAAGTAATTAAAAGTAAAAGAGAGAAGTGAAAAACCAGAAACAGTTTAATAGGGTATGTAGATTTTTAAAATTATTCACAGGAGAATCTTATGTTCTGAACCATGTCCTGTTGACACATTTACGTTGCTTACAAAAACTGAAAATTAACAGACCTGGTCTATAAACCACTTGTTTCCTGTTTTTTGAGCTAGATGTATGGAAATATTTAACTTAGTATTTCCAATGAAGCTTATTTAATCAGTATCAATGTGATGTTGCATAATCAATCATATTAGATACATTTCTCAAACAAATAGTAATGATTTTAGCTCGACTATTACTTAATGAGACAAGAATTACAGATTGTTCTGTTCAATTCTGCAAGAAAAACTACTGATGCACTTTCTTCCATTTTGAGTTAGGAAATTTAAAAAATCTGAAATAGACCTACTAAAGGAGACTTGGCATCTGAAAACAAGTAAAAGTGTAAATGCCCAAACTTCCCAAAGTGGCTCTCCAAAACAGAAATATCTGTAGCCTCAGCCCATGTTGCATTATGGCCTCATTTACTATTCCCATAAAAATGTTATAATACATGTGTCCCCTGGCAATTTGAAGGGCGCCCTCATATGTACTGTGATACAAAGAGTCTATCACTGCTCCCATCCTAATTTTCCTGGTTTTGTGTGTTGAAGGCCAAAACAGGGTTTATTCACTTTTTACTCTTCAATTTATATCTTCCTTCCCAGAGAGTACATACATTACTTTTTCTACTAATTTTCGTCACAATAAGCCTGTGGCATTGTGATCTGACAATGTGACTGACCCAAAATCAGTCATGAGTTTCCCTGACTGAGAATGGACTTCTGGTCAGGGCACCTCCAAAAAGTTAATGCTAGGAGTCTAAATGCTTGACACTCACACACAAGGCATTGATCTATTACCTCCCAAGGTTCTAGCCTGTCTTCTATGCTTTATAGCATTTACACCTGCCACTTATAATCTATTTCCAGAGGAGTGTGTTTTCAGTATGCTGATAACATTCAGCTGTACCATTCAGTACTCTGCTGACTCTATGAAACAATCAGTGACCTTGAACAAGCCTAAGCTTAATAGGCTGGATGAGAGAGAATTGACATTCATCCCAGACAAAGCAGAGGTCCTACTGGGAAAGAAAAAGCTGGATACTGGAATTTAGATATTGTTGGTTCTGGGTGTGATCATGACAACATACTATGTTACCTGTGGTCTTGCTATCTGCTGTTATCTCATGTAGTCATAGTTAATAAATACAGTATGGGGATAATTTGTTTATATCGTATATAAAGTTTCATTTGTTTTGGAACAAAGGTCAGTTCTATCCCCCCATTTTTCATATGCACAGTTCATATCCAGATTCCACCCTAATATTTCCTAGCAATCCTAGAAATTTGTAGCATTACATGAAGCAGTCCCTTTATTTTCTTCCACAGTGAAAATAAACTAGAAAACATACAGTGTAAAAGTGTTAAATCTGAGATGGGATATACTATACCCTTATTTCTGATTATTTTATTTTTTTTACTCTTTTGGTGATTTGGAAAAAGGGTTTGGGGGTTATTTTCAAAAGTTCTGCAAACCCACCCACCCCATTCACTGACTCACAGGCTCATTATCCACAATTTTTTTATCCATAATTATACACTGGAACATAATATGCAGATAAAGAGATCCATCCCCATCCTCCAGAAGGAACAGTTTCATAATTAAAAATATTTTTTGATCTATTACTATCACTAGATTTTCAGACATGGTGAGAATGTTCTCCCAATTATGGCTAATGAGTCTATTGTGACCCTTCCTCAGTAATCCAGACTTAGCAACGTTTAATTATACTTTGGTTGCAACTTGTAACATCATTTCAAAGTGCTTGAAAAGCTTCCAGAAAGTGCAATGCAGTTGCACAATGCACAATTCAACAGTTAAGCTGATGACCTATGCAAGGTAATAGAAATCACACAATCGGTACTGATCTTTAAAGCCCCAAAGGACTTAGGACTGAACTGTCTCTCTCACTATGAACGTGCCCAGTTATTCAAATCAACAGGAGGGCCCCTTTTGAAGATTTCTGCATGGTCCAAGGCTACAAACTGAACTTCTCAGGGAGATTCAACAGCTTGAGTTTTTCCACAAGGCTGTTCCTTTCTCCACTCCCAGGAGATATCCTTGGTGTTTACTCTCTGATATGGTGAGAGATGTTAAGGGGTTGGGCTAGGAGTTAAATGTTTCAGGTTTAAGTTCAGCATCAGATGCAAAAGTTCACTGGATGATTTGGAGTAAATTATTTTGCCTTAGCTTAATTTATGGCACAATGTAATTGTTATGGGGAAAACTATGTCTTCTACTACACTTAGATATAAGCATATGCCAAATAATAGATTAACAGAGTTGGAAGGGACCTTGTAGGTCATCTAGTCCAACTCCCTGCCCAAGCAGGAAACCCTACAACATTTCTGACAGATGGCAATCCAGTCTCTTCGTGAAAGCTTCCAGTGATGAAGCTCCCACAACTTCTGAAGGCAAGCTGTTTCATTGGTTGCTTGCTCTGTTAGAAAATTTCTCCTTATTTCCAGATTGAATCTTTCCTTGTTCAGTTTCCATCCATTATTCCTTGTCTGGCCTTCAGGTGCTTTGGAAAATAGCTTGACCCCCTCCTCTCTGTGGCAGCCCCTCAAATATTGGAATACTGCTATCATGTCTCCCCTGCTCCTTCTCTTTACTAGACTAGCCATGCACAGTTCCTGTAGCCGTTCATCATACGTTTTAGCCTCCAGTCCCCTAATCACCTTGGTTGCTCTTCTCTGCACTCTTATACTCAAAATAAAAATAATATTCCCAGTATTGAGTTGGTAAAAAACTCTCTTCTACCAGGCTTTTGTTACTTTATTTTAATATCATATTTGTTTTACCAATATGTTAATTATATTAATGCTGTTTTAGTTTAAAGTTTATATTTTTGCTGTTGCAAATTGCCTTGATTGCAGTTTGTGGATGAAAACCCAGGATATAAACACCATAAAGAAATAAATAATACCATAAATACTATTACTTCCCTCTAAGGATCTTTTACTTCTAAGGATTTTTGATTCATTTACTTGTATTAATCCCAAAGGTAAAATTAATAGAATACTAGTGCTAATTAATTCTGTTTGAGAGGATATGGGTGACAAATGTGAAATTTACCAAAGCGCAAAATTTAAGGGAAAACTTTTATAAAATGTTTTATAGATGGCATCTAGACCCAAAAAAGTTATCTCGTATGTATCCAAATGTACAACCAAAATGTTGGAGATGTAATTGTAAGGATGCCACTTATTTTCACATTTGGTGGACATGTAAAAAGGTTAAAGCGTTTTGGATTAAAATCTGGTGGATTTTACAAAATATTCTTAAAAAGAGGTTGAAATTTACACCACAGCTGTTTCTTCTGGGTATAGTTACGGATTGTACAGTTATAGAGACCAAATTGATTTTGAATTTAATAACTGCAGCAAGACTGTTGGTGGCACAATATTGGAAGAAGCAAGATTTACCTACAATCCAAGAGTGGACAATGAAAGTTACAAATCTAGCGGAAATGGCAAAAATCTCGGCGTATTTGAAGGATCATTCAAATGAAAGATATTTAAGAGACTGGAGAAGATGGATAGATTATATTTAAAATAAATACCGGAATAAGAAATTGCAGATAGGTTATG
This sequence comes from Pantherophis guttatus, assembly GCF_059756535.1. Taxonomy (NCBI): domain Eukaryota; kingdom Metazoa; phylum Chordata; class Lepidosauria; order Squamata; family Colubridae; genus Pantherophis; species Pantherophis guttatus. The sequence continues at coordinate 44,320,765 of NC_142068.1, forward strand.
AATGATTATATAGATATCTAGTGTGTCTTTAAGTAATAAAGCTAGGCGGGTAATTAGGGAATTGAAGAAACAAGAGATGTGGAATGTCATAATTGTTTAGACTAGGATTGATTATGATTGTTGAAGTTTATACCCTGTAATTTGTTCTGGGAAGGGGAGGGGGGGAGGGGGGAGGTTGAGGTAGGGAAGGGGGGGGGGAAATATGTAAACTTTTTGTAAAACTTTTCAATAAAAAAAAAATTCTGTTTGAGAGGAGAAAACTTTAGCCAGCTTCATCATATGTCACCATCCAGTCTGCAATCCTGCTAGTAAACCACGAGAAAACACTGGAAAGCTTTATAGGACAGTTTCAAGGGACTTTTTCCAAAGAATCTTACCCCCCCCCCCTTCCCATATCCCAAAATTGGAATTGGCTGTTAGAAATGCAAAAGAGAGTTTAGAAATACAATCTTATACATACCGTAGTTACTAGACAGTGAGTACTTAAGGGATCTATAAATATATTTGCCAGCAGCCTGAGTATCCTGTTAATTAATCGTATCTTCAGGGTGATAAGTTCCTTATAGGGAGGCATTAAGAAGATCATTTTGCTTAGCATTTTGTTGCCTAAATTGTTCTGATCTGACTGTTCTGAGAAGTGACTCTTCCTGGGCATAATTTGACTGTTATCTAGGATGCTTTTTAGTCTATTGATCAGAGTTTAGAATGTGTTCTTGTATGACCTTGAGTGACGGAATGTAGACCGAATTCTCAAGAGGAGGAAGTGCAATCCAAAGGAATAACAGACAGCGAAGTTTAGATAGTTTGGTTGGATGGAAGAGGTCAAGTCAGTTTCTCTTTAGAAATTCTCAGTGTATATCTTTATTGATGCAAGTAGTTTACTTTAGGTGAACTACTTCTGTCTATAGGTGAGGAACAATAAAGGAAATAGCTTATAAATAACTCTGCGTGGCTTTCTTGATTTTGGAGTCTGACTGCTTGCTATTTTTAGGCTTGATGCATGCTCCTCCTGGTTCCTATCTACAGCCATGATAGGTTTGATAAGCATAGTCACAGTTTCATTCAACAACTGCTTCACACATTGTTAATCCCTGTTTTATTCAATAAACAACTACGGTATATAGCAATATTTTAAAGAACATATAGTAAGCAGCCATTAATTGGCTATGCTTATAAAGGCTACGGATTAAATGCAGCAGTTAAATAAAATTAACTCATAGTTTAACCTTAACATGTGCTTTGTCCCTATATATATTTTCCATTTACTGCACGCATTCACTAACCTGAAAAAGGCTGGCAGCTTCAAGGACTTTCTGCACATTTTCTTTGGTAATAAGCACTTTACTGGTATATGTATAGTCCAAAAGAATCTGCATTATTTCTGCATCAACTCCCTTAATAACTATTTTTTCTTCATACTTTTCTTTTAAGTCATTGCAAAACATTGCCCTAAAGGAGAAAAATAGACAGTTCAGTAAATCTGGAAAATCCAGTCAGTGTGCAAAAAGTTCTGGAAATAAATGTGCAATGCCACTTAAATTATTTCACTTATTTTACTGGAGCAGGACATCAATATTACAGTGGAACATGTGGAATTTTAATTTCAGTGTGTCCAAACAAATATTCCAATAATTCACCAAAGCAATGGCTCACTAATATCTTAGAGCAAAGAGATTGTGCTTTTATTTTGATTGAACAAAAAATTAATAGTTATACCAATCTAGGTGATTTTATTTTGATTTTCATAATGACTTTCCCAAAGGAGTGGGCATTACAAGAGCAGAGTAAGGAGGTTTTTCATTTTGGTTTGACAAAATAATTATATTATAAACAATATATTAATAACAAAATAACAGTCCAAATCCCAAAACAGAATCTTCTAGTCCAAATTCCTGCTCCATCAGAAAACCCAATACCATTTCAGTCAAATGGTTGTCCAATCTCTTCTTAAAAGGATAGGAACAAGTGTATGAAACAGGTTTATTTTTTAATATTGTATGTCTATCAATAATATAGAAACTATGTTACTTCAGGTTGGTGGCCAATGCCCATTATTAGTCAAAAGAAAATTGGTGCTTTATTATATATAAATAATGCTGTTCTTTCACATACCATATTGGGTCTGAAATGCCTACTTGAGGCATTAGTTAAATTTTGCCAGAAAAAATCAATTCAAATTAATAATGATGAAATTAATGCTTTGGGTTTTGATTTTAAAAAACTACAGAAGGACAATTCAAGATCATGAGATGATAGTAGAGAATTTTAATTATGTGGGCATTTTATTTAATCATGCTCTATCCTGGCAACATCATTGAAAGGCATTACTTCAAAATAGCAAAGCAAAATACAGAGGCAGTTTGGTCTTGTGGTAAAGGAAGCAGGCTAAAAGCCAGGAGACTGTGAGTTCCAGTCCCACTGTAGGAATGAAAGCTGGCCGGGTGACATTGGGCCAGCCAGTCACTCTTTCAGCTCACAAGTTTAGGCTCACCTGTTGCAATTAATAGATGATCTGAAAAAAAAGGGAACTGAACCTGCAGGAAACACTAGGAAGAAAGAAAATTCTGGAAGCAAAATCTACTCTGATGGCCTTACTTCAGTGTTTTATTCAAAAAATGGGACATTTGTTCCTGTAACAATGCAAAATATTATATCTCAAATTTTATGTGGAACTTCAGTTTAAGTTACATTTACTAATAATAACATAGGACAACTGCAAGTAAAACTTTTAAGATCTCCTTTAAGTGTTCCAAGTAGAATTCCAGAAATTCTGTTGTTCTCTGGAAACTGGGTGATGTCGATTGAAACAAAGGCTTTGCTAAGCCTACAGCATTAAGTTTTGATTACAAACATATTTTTAAAAACAAGGAAGGATTGCTTCATGAAATCCCAAATGATTAGATATGGTTTAAACAGGTGACCTACAAGATTAGTCAGATTGGCACTGATCCTGATGATTTATTTTCCAGGGGTCCATCAGCATATAATTATATTAAACAAAAAATTATGGAATAATTCAATACATAAATTCATGGCTAAACCAAAGTTCTATGTTCACTTGTAACTTTTGGAATTAATTACAGATATAGATTCAGCTCCTTATATATCTTAATAATTTATATTTAAGTGAATACAGAATTTTCTTTTCAAAAGCCAGATTATATGTGTCGCCATCGAATATGCTACACATTAGATTTCAAAAAATCCTCACTCTCAAAGATTTTGCCTCTATAATGGATTGATTTTGAAACAGTGAAAGATATTTTATTGTACTGTGAATTTCATGAGAATCTTTTCCAGGATGTTATCTGGCCTATTTATAAAATCAAGCCCAGGAAGAGATACTGTATGATAAAATGTTACCTAAAGATAAAAATCCTAAAATTGCAGAGGCAACTGTCTGATTTTTAATCAAGACTACAAAAACGAGGTTTTAAATCACTTCAATGTTCACGTAATATCAAATATTTTATTTGTTAAACAATTTTATCTAATGCCCATATTTTAGATTACGTTCATAACGTGCTTTTGGGGCCTCTGTGCCATAAATAAATAATATTAACAATAATGTTTTATGTCAATACACCCCAACGCTATACTTTAACACCAAGTTTACAATAGGTTTCTTATTATAAATATTATACCAATAATGAAAAGGAGCAAGAGCTTTATAGTATCTATGTTTCAAGGATCCAGTCAAGTCAACTAAGAAGGTTAGATTCTTTAGTGTGGAATTTGGATAAGATTTTTTCCCCAAAGTATTTCTATGTGGAGGTCAAGAAATATTCAAGCAGAAATGACTGAGTATACTGAGTTCCTGTTTTTGTTCATGTCCTAAAGTTTTAAAAGTTATTTTGAGAAATTATAAAACATCTGGGAGGAAGAGATACCTACTTTCTAAGCTGAACTGTGATCTATCTTTTGTGGCAGAGAAATTCAATTTAAAAAAGAAAAGTGAAATATTACAGGCAGTCCTGGATATGTCTTCCCAAAGATCTGTGTTTTACAGCTTTTAGATCTTTGTATGGTCTAACTCTGCATTTTATTGGCGTTTTATTGAACATGATACAAGACTTTTCAGTTTTTCTCATGTTTGTTTTGTCAAAAATATTACATCTTTTATTCACAAATGAAGTTTGCCCTAAACAGAATAAGGAATTGGAATACATAGATGATGTCCAAGAGAACTTTAAATGTTGATGATTCTATAACACCAGATCTATTTTCTCTAGATAAAAAACAAAACAAAGAGAGAAAATCCAGCAAATTTTCCAAGCGGAATTTCATTGAATGTATCCTTAGAAACTCCTACCTTATTAACAGAGAATAATTATTGTTAGCATCTGATACAAGTTCAGTCAATTCATTCCTGTCAGTAATTATAGATTAGGGATTTGCAGCCTGCATATCATTTTTATCATTTTAAAGCCTACCCTAATAACATTCACTGTAAATGTGTTCTAGCACCATCCCAAATACAAAATTTGGGGAAACATACAGAATACAGATAGATTTAAATCAAATATATGAAAATGTAGTTTTATCGTCTTATTTGCTAAGTTGATAGAGATCTGTTCAATCCAATGAAGAGGTCTTATTTTAAATATCTACCTTACCTAAAATAATTGCTTGCTGCTGCAAGGACCACACGGTGGCACGAAAAATGCATGCTGCCAACACACAGGGTAACGTCTGTGAGAGAGTTTTCTAGACGGAGATTCTCCAAGCCATTCTGTAGGACCATGGATAAGCCTGTGTCATTAAATTTAACCCTTTCATTCAGAGAAACTTCCACAAATTCTCCCATGTTTCTGGTACATTCATTTTCCAACGGCAATACAGTTTCATCCTCCAAGTCCTTCTTCACCATGTCCCCCATGTTTGATCACTTAGCACCATGCCATGCCATTGATACTTCAATTAGAGATAGTCTCTCAGCCTTAGACAAGTCATGCTGCAGATGTAAGACGGATTTCCTGTGAGGGCCTCCCCACTTATCTACAGCTGTCACACTCACATAACAGGAAGCCTTGCACTTTCTCATCCTGTTAACACAAACAAAGTCAGTTGTTTTCTAAATCTTATATATTTCAAGTAGTTTTCATATACCTAAACACAACTTTCATATGCCTTTGAATATGAGAAGACTACAATTTATAGCAAATAGTATTAAAATTGTTTTCACTTTTTTTGCAGTTAATTGAAATTTATTGACAAGATATACTGTATTAAACCCTTTAAACATCAAACTTAACCACATGTATAAGGAAATGTACAGTAAAAATAAACTTTGTATTTACCAGTGTTTTAAATTTAAATAACCGGAAATGAGATACAGTGTTTCTCATTAGCGTATGAATGTCAACAGTATCATAATCAGATCTATATATTAACGCTTAAGACATGGTGATAAATTACTTTAAAAAATGATGAAGGGGAAGTCATTTTTTTTTTCTTCTTATACTATAATCTTTTTTCTTTTCTATTTTTTCTTTTCTGCATTTTCTATTTTTCTTTTTATTCTTTTTTGTGTTAGTTTTTATCTTTCAATTTTATCTTTCAAAAAGGGTATCTATATATTAATTACAGCTGGATTTTTCAATACATATTTATTTTATATATTGGTAACCATCTAAAGTCATTTTTCATTTAATGTAATCTTAGTATTATAATATATATCAATGCCAGCCATAATGTCAATGTACATTGAAATAATGTTGGCAATATTAAAGAGAAAATTCAATCTATGTTCATTCTATGCTAATTCGCTTTCTACAACTGAGGAACCATTTGCATGTCTTGCTAGTCCCAGTAAAAGAAACACATTCGTTGTTGTTGTTGTTGTTGTTTTTGGAGGAATATACTCATAATGGCATCCTCAGGCTACCCATTGTCCACCTCAAAGTGATCTTCACTTTGTTATTTTTCTCTGGCCTTCAAAAGTGTATTTTTCTCACCTCTGTTATTACAAACAGCAGGTGGTCAGTTTGTGACAAATCATTTGGTAAGTCTGAAGAATGACACAGGCTTTAGCCACTGGTTTTAGGAACATTGCCTTTTGGCTGTAGAACAGTCAGAGCTCTGTCATTGTGCCAAAAAGCCATCCTTCCAACATCTCTTGCCAACCCTTGGGTGGCAGAAAAGACAGGGAGAGTAGAAGAAGTGAGACAAATCTCCAATTTCCATGGGATTAGAAAGGGAGCCTTGCCCATAACTTTCCCTTTCCGTTTCCTGTCTTCCACTGATGAGAAGGGGAGAGGAAGGGGAAGAGAAGGATGATTCCTTTGATTTTTCCATGGCATTAAACTGGTACCAAAGAGAGTATTCTCTGCCCTACTTCTCTCTTCACCTGTTTCTGATATGGATGAAAGCTCTACTGAAGCAGAGTAAGATTGGAAGTTAATTTTAAGTGTCAATAGTGCTGCAAGTCCAGCACTGCATACCTGAACTTTAGCATTTCTGTATGGAAGAGCAGTGAGTCATTCTTTTTATGTCTTGGGACCTGAGGCTTCTTTAAGATAATAACTACTTTCTCGCCAAGGCCGTTACATCAAATGGAGACTGCCAATCCGAACCTCAGACTGCATGGAGATTTCCTTGCCTTTGTTTTTTTTACCTGCAATCATCCCTTGTACTGATGCAGAAACTTTCCACATGATTCAAAGGCTCTAGAAGGCAAAACATACAAACAGCAACTACAACATTTAGGAGGAGGCTATAGCAGGTAATATCATTTATAATCCATTCATCACAGTATCGATTTATTTTAAAAAAAGACATGCTTCTGACAATATTCACCTGATTGATATTTTTCATATTGCAGCATAAATCCATAAATTGGAATCAGATCTAATTTTGTTGGATGCTGAAAGAGACTTCCATTTGATCCAGATTGAATTTATGAAGTGGCTTCTAAGAAGATAGGTATTTCCACCATCTTTTGTTTACTGAATTACAATTTTGTGTCTTCACCCAGTTTTGCTTTGTGCCTTTGAGTCAATGTTGACTCCTAGTGATTGCCTGGACAAGATCTAGTCTGATGCTTTACACCAAACTAGTTCTCTTCCCACATTGTGTAGAGTTATTAGGAACTGGTTTATTTCTCCATCTGTTATCTTATATCCATGACACCCAACAAGGATGCCTCTTATCTGTATAAATCTCCATTTTGAATCTTGAATCATCAACCTCATTTGTTAGAAAATCTCAAACTATTAAGGATGTAGTGGTGCTCAATAATAATTATAAATTGTGCTTATATACTGATATTATGTATATCCTTGATAATTATGCAATACATTAAAAAAAGTTTATTGAAGTTGTAAAGCAATATGGTTTAATGCTAACTTTCAAAGAATGGTTAAAAAGGGATGGGCATTAAATTTTTTATGTTGGTGTAAGAAACTTAAAGTTTCTTTAACTCATAGATCTGGTCTTCTCCAGCTACAGGCTTGCTTTGGTTTCAAATCACTGTGTATGTCAATATAATATTGGGGAGAAATACTAAAGGATATGGAATTTGTCATCTCAAGAGCTTTGCTCTCGAGCATGTGGTACAACAAAAAGGATAATTTTATGTAAATAGAAAGAAGCTTATTCTCCTGATTTTAAGGATCCAGAATATAAGCTTATCTAATTTTTTGAAAAGTCTCTTTATTCTAACAATAAGAAGATACAATGTGTCTCTCATGTGTTGATTTAATAATAAGAAAAGAAATGAATTTGTTTCATCTGTATTAATTTTTTTTGTTAATTAGTTTTCTTCTTTCGACACTCTTTAGCTTGTTTTAATCATTACATTATGTTAGATGTTCTTTCTTCACTATATAGTGTTTTATAGTGCTGCAGGTTTTTTTTTATGTTCAATAGAAACAAACTTTTAAGAAATTAAAGCTGCCCCTGTCTGCCTATACAGAAATCATCACGCAGTATCGCCTCGACAGCAATGAAGTTATGCATCTCTCAGTTTTGTAAGAGGAAATTTACTTCTTTCAACAACGGCAGATGAAATTGCGTCGCAAACCATTCGATTTAGAGAACTACATCTCCCAAGACTTTCCGCCGGCCCTGCTGAGATTGGCTAGCAAGTCCGTGACATCATCTGTTTTGACTCTGAGAGGTCACATGTTTGGGGTCTTCTTTGTTTAGAGTTGAGCTCGAACTTGAAAAAGGCAAAAAGAGCGAGCGGCGAGCGGGCTAAGGAGAAGGAAGCAAGAGGCTTGCTGCTGGCTACTCTTTAATTCCAGGAAAAAGCGACAGACAGGTAAACGTCTTCACTGTGAACTCAGTCGCTGAGAACTGAGCTGAATTCCCCGAGGCCAAAAATGTCATCGGGGGCCGGGTGATCATTTCTATTTCAGCAGAAACACATTCAAAACAACGATACTAATGCCGTTAGGCTTGATTTTAGTGCTGACACTCCTTGCCCGATGATAAAATAGATGACCCCCACCCACCCCAGCATTGCCCCCATTCTTTCGCTTTTCGCGAAAAAGTGCTAAATGCAATTTAATGGAGTTTTAAACGCAAAGGGATTCTTTGTTAAAATCTGCCATTGCGGAGGAGGGAAAATCCTTCGATATTATGTGGCCAGAGAAAATGATACAAGCGTTGATTTCTTTCTTCGGTTGGTAGCGCGAGAAAGGCACATAAGCACAAATCACAACACCGTTAATGCTGTTGACTGCTTTGTTTGCGCATCGAGAAAGGAAGTGGGATTCATCAGAAGGTGGAAAAACAATATGCGTGGCGGCGGTGGCGGGTGAGGCGCGCAAATCCTTCTCGACCACTTCTTTTAAAATGCGTAAATGTGGATTTACACGGTTGGCGACACAGATTTCGGCGACTTTGTAAAGTGCTAGATTGCGTCTTCTTTTAAGGGGTCTTTCCTATTTAGAAACTTAAAACAGATCTACCATCTAGAGATTTGTCTTTTCCCTTCCTTTTTCTCGCTTCCAAGTACTTCGGTTAGTGGTTTGGACTTCTATTTCTGTTTGGACCGATTAGAAAGTTTTGGCCAGCAGATTTGGGTTATTTTTGAGAACATCGGGAAGTTCGCCCATTGTTTCCCCCCGCCCCCCCCCAACTGCATTATAGTAACTAGAAGTCCCGTTTGGTGACCCTTCTACGTTTAGTGGCAAATGCACAGCCTATAAAGAAGCAGTCTGTGTTGTCGTCCCTTTCCCGGGCTCAACGACATATTCCCGGGAGATCAATATCCCGGTTCTTAGAATTTGTCCCCCACCCCCCTCTCCTCCCCCATGAGGCGGTTGGCGAAGTGGCTGTTGGCTGGTCCCTCCACTGGACTAGACCATTTTTTCCGGAGGGGAGGATAGAAATAGCTTCAAAAACATTTAAGCCGTCGACATTTTTTTAAAGGAGTTATGCATAACTATTATGAGCTATATGAGGGAAAAGAAAAGAAGAAAGAAAGAAAAGGAGAGGATAAAAAGTGGACATCCATCCAAACGAGTCTTTTCCAAGTTGATTCTCCCTCCCCAATATATCGCAGCTTCCTTCTCCATCTTGAGAACTGAAGGAAAGGTCGCTGCTGATTGGAGCGCACCCCAGCTGAAGACGAAGGGAGAAGTGAGCGTGCTTGAAAAAGTACATTCTCTAATTGGACATAAAATGCGGGGAGGCGGGTCTTGTCTCCTGTTCTGTTCGGGTGAAGGTGAATTGTAGGATGTGCTTGTGTTGTTCGTGCGAGCTCGCCTGGCGGCTGCTCGGGTTCGACTCGAGGCCAGTTGTGTAACAGCTGGTGGCGTTGATATGGAGTTACGAGACGGTCCTGTTCCGTTTAAGGTTTCTAAGAACTTCGTCTGTTAGGTCAGCGGGGTGCTGGCGTAACCGCGAAAGGCTTTTATCTCTATAATCCCGAATGGCCCGCAGGAAAACAACGTGGAATTGCAGTTATCGAGCCGCCTACACGCTCAGAAACACGAACGCAAAAGTGTAACTTAATGGCATCGAAGTCATCCCGAAACTATCCATGTACACCGTTTACCTACCGTGTGCAGAGCTACAATTTTGTAAGGCGGAAACCCTGTATATGAGCCTGACTTGTTCCTTTTGTTCCGCTGTATGGTTTTAGAAATCCCTTCAAATAATACATTGAATTGCAGTAGAATTGTTGCAGCTGGGTTGCCTGCATAAAGTTTTTATAAACTTTCAAGTTTTTATAAACTTTATGCAAGAATGAATTAAAGTAATCTCGGAAGCTTCTTGCAAACCAACAGAATCTGAATCTGCTTTCCCAAAATAGTATAAAAGTAGCAAAGCTTCAAATTATAAAACAAAGGTTTTTTCTTCTTCCATTCAATTGTGTCAATTTCTCAGAGGCTGACTGGATGAGTCACTGCAGGTTTTTTTGGCAAGGTTTTTCAGAAGTTGTTTGCCTCCCTCTTTCCCAAGACTGAGAGAAAGTGACTGTCCAAGGTCACCTAGCTGATAATTACTACCCAAGGTTAGAGTAGAGTTCACAATCTCAACAGTTTCTAGCACCATGCTTTGACCATTACATCAAACTTGGTCTCCAGTTGAAATTAAAGAGCCATAAAATGTACATTTTTATAGTTGGCAGAATTTATCTTTATTTTTTAGATTTTTTTTTTATCCTGCCTTTATTATTTTTTATAAAAACTCAAGGCAGCAAACGTCCAATATTTCTTTCTCTTCCCACAACCACCCTGTGAGGTGAGTCACTGGCCTAAAATCATCCAGCTAGTTTTCATGCCTGAGGCAGGAATAGATCTCATTGTTTCCTGGTTTTTAATCAGGTGCCTTAACCACTACATCAGACTACCTAGCAATTATTTAATTTGACTCAAGGTGAAATGTACAGCAGTAATGTTGCACTACTTAATATCCGTTATTTTGTTATTTTATATAATACCAGTTTCCATAATTGATCTGTTCAATGTTTGGATGAGAAACTAATGGGAAATTCTAGCACTATAGATTAGACTGGGGCGCTGAAAAAAGCTGTAGTGAGGCAAGAACTCACTAAAGCTTTGATACCAAGAAAACTACTGCATGTCCATGAAGTCACAGGAGTTGAGCTCTATTGGAAAAAGACTTTACTTTTTTTTTATTTTTTAGAGCAACAAAGAAAAAAATACAATTGCTTCCTCTTAAGGAGTTATACCTTAAGGAGGTAATTTAAAATTTATGTCCCAGGAAAGAAAGGAGAGTTCCAGGGCTAACTTGAGATGAATATGAAGAAGTAAACAAACTTAAAGGAAGTAATCATCTTTTGTTCCTGTAATTTTGCCTAATCTCATTAATGATTATAAGAGGACTGTACTAATTCTGTGCAATATTTGGTAGGTAAAATCAAGCTACCTAAAGTAGTATTTTCACAAAAACTACAGTGGGAGTAAAGAGGCATGGAATTGATAAGTGAGATTTATCGTTTTAATTCTGTGGTGAAGTAATTTAGAATGCTTCAGGCCAGTGATGGCTAACCTTTTCCGGATCGAGTGCCCGAATGCACACGCACCTGAACCCCCAAAATGCAATGCCTGCGTGGCGCATGTGTGCACGCCCCTCCATGTGTGGGCCCCCCCACCCACACATGCACAGCAGAGACCCAAAGACCAGCTATCTGGTTGGAGGCGCGCGCATATGCGCAGCAGAGCTGAGCTGGGGCAACCACTCACGTGCCCACAGAGAGGGCACTGCGTGCCACCTCTGGCCATAGGTTCGCCATCACGGCTTTAGGCTATCCACATTCTTTCTTCCATAATCATTAAACTGAAACTAATTTGCCTGTCATGAAGAGTTTTAAATATAAAAATCAGCTAACTATTAAGCCCAGAAATCTATTGCCAATCAATACAATGACTTCAGGAATAGTATTATTCTTACTTGAAAAGTACAAGACAGCTGGTTTGGAAAAGGAAGTCATCTTCTACCCAGATATGCTTGCATCACCAGCTAGAGCAACACTGATCTATTTCAACCATCACTTTAACATAATAAATATGTGTTTTGGGTGTTTTGTTAGCCCAGTTGTTTATTCAATAACTGTAGTTTTAAAAATCATTGATAAATGTTATGTCTAAATCCTGTCTATGCACATTTAGAATAGAAAACTTTTGAATAAAGATTACTTGTTTTCTTAACCTTATGAAATTTCTACAACTGTGGGTAATGGTTATGATGTCTTCCAGAAAGAAACACACTTATCTAGTTCAGTCCGTTGATTACTGAAATAAAACATCCATGTCTAACATATTCACATTGTTTCAGATTCACAGGATTTAGTGGAGTTCAGGTTAATGCAACAAGTGTGTTAAACTAAGAAGGAACTTCCATTTTAATAATTCAGAAATTACAGGAATGAATTTTTGTTAACTTTTAATTTTTGTTAAGTAGAATTGTTACAATTTGCATGGGTTGATGGGGATAGGACTAAATGAAAAGACTTTTAATCTTTCCCCTTATGCTTATCTACCTTGCCTCAATTGTTGGATGGCTGCCAGTGATCATTAATATATCAACAGTCCAATTATAGGCTTCTAAAATATTCTAGATTACTATTTCATATTTATTTTCCCTCAGATCATGATTTTAATGACAAATAAGTAAGCATAGTTAACCTCATGTCTAAATTCACTACAGTCTACTTAAGAAAATCTTCAAATGTTACAACACAAATGTTTCTCATGTATCTTCACTAATTCTATTGATAATATTTTTTTCTACAATACCAAATACAGTTAAAATGAATTATTTGTAATTGCTAAAGCCCTGTTAGCTTATGCTGACCAGGGTGGTTAGTAACTAGGCATTTTTTCCAAGAGAATTCTTTAGGTTTTCTTTGTCTTTCTCTTTCCCAGTTTTCCCACCAGAAATCTATAAAGAAAAATTACTAGTGTCATTAAATAGTGAGTCCTGTGTGAGAATGAAGATGTTTGGATACAAAACTGTCCCCATCTAGCTTCTATATATCCCATTTTGATGGCTATTAAATGTATATGCTAAAGTGAAAGTGATGCTTGTGAGGATGAAGTTGCAAATGATTGTCCCTCCCCAAAACACCTCTTTGTGTAATGGTATTTAATCTCCCTTCAAAGATCTTTCATTCATTTAATATATTCTGTAAAGTTTTCCTGTGCTAAAGAAATATTAGGATTGGTTACTTTAGCAAAATAGCTCTAAGACAAAGTTTAGTTTTGAGAAATCGTTTGCTCCTTTTGACTAAGTAAGACTATAGTCCTATTGCATGGATGACCCATTATTTTACTTAGTGTATTAATGTCCTTTGTAAACTGAAATATTTTTAAAATATCTATTTTTAGCACCAAGAAAATATTCATCACATCTCTTCTCCATGATTGCATGAACAGTTGATGTAACCATGGTACTAATACTGGGGCGCAGATTGAACAGAGGGGATAGTCGGGTCCAAGAATCCCCAGTCACTAAGCGTAAAGTTTTTGAAATGGACCCAAAGTCTTTATCAGGCCATGAGTTCTTTGATTTTTCTTCTGGATCATCCCATGCCGAAAACATACTTCAGGTCTTCAATGAATTTCGTGACAGTCGCTTGTTCACAGATGTAATAATCTGTGTTGAAGGCAGAGAATTTCCTTGTCATCGTGCTGTTCTTTCAGCTTGCAGCAGCTACTTCAGAGCTATGTTTTGCAATGATCACAGAGAAAGTCGGGAGATGTTGGTAGAAATTAATGGGATTTTTGCTGAAGCCATGGATTGCTTTTTACAATATGTATATACAGGCAAAGTAAAAATCACCACGGATAATGTGCAGTACCTGTTTGAAACGTCAAGTCTCTTTCAAATAAGTGTTTTGCGTGATGCATGTGCTAAGTTCCTAGAAGAGCAGCTAGATCCTTGTAACTGTCTAGGAATTCAACGTTTTGCCGATACACACTCTCTGAAAACACTCTTTACAAAATGCAAAACTTTTGCACTGCAAAATTTTGAGGATGTGGCCCAGCATGAAGAATTTCTTGAGCTTGGAAAAGATGAACTTATTGATTACATTTGCAGTGATGAACTGGTAATAAGCAAAGAGGAGATGGTATTTGAAGCAGTTATGCACTGGGTTTACCGGGCTGTGGAATCCAGGCGCTCAGTTCTACAAGAAATTCTCACACACGTGAGACTGCCTTTGTTACATCCTAACTACTTTGTTCAGACAGTGGAAGTAGATCAGTTGATCCAAAACTCACCTGAATGTTACCAGTTGTTGCATGAAGCACGAAGGTACCATGTCCTTGGAAATGAAATGATGTCTTCAAGAACTAGACCACGAAGGTAAGATGATCTGCAGTGTAGCTGTCTGTTGCATTCCAGAATAATATTGTTCAGCTAACAACGTTAATAGTTTGATTTGCACATTGGAAAAAGCAAGTGTATATGCTGCTCACTCACTACCATTTAATTCCCTATGCTAAAGGGAGTAAGTAGATCTAGAACATACTTTCATGGTTTGTCTAATGTTATGTGTGAATTGAAAAACCTAACTATTGGTTCTCTTTATCAAATCATATATCAAGACACCCCCTTTATTATTAGTGTAACAAGTAATATATCCTGGTTTGCAGATCTTGTAAATTGGAGAGCGGGGCGGGGGATGCAACCTGATCATTCAGGCTACAAATCTCATGATTGCTGTTTGCTACTTATGTTGTCCTATGTGAGCCACAGTCCAAAAAATCTAGAGAGTGCCAGCTTGGATGGAGTTTACAGGTTTAATTCACTATTGTCACAAGTGGAAGGAATCAAGCTGGTGTGCTTGGTTGCTCAATTCTATTCTCATTCATATACTGACTTAAATTCATTCTGTCTAATTGTTTACTTATTAACTGAACCAGTACTATCAGTCAGTAAAGGTGTATATCTGGAAATCATCAGGTTGCTTAACACTGTTTTCAAATGTGTTTGTACATTAGGAAGAGTTTTTCTTGCCTCACTATTTGATTAATGTGATCATCTTTTCCAAATGTTTATTTTAGTGGGCAAGACTTGAGATCTTGTTCTTAAATATAATGTTTCAATCAATTTTAAGTACTGTTGCTAAAATTTTAAAATATTTAAAGTATAAATATATTTTGTATTTATAGATCAACTGGCTACTCTGAAGTTATAGTTGTTGTTGGAGGTTGTGAGCGTGTTGGGGGATTTAATTTGCCATATACAGAATGTTATGACCCAATGACAGGAGAGTGGAAATCCCTGGCAAAATTACCAGAATTTACAAAATCTGAGTATGCAGTTTGTGCTTTGAGGAATGACATCCTTGTTTCAGGTAATAATTTTATATTATTTGTGGGGGAGGTGTAATAGAAAAATAACTTATTTTAACATCTTTTTTTAATTACCATACTTTTCGGACTATAAGACTCTGTGGACTATAAGACACACATTAGCTTTAGAGGAGGAAAAGAAGAAGAAAAATCTGTCCTTCGCCGCTGCCCATTCGCTGCCGCCGCTGACAATTTGCCATCAATTGGCAGCGAACAGGTGGCAATCCCCACCGCCTAGAACAGCTGAACACCAACCCCCATCCCCCTGCCGCAATATTCGCTCTATAAGATGCACAGTCATTTCAACCCACTTTGGGGGGGGGGGGAGTGCGTCTTATAGTCCAATCTATTTTACTATCTATTTGTGCATTAGAGACTAGCTCAATAAAGTGAACATAGAGGTGACTTATGTATCCATTTCTGAATAACTGAAAAGTCGTCTTGATTTATATATGTTGATTTCAATTATAGGGAATGTCCAACTTCCAGTGTGGGAACCTGTATATCTGGTATGGTTTCCACTGAAATATCATTCCAGAAAATATTCCTTGATTAGAAAAGTTTTATATCCATTAGTCTATGGTCAAGACGTTTGAAAGTATATGATTGTTCTGCATTTTATTTTTAGTAATATAAACTAGAGGTTTGCAAAGCATTTCCCATTGAAACATTTTGAATTTGAGGTAGTCATTTTGAATACCGTGGCAGCATTTTGTATTCAAAACAGATGTTTTAAGCTTTCTAAACCTGAAATATTTCCCAACAGGTCAAAGCAACATATCTAACTTGAAAGAACAATGTCAGATTCATAGCAGAGCATTTCAAACTTCAAACATTTGACACTGAGAAAAAAGTTTTCTACCTGTAACATAATAATGCATTTTCCACAATGAGACCCAACAGTGACAATACTTATATAATAATAATCAATTCTATTTTTTAAATAAGGTGGAAGAATCAATAGCCGTGATGTGTGGATTTATAATTCTCAACTTAATATTTGGATCAGAGTCGCTTCTCTAAATAAAGGGAGGTGGCGTCATAAAATGGCTGTCCTCCTTGGTAAGGTAAGGGATCTTTATTAGAGATACTTAATTTCTGGAGTATGGTTGCAATAAAACACCCAAAATCACATTGAATTCTCTGTCTTAAAGGTGAGGTTTGCTGTTGAAACATGTCATTTTAACATTCGGATTTGTTGATATACTGTATACATTACATTTGATGCACAGTTGCTATAGAAAATGGGTTTCTCAATGTCAGGCTTTTCTTATTTATAACAAACAGCCTAACTTATATCTTACTTTGATACACACAGTCACACACACATACATAAACACGTACATACTTTTTAATAGCCAAGGGGCCGAAACAGAAAATATTGCTAAAGATAATGAAATAAAACAACATATCGAATAACGTCAAGATAGTCAGCAAGTAAATGAAGTTATAAATAATGGAATAAATTTGTGCTTCATGTTTTCTGTTTTCTGCTGCTGCATAATATTTGATATAGTCCGAGTTGAAGAGAATTTGAAGTCATGTGAAGTGTTGCATGTTCTTCCTGGGTAGTGATGAAGCCAGGAGTAAGATAGGCTTTATGAATGTCCTTATTAGTAGAACAATAACACATGCTTTTTATGTCCTGGGATCCACATGGGCAAATAAACTTTTTTGTTGGGATCTTAAGATATTTTCTGATGATAATATCAAGGGCAATATATTATACCTAATATGGGTATAATATTATATATATAAACTTATATATGTAAAGTTTATATATATAATACTATAATATTATATATATAAACTTTTTAATTGGGGAAAAAAACTGACCACTTTCCCCAAACTCTTTGATACCTTGGGTCATGCTTTCTAATGCGAAGCTGTTTTTTCTGTTTAAAATTCAATATCATTAAATCTGAAGTATGTGTTTGACCCGATCCTATCCCAAGAATTATGTGAACCCTGCTGTTAAACCATGTGTCAATAAGTTTTTTTCCTATTAGTAGTTTTCCTCTCACATTATTTCAACTTTATAGAAAACCATCCGCGGTTATAAGTGGTTATAAGATTATCTGTTATTTAAAGTTAAAAGTATTTATTTGCCTTGTTGGGTACCACTGGCTTGTCTGAATGATGAGCTGAGAACAGATGATGCAAAATGTTGGGTCATAATGCAAGATTTGCATCTACATAGCGAGAAGTGAATTTTAATTTGATCATGATAAAATGTTATTCCTTATCTGTATTAAGACAAACTGTTTAATAGTATCTTAGCATTTCAGTCAGCAGATTACTTGGAAATGTTAATATTCAAACTTTGGATTATTTGCATATAAAGCATGGGCTTTGTATTTAATTTAATTTAAGCATGGGTTTAAATTAAGATTTGTTGCTAGTCTTTTCCTTATTTCCAATTTTAAAAAATACATAGTTGTTATTTTGGAGGTTGTGTGTATGCATATTTATAAGTAATAAGTTTTATTTACTACCGGTAGGAACTATAAATCTAATAAATAATAATAAATAAATAATAAACTTGTGCAAATTATCCTGTACAATTACATGGGGTATTTGAAGCTCCTATGTGTGCGCTGAGAAGAACTTTTGTAACCAAACTAGGTGGTAGAAGGAGGTATTGTGGCTGATGTCACAAAGATCACCCAGCTGCTGAACCAATTAAAATAAATGGAGGTGGGGAGGGAGAGAATAAAACCATTAAAAGTAATAATGATAATATGCTCTCAGTTGCCAGTTTTTATGCATTTGGGTGCATTTCATATCTTAAACTGGGATGCCCTTTTTGGGCTTTCAGTCAACCATAAGATAGTAGCATGGAAATACAAGTAAGTCCTTAAATGTTAGCAACCACAGTGATTATGTGGATTTTTGCAGCCTAGGTACGATAATCTTACGTAAGTTTTTGAAAAGTCGAGGCATATCTGAAGACTTTCAGGTTTTGTGTAACTTTGCATTTGTGTTCCTAAAAATATTAGAGGATAAATACATGCTGATAACATTTTTCAATATTCTAACAGGTGTATGTGGTTGGAGGATATGATGGGCAAAATCGGCTGAGTAGTGTAGAGTGCTATGACTCTTTTTCCAATCGGTGGACAGAGGTAGCTTCACTTAAAGAAGCTGTCAGTTCTCCAGCAGTTACCAGCTGTGTGGGCAAACTGTTTGTGATTGGTGGAGGTCCAGATGATAACACATGCTCTGATAAGGTTTGGTATTTGAATTAATTTTTCTCACATTAGTAATATTTTAAAATATACGTGTGTATACCTGTGGAGGTAAATCACCCTGTATAAAGTGCAGAAAAAGAAGGAGAGGGTAATGAAATTAAAACACTGAAATAACAAAATAAAAATAGAGCTAACACTATATCATTCACTATTTTTCCATAATTTCTATCCTTGCAAAGCATTTTTGCTCCCTCTATGTCCATGCATCACTTCATATATTCCTTTTCTGTTTAAATTTCTGTCCTCTTTTTCAAGAACTCACTACCACCATCTAACTGACTTTTGATCTTTCCCTTCTCAGCTCATTCATTTTTTCTTTTCTTTTCTTTTTCCTGATTCAATCTTCATTTATTCACTTGGATGACCAGATCATCTGTATCTACTTCTGTCCTAGTGGTTTCTCATTTGTGAATAAAATTCATAGTCAATCATCACCATTCATTTTTGACTCTTTTTTTTTTTTACCACACATACTTTTTAATTTTATTAAATATTATAATAACCCATGGTGGCGCAGTGCTTAGAATGCAGAACTACTTCTGCTGATTGCTGGCTGTCAGCTGTTCGGCAGTTTGAGTCTCACCAGCTCAAGATTGACTCAACCTTCTATCCTTCTGAGGTTGGTAAAATGAGGACCCAGATTGTTAGGGACAATATGTTGATTCTGTAAACTGCTCAGAGTGCTATAAAGCATTGTGAAGTGGTATATAAGTTTATAAGTGGTATATAAGTTTATATAAGCAATAGTCCTATTGCTATTGCTACAATAGGAAAATTAATACCAAGATGAAAGAATAAAAAGAATAGGTGCAGAAAAAATAGAAAAGAAATAAAGGTAAGAATATAGTATATGAAAAGAAATACATATTTCTTTTTTGTGAAATACATATTTTTTGTGAAGAAAAATTCTTCACAAATGTAAACAATTTTAGCAACTTATCACTTCCTCTTAAAAAATAAGAAATGATTCCTTCCTATACTCCAACTATTCTCTATTAATAAATTACGATCATTTTAGGCCATTTCAGTCCATTAGATACCAGAAATAGCAATATATCTACTTTAACTTTGGTCGAATAAACCAACTTTATTTATTTGTTAAATTTATTAACTGTCCATCTCTCTGGACGGTTTATAACATTAAAATGGAGAAAATGATAAAACAGGTAAACATAATAGCAAAGCAATGAAACAATAAAAATAAACATTAAAAATCTATAACAATATGAATTAAAAGATGGGCAGAAGGGAAGCAGGAAATGCAGCCTCCAGTGTGGTAGTCCCCTGTTGGGTCTCAGGACTAACCGAGAGAGCCAGGAGAGTGTTCAGACCCTTGCAGAATCATAGAAGGATGGGGGAAAACCTCACCCCAGCAGGGCAGGATATGTGTCACAGAGCTTTATATTTTATAATTTTTCATTCCTTCCTATTATTTCTAACAATCTTAATATTTATTCAAATAATGTTTCAAAAGTTGTTTTCATTTTTTTCTTTGACCTTTCTCACAAAATTCTTCAAACTTTAACAAGTCTGTTTTATAAATTCAACATGGGAAAATTATCCACATTATCCTTTTGGTTTATTATTTGCATATCCTTTTTAATTATTAAACACCAGCCATTTCCTTAGTATGACTTTGGAGTTTTCCATGTCAAGAATGACATTTGTAAATCGACCTTCAACTCAGATTCAGTCTTGTCTTGTAAAACCTGTTCCTCTTCCGTAACATTTTTTAGTCACAGTCCCTCCATAGAGTCAGATGTCTCTGATAACACTATTAATGTTAACGTCTGAGTCCATTTTTCAAAATAATGTGAGTTAGACTATTTTGCTCCATTCTGTAATTGTAAATCAAGGCTATTCCTTTTTAATTATAATTTTTAATTACCTTTAGTGTCCAATTTTTAAAATCTTACTTTAAAAAAAGCATTTTCTTACAGGAAGGATTCTTTATAATAAAATCCAAACTCTCATTTCAAATTTTTCTGGAGCCTTGGTCTGTTTGTAACTTTCTAAAATCAAAATTTTAATCATGATGTTTATTGGTTGTTTATTCCAAAGAATATTTTCAATCTTAAACTTCTTGTTCAAATTTTGTTTTGTGAGACTTATTTTTGAATTATATTACATAATACATTTTACACATTTTGCAGCTGTCATTAAATGTTTAAGGTTTAAAGGGAATTTTTTTAATAGCAGTACAACAAATAAGGATAACTTTTTTTTATTATTATTTTACTCTTGGGGGAAGATTAGGTAAAGACAGCATCATGACTGTGGAGGAGGAAAAAAAAAATGCCAAGGCAGATTTATGCTGTGGTTCAATATTTATGCTGTGGGAGAGGGAGGGAGGGGGAGAGAGACAGAGAGACAGAGAGACCCTCCTCACCTCTATCCCCAGGACAAAATATTTTCCTTTCAGAATTTCACAAATTAAAGAAACTGTGTGTTATCATATGCTGAAACTGACTTGCTTTCAAGTTTATATTTTAAAACATATTTTAAACCATAAGTTTAAGTATGTTGGATCCAGATAACATACTGAATAGCAATGAATTTTAAAAAAAAGCTTGCTAGAGAAGGTGAGGTAGGAATATGTACAAACCCAGGTAAAGGCAAATCTTATTCTTCTCAGGTTAAACTGATTCATTAAGACATTCAAGTACATCTTCTATTTTTAAACAATTATACTTGCTAACTAACCAAAAAAAGTATGCAAATTTTATAATTTCTTATGGTAAATGAAGGATAATCTTTGATTGCTCATCATTTATTACATCACTTAGTGAATGATGTTAAAAATCAAAGAGAGCAGAATTTATAAGCATTATATAATATACCGAAAATGTGCTAAAAACTAACATGTATTTCCTTCTCTTAAGGTTCAGTCATATGATCCTGATACTAATTCTTGGCTCCTTCGTGCAACAATCCCCATTGCGAAGAGATGTATTACAGCTGTATCATTAAACAATCTCATTTATGTTGCTGGAGGACTCACAAAAGCGATATATTGCTATGATCCAGTTGAAGATTATTGGATGCATGTGCAGAACACATTTAGCAGACAGGTAACATCTAAGGACTAAAAATGCTCATATGTACAAGTAAAGATATGTTAAAATAAAATGACTAAGTGCAAAATTAGGAAAGCTTTTTATGTCTACGATACATGTTTGCTTTTTATGAAATTTATACTGGAGCATTGGGATTTTATTCCAAATGGCAAAGTGAATTTTGTCATCATGCTGTATTTACAGAAGTAAGCAGGTTTTTCCAATCTAGCTCTCTCCAAATATACTGGATTTATTGGCTAGCATCAGAACTTCAATGAGAAATTATGGAAGTCCAATATACTTTATTTGGAAGGCACAAAATGGGAAACTTTGGTTTAAAGATATAATTCAGCATAAGAATACTTGAAGTATCTGGAAAGTATTAGGATGCTGCTGTCCTGGAAGTTTGCAGAAACCATTTTTGGATTGAGCTTGATACTTGAGTGTTTTCATTAAAAAATTGATTGATTTAGAATTTGCCCATATTGATATCTATAAGAGGCAGAAATACTTCTTAGAAAGCATGCTGCACAAGTTTATTGACAGGGAATATATACCAAGCCCAAGCTTAAGAAAAGAAATTTACAAAAGAAATTAGTACATTTCTAGCAAAACAATTATTGTAATATAAATTTACACTTTCTCTTTTTGATATGATGATCAGGAAAACTGTGGCATGTCGGTCTGTAATGGGAAAATCTATATCCTTGGTGGGAGAAGAGAAAATGGAGAAGCCACAGATACTATTCTTTGTTATGACCCTGCAACAAGTATCATCACTGGAGTAGCTGCCATGCCCAGACCAGTATCATACCATGGCTGCGTGACTATTCACAGATACAACGATAAGAAGAATTTTTGAGTAAGAAATCAGGCTCATATTACTGTCAGAATTTGTAGGATTCATTTTAAAAACAGGAAAGCAGCCTTTTCCAAAGTGTCATCTGGAAAGAAACACTGTTGTGTTTAAAGTCTTGATTGTTAAATATTTCCCATAGTTATAATTTCTAACTTCTTCTGAAATCATTAACAGTTGATGTTACTAAATAGATCATGCTCATGTCCATGTTGTATTTTTTCCAAGTTTATTTCAAATAGTTTTACCTGCATTTTTCATATTTTCAATGTGATAAGTACTGTTTACTATCAATGTGAAAAATTGAGTTTATATATGATTTATATAATGGTTTCAGTAATATTTGTCCTTTATTTTCTTTCATTAATTGAATTTATAGCACCACTATTAGAATAATTTTTAGAATATTTGAAAATAATATACGTCAATGTTGTCTTGCATCATGAAATACTTTTCATCAGAAAGCATATTAAAAATATTTAGGTCCATCTATATAGAATCACTCAGTTAAAGGGGTGTTTCATTTATTTATTTTTTAGTATGTGGTATGTGACTATTTTTTATTTTACTTCTAAATGAGACCTTAAAACATCTTAGTTACTTTCCATCTGAAATTATGTATAGTAAAGATCACATCATAGTTGTCCATTAGAAGCCCTAAGAAGCAATATTTAGGATTAAACTCTGCCACTCACTATATTGGGCTTCAGCATTGTTCCCAAATTGGTAAATAACAACTTCAGATTTCAAAAAATTAAATAGTAAGGAGCTTTTATTTAAGATACAGTAGAACCAATAAACACGCAGTTGATTAATCATTGTCTTCTATTAAAGAATAAAAACAACTGTCATGTACCTGTTATTAATATTTTTCCAGGTAGCATCTCTCTGTGACAAGGATCATTTTCTGAATTCTGTTTTTTTCCTGTAGCATACCCTGTACAACTTGAATAAATTTGACATATTTTAGTGTAGAAAATGCATATTAAAACATGATTTCTAGGTGTGAAAATGATAAGTATACATGTTACCAGCACTTTTGTGTTGTGTATTGCTGTGATCAGTAGTTGTATGATAAGCATTTACAGTACAAGAACATGTTTTACAAGGAAAATTCATTATGCCGTTTTGTACATCGTTTGCTTCCTGAATATTTTCCACATAATTATTATACTGCTGTGAATATTATGAATTTTCCTTGGACATTCTGACATAGGTAAGTTATGTATATTATTTTTACATCTCCATTTTTATATCTGGTCATGTTCAGCCAACATACATTTGCTTGACTAGACTATAAGCCTTAATCTCCCACATATACTAACATTTAACCGTATCAGGAACTTAGTAAAACAAGTTTCCCTGAAAAATATGCCTGATTAAATAGTTCTAATTGATTTTCAAGCAGTTATTATATACTGTGTGACATTTCTGGTGCCTTGGAATCTTATATAAGTGTACATTCATCAAATGTTTTAATAAGGATATGGCTCAAAATTAATTATTTACTGAGTGCTTTCTCATAGATATTTGTGTGTTTGCAATAGGTAGGTGCCTTTAAATACTTTTAGCATTGGCTATACAGTACTTCCATTATTGGAAGCATTTGTGCTGCTGTGCAGTAGATTATACATGTTGTAATTTTTCAATAATATATGAATTAACAGTTCAATGAATTTGGTTTCTGTGACTAGAGAAATCCAGTTAAGTCTTTTTGTTCCAGCAGTGGGACAAGAATAGATTTTTATTGAAATCAAAGGAGTTGTTCCCCCTCTTGATTTCATTGGGAAGCTATTCTGTTCGTGAAAATAAATGCACCACATTTCACCAGTAAAATAAAAATATATTAAGGGAGAACTGGTCAACCTGTTGCCTATGAATCTCCTTTTGCAGTCCATAAAACTGGCCACTGTTTATGAAAAATGACAGCAATTTTCCCTGCCATTTCAAGGGCAAGAGCAAATAAAAACTATGGAGTTTTGTATAACAAGTCCTATCAAAGTTAAAAATTAGGAACTCCATGAATTCCTTTAAAACATCCTTTTGTCCAAATATGAAAAATGTTCCCCTGCTTTGTAACTCTTTATTCCTTTATCCTACAAAATCCATTTTAGTGTGACCCTTGACCATCAAAATTGCTACATTTGCATGAAATATATCACTTGGCAGCAGATTTATGTTAAAATTTATGTCAAAGAATTCATTCATATTTTGAATGTACAAAGTTAAATGGCTGAACCAACTGGATAAACTTAATAGTATCTTTTTTTTCTTGGCATCTATTTTGGAAAAGTTCCATTTAAAAATGAGGCATATGGTAATGGTATGTGTAACTCTCCTTGGCATGTTTGCTTGCTTATTTTCAGCTATAGTGAAGATATTTTTCCCCCTTAAAACGTCCTTTCAACTACTGTTTGGGTCATATTTGATCATAATTAACTTCAAAAAATTCCTGTTTATACTTCTGAAATTAAGTTGCAAATAACTGTTTGAAAATGTCAATCAATGCATGTCACTTGTTTAAGAGCTTGATAGATTGTGCCAAATAAATCTTGCTTGCCATCTACAGGAAATTTGCCCTATTTTACATTTTGGTTATTTCTACTTTAATTTTGCATGCTTACTGTTTTGCTTAAATCCACTCAATGCAATTCAAAGGGGAACAGAGGCAGGAAAAGAATCACCTACTAGATATTTACATATTTAAGTAAGAATCACTACATGTATATAATCTATAGTTTACTTGGTTTTATTGCAATATACTGGATTTTTTTCCTAAAACTACAGTCACTGGCCTGCATTTTGATGCTGTTACATTGGTTAAATCAAATATATCCAATATTACCATAGATTTTCTTATTGAAAAAAATTCCACTGAATAAAGTCAGGATTCTTAATAAACTTTTAGGAATTACCTTAATCTAACAACTTCTCTCCTGATCTGCAGTGTACAGGTAGCCCTCGACTTAAAATAGTTCATCTAGAGCAGGGGTGTCAAACTCGTGTCATGTGCCATACGACTTTTTTCCCCTTTGCTAAACTGGGCATGGCAAGCATATAATACATCCGGGAGTTTGACACCTCTGATACAGACGCTATTCAATGTTACAACAGCACTGAAAAAAGTGGTTTATGACAGTTTTTCATGCTTAATATCTGTTGCAGCATTCCTATGGTCACGTGATCAAAATTCAGATGCTTGGCAACTGATTTGTATTTATTATGTTTGTTGTGTCCCAGGTTCATGTAATCAACTTTTGCAATGTGACAAAATCAATGGGGAAGTCAGACTTACTTAACAACCGTGTTACTAATATAACTGCAATGATTCACTTTACAATTGTGGCAAATGTTGTAAAATGGGGCAAAATTCACTTGTCTTGCTTAGTAATAGAAATTTGGGGTTTAATGGTGGTCATAAGTCGAGGACTACCTGTATTACAGAAATGTATAGAGAGATGAATTCAAAGAGCAAAATATGGAGCACACACAAGTGTGTACATATAGCACCTCTCAGAATAACTGCATTAAGCTGGTATGAGTCTTCAGAAAAAGATGTGCATTTCAAATCACATCTAATCCTTCTAATCTGGATCTCTCTGCAGCCTTATGTATTACATTTGAATCTTAATGTGATTAAAGTTCAATTATGAATATAGAAACAGTTGCCCATTGTTTAATAACAGTTGTCTTACACCATAGATTCATATCTATAAAGGCCATATATAGCTGTATTTTTGTAGCACAGCATTTATAAGGCCCTTCTCTAAAAACTCAGTAGCTCAAGGGAAACACCTCATAACCTTAAAGAATCTTTTTGTAAATTATTGCTTCAAAAGCCATTTCCACTTGTGTGCATGCACAGCTGCTTTGTTTTGTTAGTAAGTCCCAGCTGAAGTATTTGGATATGCAACATGCACACTCAGGCAGCTGGGATACAGCATGCAACCTCTCTGGAAGGCATAGCCCCTTCAAAGGGGCATTAGGCCCCTTCAAAGCATTCAGCAACTAATCATGACTGCATTTTTTTGTGTATTTGCTTTATACTGTAAGTAAAAATGTTTTGTGTTACTATTTCCAAAACACATATTTAATATGTATTTAAAACTGTACTATTCTGTAATATTCTGTACTTGGCTTTTTGGAACAAGCAACCTGCTTGTGCTTTTGATTTTTACAGGCTTTTTTCTGTTTACATTAAAATTGAAAGAAATGACTGTGTCAAATGCAGAGAAAGAATTACTCACTGTAGAGACTGACCCTCCAATTGAACCTCCATCTTTCACAGATTGCTTGATCTTTGTTAAGGAAGTTCTTTCATTTGTGAAGGATTCCAAAATAGTTGGAATCCAGGCAGCAGCATGATAATACTAAACAAAACTTTATTTGCATGCAATATTTTAAAAGTAGATGAATATTAACTCAGAAAACGTATTGGTCACTGAATTATGTGGCTGCAGTATTTGGTTCTTATGCAGTCCTGGAAATACTTTTAAATACACTGTTACCTAGTTCTTAAAAGATGCCACCTATATTTGAGATGAGCACCTCCCGGAAAATTTAGCACAGGGCTGGACAACATACATGCCTCACATGACCCGTCATCCCATTTTCAAAAGCCCAACAAACCTGACTATGTTAATAGAATGATTTTTGTTTTATTTCAAAATACCATTTTGAAATAAATACCAAGTGGAAGCAGAAGGCCTCTAGGAGTTAAACTCTATTTATACCTTTAATCCTGCCCAAATGACCAGAAATCTATCACTTCTTGTGAGATCCCCAGGCAATCTTCTAGCTGATCAAGGAAAGGTGCAGCAAAGTCCAATTCTTGGAAAGCTACCCATCTTTATTCTAGCATATTCTATTTCACTGCATCGTCATGTATCCTATCATGTTTAAAACTCATGGAAAATTTACAACAGGGAGTTAGCCATCTTGAGTTACATGAAGGTAGACCAAGCTACCTTTCACCTTTTCTGATACAAAATTTATCCATTATAAATTTCCTGTGTTATAGAAGGATTTAGCTGAACAATAACACTAAAAATACCCACACTTTTCTCAACTAATTGTTTTGTGAATATTTAAAGAAATATACAGGTTAGATGGCAGCTAACCTCGTGAAACTTACTGAGTGAAGTCTTCAGTTATACCACAAAACACTGAACTAGGAACAGTAATTCTAATAGTTTGATCATTTTTATTGTACTTACCAATATGCTTTATAATAATCTTCAATTGAATTTGTTTTTTTTAGCTTGTATTATAATACTGGAGTGTATCAGTAGATATTTCAATGTTATGTGTATGTATTTATAAGTATGTGTGATTTTTTTGATGATTGCTTATAAATGATGCTTTTTAAAGCTACTATGTATGGGTTGTAGCGATATGTGAGGGTGAAAAGCATTTGGTTGTAGTTTATTTTGTATACTTAATCCAAAGAACTGAATGTTGTAAATAAATCCATTTTAGTGTAATCTTTGCCCCAAAGCCAAATTCAGAATAAATATTGCTAATTTGCATCATTCTGATTTTCTGTTTTATTAAAAAATTTAGATCTTTATTATGTAAACGTCTATTACTTACTTGATTTAGATCCCACTTTTCTTATAATTACACAGGATCCTAAAAGTAAAAAGCAACGTAAAATAAAACAGATGGTCTTTCAGATATTTAGGATTTAACCACTAAGACAGTACAGAAAACACACTTGTACTTTGAAGCATATTCAGAAAACCGTTAGTAGCCAGTGCAGGATTTTCAACATGAAAATATGTTCCCAGTAGCTGCAGTACTCAGTATTCCAGCCAACACATTTTTCACTTCTAAAAAAAATCATATGGCAGAAATTGTTTCAGAAAGAAAGAATTGTTTCAGTAGCTACAGAAAGCTATTCCTTGGTGCGGCTGCCATCTGAATATCAAAAAACAGCTAAGACTGAAAGAACTTGAGATGTCAGGAACAGTACAACTTTATCTCCAAAAGGTACTTCAATCCTACTAATCAACGGGACAGCCATTTTGTCTATATTTAAAGGTTTTTTTAAAGAGCATGCTACCATATAAACAACAATGGTCACAAGTTTCTCAATTCTTGTAGAGGGAAACATGTTCCTAATGTTTAAAAGATCTTAATTCAACTGGGAAAATTACATTTTCCATAGCAAGCAATATCACTGCCAGAATATTATATTAGTTTGAAAGATAAATGTTATTTTACTGTAGCTTTCAATTTCCAACCAGGCCAAATAGCGATGTTATTCATAAGTAGAAGATTTATAATAATGAACGCTAGATTTCCATTTAAATTCTGTATTATGTCAGTAAAATGAGGACCTAGATTTTGGGGGCAACATGCTGACTTTGTAAATCACTTAGAGAATACTGTAAAGCACTATGATGCAATATATTAGTCTAAGTGCTATTGCTATCTCAAACACATATGTCAAAAATCATCACAACCTCAAATAACTGCTTGGAATTTCCTAGATATTGGCTGTCAGAAATAGCTGGCCCCAAATAGCTATTGTCAGTCAATATGGAGGATACAATTAGCCCCACTGCTATAAAGATGTTTTAACCTGTGAACTCTCACAGTTTTGCCCAAACATTCACAGTAACAAGCAGCTGATAAGCAAACAAATCAACCTCCAACATCTACATCAACTATCCTCTTCAACATTTGTCCATGTACTCAAGCCATTCAACATAAACATTTGGCCTTGATACCATATAAAAAAACCTTACAAATTGTTATTGGACTGTATTAATTTATCCCCGTCGGAAGTACATTTCACTTAGTACAGTATGTTTCATGTTTAAACTTAACTGAGTAAGTATTGCACAGAAGAAAGTTGTGAAGGACTGTACTGTAACAATGCAATATCTAGACAAATATATTCATAAATTGTATAAAAACTACTTCAATAACCACCATACAGCTATGAAATCAGGGGTCCTTGGTGCTCTCTGATATTGCTTGTTTTCTTGCAGCTGTTTCATTACCCAAATTTATAAAATCTTAGGTTATGTACATAAATAGTTTCAATGAGGTGCATTAGCTTAGTTAAATTTTAAAAATAGTGGAAAAGTTAATGGTCTGAAAAACAGAGTTTCAGTTAAAGTATTTTGACAACTAAACTTTTAAAAACGTTACACATTTCTACCTCAGCTTATATTTTAGAACAATTGGCAAAAATGATTAGAATATAAACAGCACATTTTTTTACTATTTATATTAACTTACACTAATTGATATATTTCATTTATATGTGTATAAATAATTACAATCTGCATTTCTTTGGTTGCAGTTGACCTAAGTATACATGAGAACATCAGTAGAATTTTGGATGAATTTACTGATGTAGTTTATTTCTGTCAGGCACAAGCAACCAGATTCACATATGTAGCGTTCAAGATGACTACTTTATTGTATTCTGCCTATAATACAAGAATCTCCCCAGACTTCTCTTGGGATAACAGATAAGATCCCATGGAAGGGGCGGGGTGTGTGTCAGCCCTAAGTGTTTTGTAGCTACACAACTGAAGACTAATTCCCAGCATGAGCCCAATTCTCTTGGGTGGCAGTTCCCCAGCACTTTCATATTATTTTCAAATGCTCATTGCCATAGAAGTTCATTATGAATTGAGAAAAATGGTCCCTGGAATTTTTAAAGGACATATCTTAGGAGGAAAACGATGGCCAATGAAGGACAAGGCAACAATAAAATTTACAAGGTGTGTAAATTGCGGGTCGCCGTCTTCATCTCATTCCTATGTATCTGCTGCTGGAAAGCTTCAGATGTTGTTTTTCTGGCATTCTGAAAACTTGGGAGAGCAGAAAAGTCTCCCTGCTCATCATACGTTACCACTTTAATAGTTCAACACAGCATTCCCACACAGCTAACAACGAGTACGGTTAATAATCACAATCAGAGTAATAGTGCCAGCAAAAAAAGATACTATAAAGAAGTCTAGTGATACAACTTGAAGATTTTAAAAAACTCCTTAAACAAAATCCCAACTCCCGGAAGAAGAAAAATTAAAAGCGGCACACATCAGTCTTCTTGGCCACTAGTCCAAGTCGTTTAAGTTACAGCGGATGCTGTAGGTGAAGAGCCGCTCTCGGGCTTGGCTTTGCCAAGAATACACCGACCAGTGCAGCACCGCCACTGCCGCCGCCGCCGCCGCCGTCTCTTTCAGGCATGGGCTTCTCCCAATGCCCGCCCCTTCTCCGCTCTCCGCCTGCGCAGCCGCGCCCCTCCGTCGCCCTGAGAGAGGACGGAGCTGATGGCGGCTGCGCGCTGCAGGTGGTGGCCTCGCTGAGCGTTGGGTTGGTTAATGCTATCAGGGACTGCCAGCGGCGGCCTTCCGGGGTTTGTTTGTTTTTTTTAAAGCAAGCCGGTGAGTTGTGCAGTTGCAGCCGAAGCCCCGCATTATCCCTCCCGAGCTGAGAAGGGGCAGGCTGGTGCGTGAGTTTGGCGAGCGCCCCCTCCGGCTCGGGCTCGACTCTGGCAAAAGGCTGGGGGGCTCTTGCAAGAAGCCGGAGGCAACTACCTTTGAAAGAGCCGACTAAGTTTGCTCAGTGTCTTAACTTCGTTGGGCTTCGGGACTGGAAAAGCGAAGTACCCCCCTTTACGCCTATCTTGCAGTCAGATCCTAACCCACGTTTACTTGGAAGGAGAAACGCTGAGTTTTGGTGAACTCTTGTTTGGAGCATGCTTTAAATCTGCAACCTTGCAGACTAACTACGTTTCTTGAAAGTTCCCATTGAATTCAGTAGGACTTCCTGTTAAACACATGGGTTGCCCATGCCATTGTAGAGTTATGTTTACCTGTTTCTATTCATTTTAACTGGTTTAAGCATAACTTGATTGCACTGGATTGTGCTGCTACGAGAACAGCTCTGTGTTTACTATTTGACATACTCTACGAGTCCTGTCTGGGTACTTGTTTTTAAATGCAACTCATATTAAAACTATGATTTTGGATGGGGCTTGACCCCAGACACTATCTGGCACAGTTTTGAATATTGATAGGCATGCTAATTACAAAAATATACAAAATATAGTCAGTATTCTGTCTTGATATCCATTTTCCTTCAGTAATGTTTGTTCTGAGGATCCTTACAAGGCGGTACCTAATTATCATTAAGGAGTTCCATTCAGTGACAGTAGCAAATGAGTGCAGTTTTTGATACCCTATTGATGCTTATATTTATTAAATGTGCTTCTGTCTTTGGTGTTCCATGATAACATATCTTAATAAAACTGTTCTGCAATAATATATACCGATGATGTTTTCTATATTCAGCCAAGAAAACAAATGGTAATAAAAGTTAAATTGTCAGTGTCTAATCTCCATGATTGTAAAAGTTTAAATATTTGTAAATGTGAAATTATAAACTTAAGTGTTCAAAAACTGAGTGGATAGCAGTAAAACATGCTGAAAGACTGAGAAGAAAGTAAAATCTGTTTTCATTAATAAAAACCATTTTTATTTGACAGGACTAACTGAAAAACAAAACTTTGGGAGGAATCTAAGAAGCCTTCAGCCAAAGTGCAGAGCATTAAAAGAAAATCAGATTTTGATTTATATGTCTAAGGTAAAAATACTTTGGGAAGATTTGTATTCATTTATAATGGAATACTGGGTCTATGTGATATGTCTACACACTGCATATACATTTACTTTTCAATAGAAAAGAAAGAGGAAAATAAAGCTTAGTTGTAGAACTAAAACAGGTTGCGGTTTTCATAAACATATACAAGTATTCTTACACCTTAAAATGTCATTTAGTGGCAGTCTTTTTTCCCCATTTTTTTAAAAAATGAGTCCGTATAACTTTTCCATATAACTTTTCAGTGACCATAGCAAAGAGCAATCTTTGGCTATAAAATATTGATTTATTTTAGAATTCTTTACCTCTTGTTCAGACGTGCTGGTCTTTTGTTCTCAATAAGAGAACTGGCTAATTCTGTAATGTAGCTTAGAACCTAGAATTTACAAATGCTATGTATCTGTTTCTTTCTTCTATTTCTCTAGTGAAGAAGATAACAATGTCAGGTATCAAGAGGACTGTAGAGGAGATGGACCCAGACTATGAAGAGATCTCAATTGCACCTACAAACAAACATCATAAAGCATCAGAACAATCTGGTAAAATTTCTTTAAAAAAACGAACAGTATGTAATTAAAAACTAAGATTAAAACCAATCTTAAATCTCAGTTTTTCCACTTTTTCTTTCACAACTGTATAGACATGTTTCATTGTATTTTTGTGTGATGTTGATCTTGGTTCAACTCATAGTCCAAGAAACACCTTTTCCAATTTCATTTTGGGGTAAAAAATAAAAGTAGCATTTAAGACAATATGGGAATTGATCATAAGTATAATGAGACCTTATTGATTACTAAAACTTTGGCTAATATATATATATTACACTAAACATAATATAACTTGGGAATCCAATAATAGTGATTTATAAGTCATTTCTATGGCTTATTACAATTCAAAATTTAGTATAATGTGAGACTCCAGCATTTTATGTTTATGTAGATCTTAATTAAAGATTCCCAGTTATGAGTGACAATCAAGTCCTCCTGTTTCTAAATTTTCTTTCAGCAATATTTAGATTTCAAAAATTACAGTGTTACAGTGTAAGTTACAAGTTACAGTGATTCCTTGAAATAGATGCATTATCTTTACATTATTTGTGTATAATCTGATGTGGTTTTCTTTCAACAACCTGCTCAATCTGACATCACAAACATTTTTAGCTTACATGTGGAACATTTTTTTCAAAAACATTGCAAACAGTCTTAAATATCTTGAACATAAAAATCTTAATTGTATGAACTCTTTTTACATAGCTCGAGATGCTGCAATACAGAAGATTGAAGCAATTATTAAAGAACAGTTTTCTATAGAAATGAAAAATAAAGAACATGAGATTCAAGTGATTGATCAGGTATATAGATATCATGTTTATTATAAATTGAGAAATAGAAGCAGGGATTTGTACAGCCATTTCTTAAATGGATTTTCCTTTTGACAGCGGCTGATCGAAGCAAGAAGAATGATGGATAAACTGCGAGCCTGCATTGTGGCGAACTACTATGCTTCTGCTGGACTCTTTAAAGTTGGGGAGATAAGTAGTGCACATGTGAGTAGTGGCAAGTTACCTTGCCTTAATCTATATCAGGATTTCCCAAAGTGGTCAGTGTTGAACCCTTGATTTGATGGGATAATCCATTGACGTCGTTATTTATAGAGCTATTGCTTAAAGTAGTATTCATTAAATAATATTCATATAATGCTTGGGAGTCAACATTAACAACCTGAAACTTCATGAAGGGGTCACTGAACTGAAGTGTCAGGGAACTCCTGTTCCAATTGTTGACATTCATGTATTTAAAAATACAGGTTGCAAAGAAGTTGTTGGAAAAGAGTACTAGTCATAAACCAGGATTGCGTTTTAGATATTTTTAAACTTTATTCTGGCTAAGCACACTAGGTATTATGGTATGGAAGGTTGTAGATCATATATTAGTGTAACTACTTGAAAGCTTCCATTAAAGAAACAGAACTAAACTTCAGTAGGAGCAAACTTGAATTTTAAAAAAACAATAACCTGTTTTTAGTTTGAGACAGATTTTTAAAAATAATAAAACACCAAACTACAATTAATAACATTGAGAAAAACAATTAAAAAGACTATGATGGAAAACGTTTATATCATGAACAAAGCAACTCTTTAAAAAATGACCAAAATTGAAAGTTAAAAATTCTTTTTCTTGTCTCTCTCTTTTCAAAAAATTTCAGGTATTGAGAAATAATGCCTGTTGGTAATCTACTGCTGCAAATCAGAAGCAGATTTATCTAGTTGCAAAGAAGGTAGAGAGTGAACTAGATAGCTACCTTTCCTGTGAACACACTGTTAAACAAGTTTTAGTATTCTGTGTCAACCTCCAAAAATTATATGAATGAGCTACTTATAAGAGCAGCTCTGATGGGGTTGTAGTATTGCCATCTGATGTTTTTATTTTGCTATTCAGCCCCTAGCTCAGTGGTAGACATACATGTTCCATGTATCTTTATCCTGCTGTCTCCTTTTTAAGAGGATCAAGAAGCATTTACTATGAAAAGCTACAGAGATTCTGATTGCAGCTGTCTTTAAAATAGAACTGGGCTGAAAATATCTCCCAATGTCTGAAGGATTTGCAGTAAATCAGCAACAATTTTAACTTCCAGGTTTTTAATAAATAGATCTGCTTCTTCGAGTCCTGCATGCCTTTAGATATAATCAGTAGTGGAATTGTCTGTAAGATCCATAGATGTGTCTTATGTACCAGGTTGTAGATGGATGAATTTAGGGGATTAGTTTTAAAAATCTGCAAGACTAACATCTGCCCTCCTCATTTATACTAAAACAAACAAACAAATGCTGTTCTATTTCAGGGAATAAAGACTTGTGATTCTATGGTTTTTAACCATCCAACCATCAAGAAATTTTTAGAATCTCCATCCCGATCATCCTCTCCTGCTAATCAGGGCTCAGAAACCCTGTCAGTCAATCATTCAGAGAGTGAATCTTCTCAGCACATGGAATATATGTTGGGAAAAGACAATGGTAGTCTGGATGTGGAAGAAAGAGTGCCAAGCAAACTTGACTTGACTCTGCGCAAGAATGCTGGACAGGTGATACAATACCAATGTGTTAAAATAATTTTCAGAAACAAAAGTTCTTTTGTAATAGCATGGCAAAAGGAAACCTGTTTCCTTTATTGGAAGCTCTATAAATACCACTGTAAAGAACAAAACAATTTTCTACCTACCGGTATTTCCTGTTGGTGTAATCATATGTATGTGAACTTTTCCCTATTTCAGCAGTAGAAAGGTTTACACATTTTTTTAAAATGCTTGCAACTTCCATCAGAAATCTTTCTCCCTGAACATCCTTATATAGATTTATAAACATTCCATCTTTAGGGCATTTCTGGTGTTTCAAGAGAATATGAAGCAGAGCTGAGAAAGGCTGATTTTTCAAATGAAGAGCATTCACGATTATATGTGAAGAAAACAATAGTTGTCGGTAATGTTTCCAAGTAAGTATTCAAAGTGGGGGGGTTTTCTCTCTTCCTATCCACTCCAAATATGGATTGAAATTAGAAGAGGGATGATCAAACTATGGAATTAGTAAAGTCCTTGGTGCCCTCGGTTTGCTTGCAGACTTTTCATTATCCAAGTAGATAATGTCATCAGTGTTAATATGGAATCAGTAAACAAACTGATTTCCATTCTGTTCCAATAATATATCGTAACCATTATTATTAGACAAACCTGTTGTTTCAGGGAAAGACAATCCATATCATTCTTTCTTTATAGTAGTTTTGAAGGCAGAAGGCAACTAATGGGTTGGATAATGTTGATTGGAAGTGCTCTGAGTACTTAAAGAGTTCCTGCTATTCTTAGCTCGTCCTCCAGCCCCTGTATATACTCCATTCTGACATTTCAGGAGGCATCTACTATGTCAAGTAACTTACTGGAGTGCCTCACCATAGCTTCATATGACACACCTGGCAATGGGACT
This sequence comes from Pantherophis guttatus, assembly GCF_059756535.1. Taxonomy (NCBI): domain Eukaryota; kingdom Metazoa; phylum Chordata; class Lepidosauria; order Squamata; family Colubridae; genus Pantherophis; species Pantherophis guttatus. The sequence continues at coordinate 44,356,800 of NC_142068.1, forward strand.
CAATGGGACAATATAGTTAAATGATTATGCTCAGAGTTGCACTAGGCATATTTCCCCCTCCAACCTGTATCAGAGAATTGACTGGGTAATGGTGCTTGAAGCCACAGTAGATCGCTCTAACCAGCACTTCCCAGGACTCCGAAAGAAAGGATGGTGGAGGAAGTCTATTTGTTTTGCTACATGATGTTTCTATACATCTGTTTGCTAGTCATCTAAAAAGGACAGTATAATCTTTCTCCTTCTGATGTCATTCTTTATTTTTTCTTCCACTGGAAAAAATCCAACAGTAGCATGTTTTTATTTTTTCCTATAGGTGAAAAGAAAAGGAGGGCATTTCCTAGTGTAAAAGCAAGCATCTCCTCAATATATAGCTTTTTTTCATTACCATGATTAAAGGAATGACCAAGCATTTTGTCAATGAAGAGTTTTCCTGAAGAAACATTCTTCTCTGTCACAAAGAGAACCATAACAGCCTTTCCACTATTTAGGATTGCTTAATTAGTGATGCAGTAGAATTAACTTTGGTGGATTTATTTTTTTTCTGTCTTCCAGATACATTCCTCCTGATAAGAGAGAAGAAAACGACCAATCCACTCATAAATGGATGGTGTACGTAAGAGGTTCCCGACGAGAGCCAAGCATTGATCATTTTGTTAAGAAAGTCTGGTTTTTCCTTCATCCCAGCTATAAACCTAATGATCTTGTTGAAGTCAGGTAACACAGATTTCATTGAAATCACCTGAATGCTCCATATGTTTTCTGCAACTTCCTCATCTCTTGTATCTGTTGGTAACATTCTGGATAGAATTGGTCCTTGAAGTAGAAAATGCATCACTTAATGATACTCCTTGGATCCAACATTATCAGTGGCATAGCATCCCCAAGCAGGCTCAGTAACTCGGAATATCTTTCTGTCGGCTCTTCTGGTTTCTCAGATACAGCATTTCCTGGATATAAGGATTTCATTTCATGTATTTAGTTATTTTAAATTGGCATGACATTTTCATTATCCCCGTTTTAAGACTCAAATATTTCTTGGTATTTTTTTCATTTTGTTTTTTTTAAATATTTGTTAGAAGAAATAACTAAAGCCTCCAATGTCCATATTTGTAGAGAACCTCCTTTCCATCTGACAAGGCGGGGCTGGGGAGAGTTTCCAGTGCGGGTTCAGATTCACTTTAAGGATAACCGAAACAAAAGGATTGACATTATACACCATCTCAAGGTAATACTGTAGTGTTCCATGATACAGTGCCTAGTTTTGTCTTACATCTTTTTTTGTTTGTTTGTTTACTTTTTCTCAAAGAAATAGTCAGTCTGGTTTTGGGTTTTATAAAGTAAAATGAACATAACAAATAATGTTTATGAAAGATATCTGAAATTTTAACACGATTGGGGGGGGGGTTTCCAATGTTGATCTATTACACATGCAAAGTATAGCAACCATATATTCTTGTAAAAAATAAAGGGCAAACCTAAAAATGGGGAAATCTAAAAGAGGTCCATAAGGGTAAAGAAATTTTGTTTATAATTTGTTTTACAAAGGAAAATTCAAGAGCCAGAATCAAGAAAATAAATAATTCTAAAGGATTCCTTTCTGAAATAAAGAACTATAATAAAGTGCCTATGGTCATATGTGTACTATATGTGTGCACATATGGAACTTCAAATAATGTTAAATGTAAGGGTTTTTTTTTACTAAGATGTATGTGCAGAAGTCAGCAACGCATTACTTAATAATAAAAAAAATAACACCAGATATCATCTATGGGACATCCAAAATTATTTAAATTACATTATTTTTTAACTGAATATGCTTTTTTTAAAAAAATACAGATTGCTTGGAATTTCAAGCAGAAATACTGGAAAAATACAAAAATTTTAAAATATTCAGTTTTTTAAAACATCCGTACCTATAATGATTCTCAGTGCATAAATCAAAACATAACCAAGGATTGTTTCTGTCAGATTCAAGAATTTCCCTCCTCCCCAGATAAAAAGGAAACCATCCAGGAAGATCCTTTTGTGACTGTCACAAATTATAGACTGTCATCTTGCAATCATTTGAGGATAGGCTGTCTGGTGATATTTACTTTTTGGCATTTTCTCCTCTCAACGCTCAGGAGGTGGCTACTATTTTTCAGGCTTCCTTTAGCTGCCAAGATAACCCTTTCAAGAATAAATTTCCAAAGTTATAAAAGGTCAGAGAGATAGGTTTATTGTAGAAAAGCTTTGAAGCCATTACAGAAGAATTCAAGCAACTGCAGTGTATCAAACACAAGCCCTACTTAGTGAAATTAGGATTCGCATTCTTGTACCTCTTCTGCTGTCTGGGCAGAAGCTAGATGGGCTAGAATTAGCCTGATACCAAATATTCCCTCTCTTAATTTCTCAATCAGTGAGTGACCTAGACTGCCTTCAGCATTTTAGTATTCCTCAAACATTGGGTAGTTTTAATCCACTTTTAATTCATATATTTGTTCTTTCCAAGTATTTGGAAGTAGATCTAGCCACTAGACGATACATGTTTGAACAGGAGGCCTATTCGCTATCTGCCTCCTGGTTTAGTAACAGACAGGTTTGCTATGAAGCTGCTTATACATGGCTGTGTAAGAACCTACTGCATTGCTTTGGCACCTGTTGAAAACATATTTTGCTATCCAAGCCTTGAGACAACTATTTCTCATCTTATATCCATTAATGAGTATGCATTTTCTGTTTTAACGCTGTTGCTTTATTTTGAGTTTTAGATTTGGCTGTAAACTGCTTAAATATTGTTAAAGCTTTTAATAAAACAGCATGCAAATATTTTAAATGTACAAATATCAACCCAACATTGGGGCAAATGAACAAGAATTAGACCATTAATAAATACTCTTTACTTGACTATTGAAAAAAAGTTATCTATGGATGATTTTAAAACACATGCATAGCTCCTTGTAACTTAGTAGTTATACTAATTTACTTTTACATAATACTATTTTCTCTTGGGGGAGTCTTCTGGGGGAGAAAATGTCCTTGGTTAAAAACTCATTTGCATTTCTTTTGCTCTCTTTGGAAATTTAAGATTTATTGCCATCCATAAAGCTGTTTACTAAATGTCGCCATCTCTCTTGCTTCCCACATCTTGAAATTATGGCGAATCCATTGTGCATATTAATCCTGCCTTCCTGTAGTGAATTGGAGCTATTCCTGGTGTTGTATCACCTGCAAATCAGAGGCACATAATGGAGATGCTGAGCAACTCCATGGGCTGCTATGAAGCCTTTCTCCCTTAGCTGTCTCTCATTGTGACCCTGATTCATTGCAGTTTTTTTAATGCTTCATTTCATGTAGTTTGAATTCATCTTTTATACTGCATTGTAAGATTCCATTGTCTTGAAAGACATTGACTCAAGTCAGAATACAGTGCATCCTTTTTTTTTCTTTCTTTCTTTTTTTTTCCATATCCAGTGAAAACAGAACAAGTACAAAATACTTGGAGAGAACAAATGCATAAATTCAAAGTGGATTAAAACCAGCCAACGTTTGAGGAATACTAAAATGCTGAGGACATTCAGGTCACTCAGTGATTGAGAAATTAAGAGATAGAATATGTGGTATCAGGATGCTGATTTTTTTTAAAAAAAAAATGCTGGATTTTTTTATTATACATGATAAATGATTGTTTAAAAATAGTTAAAACAACACAGCTTTTTTAATATCTGAATTTCGTGAAGAAGCATCAAGGTTTGTATGTATTGAAATGGTTTAACAGATAATGTGTGTCAGAAATAGGATTTTTTTAAAAAAAAATCTTATTTTCTATTTCTTACAGTTGGATAGAACATATACTGGTCTACAGACACTAGGGGCTGAAACGGTATGGTTTGTTTTTACTTTGCTTAACTTTTTAAAATGTTGGTAAGAAAAATGAGAGACTTTCTTGTTTTTTTTAAAAAGTGTCCACAATAAATATCTTTCAAGCAGCCATAATGCCAAAATACAAAGTCTATTGAATTTGTGTATTATTAGCGACAGAAGCTTGGATAGGTCACAAACAAATATGAATGGTACCTCACATTGATAAATTATACACATTTTGCTTGAATATAACGTTTTTGTAATCTGGGTAATGTGGCCTCTGTGTGTCACTGGACAACAAATCCATTGTACTGGCCAGCAAAACCAATGGTGACAATTGTTGAAAATTGCAACATCTGGAGCTCCACATGCTGTCTATCCCTAATCTAGAAGCTTTAACAAATGGAAACTTTGTAACCTGAGCTAATGTTGCAGAATCCTGGTGGATTTTTTCTTGTGGGTGGAATATATAAAACACACCACCCATATCTTTGAAGGTGGTTCTGAGAAATAAACCTGAAAATCTGAGAGAACGTGTGCTTTTCGCCATGTTGTTCTACATATACTGCATTGTCTGGTTCTGTTAACCTTTTGAGGCAGTCCAGAAAACAAGCACAGTGAAAGGTAGCTATATTTTTATTGAAAGATTACATTAACAGAACCTTGCAAGTTTAAAAGTATTCCTTCTCTCCTCTTCTTTTGCTCTCTGGAAAATTAGGGAAGTCCCTTCCGAAACACGTCCCTTGCCATCTCTGCTTCTGTGGAGTTTTGCATGACAATAGTCTAGTCTGTGAGTCTTCCTCCTGTCTCCCAAGTTTATTCCCACATACTATTACAGGTTCACACCAGAATTCAGCAGTAAGTCACAATTCTCCAGGCACTTAACTCTTCATTTTGAATGCAGAGGGCCCAGCGTTATATATATTTTAATACCAAGGTGTTATGAAGCTCTTTGAATATACTTGACTAAAAAAACTACAAATAAAATTGTCAGTTGCCCAACAGTAGTTTTCCTTCTCTTTTGAAAAGGTTGTGGATGTTGAGTTGCATCGGCATTCTCTTAAAGAAGAATACCAGTCGTCAGATTCTGATCTTTCTGACGCTCCTAACTCATTGCATTTGCCATTAAATATGCCAGCACCTATGAAAGCATCTTCACCAATAAAACAAGTAAATGAATCCATCACAGAAGTTTCTCTTGAAAAAGGTAAATGATATGTGTCCTTCTGTCTGAATCGAGATTATATTCATGCGTTGTTGAACAACTGGGAATCTCAGTTTGATTGGAGATTTCTCTCAGGGAAAATTTGTCCCTAATTATAAGTAATTTCAATGTCAAAGACATGATAGAAACTCAAATCATGTCCTTCTAAGTAGGAAAATTCTTCAGTTTTTTTTTTTAATAAATGAATCAATTTCAAGAGGTTTTCAGCAGAATGAACCATTTTTGCCCCATATTTCTGTTTAAATTGATATATTTATCAAGAAAACTTTGCACCTTTCTTGTCTTCTCCTTTACATTTCCACACCAGGACTCAGTGCTGAAGCTGAAAGGCATACAACCTTTTATGCTCTGCCATCATCTTTAGAACGGACTCCCACTAAGCTCCCAAGTCAGAAAGTCGCTTTTGGCTCCCACAGCAACTCAGCTTTTCAGCCAATTGCAGCCAGTTGCAAAATAGTGCCTCAGGGTCAAATCCCAAGCCCTGCTGAGTCTCCAGGCAAGTCTTTCCAGCCCATCACCATGAGCTGCAAGATTGTGTCAGGTATGGATAATTTGAAGGATATTTTAACATCCTTTAACAAGACTGGAAAACATTTGAAGTAGGTGTTCCACAAAGCATGTTTTTTTCATGCATAACTCTTTCAAGCAGTGGCTTCTTTTAGAAAGATTGTACAGCTTCTCTTCCTCAGGATTCTGAGCATATGTATGCATACCCAGCACCTTTGCTTTGCTTGGAGTCCCAGATGATTCATACATGCATGGGCAGAAAGGGACAGTCTTCATACAGACAGGACTAATTCTTTTAGAGGATATGGCTTCTTCAAGTAGATGCACTTTATTCATGACGATGCACTTTCTGAAGTGCCTTTTTCAGTTGTTTTGCTTGGGCATATTATGTTTACATCTAATGAAAATAAGCTAGTTTACTTTGCATTGAAAATGTTATATTTATTTGGGGAAGGGGTGAGGAGGGGCAACCGTGGCAAATATGCTGCTGGAATAAACCCTGGTTTGTGGTACTACTTAGTGGACACTGCTCTCCCTCTTCCTCTCCATCTGACTGACTCACACAAAAGCTGTCCATCTGAGGGAGGGTTACTTTTACTTTACTAAAATGAGATCTCACAAATGGAAAGTATTCTTATTTATTGTAAAGGACAAAGTGCTAAGATATAATGAATAGCCATGAGCTTAATGTAAAGGATACAAAAAGTCTTAGCTTGGAAGAAGCCTCACAATATTTACTATATCTGTTGTAATGAATAAAACATGACATTTTTAGATGCTACATCTCCCTGTCATTAGAGGAGCATGTTTCAGGAAGTAATGTGGTAAATTGTGGACTAGTTTTCTATCCTTTTAATAATTGAATGAGTTCTATATTTGAACTGTTATATTTGCAATTTATGTGTCTTGTAATTTAGGCATATCTGTCTTACATTTAATTGGAATGCCTTTCTTTAGGTTCTCCGATATCAACCCCAAGTCCTTCTCCACTACCTCGTACCCCAACATCCACTCCAGTGCATATGAAACAAGGAGCTGGGACCTCTGTAGTTAGCAACCCTTATGTTATTGTGGACAAGCCTGGCCAGTCAGTTGGAGTATCAGTCACAAATGCAGGTGTGTTAGCATAGTTTCATTTTCTATTCCTTCTTGCTAATGTCAGTCATCTTGTTTAGAAGGCAAAATACTAGATGAATTTCTTTTCCAATAGGTTGGACAAAGATGCATGTGTTTCATTCCTTGTTTTTGATATAGTGAAAGGAAAGTTATACATCTATTTTAATGTATTTTGTTTTCTTATGTACTTTTTCATAAAAACTTACATGACTGTATCTGTGATGATCCGGGGTAAGGCAGAGAGGCAACACAGCCAACTGATAGTTCAAACTCCCCTTTATTGCTCCAACTTTCCCCCAAACGCTCCCATGTTTATAGCAAGTCCTGGAGCAAAGCACTCACACACACCTCCAGCAGTCTCTGGCTGCGAGTAGTCCAGCAAAACACTGTTAGCACGAGGCAAGGCAAGAAGTCCAGTGAGGCAAAGGAACAAGGCAGCAATAAGGCAAGAAGTCCAGCGAACTCCAGATATCAGCAACAGCACACAAAACTCCACAAATTCAGTGCTTGGTCCTGACAAGCGCCCCTTCCCATAGCATCTCCTTAAGTCTCAATCCCCAGGTGTGCCCAGGGGCGGGGCGCTCTCCTCCTGAGTCGTTGGGTCAGCCTCGCTGCTCCTGCCTTCTCTCCATTCTCTGTGCTCGGGGATCAGGAGGGGGGCGGTCCTTGCTCATCACCTGAGCTCCGTCACTCCTCATCTCCACTGTCTGCTCTCTCTTCCCCCCTCTCTCGGTCGTCCTGCCCCTGTTCTTCCCTGCTGGCAAGCCGTTCCAGGCCCGAGGGACCTGCGGCTGCCTTGTCCTGCTCCTCCCTTTCCTCCAGAGCCAATGAAACAATGTTTTCTGTACCTTCAGGAAAAATCCATGTTTCAATCCAGAAAGAAATGTTTCTGGGTTTGAGAGAATGGGAGAATAGTAGGTGGGTGAGCTATTGGATTCCTGTTGGCCTTAGCATAAAGTATAAAATACCCAACTGACCTGCCTGTTTCCCTCCCTCTGCCCCTTGCAATCTTTCCAGCATTTTCCTCTTCCTCCTACTCCATAACTGTGGCCACTGCCAGTGCTTTTGGCATCATGCGAATGTTTGAATGTTCATGCTTTGGTTGTTATACAATACATTGATTGAAAACTTCCTTTGATAATCATCATAGGCTATTTTCATGTTGCTACAATGTTCAATTCAGTTCTGGTCCTTTTTTCAGTAAAGGTCATTCCTTTGTGTTCCTATTTGTACTGTGTAGTTTCCTAGCAAATTACATAAAGGAGCCTCCAGAACAGAGTGATGACCCTTCTTACCTAGCAGTTGATTAATGCTAGTTTTAAAGAGGAAGTAATTGAGAGTTTCCTGTCCCTCTCACCTACATTTTGCTTGGTTCTGATTGGACTGCCACTTATTGGACTGCCGCTTATTGTTCTGATTGGACTTTCACTAGTGCTGCATCTAGCAAAGCAGTGTACATGTGCAAGAAGTTGCTGGCCTTCTCCCAAGTTTTCCGATATTGAGTTAAAGAAGTTGAGTGATGAATGAGCGTCTTTTCTCTCTATTATATGGAGGGCAATAAATGACTTTCTGCCAATAAACTATATTCAAATTATTGATAATGCCTGCCAGCCTGTGCCATGCTAGATTTTCTGCAATTTCCAGAATTTCCAAGTTGGCATAGCTAGAATAGTTCTGGGAGCCGTGGTACCAACATTGGCAGAGGATACCCAATTGTGAGAACTGTACTGCGATCCTCATTAACACGAATGTATCTTGTATCAGAATAGTCGAATGTGTATTATATACTAAAGTATTATATACTTATATATATATGTATATTATATACTAAAGTATTTCTCATAAATATAGGTAGTCCTGCAAGTAAAGTTACAAGTGCTTCTCAGTCCTCTCATGGGACAGGTTCTCCGGTCTCAAAAATTCATGGAACCAGTTTTGTAACTTCTACAGTAAAGGTACAGACATTTGAATAACCTTTTTTTTTTCCTTTCTAGTCTTTTAATAGTTTCCTATAAATCTGGATGCAACGTGCTCCACTTTTACTTTCTTATGTCTTTTTAACAGGAGGCATGCTCCTACAACCATGGACATGTAATGTTTTTCATTCAAATGCTAGTTAAATACTATCTCTATCCTCTCTTATTATATCATGTTGGCTCTTCTTAAATTTCCACCACTTTTCTCACAGTGTGCCATGAGTTCTCCCAAACTCAGACTCTGTACATAATGGATTGTTTCTAGTACTTGGCCAAAACATTCGGGTTTCTGTTTACAGGTAGTCCTCGACTTACAACCATACATTTAGGGAGTGTTCAAAGTTACAACACTGAAAAAAATGTCTTATGACCTATGACACGACCTTCCCAGCATCCCCACGGTCATGTGATCAAAATTCGGCCACTTAGCAACTGGCATGTGTTTATGACGGTCGCAGTGTCCCAGGGTCATGTGATCCCCTTTTGTGACCTTCTGACAAGCAAAGAAAGCCAGATCTAGAAGCCAGATTCACTTAACAACCATGTTACTAACTTAACAACTGCAGTGATTCACTTAACAACTGTGGCAGGAAAAGTCATAAAACGGGGCAAAACTGACTTCACAACTGCCTTAGCAACAGAAATTTTGGACTCAACTATGATCTTATATTGAGGACAACTGTACTATTGACTTCCAACAATTAATCAGTTGAAACTAGATCACTTTTGTGCAGTGGGTGTTGTACCATAAGTGAAAACAAAAGGATTACCTGTATTTAACAGAAAATTAAAATAGTTAAAACTAATGTAGTTCATTATATTTCTTTATTACAAAAGCATACAATTTGAAGTCCAAAAGTCACTCACATAACCATAAAAGTTTTCGGTAAAGTCCTGGTGCCTTTCAAATTGTAATTTTCACTTTCCTTGGAGATAAAAATATTAATTAAATATAAACAAATCATGTCAATTATGTGTCATCAACTTAACAGTTTCTTTTTAAATTTTTTCTAACCTAACCAAAACAAGGCTGTTTAATAGCCAAGAACGTCCACCAGCCTGAAAATTACTGCAATCTCCTGTTTTCCTGTTCTCTGGAACAGTAAAGGAAAATTAGATTGTATATTTTTACCATATATAAGTCTATTGTTTGAAACGAAATCCGATGCTTAAAAAGAAAAAATGGCTGCATAGTTAGGCTTAACCACATGCTGTGTATATTCATTCTAGCAAGAGGACTCTCTGTTCGCAGCCATGCCACCTCTTTGTCCAATTGGGAGTCACTCCAAGGTACAAAGCCCTAAATCTGTGACAGGAGCACCCGGAACATTTACAAAGGTATTATTCTCTCTACTATGCATGGTGCAGTTTTGTTTTACAAAGAGAGTTACCGTGGAGCTTCTGAGTTTGATCCTTGACAGGCTTTGTTGTTACTCATTTCTTAGATTTCTGGCATTACATACAAACATACATTATTTCCTGTGCTTTTCTACCCAGACAATGGTGGGGGGTTTTCCTTCATTGCTTTCTCATTTTGCTCTCTCATAGGATATCTTCAGCTACATAGGCTGAAGCATTTGTAAACGTAACTGCATATGTGAATATTGTTTTGAAGAATTTATCAAAGTAAATTCTACATTTGGTATAGACCACTGGTACATTCATTTATTAGGTCAGTGAATGTATTCCAAGAGCCAGAAATATAAAAACATTATTATACCAATAATCTTATTATAGGAAGCAGGACTCTTCCTAAAGCCGACCAAAGGTCTAAGTGAAATTTGCAAAGAAAACAATAACACAAAAAAGAGACTCTCCCACATTTACTGGAGTCTCAGTGCCTTTATTATTTTTATAAATAACTCAAGGTGGCAAGTATATCTAATGCTCCTTCCTTCTACCATTTTCTCTATAACAGCACCCCTGTGAGGTAGATTGGCTGTGAAAGAGGGACTAGCCCAAAATCACCCATCTGGCTTTCATGCATAAAGTGAGCCTAGAATCACAACTTTTGTAATGTAAAAATAATTTGAGAAATTTTTTTTTATTCTTTTATGCTTGTAGGTGATGAACCAATTGTCAGGAAAAAATGTTAATACTTTAGTGTGTATTCTAGCAATTTAGGGGGTGTTTCATATTTTCTACCAGCTTTTCTAAGTGATATTGTTTTTCTTTTATTGCTATATTGCTTCAGTGTGACATTCATTTCTTTGTAAAAGGATACTCTGAATCTTTTTGAACCAATACATTAGTTATTATAACTTCTCAAAAGTTGCTTTATAGTGTTTTTATTGTTGCTGCTGTTGTTTTATTTTTTATTCTTTTGTAAATGTTAAATATGGATTTTAAAGGCACAGTTGTGTTGATCCTGAATTTGTGCTGAATCAGACAGACACTCAATTTCTTACTAAAGAAAAGAATGCAATTTTAAATGGGAAATTAAGTAATATAAGCAAAATAAAGAAGTGTGTGCATCTTTCTGATATTTGAACAGATTTCCCCTTTTCTTACTATTATTCCTTCATGTTCTGGTTGGGAGTGGGGATTAGTTTTATCACCTCTAAGCCAGCATAGAAGATGAACTGATCCTCAAATCTCACAATAAATCAAGAAACCAAGGATCTAGTGGATCCAAAGCTGCTCCCATTTGGGGGCCTCTCAGTTTCTCTTGCTGGTGGGGAATAGATCTGTAGAGCTTTCTATGGGCATTGTTGTAGGGAGCACCAGCCAGCTCCTTAACCCTTCATTTACCCATCAAGGTAAGGTCTTCTCCACAAAGTCTTAATTTCCATTTAATTTTATTTGAAGGTGATAATAAAGCAAGAGCCTGGAGAACTGCCGCAACATTCTCCAGTGGCAGCAACCGGAGGAGCCTCTCAGGCCTCACTGCCACAGTACATGACTGTGAAAGGGAGCCATGTGATTGCTTTATCACCCCAGAAACAGATTGTGAGCACAGGAGAGGGGTCTACTTCATCAAAGGTGCCAGATTTTTTTTCTTCTTTTTCACTCTAGCAGTTTTGTAGTGACTACAGTTCCGTTGCTTTACTCCATGCTCTTGTTCTTTTGACGCAACTAGGTAATACCAGAAGCTTTAAATGGATAGGAATACCCTTCAAATACCTATTTTGTTCTTTAAATTATAACATTATTAATTTGAGGAAAAATCATTGTATTTCATTCGTTATCACGGCCTTCAACTATTTGATACACTAGGCCCAACTTTAATTTCAAATTGTTTTTCTTTGGGTAACATTTTCTTTCCCCCCTTTTCCTTGCTTGTGTGCTTTCATGTGTATTATGTAATTGTTAGAATTTCATTAGAGAAGCTGCCTCTTAGAAAACTAGATGTTAACACTGGTTTTGAGAAATATGCACTGGTTTCTGGATAGTTCTCTAGCCTTGTCATCTTTTTATCAAAATAACTTGACAGCCAGTTATCTCAAAGGCTATATTTTCACAAACTCACCTTCCTAGAATTGAGATTTTCCAGTAAGATGTTTCTTGGAATATCAGCAAGATCAAGTTGAGGAGGAAAGGAGTTGGCTTTTTCAGCAATTACAGAGCTTAGTTCCCAAAGATGCTTACTGGTTTCCCTTTTATCTCTTACATGCTGGCTTAAGCTATTTCTAATCTCACAGCATTTTTACTAAGCTCATTCTAATACGAAAAATTACATGGATTTGAAATATTGAAAGGAATCATTGAGTATCTTGCTACACAGTTAAATATTGGGTTATTTTAATTGTTTTATGTTCTTTTTTTCAGCATTTGTAATAAAACAATTAAAATGCACTGCTTTAGGATAAAAAGGAGTACATGGAAATGAACAGTCTTTTTCTTTATCTAAATCATCTGTAAAGATCCTTCTCTTTAGTATTTTAGAAGTTGTTAACTGCTTGGGGCTGCTAATTATTTGAGCAGTAGAATTAGTACATAACTAGCACCAGAGAAGGGTTTTTTTTCTAAATAGGCATAATTATCCTGAGTTTTGCCTCAGTTCCACATAATTTCCACTTCAGATCCAACCTTTGACAGAATATCGCTTTTATTTAGCTTGATGTTAAATAACATTAGCTTTGTGTGTATATTTATGTTGTGTGTATTTTTATTTTTTCCCCCTCTAGATTGTTAGCATTCCAGTTGGGTCTGCTTTACCATCGTCGGTCAAACAAGCTGTGGCCCTTGGTGGAGGACAAATACTTGTGGCAAAATCAGGCCCTTCAGTCACAAAGACAGCTGGTGGAAAACAAATTGTAACTCAAGGAGTCGCCAAAGCTATTGTGAGTAGTGGAGGAGGAACCATCGTTGCTCAGCCTGTGCAGACTTTAACAAAAGCTCAGGTTCCATCAACAGGAACTCCAAAAACTGGATCCCAAGGTTCAGGTAAAGTGGGCTTACTTTTTTAAATGTCAAACATGATGGTATGGAGCTAAGGAATGAGTTTAAAAATATCTGCTTCATGTTAAGCTCTATTCCTGGGAATTTTAAAGATAAATCCACGTGATTGGCTGCTGCGTTCTTCCAGGATGCTTTTTCAGCTTCCAAAGCTAGTCGATAACCTGCATGTTCTGTTTATCTTTCTCCTAAGTATTAATCAAGTAGTGGCCCTAGTTTCTTGAAATCAGCCAAGATAGCCCAGCTAACTGGATCATGAACCTAATTAATTAATTACAACAATAAAATAAGTTATTGAATATTCTGGTGAGATTTGCATCATAAAACTGCACCCCATATCCGATTTAGTTTTTTTAGATATATTGAATACTAACTTCCAGAGTTGCCTATAATTTCAACACCACTAGGGGACACTAGGTTGGATAACCTGGTCTGGATAGGATGCATCAAATGAATCATCACCATGTAGTTCTACCATGCTATAGATTACTGTCGAAAACCCAATAAATAAAAGCTGTGGACTACATTTAAAGGTTTATAAGCTGACTTGCATTCATATTCTTTGCTCTTATCCTTGTACAGTAAATCCTCTCCAGAAAATTTGTCAACTCACAGACAAATTTCAGGGCAGAATGTCCTGGCAAGTAGAATAGAGAAGAGAATCTATTTCTCCAATGATGTGTGTTCTGCTGATACTGAAAAGTTGTTAGCTGAATGTGTATCCAGATTTTGATTTGATTTGTTTTACCATATAATGCTGTAATACAGTAAACTGTTCAATTGTCGGCCTCTTTTTCATTCAGTACAACCATATTGCACTTGTACAATATGTACAATTGTACAATATCATGTAGTCTTTCTTTTTGTAACTTCCTTCATCTTCAGAAATTCTGCTGATTTTCATTCCACTTTCCTAAGTGTTCTGTTTACACAAGGAAATTCCATGAAGTACATTATTTCCTTATTAACTACAACCCATCTTAAAGCCTTCCCTCTGTATGCACTATATTGAATAATAGCAGCTAGATTCTTATTTTTCTGTAGCTAATTAGGGACTGAATTCTCTTCTCAAAAAGGGTATGGCTCTCATATCCCTAATGAGTATATATCACGTTTCATTTTTACCAAAACATAATTTTCAGTCAAATAAATACAAAATAGGATAAAATCCAATAATAAAAAAGTAAAAGAACCCAAACATAAATATTACATAACTGTAGCTAAGATGAAAGAAGTTGGAACATTTTTAGAAGAATACTACTGTGGGACTTAATGTTTTGTTGCAAGAGAGTGGTCTCTGAAAATCTTGATAATTTTTTTTTCTTTTCCTTCTAGTTATGGCAACATTGCAATTACCAGCCACTAATTTAGCCAATTTGGCGAACCTACCTCCTGGCACAAAATTGTACCTTACTACAAATAGCAAGAACCCATCTGGGAAAGGAAAATTGCTACTTATACCTCAAGGAGCTATTTTGCGAGCCACAAATAATGCCAGTTAGTATTACACAAAAGAAAAGTAGCATATTAAATGTGGTGACAAATAATGGGTGGAGTCCTTGGTGCTCTCTGAGCTTGGTGGTTTTCTTGCAAATGTTTCATTAGCCTATAACATCACAGTGCAACTGGATATTACAGGAATTTCCAGGTTTTTTTAGGCAGATTGCGTTCTCTGAAACAGAGATATATTAAAAATGCTTTATGAAAGGAAGGGCCTCTGCTAGCAAGGTGGAAATCAATCATTCTCAGGTCAGATAGAAATGTTATATAAACATAGACCAGATTGCTATGAGTCGGAGGGATGAATGGATGTATAAACTTCCTTTTTCTGTTCAATTAAATATTATAGCAATCCATGTTGAGTCTGTATAGCTTCTGCTATTAGCTAATTACTGAATTTGGGATTGAGTTTCTGGAGAGTAGATACCTTTCTGTACCTAGCGGGTAATCTGATAGTACAGCTAAAATAAATAGGATTTGGTTTTGCCATATTTATAACTGTCTAACTTGTCGGATGTTCCAGATCAGCAGTTAGGTTCTTCAGGAAGTAGCGGAACGCAGGGTGCAAGCAGTGGTGTGTCTCAGCATCTCACCTACACATCCTATATCCTCAAACAAACCCCACAGGTTAGTCCACAATACAAATATATACAGAAATGTTGTTAACATAAACATTAGATAACCACAAGTGGATCAATATTCTTCTCCCCAACGATGCCCTTGAAGTGATGTCCCGGTCCCTAGAGGCCGTACGGATCTGGATGGGGAGGAACAGGCTCAGGCTCAATCCATCCAAGACCGAGTGGCTGTGGTTTCCGACGTACCGATATAGTCAGTTAGCACCATCACTGACTATTGGGGGTGAATCATTGGCCCCCACGGAGAGGGCTTGCAACTTAGGCATCCTCCTGGACTCACGGCTGTCTTTAGAAGAGCATTTGATGGCCGTGACCGGGAGGATTTTTCATCAGGTCCAGCCTGATTCGCCTTTCTGGATCGGGACTCCTTACGCACGGTCACTCATGCCCTCGTCACCTCCCGCCTGGACTATTGTAATGCTCTCTACATGGGACTCCCCTTGAGGAGCACCCGGAGGCTCCAACTGGCGCAGAGTGCGGCCGCGCAGGTGGTAATGGGAGCGACATGGCGCTCCCATGTAACACCTCTCCTGCGCGAGCTGCACTGGCTCCCGGTGGTCTTCCGGGTGCGCTTCAAGGTTTTGGTTACCATCTTTAGAGCGCTCCATGGCTTAGGACCTGGTTACCTACGGGACCGCCTACTACCACCAATAGCCTCCCACCGGCCAGTACGCTCTCATAGAGAGGGACTTCTCCGGGTGCCGTCAGCCAAACAATGTCGACTGGCGGCCCCTAGGGGGAGAGCCTTCTCTGTGGGGGCACCTACTGTCTGGAATGAGCTCCCCCCGGAAATACGGAGGATCCCGGATCTGCGCACCTTCCACCGCGCTGTGAAGACCTTTTTATTCCACCAGGCGGGCTTGGTCTAATCTTTTCCCTCTTTTTAATATGTAAATTTTAATCTGCTTTTAAATTATTGGGGTGTTTTAATTTGTCTGGGCCAAAATGGTTTAATTCGATTTTATCTGGTTTTTAAATTTTTTATATCTATGTATTTTATTGTTTGGCTGTTCACCGCCCTGAGTCCTTCGGGAGTAGGGCGGTATATAAATCAAATAAACTAAACTAAACTAAACTAAACTAAACTAAACTAAACTAAACTAAACTAAACTAAACTGATGTGCTGAACAGAGATAGAGGTAGGTAGGTAGGTAGGTAGGTAGGTAGGTAGGTAGGTAGGTAGGTAGGTAGGTAGGTTGACTGGAGAAGATGGTGGAGGTACTGCAATGTATCTGGACAGAGAAAGCTGGGCTAGAATATACTCTAATTAAAGTTTAAAAAACACTGGTAGGAATTGGCTTTCCTGGTCCTTGTCTCTACAAATAACACTTCTATTATTCACATTGTCCTCATTTCCATAATGATGACTTACAGCAGGCATCCTCTATCAAAGGAAGAGGATGCTTCCTACGAAGATGCTTCCTACCAGTTCCCCATTTTATGATTACCAGGCAAGCAGATACTACCTACATGCTTCAACCACTGACTGTTTTTCTTTACAAGAGAGCACAGAAGCATTCATGGAAATGAAGTTGAGGCTAGGGGGCTGATAGCATGCTGGCTTTCAATTTAAAATTGAAAGAATCTGAATGTTTTAAGAAAGGGATGCAAGGGGTCTATCAGTTACCATGGAAGCCATAAATCACAGTAAGGTGCCGCAGTGCTCTTTTGTTTAATATATGGTAGCGATCATTTGTCTAAGTGATTTGAGGCTGCTATTTTTTGCTATGTTAACTGGCATAATTTTTTAAGTTTTTAAAAATAGAATCTGATAGACACTACTTAAATGTAGGTATTGTGATATGACCCTCACTAATATTAAATGGAACTAAAAAAGAAAAACAGTTTAGGGCTGTGTTGGCAAACCTATGGCATGCGGGTCAGTGGTGGCACGCAGACACCTCTCTGTGGGCACGCGGGCCGTCCCCAGCTGCTCTTTCAGTTTCCGGTGCGTACATGCGCACTGGCCAGCTGGTCTTTGCTTGTGCTGGAACGCTGGAAATCCAAAGACCAGCTGACATGCACGCCCCAGAAACAGGAAGACCAGCTGGCTGGCGCACACATGCACGTTTCAGTACTCAGTGCCAAAAAGCTTCGCCGTCACTGGTTTAGGGTTTCAGAATTTAAGGGACAATGGCTCTTACTTACTATGTCTTCAATACAGATATTAATTTTTTTGTGCAGGGCACTTTTTTAGTTGGCCAGCCACCTCACCAGACTACAGCAAAACAGGTGACATCAGGGACTGTTATCCAAGGTAATACAAGTGCTGGAACATCATCTTCCCAAGGACAGCAAGCTCTGAAAGTTATAACTGGACACAAAACTGCCACCTTATTTGCACAGGTAACTGTGGTGCTTCGATTTAGATGCTGGTTGTTCTAGATACTCTTGAAGGACTTAATGCAAAGTGTAGCTGTTTTGCATTCAGTAGCAAGTCACTTCTGTATTTTATGGTAATATATTAATGTATCTTTTAGAAGCCTGGTTAATAAAATAAATGTCTGAATGATTGATTTTAATATATACATGTACATCATCAATAATGTGTAAATACTAATCTGTATGCCTGAACGGTTAATTTTAATACATTCTTTGGTTTGGCAAGACAGACAGATCTTAAGAAACAGAATGAAAAACTCTGAAAAGTTGTTTTGGTTTTGTTTATTTTATTTTTGCTGTTACCCATATTAAAAACCATATATCCATAAAATATTTATGTTCTCCGTGAGATATTTATGTAGTATATTTGGGTTGAACTCTCCCATTTCTATTTTCAAATGAAAATGCTTGAAAAAGAATTAAGACAGCCAATGGTTTGAACAATGGACAATAGAGAAGGAGAAAGCCGTGCTGAGCCTTTTCCTCTCATGAAAGTTTTTCAATAGTAAAAAATGTTCCTTCCAAATTGCCCCTTAATGGAAGAAGAATATGAGGAAGGAAATTTGTAGTAGAAAGACAGATGGGCAAAAGATTAGTCCAGGCTTTCCCAATCTGGTGACTAGAACTTTTGGGAGTTATAGTTCAACACATTTAAAGAACCCGGACTTTTCGTCGGGCCCTGGAAACACACTTATTCCATCTAGCCGGGCTGGCTTGATCCCATCCTCTCAGTTTTAATTGAATTCGGTTTTAATTGGGTTGTTTTAAATCTTGGGCCAAAATTATTTAATTGTTTTTTAAACTGTTTTTAAATTTATAGGCAATGCTTTATCTCGGCTGTACACCGCCCTGAGTCCCGCAGGAGAAGGGCGGTATAGAAATAAAATAAAATAAAAAATAAATAAATAAATAAAAACCCCAGGTTGGAAGAAACTGGGCTAAGAAACCTTATTACCTTCAAATATCTAAAGAGCTGGCACGTAAAAAGGAAGTACATTTCTTCTCTACTGAGAGTGCAGGACCAGAACAAATGGGTTAAAAGTGCAAAGAAACATGTTCAATTTAGATTTTAGGAGAAACCTCCTAGCTATATGAACTGTTAGGCAGTGGAACACACTGAAAAGTGAACAGGTAATTCTTCACTGGAAATCTTCAAACACAGAATGGAGGATCATTATCAGAAAGGCTCATAGATCCATCACGATGTAGGGAATTGACGACTAATGTCCTTTCTGACTCTTGGATCTTATTCTTAATCTTCCAAATCTGTATTTCATTTGAAATACATAGTTCATAACATACGTTTGTTATGTGATTTCTATTTTGACTGAAAAGGAAAGGATTCAATTTTAACACAGCCCTAGAATGTTTCTTTTATCCCTGCTTTAATATCACGTGGCATTCAAAAAAAGTACCCTGAGATACAAACCAGCACTTTTAACCCTCCATAACAATTTTCACTGATTCTTCACAAACTGTTCCTGACAATATCTTTATAATCTAGAAGATGTAGCAAACTTGAACACCTGCATATATACTGAGGCTTTGTTTAAAACATCATTAATGTTTGTATCTTTTCTATTCTCCTACTAGTTGTACTAACTGCTTTATAAAAATATTGTTTCTATTTTAACTTATTTACAAATTTAAAGGCAGCTTCCAGCGGTCAAGCTTCACTCATGAAAATATCAGACAATACACTGAAATCATTACCGGCATCATCACAGCTCTCAAAACCCGGCACCACTGTGCTAAGAGTATCAGGCGGGATGATCACTGCAGCAACAACTTCAGCTGTGACACTTGCATCAAATGGTGTTCCCCAGGTGAGGTCCAGTATTGGCTGATTTGCACATCAGGCTTCAAATGCATTGCAGAGTTATTATGCAAGGGAAGAATCAGTTTCTTACTCCTTGGAAATCAAAATGACTTCAGTGTTAAGGCTCCATCCTGCTGTGTGAAAAAAAAGTTAGCATTTACAAGAGACCTTTGCAGTACTTGCCCTCGTACTATGTTTATAGAAAATGTTTTTGTATTTTATTATTTGGGTTTCATCCTTTTTTTGTTGTTGTTGTTCATGGTACTCCAGAAACTGTCTGTTGGGGTTCCCAGACAAGCTCCCATGCAGGCTGTAATTTGCTGTAGTCCTGCATAGCTTAATTGAGATGATTGCATCAGAAGACTTCAGACTATGTCCTGGCACTAAACCTATGCAAAAAATGTTATCAGAAAAAAGAAAAAAATACTCCCTTTTCACTCTTGTAAAATGGGCTTGTGGTGGAAATGGAGGGGTGCTATTAGTAAAAAGTAGAGACGTGTATGAAATCTTGAAACTGACAATGCACTACAAAAATACTGTAAATGTTATATGCAATAGAACTGGATCCCCTTGCTTTTCTAACTCTCAACTAAAAATATTGACTAATTGAAAAATATTGAAAAAATGAATAATTAATTCATAATTTAGAATATTTTTTTCTTTTATTTTCTTTATTGGATCATTAATCTGAAAAATGTATTTTCCACTCTTCCTGTTTTTTTTAACACAGCAAGCAGACAGTGCAAGCTCTAGCTCCCTTTCATCTGCAGGCCCCATTGTGAAGGCATCTGGGCAGCAACAGCAGGTTGTTGCCAATCCTGGGCAAGCAGCATCAGTTGCACCTAATAAAACAAGTTCCTCCACAGTTGTAAGCATTGCTTCTTGGGTCACCACCCCAGCACCAGCATCCACGAAAACTGCAGTATCAGGTAATCTAGGACTAAAAGATTGAAATTAGTCAATGGGATGCTTTTATCCAAACTAAACACAAAACCCTCTGGTGCATGACGTATATATGAAATATATACGGGTGCAAGCTTTACTTGGGTTAACTGATTCAAAAAATATTGTAGAAGCCCAAGCATCAATTCTTGAACAAGATTGATGCCTAGTTGAATACTACATATAACATTTTGTTAATTGGACATGTTGTTCCCCAAATATCAGCTCATGCAGTTCCACCAGATTCTGCAATCTTTTAAATACTAAAATTGACTTTCTCTTGAATGTGGATCCTGGAAAGCCCATTGGTTTTCTGAGAAAGTCTTGGAGTTTAAGCAGTACAAGCTCTACATAGGAAACAGAGTGAAATCAATTGAGTCAAATGTGTAGGGAGATTCTCAGATCTCCAGGTCAGGGTTGTCCAAAAGGTACTCTTTCAAAAGGCAACTGGATTTTGTGTTTCCTTGAAGAAGTTTCAGCTTCTTTAGCTTCTTGGATGAGAAGCAAAACCTCAATCTCATTTTGTTAAATAATCAGATCTTACCTTGTGCGAAATGGTCATCCATATATAAGGATATAAGGATGCCATACATAAGGCATCCCTGGTGATTCTCTTGGATCTCTCAGTAGCCCTTAATACCAGTTTTGGACATATTTTGGGGGCTGGGGGCTCGTGGAAGGTATGATATTGTAATTCTCCACTAGGGCCATTTCCAGTTGGTCTTGATAGGAGGGGAGAGATCTAGCACTGTGCTAGACAGTTCTCCATATTGATACATAGATAGGAGAGCTTCCTTTTTATTTTCTTTGTTCTATGTGAAAGGAAGAAATGATTCATTTTAACACATTTCTAATGTAGGGTTGCTAAAGATCCACTCCAACCAGAACAGCCCACAACAGGCTGTTTTGACAGTACCCAGCCAACTCAAACAACTTGGTGTCAGCAATGCTTCTGGAGGAGTCCAAACTATACTGATGCCTGTGAACAAAGGTAGGATGTAGTTGACAAGACATTGCCTAAATCTCTTTTTCAATATTGCAAGCTTCTCTCTTCTAAGCTTTCTGGATCTATTGCACTGCAAAGAATTGGAAACCTTTGGCTCTAGTGGCGAGCAGACTTTAAATTGTCTGGAGCACAATATTTGATGCCGTACATATCATATTCTATTGACACTGATAACTAATACACACTTACAATTTTAATGTCCAGCATTATCATTATTAAAACCAACACCAGATTATGCATAATAGTGAGAACCTGGTTTGTGAGATCCAGGTAAAATCAGAAAAAATGTTTTACAAAGAACAAATTTTAAAAATTTTCAGATAATATGTATAGAGCTGTTGCAAAAAGCCATTGTTACATCATTTTCTGCTAAAATTATTGAAGTAATTTAGCAACAAAAATGAAAAAGTGTTAAAAGTGAAGCATATTTGTCTACATTACCAATATTCCTTTTCTCTTTCAGTGATACAGTCGGTTTCTTCCAGCAAATCAACTGCTGTTACACCCATGACTACAACTAACGTAGTTGCCCCAAGCACTCCTGAAGTGACTGTTACAAAAGGTAGAATTGCCCATTGTCATAATGAAGCCTTGGAAATGACTATATGATTAGCCACTATTCATGACATATATAAGAAATTTATACCGTATTTTTCAGACTATAAGATGCACCGGAGTATAAGATGCACCAAAATTTTGAAGAGATAAACAAGAAAAAAAAGCTTTTGTCCTCCCCGGCCCCCAGGAGCACTCAGCAGACCTCCCAAACCTCTGTGGGGCCCATTTTTGCGAAAAACAGGCCCGTTCTTGGCCTCCCAAACCCACCATGCATCGCGTTTTTGCCCTCCCCAACCCCAGGAGCACTCTGCAGGCCTCCCAAACCCTCTGCAAAATCCGTTTTTGCGAAAAATGGGCTTGTTTTTGGCGGAAACAGGACGTGCGGGGCGGGGTTTCGGGAGGCCAAAAATTGCTGTATTCGGTGTATAAGATGCACCAACATTTCCACCCTCTTTTGGGGGGGGGAAGTGTGTCTTGTACTCCGAAAAGTACAGTAATAGTTATATTTTGGGAAATTAGTCAGTGGGATTGTGCAAAGCATTCAGAAGGCATACTTTGCAAAGTGCATTGGTATCAGCAGAATATAAATGCCTGTGGAGATTCTTAATTATCTAGATCATAGTTGTCTCAAAGGTTTTTTGCAAAGAAAAAACAGTCCAATAGCCTTTTGAAGAAAAAAAGCACCTTTGAGATATCAGCGGAGTCTCACTTCTTGAAACATTACAGCATTAAAGGGTTTGATGTGGCTGCTTCAGAGGATTTCTCTGGTATATTTGCATATACCTCTGCAAATATTTTCATTGGCACCACCAATGAACTGAATATGCCTGCATACTACTTGCTCAGATAGCCAGGGTTATCTAAGCTAAAAAAGTTACTTCACTTGCACCTTTGCATTTAATGGAAATGTCCCTTTCAAATGCTTTTTATTAGCTATCACTGTTCCACAGTATGATTATGCAAGTGAAGCAGGATTCAGGTGATAAAGCATTCAGTTTGATGAAGGTATTGACATCATTAAATCTTTTTGGACATCTCTAAAAATATAACAGTATTTTCACTTGGACACCAAAGATATTACTAAGGCAGTTTTACTACACAAAAAGCAGCAACCCAAAAAAAAATAGGTTTTGAAATGTAGACTTTTACTTTTTTTTTTCCTGCCATCCACTTATACTTACAGTTACTACTCTGTGAGGGAGATAGATGGTTCCAAAATTTGATTGATTGATAAATAAGTCAATAAATAATACTTTATTGTGGTGCCAGGATTCCTCTTTAAAATCTCTGCTTTCCTCCTTCAGAAAAATTACAGGTAGTCTTCAACTTATGATCCCAATTGAGCCCAAAATTTCTGTTGCTAAGTGAGACAGTTGTTAAGTGAATCATTGCAGTTGTTAACTTAGTAACATGGTTGTTAAGTGCATCTGGATTTCCCATTGACTTTGTTAGAAGGTCACAAAGGGTAATCACATGACCCCAGGACACTGCAATTGTCATAAATGTGAATCAGTTGCCAAGCATCTGAATTTTGATCATGGGGATGCTGCAACAGTTGTAAGTGTGAAAAATGGTCATAAGTCACTTTTTTCAGTGCACTTTTCAGTTGTAACTTCAAACTGTCACTAAATGAACTATTGTAATTCAAGGACTACCTATAGTTTTTCTTCCTGCTTGTCTGAAACAGTAGACTAGGATTGCCTTTCATTTCCCTAACAAATGTTTTTTAAAGATATTCTATTATCTTTTAAAGTGAAGCTGGAGCCTGATGCAACAGGGCAGAGCTGCAGTATTCCAGTCTCTCAGGATGCCCAGGCAACAATAAAAACAGAGGAAAGTTCAGAACTTGGAAATTATTCCATTGGGTAATTATTTTTGTGAAGTTAAAATAACTTACTACAGGGAGCAATGGCTGTTGTAAACAATATGGGTTATATTTTTATAAGCCACTTGAATTTGTTGGGAGTTCACCCCTATTAATGTTGAAATGAACTTTCTTCAAGAGAATTATTTTAATTTTGTTCAATACAAGCAGTTGAGATTTTATAGTGGATATTGCATAGATCACAGTATATTAACGCCTAGGTATGAAATACTTTATAGATGCACATTAAAATTACACTGCTCTGTTTGCACATTAGTTGCAGTGGATATACTGCATTTTAGATGCAGCACTGGCTCCATAGAAACTACTTACCTTGTTTGTTCGGATTTATCTTTGTCTCAAACTTTAAGAGCCATATCAAGCTATATAAATAGTTATATCCAGCTATAGACCTGAGGTGAGAAACTTCTATTATGATCCTCACAGACTCCTCCCTTTATTGCAAACCAAATTACGACAGCATAATTTCCTATTTAAAAAAAAAGCTTAGTAGAAGCTTATAATACAACTTTTTTCTTTATTTCATATCAAGTTTGTGTAAGCTTAACACTATCCTCCCCTTGGAAAAAAATGTAAAATATAAACTTCCAAAATGTAAAAGCTGAGAAAGGTTTGAAAATGTTTGTCCAAGCATCACAGTCTTTATGTACACAGAGACTTCCGTTTGTGCTCTATAGGCAGTATCTGTACATGCATGTTCTTTGTACAGTAGAAGCAGTGTAAAAAGCACTGTACTATGCTATAAATAAATTCTATATTAAATGCCACCTCTTTATTTTCTACAGGGAAGAATACTTAGAAAATCTCCCGCAACTTTTGACCGCAATTGTGAAGAACATTCCATTAATTGCTGAGACAAGTAATGAAAACATTGTTTAACAGTCATTTTTTGGTGTAATATGCTCAATTCATACCAAGTATGGCCATTGGTCCATCTGCCTGCAATTGCTATAGAGCAGTGTTTCTCAAAATGGGTGAAACTGCCCCCTAATGAAAGATGTTTGCATTATCAAGAGGGGTGTTAGACACTAAGAGGGCAACAGGAATATTTTGCACCCTAAGGGGGTCGCATAAGAAGCAATTAGGATTGTAATCATAGGATTACTCAGAATTTACCCAACAAACTTTATTAAGTGTGTAAAACTGTAAACATTAAGTTTGATAATTTTAAATATATCAAACTTTAGAATGCTTGAAATATAATGTGGCTTTGACCACATGTTAACCATGGGAAAATTTTAACCATGGGAAAATCTCTTACAATTTCCTGTTTTTATATATCCATTTTTTCATTTCAAGATTATTTCTGCTAGCTGAGTTCCATATATTTTCCTTCAGCATTTTTAAGAAATGTTTGGCTAAATGTCATATTCTGGCTAGTGTACATGAGGGCAATGGATTACAATAATGCTGATTGATTTCCATTTCAACCGTCAGAACACTAATTTCCATTTTCTTGTTCCACTTAACAAAGCTTGTATTGTGTTTTTTTTAAATTCTGAAGGATAACAAGCATTCAGAAAGTGTTCCCATTTGTGCTGATATTCTGAAAGACACCAGAGACAGTCTAGCATTTTTAACCCTCCTCTTTATGAGGAATGGGAATGGGAAACTAGTATTTCTGAAATCAAAACTTCCAGTGCAGTATTGCAGGCAAAATCTGCCCCCAGCCTGTAGTTTGATCTGGATGGGGCTCAAGGTTGACTCAGCCTTTCATCCTTCTGAAGTCCGTAAAAAGAGGACCCAGGTTGTTGAGGGCTATATGCAAATAATGCTTCTATAATGCAAGGCACCCAGAGAGTGTTGTAAAGTACTATGGGGCACAGTATAAACCTAAATGCTGTTGCAATTGCACACTCAGGTTTAATCTGATCCATGACACCAGTCCTGCTGACTCAAAGGATTTAAAAGAGATTCCTCTCCCACTTTGATCTGCTTTTTAACATATAGGACAACTAAAAGGACAATAGTTTTCTGTAGTCTAGTGGGCTATGCAGTGCTTTCTAAGTGATTTCGAGAAGGTGGTTTAGAATATGCAGGAGCACAAACCTAGCACCCAACCGTATCTGTTTGATGCAATCATTTCTTTTTCCTTGAGAATAGATAGCTGTCCTCTGTAGCTGCCAGGTCAGCTTAAGAAATAATGTAGCTTCAAAGAGATTACAAATTAAAGATTACAGACATGTATTATTACATTTGCAGCATTAAGTGTTCCAAGCACCTTTTTGAAATCACATATGAAGCACTACATAATCATATATTCTCTGTAAAAAAAATACATTATGAGAGAGTTGAATCGGGCTCCTAGCCCAAATCCAACTCCTGATTTTTGCAGTAGATGAGCTGTATCTTAACTATGAGGAAATAGCTGCTGAGTTATTCAGCTATGGCTGACTTTATTTTCATCCACACGAAAATACATAAAATAGGTGGGTTTAATAGCAATTGGCATTTACATGCTGAGACTTGGTATTCCTGAAATAAACAAACCAATTAATGTGCCTAGTTTTCACACTGGGGTTCATTCAGGCTCCTGCTTTTCCCTTCTCCAAATCATTTCTAGTAATTTGTTTCTCAGATGTTTTTTATGTTCAGAGGCTTCCATCTTTCTGAGTAGTTCCAAAAGGCTAAAAAATTATCTTATGTCACAAATACCACCCTTGATATTTACCTGTTGTTCAAATAACTATGGTAATACCTCTTAATGTTCTTTCTAATTTAGTATCTGTTTTAAATCAGAGTAAAAGGCTTTTCAATTTTTTCCATAAGGTACTTCCTGATAAGCAGCATATTTTGATTTAAACTATGGTATGTTCTGAGAAGATGTTCAGAAATAGCTTGCCTTATAATATATTAATTTCCATTGTTATTAAAAATCTAAAGCTTTTGATGTTCCTTTCTTTGTTTTTTTAGCTGAGGATGCCAATCCTTTCTGTGCCAGTTCTGTGGAACAATATTATACCTGGAATATTGGAAAACGAAGAGCTGCTGAGGTAATTTTAATATATTCTATAAAGCTGAATTTCAGCCTCAGGGAAATGTATGACTGAAAGCTGTCCCTCAGAAATCTGGTGATTTTTAAAATCCCTAGAAATTATTTAAAAATTATCTCTTGCATTTAATACATAGCCATTTATGCAGAGATTTACTAATACTTGACTAAACAAAATGTAACTGAACTTAAAATTCCATGTTCTGTCTTAACATTGTACAATCCAGATCTTTTGTGTGACAAAATAGCAACTTTTTCCAATGTTGCCTTTATGTTGTCCTACTTCCAAGGCTTTTTTAATTTGCTTTTAATGTTTCTTTTCTGCTTGACAAAATGACCCTTCTGTTGCGAGCACTGTGATGAAAAATGAGGAAGCATTCCAGGATAGATTGTACTGTCCTCTGATGTAACAAACTGAAAACAAAAAATTGAATTTTCCCTAAAAGTTTTCAATTTCTGAGCTTTTAGAAGCATCGAAGTATTAACTCTTTCTTTGATGTTATTTTTGTTCTTATTTATTAGAAGTACCCTATTTTAGAGCCACAAAGACAAAACATAGAATGGCTAGAACTGTGAAATCATCTATTAACAGAAGTTATCTGTTTGGAACAATTTCACATGTGCACATAGATATACGCACACAGGTTCCATTGTTGCTGTATGTGACTTTGACCAGCAGCAATTAAGCAGTAGAGGATCACCTGGTTGCCATCTGGGAGATAACAATTATCTACAGTTTTTTACTTAGTTCTTACAATGCATACAGATCCATTGATGTAGAAGATTATAATGCAACTATAATGAAAGATATACATATTTGATTCTAATTAAGTTGTTTTTCTTCTTCCTTTTTTTCATCTGCAGTGGCAAAGAGCCTTGACAATACGTAAAATCCTTCAAGAAATCATAGAAAAGTATCCTAAATTTCACAGCATTGTGCCTCTGAAAACAAAGGAGGTTGTACATTGGTGTCGCTTCCATGGCTATACACCACCTGATCCAGAAGCTTTTAGGAATGAAGATTCCATAGAGGATGTGCTGACACAAATAGACAATGAGCCAGGTAAAGAATCAAATTTCAGAACCTCAAAGGGTTTATTTTGGCATAATTTGTAGAATGAAAGTAAATTATAGGATTAGGTTTCCATCTTTGTCTCCTGAAGCCAGCCTCAGTTTTGCCTGGATGATTCAATATGTATTTCTAGGACCATGTATAAAAATGCTATATTTAACAGTTTTCTTATAAAGTGGGGGGTTGTCCTTCTGATTATTTGGGACTGGCTGGGGACATTCAAGAGAAATGAGTGAATGAATCAATGAATGAATCAATAAATGAAATAAATGTTATTTTGGTCCTGAAACAAGGGAAATATGATAAGCAGATTTTTTTTTAAACCCAGTGGTATGGACTGCTCATCATAGTTGTCAGAAACATTAATATTCTTATTAGCGACTGTTACATAAACAGAAATAGATATAGATACACATTCATACTTTATTGAATTGAGTGTGCTCCATTTCTTCAACCCCAAAACTAACAATTCTGAATTTCCAAATATTTTTGTGAATATTGTTAATGGTTTCTCTTTTGATATAATGACTGAAACTTGAAAGATATATGGATAGTAGAAGATTGGGAGTTTAGGTTTCTGGTCGTAGCAACTATAATTTGTTTTATTTGCAATGAACTGCATGTCACTTTATATAAATTATTTGCTAATCCTGTCTTCTGTGCCTAATTGCTTTACATGGAAAAGAATGCTCATCTTCTTATACCACTGGGGAAGAGCTATGTCGAAAGCTTATAGAACTAGAGCAGCTCCTTAAACAAGAATCTGACAATGATGAGGAAGTAGACATTCTTAACATTACTGAACCTCTGAAAATAAACATTAAAAAGGAACAGGAAGAGACACAAGAAGAGGCCAAATTCTACTTAGCCCCACAGTCTGCATCTGAGTATGTGCGTGAGACTGCTCAACAGGTAAATAAAATAATTTTTTAAAAATAACTTTTTCATTATCTTGAGGTTTTTAGAGTGTAATATATGTAATATGTAGAATGGTTGCAAGTTGACTTACCTTTTTATTCAACAAGCTAGAAGATCTTGAATACTGTTTTATAGTTTTGTTCCCCAATTGCTTTCACAATTGCTAATAAAAATGTTCAGTTCTAGGAAATAAGGATCACAAACGTGCTGCAGAACTGTCAGTCATCAGACTTAAAACTCCAGCTAAGCACTCAAACATTATTCTATAATCAGCATTATCTGGACCCCAAAGTAATTGGTTCAAAATCTTACCGGGGGGAGGGGGGAGGGATAGGGGGGACTGTCTGCAGTTGCACTAAAAAACAGCAAATGTTGAATTTTAAATTCCATAATCCTCCTACCTTTTTATAATAATTTTAGTCCACCTGAAGTGCCAATGTTGCGAGATTCCTTCCAGAAGATAAAAGTAGAACTGAATATGATTCATCTTATCTGCAGGCACACATTCATGCATGCGTACATGCACACACACAAACATACACAAAATCTATATATATTTAGTGATTCTTCAGTTTACAAATTCAGAATCTTATTTCAAATATTTGTGAATCCTATCAGAAATATTTAGGAAGTGTAATTTCTTCCTAGGCATCAGAAGAAAAACTTGTTATTTTTGCACTTTATAATCCAATTCTATTCTGTTTAGAATGGCTGCATTTTGTACAGCAATCTTATTAAGGATACAGCTTGAAAGTTCCAGAACAAAATGTTAATTTTCCAACTACTACAATTCTATAAACATATAGCAGTCTATGCCTATTGAATTTTAAGTGTAACCAGTTCTAAGCAGGGGTGAAATCCAGCAGGTTCTAACAGGTTCTGGAGAATCGGTAGCGGAAATTTTGAGTAGTTCAAAGAACTGGCAAATACCCCCTCTGCCTGAGTGGGGAGAGAATGGAGATTTTGCAGTATCCTTCTCCTAGAGTAGGGTAGGAATGGAGATTTTGCAATATCCTTCCCCTGCCAGTCCATCAAGCCACGCCCACAGAACCTGGAGAGAAAAAATTTGGATTTCACCCTTGGTTCTAAGAGTCATTTTAACTTCTGAAGAAGGTACATGTCTGTGAAGTTAATTATGAACATATTGTCTTATTTTATAGGTAGGAATTTCCTTTCCACCTGTGGAACTTCACAAAAATATATATGCTTTTATAATAGAAGATATGATTTTAAAGGTAAGCTGTTAACAAAATTCTTAGTATTAAAGTAGTCTTAATCATAGACAAATTAAATACAGAGGTTTAACTTAAGCTGTGAGACGTATTGGCTGCAGGCAGAACAAGGATAATAGTGTCTTGTGGTATCTTTATTTTAATAATAATTTATAGGTTATTAAATGTATTAAGCTGTCAAATCAAAAGGTTCAAAGTAGCATACAGCAATACTGTACTAATACAAAACCAAATGCAGAGATACAATATACTGAGGAGGAAATATAAAAAATTTCCACAACCTTGACCAGTTGGGATTAGACAGTTGGCAGTTAGACAATTGCTGGACTTTTGCACCTGGTATTGGAGAAACCAGTTTTCTAGAGCTTTTCTAGAGGAAAGTATGACTGGGAGTAGACAAACTTCTAGGGGATGGTATTCCAGCAGGTAGGAGTAGAAGCAGCAACAGAGAAGAAGCCATTTTACTTGATGGGATCCAGAGCTTTCTCAATGTTATGTTTCTGAATTTGTAGAAAAATTTGAAGAAATGCACCGTAGGCTACTTTGGTAAATACGTTTTAGTTTATACACAGGATTCCGAGGTATGAAATACTCTGAAATATGTCCTCTGTTACTTAAAAACATTCATCCATGTTTACATTATTTCTGAAATGCATTCTACAACAGGCTACAGAACAGTTGGTCAGTGACATTCTAAGAGAAGCACTGGCGATTGGCTACCAAGCAGCTCCTCGAAACAGGTATACTTGTTTAACTTTCACATCTACATTCTAAATATATCTATATTAACTGGCTCAAGGTTAACTCAGCTTTCCATTCTTCCAAGGTCAATATTGTTGACAATATTGTTGGGGACAATATGCTGTCTCGGTAAACCGCTTACAGAAGACTAAACCACTGTGAAGCGGTATATAAGTTTAAATCCTATTGCTATTGCTATAATAGGAAAACTAATACAAAGATGGAAGAATAAAAAGAAAGAGTAGAAGGTGAAGGCTAAGTGCTATTGTTATTGCTATACTTGAAATAATAAAGATATAAGATAAAATGAAAAAATTGGATGAATACAGTCTTGGTCCTCATTTTACTGACCTCGGAAGGATGGAAGGCTGAGTCAACCTTGAGCCAGTGAGAATCAAACTGTTGGCAGTCGGCAGAATTATCCTGCAATACTGCATTCTAGCACCATAACACTAAAATAAACAAAATATAGTTGGCATCCCTCGCTTATTCCTTTTTGTATCTCACTGAGTTTTGTTAAATCTTCAATGACAATTAACAGAATAACTGTCAGCGCTTCAACACTGGCATAGAGAGCAGAAGGGAGATAGGCTCTGAACTTTTGCCTGCTAAATCCCTTTGAAGTCGGGTTGTCGTGGAAATGAAGTGGGGGAGACATTCCTGGGAAATGACGAGACAAGAAGTCTGAAGAATGACTTGGAACATAGCCAATGAGAAGCAGAGATTTGGGGATCGGAAAGGGAGGGATTGGGGGGCAAAAGGTCAGTCTTGTCTGCATCGAGTCATGATCCGGTGGCTGTGCTCAATTAAAGAAAAGATTTCCTTAAAGATTGGCAGTTTGGAAAGTCATTTATTTTGAGATAGCATCGAAGTCTGACAATAACAGAGTTAGAAGGGATCTTAGAGGTCTTCTAGTCCAACCCCAGCTCAAGCAGGGGACCCTATACCATTCTTATACCATTATTTGTACTTTCTGTGAAGTATAAATCAGTCTTATCCATTTTATAAAGTTCTCTCCAAAGTTCATATCTTCCAATATTCCCACCCTTGTTTTGTCATTTTGATTGCCAAATTGTGTTCTGGGAACTGCAAATGAGGTACAAATCCAGATTCTGCATTCCCCTGCTTTAGAGAAAATATATTAAAATTGAATAGCACTATTAAATATAGTAGATTTCCAAGACACTCCTGAGCAGGACAAGGTATTATTCCATGTTTTGGCTCAATCGTTTTGTGTTTGGGATTTTATCCTACCCTCTCCCAATATTATGTTAGAAGCTGTTTTTGAAACTGAGCGGTTCTTAACAATGGTTTCACTGGCCATAGGAGAGAGAAAAAAAAGCAGGGGAATATGGAAGTGCTGAACAACATCTTCAGATTTCATCCTCAGAAATGGCTTGAAGAGGATTATTGCTCAGTATAAATAACTTGCTTGCCATGTAGAAATTCCTAGGTTCATCCCTCATTTTTAATTGGTAAGGAATCGGGGCAAATGAAAGAAAAGACAAACTCCAAGAATCTGTTATCAGTCGAAGTAAAATATAACTGGATTTGATATACAGAATAGTTTTACTTGATATAAAATAACTTTTTATATTCCTATATGATCTGTTTTAAATATGTAGATAATTTTTAAACTATGTCTATGTAGGATTTTTTAAAATAAAGTACTGCTTATATCCATGATGGATCCGGAAGTGGCATGCAGAGCCATCTCTCTGGGCACGCGAGCCATTGCCTGTTGCTCTTCTGGGTTCCGGTGCGCCAGCCAGCTGGTGTTCACACGCATATGCATATGCACACTGGGCGGCTGCTCTTCCTGTTTCTGGCACGCGTGCGCACGGTCGTATTTCGGCACTCGGTGCTGAAAAGGTTCGTCAGCACTGGCTTATATAATTGTAAGGAAGCTGAAATAGTTATTTAATGATAATTGAAGCAATTGTTTATTATGACAACTACAGTGCGCTTAAAGCACATGTATAGCTGTCTTTATTTGCCTAATATTCCAGAAATATTGGAACACAAATCCCTTTATCTGCTGCTCATTGTGACTAACAGGAAGTACAATCCAACAAATCTGGAGGACATGAGGCTGGGGAAAGATGGACTTCTTCCTTATAAATGTTGTTATTGTTGCTTCATCAAGTAGCATATAAATGCTTCAAAGGTTACATTCCATCTGCATTTTTTCCCTGCAGGATTCCAAGAGAGATCACAATGATGAACATTCACCAAGCTATCTGTAACATTCCCTTTCTGGACTTCCTTACAAATAAGCATATGGGAATACTGAATGATGAACAGTGATGTGAACTGAAAAAGCTACATAAAGCTTGAATAAAGATAATGGCCCAAATTCCTTGTGTCCAGATGCCTGTTTACATTGTAGAGACTAAATTAACTTGAGTGCTACAAATCAATGTTTCAACCAAGTTTTTTTATTTTTAAAAATAAAGCATTTTTAAATATTTTTTTAAGAAAACGCTTTTTTAAAAAAACAGTTTTAAGTTCACCTGTCAGATATTAGTGGCAGCTGGCTTTAAGTATGCTGTGAAAGTTAAAAGATAGCATACCATGATTTAAGTTGCAGGTTTAGCATGGCAGTTACTTATCACAGAAAGTTTTCGGTAATAATTTTGCAGTTTAATATAACCTGTGGATATGGATTGGCAGCCTCTGGGATTGAGTTTAAATGGATAAATATAATGATAGACTAGTTCAGATATAATACTAAGCTATAGTATTCTGATGAAGGAACAAGTCTTGCTTTTCCCTAGGTTCATATATTTCTTCTTTAAATGGACATGGTCACAAGGAGACGTTAGAGCCTTTTATTGCAGTTTGCTATATCATCTTAACTGGAATTAATCATGTTAAAGTAGCAAAACTTTAGGGAATAGGGTGAGATAATTCTCAAAGTTGATTAAATTGAAATTGACTTCAAATTGTTAAATCCTCATTGAGAAGCTTTTGGGATTTAATAGGCTTCCTTTTCAGTTGTATTGTCTGGAAGCTTTCTTTGTTGAAAATAAATCTAAACAAAAAAAAAAACCCTATATAACAATGATAATATAATAAAAATAACCTGATGTTCTGAGTTAGCAAAGCAGGTATTCATAAAATCTTACCCTTTAAAATGTGTGGTATTTCAGATTTGATTTGTAGTTTGGGCATATCTTCATTGGAAAGTGAGAGATTTGCTATTATATTAGATTGATATGTATTATACTATTTTAACTTCATTGAATGAAACAGTCTAATTCTACACCCTACATTCTTTTTCCTAGAATAGCTCCTTCAAATATTTGAGGACTATTTTTGTCCATGTTGATTACCAACTTAAACCCTTATCATCATATGTACTATAATGTATAATTGTGTGATATACCTTTACAATAAATTTTCTTTATTAAGTACAGTAAGGCGGGACTACTTGATTTGTTTTATTTACTACTTCATGTTTACGCTGTTTTCATCTTTATCTTTATTGCATGTTAATTCAGGCTCTGCCATTCCTGTTTCTGCACTAATCTTTTTAAATCTCAATACTGTTCCCATTGTTGAGACAAATTGCTGGTTTGCAGTAAACAACTTACCCTATTGAGTTATGTAGAAAAATATACTACAACACTAAAAATACTGTGAAGAAACAATATTCAGATTTTTATCTTCACTTTCAGTTTTTAAAATGAACAAGGAAAACGAAGGAGTGACATGTACTATTTTTCACTCCCAAGTTTCTTACATGAAAAGAGATGGTTGCAATTTCCACTTTCTCAAGCCAAGCTGCACCATAATATTCAAAACTCTGATTAAAATATAATATGGGAACTGGATTTGACATGGTATGTTGTACTATACTACAGTACTATCATCCTAATCATAATTCAAAAAGAGCAAAGACATTAACAGAATTAGTAACACAGTGTCAGAGCCAGCATTCTCTGGACGAGCCTCTATGATTAGCCCTTTTAATAAAGTTTACATGGTATTTTGCATGGCTCAGCATTAGAGCCATGAGAAGAGTAAAAGAAATGCTACACCAGAGCTATACTTACTGACTTCACTTTACTTGTAACCTGTCTGGTCACTGTTGCATTTGTGGCCTCTAAATCTGGACAGTTCTATAATTTGCTGATTATTTGTTGTGCTCAAGTAATTTGTATATCACACTCAAATATGTATGCTCAGGAGAAGTATATTCCATACTAGGTACATGCCGAACACATTCCTTGAAGGAACTATACACAGAACTCCATATTTAGCAGAAGTCACCACAGTATTCTGGTGGCAGCAAGGATATATGATAAATATTGAGGTTTGCGTACATAGTTCAAGAATTCTGAATCTCCTACGTAGATTCAATATTTAGTTATTTAACTTAAGAGGCATTTTGTATATAAGTAATGAACTGTAAGAGCTTTTTTCCATTTAAAAGCAAGTCCCCCCTGTCAATGTTAACAATTCATACAACCAAATCACAGTGATGGCTGCAGGATGAGTATTGCCATAGCAACTACATTCTAGCTTAATAAAATGGCAGGGCGCTTCATTTACTTAAAATATATATTGCATTGAATTAAATATCACTGTTTATACACATAGAGTCAGGAGTCATGCTACATGTACCAAAAGTCAGGCCCTACTGGCCAATCACAAAATGTTTTAATATTGTTTCAGAGAAATATTACCTTAGAAAGTTCAAAAGCAATGCATCAAATAATTAATGAAATGTTTAGAATAAAATGGCAACCAATTTGAATATTTAAGGTAATTTATATAATAAATTGTCTATGGGGATGGACTTTTGATACACCCTATATCCCTGTATTTCCATGAACCTTCTAGGCTACTAGGTAGACAGTGATTTCATGGTTGGCCTTATAAAGTTTTGTTACATTTACTATTCTAATTTTGGTTAGACTTTGTAATATTGGCTATAATTTTATTTCCTTTTAATCAATGTTTTCCATTTTCTATATATGTGTTTCATATGACTTGTGGTTACAATAAAAGATTCTTACAGCTATGTAATCACAATAAATAGGTAAAGGTTTCCCTCGCACATATGTGCTAGTCGTTCCTGACTCTAGTGGACGGTGCTCATCTCCGTTTCAAAGCCGAAGAGCCAGTGATGTCTGAAGACGTCTCCATGGTCATGTGGCTGGCATGACTAAATACCAAAGGCGTACGGAACGCTGTTACCTTCCCACCAAAGATGGTCCCTATTTTTCTACTTGCATTTTTTACGTGCTTTCAAACTGCTAGGTTGGCAGAAGCTGGGACAAGTAACAGGAGTTCACCCCGTTACACGGCACTAGGGATTCGAACCGCTGAACTGCCGACCTTTTGATCGACAAGCTCAGCCACTGCGTCCCATCTCTCATATCATGCAATCACAATACATGATGCATAAAGCGAATGTGTTAAGAATTTTCTATATTTTCAGGATGTTCTTGGGTTGGTTTTTTTCTTTTTTAAATTAATATCTGTGATCTATTTACACAGTTTCAGCTATTGCTTGATCATATTGTTTTCTATAAAAGGTACTCGGGGGAATGAGACATATCCTTTATCAAAACAACATTTCATGTCTTTATCAACCATTTTGATAGTTCTTTAAAAAATATTTTTCTGTAGCAAAATTGTAATAGGTAACATACTTGTTGCTATTTTTATACTGGAAACATATTAAGCAGCTATAGCTAAGCACCAAATGCTTACTAATATTCATCATGAACCAATTTGCACCTGTATCCCCATACTAAGAATATGTTGAGTTTGCCTTCAGTATTATTCCTTACATTTTAAAATTTCAAAAATTGTCATTAGATGTAGCCAGAGAACCCAAAATAAAAAAACTGCATGTATTTTACCTTGGAATATCCAGTTATCCATAATGAGTGACAAAGGCACAAAACCTGGCGATAAGTGGTTGATCCATTTGTACTTTATATCCTCTATCCTTCTACTGTATGTCTCTTTCTGCACCTAAATTGATTTTATCATCCTTGAGCCAGAACTTTATTATGCTTCCTATTTTGAAAAAGTGTATAGATTGCATTTTACAGAATGTTCCCTTTTTTTTCAGCAAGAGTTTGTCTCTAAACGCTGCATAAAAAACAAAGAAGACCTAATATAGCTAATTATTACCTGCTTCTCTGAATTCAAACAAGGGGGTTCCAGAATTAGACAGCGCCCAGGAAGTTTATAATGAGCAAAGTTAGCAGAATTCTAACTAATTCAGTTATTTCATTAAGATGGAAAGGGCAACTGATTAAGAACATGCCCAGATTATGTAGAATGTGAGGGGGGGAAATACATTCCTAGTTCCATGTTAGAAAGGAAAGTATAGAATGTAGGAAAATATGTAGTTTCCCACTCTGGATAGATAAGATCAGGAAGCACAGTACATGACACTTTACATTATTGTCCTTCTGTGTAAACTTAGATCATCAAAATCTTTCAGTATTCAAATAATTTCCATTAGTCCAAAAACTACAGCAGAAAGAATGTGTAGACAAAAATACATTTTAATAAATTATCTAATTCCATAAAATACAAATATCATGTTCTGCCATGTTTTTTTTTTTAAGAAATAAAATAACTGTAACCAAATAGGCAGTGTGATTTTCTTTTCTCCATTTAGTAAAAGTCAGGCTTACAAATAATTAAACCAGTTAATGTTCAAAGAAATTAGATCAGTCAAGGAAAATTAATATTAATTTCACCTAGAAACATTAAACATGCAAGGATTGCAATTTGGAACATGTTTCTACAAATTGTACCTTCCCATTCCTCCTAATCCATTCAGTGTGTTGGATTCATCTGGCAAACTGGCCTCATGACTATTGAAGGAACAATGTTGTCATTTACCTTATAGACAAGTATCTTATTATTGTGATTGTTCCAAAAGGGGGGGACGGGACATGCTCAAGGAGATTTTGAAACTACAATTCTCAAGCAGCAGGCCCTTTACTGTTAAGGAAAACGATTGCTACATAAAATATTGTCAAAAGCAGTTTATGATATGGCACTAGTGGAAGGCAAGAGAGCCTCTTATTTAAAAAACAAAAACCCACAACAGGCACATACTCTTTCTGATAATGTAAATAACTTTTTAGATCTTAGCTGAATGATTACAATTAAGGAAATTTTCGTGAAAAAACAACTTGCTTGCAGCCAATTTTCTCTGAATTATACAGTACTTGCACTTCTCTTTATATATGAAAAATTGGCTGCATGTTATTTGCCACATTTTAAACTAGGGAATGTTAAATATGAATTTTTCAGTATAAAATTCGCAAGGGTCTTGGGTACTGTATACCCAGAAATGGGCTAGATGAGAAGGCCAACCTGAATCAGAAATTTCCCATTTTGATGTGCCCATCAAAAGCTTACAAAAGTATACTGGAATCAGCAACAAACTATGATTGTAACTTCTGCAAAAGTAAATGAAACAATGCATTAAGGTGGGGTGATAATTATGTCAAACCCTGTCTTAAATATATGCAATATTAGGAATGAATGAGAATTAAAAACTAGTGTATTTAAAATGTCTAAGCAAAAATTACAATACTGTACAAAAATGCTCTTCCAAAATAATGAAAAGTAAAATTGTCTCTAAAAATCACACTATAACATATATAACACATAATTCCTTAGCAACAAGCAGCAATTTTGCTTTTTCAAGGCAAATCATGTTCTAGTTTGCATACTCAAAAACTATGAATGTTAAATAAAATCATATTAAGCATGCACTCTTTTTTCTTTTGGAAAATTTTTCCTATTTACAACATTTACATACACATTAAATAAATTATCTTGGCCATTGCTTTAATGTGTGGCCTAGTGCAATATTCAATGCTTAATCCAAACTAGTAAGGGCTATTAGCCCCCAAGAAAATGTGAATTGCCTCTGTTCTGTCTTAAAGGAGTTTTCTTTCCAGAATTTAATAACTGAATTCTCAGTGAAATTAAGCCTTCAGGAAAACATTATCAAGACTGAAAAAAACTTCCAGGAAAAAGTGTGCTTGCTAAAGATCAGTTAATTCTAGGTACATAAATCATGGAATATTGATGAGGCTGTGATCCTCTGGCTGTGTGTTGCATTTTGAGCTGTGTTTCTTATTTGGCATACATTGATATAAACAACCTGCTTTGTATAATGGGCAGAGCATAAGTAAATAAAGCAATCTCACTTTTAAAAATCCAGTTTTCATTTCAGAGCATGATTTAGGGGTCTCTCTGACTTAGAAAAGAAACAGGATGGTTTGTAATACTTCTTAA
This sequence comes from Pantherophis guttatus, assembly GCF_059756535.1. Taxonomy (NCBI): domain Eukaryota; kingdom Metazoa; phylum Chordata; class Lepidosauria; order Squamata; family Colubridae; genus Pantherophis; species Pantherophis guttatus. The sequence continues at coordinate 44,395,839 of NC_142068.1, forward strand.
TCATACCCACTTTTTAAACTTCACAGTAAAGACTAGACTTTCATTTGGGAATGTATTGATGTGGGTGTTACAGACGGGCTATACATTGGTCATACAGCCATAAAGGAGCTTGCACCTTGGCTCACATGACCAACAACAGGACTCGGGAAAACAGCCTAGGAAAAAAATGAACCAAAGATATAAGAAAGCCATAAGTAAAGGGAACACCTTCACCAAAAGAAAAAAAAACAATATTGACAAACAATCTCTTGAAGCAAAATATGATGTTAAAAGTTTCTGAAGAAAGTATATAATTGTTCTAATAGTATCAAGCCTCTAGTTTTTCCTTTTCTTCCAGAACCACAAAAAAGTCAGCCAACATTTGATTGGAAGCAATTGTTGCTTCCTTTACTCTTCCCTGGTCAGAACCCACCTGGAGCACTGCATCCAGTTCTGGGCAGCACAAAGGAGAAGGACAAATTGAAGTGAGATCAGAAGAAGGTTACAAAGATGGTTCAGGTTCTGGAAATCAAGCCCTAAATAGTGAGTGCTGAGTGAACACTGAAGTACAGTGAAAGGATCTAGATATGTTTAGCTTACAAAAGAGGCAACTGAGAAGAGACAGGAACATAGTCTTCATATATTTTAAAGATGCAGATCTGGGTGATCTATCAGATAGTGGAATTAGCTGATGCATAAAGTGGTGGGTTCACCTTTGCTTCAAATCTATAAACAGTGGCTGGGTCACCATTTATCAGAAATGGTCTAGGACTAGATGACCTTTGAGCTAAATTCCAATAGTTACATGCTATGTAACAAGGAAGGGAAGATGGAAACCACATTAAGTAACTCAGAATGAATACTATATGCACGGTTTGTGCCTATCTCCCTTAGTATCTGCTCAGCCGAATTTGATCCAACAGGGTTGGGGTGGCCTAGTTCCTTTGAGTAAACAATGCCATTTATTGGGACTCTAGAGGTGCACCTTCTTTGCTGTACCACCTGCCTTCTGGAATGAGATTCCTCTCCCCAGAGATCTGGATGGCCTCCACCCTGCTGCTTTGGAGATCCCTGAAAAACTGGCTTTGTTATTGAAGTCCTATTCTGGGTCATGTGGGTTTACTTTGTTGTTCTATCTTTTGTTCTTTGTTTTTATCATGTATTATTTCATTGTTCTTCATGTTTTTAACCTATGAACTGCCCAGAGTTTTCAGGAGTTGGGCTGTGTAAAAAATTTAAAAATGAAATAAAATAATGAAATTAAATGAAAAAATAAAAAAGAAGAGTTGATCCCTGTAGCTGTTTGTGTTTAAATAATTTGAGAGGTGGCTGAAGGACATGATATAAGTGATTAAAGCTACTCAGCCCAACTGTACTTTCATTCCTATGATGCTTTAATTACTTTTACAAAATAATTATAATTAAAATAAAATAAAACTCACATTTCTGGATTCTCTGTAATGTAATGATTCTCAATAACATGGCATTAAAATGTCTGTAAAAGGGTGAGATTCATTTAAAGATGAGTGAAAAGAAGTAACAAAATTTAAAATCTACCCAAATTGTTTTAGGGTAAAATGACCATGAATTAATGGAGATGGAAAATTAATAATGCATTTTATACAATGTGTTTTTTTACTTAAGAATCAGCATACTGCTTAAAATATTGCCTTTTTCCTTGCTAAAGTCAGTGTTTCAAATGGGAACCAAGTCTAGCTAATGGTAATGAGGATCTGTGAATCTAGGTCATTCTTTCCTGTAAATTAGACTATCTTCAATTCAAATTCAAGTATTTATGATTTACATATTCATATTAGATTCATGAACTCTGATAATTACTATGTCTGCTTTTAATAATCCTTTACTTTTATCTCACCAGCACTTACAAAGTTGCATAGCTGTTCATTTTCACAACCTTAAGCTGGTTGAACAGAAAATGATCATGATCCAGATTCATATACTGAGAATGCGAGATGGCGCCTGGAAAACAGCAGAAGGATTTGAAGAAAATTTTGTCTTTGCTTCTGGAATCTAGAGAGGAAAAAGAAAAGGTATGGGGGACTGGTTGTAATACTGGGAAATGATGGATATTGTAGCCCAATAATATACCTACAGAATGATTGCTTGAGGAAAGCTGACCTACATTATTTGATAGCATTTCTCCTGCTAAAGGAATTAAAAATATTATTTCCTGTGCATGGCTTGCCAGCATGAGGATGATCTATTTGGCCACCAGATAAGTAATGCATTTAAACGGAATATGACTTGTCTGTGATGCTCCATATGCAAGTACCAGGGAGCTAGAGGGAACAAATAATCCCTTAAAATCCGTTATCATGTTTCTAATTACAGATTTTATTCAGATTCCCCCTTGAAATATTTTTTTTAAATTAATGGAGTTAAAATAGGCTATAATGTAAGCTTCTTCAATCCCGGCGAAAATCCCCCAGATATCCACACATAAAAACATACATAATATCTCAAGCCCTTATACACATGACATTTAAGTTATTGCTTATGAACATGTATTTATATTGTGGTTGACAGCTTTAGTATGACGTAAAATCCAAATTGAGGGACACGGTGGCTCAATGGCTAAGACGCTGAGCTTGTCGATAGAAAGGTCGGCAGTTCAGCAGTTTGAATCCCTAGTGCTGCGTAACGGGGTGAGCTCCCATTACTTGTCCCAGCTTCTGCCAACCTAGCAGTTCGAAAGCACGTAAAAAATGAAAGTAGAAAAAATAGGGACCACCTTTGGTGGGAAGGTAACAACGTTCAGTGGGCCTTTGGCATTTAATCATGCCGGCCACATGACCACGGAGACGTCTTCGGACAGCGCTGGCTCTTTGGCTTTGAAACAGAGATGAGCACCGCCCCCTAGAGTCAGGAATGACTAGCACATATGTGCAAGGGGAACCTTTACCTTTACCTTTTAAGATCCAAATTAAATACTCTGATGCCAGTAGAAATAGTCTTTTGCACATGTAATACCAAGGCACAAAATGATGACTTATGGATACATAAGGCACAATATGCTGAATTATGAACTAATTCAGTCATTATGGATTAATATGCATGCACACTTTTCATCACTGTTATGTTTTCAAGAACTGAGTCTTTGCAATGAATAATCATTGATATAAGACAATGAGGAAACAAATTGCAACAAATACAAGAAAGTTATATTAATTTTGGTAGGTGTTTGGCTGATTTCAAGAGAAGAGGACACTGAGCTAAATGTGATCTCATTTAAAGCATAGATATTATGGCAAAGGATTGTGCTGCATACAATTAAATCTTAAAGTTCAAGGTATATATCCTGACCTTGTTTTGGTAGTAATTCCATGAATCAACAAGTGGCTCCAAACGAGGATATGTTTAAAACAAGAGGACCCAAAGATTAGTATTGGTTAAATTGGGATTCAATTCAACGTAAATGGATCATGTCCATAGGACTGCTCCTGCTAAATCAAGACACCTTTCCTGACTTCTATTTCTATTGATTTCCAAATTTCTATTAATATTTATTTATTAATAGATTATTATTAATATCTATTAATATGTATTACTTTGAAGCACTTCTTTCAAAACATACCATTTTTTAAAGGGCCTGTTTCCTACTGATCAAACTTTAGCAAATTTCTGCATTCCAAAAGCTTTGTAAAGCACATTACCTTAAAGCCTGACTTGTAGCTAGATTCTTGCACAAAGTGATCTTCTGGAATAATGAACCCTTGTGTTGTCTTTGTAGGCTTGGATCGTTTTCCTGCAGACCATGGGTGACATTCATGTCTAAAATTAATTTGCAAAATGAACGTTAAGTTGATGCTGCTGCTTTGAAAAAAGAAAAGGCAAACTAAATCTGCTTTCCCATTATATACAGAAAGTTACAAAAGTACTTCACTAAATTATTCCATTTAACATTGAATACATATGTGTTTTTTATATAATGTTGATTTGTGAGTAACATTTAAGGTGTTTTTAGAAGGGAAATGTTGAAAGGACTAGGGGTGCTTAGGAGAGCACATAGTCACTGTAAGACTGCCTTGCCTGAAACCTGTATGTGCATCAGTGGTTGAACTCTGGAAATCACATTCCATCAGATTATTATGACTTTCATGGACATTCACAGTGGGGGGAAATATTGATATGTGCATTGTGACTGCACAATTCAAATTCTGACCCTTTTGTATTTAGGGTCATATAGCAACATCATATAGCAGTATGTAGGATGTGGACCTTGTGTCCTGATACTATTACTCACATTTCATCATTTTGATGAATGCTCAGTCCCTGATTCCTGGGTTATTTCATATATTATTATTTAATAAGCTTTTGTGTGTAAAAAAGGATTGGTTGATAATTACCTGGACAAAAATGTTGCTGTGTAAAGGTAGACTGGATGTCTAATGGGCCTTGTTTTTCAAGCAAAGGCAACAAGTTCACTGCAATCAAATTTAACTTGAGGTGACAATACAAATAGAGCCATGTTTTCTTGATTATAGTGTGAAAGCAGCATGCCATTGCCTCTACTCAGGATTTTTTCCCATTTTTTTCCTACATAGGCCTGAGGTCTTCTAGTAATCTCAGATCCAAATATTAACCAGGTCTATTTTCATAACAAAGAATGTTTAAATACTATAGATGTATTAAAGAAGTTGGACCAAGACAGGAGCAATTCAGGTTCCAACTTGGCTATAAAAGTTGGTGGGTGACTTCAGCCCATTCATTTCTATATTAAATCCAATATATCGTCCATGTTCACTGTAAAACTAATATGTTTAGGAGAGAGGATTCCATGCATTGCTTTAAGCTTTCCAAGAAAAACCAAGATATAAATATCATAGAATGTAAATTACATATAACATAAAAGACTAAATACAATGCAGGGTCCACTGAAAGTATATTTCATAGTGCCAATTTGGTTACATATGTACTGTATAAAGAAAGCAAAAAATGATGTACTGACCTTCCACCATGACAACGAACCCACTTGAGCTCTTGGAGAAAGGACAGGACATTAATCTAAATAACAACATACTCAGTATATATTTGTGATGAAATGTCTAACTCACCTGGGAACATGAAGGATGAAGCACAACTGGCACAGAAGGAGGAAAACCATTGGGAAAAGATCCCCCAGTGAGGGGACAGGGAAAACATGAGAAAGTGACTCTGCCTTAATTCTGCTACAGAAGAGCTGGATAATTGCTTTGGCAGGCTTTCAAGATTGTTATATTACCCTACTATCAGTAAGGTTATCTCCAGAATTCTAGTGGTTCTTATTTCCTGGGTTTGCCTGCCTTGAAAGACTTAAGCATATTCAAGCAGTTGGTTACACATAAACATATATACATACACATGCACACATACACACATACATACACACACACACACACACACACACACATACTAGTACATACATACATACATAATCTAGAAATGGAGCAATGTTGTGCCTTGAAGTTAAGCCTGCAGCCAGGGAGAAAATAGACCACAGACAAAAATTCAAGAAGTTACCTGTAAGAAGTCCTGGCGATACCTGGAGGCGAGGAGGAAGGCCACACCTGTCTGGAGCCAACCTCCTTATTGCTCACCTCCTGCCTCGCCGCCGGCAGCACGTACACGCGAGACCCTGCCAAGATGTCATCGTGGGGAGAGGCGGCAGGGGCTCCGGCGGCCGGAGGTGCCCTCGTGGGTTCAGCTTTCCGACAGTCCCCAAGCCAGGGCAGGGTGTCTCTCTTCTGCAGCGGCCACGCTCGAAAATCCTGCTGGTACTGAGTCTCTGCGGCGAAGGGCTCCTTCCGGTGCCTGCCCCCGCTTTTTTTCGACGGCCTCTTGACAACGACCAGGCTGTCCCGCAACGAGGGGGCGGACGCGGAGACCGGCAGGGCAGAGGCTGGCCGCGGAGGGGCTTGGGGTCGGCTGCTGGCGGTGCCTCCGGACGGGATCCGGGGCTGCTGAGGGCTGCTGCCCCCACCGCCCGCTTCCGCCCCTTCTTCGATGTCGGAGTAATTGTGGATGGTGAGCGGCACGGCCAGATCCGACTTGTCCAGCTGGTTCCAGAAGCGCGCCAGGCAGCACACTCGGCTGATGCAGGGCCAAGCCATGGCGGCAGCACCGCGCGAGGATGCAGTGATAGATACCGGGACCCGGGGGTGGGAGGTGGGGGTGCCTCAGCGGAGGAGGGGGTGTTCTGCAGCACGCCAAGTGGCTTCCCTGGCTGAGAGTTACTTCCAGCTCGCTTCTCAGTATCAGGCTCCCCCCCTCATCCCACACTTTGGTCAATCGGTTTTCTTTAGGAGGCTAGCAAACACGTGATGATAGCTCAGTCATTCATTCCCATCCCCACCCCCTACCCGGGGTGACAGAAGGAGCTTAATGCAGCATTGGTGAGGGATAGAGATAATAGGGGAGGGAAGGGGGGACTAAGGGGTGACACACAGCACCAGTCACCAAGTCTTTCTGCCCTATCATTCTACCTCTTTAGGGAGCATCCTACCCCTACTTAGCTGTAATCACTGCAGCCTGCTAGTTCATTCTTATACATGTGTTCCATGAAGAATTTATTATGCATGTCTCCTGCAATCTACATGCATTCCATGAAGAATTTATTATACATGTCTCCTGCAATCTAAAATAGGGGAGAGAGAAACTCCTGTATTAGATTATTAATCTGGAATGAAGGGGGGGGGGAGGAAAAATAAGCAAGTGCCAATGTTCACAAAAGCAGCTGGATATTGCAGGAATTATACAAGCACTCCTAATGCACTGAGGTCAGCATTCTTTTTCCTTTACCAGCAGTATTTAAGTAAAACATTTCAGAACTGGTGAAACTGGCCTTTATAAGATTAACCTGCAGTATTTTGTACCAGTTGGTTTGTGAGTGATGCAGAGTGGCAATCCTATGCATGTACATTATACAAATCAAGCTGGAAGTTGATCAGACAATACAGCAGTTATAGACTGTTATCAACTGAAACAGATTAAAAACTATTCTGGCCAAGGATTGTACTTGAGGGATCTGGGAAAGGTCAGAAAACAGAATAGCTTTTTTTCTGGAAGTATGTGATCCATTGAGGTCTTGGATATCATCATAAATATTTTCTTGCAGCCTGGTATCTGTTCGATATATGGAAAACATGCTAATAAAATGTTAACTGGGAATTTCTGAGGAAAGCTCTAAGGACAACATACTACTACATGTACTACTATACTACTACATATCAGTATAAATTAGTGGTCCCCAGCACTTAAGATTTCCTAAGTGTATTGAGACCCCTTTGATAGGAAGATAACTCTGTTAATGCATTAAGAGTTTTACTACCAAATTTCGGGGTCTATGAATTACAAAAAGGTATTTTGAATGCATCATTGAAGTAGAGTAGGTCTTTCATGCATTAACCAATCCTTTGCATACTATACAAAAAAAGTAGAAGAAATTATCCACTTGTAGTATGTATAATAAAATGACTTTGGATTAATTTACTTCACAAGGACCATGTAAATTAGTGAATTCCTTCTACTGTTGGATTAATGAATACAAAACAAATGGAAACTGATATAACAGTAATTCATGAGCAAGTTCATAATTTAGAATCAATGCAAGAATCAAGTTTAGAGCATGCATTATTATTGTCAATTCCTAACTTTTCTACTATAATATATGGAAATGGGTTAAAAGATATTTCACCTTTGAGTCTGTTAGTTGCCTTATTAACACTGGTCCTCTGCATCTATACAGCTTGTAGACCCTCCTGCTGTAGTAATTATTGTTATTTGTAACAACTTTTGTCATAAAGGATGTTTACATTCCCTTATCGTCATCCTTTGGGTGGCTTGTATATTATCATATCAAAACCCACCCTCTTGCTGTCCACCCCAAGAGGGAGGAAAGGAATGGGAGAATGTAGTAGTATAACTGGATGTCTGCCACATATGTTGAAATATATGCACCCATTTTTAGGTATGTCTTTAGTTAGCTTAGAGATAGCAGTGTATTTGTATTACCTAGTATCCAATACTGTAACCTTGCACAAGAGTCAGTTAATACAAATCAGACAGCTGTCCTTCTAGGGTGGAGGAATGTAATAGTGTAACAAGACATAATATAAACATTGCTGTTTATGGCACAGGTTGATAGTATTAGAGTTGATATTGTAAACATGATATAAAACAATGGAGTCAACTGTTTATCAAAGCATTTCAGGAGAAGGCTCACAATGTAATTGTATTAGTCGCTTTATCTTTGTTTCAAATATAATTGACAAAATGTGTGTTTAAGTTCTAACTTTATCCAGGTATCTGCTGGCAGGGAGCCCAATGAACATTGCAAGTGTATTCCAATAAGGTATACTTTCTGGCTTTTATCTCTAAATGCTTTGGTCTTTTTTTCAGGCAAGAATGTTCTCACACAATCATCTAGAACAGACATACTATTCCCAGGAAAGTGAGTGCCATACATATTGTGTGCGTGTATGTGCATGCGCCTTATTGCAGAGGGCAAGGGCAGTGACAAAGAAGGCACACTTCCTTGGTCCCACAAGATAACAAAGTTTAATTGAGAGAACCTGGAGTGCATTATCTTTGCTTGAATATGCTAGGCAGATAGAAATGGAAATAGATGGCACACAGATAACACATCCAGTGCCATGAAGGGCTTTAGAAGTGATAACAGGCACCTTGAACTGCACCTCAGAAACCAAGTGACAACTCATGCAGTTTGCTTGACTGCAACACAAGGACGTAACGAGAAGTGCCCACTATGGCTTACACCACTGCATTCTGAAACACTTGTAGCTTCTGGATAGTTTTCAAGAGCAGGCCCATGTAGAGCAAATCACAACATTCCAGTCATGAAGTGACCATGTCATGAATGGTTATTTAAAGGGGCTTCAGGGAAAGTGTACAATTGGTACACAGGATGAATCTGCGCAAGGCCCTCCTGATCACAGCTGCTATCTGTTCATTGAGCAATGACTACAAGGGAGATACAAAATTATGATATCTGAGAATATCTTCTGTATGTGTCTATTCATATTAAATACAGATAGCTGAAGAATGAAAAATTTCCTCTAAAAGTGGTATTGGGATTGTTGCTTTAAGAACTATTGTCCTATCGTCATTTAAAAATAAATTAATCAGACAATCCAATTTTAATTCAGTTCTAAGATACTTCAAAAAGGGATACAGCCTTACTCAGTAATAAGGTACACGTCTTTGTTTCAGGTATACAATTTTATTTACCAAGCGTATTTATTTTCATTGTGGGGCTAGAAGTTGAAGTCTTAGTAATTAGTATGTAGTTATGATCTAATCAATACACTATCTTGTGTCCAATACGTGTGCTCATTTCAGTGCAAATATATTCTGAAATGCAGCAGCTGAGAGTCCGCTTCATTTATTTGGCCTCCATGTCTTCACTGTATGCCATGCTTTCACCACTGGTTCTCTATTATTCCATATTAGCTTATTCCCATACATTACATACCATCTTGAAAGAAAGAAACAAAAGAAATTTTTTACAAAATACATAAGAGAGATAAAAACTGCTTATAGACAAAGGTAATTCATGCCTAAAATAATTCTTAATAGTAAAGTCAGACTCAAGAAAATGACAATTTGCATGATCTTTTTGAACACAAGAAAAATGCAGTGATATGTCACATTTATCATAACATAATATGAATACTTACATGCCAAACAGAACTCCTCCAAGATGTGATGCATGATCAAAAAACCTCCAACCCAAGATAAGTCCTACACTGTCCAATGCAATAATAGCTTTTAAAGCCTAGAAATGAATAAATGATCTATTAATAAAATACAATAAGTAGCAAAGCTACTACAGTTATAAACATATCAGAAACATTTATCCCATACTCATAAATTAGTATCTGCTATGCAGTCAACAGTATAATGATGAAATGTACAATTATACTAAATTCTGATTTGAATATACATTTTTTAACAGCTTAGCCTCTGTTCCTAATACGCAAACTAGAAATATCATTATGTATACCATAACGAAAAAGGAAATCGGATCATTTCAGCAGTTGTACCTGAAGATTAGATTACCTAGGTACCTGGGCTACTTTAGGCCAATTGGAACCAGTAATTCCAAAAGACTATCGCAGAAAGGGAAGTGGGGTACAGAGCAATCAAGAAAAAAAGTGCTTTTCTTGTAGACAAGTAGAACATATTACATCTACAACCTATATAAAGTAGATTTCTGGTTCTCAAAGCAATATGCATCTTAACACTTTTTATAATATCCCTTTGGAATTTGACTTATTTAATACACAAAGAATCCAAAAGTTTTGCCTTAAAAATTCAATTCAGTGTAAACAAAAGCCACACTGCTCCATATTATCAGTCATCTAGACTTAAATAAAACATTCAAGTTGTACCCAATTTTGAAATATAACAAAGTACAGAAAATTGCTCAGGTATACATAACAGGTAAAAAAAATTTCTAAACAATTATTCAAAGCTACTTACATTTCCAGCAGTAAATGTGAACATTGGAAGAAATATTATAGCTAGCTTGGCTTCTGGTATCTTTGTACATACAGCTCCAAGGACAGCCATTATAGCCCCTGACTAAAATCACATGAAAACAGGACATACATTAACATGCTCAGTCTTAAAAGTTGGGACTATTTTTTGTCCCAAAATGCAACTGCATAAACATTCTTTTTCACTTTTTTCAAAAGCCAAACACAGGGAAAAGATGCTTAAGGATTTTAGCTATACAGTAGACAACCCACATACTAACAGCTACTTTAAAATAATTTTGTCTGTGACATGTTCCTTATGAATATCATTTTTTCTGCCTATGCATCAGGATTTTCTTTAGATAACCCTAGAAAACCACAATTAAAAATTAGCTGTTTTATTGGAACTAGTCCAGCTAATTCAGAGGGACTAAACTCAATGAGTGAGATTGATGTGGTAGTTAAAGGCACTGAAAGACTGTGAGTTCCAGTTCTGCCTTAGTCATGAAGTCATTGGGGTCAGCCCTAGGAAGACAAGAATGGCAAATGTCTTTCAAAGTCTTTCCAAGAAAACTACACAGACTCATCCAGGCAGCACCCAGGAGTCAGGACTGATTTGAAGATATTTACTCTCTTCCCCCAACCAGACAATTAATAGAGAGAACCAAGCAGATAGCTGTAATATTTAAAAAAATAGTTACAATTGCAAATAAATTCAAAGTGATCAACTTTTCAATAAGCAAGATTATTGCAAATTTGAACTATCACAAAAACTGAAATGGGTACTTTTTTAAAAAATCAAGTAGCTCATCTAAAACACAAAATATTAAACCTAAAAATAATCCTATTTCTTGGTAGACTGCAATTTATAGAAAAATCTCAATATTATATTAGAACATTATGCTAATCTTCACTGTACCTTTTTGAAAAGACATTTTAAAACTTCTGTTAAAGCAAAATACAGTAGGCTTCAAAATGTATCTAAAAACCATCTATTTTATAGACATTTAATAACACTTACAGCTCCAAGTGATGGTCCAAACTTCCCAGTGGCCATTTTGCAGACATAACTGACAAATGTGGAAACAACTCCTAGAAAGATTTTTTTAATAGCAACGTAAATTCACTGAAAACCGTAGCCATAAAAAATATTTTTGCTTTACTATCCCATCTCAAATGTTCAAGAAGACATTTATTTGTTATCTGATAAATTTATTTGCTGCCTATCTGTTTGTGGGGTTATTTTAGGCGGCTTAGAATGATAAAAAAGGAAGAAAGCAAAAGGAGTGTAAACAAAACAGAATAATAGGACAACAAAATAAACAATATAAAAGAACACAATGAGCATCATTTGGTATCAATATGCTAACCAAAAATGAATTTTTTAATCTTCTTTCTATAGATAAGTAAATAATTATTGGTTCACACACAAGTGGGCTTGCCTGTTTTTGATTTAGTGTACTCTCTGAAGTCAGTCATTGCAATTTGTAGACTATTATGTTTGGCTTAGTATATTATGTAAACAAAGTCTATTATTACTTCTTCAAAAGTAGCTTGAAGTAGGGTGAGAGTCCATCAGTACGCTGATGACACTCAGTTGTACATCTCCACCCCAGATCATCGCAATGATGGGGAGAAATAGGCTCAGACTCAACCCTTCCAAGACCGAGTGGCTATGGCTTCCGGCGTCCTGATATAGTCAGCTGGTGCCATCGCTGACTATTGGGGGTGAATCTTTACCCCCCACAGAGAAGGCTCGCAATCTGGGTGTCCTCCTGGATGTACGGCTGTCTTTAGAAGAACATATGACGGCTGTGGCCACGGGGGCTTTTTATCAGGTTCGCCTGATCCACCAGTTGCGGCCCTTTTTGGACCGGGACGCCTTGCGTACGGTCACTCACGCCCTTGTCACCTCCCGGCTGGACAACTGCAATGCTCTCTACATGGGGCTCCCCTTGAAGAGCACTCGGAAGCTCCAACTGGTCCAGAACGTGGCCGCGGGGTGGTTATGGGCGCGACTCATTGCGCCCACGTGACACCTCTCCTGCACGAGCTGCACTGGCTCCCAGTGGTCTTCTAGGTGCGATTCAAGGTGTTGGTTACCACCTTTAAAGCGCTCCATGGCTTAGGACTGGGTACCTTCGAGACCGACTTCTGCCACCAGTAGCCTCCCACCGGCCAATTCACTCCCACAGAGAGTGAATCCTCAGGGTGCCAAGTTATGTCGGCTGGCAACACCCAGGGGAAGGGCCTTCTCTGTGGGAGCTCCTGCCCTGTGGAACGAACTGCCCCCGGAAATACACAAAATCTCCGACCTCCGTGTGTTTCGCTGTGCCCTTAAGACCCTGCTGTTCCGCCAGGCAGGGCTATCTATGTAAATGATTTTAAATTGGGTGTTTTAAATTGTGGGTTTTAAATTCGGGCCGAAATTGTTTAATACTTTTAACTATTTTAAAACTGTTGTTTGTATTCTGTGTTTTTAATTGGCTGTACACTGCCCCAAGTCCTTTGGGAGAAGGGCGGTATATAAATTAAATTATTTATTTATTTATTTATTTATTTATTTATTTATTTATTTATTTATTTATTTATAAATAAATAAATAAATAAATAAATAAATAAATAAATAAATAAATTTTAAAAAAAAACTGATGGGCAAATCATGCCCAGTGTCTGAAACTTAAATGTATTACTTTAAGCACTGCTTCACTGCCCAAACTCAACCCAAAGGCAAGTACAAAAATACACAAACAATTAAAAAAAAACACATCAAAGGCAGAGTCAGATTTGAAATTTATTACCTGCAGAAAGGTATACTGCCATGAATTGCTCACGTCCCAGAATAGAAACTATGCTGGTAGAGAAGCTCCATAAAACATACATGTTGGCTACCATATGTAGAAATGAGAAATGACTAAAGGTGGATAGCAACATGGGAAAACACAAGACTCCTATATTAAGAAAGGAAAAAAATATTTAGATAGTTTAAACATTTTATTGCTGGATATTTATAAGTTGAACTGTTAAGAAATTGGGCAAAAGAAAACAGACTTGCTATAAGTTAGTTTTCAATATTCAGCTATAGAAAGTTTTGAAAAGATTAGTAGCACAGATGCTGATGATCAAAACTAGACTCCAGGATCATCAAGAGAACAATTCTCCTATTAAAAGGTAGCACACACATTTGGTTACAATATACTTCTTACAATGCATTGATAGAAGAATTTTCTCTGCACTCTAAATTTGGTATATTACTATTTGTCAGAATGCAGGTCATTAATATTTATCCCCAGAAGCTGTAAAAGATCAATTATAAGTTTTGTGGAATTTTAATGAGCAACATATTAATTACAATTAACTGATCTGCCCATAAGGAAATAATAACTATATGCTATTCAATTTCAAACAGTGCCAGATCTAAAAAATGAAATATAGGAGCATGATTCCTCATCTCCAATTATGAGAGAGTTTCCTTGAGCCTCAGAATCTCAGAACAGTTATCTCTTTAGCCCTTGCTCATCGGCCTAGTGAATCTTATCATAATGCAATCAGCTTGTATTTGGAACAGATTCTATGATACTTTTTCTCTATTTCCAAGATGACATATTACTAAGATATTGGCAACATTCCCCTCCATTTCCTAGAAGATTCTTAATAGGTTCATACCGCTTTTGTTGTTTCAAAGGAGGCACGCAGCTGCAACAAAAATTATCCCTAGTAACTTATTTTAGAAAAAAATCTCAAATAAAACATCAACAGAATTCCAAAAATAGAGAACAGCAAGATGGGATTGAGAGGACAGAGTCAGGTTATTTACATCTGCTGCCTCAATTTGCAGCTTTACAAAGCACTTTTAGTTGGCCTTGTATTGTGCTTCCTTATGAAGGGCTCTGTGCAAAAATGCCATCATTTACTAGCTGAATTAAGTCCACTTAAGGATAAAGATAAGGATAAATGAGACAGCTTTCTGCAACCTAATGTTTTTTAGATGCTTGGACATGTATTCTCAGAATTTTTTGAAATAGCCAAGCAGACAGGTAATCTTGAGATTTCAAATACCTGGGAGGTACCCAACTTAGGAAAAGGCTGAATAATTTTTTTGACAATTTAGTACTTTATCAAAAGCTCTCAACTTGAATCTCCAACATCAAATATGGCTGTCAGAAATCTTGGTGCTGCCCTAAGAGGTGTTCAATAAATCCTAAAATACAAAGTTATAACTAGAGGATGTCCCCATACATTTTCTTATTCTCTTGTTATGCTGGATTCCATAATTCTGATCATCATCAGCTGTGCTACTCCAGAGTGATGTGAGACACAAGCATTCTGATTAGTAGTTTTTCACTTGTCTTTAAACTATAGCGTTTTCCAATTAAATTATATAAATTAAGTTATATCCTGGCTCCAGTCATTACTTTTGAGTGTGTGCCTCATGACATGGCACTCAAAGACAAAATGTAACTTTCATTTGAAAAAAGTTGGACATCTCATATTGTAAACTGTATAGCTCATATTGTAAGCATATTGTATTCCTTTACACAAAAGGAAACCAGATTATTTATGTGACTCAAACCAAATATGATTCCACATTAAAAATCTAAGGCAGCAAGAAGCTGTATAATTTTACATGCATTATATTATACTCACGAGAAGCTGGATTAGATGTGAAATATGTGACCATTATCCGGCTCAAAGCAGGTATTCGCCATAAGCAGAATACAAATACATTTGCAGCTATAATACCTGTGAATAAAAGAAAAATTTACTGATAAAAAAGAAAATGCTTCAATTTTTAGTGTTTACAAAGCCAAAAGTAAATTATTACAAATACAAGTTAGAACATAATTATATTATGCAGTAATTACATAATGCAAAGTCATTTTAAATATGAAATCACCCTAAATCAGGCTGTCATTATCATTCTCTCAATAGACTAAGTAATTTTAATCCTTATTCATATACCCATATGGTAATTGTTTTATAGAACTATTTGAGTAAATAGATAATACAGAAAATACTAAGGTAGCTCCATACATTCCTACTTTTATTTGTACCAATTGAAGAAAGAGTGAGGTAATTAAAAGACTGCATATCTAGAAATGGGTGCATCACAGGGCAAGAAGTTTTGAATCAACTATTTCAAATGGGCTCATTCATTCGTCCAAATTTACGGTTATTTACGGGACCACAAGCAGCCTCCCACCGGCCGGTACGCTCTCATAGAGAGGGGCTCCTCCGGGTGCCGTCAGCTAAACAATGTCAACTGGCGGCCCCCAGGGGGAGGGCCTTCTCTGTGGGGGCACCCACTATCTGGAACGAGCTCCCCCCAGAGATACGGAGGATCCCGGATCTACGCACTTTCCACCGTGCTCTTAAGATTCTTCTATTCCAGCAAGCCGGCCTGGCCTAATTTTCTCCCGTTTTAAAATTCTTTTACATCGAAATTTTAATTTGTTTTAAATTATTAGGATTTTTTAATTGTCTTGGGCTAAATTATTTAATCTGGTTTTAATTATATCTTTTAACTTCTGTATTTATGTATTTTATTTTGTGCCTGTTCACCGCCCTGAGTCCTTCGGGAGTAGGGCGGTATATAAATCTAATAAAACAAACAAACAAACAAAATCCAGGACCCATGATTCCCATGGGATTAAAATTTGGCAAATGTGTGGCTGCCTTGGTGCTGTTGCACCACTGCAATCATCCATAGTCATGTGATTGCCATTTCCAACATTCTGTGCTTCCTACAAGGAAAGTCAATGTTTGCTCCCACTGCTTTGCTTCTGTTTAGGTAAAGAAATATCTCTGAAATAACTCACGGGTTATCTAGTGAGTTCTATTCCCCTTCCTAAAATATACAATAGTTGCTTATTTCACTTATACCATTTATCCAAAAGGAAAATTCTTTGAAAATATCCAAAGAATAAACAGAAATGAAATACAAGCAAAAAATAATAATAATGTGCAATACCCATCTTCTCCAATTTATCATTATAGGATTGCCAAATCTACTGAAAACAATCATGTAGATTTTTTCCCACCTGTCCAATAAATCTGTGCATTTGATACTCTTGTATACAGATATGGCACATATATTGTGTGCAGAAATCACACTGGAAAAGGGGGCAGAAAAATAAAAAGTGTATTGAATTAATAGCAAGTAATTAAAACATTGACTGAAAAATAGAAAATAGATTTATATAAAATCTCTTATAGATAAAAAAAACATCCTTAAGAACAACTCCTTCTTCTCTAGTAGAAACAGAATAAAAGTAAGACAAGATGGAGAAAAACTGCATTGAGAATAAAATAGAACTGGATGAAAGGAAGTATTGATTAGGCCTTACAAAGAGGGTTACATTAATTAAGCAAGCAACCCATGTAAACTAAGCCATTATGACTAATCTTTGGGGAAATTTTCAAAGGTAAACAGATTTTTGCAGCCATTTGATCTCTCATCTTTCTGAACATTTTTCTGTTTATGTAAAGGAAGAGAATGATGCAAGTCATAGGTAACTAACTGGGAGAAAGACATGTCTTCCTATGAATAAATATGATATATATATTATTTTGACATACAGTTAATAAATCAAATGAATTTCTAACATCCTAATATATACTACTTTCTATGCAAGTCAAATAATTATAACAAAAAATGACATCTTGTGTGAACTAGCCCGAATCATTAGTTTCTACAGTAAGAAAGAGGAACAGGCCAATATTATCAATTCTATAGATGGAATAATCTGAGTTGAACAAAATGTTATATCCCATTAAAAACTGCCAATCTAATAGTTAACTACTGTATCATTAAAACAGAGTAAATTACATGGAGAATCAAAATATCTACTGGACATGACTGCCTTATGTGTATTAATTTGTAAGCATGGTATGAAAGCCATCCAGTAACATACTGTACCTGTTTGCCTCATTTCTCTTCCTGAGAATGTCTAATACTTGTAAGCTAACACAAACCTGACACAGCCCGTTGCCCGTTGCTAAGACTGTTCCACCAAAGATTAATCTGAAAGAGAACCAGCAATATTATTATTCTGATACGTCAATAAAACAGCCTTCCCCAATCTAATAACCTCCTGATCAACTGGATTACAACAGATGATTATAAGGAAGCTATGGAAGATATTAGGTTGTAATATACACAGTATTTTAAAGCAGTTTAAATTTAATTAATCTCTTTCATTAAGCAGGTTTTTCAAATAAAGAAATATTTAGGAATTAAGCTTTTAAACAAAATAAACTCTTATTACAGTACATACCCAAATACAGGATGATTTCGTTTTTAAAAATCTATCATCTTTCGCAAATTATCACAATGTATCTTTTTCCATAGGTATATAAAATAACAAACAAATCTATGCCAATTCTTCCTTATTAATATGGCTATTTTAAAAAGAAATAACATCTGCTTGAAGGAACCATCCAAAGTAAACTTTAAACTCTCACATTCTGATACATTATCAGTTCATCAACTATATTATTGTAATGGGATAAAAGAGAATCAGGAATCAACACTGAGAACTTGCTTCCTTATTTACCAACACACCATTCTTTTACCAGAACTTTAAAAGGAAAAAAATAAACCTTAACTATATACTTCTAAAGATCTCTTGTAGGATATCTATTTGAGGGAAATGGGCGGTTCAGAAATGTGAAAAATAAATAAAATATGTACTATTTCTTAGATACTGATTTGCCCACACAAAGGGGAATGGACCCCACAATTCAGCACTGAATTTTTATAATGCTATCTTATTAAAGGATGGAATATTCACTTCTTTAAACAATCTTTTGGAAATACTTTTGTTCAAAGAACGTTTCTCCACTGAATTTTGTAAGTGGAACTTTCTTCCTCGGCTTCACATGACACCAGACTACGTCAACTAGAAAAATCCCCTAACTGAAGGAGAAATCCTGGATGAGCCAGAAGGACTAAAACATGATGGAATATCAATGTAATGACCTATATAATTTTGTTATGTAACAATTCATAACAAAATTTGTTTTATAACAAATTTAAAATGGTGTGTATGTGCCCTTGCACATATGTAGAGATATATCCAAATGAATCATGGTTTGCAAAATAACCATTTTTTGTGAATATGGCTGGCTGAGCATGAAACATGAACTATAAAATAAGAAACAAAGCAACAGAAAATATGCAACAGAATAGCCAAATGAGATATGAAAAAATAATAGAGGAAATATTTAGGTCACCAGACATAACACAAGTCACTTTAACCTACTTTCTTCCCACAGGCTTTTTTCTCAATCCACACATACTTTGATTTGTTAACTACAACAGAAATTGTTTTAGAGATTGTTAACTACAACAGAAACTACAACAGAAATTGTAATGGATACTAGAACTAGTATAAAATAAAACAACCATATTACTTTACAAAAATATTGCAGTCATATCTGATATTCTGCTGACTTAACTAATTCTAGCCCTTTAAAATACAATTCTTTCCATCACTCAATGCAAGCAAACTAATAGGTCCAGCAAACTTAATATTAAATATATTTTTATATATTTTCCTCATGTTGACTCTTGAAATATGTTAATCCAGTTAACGCTTCCTGAATATTATTGCAGGAAAAATTAAAAGAGCCTCTGCAATAATGACTGCATTCTTAATAACATTAATAGCAATATTCTATTATAGCTTTTCCAAAACCAACACCATTCAGATGCATTAGACTAACTATGATAATCCATAGCTATTTTGTCTGGGGAATTATTTATCTTGATGAAATATGTTGAATCATAACTGCGTAATACAGAACAGGAAGAAACTATTAAAACACAGAGTAAAATGTTTCTACCTGCTTTCTGAAGCGGAGTCCTTTTTGTGGTTGTATTCTATCCAGCCAGTCTGCTTGAGCATTTTCAAAATAGTTTTGGAACTTGGTTCTGAGATGTTCATATTGCCAAATAGCAGCTGTTCCAAAAGCACAGCCTGAAAACTAAAGAATGTTAGGGATAGATTTAATCAAAATTTCAGACAAAACATGATTCATTAAGATGGAGACAGTAGCAGACATACTAATACAATGGAAATGTTCCAATTAAGCTACAAAAGAAATTGCATTGTAACATCAGTGATTACAGTAAGACAATACATGAACTCTGAATTCATGGGGTCTTCAGACTGAAAGTACAACAGTGTGACTTTTACATTTAAATACTCTGAAAATGCACCTACATTGTCCATACTGCTGCTGTAGATTGTCTAAACAAGCATTATCTTCTATAAAAATTCGCAGCATATTATTTGCTTCACAGTTTTGTTAATACTAATAATATTCTGTAGTGACAGAAAATTTGTGAACCCTTTGTACCATCTGTTATTCTGTATTACTGTAACCTACAATATATTCAGATCTCATGTAAATAAATGAACTCTGGTTAAAATATAACAATTCAAATGGTGTATATTTCATATTTTTATTGAACATATTGAGCCAATGTTCATTGGTCATGTTGGGAAAAGAGTGTGATAAGGGATATGCTGAGAGATGTTCCAATCAATCAGAGATTCAATGGTTGCCAATGAAATGTATTATGTCACATGACAACAATCGTAAACATCAACAGAATTCTTTTACGAAAAGAATTTTTTTTATTTCAAAATGGATGAATCAAACCTCTAACTTTAACCCAATTCAAATGTTGTTACATGATATGACCAAGTAGTTCATTTACAAAAGCACAAAAATATCAATGAGTTTGTGCACAATTTATCAATGATTCAGGAAAGGTTTGGTGAAGTTATTTCTGCTAAAGGAGATATGTTACTAAATCTAAAGCTTCATAAATTTCTTCCAACAAGGACAATGGTAGTTGGTTCATGGTGTTGAAAAAAGACATGACACAGTATATCATTTTAAGGTTTCTGTTTAACCATAAGCTCTTTACCTATTAATAGAACTCAAGGAAGCTTAGGTGACATTGTAGCAGACAGCAGTACAGGATTACAGATATTTCTAAATGGTTCACAAATATTCATTCATCAGAACTGCTGCCAACTACAGCAGTTGGCAGCAACATGGAATTATCAACAAATTATTACCCCAATTGTAAAGAAGAAAGGTTTCACTAGCTTCTTTAATGAACGGGAAGATTCATGAAAATCCAGGTCTTTAACTGGAGGTGTCAAACTGCTTTTGTGTAGCTTAGTGCCAGTTTTCAGTGCTGGTCTTCTGAATCCATTTTTTGGTTGTGTAAACAGAATAGACCTGTTGAAAGAATACATTTTAATCATAAATTAAGTTATCCTGTGGAAAAATGGGGACCAATAAAATGATAAGTAATAATAAAAAACTTTAATCATAAAATATTTTGAAATGTTTCCAACTTGCAAAGAAATATTAGTTTCTGTCAATCAGATGTAAAAGCAAACTTCCATTTCTACTGTAACTTTACTATAATGTACATTCTAGATGTACAGGCAATGATTGTACAAGAACATTGTCAAAATAAAAAAATCTCATATCCTATTAACTACCTTACTTGTCCTATTATGTAAATACATTATTTTTGCTTATATTCTACCTCAGGGATCCAGTAATATAAAACTGATACATGAAGAATGGTTTTCAGTGAAACCTTGCGCACAAAGAATTACAAATGAAATTTATAAAAAATTGCTTGTTACAATTGCAACCCATCTGCTATTCAACATTTAGAATACTTTGATGCAAGGAGACTCAAGGATGATTCATTTGTGGGGAAAAAAGTAACTTCTCTAAATTCAAGTTCTACTATCTATTATCTAGCAGTACTCTTCAGAAGAAACCTTCAGAAACTAGAATTTTTCACTACTCACTTAGAACAAAAACTATTTCTTCTGGTTGAGCAATTTTCAAATGTATTGCTTAAATACTCAATTGACAATATTATATGTGAGCACCTAACAAAGCATTGGCTTCAGGCTCAATCGCACCCCAAAGTACCAACACTCTCTGGAACCAGCTCCAGAAAAAGGAACCACCCATCAGCCCAGAAGGATACCACAACTAATAGTATTAGAAGTCAGTGAAAGATCAAGGACAGCATGACAGATATGCTACCATTCTGAGCCGACTAAAGGTTATTGGCAAGTGTGATCATTGCCATCTCAGTACTACAGCCAATCCTAAATCTTGATTGAAATGGTCCAAATTTTTCTAAGCCCAACCACCTTACAGGGTTGTTGTTTTGGAGGAAATGGAAGGAATAATGTTCACTGCTTTAATTTATGCAATTAAGTAATAAAGGCGGGATAAAAATATAAATCAAAATAAATCATGTGTGGCAAAGACTTTAATCCAATAATTACATCAAAAGAGTTTCACACAGCCGTTTCTTCAAACATTACGTATTCAAATATTGTTATGAATTGTAACGTAATAATGATGTAAAATATAGACTGAGTTATGCTTGTTTTAAATATTAGCAGTTATCCACAACTGGAGAAAAAACAAAGCCACTATACCCTTATGGAGAAGAAAATATTGCAAAAGTTAAAAGGTTCTGTTAGGCTGCCTATTACTGTCACCAGTTCAAAGACGAAAACATCCACACCCCAAATATCACACCCAAATATGATTTTTATGGCGAGTCAACTCCTTTCGCTTTCTTAGCATCCCTTCCTAGTGCTCTTAGCCGGGGACAGAAAAGGACTTCACTGTGTTTTCCCCCGATATAGTCCTTATAATAATTTAAGCCACTTTTCCCACCATTTCAATTTCCAAGAGTAGCCATCCGAAGTTTTGTGGCTTTTCCCCCCTATACTGCCCACGCTGAAGTTTGCAGTAGTATTGCAACTCCTCCCTCTATCCGCCTACGCTCCGTCGTAGCCCGTCAATGGCTATGTCCACACGCCCATCTTATTTCATCATTAACTACAGTTTGTAAATTAATCAAATACTTGGGCTCGCATGGCAGGCGCTTAACACGAAATTCACGCTAGGCGGAAATATGGATAGCTAACTTGTCAGGCAGAGGGCTTAGCAATTGAACGTTTAGCAATCCCTTCTCCGCCCACGGTTAACTCTATTTTTACCTGGAGTTATGTTATATCGTCTTACCTGCGGGCCCATGGTCCACCACCCCATAACTCTTGCTTCACCCAGACACGGCTATAGCACTTCCACCCCATTTTCTTCACCTTCCCAAAGTAATAGTTCCGGGTTAGCAGCCACAATTATCCGCCATCCTGAAGCCGCTGCCCTTACTCATCTGATGGCATCATGTCGGCGAAAGGAAGCAAGAAGGGTCCTATAGCTTTTCTCTAGCGTATGGCTGAGAAGGAATAGCATTAGTCCCGCCTCCGCACTGAAGTGGTTGGTTTCCGGGGTCTCTTCAAAGGCCAAATGACTTGTTGCCGCCCGCTTTCGCCCCCCTCCCCACGCGTTCCGTTCTAGTCTTTAAGCGCCATTTTAAAACAATTGAGGTCGTTCTTCCGCCTTTTAAAAAAGTTTATTTCCGCGCATCTCAAAGCTGACTCGCAAACAGTGACTTTGCCCTTGTAAAAGATGTTTGGGTAGTATAACATACGGAAAGAAGAAACAAAGTGCGTTCATTAATGTGGGCAAGAGCAATAAGAAGCAGAAGTCACTGCCAGGAGCATCTGCTCTGAAGAGTTATTGCTGTGACCAGCAGAGCTCTGGAAGCAGCCATGAAGAACACCTGCATTATAATGGATTTCTGGACTAGTACATTTCCAGAGGAAAGACCGCTATTCAGTATCTGTAGCATTTAATTTTGTCCATATAGAAAAGATTACAGATAATCTTGTGAGGATGTTTGAAGCAGGGCTTCTGAATTTAGGATTTCAGCATCTTTTCACTAACTGTGAAGTCTTTGGTGCTCTCTGAGTTTGGTTATTTGCTTGCAGATGTTTCATTACCCGACTACATAGCAACATCTATGCAAGTAAATGTGGAGCTTGCTTCCTGTTATATACAGTAGCTTGCCATTGTATTATTTGTATACAGTATACAGTAGTTTGTATACAGCTTGTATACAGTAGTTTGCCATTAAGTTAACTATATAGTTAATCCCAGGAACTAGGGCAAAATGATCAAATTAAGTGTGTATAAAAGTATAAATTCTTGTACTTCTGGTAAACGTCACCTTTCTGTGATATTCGGCACTGTAAGAAGTTAACACCACCCCTCTCCTAGAAAAATGAAATAGTCTAGGAAATATTTAAAAGGCACAATATTGTATTTTCCCTAAAGGAGAAACATGTTTCTAAAGACATAAACTCAGCTTCCTGCCCCCCCCCAAAGCAGATATTTTGGTGCCAACCTATCTACAAGACAAAAGGCTGGGCCAGCTTATCTACAAAACAAAAGATCTTCACCTTCAGGACATGATAGGATTAGCCCTCACTCAAGATCCAAACCAGAACAAAGCCATTAAGCCATAATAGGAATTGCCCAAGCCCCTTCATTACATCATCACCTAGCAAGATTCAACCAGGCTTGGGACTCAAGACAACCTACAAAGTTACCCCTGCGTGGCCCCATGGGAGTCTGACAGCCAATCAGAGTACATTTATTTTATTTTTATTTGTTTGTTTGTCAAACGTACATGATAGCAGGTATGAATATGAACATGGACATGAATGAAGGAAATGAATACAAATAAATGGGGACAGGAGGACAGGGACGGTAGGCACACTGGTGGGCTCATGCACACCCCTTTACAGACCTCAGGAACGGCATGAGGTCCACAGTAGACAGTTTAAGGTTGAAGCTGTGAGGGTTTGAAGATGTAACAATGGAGTCAGAGCATTTCAGGTGTTGACTGTTGCTGAAGTCATATTTTCTGCAATCGAGTTTGAAGCTGTTTACCTTGAGTTTGTATCGATTGTTTGCCCATGTATTATTGAGGATGAAGCTGAAGAAGTCGTTGACAGGTAAGACATTGTAGCAGACAATTTCTTACACACATTTCTTACACAAGAACAGAAAGCTCTAAGGCGAGGCCGAAGAGAGGGTATAAATTTCTCTCCCTCTCTCACCCATGTGCTCTTTTTTGCCCAGGACCTCAAACCAATGGTGGTCCTGTCCACCATTAAACCATCTTTCCAAGCAGTCTCCATGTTTCCAGTGTCTTTCTTCACACTTGGAACTGAACCCTGATGAACATTTCTTCCAACAGCACCCAAACTTTTTTTTTTTAGTTGTGGACCTGTCCATTTTGGATAACGTAATCCTCACATATACCGTAGTCATTAGAGGCCAAAACTTGGTGTACCCTTCATTTAGGAAGTTATCATGTAATTAATCTTTCGGCTGAAAATTTATTAGCAAGAATATATGGGGCAAAATTCCTAAACATTTTAAAGGTTTTTTTTCCACTGCTGAATGAAGTGTCACCTAGCATGGTATGTAGAACTCTGAGTCCCAAAGCAAGCATCTCTGAGGATCCCCTAGTGGTGAGAGACTTAAGGCACCAAGCTCCCTCCCCAAGTTGTAATAATTGAGGGTAAGTAGGAAGGAAAAACGAAAGAAAACAAAAGAGAAGGGTCACATAGCCGCTTCTTCTCACTGCAGCAGCCTTTGGCCTGAGACATTTATGCAGATACAGTTTGGACTGCTTTATCTCCCCTTCTTTTGCAAGGATGGAGGAATATGAGAGTGAGGAGAAGAAGAGTGCAGCCAGGAGCAGTTGATGGGGTGAGGGATGGGGTGAGCCAGTTTAGTCTAATGGTTAAGTGTCGGCCTAGAAACCAGGAGACTGTGAGTTCTAGTTTTGCCTTAGGCACGAAACTCAGCAAGGGGACTGCCCAATCACTCACTCTCAGTCCACTATTCACGTTCCCTTCTTGCTTCTCTCAAGCTCTTCTGCTACAGTTCCTACCAGGGCCCTGCATTTGAACTACCGTATCTAGGCTGCAAAAATCTGACTACTGTAGCTACTGGATATGGCTACAAAGAAATACAGAAAACTCTAGGTCTTTGCTGCTATTTAGTACACCTAACCCTTGATTTACAACTCCAATTGGGATCAGAATTTCTGTTGCTAGGCAAAACAGTTGTTGAATGAGTTGCTCAAAACACTACCTTTTTTTGCTACTGTTACTAAGTGAATCACTTGGTTGTTAAACAAATCTGGCTTCCTCGTTAATTTTTCTTGTTGGAAGGTGACTGGGAAGGTTAAAATGGTGATCATGTGACCCTGGGACACTGTATAAATAAATGCTGGTTGCTAAACCCCCAAATTTTGATTTTGAGATGCTGCAGTGGTCGTAAGTGTGAGAATTAGTTGTAAATCACTTTTTCAATGTTTTTGTAACTTTGAAATTGGTGCTAAATGAATGGTTGTAAATTAAGGACTGCCTGTAATCATCCGAATTTCTGCACTGCACATCTGGTAGCCCTACCGGCATGATCAGGTTTATTGAAGATTTGGGACAAAGAATGAATTGGCAGGGAAAAATCAATAAAATCCAAAATGGTTCTCTCCATTTCATCATATTTATACCACCTGCCCTATCCAGTTTTTCAAGAGTTGAGAGAAAATTATATAGCATGATAATTTACTGTATATATAACATGTCCCACCAAATTGAAATTGTCTAGGTGCATTGTAATGATCTGAGAACTGGCAACTCCCTATGCTATGTAACCATTCAGATTAAATTAGCCCATATACTATATTTTTAGAATATCACTTTTTCCCTTGGAAAAGAAAAAACTCATAGAACAAATTTCATTAAGTTTATTAAGTTTCACTATACAACTCCACATATATTTATTCAGAAATACAATGGAGTTCAGTAGTCTTTGCCCGCAGTTATG
This sequence comes from Pantherophis guttatus, assembly GCF_059756535.1. NCBI lineage: Eukaryota > Metazoa > Chordata > Lepidosauria > Squamata > Colubridae > Pantherophis > Pantherophis guttatus. The sequence goes on from NC_142068.1 coordinate 44,422,133, forward strand.
TACAGGATTGCAGCCTTCATTTGATCAATGAAGTCAATGAACTGGCTGGGAAGCCTTGATTTTTGGAACAAGTGATGTAAGGTCTTAAATATCACTAAATATTTACCTAACTTTGGCAAATTGACTGTCAAAATTTGCTCATACGACTCAGGACTAGAAGTGCTGCATAGGGTTATATATTAAGTTTATGTATTTCAAGCAGTTTAATTAATCTAAATATTATAATTTAGTTAATTTATTTTATTAACTGAACTGAAACTTGAATGCTAATTGAATCAATATTTTATCTGAGAATAACTTTTGATAAATAACATTTATTTTTGCATCTTAATATAAACATTAAATAACTATTTTATTGCTTGCTACCAACAGAATATCAACAGATAGAAATCTGCTTCTGTTTGCACAATTTGAGAAGGAAATTGCTTCATTATTTTTTTTTTTGTTAAATAATGGCTTTGAGAGCTTTTCAAATACCAGCATTGCTTCTTGTTTTTCTGAGTTTTATATTTTTACTTGCTACTACTACATCCAGCAATTGGAGAATATCAAGTATAGTCAATACTACAAATTGGAAGTATGAAGGTCTGTGGATGAATTGCGAAGCTACTTCATTGGGTTTCATTCAGTGCAATACATCGTACTTGCTCTTAAGTTCAGACAGTAAGTTGTGTTTTTATATATAAATGATGGGTTGCTTTTGTATTTTTAACACTATGAAATTGCAATATGTTTATTTAATATTATATGTTATCAAAATACATGAAACAATATTTATGCAAATCTATACACTTTCATAGAATTCGTAGAATTCTCTGATTTAATACTGGGTTGAACTTATTTGTTACTGAAAACATTGACAGTGTTGAAAGCAACATATAGAAATAATATAGTTTGCCTGCATTTGAGTCATGTCAGCACTGCCAGTAGATAGAGTGTAGAATTATATATACTCTCTATGGCTTTCCTTTTCTTTGATGTTTGAACATAAGTCTATGCCAGTCTCCCTATTTTCTGATATCTGTCCCATGTGTATATTTTTTGTTTTGCATGTTTTATTGAATTTTTTAATATGAGATGCTAGAAAAGGCTTTAATTATTCTATCCTTAATATGCTGTAAAAGACTTTAGAACTTGAATTTCAAAAAGTTTACATTTATATAAACATTAAGACTGGAATCCTTCATGGGAACCATTGAGGCTATTAAAATATATTTGCTTTACTCTAGAAAAAGAAGAAAAAAATTAAAAAAAAGAAAGAAAAAATAAATTTTTAAAAAATCCCAAAAGTTATCACAATATAGAAAAAATATCATTTTAAACTCCATTTTCATAAATCTGAAATGAAATTGTCTTTCCGTAATAAAAAAAATAATCTTCAATCATATGATTCTTCCCCAAATCCTATGAACAAACTTATGAAAATTTGACCAGAATAGGACAATTGTGAGACAAGTTCATATTATATGTGTAAGTCCTCTCCATCATTTTATATTTTCAGCAAAAATATTATCTGAAACATCCAATAAATATGAAATAATTGGGTCCTGTGCCATTAAGAGCTTTGTAGGTAACTGCCACCAAGTTGAATTGAACCCAGAACATACTGGCAACCAATGCAGTTTGCAGAGCCAAGGTTAACTTATTAACTTATAGAAGCATAATTCCCTGCCCATGGTGTACTGTACCAGCTACAGCTTGAAGGTCAATAATTTGGTCAAAGACATTCTGGACATTTTACAATATTGATGTAAAAATAATAACCTTTAGGCCCACCACAACATGCAGCCCACCAAGCTGCCTTGTATGTACAGCATGCTACCGGGTTTTTTGGGGTGTTTTTTTTTTAAAAAACTCAACAAATGTGCTGTTGCTGCTTCCAGGAAGGAGCCATCGCTGCCTTGAAGATACATTGCCAAGGGCTTTCAGGCATGTGGAGGCTATAGCAAACAGGAAGACCTGCCACTAAGGCAATGGTCATATAAGCAGGGCTTGAATTGGTTCTACAAAACTAATTTGAGAAAACACCTCAGACAACCATTCCATAGTTCACACAACAATAAAATGAGGGAAGACTGAAGCATGTTCAGACTTACAAGATTTTGTTACCATAGTATTACAATAACAATACTGTAGTCCCAACCTATATGGTGTTGGTGCTTAATTTTGCAGAGAGAGAGACAGAGACAGATTCCAAACCTTCCTGGTATGTCTTTCTTTGATGTGTGTGTTCACATATTTATTCAGTGAAATAATTTGCTGAATTGAAAAATATCTACATTTGAAGTCTATATTTATATTATGTTATGAAAAGAAAATAATATAAAAGTTTCTTCACTCCAAAGTGGTTGATCTTTTTGTGAAGGCATATTATTTGATTTACCTTCAAATTCTTGCCATTTCATAGGAATTATAAATATTAAAAATAAAACAAATAAATTCGTCCATATAACTTTTTCTGTGTAAAAAAATTAAATTTGTATTTTGAGAGACAGAGTATATAAAATTCTAGTGCTTTGAAATAAAAGGAAGAAAAGCAATAATTTTATGATGGTTGGGATTGATTTGTGACAAGGGTATAGCTTTGTATAATAAAAGAACATTCTGCTTGTAAAGACTAATCTTGTGTCCATGAAATGGGGCAGTTATCTGATGTATTAGTGATACAATGCTCTGCATTAATGGTAATTGGTTATTTATTTATGTATGTAATATATGTAAACAAATCATCTGCTTACATACATTGAATAATGTCACATGCCCTCGTCACCTCTCGCCTTGACTACTGCAACGCTCTCTACATGGGGCTCCCCTTGAAGAGCACCCGGAGGCTCCAACTGGTCCAGAATGCAGCAGCGCGGGTAGTGATGGGAGCAGCATGGCGCTCCCATGTAACACCGTTCCTGCGCGAGCTGCACTGGCTCCCAGTGGTCTTCCGGGTGCGCTTCAAGGTGCTGGTTATCACCTTTAAAGCGCTCCATGGTATCGGGCCTAGCTATCTTCGAGACCGCCTGCTGCTACCGACGACCTCCCATCGTCCCGTGCGCTCCCACAGAGAGGGCCTCCTCAGGGTGCCATCAGCCAATCAATGTAGGCTGGTGACCCCCAGGGGAAGGCCTTCTCTGTGGGGGCACCTACCCTCTGGAATCAATTGCCCCCAGAGATAAGGAGAATCCAAGACCTTAGTGCCTTCCGCCGTGCCCTTAAAACCCACTTTTTCCAGCAAGCCGGGCTGGCTTAAGAAGAAATTTTAAATGTTTTAATTGGTTTGGATTTTTAATTTTGGGCCAAATTTATATATATTTTAATTATTTTTTAATATTTGTATTTTATGTTTTTTAATTCTGGCTGTACACCGCCCTGAGTCCTCAGGGAGAAGGGCGGTACATAAATTTAAAATAAAAAATTTTTTTAAAAAGATTTATAGCAACTGTTGGTTTATTTTTCTTCAATGTTGTTTACTTCTCATCTCCCCGAATTATTCTTTAGAAGCAAAGCTATACAGTACGTTCTCTCTTAGTTCTTTGCTTCTTTCAGATAGTTTAATGCTCCTGCTTTTCTATTTTCATCAATTGAAGTGTGCTGGTTACTAGATGTGCAAACAGTTGAGAGATATAAGTAGGGATAGTGAAAAGTCCCACGATAAATTCAGTAATTTCGTTTCTTTAATCAAGAGAAAAATATTATATACCTACCTAAATAACTCAGGTTGGGAATCTGCTTGAGGAAAAGGTTGTATATTCCCCAACTACAGTTTTTCTCTTTCAATATTTTATTTATGCATCTTTCACATAGCAACATGAGTAGCTGAGTACACAGAAAGTAATTTGAAACATCATAATAGATAGTTCTGACTACAAGAGATACTTGAATATTAGAAAGCCATGACATTCTGCATGCTATCCACTTTGCTTCCAGTCAAGTTTTGATTAATGGATGGAAAGGCAACATCCATCATTTGCTCTGCACTAAAATCAAAAACTCTGGTAATTTTTTTTCTCTCCTGCAGCTTTTATTCAAATATGTCGAGCTCTGATGATTACATCCCTGGTGTTGGGGCTGTGCGGAACTCTGCTGGCATTACTCAGTTTGAAATGCCCTCAGCTTGGTTTCAGTGATGAAAGAAAAAAAGGAAAGATTTCCATGATGAGTGGAATGGTATTTGCTTTGGCAGGTGAGAAATCGTATAATGGACATTTATGAAGGGAAAGTTTCTTAAAGCTATGTAGAAATATCTTGATTTATTCTTAACTGGTTCCTTGGGAGACCTTGTCATTTGTATTAAGTAAGGGATGGGATGAGCTAAAGGAAAAAATATATGAAAATAGGTTAATTGAAAAGTTTCTTTAGAGTGATTTGGAAAGCAATAAAAGTATAATTCCCTTAGATGTGTTCTGAATCTGAGTTATTATGACACAGTTTAACTATGTTTACTTAATTGCTTATGACACTTAACTGTCCCCTTCTGAGAAACAAACCAAACATATTAACTTTTTTTTTTTAAACAAATGACTGCTCTAAATTTATTTGCAGTGCTAATTTTTTATTTCTAGGATAGGTCACATTAGTTCTCTGAAATAGCATTGAAGAGGAGATATACACAGTACATTTAAAGGTGATTTTCACAAAATGAAAAAAGAATACAAGTCCGAACTCACTGGTATTTTTTTCTCCATTTGTATGAAAACAAAATATACTTCTTAAGACTGGATGTTTTGTGTCACAATGTCACAAAGAGTTATAACCCCATAAATGGAGGCCACTAACTTACAGAACTCAGCATCAACAGAGCCTATTTCTTTCTATTTTGTCATAGAAAACATATTCTCTTTTTTTCTTTAGGTGATTTTGCTAGTAATTTAATTAATTTTAATATTTTAATTTCAAGGCTGCCCAACTCTACAACTTTGGGCATGGTACAATTAAAGAAGAATGAAAGAAAACAACATACTTCCACAAAAAGGGAACACAACCAACTGGAAGATTAACACTATAACTATAAATAATTATTTAGTGTAAACACTTCAGAACAGTAATTATATGGGGCTTCTCTGGGTATTTATTTCAGTTTTAAAAAATACTACCAAATTCATATGATCTTTCCTCGGATGTTTTAATTTTGCTAACTATGTGTCAGTTTGATTATATATGCATACTAGTCTGTACAAATCATACAGGTGCTTATAAATGAAATGGTCTTCTAAGTCCTTTCTAGCAAAATATATTTTAAGCATGACAAAAAGACCTTGAGTGAAGAACCTTCTTCCAATCTTTAAGCATTTGAGGTAGTTTTGTAGTTTCAAGGAATAGATCCAAAAGTCCTTTGTTTGCAGATGAAATGTCTTATCAAATGATTTGCATGACCGTAATACAGGTAATTTTCATCTGTATTTAATCTGTACTATTTGGCCAGGTGTCTCATCAATGGTTGCTCTTTCGTGGTATGCAGTAAATATTATAACTGAGGTTTTTGATCCTTTCTATGCTGGAACAAAGTAAGTCAATATTTCTGTATATTTTAGTTCTGTTTGGTATTTTTTTTAGCATTACCAAACAGCAGAGGATTGTGGGTGCTAATTCACATCTATTGTAATACGTTTGACATTAAAATTGTGTTGGGTTTCTTGTTATGTCTGTGCACAAAGATTAACACAATTAACAATAATGCTGTCATGCATTATTGCAATCTTTCTCAATTTTACCACTATTGAAAATTCTGGGAATGGAAAGTGCCCAGGTTGGGAACTTACTGGTTTTTCTTTTCTCAATACTTGATGTCTGTCTCTTGGACATATTGGAGTGCATGGGAAACAAGGACTCACCTTAATCTTTCTTCATCATTGATCTTTGTAATACAGATGTAACATATCACTATAGCCCTTTTTTATCATCCCACTTGTGTGCATTCATCCCAGTTGTGCAAAAAGCCTTTAATTCTTCCATCCCCGTGTATCAGTAGCCTGGAGTTCTTTGAGCTTTCTTCTCCCTAAAATCAACTTTCTTTTGTACCAATAATTGTAACATATAACAACAAAGCATTTGATTGTATGTGGTGTTTGAATATGATATGTATGATCTTTATTCTAGATATGAAATGGGATATGCATTGTATCTAGGTTGGACTGGTTCCCTTCTTTCCATAGTTGGGGGAATCCTGTTGACATGTTCATCATGCAAATGAAATCAAAGGTATTTAAGGTGAATTATTCATCTTTAAAAAAATCACAGGTTAAATAGGATTTGTCTAGAGTGCATTTTAAAGGTCCAGCTGTGTACTAAAAAGAGAAATTAAGCATTAGAATCACAAGCCATTTCAAACAGTCTATAGGAAGAAATCCTTTACTTTATCAGGGTTTTTTCCATTCTCATGGTAAAATTCTCCCCTTACTGTAGTTATCTCAGAATAACAGAACGTCAGACAAGAGAAAATGAAGACTGCTGATATTCATGGGGTAAAGCTGGTGGGAGCAGCTAAGCCCTGAATATAAATACACTCCTCGAGTGTATTGCACACTCCTCGAGAACACAAAAAATTCCCCCATGAAGTTTCCCAATGCTGTACTAAGAGGAGGCAGTCTTTTAGATGATCAGATTTAATATTTCATTTGAATGTTTGGAGCCATTTGTTTCTTCTCTTCTGGAGATTCAAGCTATTTCACATATCACAAATCAACATAATACACACAGTATATTCTTGGTATCCTTCCTTTTATCCACATTTACTTACTTACTTAGCATGTGGTATATCATACATGGACTAGCAATATATGTTAACATTTCACCTAGATTAGTAAAACACAATAAAATCTAAATGTGTACATAAAAGATCTGTGTTCAAATACTAATCACACTGATTCCTAAGAATACTTTTAGATTCCACATAAGCTCCATAAATATTCTCAGAAAATGAAAATAGTGACTCAGCCCAGTGCTTTTGTCATTTCTAAATTCCTTCTCCACCCCACCTCACCCCATCCAAATATAAGAATATAAGAACATTACAGAACTAGACAGATGCTGAGATTAGCCACAGCACTTTAAATAAACTGTTTTGCTCTGGCCACACTTTGGCATTTTGTGAAGGGGCATGCCACTTATCACAGGCATTTTCTTTTTGATACTGTCAAAATGCCCCATGATCCAAAAAAGATTGTAATGTTCTGGTCAATACTAGTCTTGAAAACTTTGTAAACTAAAATTCTGTTACATCTTTCATTTTCATCACCAAAAATATAAGCTGCTTAGACCCGAAACCAGGCCTAATTACTGTATATATGTGTCTGATTATATATTTAGTTTTATGTATGTAGATGTTTTCTGTTAGCCACCTTGAATGATGAGGGATGGAAAGGTGGGGAAGCCAACTACATTATATTTGCATTTAAAACTTGAAAACAGCTTAGTTTTACTCAGCTACATCTATTTCATTAAACTATTTGCACAGAATGTATGCTTTTTAGCTTCACATTTGTTTGCAGTTTAACAATATGGAGTGTCTATGGATTTGATACTATCTAGCTCAATTATAATAAACAAAGAGAGTGGGAAATGTAATATATTTATCTCTATTTTTAATTACAGAGAACATGGATATCGTTATGCAACTTCAGGAACAGTTAATGAACCACAAATTTACATCAAACAGGCTAAGACAGTCACACATGTCAAAATTATGCTTAACATTTTATTTAAAACATATTTACATTTGATAAACCAATTCAAAACAATGCTATGCAAACTTTTCAAAAGGAGCACTTTGCAAAGTATGCTAATGCGTACAACCCATATCTCCTTCAAGTGTTAAAGCATCCATTGCATCCTCTGGAAGGCTTGCAACAGCTGATGAAAAACCTTCCCTGGTTGCCTGTTACTGTGTATGTGCACATTCAACACAGAAACAACCAGAAATAGCTCTTGAAGCAGCTGCAAAGCGTTCCAAATAATGTAGTGCTTTAATATTTCATGGAGGGGGGCTTCACTTATGCTTACAGAGTTTGTGAAGCATCTTTGTCTAATGCTTTGGCACAGCCCCAACACATCTCTTCCTCTGTAACATTTACCTTAGTGTGCTCTCCCATTTGCTAGCACCATGCTATAGCAATAGTTGGTGTTGCCATCATCTTATCATCAGTCAAAAAGTTTAAATTGTCTTAGCTATATTGGTGTTAATGTTGTGTTTTCTTCCTATTCTGACACTAAGAACAAACTCAAGATGTGCAAAATCTGTTGGGATTTGTAACCCACACTGATGAGCTTGGAGGAAGGCTCAGGAAGGGACTTGCATGTGAGACAGAGAATCTCACAAAAAGGTTTTCTGCCCACCCAAGATAGATGAATGGCATTTTAGCTCAAAAGTGGGAAAAGGTCCTTAAGTAGCTTATCATTTTAGTCTGAATATTATAATAAACATTATGGTATATAAAAAAATCATGAAAATTATTTAAATCACATAATCATGTAAAATGACATATCTTTCTTTGCTAAATGTACTATGTCACATTATTTTGGGACTTTATAAAGATATAATAATATGCAGAATAAAGCTACTTAAAATTCTGGAGGATTGAGAGTATATTAAAAACAGTATCTGGGAAGGAGCTAATTCTGATTTCTCAAGTATTTTTCAATAAAGATAGATGATAGATAAGAGTTATCAAGTCATTATTGACTTCTGGGTGTTGCATGGACAAACCCATCTTGTTTTCTTGGCATCATTTTTGGGAAATTGCTACTGCCTTCTTCCTATGATCTTGAGTAACCCAAAATCACACAAAGTCACGCTCATGATCTTGTTTCTAGCCAAATTGCATTTAATGATTATATCAAAGTTGTCCTCAAAGCAGAAGTGGCACTTCTCCCTCCAAAAGATTTGGCCAACCCATTATAGCTGCATTTAATTATACTTAAAATTGAGCAGATTTCAGAGATTTGAATTATGTCTTATTGAAAGGTTTGTACAGAACTTTTCAGCTAGTTTTTTAAGACTGCAATAATAAAGTAGGTGATCCCAGGGCTTTTTTTAGTATATTAGATTCAGGTGTTACCTAGAAGCATCTTAAATCTTCCTCTTTAAAGAAATTTCCCAACATTGTAATCTAAATCAATGTATTTATTATGTGAAATTGTATTTGAAGAAAGACTTCTTTGCTGCTGTCTTTGCAAATGGTCTTCATATTTCTGCAGCTGAGACCAAAATCCTGCATTAGGCTCTGCCGTTGGTCTGGCATTCTTCACAATCTACAGGGTAGGGGGGAAAGCACATTGCATTTATTATAAGGACTTTTTCTCCCAAGCCTTTTGTCCTTATAAATTATAAAAAATATAGAATGCAATTGTTATAAGAATTATAGTTCAGTGGTAGAACAAGTATTTTGTATGCAACAGGTCCAAGGTCCCATCCCAATCATTTCCAGTGAAAAGGATAAAACAGCTATGAGAGGGAAGATGCCACCACACCCAAGGTCTACTGCTAATCAGAGCAAAAGATGATAAGGTAGAAAGAAGTCTGATATGAAATAAGGCAACTTCCTGAATGTAGCCTTTTCCCAATAGCTCTGGCAGGGCTATGAAGTTAGAAAGCAGTTTGATAGACCAACTTATTCTTGTTGGGAGGTTGTTACTTCCCTCCTAACTTCCTGCTTTTGTCATTTTTTAAAACTTTCTTTCTGATTGGAGTCGATGACCAAGGACAGAGATGGCTAACCTTTTTGCTGTCACGTGCCAAGTGGGGACAGCGCGGGGAGGTCGCGCACGCACATGCCCACATTCATAATTCAAGGTGCCCCGTGCATGCGTGCACAACCCCCCTGCGCTCCCCCCACTTTTGGCATGTGATGACACAGTGGACTCGGTAGGCCTGTTTTTCACCCTCCCCAGGCTCCACCCCACTGGAGGCCCTCCGGAGGCTGGAAACAGCCTGTTTCCCAACTTCCGGTGGGACCAGAAGACCCATTTTTCGCCCTTTCAAGGCTTCCAAGGCTTTCTAGGAGCCTGGGAAGGCCGAAAACAGCCTTCCCCCCCCCCAAGTTCCCGGGAAGCCCTCCGGTGGCCGGAAATGGCCCATTTTCCGACTTCCGGTGGTACCGGAAAGCCTGAAAATCAGCTGGACAGCATGCACATGCACGCTGGAACTGAGCTAGGGCAATGCTCGCATGCCCACCAATATGGCTCCACGTGCCACCTGTGCCTAGGTTCGCCATCATGGACCAAGGATTAGAGAGGCATACTCATAATTTGGAGAAGGTATGATTTGAATTGGATAAACTCAATATTTAGATGTGTGCATCTAAAGACTGGTTTAGCTTTCTGTGACATAGCTGAAGTGCAATTTGCAAATAAAGAAAAATATTAAATTGTGTTAGGCAAAGAAGCAGGAATTGATGCCCACCATTTATGAATTGGATTGTATAGAATAAATTAAAGTTAATGAAATGATTTCAAGAAATACTAAGGAACACACACACCCCCAACATTTCTTTCTAGAGTCAAGATTGAAGGCTATACTAATTCTGGAGTAATACATTATTGTTTAAGAAAGTCAGAAGTTTGGCTCAAGCAGCAACATCTCTCATATCCACACATTTCCTGTTTAACATTGTTGCTCAGTCAAGAAACAACACAAAAACTGATAGCAGATGAGAAATTATAGCATGAGTATCTAACTTTGAATCTCAGGGTGGGAGAACATGAATTATTTTGCTTTCCATAGGAAAAAAAAAGAAAATAGAGAAATAAGTGATGCTTCTCAAAGCTTGCAAGTAAAAGTAGCATAGACATTTCATTTTTGAAATGTCTGGCATTAACAAAATATTATATTATATAATTGTTGGAAGTATAAACTTTTATCAATTAAGTTGACAAATTTCAGTTTATGGATTTTTTTTGCTTTCAATCATATATTAAAATAATTTACATTTAGTCTTCAGAGTTCACTTTTTTTACGTTCCCATTAGAGTTAATCAGATGAGATTTAAATTAGCTATTATCATAATTCAATTGTGTTTTGGCACTTTCATTAAATTCCTTTATAAAACAAAATGCTGAATCATTGTTACTGAGATGGCCAATGTATTCCATCCAGTTAAATATTTAAGTATTTGTTTCATACACCGTCAAAATATAAGTCCATTTAATCAGATACAGAAGTAATTTTTATTTTCAGCATGCTCACAGTACCTCAAAGGCATCCTTCAGCCTGAGCTTTCGATGCTTCATCAAGTAAGCAGTGCAGATAGTTGTAGATCTGCTGCGACCATTTTTACAGTACACTAAGCACTTTCCGCCTCTTTGGATGGTGTCTTCCATGGCATCGCTGCAATGCTCAAAATACTTATACAGGTCCTCCGAAGGATCATCAAAGACAGGGATTCTCAGCAATTGGCCTTGCTGAAAGCTTGGGAAGGGCTGCTGTCTGGAGACATTGATACAGAACGTGATTCTCTCTTGACTAAGGAGACTCTCACAGCAGGCTGACCTAGAATTGCTAATGAACAAGGAATCAGAGACCTTGCAGAGGGACAACATTTGGTGGTGAATGACAATATCACAGCAAGAGAAGTGCTGCTTAAGATTTCGGGGGGGTGGGGGGGCTGAGAAGAACAGGAAATATGGGATGCCCAAAAGTAGCGTGAGGGTAGATTGTTTGGATCGCTTGTTCTTTAGCCGTCTGTGCACTGTGCTATATTTATTCTGCTGGCAGCCTCAAGGATTATATTACAGACTGTTCCACCCTTCTCTAAAATTGCAGCAGTTTGATTTGAGCCTGTTTTATACAGCAAATATATTCAGTTCAGTAGTCTAGCTCCGGATCAATAAACCAAAGCAATAAGGCCCTTCAAATCTACAGGGGGAGCATAAGCTATGTTTGAAAGCATTTAGCATGCTGCAAGACCACAATAACACAACAAAGCAGCTGATTAGATTTCCTAGTACAGTATTGGATAAGAGTGATCTTAATCATGGTATCAATGTGTCAATATTTATCAAAGTCAAGCTAATGTGTTGAAAACTTTAATCAGTAGAGAAATGATTATATAATGTATTCTAACCCTGGTCTATAAAATTTCTATACTTACCCGAAACAGCTAGATAGTGGCACAGCAATCTCAGAGCTAAACTATAAGTATTTACCAGGAAGGACAAGTAAAGGATCTGCAGCTAGGTGAATGGGCTCAGTTACAGTGGCAATAGGTGCAATATTGGAAGATCTGAAATATCAGATTAGGGAGAGGTTGTCATGAAGAAAATCTATGTGGTCACTTGGAATAAAAAATGACTTGATGGCACATAATCAATAATCAAATTTACCAGTCTGCAAAGGTAACATTTCGTGCAAGGTAAAAAGAAGTCCTTTTGTATCACTGATGTTACAGAATGGTGGTTATTCCTTCTTCAGCTCCTTCATTTGTCCAGAAAGTTCATAACGAAGAGACCAATTAATACACACGTGGATATCTAAATTAGACTGGACATATTGATAGCTATTTCACATCAACTCACAAGATTCCCACAATTTTTACAACATTAAAAATAAAGTTCAAAAATAATTGTAAACGCATACGATTAATGCAGCATTTGAACAATATTAAGATCAGCAAAAAAATAAATTTTGATGTAAAATCATTCCAAAATTCTCTATTCGCTATGGCCAACAAACAGCTCAGCAGAGAAGAAAATCCAGGAAAAGCTTCCTTAAGTCAATGGAAATTTTTGAAGAATTTGAAAGCAGAGTGGAACTATGGAAAGCTACAAAGAACCAACACTGGATGGAACCAGTGGAGGAGCTGGCACCTGGGTCTGGCGAAAGCTGGGAAGTACGGAAATTGTTGGATAGTCAGCACACGGGTACAAGATCCAGAGACACTCTGAACAAATGGGGCTATCCGATGGCTTCTGTTGCTTGTGATTGTGACATGCAGAGAATAACACATATGTATCCCTTTGTATTCCCATCAGTGTACATTTGAGAATCTCATGGCAGCACAATAATGCAACTAATGTTGCTAGTTTCTTGGCAAGATATGTTTAATTTGCACATATTTTAATCTTGTATTTTATATTTAAATTTTTTTGTCATATAATGTGCCTTTTTTTAATTGTGATGCTTCTGTCATGAATAAACTAACATTCCAGAGTTGGTTCTTTGGAATAGTAATTTGTGCACATTCTTTCAATGATTTCTCCAAAGGCAGTTTTTATGCCGACAACATAAATCAGATACCAAGCATGTGAGTATATGGAAAAACAGACAGTATATGTAACAAGTTTGCAGTATGTTATCAAACATAAAGAAAATCAATAGGTTAGGAAAACACGTGGCATTTTAATGGAGTCTCAGTTTAAAGAAATGGCACAAAACTACATATACACATCTACTAAAATTGCCAGTGTCTTTTCCCTGTTTGGGGAAAGTACTAAGACCCCTTCCCATAACTAATGAGAGTTCAAGGAGTTAGAAGAGGATTAAGGCAAACAGGCAACAAAGCCCAGTACATCCATGTTCAAAATAAAACTGAATCCTTCCCATACTTGATGCATCACAACTGTAATTTTCTTATAGCTCTCTACCATAGGAAGAATGTACCTCAAATATATCAAATCCCGTAAAGGTATAGTTTTCTAAGTTAGGAAATACAAAATGATATTGAATTTCTGTTTGGACATTACATAATGGAGACTATGATTAAGTACTATCTTTTCTTGTATGGAATGTGTAGGAATGATAGGTTATAAGTATCTGAAATATAAAAATTTAATGCTAGAGTTGATGTTTACCAGAACATTCCAGAGGTTTTTATAGCTCCTGATAAAAAACTTCCTCGGAAACAGTTTTCACTGGACTACCTAATCAAGAAACCAAGAATGCACATATTGACACACAACTCGCCATGTGGAAAATTAAACTGAAATCTACCATGAATTAAGCCTGTGAGAGGTGCAATGAAAGCAGTCCAGTTCAGAAGATCAAGTGCCAGTATTGGATCTCAAAAACATAAGCTTCATGGTTCAGTTGAAAGCTTGCTAATATGGGCAAATCAGCATCTTGCTCTGAATGATGTATTCAAAATAGAAATAATTACCACTCAACTCACAAGGTATATGTGAGCTCGAAAGATTAAAAAAGATTTTGCCAAACAAAAATAAGGTGATCAAGTACAACTCCACAATGTGTGTTGCAAGCTATATAAATGTGTCACCTATTGCTAGTACAACACAATATATATTGCAAACAAAATGGCTGAATCCATAATTTTATTGCAAGGGAGTTTTATTTGCAAAACCATGAAATTTGAAAAATATGTTTGTCTCAGGGGAAATAAAATTCTATATAAAATTCATGAACAAAATATTTGATACAAATATTCATAAAAGGGTTATAGTGAAAACCCTGACTGATATAACTATTACTGTCCTAGCCTCCTATCCCACAAGGCAGCCAGTAATTAAAGGATATTAGGCATGAAAAATAATGTTTGGAGGATAAAGACCATTCACTTTGTGGAATATTTATTAAGGTAATTCAATATATTAAATAAGACATGAGCTGATGGAGCACTTTTAAAAATTAAAATAAGTTGCTACAAATTTCTAGAGAAGGAGAAAGAAAAAAATTCCCAAATGTTTTTCCCAAAGCAAGAAAAGCATCAGGGAAAAAAGGCATTCAGTTCTGCTACTAGCCAAACACTTTCCAGTGATCTGGAGTGAACTATGAAAAAGACTTGATAGTACATCATCATCATCACCATCATCTTCATTAATGAAATATCAAAAGTTCTTTTTCCTGCACTGCAAGAGATCCTGTGTGCCTCTGCACATGTCATCTACATAATGCAGTTGAGTGTGGGGGGAAACTAAAGCAGAGAACCCCACTTTCCACACTCCTGAGCACCCATAAAGCCAAAAGTGCAGAAAATTCTGCATGACTAGAGAAGGCTCATTTCCTTCCCAAGCTAGGTTCTGAAATAACAACAGCCCTATAAGTACCACGCTCTTCACTCAGATTCTCAGTTAGTATTCCTTTGTGGAATGGGAAGGTTCTCATGAAGGTATTTCATGCTCCCTTGCTCAGAAAAGTCAGAAACAATGTGATTTTCCCCACGTAGCAACCACTTAGTCGTCAAGAGCCCCTCAATTCCCACTGGCCCACGGGCATGGATCCGTGATGTGCTGATGCCCACCTCAGCACCTGAAAAGGAAAGATAAAATAAAAATGAATTTAAAAAGAAACAGAAAGGGGGAAATACTTTCTAATGTTACAGGCCATGTTATCCAGATCATGTTTTCCCTCATTTCAAAATCTTGCCAGCATTTATTCATTCTTACTCCTTACTCAGATTACCAAGGTTCCTTTTCTGACACAGTGTTAAATGGAAAGCAGTTAAATGTGTTCAGCCAATATCTGGTATATTTCTATTTAAATTGCATCCTCATGCTAAACGCCTACATATTTTCAACTACAGCTCTTACTTTATCATTCATGTCATACCCTGGTTGTTACAGACTGCTGTTGACAATTGCTTCTTGATTGGTTCAATTACATCTTTCCCACAATACTTCCTGAATAGGGCATTTTAGCAACATCTTACACTGGTTTTATACACTCTGCTCCTTGTATAACCTCCACCTCATTAAGATTCTTCCTGCATTTTGGCTTAAATTATTCTAATACTAAAATATCCCAAAGCTTTTCAAGGCAGTTTAGCAAATCCCCTTAAAATATCAAATGTCAAAAAGAAAGTCAATCATACTTGAAATGCAGATAGGTTTAACCTCAAGATAATGTTTTGTGTTTAGCTTCAAGCATGCAGAGAGCAAGTAGCACATTCCCTTACCCAGCCCAAAACGATAGCCATCTGAGAAGCGAGTGCTGGCATTCCAGAACACACAGGCACTATCCAGGTGCTGTAGGAAGAACTCTGCTGTTTTCTCTGAAGATAACAAAAAGGGAAAAAATCATTCTTATTGAATAACCTGTTTTATAATACCATTATGTTGCTGTGGGCAATTCTAATGCAGCAAAAATCACCTCTTTGAACCTGTTCTATGTGTTGCACTATTTTTTTTCATTAATGTGATGCTAAGATAGTTTGCACGATACTTGCAACTAAGGATCAGATATTTTGTCATAGATAATTCTGTAAATTATATTTCTGAAAATAGAACCTGCAGCACAAATACCTGTGGCCACACTAAATTCTCACTGGAGATGGCAGTCTCAGCAAAAGTATTAAAAGTACTCAAAGTACCAGCTCCAAGCCCTGCTAATCACTCCGTTTGTATGTGGATACATTTTTTTGGCCAATAGAGGGATGCATCCCAAAGAATGATCATTCTGTCCAAATAGATCAGTGGAAGAAGCATGGAACAACAGGCACCTGAGAGCTCTAGCAACATAGAGCAGCCTTGGAGACAAATAATTAAAAACAAGTCATAGGGAGGCCTCTTTCAGATGTTACTTATGAAGTAAGAATGCCACAATATATTCCATCTGCATTTCTCTGGAAACCTGAGGAAATGCCGGTCATATCAAGGAAGGTGACAAGAGCATCTTTCCTTGGGAGCTTTGTTCACAGATCTGGGACTGGAAATGCTAGTGAGGAAGCTGCTGTAGTTAGAGGCAATGGCAGAGGGGGAGGGGGGGAGGCAAGTATGCATTGTGGCATTATGACGCAAACTTTGCCCTTGCATACTTCTATATATGTTGTGATGGAAATACAAAAGGACAGGGCTTGTTTTGTGATGTCATGATGCAGTTTTGTCATTTTGGTATGATTAGGATTGAGTTGTGGCCCATATCTTCAAATGCAAGGGAAGAGAGGCAGGAACATGGGAAATGTCACCTTCTTAAACAGGAACTTCAGAAGCAGCCTTTGTGCCAACTGTGTGAAACCCTCACACAGACATGTGCATTTTTCTGCACCAGAGGAGTTGATTTTGCCACTAACCATTCTCTGTGATGATTACATCTGTGTGGGAGCTCCCATATTTATGAATGTGCTCAATAGCATCTTGTACACTGTCCACCACTTCAATGCAGCATTCCAGGTCCCCATATTCTGTGCGTAGTGATTTTACCTCTGAAGGGCTAAACGTAAGATAGGAGGCAAATTTGGGGCCAGCGTGTACCTTTACCTAATGAAAGACAAATACACTTTACTATGCATTCTTTTCCTAATCATTTTTTGCACAAAACAGTTTGGCTACATAGATGACCCAATTCACACATTGAACAACACAATCACTTGCCTAATCATGATTGAAGTAAGCCTTAATTGGATTTGCACATCTTATTAAACTGTAAGTCGCAAGTTGCTGAGTGTATTTTCATACAACCAAATATTATTACATTATTTGTTAAATTTATATTGTGCCTTTTCTCTATGAGCTCGAGGTGGCTTACATGAGCGATTATTTTACCCCCGCAATTGACCTTGTAAGGTAAGTCAGTCTGAAAGGATGATTGGCACAAAGTTATCCAGAGAGTGAAGTATGAATCCAGCCAAGTAGATTAGAGTACTAGATGTTGTGTGTTTGCATGCAGAGTACCCAATTCAATCAGTGGCATTTCCAGAAAAGTCAATGTCTGAAACTTTAGAGCCCCATCAATCAGTGAAGACCAGCCTTTTCTAACCTGGGATCTTCCAGATGCACTTGGACTGCACCTCTCAGAATTCCCAGGCTGCATATATTAATTTGGCTTTGGGCAGCATCTTATATTCTTCTCTATGTGTCTCTGGAAAAAAAATCTCTCAGCATTGGGTCAAATATTTTCAGTCATGAACTTTTACATAGGAATCTAGATGAGGAATTTCTATCTCATTTGTGAGGCTAGTTCATAGGTGTTTCTTTCAATCCAGCTCTCGGCCTCTGAAGTTGTAAATAAAATTCTTTCACAATCCAGCACTATAATCTGGTTCCAAGTATATTACACAATAATTAACCAATTTTTATTGAGGAATTCTGCGTTTTCAAGGACTTGGGCTCAGGACCCTCAAAAAGAACCTCATTTTCAAATATCTTCAATTGTTTTCCAATCTAAATAAGATTGCAAGCATCTTGAGAATCCCAAAGCTAAGATGCACTATTAGAAAGCCTGGTTTTAATCAATATGTGTTATCAGGGCAAACAAATGCTACTACTAGTTTGCTAAATATGATATATACACCTTACTGGTGCATTTAGAAATTTCTCAGTGCATGCATCAATAGTGTCATCTTTTACATAACACCTCACACAGCACTGAAATTACTGACAGCCAATTTTTTACACTTAACCCACACTGGAAACCATTTTCACTTGCCTGTTCCACCCGCAACATGTCAATGATCTGATCAAATACAGGAGTTCTCAGTAAATCCCGATGTATTAGCAGTGTCTCCAAAGCATTGCAGGCTGCAGGATATTCACATTTTGAGTCTCTTACTGGAGGAAGGATATATAATTGGTTTAATTCAGTGGCATGTTTAAAGATGCTGGAAAGCAATCTTCCTACAGAGTGTTGGACTACATGTGTCATTGTTTCACGAACAGTTGTTTTACAACTGTTTGAAGTTATGATGGCCATGGAACAGCTACTTTATGGCCTGTAAAACAACTTCCGATGTCATAAATGGTGATGCCACTTTCCCACAATCATGTGACTGCATTTGGATGGATCAGCATTACAACTGGTTGTAGCTTCTGCAGTCATGTGACAGCAATTCACAATATTTTTTGCCAATTTCTGGCAAAAAAAATGCCTATTCCATGTCCCCAAAAAAGGACAGAAAATTACTTCTGGTCATGTGGGTGCCTCTACTTATGATTGCAACAATCTACACCTATAATTCCAGACTCAATTATGGTTGTAAGTTGAGAACTACCCATATTGCTCCTATGTTTGGGAATGTTGCCAGTTTTACTGTACATTTGGAGCACAAGACTACTCTATAACATCCAAAATATATAGATAAGTAGAGACTTGATGATAGCTCACCTCCTCCATGCTTACCCTTAAGAAACAAAATCTCTCACCTATTCTAGTAACTTTCTCAACACTAGCTTCCAAGTCCACATAGATATGGCAAATCCCTTCACTGTGCCCCATCACTGGGATTCCTTTGGCTGCTTTTTGGATATCCCGAACCAGCTGAGATGAGCCACGGGGAATTATCAAATCTATTAGTTTATCTAATCGGCAAAGATCTTCCACTTCTTCTCTGGTGTTCACCTGTAAAAACCAAACCAGTCAAGTCACAAACATTAGTTTATATAAATACAGACAAATCTGTGCATGCGTATATACATTTATGTTTGGGTATGCATGTCTCTATATGTACATATACATGCACACACATGTATTTAATTATAAATATAAATATAAATATAAATGAATTCTGCAACAAATAAATGTTCATCATGAGGCTAAATACAAAACAGATTAACAAAAATATTTTTGTTAGGACCGTATGCAAATATATTTAGCTATTTTTAAAATTATTGTATCAGCCATCACAGTATTTAAATTCTTCTTTATGAGATATTTTAATTTTTATTTCACCCTATTATATGATGTTTTAAATGTATCCTTTGCTTAGCATTGTAAATTATTATTGTTAAACAAATTTATATAGCTGCTCAACTCTCATATAAGTGACTGAAATCACTTTGAAATTTTGAAAATAAAAGTTGTATATAAGCATTGTTCATACTATTCATTCTATTTGATTTTGAAAGCTTGAAGTATACAATTGTGAACAACAAGCTTGTTAAAACAAGACAGCTCTAGAGAACAATGTCTGAAATAGCCTGTGCAACCAGTCACAAATTCTCAAGTGGAAAAGCACAGCCTCAAATGAAGAACATTTTCATAATCCTTTCCTGCTTCAAAAAAATCCCTTGCACTACACAAATCCTTAAGCTGTAATTTTTTGATACAGAATTCCAACAAACTGCAATTAAAAGAACAAAAAATCTGCTTTAGATGCAATCACCTGCGACATAATTTCCAACAAAGGACAACTTTGTTAAAACATTCACAATCAGTAATTCTCACTTTATTTTCTCATCCAAATATTAACTTCCAAGTATCGAACTTTTTCTTAAAAAACAGAAAAAGGGTAGTATTATGTTGCTTGTACTCTTCTTTCAAAAATGCATCTGATTTTGACATCAATCTGAGATTTCCTTATTTTACAATACCTTTTCCCACTGGAGTTACCCTATATTGTGTTCCTAAGTGCTCACCAGTTGCACTGCATCCTTTACCCCATGAATTGAAAGTGCTTCCTGAGTCAGATGGTGAAGGATTTGATTGCTGTGTAAAGCCTCTTTGCCTCCTTTAAGCAACAGACCATTTCCACTAGAAATAGCTAAAGCAGACACCTGTCAGGAAATGAGAGAGACCAACATAGTAAGAACAGTAAAGAACAGATCACAGTACCTTTTTAGTCTATCAGAACAGCCTCTTTCCATCTGGCATCTTGAGATATATTGTGCCAAATCTCTAAGAATTCCCAGACACATTTCCTAGTTTTTCTGGTATTGGATAAATACTAAATGTATTATGAATCCACCAGGGGAAGATCTCAGTCATAAATTAAATATATATTACACAAGCATATTAGTTTGAGACTGAAATTCTATTTTAAATAGGCAAAAGAATGAGCAAAGAAGTGGTTTAAAAAAGTATGTTTCACGAATGAAAGTATGTTTCTATTTCACAATAAACAATATTACTACTGATAAAAATGAGACCATACCTGGGGAAGGCAATCAGGGCGGGATTCAAAAATCACCAGCAAGACCCCAATAGGCACAGTCACTTGCTCAAGTTCCAAGTCCTTTGCTATTCTTGTCTTTCTAAGGACACGGCCAACACTGTCTTGTGAAGACGCAGCAATCTGACGCAATCCAATGGCCAAACTGTTCAGTTTGGAGGTTGACAGACTGAGTCTTTTTAGCAAAGGCAGAGCCAATCTCCCTGAAATGGAATCAGAAATGAGAGGTCACAGATCAGTTGCCACAGTTAATGGGATCCACAGAAAGGCAACTATGGGAAAGGTAAAATAAATAGCAGGGAAGCAATCGTTCCTATTCCTGAAACAGGGGAAGTAGTTACTCATTCCAAAGTGGATGATGTCTTTTTCTTACTTTCAGTGGATAATACGAAGTGTACAAAAGAACAAAAAATAGTCAGGAGCAAAGGACAAGAAGGTGTTAACCACACAGTGGTTAAATTATGCCATAGAATCATGTATCACTGATAGTGTTCATGTCTGAAATTTTACAAGTGACCAATACCAATATGACAGTGATCATATCCGCAGACATCAAAACTGTCAATTCCTAATTTATGAAAAGCTTTCCTCCCCCTCCAAAAAAAGAATTAGGACTCCAAAGTTTCAAGGAAATTTGGTCAACTATTTCTGAATGCTTGCAGATTGCTTTATCAATCTCCGCAGGATGTGAAAACAAAAACTAATCAATCTCAAAAATGCCTTATCCTTGTGAAAAATCATTCCTATTCCATAAACAATGTTAAGCTTCCTGAACCCTTTGCACAGTACCTTTATTTTCAGCCTCTTCCAAATCCTTTTTGTTAGCCTGAAGAATCTCTTCTCTTTGGTCTGTCAGAAGATCAGCAAGATGATAGATGATCTCAGCTCTCTGTAGTAAGAAGAACAAGGAGACATCAGCCATGTCATTGCAGGTAGTTTTTGATAACTTATCTTTCTGTAGCTTGAATTTAGTCAAATACAGTTCCCCTGTCATTAATTGTTCAGACCACACCCAGTGCTGCAAATGGTCAGCCTCTGTCTGTACATAAAATCTGAACTGTTATGTCGTCCCACCAGGTTCATGGACTCAAGTCAGCCTCTTCACAGCCAACTTCACTACCTTCTGCTTTCTCAGTGAAGAGCAACTGTTGCAAATATCCTGAAAGCGTGATTCCTGGGCTCTGCTACTACTTTGCTTTTCCTTAGGTGCAGATACTTTAAGGTGCCATCAACAGCATTCTCCATGGGAGGTGCATAAAAAGGATCCAATTTCAACTTTTTGCAAATGTGTGCCCTCCAGATATATTTTCTATCATTTCCGTCCATCAATGCATGGATGAACGGGAATTGCAAATGGTGTTATCCAACACATCTGAGAGCACTACCAGATTAGGGAAAGCCACAGTACAAGAATATAAGTACCTTCGTTTGTATAGAGAAAAATCCATATTAACATTTATGCAAGATTTGTTCTTGTACACAGGTAGTCCTCAACGTGCGGATCCAGCAACCAAATTTACAGCACTGAAAAAAGTGACTTATGACCAGTCCTTGGGCTTAGAACCAACGCAGCATCCCCATGGTCACATGATTAAAACTTAGGTGTGTGGCAACTGGCGTGTTATTTATGACAGATGTGGAATCCCAGAATCACATGATCATCATTTGCAACCTTCTCACTTGGTTTACCACAAGCAAAATCAATGGGGGAAGCTGGATTCTCTTCACAACTGTGTGATTTGCTTAACAACTATAGCAAAAAATAAAATCGGGCATGACTCACTTAATAACTGCCTTGCTTAAAATGAAAATTCTGGCTCCAACTGTGATCGTAAATTGAGGACTACTGTAGTGCTATTGAGCCATAAACACCTACAGTATATTTGGGAAGTTACAGTGTTTTGCATTACAACTGGAATAAATACCTGCTCAGGTTGCAGTGCTGCCAAACTTCTGCCTCCTGTTCGAGCCATTTCTGCCTGCTGTTCTACTGTTGGTCCTTTTAAAACCAAACAAAGAACATTATATAGTAAACACCGATCTTTAATTCCACCATGTACTACAAGGATACAATTTTAAAAATCTAATTGTATTTATTACCTACTTATAAATTGGAAAGCATAAAGACCCAATTATCAAAACGAAAAACCCTGCCCTAAACTAACCCTATCTAAAGAGGGCTCCACAACCAGCCTATCCCAGGATCTGGGTCAACCGCCAAGATTTAATAGTCTCCTGAATGTCGTAAGGGTGGGAGACGTTCACTCTAGCCTTTTGTCCTGACAAATCAATCACATTCAATTCATACATTGCATATTGTTCTTTAAATGTCTCTCTTTTTTTTTTTTTGAGGATCTGATCACTTCTTTCCAATCATGTATTTCTTAACCCTCCCTTTTTCCTTAGCCGATTTCTTCTTCTTTATATATTTATTTTCAAATTTGATCCTCATTCTTTTTCATTCTATAACCAAATCACCTCAGGATACTTCTTTTATACTTTGAACTTACCTTTGTATTCTATTCACATTAATTTAGCGTCAATTTATTCTTGACCTCATGATTGTTTTTTATGCATACTGTGTATCTACTGTACAATATTCTCCTTTTATGTTACACCTGACATATCCAACTCTTGTACATATAAACAAAGTAGATAATAGCAACACAACCTTTGCTTTTTGCAGCATCCACTATTCACAACGGAGTATATAAAATTCCGGCATGAACTCAGCTAATATTTACCAAGTCTAGTTATATAGCCTTTTCAGGTTTTATCTATGTCTTTAATTTATTTGGCTCACCATGTATGTTTTAGTAAGTTTATGAGAGATACGTTTTTGTTTTTGCCCCCTTTCCTTTTTTGTGCATATAAAATTCAAAATTCTGAAAGTGTCAAAATGTTCCCCAATTCATATGTACCCTGCTCACATTCTAAAAGAAACCTTTTCCCCCCTGCAAGACACCTATTTATAATGCTTTTATTGCCAATATAACTTCTGTGGCTTTATGGCTTTCATGGTCAAAGGAACGAATAGCTTAAAAGCTTAAAATTGCCTTTCCCAACATTTTTGGACTAGAACTTCGAAATACCAATCCAGGGGAGAAATTCTAGGAGTTGTGATTTAAAGAACCTAGTGGGCACCAGACAAGAGAAGTTTAGCCTATTGTGTCCTAAAAGTTATAGTCTTCTTAAGTGCAATTCTTCTTTCTTTACAGATGATAGTTGTGACAACCCCAACTTACCTGCAGGTTTTACCTCTGAAAAAAATGTGCCAACTTTTTTCCCCTCCACAATATCTGTGATGACATGGCCAGAGATCTTGGGATGTGTTCCATTAGCAATCACAACTGAAGTTCCTCCTTGGAGAGCCCATAGGGCAGCTTTAACCTGTAAAAAGTGTTTTGGTTTTTTTTAGATATGCATAGTAACAACTATTTTAACCTTCTGGCATATGCCAAAGATGTGTCATCCATCTGATTATTTTTCTGTGAGATACAGAAACCAGAAACGTATTTATATTTATTTCTATACAAACACATACATCTACATCTATTGGCCGCTTGTGGTTTTAGTCTCTTTCATGGACAAAAAAACAGAATGCAGAAGTAAACTTTCCATTTGAAGAAATTATGAGATTTATGCAAAAGCATCAACAGATGTTCCAAACTGCTATTTAAGTATCATCCTCCTTCCTCTAGTAAGATAATAAAATGAAACAGAAATGTATGAGAAATATAAAGAAAATCTGACCAACCTTGGCTTCCATGCCTCCCATCCCCACTCGAGATTTGTTTCCAAAAGTCACAGACTGCTGATCTCCAGGGTAAAATATATCTATGAGTTTTGCATCATCTGACCCTGGAGGACTATCAAAAAGTCCTGAAATGTAAGGATAGAAATGAATCTGATAGCATCAAATGGAATTAAAGTATCTTTGATTCTTTAATTCTATTAGTTTCAAGGATCCAGTCAACTGCAAGAGCGATAGCAGAACCAAAATAAAGCTCATGAGGCTACTATCGCTCTTATTTCCTTCCAAGGTTATGTGATATGGGGCAATTTGAATATTGTATAGTCCAAAACCACCTCCCCCACTCCCTTCCTGAACCAAGTAATTGCATAAACACATCATTAATTTAGTTAGGCAATGAAATATCTTGTACCTTCAACATCGGAAAGAACAATTAGCAGATCTGTCTTCATCTCCACAGCTAGCCGTGCTGCTAAACTATCATTGTCCTTCACACTAATTACCTAGAACCCAAATAAAAAAAAAAAAAAGGTCAGTAAAACTAGCCAAGTGAGCCACTATCTGTCTAATTGATTCCTAGAGATGCAAAGCACAAAGGTGGCCCCTGAGGTCGATTTGCATTTTGCATAGTTAGGAGTCAATCAGTATCATGTCAACAGTCAGTCTGGCAAGTCACAGCAAGAAGAATAAATTGCTACCTTCAGAAGCAGTGAGATAAACATGTCAGCCCTACTTACTGTATTCCATCCTGCCCTATGCACTAAGCCCATGTTAGCATGCATTACAGCTCAATTTGAACTTTGCAACTTTGAAAACGACTTGGAAAGATTGTTCCGGACCATCTGAGCACAACTCTCTCTGCTATTCATTAAAGTAACCTAACTTTTTTCAGGCTTCTGAATGACTTATCATTGGTTGAAAGAATTTATAAAGGTAAAGGTTTCCCCTGTCCAGTCATGTCCTATTCTAGGGTATGATGCTCATCTTCATTTCTTAGCCTAGGGAACCAGCATTGTCCGAAGACACTTCCATGGTCATGTGGCTGGCATTATACGCTGAGGCGTATGGAATGCTGTGACCTTCCCACCATAGTGGTACCTATTTATCTACTAGCATTTGCATGTTTTCGAACTACTAGGTTGGTAGGAGAAAGGATTTATAAGTTAATGTAATTCTTAAAACAGCTGCATCTTTTTTACCAGCTCATATGGAAGTCTGAAGATAGGCTTTAATGAAAAGCAGAGATGGACTATACAACATGCAAAGCATTTCTGAAAAACACAGATGGCCATGCCAATAAGCATGTTGGTGTATCTACAAAGAAGCATGTACCAACCACCCACTAAAAGATGTTACCCACGTTTACCCCCTGCAGGTCACTGTTAGGCTCTGGGGGAGGAACCACGGCATCATTGGTATTGATGATAGGAACAATATTCATCCGTAGCAGCTCATGCAAAGTCCCATTTAAATTTCTACGTTTCTGCTCATCATGGAAATCCAGATTAGTAACCAAGATCTGAAAAAAGAAAAGAAAAACTATTCTGATAAAAATGTTCCTCTATCTGTTTCAGTATGATGTGCAAGTTTAGACAGATACTACCAACATTTCCAAATTCTTAACAAGGATTTAGGCCAAAAGCATACAAACATACAGGAAACATACAGGAGAGTACAACCCAGTCCTATTTTATTACAAGAGGGTAAAATTCCGTATTGTTTTTTTTAAATTTAGGAGACTAGTGAAAAAGAGGGTCAAAGGAAACATCTGAAGAGCCAAGCCTCATCATTGTGCCTGGAGGTTTTAAAATATTATAATAATTGCTGCTCAAATAGAGAGTATTCCACCATGTAAGAAAGAGTCAACAAGTCCTGAAAGAGGCCAGCATGGCATTCAAGCAGCATTCAGGAAGCCGTAAAATTTAAAGTGTCTTCCTTCAATAAATGGAAAGGTAAATAAAAGAAGCAGAAACTGTCAGAAAAAAATGTAAGGCAATCATAACGAATGCAGGAAGGAATACATGCCACAAAACAAAACAAAACAAAACAAAACAAAACAAAACAAAACAAAACAAAACAAAACAAAACAAAACAAAAGTCTGTTTCAGTTACTTGTACAATAGCAATAGCACTTAGACCTATATATACTTCACAGTGTTTTGTAGCACTCTCTGAGTGGTTTACAGAATCAGCCTATTGTCCCCAACAATCTGGGTCCTCATTTTACCAACCTCGGAAGGATAGAAGGCTGAGTCAACCTTGAGCCTTGAGAAGTACTCATGAAAGAAAAAGTAACTAGCCTTATAGAAGAACATCCTTTGTTAAATGAAAATCACTATGGAAATCACTCCAAAAGCAAATCCTGGCTTAATAACTTTTTATAGTTTTGTAAGAATGTCAACAGACATGTGGGGAGAGAGGATTTTCACTAAAGGCTCTGTGTATAAACTTAGAAGTCTTGGAAATGAGGACTTGTTCTTTTATGATTATCTCAGACATGAAGATACTCATAAAAGGGATTATGAAGATAAAAGGAGAAAGGGGAAGCACATTTAGACTCTATACAATGCATATACTATACAATGCATATACTTCTGATTTCATCTTGGTTGAGATTTGTAAAAAATGCATAGCCAGATATTATAGTGTCCAGATCTTCTATCAGGAATTGAACTCAGAGAATACATAAAATAACATCTGAAACATCATCTTACTTCTGAAAAATACTATTCCCTAGTGGTTGATATAACTGTATCTTTTCCAGGAAAATATGATCATAGCAGCACAAATGGCGTGGCAACTGTTCTATGGTCCTAGTTTTTTTTAGAATTCTATGGTCCTAGTTTTTTTAGAAAAAGAGATTAAGAACAACATTGTAATGCCCTTATGCAAACCTATGGTATGTTTGCATTTGAAGTGTACAGCTCTGGTTGCTGTATCTAAAAAAGAATAGAACTGGGACAAATGCAGAAGAGGACAACTAAACCCTTAGGTTAAAAGGACTAAATATTTAGTACTTTTTAGTTTGGAAAATTGTGGCTAAAAGATGACTTGGAACCTATGGAATTCATACTTGTAAGACGTGACTGTTACTCATTTATGTGGCTTTAAGAGGGTATTAGATTAATTCATGGAGAAAAAGGGCTAGTGGTTAAAGACTCAAGGTTATCTGGGCAGTGGAAAGTTGCCTGTCTCCAATCCTAGAGCCATCTGGTTGGCTACTTTGAGAAGCAAAAGCTGGACTAAGAGAGGCCTTGATCTGACCTAGTAGACCTCTTATGTTCAAAACAAATTAAAAAGTGATATTACGATCCAAGGTAGGTTATAAAATTACTATTATTTTGCTGTAAAAATTATTAACACCTGAATCCAGGAGAAGAATATGAAATAGGGATGCAAGTAAGATGTTGTCAGGCCCTAAATTAGAGAATCCAGACTCCTTTATCCAATTGCTAGACCATTTTTCTAAAGAATATTCCAGATATATCTAGGAATATAATCTAATCAAAGCCTATGTAAATTTCCCATGAGACAATAACAAAAAGGGACTTCAAGAATCACCTAGAAAGCACCACATCCAAGGCACTGATTGGAAGTAATCTATTTCCATATCCCCAAACTTTATATTGAATGAACCTGGGTTTTTTTTCTAGAAGCAAAGGCCAAACTCTGCTTTAGAATCCTATAGAGCTGACGTCAAGATATAATCACAGATGAAGGTTGGTGGTAAGTTTACTTTAAAAAGTCTTTGCTGGTCTGTTTTAAAGTGCAGTAAAATAATTCTAATTTCTTTCTGCCAGGTTGTTTAAAATTTTTACTGAATTTAGAAACTGGAGCATACTGCCTAACTGGTAAATGATCTTAGCCGTATGCTTAACTATTGGGTATACATACGTACCCACTCAGGTCTTCACAAGAGAAAAGAAAAAAACATTAAAAAGGGGCCTGCCATTCTCAAAAAATGCAACCCTACGGATTGTCAGATTGTCAAATCTTTAGGCTGAGATTTACTAATAGTTATACATCTCAGTATGGCAGGTTAGACTAAGGAGAGTTTGGCAGCCTGTTCTACTTTGGTGTTGGAGGTGCAAGCCCCACCCCCTGCAATTTGTCACAGTGCTATTGCTTGAATGAACTGGAGCTCCTAGAACAGAGTACAAAAGAACCCATTGCAAAAATTTCATTGTCTTCAAAAGATTGGCACTAGCAACCCTACAGAGCCTTCATGAAAAGTATGCAGTGTTTTACCTGAGCTGCACAGATGCTATATTGTGTGAACATAGCCTCATACAGTGCCATCAGCCCACTTTGACCAGCAGCAGCACAGGCTCGAGCCTCCAGCACAGGAATGGCCTAGAGAGATCGGAGAACACATCAGTCAGCTATGGCAGCACCTGTAGCATTTCTAAGAAATGCTTTGGCATCTCTCCCCAGTTACTCACCATATCTTTGAGCTGGTTCTGCCCCGAGTGGAGAGCCTGCCTCACACTCTGTGAAAGCAAGATCTCATGACGGAGACGTTGCTTTCCAAATGCCACTGCACCACTGGTGACAATCATCATCTCCCGGCCCTGGTTTTGCAGCATTGACACCTATGGGTCCAAAAGAAGAAGTCCTCTGTCTTTTTAGGCTGCTTTAGTTTTCAAACACAATTGCAAACACTCTTCAAAGGAGCAAGGTCAAGCTTATGTTGCGTAGTACTAGTATATAAAACAGTGCAGTGTCCCTCTACAGCAGTTGGCCTCTGAAAGGATTGAAATAATCCCAAAACAGTGTAATTTATCCATTAATAAGTACCTGAAAAGATTCTAAGATACCACCTCTCTTATTTGAACACTTATTAATGTTCATATTCCTGTGTACTTCTCACTCATTATTTAATCGGCAAAGAGAAATAGTTAACGTATCAAGAACTAGAACAAGGAGAATACAAGAGGAAGGTTCTAAAGCAGGGTTTGATCAATTGACTGAAGATGGATTTAATCTATTATTTATTTATTTATTTATTTATTTATTTATTTATTTATTTATTTATTTATTTGTTCAATTTATATGCTGCCCTTCTCTGGAGACTTAGGGCGGCTTACAATGCATTTAAGCAATAGCCTTCATACTTTTGTATATACCTGCTTAGTAGGGCTTTCGCCCCCCCACTAAGCCCCTTAGGTGTTCTTTTTTTTTTTTTTAATACAAAGTCATCTTATTGCCCCCACAATCTGGGTCCTCATTTTACCTACCTCGGAAGGATGGAAGGCTGAGTCAACCTTGAGCCTGGTGAGAATTGAACTCGTAGTAATTGCAGGCAGCTGGCAGCTAAGTACTACTTTAACAGCACTTTAGTCCACTGCGCCACCAAGGCTCTTGGTGTATATTATGTAGCATCCTCCTTTATACCCCAACACTGCCACCTTTAGCAGGTGTATGGATTTAGAATTTAGATCAATAAATCAGCTAGGTATGAAAGACCTAAGCTAAGTTACCTGCTCAACGATGGATGCCAATCGCCCCAGGGCTAGGCCACATTCATCACCTCGGGTGACAACAGCACTCCCCAATTTCACCACAATTCTCTTGGCATGCTTTAGCTCGCTGCGATGTGCGAAAGACTTGCCATGGGTGCGACTGAGGGGTACTGTGATAAAAGGTATGTTGCTCCAGCCTCGGGCAGACTTATTTCTCAAGACGAGGTTAGGAGCCAGTAAGCCTGCAATTGAAACATAGCAAAAGCATCAGCTGGACTTACCTATCCCAATTCCTCCTCCCTGTCCCAAGTCTGAGATGGAAGCCTCTCCATATTTCCTGTTTGACTTCAAGTTGACGAAGAAAACATTTGTCAAAGTAACCTCTCGGGCACAAACAGAATATTCATCAAGGAAGATAAACATTCCATGGATTTCATTATCATTATCCATTCATTATCCATGTATATCAGGACATTATAATAACTTTTTAAAACAAATACTTAAATTACATTAAATTAAATTCCGGAGATATGCTCAGAAGGCTCCATTGCTTGATGCCCTTTCCTTAAGGTTGGTATACAGGTAGTCCTTGACTTACAACCACAATTGAGCCCAAAAGGCCATTCTATGACCTTTTTTTGCTACAGTTAAGTGAATTACTGCAATTGTTAAGTGAATCATGTGATCTTTAAGTGAATCTGGCTGGCCCCATTGACTCTGCTTGTTGGAAGCCATCTAGGAAGGTTACAAATGGTGATCACATGACCCTGGGACAGTTCAACTGTCATAAATGTCAGCCTTGGAAGCCATATTAGGCCGGAAGCTTAAATGCTGCTACCTCCTCATGTGTGGGAAAGTAGGAGGGGAAATTAGTAGACATAATAGCATTCTTCTTATCGGTCAAGGTCAGGGTTATCCAGCATCTGGAGGAGTAGGGTCAGGTGCTGGGTCGAGGTGGAACGGACGTTGATTGGAGCATGTGATCGATTGAGGAGAAAGGGGGTGGTTTTGAGAGCTTTGTATTACTGAAGGAAAGCCTGGGCTTTTCAGATTTGGGATTTCCCAGATGTGCCAGTTTACCTATTTCTAGTAAAGAAAACTTTGGAAAATGCCTGTTTCCGCGTCTTTACTGGGAGTCAGAGGTTTTCTGGAATGCTGATCATAAATACTGGCCTATTACCAAGTGCCCAAATTCTGATCACACGACCATGGGGATACTGTAATGGTCGTCACTTTTTTTCAGTGCCTTGTAACTTCAAACAGTCATGAAATGAATGGTTTTAATTCTAGGACCACCTGTATTGATTTTTATAATTTTTATTTTAATCTGGATTTTATATTGCCTGTTTTCATATTTGTTACAATTTGATTGTTGTATGCTGCCCAGAGTGGTGTTTTGTAAGATGGGTAGCTATATAAATTTGATTAATAAATTACATTTTTTCCTCTATTTTAAAAACATTTTGAAATATAAAGCTGCCTCATCTTTAAAAAATGTTAATAAACAAAAATTTAATAAGCAATTTTTGTTGAATAATCAAGTGCATCTTCTTTTAATTGCAAAAGTAGGAATTCCAGTAAGACTCTCCATTCCTTGCTATATCTCACTGACCTACATCCATTTGTATTTATGAAACCTGAAAATAGACACTAAGAAAATAAGGGAGTCAAACTGAAACCTATAGTAATTTTCCGATTTCATCAAAATGTTGAACTTTTCCTCCAGAATAAACTTCAAAGTGGATGGAATATTTGCAACCAGTAACATTTCTGCTTTCAGGATCAAAGCTGCAGCAGGACACAAGAGGGCAGATTGTCCCTGGCTATAAGCGAAACAATGGTGTTGTTGTTGGCCACCGGTAGCGATCTAATTGGAAATTAAGATACCAGGTCTAGAATTCTGCCCAAATGCATCCTATTAACAGGAGGATCACCATTCCCAGTCCTCTCACTCTCATACATACAAGGATGGGATCCAGCCACATCAGACACCTGCCAGAATCGACCCGAGGAACGCAGGGAAGGGAGAAGAGCCACTCGGCGCAGCATGGTCAAAATCTTGATGATGCCAAGAACACCTACAAGGAGAAAAAAGAGGAAAACCGGAATGATTTTGTATGGTACAATTTTTCCCACTGCATATGGGAGATGTCGGCCAAACAATGTCGACTGGCGGCCCCTAGGGGGGAGAGCCTTCTCTGTGGGGGCACCTACGATCTGGAACGAGCTCCCCCCGGAGATACGGAGGATCCCGGATCTGCGCACCTTCCGTCGCGCGCTTAAAACGTTATTATTTCATCAAGCTGGCCTGGCCTAAATCTTCTCCCTTTTAAAAATTTTAAATTTAAATTTTAAACACTAATTTTAATTTGTTTAATTATGGGATATTTTTAAAATTTAGCCAAATTGTTTAATCTGTTTTAATCTATTTTAAATTTTGTATCTCTGTGTTTTATCTTTTGGCTGTTCACCGCCCTGAGTCCTTCGGGAGAAGGGCGGTATAGAAATTTAATAAAATAAAATAAAATAAATATCAAAGAGAACTTCTACAGCTAACTAGAAAAAAATTATGGGAAAATGTCATTTTCAAAATAAAGCATGGGTTTCTCCTTGCACTAACTGAAATGGGGAGGAAAGATGAAAAAAATTGTTCTTTTTGCAGAACAATGGGAATTCTTTTCAAAGTAGATTGGAAAATAATATTGTTAACATTAACGAAATCATTGAAAATCTCTTAAATCCAGTAAGGTTAACAATTACAGAGTTCTTTGTGCTTTTATTTATGAGCCGTGGTGGCGCAATGGTTAAAATGCAATACTGCAGGCTAATTCAGCTAATTCTGTTAACTCAGCCTTCCATTATCCTTCTGAAGTCGGTAAGATGAGAACCCAGCTTCTTGGGGGCAATATGCTGGCTCTGTAAACTGCTTGGAGAGGCTATAAAGCACTGTGAAGCGGTATAAGTGCTATTGCTATTTAAGGTTTTAGACAAACACACACACACACACACACACACACTTAATATTGGAAAAATACCTTCAGAAATTGAAGATAACCAAATCATCCTCAAATACACAGATTGACCCAATGCTTTTCACCAAGCAAACCAAAAGTACACCCTTTTATTTTTATGTACATAAAATTAAAAGTGAAAGTACCCGTGACATTTTTAGGCACTTATCACAGAAATAAACCCAAATCCCCAATAAAAACCAAAGTAGGTCTTTAAAGTATCAATTTGATATGCATGCATCACCAAAGTTAGAGTAAAGATGTAGAATTAACTAAGAGCACTACTAATGATAAAGGTCTCATATTTAACTGTTCCTTAAAAATAAGTATTTTCTACAATACCCTGTTTCCCCCAAAATAAGACATCCCCTGAAAATAAGCCCAATCGGGCTTTTGAACGCATGGCAATAAGGCCAAGCGCTTATTTCAGGGTTCAAAAAAATATAAGACAGGGTCTTATTTTCAGGGAAACATGGTATATTAATACTAATATACACATTTCCAAGGTAAGATCATAAATTTCTATTTATTGCAGAACTGAAGTTTCTCATTTTGAAAGTGTTATCCTGCTTTTCAATACTCTCTTGTAGTGGTTTCCCTCAGAGCAACAAAAAGAGGTTAGTCAAATTATAAAGATACACAAAGAAGAATGGGAAGGGAAGGAAGAAGGGACAGAAAAATAATATTTTAAGGTTAGAGCAAAATGGTAAAGTAATCACACATTTTTATACCTCATTTGGGTTAAATCTTTCCTCACTAAGGACAATTACCCTAACTGTTCTTGTTCCTTTGGCCAATGGATGGAGATAGACTGCTTTGCAGATCCATGTCAACAGGCATTTGGGGGAAACGACAGTTCAGGGATCATAAATACTCCATCTCCAGTAATCACAAGGTCTCTTGCCCTCAGCATTCTTAGTAAGTGAGATATATTGCCTTCTAGGAACCAAAAATATGCTGGCTACTGGCAGAAACTGGAAGTTGTGTCTGTTTACTTCTGTGGCAACTTCTGACTGCTTCCACTTTATTTCTTTTCATATTCTCCCATTCATTCTCCCACCCAAAGTAAAATTAAGTTATACTGGAATTAATTTACAGTGGCTTGCCACCCCATTGCCCTGGAACATTTTAAACGATTATCTAAAAAGCAAAATTATTAACTTTTTACAACAAATACATAAATATACCAAGTGCTTTAGTTTTATGCTATTATAAGACATGTCATATTTTTTAAAATGTTAAATTTAGGGCCGATACAAAAGTAACCATACACTACCATATATTATAAACAAGTTTTTCCCTGAAAA
The DNA here is from genome assembly GCF_059756535.1 of Pantherophis guttatus. NCBI lineage: Eukaryota > Metazoa > Chordata > Lepidosauria > Squamata > Colubridae > Pantherophis > Pantherophis guttatus. The sequence goes on from NC_142068.1 coordinate 44,456,423, forward strand.
ATATTTAAAACATGAATTAGTAAGGTGTTCATAGCTGCCTTCATATAATTTCATCCAAATTTCTTACATGAAATTCCTTGCAGCCAAGCATCACTATTTTATTAAGAGCAAGAAAGAAGTACATAAAACTTCAGTTTCCTGGCACTGGTTTGACAGAATTAATCCAAAACAGAATTCTTGCAATAGATCCAAGAATTACATATTGCTTCTAATGTTTAGCATTGTTACCTACTTTTCATAAAGAAAAGACAGAAAGGAGAGGGAGATTTCTATCAGGCGCAGCAGGAGAAATGTCAAAAGGCATTGAATTCCTGAAATCCCAAAAAAAGCATATTAGCCACCAATCCTAGAGTTGCCGGGATGAGCCACATCAGTTCCACCAGGGAGAGCTGCCGGTAGCTGATGCAACCCGACTCCCAACAAGGCTTTGCCTCTCATACACTAGAGTGGCTGATGAAAAAGTTCCACGTTGCAGCGCAAAATCCAAGTTAAAGATTGAAGTGTCAACAAATGCTATTCCCCACCGCTAAGATGCATCTCTCAGCCACTTACTAGTCATACTCTCCTACAAACACCCACTCTTCTCAATTTAATAGCTTCCCATTTGTCCTCTCTTAATTATTACACTTGTACAGATCACGAAGAATAAAGTGCATGCATACTGTACCAAATAAATGCATATTGTACCTGTTACTAAATATGATTTTTTCCTTTGATGAACAAGAAGAGCCCCAAAATTAAACATGTATCGAAGTTTCCAATCTTATAAATTTCCTTAAACAGACACGGTCATCCTGCATGCATTAATATAAGTGGAGTATATATTGTTTAACAGAAACAACTTTAAAACTTGTACAGGTGGGAGGCTGTTCTCAAAGGCCCTCATTATCATGTTGGTGAAATATCAAAAGTAAGCCATGGTCTATTTTCTGCCAACTTGGCTACTTCTTACATGCACTGATCAGTCACCTCTTAGACACAATTTGTTGCTTCCCTTAGGCCACATGTAAATAATTCTACTGAACAGGAATCAAGCATACAATCAGATCAACAAACTGTTCAAAACATCTTGTCTGTATCCTTATGCCCCATCAACCAAAGATGACCCCTTTCAGCCAGAGTTCATGGTGCCCTGGATGACTCCATAAGTTCAGTTCCAAGTATATTGTCAGGACCAAGCTTGGCTGGAATTTCTGTACTAAAAGAAGTCATGGTGACATCCTAAGACTTAGTCTATTGGAGAAAACTACTAGTATAGGTATTGCTGTATGTAGCCTGCAGGAAAAAATGGGTAGCTGGTTTGAAATGAGAAGAATGATTGCTAGTAAAATGCATAATATGTAGAACCAAGGCTGTAATCCTACCTCATCAACTTTTCTCTATATGAAAATTATCTCAATGTAGAAAAATGTACATTCTGTAATATCCAAAGCATAAGACTTGATAAAGAAAAGGACTTATTGCCATAACAATTCTAGGTATGAGCTAAGCAACAATTGTCTAATTTTATGTAGGAATAGCAGTTTTCTTCTTCCTCTCCGCTCTTCATCGGAATATACACAATTTCTTAACCTTCATTGACATGAAAACAAGTTACCATATGTGAAACTATCCTCAATGCAATAAAACTAAGCAGAAACTAGACAAGTAAATTCTGTACCAAAATCAATCTTCTGAACCAACACTCTTGCTGAGGGTTCTAGCTAGCAAGCCATCTGCCATAATGTTGTGCCCACCCTTATTTTCCGACTTCTTAAATATACAGTGCAAACTTCTTGTTTTGCTTTAGATAAGGATGTTGTACTTCCAGAAAAGCTGGATTTCTCTAAACATGTGGATACTTCTTTTATTCTCATTCTTATTTTTGCTCCATTTTCCCAGTGCCAAACTAGCTAAGTTAATTTTTAAGTGGAATATCTATCCAGGAGAAATGGTAGAACGCAAATCACAAAACCCATATTAAGAAATTCATAAGCATCTTTCTCTAATTGATCAATTTTCAAAGACTGTGAAGGTGAAAAGTAAAGAAGAAAAAGATGTGAAAATGAAACTTAAATATTCTGGGCTGATAATTTCCTTTCCTTGGAGAATTCAATTACCTACTAGCAATCCTAGGTACCTTTTATTTACTAAAAGCAGGGTGCTGATATAAAATCATTAACTAATTTTTCTTAAAAAGTCTAGTTATTTTTTTTTAAATGTTGAGTCTTTATTGACTGTATTTTTTTTCCTGTCTCACTAGCTTTGAGAACTTTTCTTTAAAAATTATTTTTATATAGCATAACAAACTTATCTTAGGTGCAACAATGCTGTGAAATAAACTGGAAACACAGGGTCCCTGCGCTTCATGTTCTTCAGCAACAATATCATGTTGGAAATATGGCATTCAGCTCTTTGCTATTTAGAGATACACAAAGCTCCTCAGCGTGGGGTTAATCAAGATTTTAAACACAGTTCATTGGTTAAAAGTATATTTTCTAGTGATTAAGTAAGGTATTGTGAGAAGCTAATTTCTCTGCATCCTGCAAGATAACAAAGACGACAAAAGAGAATGTTTGAAGGCCTGTACTAGTATGCTCACAAAAGCATCCCTAAATCCCAAGGAAATGGTTTGCTCCCTTTGAATTTTGATATACTTCTGATAGTTTGAACGGGAGTGTGTTTCCTGATACACAGATCCTGCTGCCCTGGCACTTTAGATGCATGACTTTAGAACTTGGTACTTTTAAGATCAGTGCTTCCCAACTGAGTTTTGTACTGCTTCTGAGATTACTTAGACTTGCAAGGCTAACTGATATCTAGCTCACATTCTGAGCCATACAACAGCTTTGCTATGGGACTCTATTTCTTATAGAAGATGGCAATAAGTGTTTTTATCCAAAACTGCTTTTGGCGCTAACTAAAATTTTTAGCATTTTCTCAAATTTTTAATGACGAATCCAGAACTTTTTGCTAGCTAGGAAGCAAAACCTAACTAACCTGAAAACTCCACAGAGCCAGACCTGGTGAGTAATTGGAGGGAAGATGAAGAAATATCCCCTGTAGGCTCAATTGGGGAGTTGGATGATTAATAGCAAACCACTTTTTGTGTCGTCAAGATAATTATAGTCATGTCCATGAAGTCAACAACTTACTGAGCTTGATTGGAGATTTTCCATCAGAACATTTGCTTTGATTTGCTGGCTATGTCACTACATGTCCCCTTCCCTTATAACTAATCTCATACGATGCCTCCTCATGAAACTACAGAAGATCCCTCCAAAGCTCCCATCTGGAAATATATACCAGAAATTTGGCTATACATGATGATGGGGCTCAAGATACATCATCAATACAGCATTCAATTATTCCCCAGCTCTCTTGACCCTGGGAATCATACCCAGGAAAGATACATTTACACTAGTGAGTGTAAACATGGGGTATCTACATTTATTAGCAATATGAACCCTACTATAATCATTCTACTTGACAGATACTTAACTTTGTCTTTGCACACATTCATCTAAATGTAATGAAATTGACACAATTATTTGTCCTATCTGTAGAATGTTTTCTGGACTGTGGCGTCAGATTTTTGTAGTCAGTCCATTTATGAAGCATGACTGCCATTGAGGACTTGTATCAATTGTGTGTGACCTGTGTAGGTTCACAAATACCTTATCCACAAGGAGATTGGCATAATTGAGACAAGATTTGGGACTTCATGCTTTCTTGCTGAAAACAAGTGACACTTATTTTAATGCAAGGAGGTGTGCTGTTCTCAGTAAAGGAAGGAAAAAAAGGGGAAAAGCACAATCGTAGCTTTACTGAATAAAAGATGGTAACTAAATAAAAAATTGGGGCAGGAAAATCGCTTCCACTAAACCCAGTTTTACAGCATTCAATAATTTATTCAGAGCAGTACAACAGCTGTTTCCAAATGCAATAGCAAACTTTGGCTCATCCATTCAGAAATATAACTACAATCTCCATGCTTCAACTCTTTTGTAAAAAAGAACAAGAAGCTTTGTTTGGATGAATAATAGTTAAACATTATAATAAAATACTGACAAATTGTGGCTCCTATAAATGGCTTCCCCAAAACATATGAAGATTCAGTCACAATCCTAAACTATGGTTAAGTGAATTTGAAAACAAAAGAATCAAAATCTCTCATTATAAAGAATAGAATGAAAATGTACAAGCCTCAAACTTACCTAGTTTATGCCCATAATCAACAATTTATATTTAAATTCACCCAAATTATTAATTATACCGTGTTTCCCCGAAAATAAGACCGGGTCTTATATTAATTTTTGCTCCCAAAGACGCATTAGGGCTTATTTTCTGGTTAGGTCTTGTTTTTGGGGAAATATGGTACTAAATGCATCCATCTGGCTGACAATCTTAACTGGGGCTTATTTTGGGGGTAGGGCTTATATTATGAGCATCCTGAAAAATCATGCTACGACTTATTTTCCTGTTGGGTCTTATTTTCGGGGAAACCTCTGCAATACTTGAATGTCTACAGATTCTATTATTACATAGTATTCTATAATGTGCATACAATTTCCACTCTCAACATTACAATTATATTGCAACTGATTTCTGCTATCTTGTTTTATATCTCAGCCAATGAGAAGTAAATAGAAAACTGATAAACTTGTTTCCCTCCTACCCCCAAAATGTCAGTTTCTATTTTGCAAATTCTAGTCCTTCACTGTTACTACACCTTCTTTAAAGATATAAATTATTTTAGTGGAAGACAGAGGTCACTGCTTCTTTAATCAGAGCAAATAAATTATAAAAAGTAAAGTGTGTAAATTGATAATCATTTCACAAAGATGTTTTTCAAAATTTGTTGTACAATATGCTAATTACATATTTAAAATGTAATTTCAAGCTAAATTATATGAAAACCACATATGACGAAATGAAAACATACATTTAATATAGGAGACAAAAATTAATCTGATGTCAAAACAGGACTTACCTGTATGGCATTGGTTTATTTCTCTTTGGAAAAATTCTAGTGCAGGACTTAGCAAGCTATAACAAATCCAACTCGTCCAGTCTGGCAATCTGTGGTAGCTTGTGCCTCACATTTCAAAGGAAAAATACTGCTGCCCCCACCCACTAATTACACGTGGATCCAATCAAGTAGCATAAAGCAACAGGAAAATTCCAGATCAAAGGCAGGAGTAAACAGGAGAAATAAAGTAAGATGTAATTGTTGTCATTTAAAAATTGGCTATATTTATAATAGAGTTCAGATATGTGTATCTGTCCAGTTGGGGCTAAACTTTCAGAATTTCTCACCATTAGAACATGATCACTGGGATTGCTGGAAGTACCACTCCAGCAACATTTGAAAGATTCACAAATTTTCCATCTCTGGTATAAGATGGAAATGTGATTAGTATTCTTCAAAAAATTGTTACATTGCAGCAGTTCACACCTGTATTATTATCTGTTCAACATCTGCCTGCTGGCTCCAACTGGAAAATCCCTCACTTTGGAACTTTCATCTCACCCTAAAACTGATGCATCTGATAAACAATTCTGGTCTAGTTCACCAAACTGTTATGATACGGAATTTCCCACCTCCCTATTTCTTATTTGAAGAAAATAGCAGAATTTATTTATCAAATATATATTGACTTCTGTCCAAGCCTGACTACAGATGCAGGAAATAATCTGAGATTTTATTTTTATTCAGATGTGTACTTATATGAGCTTAAAAACAGTCTATACCTAGTTATTTCAAAAAATGGTGATAAAACCATAGGTTTTCTCCCTTTTTTTTTTTTTTTTTAATTTGATTTATATGCCGCCCTTCTCCGGAGACTCAGGGAGGCTTACAATGCATTAAGCAATAGCCCTCATACTTTTGTATATTTATACAGTCAGTTTATTGCCCCCACAAACTGGGTCCTCATTTCACCTACCTTAAAAAGGATGGAAGGCTGAGTCAACCTTGAGCCTTGGAGAGATTCGAACCAGCAGTAAATTGCAGGCAGCTGTGTTAATAACAGGGTGCTTAGACCACTGTACCAGCAAGGCTCTGTAACACTGCCATGCTTTCAGATAATTCTGATTAAGTTAAACTGACATGAGCAAAGCATATTTCCTTCTAACTTCTTTATTTACAAAAATATCTCTCTTCCCTATGTAAGCCCTAAATGCATTCTTAGAAAATACAGGTAATCCTTACTTATAACCATTCATTAGTGACTTTTCAAAGTTACAGTAGCACTGAAAAAAGTGACTTATGACTATTTTTTACATTTTCAACTGTTACAGCATCCGCATGGTCACATGATCAAAATTCAGACACTTGGCAACTGGTTCATATTTATGATGGTTGCAGGGTTCCTGGTTCATGCAATCAACTTTCGTGATCTTCTGACAAGCAAAGTCAATGTTCATTTAACAACCGTGTTACTAACTTAACAACTGTGGCAAAAATGTCATTAAATGGGGAAAAACTTACTTAACTGACTTGCTTAGCAACATACATTTTGGGCTCAATTGTGGTCATAAGTTGAGGACTACCTGTAAACATTCCAGTATTTGAGGGGCTGCCACAAAGAAGAGGGGGTCAACTTATTCTTCAAAGCACCAGGGGGCAGGACAAGAAACAATGGATGGAAACTAATCAACGAGAGAAGCAACCTGGAATTAAGAAGGAACTTCCTAACAGTGAGGACAATTAACCAGTGGAACAGCTTGCCTTCAGAAGTTGTAGGTGCTTCATCACTGGGGGTTTTTAAGAAGAGACTGGACAGTCTCTTGTCTGAAATGGTATAGGGTCTCCTGTTTGAGCAGGGGGGCTGGACTAGAAGACCTCCAAGGTCCCTTCCAGCTTATTCTATTCTACATGCCATTTACTTGAAAGTATGCCAGGTGCCTGGAAATAGGGCAAAGGTAAGCTGGGATCACTGATGGGCAGGAAGCATTATGGAGATATATTGAGGGAACCAACTATGTATTTTTAAATATTCAAGCAAGGCCTGCTTCAAAAAGGTTTCCTACTGTAATAGTGAATTAAGCAGCAAATGTGTATAACTGTGCTGCTATATTATAGCACAAGGTAACAAATTGTCAGTCTGCTCCCATTACTGTATGTAAGATGCCATAGTTGGGTCATGAAATCTGGAAATATATATCTTTTTTTCCTCAAACAGCCAGCATATAAAACAAACACACATTTTCCCTCCATTTCTTAAGCAATAACGTCTTTGCTTTTTCTAAATAACACTTCTGAAATCTACCTACGCACAAGGATCTTATCTCAAAGTTCCTGAAAGTCTAACATAAACTTTTATCAAGCCACACAGCCAACTAAAGTGAGATTGTAATAGGATATTACAGCTTTCTCATGTTGAAAATGTTGCGATTAACTTTTCTCTGATATTAAAATTGCTTCGCAAAATGTTCTTTGACATGAAACACTGGATATCAAATGAATTTTTAACATAAACTGATACCATTGTTGCATTATCCTACTACAAGGTCAATGCACATTCTCAAAGCAACCAACCTTCTCCAATCTGGTGCCCTGAATTTTTTTTCAACCCCTGTAATGAGCCTTGCTAATTATTCAATACATCAGAAGGGCACTGGATGAAGCTTTTACTAAAAACCTGGTTTGGGGACAAAAATGCTAGCCATAGTTACTAAAATTCATGTTTCAGGCTGGCAAATGAGTACGCTTAGTGGTGCTTTTGCTCTCTTTAAAATCCTACAGAAGGCTCTCTTGTATTACATCCCACAATCACTAACAAAGCTTGTGCCCCTCCACATGCAATTTCGAGGTGGGGGGTACAGTAATCTGTAGTGTTGAGAGTTCAATCTCCAAGTTTTAACCAGGTAGCCGTCGCCCACAGAGGCTTGGGGACTCTGGTCTCCAGAGATACGGATGGCCCCCGACTGGGAAAGGGAGATTGATGGAAGCATTCAGACACTCTGCAAAAGAACGCGTCTTCCTCCTCGCTAGAAGGAGAGGCTATGTCGACCCTCGCCCACTCCGAAGCAGAAGCCGAGATCCCAGCCTCAGCAGCAGCAGCAGCAGCAGCACCGCCCAGCGCAAGGACAACGCGACCGGACCCCGATAGCCCCCGACCGAGCTCAGCCACCTCTGCCCCCATCACTTACCAACCTCCGAACCAGCAGCCGAAGCCACGCGACGCGCCCAGCGAATCCGCCGGACAGCAGAGACTTGTCAGCCGAAGGACTTCCGGCCGATGGCCCGCCCCCTCAGGCCCCACCCCCTCCAATGATTGCTTCGTGGCATCCCTTTTCCTCCTGCTGTGTTTTGCTTGTTTCCGAGGTGTCGGTCGCTGCCTTCTGAATTATGCCTTGTGAATTATGAGCTTAAAGGCGAGCTGCAGGGCTCAGTGGATCCATTGATTACTGGCCTGTGGTAGTTGCTAACTTTCGTTTGAGTTAGTCCCCGTTGTGAGGGTTCTCGATGAAGCGCGCCAGTTCTGGGGCAAACTCAACTGTGTTTCGTCCCATTTTTCAGGCTTCTCAGCCTGTCCGTTCCGAAGGAGGACTTCCCTCTAGGCCAGTGTTTCCCAAACTTGGCTATTTTAAGATGCATGGACTTCAATTCCCAGAATTCCCCAACCGCTATGCCTGGTTGAGGAATTCTGGGAGTTGAAGTCCATACATCTTCAAAGGGTCAAGTTTGGGAAACACTGCTCTAGGCCAGTGTTTCTCAACCTTGGGAACTTTTAAGATGTGTGGACTTCAATTCCCAGAATTCCCCAGCCATGGCTGGCTGGGGAATTCTGGGAGTTGAAGTCCACACATCTTAAAGTTCCCAAGGTTGATTAACACTGCTCTAGGCAGAAACAAGCAAAAATATTCTCAAATCGCCCAGGGCTCTTTTTTTAGCAGGCTGGAACGACTATGGGGGGGGGGAGTCAGTGATAATATGACCCCGTGGTTTCATTTCTTTTATTGTGGGTAGACTTAACTTCTGTACTAATCTGGAGAATTAGAGCAGCGCAAATATTTTTCATTTTTAATATAATTTGATTTTAAGTTTTAAAAATGCAAAAGTTTTAAAAACAAGTTAAAATGTGCAAAACAAACGGAATGGAAAAATAGAAAAGGAAAAAAGCAGTTTTCAATCTTTACTGCAGGTATAAGTACAGCTATGAATTTACTCCTCTCTAAAGTTACATTGTTACTCTTCTTCCTATAATCTATCCTATTGAAACTTCAAAACCATAGATCCCAAGTTCTTTTTTTTTTTTGTTTTACCCAAAAAGTTCACAAGGGATTTCCAATCAGCAGTTCAGGTAGTCGACTTCCGACTACAATAGTCCCAAATTTCTGTTGCTAAGTGAGACATTTCTTAAGTGAGTTTTGCTTCATTTTCTTGCCACAGTTGTTAAGTGAAGTACCACAATTGTTAAAGTTGGTACAGATAACCCTCAACTTACAACCACAATTGAGCCCAAAATTTCTGTTGTTAAGTGAAACATTTGTTAAGTGAGTTTTGCCCCCTTTTACAACCTTTCTTGCCACAGTTGTGAAGTGAATCACTGCAATTGATAAGTAAGTAACACAGTTGTTAAGTGAATATGGCTTCCCCATTGACTGCTCATCAGAAGATCGCAAAAGGTGATCACATGACCTTGGGACACAGCAACGCTCATAAATAAACAGTTGCCAAGCATCTGAATTTTGATCACAGGATTATGGGGACATCACAATGGTCATGAGTGTGAAAAACGATTGTTAGTGACTGTTCAGTTCCATTGTAACTTCGGTCACTAAATGAACTGTTGTAATTTGAGGACTACCTATAAATGTAAATGTAGCTTTTTGCATGCTAAGAAAGATAAAATGATCTTTCTGGTTCACATTTCTAATATCTTTATAAGATGTACATAATTTTTCTGATGTTATATCAATGGTACATCATTGTTCTCTTTAAGACTGTAATATAATGTAAATTTCAGTCTTATCAACACATATTTTCCCATTGTTCAATCTGTATATTATGACCAAATTTTATCTCACTTTATTATACATTCTTTCACTTGTTCTCTCTCAAATTTTAATAAAAGTTTATACATTTTAACAATCATGTTCAAAATCTGTAACAATTCCATTTCCAAGCAATGTTAATATATTCAATATCATACATTATTTTGTGCACCCATCATTCCTGTGGTTTTATTATGATCTATAAAGCCCTTTATGGCTTAGCACCTAATTACCTTCAGGATTGTTTATTCCAACTGGAATTGGACTAAGCTATAAAATCACCCCAGGAAAAATAGCTGCTGAAGGCTGTTTTCAGTAGGGCTGAAAACAAGGTGCTGTTTCTCAGTAGCAGCTTTGGTACTATGGCATTTTCGATTGGAAATCAGAATGGCTCCTTGTGAAGAATGTTTAAGGAATGCTAAAAATAGTTGTGTCATAGAATATTTAGAATTTAGAATTAGCTATTGATGTATATTGATTTAATACATATATTGTTTTGCAAGCTGCAACTGACTCAGGACACAACGGAATGTAATTTTAATAAATTATATTGATTTACAAAGCTTTTATTTGTACTATGGATGTTTCAAGTAATTTTTTGGAAAGAAGTGTGTATGTGTAAACTGATAATAATTTTTTAATTGTAGTGTGGCACAAAATTCAATAAATGTGTGTTTATGCTTGCTGTGTGTGTATTATATACATATACATATACACACACATGCATAGATACATACCTTACATACATACATACAGGAAGAGCCTGTAGTACAGTGGACTAAAGTACTGTTATTAACATCTGCTGCTTGCAATTACTGCAAGTTCAAAACTCACCAGGCTCAAGGTTGACTCAGCATTCCATCCTTTCAAAGGTAGGTGAAATGAGGACCCAGATTGTGGGGGCAATAAGCTGACTTTGTATAAATATACAAAAGTATGAAGGCTATTGCTTAACGCATTGTAAACCGCCCTGAGTCTCCGGAGAAGGGCGGCATATAAATTAAAGCAAAAAACAAAAAACAAAAAACCTTATATATAAATGTTTTCCAGCACTGGGATATACACTTGGATAAAAACTTTCTTGTTACTCTAACACATGAGACATAATCCACTATCCAAGAGTGCTCCCATTATTTATGTGTTTTACATTTTACAATGTAAAATGTAGATATAGTACATATAGTAGGATACAACCCTTTTTAAACCAGGGACTGTTTATTTCCCAAGTTACATATGATTTATAAAAAATAAATCTTAGTTAATTCAATTATCCCTGTTGGGGATAATTGAATTAAAATTAAGATTTGGCAGCAACTTTTGAATAAGCTCAGAGACCATATATACTCCTGTGATCTTAGAGACTGTACCTTAACATACTATAGTTTCCCATGAGCCCCTTTTAAAAATGTTTGATTGAATCTGAATGTTGCAGTACTTAAAAATTTTGTTTTGCTCACTGTTGTTCCACTTTGCTCAGCACAGATAAGTCATGCAGCTGAATATAAAGCTATATTCAGTGCCTCTTTATCACTTTTGAAAAAACAGACTATGCTCACATTTGGAATCTGTTATTTCAAAACAAATGGAAGGGGTAGTCCCTGTTAAATATAAACTATCTGGATTGGAAATATATTGTATGCAATGACTACCTAATAGTCAGCAGCTGCCTCACAACTAAGAACACAAAGTGACAACTTGGGTCTAAACCAAATATTAATATGTTATCTTATTGCTCCATCAGAATATTGGTTTACTTTTAGACAAAAGTAAGTAGACAAAAAAGGGAAGTCAACATTCAAGATTATTTTGAGGCATGGGGCAGGTCAGGAAACACGCTGTACTCAGTAGTTACCCATTTGGGAGTTGGCCTCCTGCTTAAACAACTAATGTCAACAAAAGTGGACTTTGTTGTATGATGTTATGTAGCTAAAGCCCAATCGGAGAAATCCATTCTACAATTGGGAATCACATGCACTTTAATAGCTAATTCTCAGATATGTGAACCATACATACAAGCAATATAGCTAAGGTGCATTCTTAAGGATAATGATTTAGAAGTAAATTTTTTGAAACATGATTTCTGATTAAACATGACTAGGGATTTCTGCATAAATGTTCCTGAAAATCTGCTCCAGGAAACAATTCAGCATGCAATACAAAGATAAAATGAGTTTATTTATTTATTTATTGGTTCGATTTATATGCTGCCCTTTTCCGGAGACTCAGGGTGGCTTACAATGCGTTAAGCAATAGCCTTCATACTTTTGTATATATCTGCTTAGTAGGGATTTTGCCCCCCCCAGTGGTGTTCTTTTTTATACAAAGTCAGCTTATTGCCCCCACAAACTGGGTCCTCATTTTACCTACCTCGAAAGGATGGAAGGCTGAGTCAACCTTGAGCCTGGTGAGATTTGAACTTGCAGTAATTGCAGGCAGCTGGTGTTACTTAACAGTGCTTTAGTCTGCTGCGCCACCAAGGCTCAGAATTAAATGCACGACAGAATTGAAGATGAAAGTGATAAAATCTGTAAGCATTTCCTCTTACTATTCCAATATGGCTTTCCTACACTTTTACTAAATGTGAGAACAATGACTCTGGCTACTATAAATGCTAACTTTTGATGGGAAGGAATATACTGTACTAAGGATAAACTGTATATCTGGAAGGATATACTCTCACCAGCATTAATGCTATTAATGCTATGGTATTAAGTTAGCAAAATGCACCATTTTAAGTTTTGTAATTTAAAATTTTAACATAAAAAAGAATGACTTCACACAAAAGTAATAATTTTGAGGGTTATGATAAAAAGACAGAATAGTTTTTTTAAAAAATAATACTTTAATTAAAATGCTTACAAAAAGTGCAGATCAAGTAAATTATTTTCATCAATTTCTAACATCTAAAACAGTTAGTAAAATACAGGTTAAAATTCCAATCCAATTTACAATTTTTGAAGATATTGAAAATTTTGTAATAAAGATTTTATTGCTTTCATTAGACAATGTTTAAAAAAACTTACATTGCCGTGTTATCTAATATGTAATTTGGTGATTAAATCTTGAGCCACAATGCACACCGAAACTCTGGGTGCTCTTCCATCAATTTACATAATTGTCAAATTTCACTTTTTACTTTCACATCTCAGAATATAGTTCAGTGATGGCTAACCTTTTTGCCATCACGTGCCAGGAGAGAGGGGACGGGGGAGGGTCACATGCGTGCATGCCCACACCGATAATTCTATGTGCCCTGCCCTGCGCATGCGCGCGCAACCCCCCCTCCCCCCCTCTGCTCCTGGCACGCGATGGCCTGGTAGGTCTGTTTTTCTTTCTTACCTTATCCAAATCCTCTCTATTTATCCGGGAAGGGCGAAAACAACCTTTCTCACTCCCTCGGAGGCCCTCCAAAGGCCTGAAACGGCCCATTTCCCAACTCACGGTGGGACCGGTAGTGACATTTTTTGCTGTTCCCCAGCCTCTCTAGGAGTCTCTGGAGGCTGGGGACAGCAAAAAACGTTACTTCCTGTCCCACCGGGAGTTGGGAAATGGGCCGTTTCAGACCTTTGGAGGGCCTCCGAGGGAGTGAGAAAGGTTGTTTTCGCCCTCCGCAAATGCATAGAGAGAATCTGGAGCCAGGTAAGAAAGAAAAACGGGCCTCCCCCCCCCCAGCCCCTCCGGAGGTAGGAAACAGCCTGTTTCCCTACTTCTGGTGGGCCCAGAAGGCCCGAAAATCAGCTGGCCGGCACACGCATATGCACCAGAGCTCAGCTGGCGTGCCCACTGATATGGCTACGTGTGCCACCTGTGGCACGCGTGCCATAGGTTCACCATCATGGATATAGTTCATACATCCTGAAATAAGGTATCTCCTATTTTATAACCTTTCTAATGGTGCTACACAGTGGTATTTTATTTATTTTGATTCCTTGATGGAAGCTCATAGCAACTTACCTTTACAGACATATATAATCCAAAACAGTTAAATCTTTATAAACTTTATAAAGATTTATAATGAAGTAACATTCTATACTTTTGATCAATTCTTTGACTTAAGAAAAGACTGCATATGAAAAAAGAATTGAAATAAACTAAGTTTGATTACGCAGATAGATGTCAATATCTTTGCAACAATATGGAACCTTTCACCCAAGCATCCCAAAAGTTTGGGTTTGAGATTATATATGGACTATGCACTTTATTAATAATATGCTCAATGAAGTTTCATGAAAGAAATATTTGGTGCATACATGTTTCAGAGAAACTGCCTTAGTGTCTTAACCATTTCGAAAAGCAGCCTATTTATACAAACTTATATTGCACTTTGAATAATATGCTAAACCCATGAATTACACCATGGATTATAAATCACAATGAGTCACTAAACCAAAGCAAGCATAGCACACAGAGCTGAGAATTAGAACATCATTTAAATGTAATGTGATTTCTTTGGGCTTGTTGTGAAAAGGCAAACATATTTGAACACAGTTGCTGAGAACAAGTATTCCAGCAATACTTACAACCCTGTGTATTTTGAAAACAGAGAAGCCAGGCTTTTGGCCAAGCACTATCTTATTGCACTCCAACTGGAAAGTCATAAATTGTTAACTCTCCTATTTGGACTCTAAAACTAGTTTTTCATACAATGTCCTTATTTTAGAGTTGACAAGGTAGAAGGTCACCGTATTTGTCTGCTATATAACTTGAAAAGATTCTGAAATGTTAGCTGGAAGTTTGAAAAGCATCCTCTTTCTAGCTGATCATCATGGCTACATTATAAACTTTTTCAAGTAAAAAAGCTGAATAATATGTATATGAGAATACATAAGATACAAAAAAAAAAGATTAAATCCAACTTTAATTCAACATATTTTTGTACTTGCAACATGAACTTCTTTTGCCCTAAAACCCTAAAATCTTTTCCAATTCATATCTTCTTTTCATCAAAATAGGTTTGATGTGGGGAGGTAATTCAATATCTAGTCTCCTATATATGCATGTTTTGATAAAACTAGTTACAGTTTAAAATGCTTGTTATTTTATTCATTCCTCTTGTGAAATTAGCTTAAGCCTAATTTTTTTATTATCTTAAAAGATCTATAGATCCACAGGGATCCATTACTATTCTGAAATACTGAATACCTAAAGCTAAGTAAATCAAATGTAGGGGTGCATTCTGATTTAGTCCCTGATAATATTTCTTGTTTCTCAAGGAATTCATTCATTCATTCATTCATTCATTCATTCATTCATTCATTCATTCATGTGGATTTAACATAAAAGTAATTTGGTAGCAAAACGATTTAAAGACCTCTGTGGTTTAAAATATTAAAGAGCGGCTAGCATTATTGTGTATGGCTGCAAAATGCTAAGAATCATTCATAAGAATTCAATTAGTTCAATTGCTTGAGGAAAGTGAAATTCAAAGTATAATTACTGAAAGAAAGCATGCTAGAATTTTTAACATTATATGAAACTACAATGATCAATGATATAATTTGTCACATCCGCTGTGTACCACCATTGCAAAGCATATATTTGCAAATATAACTTTATACAACATAGTAATTGATAATTAAAACATTAAAACATGAGAGTGGAAAACACTCATTACAACACTTGTGTGTGTTATGTTATTTTAATGAAATAATAATCATTAAATCTTTTCAATTTAAAGAGTGATTCTGATATTAAGGCACCTATATAGATTTATATTATAGCTTTTCATGTTTCAGGCTCCCTCTTTTAGGAAAGACTGGAGCATTCTATGAATGAAGAATTAGTATTCTAAACAGTGACAGCAACAACAGCATAAACATTGTTTAATTAAAAGATTAGCTGTTAAATAAATATTTGTATTAATTACTGGATTGTAATTTATCAAATATCTCAATCATATTCCCAACAGGAAAAAACATATACTAAAAATTACAGGATTCTTCATACTTTTGATGTAGTTCATCTTGAAAAAAGATACTAAGAGTCCATGATTAAGGAATTTTTTTGTCACTTGTAATCTAAAGATGCCTGTTCAACACTAACACGCCTTTAGGCAGAAGAAAGGCAAGGAGTTGCACAGAAGACAGAAATTCAGAGGTTTCAGAACACAAAAAGAACCCCTGCGAGTATCGCTTTGGACCCCCACTTTTACATCCCCCAGGCTGATAGCAAGCCTGTCACACGCAGCCCATCCATAAATAGAAACAGCATCACTTATGGAACAATTGCTGTCAGGGGCTAAACATTAAATGTTATGCATAGCATACATTATGGACTATTGGTTTACAAGATGTCCACATAACCTTCTATGCAACCTTGAGACTGGCTGAGATGCATCTCAATGATCTGACACATAGATGTTGCAGAGCCTCCCTTCTTTAGGAATTTAGGAAGAGAATTAGCCATTCTCTTAAATGCTCTATCACTCATTGTGCAACCATTTTTGATTCCATGTTACATGAAATGCTATTCTTTTTCTGTATTAGAAGCTCACAAATATTCCATAAAACATTAATGACATCAGCAAAGTGCCCAAAAAATTGCATGAACCATTCACAGCTTCATTCAATGCCATTTTAAAAGGGAAGAAGAAATCAAATGGAAGTTTCCTATAAACGTCAGGTTGACCATGAGGTGACTCTGGCCATTTGGTAACATCTGTGAAGGTAACTGTACTTGTCAAAGGCAACATGTTCATATATATACCGAGAGACTGAAAGAAAACAGAGTATATAACATTATTTAGCTATTACCATATACCCAGTGTTTTGAGGAAAGAACGTAGGAAAAAGGATAGGAACAAAATGTAGGATGAAACTCTTTCATTTCTTACTGAACTAATTATAATTTAACACTACTGTTTATTCCTTTCAGCTTAAATGGAATAGAACATTTAAGAGAAGATCTGTGGCATTTGTTGAGGGATTTGGATATAAAAAGAAGCTGTGTGTCATGAATATTCTTCCTGTTTCCTAGACAGGATATTTTATAACAAAGGAATTGGTACAGAAAATGATAATCCTTTCTAGATTTATCATTACTTTCTTCATCACATAAGTAAAAATAAATACAGAAAGGAAGTCCACAGAACCTAGGGATTATTTAGATTCTAGATTTTCTGACTTTCGAGGACTTTATATCTCCAGGGACCTTTGGATTGCTTTCCTCATAAGTCACTAAGTAGCAACAGAAAGCTCTGTGCTACGTAAGACTTTTAAAGAACTATAACATTCTGCCAAAAGAACAGATTCACTTACACCCTATTGAACCAGAGCTATTTAGGCACAAAGCCAGCCAAAGAGAACTGCCTATTACATTTTATTTTAAAGAAAGAACACTATGATAATAATGACAGAGCCAGAGGCTGTAATATTTACGATAAATATTTAATAAAACTGTGCTTTCAAATCATTCCGGCAACTGCCTTGTCCAGGCAGTTGCCAGAATGATTTGATGGCATGCTTTTATTTAATATTTATTGTACAAACTAGAATCTCTGTCATTATTATCATAATATTCTTTCCTTAATATAAAATGTAATGGGCACTTCAGGCCCTTGGCTCTTTTAGTCTTCCATATATAACCTGTAGTAAGTCATGAATTCATACATACACATGATTTTTATCTCCTCTGATGAAATAAAGCATCCTTTAGTTTTAAAAGTAGAATTCTCTTTTATGTCTGAATTCAGATAATCTGATTAGTATAAATGCTAATTTATGAACAAATCAAGACAATCACTTAATTTAACTAGAACTTAATGTGAGAATTTTTCCCCAGATTTTGATTTAAGAAGGAATTCTGGTTAATTCAAATTCAAGAGTGAAATTTTTTGGTTACATATTCTAGCACATAAAGCCACAAGCCCAAATCTCCTTATGCTTTGTGCACGAAGCTCTGAACTATATTTGTCATTAGCTCAAAACTACCCAATAAAATCAGAAAATAACCTTAAGATACTGAGTTCATACATGTTAAGATATACTGCAATTTGTTTCATTTGCCTAACATAATATGTGAATTCGGGATATTTTTACTTATTCAGCAAACTGAGATTAAACAAATCATGGTTTAGCATGACTTTCGAATTCAGCATTCTGTGAAACTGACCTTCAGAGGTCTGCAGAGGTAATAATACCGTGCACCCAACACTTGAGCTTGTGGATTAGATAAGAGGCCCACATTTGACCATATCACCTGAATCTCTAGGGAAACAGGAATCATACAATGCCCATCCTAGAAAAAAAAAAGATACCGAAATTTAGGTAACAGGAGCCCTAACACTTCCTGTTGATAATCATAAGTAAGGTAAGAATTACTGCAACATTTACATTCAAGTACAAAACATAATTCACAGTACTACAAAGGGATACAGAATGTTCTGTCATCTCCATCTCTCCATTCGTGGAAAGAACAAACAATGTACAGCAGGCACATTGGGTCCAGTGAAAAAAAAGTTCTTTCTGAATACAAAGCTGTAAATGTACAGTAACTGCAACAAATTATGTCTAGTTTGATATAGCTGAAAAAATAAGGGTCTGTTTTGGTACTTGTGACAAAACGTATATTAGGAAACTATAAATGGAGTTGGATGTTCTTTCTCACATTACCTGCAATTTACACCTCTGGGTAAAAACTCTGGTCCATTGCTCTGGATGGCCTGGATCAGCATTGCCAATTATGGCCAAATGCCCTGTGCTGAGTTCTCCTTCGAAGGCTTGGTAAAATGGCTCCTGCAAGTCATTACAACTTCTTTCCTCAGGTTTGAAGGGTATACTGCAAAAGACCAAGCCGTCATGTGTCACAAATATGAAACACAGAAAAAGATAAACAGAACAAAAATTATTCCTATTAATGCAGTCAGAAAGAACTACATGGGAAAACTAGATAAGTTATAAAGGAAGGACAACACGAAGATCCAGCCCTTTTAGAACTGGAATTTCAGAAAGTAATTATCTGGAAATATTTGTGGAGATATTTATACACAAATCCTTCAATGTTCAATGAACATGTAGTATATGATGGAGATAGCGTTTAGCAAAATTCTTCACTTTATGTGCCAAAACAGATACAGTACATCTGAAACCTGAATTAGAAGAGCAAAAATGTAAATGGCTATATAAAATGTTACCTGAACTGGCAGCCTGTTTTTACGTTTTCCCCAAATTGTACTGTAAATCTCTCAGCTGCTGAGCACTGGCCATTAGCTTGGTTCTGTAAAATGGTTACCTGAGGAAAGGGAGTGTTATAAAACTAAACGAGAATATAGTGGAGTCACTAAAACAAATTACAGACTGATACTGGTACCAGATACAACATTTATCTATTATTTGTAAAACCATGACATGAACAAATTTTTAATAGTAAAACAGGCTGCTTAAGTTTTAAAAACAAACTCAGTGCCTTGCTGGTTTAGGTCAACCAGTAAAATTCTTCCTTGTGAAGATTTCATTATTCTTTTGGCAAACCCTCATTTTAAAAAGTTTTACAGTAATAAGGTAGCTATCAGGAATTCCTCTACATTGTATTTGCTGCATAAATATAACAAAGAAATAGGAAAGTTTGGCAGCCCACCAGCATTTGGAGGTCACAGTACGACCAACTATTATATTCACAAAGTTGTTTTTTGTCATTAAAACTTCTGACTGGTACTGCAATAATGTATTTTCCTATGAAGGTACTATGCATATTTTGCATGTATTTTTATTTTAACTGAAATGTCAAATTTATTGCTAATTGATCTATCAAGTGAATGATTTCCCGCATTCCTGTACCCATAATTATAAAACTGCCAATTGAGGATATTCCAAGTGAATCCCAGTTCTAAACATTCATACCACTATAAATTCAGGTTTTTAAGCTGTTACAATCTGTTGACTTCCTGTAATGAATAACTTGAATACACCTCTGGAAAACTGTATCTATACAAATATGCTATATCAAATATACATTTTGTATACTCTCATAAAATTAAGAATAGGCACATCCTACTTTCCTACTTCTCTCTTGACTTTATAATAGAGAGAGACAATTTCTTGTTATGAGTTAAAAGGTTTTTGAAAATTGTGGAATAGATATCAAAGAATAAAAAAACAAAGACATAGAACCCCCCACCCCTACCCCGGAAAGAAAAGGAATAGGAAGAAAAAGAAAAAAGTATGGAATTGCTATTATCTAAAACTAAAAAAAGTATTGGAATTACTGAATCAAAAATCTATTACAGGTAACTGCTGGTTTCACATAATAAAGAAATGACAAGCAAGTAGTTAATACTATACTCTTACTAGTGGTTGTGGGTAAAAATGCAATATAGTTTCTTAACTTGGTTCCAGGCGGTGTTATTTGCATACAATTATATGTTAATTTCAAGAACTATAGGAATAGAAAACTTCTCTGAATTAAGTTATTGGATAATAAAAGCTTTCCAATGGACAATCATCTAAAACTTATACCCACACATCAATTGAGAAACATAACTTAATATAGAGCAAGAAAGCATACATGTTGCTGGATCCCATTATATAAAGCTCTTAGTGGTGCTCCTGTGATATAGCCAGGATTTCCACTTCTTCGTTTGGTCAAAGAAGATCTTCTGCTCTGTAAGAAACAGAAAAATGGCAGGGAAGGGGTAGGGAGAGAATGTTACATTTAGAATGCCAAAGAAAGTGGTCTAACCTTTCTCGGGTCAGGGCCATGCACACCTACCGTATTTTCCGGCGTATAAGACGACTTTTTAACACATGAAAATCTTCTCAAAAGTCGGGGGTCGTCTTATACGCCGGGTGTAGTTCTCCTGTAACCAGGCAGACCAGCCCGAAAGGCTCTGACGAGCCTTAAATGGCTCTGGCGATCCCAGCTCTGGCGATCCCAGCTCTGACAATCCCAGCTGAGTTCCCTGCAACTCAGCTGGGATCGCCAGAAACCACGTAAAAGGGAAAAAGTTTTTTACCTTTTACTCTGACGATCCCAGCTCTGACGATCCCAGCTGAGTTCCCTGCAACTCAGCTGGGATCGCCAGAAACCACGTAAAAGGGAAAAAGTTTTTTCCCTTTTACTCTGAGGATCCCAGCTCTGACGATCCCAGCTGAGTTCCCTGCAACTCAGCTGGGATCGCCAGAAACCACGTAAAAGGGAAAAAGTTTTTTCCCTTTTACTCTGAGGATCCCAGCTCTGACGATCCCAGCTGAGTTCCCTGCAACTCAGCTGGGATCGCCAGAAACCACGTAAAAGGGAAAAAGTTTTTTCCCTTTTACTCTGAGGATCCCAGCTCTGACGATCCCAGCTGAGTTCCCTGCAACTCAGCTGGGATCGCCAGAAACCACGTAAAAGGGAAAAAGTTTTCCCCCTCCAGCTTGCTTACCTCAGCTGCTAATCGCAACGCTTGCCTTGCTTTGCTTGCTTGAATCTATTCAGGCAAGCAAGCAACTCCCTGCCTGCAATCAAGCAAGGAGTTAGTTGTGGACTTCAACTCCCAGAATTCCTCAGCCAGCAAAGCAAAGCTGGCTGAGGAATTCTGGGAGTTGAAGTCTACAAGTCTTAAAGTTGCCAAGGTTGGAGACCCCTGTTCTATTGGGTAAGATTTTTCCCCTTTGGGAGCTTTAAAAAAAATAGTCAATTGGGGTTTTTTTAGTTGTTCTTTTTTAGACCTAGCATTTAGGAAGCCGTTTAGGAAGTTTAAAATTTAGCTTTCATATAAAAATAAAAATAAAATAAAATAAAATAATATTTGTGCAGCTTTCTGAGATTTAGTGTGTTTCTGTAATGTTTCACTCCAACTACACAAACACACAAAATCTCACAAAGCTGTATGTGGAATTTTGTGTGTGTAAAGTGTGAAAGTTGGTTTTTTGGGCTTTTTGTGGCTGTGTGAGGTTCCTGCTTGTTGCAGGGGCCATTTTGGGTCTAGCACAGCTGCTTTTACATTGTGGGTGAGCCAGTTGTGTTGTGTTGTGTGTGTTTAGAGTGTGAAAGTTTTTTGGGGGGGGCTTTTTGTGGCTGTGTGAGGTTCCTGCTTGTTACAGGGGCCATTTTGGGTCTAGCACAGCTGCTTTTACATTGTAGGTGAGCCAGTTGATGTTTTTTAATTTTTATTTGGTGTGCATTGGAAGAGGGGCAGTCTTATATGGCAAGTATAGCCCAAACCCTATATTTTAACAGGAAAAGTTGGGGGTCGTCTTATATGCCCAGTCGTCTTATACGCCGGAAAATACGGTACATTTCTGTTATCTGGTACTTCTTTAAAAATGCCCAGCAGGTGGCAGTGTCCGATTGACCTTCTTAGTGCTTAGGACACTAATATGGAATCCTGAACCAGGAAAATAGCAGAAACTGGAAAATTGAGAAATGTCTTGGAAAAAATGCAATACCAAACTACTCTCCTACTGTGGCAAGAAAACTGCCTGTAGCAGTGTCTGTAAAGATCCTATTTGTAAAGAAGACTTTTTTTAAAGTAAAAGACTGAAATACCACACAAAAGTAGATTGCAAGGCAACACAGAAATTATCAGAGAGGTTAATCACCCAAGAATGAAACAATACATCTTATAATATCAATTGAACATCCATGGATGAAAGACACCCACATGGAAATGACTGAGAATTGGGAAAAAGCAAAAATAATCAATTATGTTTATCCAAGTTATCAATATTGAGAAGAAAATAAGGATTTGTACAGAAATGTTTAAGACAGTCCATACTTTTGGATTTCTAGAAGTCATATATTTTAGGTATATCTGAGTTTCAAACCCACCAAATATTTTTTCAGGCTTTTTTAATATTTACCTGCTATTCAATTGATACACTGTATTTAAAGTATTTGTCCAACTTTTCTTCTTAAAAAAAAAAACCCAAAGTGCTTTAATATGATAGAATTATTAAAAGGTATTTTAATGGGTCATTTCAAAGCTATCTAGGCTAGAGATATAGACACTAAAATATATTACAGTACTTGAAACAAAATCATAAATCGGTACAACAATGAAAACATATGAAAAGCATACAGATAGGAAACAAATTCCTTTAAATGACATGTGCTTGTTGAGTTCTTAGTGCTTTCTGAGCTTGTTTGTTTCCTTGCAGCTATTTTGTCACCCAGACTAGGTAAATCTCTTTGGTGGTAGAAGGGAGTGGGGTTTGCTCTCTGTATATCTACAGCAACTCACTCTGTCAGTGCTGGTAGGGAATATTTTTCTTCTTCATAGTTTCTTGATTAGGCTGTTTTTTACTGCTTGTTTACCTGGATTTAATTTCTGCTTATCTGGGTATTTGATTACTGGTGAGGAAGTGTTCTGGTCTATTGAAATGTTTGTTGCAAGAACTCACATGTAGTTGAGCAACATGTGGATTACCATTTTTTTCCTGGTAATAGTCAGCCAGATAATAATGTTTCCAAAACAATGGATACTTCCCCCCTTCAATTTCAGCAAACATATTTAAAACTGCCTGCTATTCTATTACAAAATAGCATCCTTTTCTAGCTGCCAATATTAGTCTGCATTATAGTGCTATAGCCCAATGTCATTTTTTTTTTAAAAATCTTATTTAAGAAGTCTGAAACTTTGGTGGGACAGAAAAGAAGCTATACTTCTTCACCATCCTTGCAACAATTTTTCCACAATGCAGATCTTTCTGCAATTGCGTAAAGCCATGAAACTGATATGGAACCATGTCTACAAGCTTGCTTGGTGCTAAGGCTCATTTATCTTATTTATACAGAGTCAAAGCTGTCAAGATGCACAACAAACACTAATCCAGAAACTCTTGCCACTGGGTTAAGTACAGTAGAATGTTTAGTTGTATACTTTGGACCCAATCTAAAGATATAAGTACTGACCCCAAAATGCAGAGAAAAATGCTGTTGTAATGTGACTCCTGGATTCCCTGATATATTGGTCAATTTGAACTGAATGTAAACCTTTTGGATTCCGTGGATCCCATTAAACTCCATCTCATAATTCACCTAGAAGTACATCAAACAGATCAGTAAAAAACAAGATATGCTCATGAATAAGCTTTAGCTTATTTTGCCCCTTTTCTATTATAGAAAAAAGCAATTGCTGATGTAGCTAAATACCTCAGAAACAACATTGTGGCATGTATTACCATTCAGCACAGGAGCTGCAGGCTCCGAATGTGGGATAATGTGGACCTGGCAATGACAAAACATATATTCAATTTTTTAAAAAATTCACCTCACATGATTCAATCACAATTATTTAAATCAGAAAATTTTATAATTTCTAAAATTACTAAATTTCTAAAATGTTAAGATTTCTAAAATTACTCCAAATAATTTTACATAAGAACTCCCTTGTTTGCTTACCTTCTGAACTACTGAACCCTCTGATCCCAATCATCAAGTCATGGCTAACATAATCCAGTATCATTCCAAATCTAATTTCTTAAATATAGATAGAACCCCGCTTCCTTTCCCAGTCCATATTAGTCCAAATAATTCCATGTTATTTCAAGATGGGATTTTCTTAAATTAGAAATGGAAAGATGGAAATAGTTAATATAATTTACCTCGAAGAGGTGAAAATCGCTAAAATTGACTGGGACCTGAAAAAGAAAACAAAACCCAAACCATGGATGCCTCATTTTGCCATAAATCCATACAGTTCATAAATGTGAAGTCTTAATCTTCTTTACAGCCTAATTTTCTGCATAATTTCTCTCATTGTCTCAGTAGGAATGGAGGATTGCTTAGGAATACAGGTAGTCCTTGACTTATGACCACAATTGAGCCCAAAATTTCCCCTGCTAAGCAAGACAGTTTTTAAGTGAATCACTGCAGCTGTTAACTGAATCATATGATTCTTAAGTGAATCTGGCTTCCCCTTTGTCAGAAACTCACAAATGGCAATCACACGACTCTGGGATACTGCCACCATCATAAATACATGCCAATTGCCAAGCATTCAAATTCTGATCATGTGAGCATGGGGATGCTGCAAAGGTCATAAGTGTGAAAAACGATCATAAGTCAGTGGTGTTATAACTTTGAAGGATCAATAAACAAATTATTGTAAATCAGGGACTATCTGTAGCCAAATTTTTCTACAAGGGAATAGATCTAACAATATTCTGGTTCCCGGAACTTGCCACAAGTGATCTTTGAGGATCAGGTTATTCTGTAAATAAGTCATGCACAAACCATTAATTCTAATCAGAAGTTTCACTACAGGAGCTGTTGGACTTCTACTTGCTTCAGTGCATAGAATTATTAATATCCATGTTTAGGAAGTAACAAGATGAAATTTATTTTGAGGATAATAACATTTAGTTTATTAAAATCTAACAACTGCAAGAAAGTGAAATAGAGTTTTTATCATTAAAATAACTATAAGTAAATTTTGATCCTACATACTATTATCTAAGTTTTATGTCTCCTATTTATATATAATTGTACCCACTAAAAACACAACTGTGGAGAAAGGGCTTAGACTGATGTGACATTCTTGATTTTAGGCCTATGTATGTCTCCATTTTCTATTTTATTTGTATTTAAGTATCTTTTCCCTGGTCTGATCACATAAATAAAATATAAAACAACTTCCAAAGTTTTAACCATAAACCTACTTCAGGGAGTCTGCCCATAATGTTTCCATAGATCACCTGCCTTAACAGATATCTCCCTAGATGCACCTGATTTTAACAAAGGAAATAATTATCTTTTAAAAAGTCCTATGTCTAAATCAGGACTCTTCCCTTAGTTATCACAGAACTTCACAGGTGCTGTTGATAATACAAACATTTGTTGCAACTAATTGTATTATCTCTTTTTCTAGAATGCTAGCATTTCATATTAGTTGATATAATTGTCTTTTACAATAATATCATATACAATACATTTCTATAGGACTTGAACTCCTGTCAGTAACAGGCCAATAGATAATATATTTCCCCAAATTTCTAATTTTCTACAAAAGAAAGTAGTGACTAAATTTACCTCCTCCTCCTCTTTCTTTGACACTTAAAAATTATACAGGCTTACTTTTACTAATAAATATGCATAAGAGTTCACTGAAGTTGTGCAGCCAATAATCTTAAATGAATAAATAAAACAATAACAATGATAACCATTTGGACATCCTTGGCATTGACAAATTCACCAATCAATTACAAGCAAAAGGCAGTTTTACTTGGAGCAACCTACATCCTGCAATGACATCCACATTTGCCTATCCCAGGTCTTTGGGAAGAAGTCAAGAGGCTAGCAAAAATGCTAAATCCAGTGTAAACATCTGGCTGACTGTGCAACAAACCATAATAAACAAAATAGCAAATTAATAGGCTTCATGGTAGGTCAAATTTTACACCTGCAATACACTGAAGTTGCGATAATATGAAGCTGCATCCAATGCAGGGTCAGAGGTACAACTGCTCATCAGGTCAGTAAAGATCCTAATACAGCTGGTAGTTTTACTTTCCAGGAAACCTAAGAAATGAACATACTGTAAGAGGTAAAGAAAGACAGACAAACAGGAAATGTTGACATAAGAGTTCAAAAATGCAGTTAATATTTTTAATATGTATATACTATATGTTCTCTCTCTCTCTCTCTCTCTCTGTCTTATTTTTGATATCAATTATGCAACGTTAAAAACACTACAGCATATGGTGGCTTCTTGAAAAAATAGTTAGTCCTCACTTAACAATGTTTAATGACAGTAATTGAGACTGGCAACACTGTTACTAAGTGACAGTATCATAAAGTACCATGTCATATGACCATGCCAACTCACACTGGCAGATGTGGCAGTTTTGGTGTGCTATCATTAAGCAGATAGCTGCAGTTGTTAAGCATGATGTCATATGATTGCCTCCTGCTGGTTTCCCCTCTGATTGTGCTTGTCAGAAGCTGGCAATGAAGGTCACAAATGGTAATCACATGACAGCAGACTGCTGCAATTGTAATAATTGCAAGCTGGATGCTAAGAGAACCAGTTGTTAAATCTTGTTCAGTGTTGCTGTAACTTTGAACAATAGCTAAATGAATAGTTATTTATCAAGAGCTACCTGTAATCAGTTACCAAATTCAATAAACATTGTGACTTGGTGTTAGAACTAAACACTCAATGCTCACCAGCAGGATTCTCATCAGTGCAAATCTGACTAGTTCCAATGCCCACAGGTTGCTTAAGCACACTTAGTGTAGATGAGGCAGCATAATAAATCTGAATTGGATCCCCTACCTGAAATGGAAAAAGAATAGGTAAAAAAGACTAATTCCTAGAACAGCCCATACAGAAAAAGAACTTAAGCATTAACTTGATTTTTTTTAAGCCAACATCTATTTCACATGATTATTAAATAATCTTACACTGCAAGCTACTACCGTGTTTCCCCGAAAATAAGACCCTGTCTTATATTTTTTTGAACCCTGAAATAAGCACTTGGCCTTATTGCCATGCGCTCAAAAGCCTTGTTGGGCTTATTATCAGGGGATGTCTTATTTTGGGGAAAACAGGGTAGGCAAGTCTTACCTTGTTGAGATAAGGCTAAAATTACAAAAATCTAAATCTGGTCTGCTTTACATTTTCTCACTACTAAAAATATCTTGGGGGAAAAATATCGAAGAACCAACTCACTTGATAAAAGGCAGATGAAGAAGACCAAACTTGTTCTGGACGGATGAATGATGGCCTTCCATATTGTGCTAAAAGTACTGGGAAATTTACTTTTGTCACCATCTGTGGCACTTGTAAATAGTTCAACGTGGCTAAAAATAAAATATGGGTAGGGGAAGCACAACAGTAATATCACAGTGTTAAAAGGGCATCCCATATTGCAAATGTAATAAATGTTATTCCCTCTCTATATCTTTTTTTTAATCTGGGCTATAAAACCTAATACTTTTTGAAAGTTCTTTCATATTTTTGTCAGAGGTATATATCTTTTCTGTCACCTTAGTTGTCCATCTCACTGGTTTAGACTAGAAGCATTTGTGCATCTGTGCAAAAATGGAATAATGGAATATATTTGGCGAATAAGGTATAAAGAGGTTGTATTTTTCAAATCAAAGATCACTTGCCCTTTAACAGAAATACAAATCTACACAGTAACAAAATTAGAGTCTTGTAACAGACAAATTGGCTTTATTTATTGATACATCAACATTAATTTGATGTACAAATTTTCCTAGGTGAGTTATTAATGAAATAGATATTGGAAAAACTATTCCAGAGAAAAGCAAGTGTATTATACTATATACTACTTATAAAGGTAGTCCTTGACTGACTTAATGACCATTCGAAGTTACAACAGCACTGAAAAAATGACTTATGACTATTTTTCACACTTATGACCACTGAAGAATCCCCATGGTCACGTGATTTACATTCGGATGCTTGACAAGTGACTCATATTTATGACAATTGCAATGTCCTGGGGTCATGTGATCACCTTTTGTAATCTTCTGACATGCAAAGTCAATGGGAAACCAGATTCACTTACAAATGTGGCAAGAAAAGTTGTAAAATGGGGCAAAACTCACATAACAAATTTTTCTCTTAGCAATATAAATTTTGGGCTTAATTCTGGTTGTAAGTTGAGGATTACCTATAGTATAATACAACACTATTCATAGTTAAATTAAGATGTTCTTCTAATACTGTGGATTTATTTTTATGACAGAAGATA
Organism: Pantherophis guttatus; assembly: GCF_059756535.1. Classification (NCBI taxonomy): domain Eukaryota; kingdom Metazoa; phylum Chordata; class Lepidosauria; order Squamata; family Colubridae; genus Pantherophis; species Pantherophis guttatus. The sequence continues at coordinate 44,485,048 of NC_142068.1, forward strand.
GAATTCTAAGAGTTAGACATCATTTTACTATCAGAAAAATAGAGAGAAAAGGAAAGTGTTTAGAAAAATTGATACCATAATGACAAATGAAAAATGCACCTGTTTCACAAGGTTTGAAAATGAAACTATATAAACAAAATCCATTATATTATCCTTTAATCTTCAGAAAATAAGCATTATGGTTTGTATTTCTATTCCTAAAATTAGATTCAGAGAATAGCTGCAATCAAAGAGTATAATTTGTTGTAGACAAAAAGTCAAACTTACAATCATTTAACTGTACACAGAAGAGTAATATACATCCATCAGGACTTGGAAGGATTTCAGTATGGAAGGGAGTGTTATTTCGGAAAATCAGGGACTTTTCCAAACACACCCGACTCACAGCTCTAAGGAACAATACAAATACAGAAATCTATCTTAAAGAACATTGTTTACACAAACTCAGATTAACAATATATATCAAACAATGGCTTTCAAAACATAGAGCTAAATTCAAGTTACTTGGCTTTTGGTACACAATAAAACTTAACATTAAAAGCAATTAAAAAGCTGCACCTCCATTCCAAAATTGTGCTTTTTTTACGATTCCAATATATTTTCTAGATTCAATTATTTATTTCAAGTACTGCCCAATTCTGAGCAGCTGGCAATTAAATACACAATAGACCACTACAGAACAAAATGGCATCCAGTCATTCTGTACAACACACCTAATCAAATCCTCCATTCATATTAACCCTAGGCCTGGAAAAACAGCCAGTCCTTAAAACTTTACAGAATGCCAACAGAATGGAAGTCACATGGATTTCAGGGGGATTTCATTCCAGGAGGCAGAAGCTGCCACATAAAAAAGGCACACTTCTTGGGTCCCAAAGGATAGTACTGTTTAATCAAAGGAATCCGGAGGATGCTAACTCTGCTGGCACATTTTGGCCATGGGAGACAGGAGGTATCTCAAATAACCTGGTCCTATGCCATGTACAGCTTTATAGGTGATGACCAGCACCTTGAATTGCACCCAGAAGCACCGGTGCAGCTCACAAAGCAGAGGTGCCCCACGGATATACTGAGGCATGCCCCATCACTGTCCATGCCATTGCCTTCTAGACCAGTTGAAGCTTCCAGTCTTGGTAGGATGTCTAGAAACCTAAATAAAATCTCCACATTCACCTGGTACTGCCTGGAAGGCAGAAAGAGAAGGGACACCCAGGGGCACCAAGGTTGCATTCTGAACCACAGTGTGAATCACAACAGCAATTGATGTCGCAGAAGCCTGGATGCAGGTCACAGGGGCAGCCTGAGAAAACATTGGTGGGAGACAGAAGCAGCATGAGCAAAGATTTTAAAAACAATGCAAAAATATCAAAACAAAAAAAATCGATAAGGGGGATAATTCGTTTCAAAGGAAAGAGAGGCACATGCCTTTGGGACATAGCCCAGACTTCCTCCCAACTCACCAGCACTTTCTTCTGTCTGCATGCCTGGAGTTCTGCTTGGGGAGGTCCCGCTTGGGGAGGTCCCGGGGAGGGACGTTTCGCTGGGGGCCGTCCCAGTGGGGGACGTTTCATCCGTGGAGTTTTCCGCTTTTAGAGTGACGTTGTCAGTCTCGGTCTTCGACCACAACTCCGACAGCAAGAGCAGCAATGGAAACAGGAGCCGCCACGCTGCCATAACAAAGGCATTTCTGCGTTGCTTAGAGACTGAGTCGCAAAGATATGACGTTAGCCCAGAAGGCGACATAACGTCACCTTTAACGTGCTTTCATAAAACCTATAGAACTAGAAAAATTATAGAGTCGATGATAGAGATGGAAAAAGATCCTTGTGTTTTTGACGCCGCGCAGGTTTTATGGAAGTTGTGATTGGATAGCGTAACAGGTATCCTGAAAAAAAACACAATTGTAACAAAGACACTGTCGTAATACAGTCCTGTAAAGAAACGGCAGGTCAAAGATGGGATGGAGTTCGGTTTGTATTTTGAGCAGTAAAGCCTGAAATGAGCCTTTTAAAATCCTTTTTACCTATTTTATCATCTTTTATCTATCCTTAAAAGAGCTTCTCGTTTGATTGCCTCTCTTTCCAATACGGGTTTTGGGGGTTTTTTTGCTTACAGGATAATTGAAAATTCTGAAATGCAACATACCTGCATGCAGTCATGAGAGAATTAATAGCTTTAAATCTGAGCCCAATCAATAACTTTAATTATTTCAGTTTAGTTATTGCAATTGTTATTTTTAGGTTATGATTTATACTATCTGAAATACAAACTGATCTCTGCCCCATCTCTGACCAGCAGTTTTTATAGAGCACTATTTTACACTGCTGTCATAGAAATATTCTGTCAACTTTAACCAGCCCGTGATGTAAGCTGTATGAATATTGGAAGAGAAACACAAAATATTTACAAATGCTTCTCACCCATAGGGCGAGGGAATTGAAATTAGACTGGTTGTACATTTTCTGAACAGCCAATTTTATTAAAAGGCATAAGCTGTAATGAGCTCACTTCATCTGAGAACTATGTTTGTAGCATTTATTATGCTTTATTATCCCTCCAACTGTGCTTGACTCTGAAGATACTGGGATACAGTCAAGAAATTTTCAGGTAATAGTATGGCACTGATTTTTCACTGCCTTCCAGAATGTTTCTTTGACTCCCCAGTCTATCCTACAGCCTTGTGTTTCCTGCTGCTCTTGAGTGGAAATTCAAGTACCAGGCAGACCTGCTTAACTTTCAAGACCAGCTACATTTACCAGATATCTGAATGGAGAAAGGAGGACGGACAATTCGAAAGAAGGACAGCTGGAGAGAAAAGGAGGACACACAAACTGTTTTAACTTTCTTGGCAGCTGCAACAAAAATTACAGCAAATACTGCAAAAAATGTACTTAGGCCTACAGGTATGTGAAATTACTTTTTCCAGCATCAGAAAGACTGATTTTTCGATGGCAATATTTTTCCAACAAAATTTTATTTTCAAGGATACATATGTTAGCAATAACATTGAATTGATGATGACATGCTTTTCAAATTTTAGCATAGAAACATGCAATCTACAGACTCTACAGAGATCATAGATTTGAAGTGGCTGGATTGAAGCCAATTGCTAGAATTAGGAAAAAGATCATTAACATAAATCTAGTTTGTCAAGTCTGTTGATGGATGAGGAAAAGAAAGAAGCAGGCAATTTTCAAGATCACAATATATGAAATTTTGAATCGTTACTGTTGTAAACACAACTCAAAATATTTATTTATTTATTTATTTAAAAAAAAATATTCAGAAAGCTGGGATATATTTGATTTTAAGGCTGTGCCTACTGGGCAGAGGACATGAGGAGCCCTGAAAATTTATTTATTTCACCTAGCCGGGCTGGCTTGATCCCACTGTTTTTGGTTAAATTTAATTGATTTTAATTGGGTTGTTTAAATTGTGACCAAAATATTTAATTATTTTTAAACTGTTTTTAAATTTTGTATGTTCTGTTTTATTCTGGCTGTTCACCACCCTGAGTCCTGCTGGAGAAGGGCGGTATGCAAATTAAAACAAACAAACAAACAAACAAACAAACAAATAAATAAATAAATAAATAAATAAATAAAAAAAAAAGAGGACTTACTATCCTTTTGCCAGACATCTAATAAAACTAAACCCAGGCAAATGTTGATCAGGTGCACAAAAATAGTCTTCTCTGTACCATAGAATTTGTTTCTACAAAAGAGGGGATGATTCTAAGCTATTACTTCATTTCAGAAATGTTTGTATGCCAGAAAATAGTTATGGTAAACAATGGAATATTATTGTGCTATGTGCTATAGATTGGTATATAGTGTGATTGATTTTAATATTTGTTGGTTCCTATCCAATTTTATGATAATTAAGTGATGCTTAATTAAGGTATTAAAAGGATTTTATATCACTAGCAATCAGAGCTGTTATACAATTCTCCATCTCTCCTTAAATGAAGATCATTGTACTTCATTCCGAGCTTTTTGGCACAATTTATAACTTTTAATTTCTTACATTTTTATAGAGAAAATGTGTTAAAGGTAAAAGAATGGGAGAGCTGCCATGATTATGCACATTAAAAGTTATCCATCTCAAAGCATTCTTTGTCTAAAATATAAAGAAGTGAAAAGAAAACAAGTGGATGTTACAAATGGAGGACATAGGTGTCTCACAAAATTTTGTGAATAACATAAGAACAATAGTCTCAAATGGAAGCATTTTCTATCTTCTAGACACAGGCCACAGAAATATAGAGTTGAATGGGACTTTCGTGATTTTGTAATCCACCCTGCTGCCCAGAGCAAGAATCACGACAACTGATTCCAACTTTTATTTAAAACCACCAATGCTGGAGCAACCACAGCTTCTAGACGCAACCTGTCCCACTACTTAATAGCTCACAAGTCAGGAAATTCCTCTTTATAAAGTTTGGATATCTCACAGTAAAACTCTACCCATTGGTTCTTCTTCTTCCTTCAGGGACTATGAAAAATAAATCTATACTCTCTTCCCTGTGATAAGCTTTCAAGTATGGGAAAACTGCTATCATATTTTCTTTTAGTTTTCTTTAAGCTAAATATATCAGTTCCTTTAAGTATTCTACATAGAATTTAGTCTTCAGGCCCATTAGTATCTTTGTTGTTCTTCTATACACTCTTTCCAGTTCCTCAACATCCTTCTTGTATTGTGGCAACCAAAACTAGACACAGTATCCTGGATGCAAAGTGACCAATGCAGCATAGAGTAGAACTATACATTCTCATAATCTTGACGTTATATTTCTGTTGATGTAAGTCTCCCTAAAGTAGTGAATTGACTTTTGACTGAATATGCATAAAATTGGCTACAGGCAGGGGAAGAAGAAAAATAATATTTGGGTTTGGAGGGATGGATATTAGGTAAATATAAATTTACAAAATGTAACTAGGCAGTTACATTTCTTAGAGGAATAAAGGCCAGGCTATATCAAAGAAGGAGCTTATGAGACTCATAAGTAGTAAAAAAAGCAGTACAAAAAGGCAAACAAGTTTTAAAGTATACAGTATATGGGAAAATATAGAATGAAGAGTTTGAATAACAAAGGATGGTTTCCAAAATAACATAGTTTCCATGGGAACTGGATAAGGCAATGGCAATGTATTGGAAAAAAATCCAGGATACGTGAGAAAAGTGCTGAAGTTTCATGGGCCAAACTTTGATGCATTAGTCAAGTTTTGCCTGAAAGTTTAAATAAGTAGATCTTGGGAGCCATCACCTATAACAACTATTTCATGTTGGCATCTTGCTTTTATTTTTCTGATATTCAAATCTAACCTACCAATAGTTACCTAGGTTTTGAATTAGGAGGTGTGCTGGGGCACGTGAATGAGTTGAGGTTTTTTTTAGAAACTGAATTCTATATGTATTTTTGCTACATGTTTGAGTCTCTAGATAAAAAGAACAAGTAAATCTGGAAATAACCTTTGGAAATTGTAGGGAGGACATGTCAGGAAAAATACAATAATTCAAGAATAATGCTTTTCATTCTTGAAATTCATTTAATAAAGAAATGTTTTCATCCAACCCACTCGCTCCTGTTCAAACCTCTGAAAAGCATGAAAGAACATAGCATGAAAGCTACTGAAACAATTAAGAAATATGAAGTTACAACATTCAAGAGTCACATGAGTTTACTTCTCCATTTTAAGAGCTCCTGCTACACATTTAAAAATAGTGCTACAAGAAACTAGAATCGGGCTATCTTGGGGAAGTGTATGATAAATGTTATATTCAGAGCAGCTATGTTTTCTCAGGAATGCTCAGCAATAAAAATTGACCATAAAAATTCAAATCTTGAACATATTAATTCTTCTGGATGAAAAAAATCATGCCAGTCCTTGATTGAAGCAAAGCTATACAAGTCATGCCTAATCATACAGAAACTATCCTCTTTGAATTCAATAGTCTCATACCCAAGGAAAGAGAGAAGCACACATATGCTTTGATCCCAAACTTCTTGTATATAGGGAGTTCCTTCTTCTCTGATTCTTATTTGTTAGTATCTGTTCCTTGTTTTATAGAACTAAATCCTTCTGTACAAATTAAGCAATGTTAACCCAAATTCTTGTATTTTGGCTCATTCACATAGTTCCATCAATATACATTGGCCCCAACCTTCAGAAGAACAAAATATGGTACTAGAAAGCTAATGAAATGGTATACCTGTGTACTTATTCGTTTTTTTAAAACAACGAGTAACTGCCCAGCAGAAAAGAAAGAAGGGGAAAGTAACTAGAAGTGGCCAAACAAACTAACAAATCTAACAAGCCTGAGATTCAAACCAAGGATGTTCTGTAGGTAAGGCAAGTATTAGATCTTTTATGCTAATAAGGAAGACCTGCCATAATAGAATATATAGCATGTATTTTTCAGAACAAGTAGAGAAAATATGGTGCAGCAGCAAATAGCCTGTTGAATGGCAGGGGCTTACCTAGAAGAAAGAAAAGTACAGTAGACAAACCAGAAAGCAGAACTTGAGCCAATGAAGTATAAATACAGTACTCGGAAACAGAGCAGGAAAATGCACCATGAGGTCCCATGTAAGGTGGGTGGGGGTGACCACAAGGGGATATCTTGTATTGTTTAAGGTGTGTGTGTATGTATTTATATACTGTACATACATATCTATCAAACAACAAAATGTTTCTGTAAGCAAATGCAAAATAATAAAGCATGGACATTTTATTTCCTCTGTAATTCTGAACATAGGAATTAGTATCACAAAGGAGATAGTTGAGGTATCACTGTCCTCTGTCTGCAAAGAGGTGATATAAATGATTAGAAAGGGTTTTTAAAATTTATTTTACTACAGATTTAAAGAATACATACAAAGTTTAAAAAATCCAAATGACACATTTTTGTGACAGAAATAGCAAATTTGTGGGGAATGTTCCTATTAATTACAATTATTTTCATATAATATTAATTCAGTGTGAATGAAATTAAAGCCACTGAATTTAGTACTGGTCTCAGTTCCACTTCTTTGTCATGGCCCCACATAAATTTTAGAATGTAGCCTTAGCATACTATTGTACTTAAAGAGAAAATATGGCCTTTGTGCCCCCCTCTTCCCCCGTTTTACCAAAATTACATACATTCTACTGAAGACGCCGAGGCAGCAGTTGTTACGTGATGCCAACTTTGCTTATGGAATTTTGTCATGGTCAGCCTTTTGTGCTCTAGCTGGAAGAGGAAACAACATCTTTTAAGTTATGCTACTCCAGGGAAAGAAACCTGAAGGACAATTTACTAAGTTTTTCTTTCCTGTTTCCGGGTTTCGTTCTTTATCCAGAGATAAATTGTATTGTGATCTTATCACAATTCTTTTATATTTATATTTTAAGGTATCCTTTATAAATTGTATGTAAAGTTTAATAATTCCATTTTGGACTGGTATAGAATTAAAAAAATGGATTGTGATCAGATTTTTTTCAAAATTTGAAGAGAACTTTTCAAATTTTGGTTTCAATAGAAAGTGAATATATTTTGCACAAAGTCAGCTGTGGTAGTATGTCCCAAGTAAGGCAGTTTCTGCCTTGAAATTTAATTGTTGTCCTAACTATGTAAAAAAATCACTCATTTTATGAAAGAATTTTGTGGAGGAAGGAGCCTCACTAAATGCTGAAATTCTTTTAACACTCTTAGGTTAGAATGGCTAGTGTTTTCATCTATTTAGGTTGCAGCAATTTTTAGAGAATTTTGAGATTTAATAATACATGTTTTAATTGCAACAAAGCTGGATTACTGTAAAATGCTTCACGGGCTTGCACTTGAAAATGGTATGGAAACTTCATTTTATGCAATAGCAGGAATATTCACTGGGATCTTAGTATACTAATTAGATTATGTAACACCAGTAGATTATCAGCTATGTAATTATCTATTTCTGGAGCAATTTCAGGAGTTGTTCGTGTCCTTTAAAATCTAATATAGTTTGAGCATGAAATTTGGAAAGCCTGTACTATATGAATTATTTAAACGGTTCATTTTTCATTTTCAAATTTTAGACTATTAGGAGATTAATAGTCTACAGTTTTGGCCCTTTCATCCTGAAGAGGAACTAGTATTTTATAAAATAATATGTAAAGTTGTAGTACAATCAATTTTATTTAATTTGTTGGAAAATGCTATCTACACTAGGCTTTTAATTATAAAAGCTATTTTTATATTTTTAGTCTGGTCCCTGGATAATTAATTTGCAATGTTAGGAGATTTTAATTGTGATCTGATATTGAAATAATATTTAACAATGTTGTCTCCTAGAATTTTATGGATTTTCTCACATAGTCCAGCAAACTGTGTATCCTAAACAAGGGTAGAAATGTGCTTCCTTCATAAATTATTCATATCAATTGGGGAGAACTGTTCAGGGTCTCATTATGGATATCATGAATTTACAAGTTTAGATTCACATTTGAATCATATAGATACCATTGATTCATCTGAGATATATTTTACATAATTACAATGTATAAAGCTCTTTTATGCTCTGTAACATAAACACATTCATAAAAACAGTGGGCATTTCCATGTTCAACATTTTCTCTGGACTAGTTTCCTTTGAAATAACATCACTGGATTTCTCATAATTTGTCTTCATATGCAGTGAGAGAAAGAGGGAGAAAAAGAGAGAGTGAGAGGATAGCAGAAGCCATGCTTATAAATAAATATTCTAATAGAAGTTTTATGGATTTCCAAGGAGTACAAACTACATCCCAAAGATGCTTCCTCATCTTAAGCTATCTACCTTTATGTTTCTCCCGTATGGGTATTTTCTCAAATAAATGAAGTTTTACTTAAATAAATAAATAACCAAGCTGTATGGAATTCCAGGAAGACGGTGCTGTTCTACCCCCAGTCCTATAATGAGTATTTTCAAATGCTGCTTAGAGTAAAATATATAAGAAAATGTGATATTCTTGTGATCTGCTCTATGGACACAAGATAAGTTCTGCATTTTTTATTTAAAGTATACTTTTTTTCTTTAAGTTTGGCAACTTCCCCAAAGCTTTGCTTCAAGGAAGAACATATGGTGACTTCCCCTGCAAATTGAAACCACTCTAATGCAGCTACTGTTTATAGAAAGAGATAGCACCACAGAGCCAAACAGAAACAAAAAGGAACTAAAAACTACACACTCATAATCTAGAAAATTATTGTTCCCTCTCCCTCAGGGAATGCTGCATATTTGAAGAAAAAAAAACACATATTTATTCAGGATTCAGTGGATTTCTGGTTAAGGAAAATGCTTAAATCATGAATTAAATCATATTGCTTTTCTTGATACAAGAAAACTTCTCTCCTGTAATTTCTCTCAAGAGTTACAGGATAGGATTCATTTGCTCTGATTCTACCTGTAATTGGCAAAGTGCTAAAATGTGTCTAAAAAGAAAAATGTGCATTATCCTATAAACAGATAGAGAGTATTATGTAAGAAAGTTAACAGAAAAATTATTGGACTAAGTTTCTGGAATCCTGTGGTAAAGAGCTGCACATTTTTGTTTCCTCACAGCTCTTTGAAGAACTGCAAAATAGAGTTTTCTCATGATTCCTCACCACTGAAAAAAATTTGATTCATGGCAGTAGTATGCTAGGCTAACATCTTAAGTCTGTTGCACAATAGTATTCATAACGGAAAACACAAGTCTTACCACCTCTAGGAAGTTTAAAAATATAAAAGTGGAACATGTAGCAAATTATCATAAATGAGAACAGACTGACGTAAAAGGAAACACTCAGATATTACCATATTAACAGAAATAAATTTACCATCGCCATCATGCTCAGCACTACCATTCGGTAATTATAATAAACGTGCTGTATATTCAGGAATACTTCTGTTGGAGATCTACTCTCAAATGCTGAAGTGTCTCAAGTGGATTCCAAGAGGTGACATATTTAGTAATCCAAACATAGTTGGTTTTTCAATTACCTCAATATAGCTAAATAAAAGTTTTGCAATTCTATAGCAAAATCTACTTTTTAGAACAGTAACTGGCAATTTGTAATCTTACAGATCTTGCTGAACTACAAGTACAAGCACCTCTTATCATGCTGGCTGGAATTCCTGGAAACTTGTAAGTTCGCTTTGAGCTAAGAAAGGAATATACATCAGTATCAGATTAACAGATTGACAGAGTTGGAAGGGATCTTATAGGTCATCTAGTCCAACCCCCAGCTCAAGCAGGAGACCCTACACAGTGGGAGGGATGTACCCAGTTGATCTTTCAAGCAGGATAAAATGTCAGCCATGCTTTAATTATGGTGTAATATTCTTGCCAAGTGTCATTTCAACAAATACTGTACATTTTAAAAAGCACATGTGATTTTTGTGCTAATGGGTGGAAAATAATTATATTAGTCTTTTCTGTTTGGAGATAAAAATCATGCTAGATGGGACATCGCACTTATAAGCTATGTTTTGTTTATTTTACAGTGTTTATAACCCACCCTAATCCTAACAAAAGCTGGGGAGGTACAATAAGGTCAAGTGCATGAAAAGTCTGAACATGACAATTATAATGGGTAACACATACACCTCTATAAAATAGCATGAGATAAATGAGCAACTTGTGTAATGAATCTTATGGAGAAAATGTCCCCACCACATGGCTGACAACTATAAATACTTCATATTTATGTTATTTATAAAAATATCATTTAATATCATACTTCTATATTAAAGTATGAAATGAAAATGTTCTAAACATAATTGTGTTCCCCAGTTGGCAATAAATACATGATTAGGAAAAAATATTACAGTTTTCTGAGTGGAAAGTATCTTGATGTGATGGCTGAAGCTGGTAAGGCAGTAAGCAAAGAGCCTCAAAGTGGTCAAGACCATTAAGTAATGAAGGTGCCCTCCCAATTCCAATTTGGGGAAAAAGCAAAAGTCCATTGCAACAAAAAATTAGTCATCCTAGGATTTAAACCCTGGGAATTGACATAGACATAATAGTTGGATTCCCGAATTTGTAGTTAATATTCTGTGTTGCTATGACATTCACAGTAAAGGCTGTATTTAGTTATGCTGAAGATTCACTGTTAGTTGGTTACTGAAATATCTTTATTTTGGTTTGAGGATGCCCTAGCAGGTCTTCCCTGAGCACATGTCTATATGTCCCTGCTTGTATCTCAAGATTCACTAAAGGTAAAGCAATCCAAAGACAGACTTAAGTGGTCCCCTATTTAAGTGATGTTTTTCATCTTATTGCAGCTTAAATCATTCCATGAAGTCAAAGTGGGTCTTGTTGATGTGTGCAGAGGACCATTGATATTTCCTATTACTTTTGTTACTGTGATCCTGGAAGGCCTCTTTCTTCCAGTTCTTTAACACTCTGCCCAAAAGCACTATTGATGTTGCTTAGTTTGGGTAATGAAACACCTGCAAGAAAACAACCAAGCTCAGAGAGCATCAAGGAACCCTCATTTCAACCCTGAGCTACAAATATTCTCCTTTATTGGTACTGTATCCAGGGTTGATTCTTATTTTGCCTGTGCAGGAAATCTGACTATGATGTCATTTTCCATTAGACAACATATATACGTAGTTGATTGGTTGACCCCTGGCTCTTCATTACCAAGAAGCAATGAGGTACTTACAATTCTGTTCAGCCAGGATCCATGGATCCATGTTTAAATTCTCCTGTTATTACATAGCTCCAGATATGGAGTTCTAGATACAACCAATATTGTTCTAAGCTATATCAGCTCATGCAGATATTGTACCATTTGTGTTAATTTTGCATGGATGGCTGCAACTACTTCAGTTTGGAGTGTCAACCAATTGACCAGTTGACAACTTAGAGGAAAAAGCAAGCAAAGCTGATTCAACATATCCCCACCCTATTCTATCAGCATTTATTTGGAAGAGGAGGTTGTCACTGTACATATGGTTCACATAATGCTCCTTTCAGGAGGAATCCCTGGCTTATTGGTGCTGTATATTTCTAAAATAACTTGGTTAAGAAATAATTTTAAAAGATAAACAGAGACTGTACACCAAAGATGGGGATATTCAGCCATTCAGAACTCTGAATAAATTATTCTACTTACAGAAATAAAACCAGGACAGAGAGTAAGAAATTGAATATCAAGTCTCAGTTTATCTAAAAATATGTATATCAGAGGTTTGCAGTATGATGACCAAGAAGATCAATTTGTCTGCAGACATCACATTTGATGCCTGCCAAAACCTCTATCCAAATAATGATACTGTTATTATTTAAAAAATAGAAAGTTGATTATGCAAAGCTAATTCCATACTTACACCCACAGATTCCATAGCCCTGTATTATTCTTCTGCTAAGCTTCTCATACAGAGGAAAGAGAAGATATTTCTTTAAATAAAAGTACATTGTGTATATAAAATAAATGTGCTAAGGATGTAGTTCTGGTCAGCTTCTTAGGAAGAAGCTGCCTCTGGAGGGGGGGGGAGAGAGAGAGAGAGAGAGAGAGAGAGGGAGAGAGAGAGAGAGAGAGAGAATTTCATTTATTTTTAATCAAGGGTGTATTCAAGCTATAATAATGTACCAATTTAATAAAATGGAAACAAAACCACATATCTATGGAGGGAAAGTCTAATCCCAAAACCATGGGGCTGCAGGAAAGGACAGCTTTTGTCTAGCATTTATAATCACCAAAGGTAGCAGGAACGAGGGGCACAGAAATGTTCTACTGTAAATAGTTCTTCTATTTGGATCCAATAACTTGTATGTCAGGCAACTTCAAAAGAATGTAAGTAATTGTGTACATAACAATGGCACTAGTTCCCTCTGAAATATGACCGTACAATAAGATATACACATCTGACTTCTGAAAGTTGGAAGGATAAAAAGGTAATGCATATACCTGAATAAAGGGCCATCAAATACCCAAGATGAAACTTATAAGAATTGCACTGCAAGAGATGCAGACTTCCACTGGTGGTGCAGACAATCTGACCTGTTCTCCTTCTGAGTCATCAAATAACCCCTCCCACGGCCTTGGACCGTTAAATAACCCTGCTGCATGTGCCCCTCTCAGAGGCAGCAGAAGCTGATCAAAGAAGCGGGAGAAGGAAGAATAGCAGGCGTGAGCAAAGGGGATGGAAGAGCCAAGGGGTAAGAGAAAAAAGATAAATTGCTCTGAATAAGCAGCAAAAGCAGACTCCCCCTCCCGCTTTCTTTCAACCCAGAGGAAGAACTGGGGAGGGGAGGGAGCGAGAAACTCTTGGAGGAATTTGTGGCCGCTGAAAACAGCTGTAATGTCAGCCTCGATACAGACAAAAGTTGAAGAACTCATGAATATTCATGTGAAATGTGTATAGTCTTTCAGTTTTGCCATTCAAGAGGGAACTGAGTTCATTCTACCGGCTTCCCACTGTATTTCCAACCTCACTAACTAGAAGGAAAGTGCTTGTTGAATGAGGACTTTTATGTTTGTTGATTCTGAGATGATGGGTTTGCTGTTAAGGAGACTTATTATAGTCAGTGGAACAAGCATGGATACCTGCTTTAAGTTTGGATCACATGTAAAGGGTACAGTGAAAGTATATGTATGTGTTTAAATGTGTATGTGTGACATCTATCGAAATTGTGAAAACTATTCTGCTTAAAAATCCTTGTTAATGATCTTTGGAGCATGTAAGATGACTGCAAAGAAATGTTTGTCATGCCATGTTGTTATCTTGGATTGAGCATGTTGTAATGGACATATATATGAATATGGGCTGAAAAGAGGAAGAGGGGGCAGTACAGTTCTATTTGGGTTCTGGTTTTTTTCATTCAAGTTTAAACCTGCAATTTTCTGTATATTGGCTGCCTTTGATTTTTGCATTATGTTGTACTTTTAATAATAATGGCACATGATAGAAATTGTGCCTGAGAATATGCTTTTATATATTTAGTGTGAATGTTTCCTTGCAGCTTTCCACTCTGTGTCACTGTACCCAAAAGCAAACCATTATATTTGTAATCAAACATAAATTGGTGTTGGAGCACATGCTTGTATGCTGAAGTCTCAGGTGTAATCTTGGCCTTTCTGGTAGATAATCAAAACAAGCTGTGCCTGATAACCTAGACTGCTGGTATTATTCTGGATAAATAAGAAAAGTTTGTCATATATATGATATGAAAGTGCCATGTGTAATATAAATAAAAGAGTAGTATAAGAAAAATATTCAAAAGTGCCAGGATATTTCTATCCTAAATTCTGGTTGGGAAAAGGTAATATTCCTTGCAGAAAATGAGATGCTGATGTAAAACAGTGCCACCATTAAGTTGTTGAGCATATATGAAAAGCAGGAATTTGTCCCAGGCAACAATCTATATGATGGCATTTTGCTTTGATAGGCGTAGGGTAGTTTCAATATAGACCTTAAGTGGCTGGGATGCAAAGATTCTCCATAACTTGCATGGTTGTTTACAGCATTGTTCATTGTTCAGTCATGATTGGATCAAGATTATCTAGGCATATCTGTGGGGGGGAAACAGTATGTCAATAGCATCAAAAGGGGAGGGGTGATTGACATGATAGAAGCCTTGCCCTTTTTTTATAAGCATACAATGTCTGGAGTACACATTAAAAAAAGGCAAGGCTTCAAATGCCTGGTCGTGCCCTGCCATTTTGATGCTGTTGGACCCTGCAGATGCTAATGGGGTGGCCTATCTCAGACATGTTACTGGATTGTCTGTAGTTCAAAATACACCTATTTCTTGCAAAAAAAAAAACACAGCTTTTTTTTAATGGTATCCCAGTGTATAGACTTCTATTTCCCCTTTAGGCAGGAAATGCAAAAGAAGAAGAAGAAGAAAAAAAAAAATCCAAGGTTTTTAGTAGGCAAATAGTTGCCTGTGAAACTAGTGTATTGCCACATTACACCTACCTTTAAAAGCATATACTCTGGACTTTAAGATGTGTGTGGACTTCAGCTCCCAAAATTCTGAGAGTTGAAGTCTATATATCTCAAATTTACCAAGGTTGAGAAACATTGCTTAATAAGACTACCTCAATGGAAAATATGAATCCAAAGGAGAAGAATGTTAATACATTCTTGTCAATATATCATCAGTTAAACCAACTCTTTCTTTAAATCAGCTGTCAACAAACTGATATCCTCTAGATCAAGACTGTCAAACTTGTGGCCCAGATGCTGGCCACGCCCACGCCTGGTTTAGCGAAGGGGAAAAAAGTCCCACTATGTCACATGACGCCACCGTGACGACGCAGGTTTGACACCCCTGCTTTAGATGTATTGGGTTCATTCCTAGCCAGTCAATGGCTATATCTCTGGGAATACTAAACTGAAATCCCAACGTGTGAAAGATAGCAAGCCAATGAAGGCTACTCTGTATTTGGAGAAAATTCAGAAATTATGTGAAATCACCTTTATAGATGAACCCAGGAGAGTGTTGCTCAAATGTAAGATATGAACAGAGTACCATCCTCTCACATGTGCTTTTCAGCAGTGATATATGAATACCACATTATTATGGGTTAATACTATATTATGTAGTAAGACCTAGCCAACTTTGACTGATCTCAATATGCCAAACAGAGATAGTACTTGGAAGGGAAATCACCAGGAAATATCAAGGTTGTAGATTACAATGGAAAGTTGAAAAAGTATCCTGGAAAAAGGCAGAATCAAACACATTGTACAGTTGCCAAAAAAACTACATAGATGTGTCCATGAAATCACCAGGAACCAAATTTGTCTCAAAGGAGAATTTACTTGTTTATATGTACAGTGGTTGTGACTAATACAGTGGTTGTGACTAATACAGATTTAAATTGTAGCTTCTGAAAAGGGGTTGGTTCCACTTACTTTTATTACCGGTTTGCAGCGGGATTGCGTTTGCTTGCTTGCTTCACTCGCTTGCACACTCTTCTGCGCATACGCAGATCACCAATGATCTGGTTCTATAGAACCGGACAGAACCGGGAGCAACCCACCACTGCTTCTGTCCCTGGATTTGTCTGTTTCCTTTTAAAGCTCTCTGAATTGTCACTGTCTCATGTTAGATTATTTTAGAGGTCATATGATTCTGTTTTGAATTAAAATTACCTTTCTTTCTTTCTTTCTTTCTTTCTTTCTTTCTTTCTTTCTTTCTTTCTTTCTTCCTTTTCTTTTCTTTTCTTTTCTTTTCTTTTCTTTTCTTTTCTTTTCTTTTCTTTCTTTCTTTCTCTTTCCTTTCTTTCCAACCTGAGCTACTAATATTCAAACACATTTCATCTCTCTCTCTCTCTCCCTCTCCCTCTCCCTCTCCCTCTCCCTCTCCCTCTCCCTCTCTCCCTCTCCCTCTCCCTCTCTATCTAATTTTTACACTATCCATCTTAACTAAGTGATTCTGGGTGGTTTACAAATGTAAACCAGATATGCCAGATAGAAGGTTCTTAGATAACAATCCATTTCAGTGCACCTTTAACATTTGATAAGCCATCTTTGCTGCATTTGTGATTCCTCTGTTTATTCTATTGAGTACAATCCTCCCAGAATTACCTTAAGAATTGATTATCTGGTGTTCCTGTATATTGTCTCCAAAAGTTATATGGATGATGGAATAATGTAAAATGAGTTTGAAAAGCCAGTGAAAGCTTGGTAAATTGATACCATAAATTAGTTGATCTGTTTGTTTTTGCTTCAGCTGGTTTGGAAACCTTACTTATCATAATTGGTCATAGAACATAAAGGAGCAGTCTGTAACAGTAATGGAGTGGCATCCTGACAGGTCAATAGTAGTGATACCTTAAGAACAAAACAGGAGAAGTCAGTGGATACACGTTGTGAAATTGAAAAAAGGAATGGCAGCTCCTTGCTTATTTAGTTTAAATAGCAAGCATACTATTGCATTATTATAAAGTAGAAAGGGAACATGACAAGGGCTGTTTGCCCTAATTGATTATAAGGCTGCTATCTGCTGATTGTCATGTAGTACATCTTTTGCCCATTTTATGTATTAAACTACTAGGAGAAGGAGGGTTATTATCTTCCTGGCCAGTGCTTGAAGTTGAAAGACCAGTTTTTAAAACCCTACATTCAGACTTGAATCCTGACAGATGGCCTGGAGATTGAAAACATACCAGCAGGATATCAACAGTTTATCTGGATTGAATTATTTTCTTATATAATGTACCATACACATGATAATTTATGAATAAACATAGAAGCTGAATAACTGGTTTGATTTATCAGTATTCTATTACCTTTTGTTAGACAATGAGATCTGCAATGTTCCCCATAATTTTATTTCACAAAAAAATTAAACCCTGTAATTCTTCACAAGTTTGGGATGAACAGTAGTATATATTGTATAGTAGATTTGTATGAATTATTTGGCAGCAATTCAACTGGAGGGGTTTTCTGTATGAGCAAATGATCTGAAAAGACCCACAGAGTGACTATCGGATCAGGGGTATCAAACTGGTGGCCCGGATGCGTCATGCGCAGGCCAGGCCCATCCCAGCTATGCAAAGGGAAAAAAGTCACGAAACATCACATGATAGCAATTTGATGCTGTGAGTTTGACACCCGTGAACTATCCTAAACCTTTATGAGATCATTACCTCTTCACAGTTTCAAGAACAGGACTTACCTTGCAACATTGCTATGATTAAAACCTTCTCCAGCTTATTTGCCTAGCCCTATTACATACTGTAGTAGCAGTTCAGTACAGATGGAACACCTGGTGCCTACATATTGGCAACCATAGTCAGATAATATATAAGGGTGATGGACTCCCGACATTACAGGCCCTTACATAGGCATAGCATGGCCATGCCACTATAAGCAAACTGTGTCTGTCCTTTGTACAACTTCTTGCATTGCTCCTGGCAGTTCATAGTCCCTCCCACTCTGTTCCTTGGCTGTTCATTTCTGTGCAATAGTACCTCAGGAAACTTGGTGTTAATTTTTTTTTTCTTTTTGCCATTCCTAAAATTCCCTTGAAGTTAGCCAAGATGGCTGTGTGATTTCTTAGCTTGGCTACTTATAGCTTATTTTCTTTGTAAATGTACCAGGCTACTGGCAGGAACTGTTCTATCTATTCTCATTTACTGAAAGTATTAACAGAATTAACAGAATAATGCCGACATATTCCATGCCTGCTATAATCTTATTCATTGATCAGAGAAAGGATATTAAAGTCATTCAGCTGAACAATATATAACCTGGCAAAATACCTATCTTGTTGTTTCTCACTGTTCTTGGGCAGTTCCTGAGTGACTCATTGACCCAACTGTTATTCAATCAATCCTGCTTGGCTAAAATGTCTTATCTCAGCACTACGTACTTGCTGCTAGACCAATGTTTTCGGATTTTATTTACTATTCAAATTGCATGCTTCACTATTTCCTTAATTATCCTACACTATTTTAATTACCTTTGTGAAGGAAGTTAACTTGGATTTCTTTGCAGATTTCTTTTAAGGGCTGTGTGGGTAACTACAATGATTGTAATTACTCAGGTAGACCTGAGGTGAGTGGGAGCAAGTTAAGTGGCCCTCCTCCCTGGCAGCCAAGAACCTCTTAGCCTGGAATCTTTTCTTCTCTACATGAAAGGGAAATGGTGACAGACTATATATTGTTTTAATTCTGCACTTCTGACCTATCTTGCAAGGATCTTGGATAACAAACAAAGAGGTACTGCATCTTTAGTTACATGAACAATCTCTTGTATTGCAACTACAGATATCCTATAATAAATAATATGCCATGTGACATTTTCCTGGGGTTTTTTCAATCTGTTTACCAGAATATTTGGGGGATAGCATTTATTTCAGGTATTAATTTAAGAGTGTTGTATTTCTGGTTGACTTTTTTTAATTTTATGCTTTATTATATGTATATGGCTGATGCTTTTCTAGAGAGCATAAAACTTTCTCATGGAGAAAAGACAACTGAATTCCAAATGCTAAATGCTTGGCAAAATGCTTGGCATTTCCTTAATTATTTTTATCTGACTACAAAAATATTATACAGTTACACATACTGTATTTTTATAGAATTATATGCTTGACTACTCAAACAACAGTCAGATTATCTGCATCAGATCCTTAAAAATAACTGGGACTGATTGGAACCTGGAACATGCTGAAAATGCATTAATGTTCACTGCATCTATTATATGGAGGAAGGTACATTATTGATAGTCCTAGTCCTGTTAGTAGATAGAAAGGACTCTCAATACTCTTACCTTGATCACTTTCTAGTTGGTCTATTGTAGTTTATTCTACATGGGGCTGCCCTTGAAGAGTATCTAGAAACTTTAGCTGGTGCAAAATGCAACAGTGTGAGCATTTATGTGTGTCTTTAGTCTCTGCTTCATGAGCTGCACTTGTTCTTTTCCAGGTCCAATTCAAGGTACTGGTGTTCACCTTTAAAGCCCTTCATAGCATAGGACTGGGTTATCTGAGGGACTGCCTCTCTTTGATTTCATCTACCCATCTCACAAATCTAGCAAAGATGGCATGTTATGAGTGCCAGGAAGCTACATTTGGTGGGTCCTAAGAAGCAGGCCTTTTCTGCTGTGGTGCCCGTGCTGTGGAATCTTCTGGCCCAGGTGAGGTCACCTCATCTCTTTTGAGTTTCCAAAGGTGCCTTAAGACCTGATTATGCCAGCAGGCCTAGGCCCCAGAGGGAGGGTAAACTAGCGAGGTAGCTCCATTATTATTAACATCCTTTCATCTTTTGCTTATTTGTTGTTCTGTTTTTCAGGTCTTTTTAATGGTTTTAATGATTTTAACAATTTATGGTTTTAGGTATTTTTGGACTGTTTAAGCTAGCTGACCACAGTCACTTTGTTTGGTGAGATGGGATAAATAAATACATAATCTTCCTTATCTTGTGAACATAAACATAAAGGAACATGCAATGAAGAAATATACCACAGATTATCACTTAATCTGTGGTAGAAATAGCTCTGAAAGTCTTGAAAAAGAAACTCAGATTTGTGATGTATCTATAACTACAAACATCAGCAATGGTACTCTTGTGACATTATAGTTAAACTTTAAAGAAGCAGAAGTTGGACTTTAAAGAATAGAAAGAGTATGCTGCTTTTGAAATTTGGTGTTAAGAGAAACCTGAGAATATCATAGACATCCAACAAATGGATCAATAAACAAATCAAGTCAGAATTCACACTAGACTAGAGGCACAAATGACCTGGTTCAAATTATTCCTACTTTGGACAAATGATTTAAAGATTTGTCTGTGCTTGTTAAGAGCCAACACTGATTTGATGGCACATAATCAGTCAATTATCAATCCTGTGAACATAAAATACATGATTAGGTTAGCATTTTGTGACGATTGTAGAGGAGTATGGAGATAATCTTAAAGATATTATGCAGCAGCCATCATTGAAAACATCAGCTTAGCTCAGAAAGATAGAGATGACAAGGAAGAAACTCAAGCTTACCCTGCCTTGCTTGCATAAGAGGAAAGGAGAAAGAATTCTGACAGGCTTTTGAAGATGCCATTATTTCACCTTAAAACAATAAAGTAGAATTCCAGTAGCTTTTGTTTTGTCTGTTCCCAGACTTGAACTACCTCAAAGGATTGACACAAACCTCCTCTCCCAGAAGTCCTCTTGAGTTTTCACAGTTGTCCCACCTTCTTCTTTTAGGTATTAGCTTGATAATTCCTGCTGCCACTACCTGTCTTCTAAGAGATATTTTATTTGGCACCCTTCCTGAGTCTCTATGTAAAATGTGTATACAGAATTTCATGCATTGTATGTGCCAGCAGGCAACTTCTTCAAAGTAAAAATATCCAAAAGAAAGTCCAATAGTCCAAACTACAAGATGATGGTATGGCAATGGTGTGCTACAAGAGAGCCCTTTTATTAGATGTTTCCATGAAGAGACTGGGAAAAGAATTACCAATATTATTATCAGCCCTATAATGTAGACCAAACTAAGAAACCAAGACCAGGCAGGCCTAAAGCTACTTAAAACAATGGTAGTAACAAAATCTGAATGTGTTTCCCTTCCTTTCCTTTTTTATCTTCATATGAATTAAGGGGAAGACCTGACTGAGGCATTTTCATAACCATTTTCTTGCCTTGGAATCAAGACTTATTTATCTGTTTGTTGCCTTAGTAACAAACATTTCCTCTGTCCTTCAAGGCCATTCTCTGTGCTCACTGCAATTACAGTTCAACAAAAGATTCTATACAAGACTTTTTATCTTATTAGTGCAGTCTGAAGAATATATAAAAGCTACATCTACATCCAATTCTCTGACTTGTATAGAGAGTAAGATATTATTAGATTTAGCTCAATACAGCAAACAGATACAAAAACCTAGTGCAAAACCCCAGCCTGATGTTTTATCTATTTCTACAAAAACAGCAATTACTTAAAACTATATATTTCGGTGCTATAATTCCCTGAACTTGAGAACTCCACATAGTTTCTCAAAACTATTATATATAGAGAGAACCTTATTCTTAATCAGTCACTCAATATGGATTTCTGGAGTTTTGTGTAAGTTTCTAGGGAGACTAGGAAACAAATGAAAGAAAATACAGACATAAACAAAAGATAGTGAGTCAGTTGTCAGTTTACCTCAGTGGCAACTTAGCCCAGGTGGATAGAGATCTGGGAAGAATCATTTCAAATTGCTCAGAGATTCTGACTTAATTAACTGAGTATAAATAAAGCTGGAAATTCTTATAACAGCTTCCAAGATTCATTATTTACCTCTGATTAATGTTCCAGTTGCCTTATTGAAAGCTGTGTAGTTCTTGCTTCCTTGACCCAACACTTTGTTTTTAAGCAGTTGTACAGGTAGTCCTTGACTTACAAACCCTTGCTTAATGACCATTCAAAGTTATGACAGACTTGAAAAAGTTACTTATGACTTGTCCTCAGAGTTATGACTTCCTCGCCACCCCTGTGATCATGTAATTGCATTTTGGGTACTTGGGACTTGGCTTGCATTTAGAATAGAATAGAACAGAATTAGAATAGAATAGAATAGAATAGAATAGAATAGAATAGAATAGAATAGAATAGAATAGAATAGAATAGAATAGAATAGAATAGAATTCTTTATTGGCCAAGTGTGATTGGACACACAAGGAATTTGTCTTGGTGCATACGCTCTCGGTGTACATAAAAGAAAAGATACATTCATCAAGAATCATAAGGTACAACACTTAATGATAGTCATAGGGAAACAGTCAATATAAATCTTAAGGATACCAGCAACAAGGTTACAGTCATACAGTCATAAGTGGGAGGAGATGGGTGATAGGAACGATGAGAAGATTAATAGTAATGCAAACTTAGTAACTAGTTTGACAGTGTTGAGGGAATTATTTGTTTAGCAGAATGATGGCATTCAGGAAAAAACTCTTCTTGTGTCTAGTTGTTCTGGTGTGCAGTGCTCTGTAGCGTCGTTTTGAGAGTAGGAGTTGAAACAGTTTATGTCCAGGATGCGATTTAGGACCAGTTGCAGCATCCTGTAGTCACATGATCACATTTTGTGACTTTTTTGTCATTTTCCAGCAAAAAATGCTCATTGGATAAGCTAGATTTGGACTTACCACCATGTGCTTTATTTAATGACCACATGATTCATGTAACAGTTACAGTGGTGACTTGCTTAATGACTATTGTAAAAACAGTCATAAAATAGAGTACAGTCACGTGGTGACCTGACTTACAACCAAAATTTCAGGCTCAATTGTAGTTGTAAGTTGAGGACTACTTGTGCCTTTTTTTATATCCAGAGAAGGAGGGGCTGGGTCAGGGGTGGGATTCAGCCAGTTCGGACCGGTTCAGGCGAACCAGTAGTTCTCATGATCAGCTGGCCCCACCCACCCGCACCCGCCGTATCCTTTCCTATAGTTCCTTCTTTCTGCCTCAGCTGATTTGCGCGGCACAGCTGATTTCCACACCTCCACTGTTCTACTTACTGGGGCTGCCTTAGAAGGTAAGCAGCTGAGCTTCAAATTGCTGTATTTTGAATGCTGCATGTAAGTGTATCAGGTGCGCACGCAAAGTGCGCGGTCACGAACCAGTTGTTAAACTGGTTGCATCCCACCACTGAGCTGGGTTCAATCAGATTCTGAGGCTATAGAGGACAGATAGTTCTCATTTGTTGGAATGTGGAGTATAAATCTGAAATTAGTTGTTGGTTAGCAAGCTGGCTTCATTCACAATAACTTGTCTTCTTGAAGTCACCTATCAACCATTCTCTCCTTTAATTAATTAATTAATTAAATTATAGATGTTAATTAAATTATAAAGGATGTTATCTGTTCAGAACAAGGATTAGGGATGTCAAAAAACAACTTCTTAATTTATTCATTCCTTGACAATTATTCTTTTCTGCTAATATAAGTAAATGATACTACAAAGAACATCTATAAATATATTACTACAAACTTTGCAAATTTAAGAAGGAAACACATGGCCATAAAAGCTCAAGTGGTGCATTCATCTATACTTCCAGTCTATAAAAAAGATTGGAAATGGAAATAGACAACATAAATGATATTGACTATTTGGATATCATTGAGAGATTTGTGTGTTGGAAATAAATTCTGGGGTATCCTAATGAGATGAAAATGAATTGCACTTAACAAGGATTAATAAAAAATATTCCTGGCTGTCCTTGACTAGTTTTCAAAATACAAGAAATAAATGAGATTAGCTGAAGCTATTAGAATAGAGAGGCAAATACGTTTTAATATGTATCTTGGTGGGATGATTCATATGTCCTAGAATAGAACAATTGAAAGATACTATTTGTTAAAAAGAAACAAAAGCAATAGAAAGAGAAGAGGAATTGCAATGTATATTTTTTAAAAAATCAATTCCACTCAGAAATTCTAAAGAATGAATTGGCAAGATCAACTGTGTTAAAATAAGTATAAAAGCAAATAGAAGCAATATGTTTTTTGGCATATAGAGTTGCTCTCTCAGCCAAAGAGATGATGTGGATAACGCCTTCCAAAAGCAAACTGCATATCTTTCAAAGAGACATAAAATCATAGTGATGAATGAAGAAGGAGTTTAATTTCTCTAACATTTACTGAGAGGCAAATTCTGCTAAACGGGCCTTCTAGGAAATTCCTGATTTGTATCATTGACAAGTTTTCATATCTGAGGAGTGAAGAAAGATACATGAGGGTAAGGTATCTTTATTTGATACTAACTAATAGACAAAATTAAGTTGAGGACGTAAAAGTAGCAGGAAGCCTTGACACACTCATATAGGAGGTTCCCTTCCCAAAGATGTTAGGGATAGTGCCATTCAGCACATATCAACCATTCTGGTTGTCTTAGTAGGGAGTGAAAGCATGCATAATGGCACAGTTTACAGTTCTGGAAGGAAGTGATTCTGTATAATTGAGAATAGAACTACAGTATCAGATTATGACTGCTAGGTAAATTCAGATGACCACCATAATTACAAACAATTCTATGCTGTTGATATTCTATGCAACAGTGTCTCAAACTGAGAAGCTTACTTGATTGCATAGATTTTATGGATTTCTTAAACTTTGGGAAAGAAGGTGGCCATACGTTTACAAATACAGAATGTAGCAGAAAAACAGGCTGCCACCTCCTCAGTTCAGACAATAGGATTTTCAAGGGCATGGAGCTGAACATGCATGCAGTATTTGTATCCATAATGGGCAAAAGTGCATTGGTGCACACCTTGCCAAACCTCTTGGTAGTTTCTTAAAAGGGCTGTTTCTGTTGCCTCCTTACACTTTCTGAATTGAAATGCATATTTTTCTGAGGTTATGTGACTACAATGAAAGGTCCAGGAAAAGCCCTGTCTCCTTAAAGAGCTCCCAATAGGTACAGTGAAATAGCTTGTGCCTACTTTTCCAAATTTAATTCCGAACATATCTCTAATGTTTAACAGGTCTCTTTGTAGAAGCTTACGATATCGTGAGGATAACAAGTGTGTGGCTAGTTGGTACAGATGATCCAAAGTGTGGAGACCAATTGATGAAACATAATTAAATCCTCATTGAGAAGGGAAAAAGTTATGTTATTATTGCTTGTGCTCTGGATCACAGAAAATAAAATATTTACAGCATTTATCTTTTCCATCCCATAGATCTGGGTGAAATTATTATTTTTTAATTATAAAAATAATTTGAAATTCTATTGTTTACATTTGCTTTACCAACATTAGCCTTTCATTTAGAACTGGTCTTTCCAGTAATAAACTCTTTCAATTGTTTTTTAAACTTAATCCAGTTTAACATCATGAACTAATTTGATTATTTTCCAATCTATTTACCGATTCTATCCTCCTATCTAAGCTTCTTTTGCATTCTCCAGATTTTCTGGCAGCTAACATAAACGAAAAGATTCTAAGTTAAAATATAGTATTGTATATTGAAATTCCAATACTGTATATTAATAAGAATCAACACATTGTTAAAGGACATTGTACAGAGACAGTCGGAGAAAGTTGCATGAATGGAAGAGAGTGAACTGAGATCACCATCTAGTGCAGACATGCTGATTATTTCCAACCTTTTGTACTCTAGGTTCAACAGCTGCAGCTGATTATAGCAAATCCCATTTTCTCACCAGACATAAATGCAATTACATAAACTTGCTACGTAGGCAGCATCTTAATTTCCCTCATGCCTCTATTAAGTTAAGAGATGCTTGGTCAGACTATGCGTGCCTGATTTAGAAATAACATTTCTATCTTAAAGAAGACCAACAGCACTTTTTTGAAGAAATCAATTTTTAAAAAATATTTTTTACAGGAAAAGGCAACGCATGGCTTATTTTTTTTTTTTTAAAAAAGTAAAAAAAAAATGTTCATGGGCCTTTAAATCATTCATGAAGCCCAGAAAAAAGATAAATTGATTGATCTAGGCAGACCCAGAAATGCCTTTTGCACCAATGTTTAGGTTAATTTGCTTTGACCGAGGGAAGCGACAGTTCTGCTGCTGTTGCTCTTTATTAAAGCTAGCTTGTCAAGAAGGCCAATCTTCATGCTAAATGGATTACAGTACTTACAGCAATTTTAAGCATGCTGTGCCAAGGTATGATGCTCATCCTTTTGCAAACATGTTAAAATAATTGAAATAGAGGGGAAGGATATTCTCCCTTCATAGTGTGCCGTGATCCTGACCTTCCTCTGGGAGTGGCCGTATTTCTCTGTTAAATACATTTTTAATATAATGTGACTTTCAGAAACTCTCTCAAGACTATTGTATTCCCCATTTGCTTTACTTGATCCTAGCTAATATTACTATCTTGGAAGACTATCTCATCTGGCAGGGTTTTTTTGTTTTTTTGTTTGTTTGTTTTCCTCTGTCATAGTGACAAAAGCAACTTCAGGAAAAAGATTTTAAAAAGGGAAAAACTGGTGCGAAATTATGTAAACTTCCCATATGAACAACTTTATGATTTACTGCCAAGGGTTAAAAGTAGATTGACCTAGGAAAAACGGTAGCAGAAAGAGTGTACAATAATGACTCAGTTAATAATTTCAGGAGAAGTTTTTTCCATTGCTGTGGAAAGTGTTATATATTAGGGGTCTCATTCCTGTGATAGTGCTTGGTTTCATTTCCACAGGTACCTTGAGTGCAATGTTGTGGTGAATCTTGGAGTGAGATCCATGTATGGGGAATGAAATTAAAGGGGTGAAGCACTTGCAAGATGGCGGGGGGGGGGCAAGGAGCCATATTCCCCTCCAGTAGTCTCCAACATGAGAGGGTAGAAGACGAAGTAAGGATCATTGTTTGGATTTAGATTGCCTTGTTTCCAAAGCTGCAGTAGACAATGTAGTAAGAAGAAGACAATAGTTATAAAAGTGAAAAAATGTGATGTCTCCCTGTGCACACTCACAATCCAATAAAACAGTGATGTTGGACACTGCCTGCTGTATTTCATTACATGTTCCAAATATTTCTAAAATGGTGAGTGTTTGGGAGTGCCTGGGCTGCTCTGTAAGTTTTACTTCTAACCTACAAGCAAGGCAGGAGGTTTGGAAAAGCTGACATGCAGTCCTGTGTTTCATTGAAAACGAGAACGTGAGCTGGCCATTATTATTTAGCTCTGGAACATTGCTGAAGGCAAGGATTTCACGGATTCTGTTTTGGGGATTGGCTGCCCACATGAATCAGCTTGGAATTTTTACAGAGACTAAGTTGTTACCTTATTGGTCTAGTGTGGTAAGTCCAAAAAAGGGAGTCAGAGCTTTCTACTGTTATAACGAAAGCAGATAATTCTGCTGGGTGGTTCAAAATATCTGATTCTGTCAGGCTATACATGCTGTGGTTCATTGTCAGGCTCACCACAGAACAGTCGAGAATATATTGAAATCTGATTATTTTTGTTTGCATTTTATTTAAACATAGAAACTTCCACAGCATACCGTCCTGAAACAAAATGCTGAGGAAGAACTACCCTTATATACAATTAGAGCACAGCTGATTTATGGCTAGTTTATGATTTTCCAGGGAAGCAAAACAATGAGATAAAATTCGTGAAGATGTGGCAGCCAGGAAAGAATCTAAATATTCTCAATTTAAAAAATAATGGTCTTCAGAAGATAAGCACATTTTAGACCACCCATGAAAGCAATTTAGGATATAGAATGATACACTGGATTGTGCATGGCTTTCTGTCATGTAATATAGTATCTGATTATGTATTTGTTCCATTTCAACACCTGAAAGAACAGTAAGCATATTCAGCTACTGCATTTTATAGTACAATAAACCCTAGGTAAATTTTGGATACAGATTTGAACAGACAAAATTTGCATCCGTTCAGCAGTATAAAATAACAGACTTGTCCACTATTTGAGCAGTCTGGATAGTGATTGCTGCTTCCCTTAAAAGGAATATGTTTCTGGACACACTTTATGTTTCAATTCCAGATGAAAGGAAGGCATCAGAGAGATCAGACAGATGGATTAGTAGCATAACGGGTTGGTGGGCATTGACTCAAGGAAGATTTGAGTTAACCAGCAATACTTATCCCCTCAATAGTCCATTAAATTAAGATTCCATAGTACTTTTGCTACAAGTGGACAAATACTTCTTTACTGTGTTGTTATCATTCACAGTACATATCAATATTCTGCATTATTTATCTCTTCAATGCTTATCTCCTCCCCTAAATCAGTGCTGAAGGCAGTATTAAATAGCTTCTGAAAAATGTTACTAGGAAAACTGCATGACTTGCCCATGTAGTCACCAAGAGGCATAAACATTCACAAATCAGTGAAAATTGTGATATCCAATGCAAGTCTGACCATTTATTCGTTCATATTTGTTAAATGTATCTTAAAATAGATTATTCCAGATACTCCAGCAGTATCCATCCTGTAACTATTCTGGAAATTACTTATAATAAATCCAGATAATTTGCTTCTTCCAGAACTATCTGCAGTTGAGAACTCTTTGTCTTTTTATCCAATGATGGTAAATTAGAGAGTGACCTATAATAACCTATTTCTGAGGGATCCAGAATGGGCTACTAAAGAAGAGGTTTAACAATTGCCTCCTTTAAACAAGGAGTCATTATAGGACAAAATATTTAGGATATTAATGAAAATGCCTCTAACAACTTCCCAGTTACAAGACAAGTTGAGCAAGGATTCAGAGGACAAGTAGTGGAGCATATCTTTTAAAGTAACCAGTATATGTCCTTGGGATTTCCCAACTATAATGAGTCATCAAAGACAAATGAATTTTACACCTACTGTTTCAGACATTTTAGCAGTTAATTAATCCTAGAAAAGCTTTGCAGGGAAACCAAACAATTCATGCACTACTGTAATATTTTCAGACTGTGGAAACGTCCAGAAGTACAGAATTCAACTCCCAAAACAACCTATTCTTCAAAGCATCTGAAGGCAGGACAAGAAGTAACAGATAGAAATTTATGAAGGAGAGAAGCAACCTAGAACTAAGGAGAAATTTCCTGGCCGTTAGAACAATTAATCAGTAGAATGACTTGCCTCCAGAAATTGTGGGTGCTCCAACACTGGAGATTTTTAAGAAGAGATTGGGCAACCATTTGTCTGAAATGGTGTAGGAGTTTTGTGTCTGAGCAGGGGTTTGGGCTAGAAGATCTCCAAGGTCCCTTCCAACTCTATTATTCTGTTATTATGAATCCTGGGAAATATCATTTGGTTCTAATTTTCAAAATCACAATTGTCCAGAGTTCCTTGAAATACAAAACTGTCTATAAATTTCATCAAGTAATTAAGTAATAGTAATTGCTCTATAGCTGAAAATGTTGCTCAAAATTGGTAAGCTTCTGGTCTCTGTTTCAAAATGTCATCAGACCACCTGCTGTACATGCACAACAAATGAAACTTTATATAAGGATTTTTTAAAAACAGAAGGAAAATCTTCCGACTTCATGAATTTGGCAACATGTTCCCAAGATCTGTTTTGCTTTCCACTCTTGAACTGCTATGTTGGGGCATTCTTTGCACAGTTGTATAACAACTTTCATCTGCTGCCCTACAACAGACTCTTGTCCTAATTTTTAATTCCTTCTTTTTTAAAAACAAAACCCAGATCCCTTGTTACTTGGAAACACAAAAAAGATATTCATAATAAGCAGCCTAAACTAACTTCTTATGATGCCATGAAAGTTCAGGGTAGATGGCAAACTTTAGGAGACCACTTCTAAACCTCAGGAGACAAATACAGATATAGGTGAGGGGGCATTCCTGCCAACGTGTAGCCAATCAAAGGAGTTGCATAGATAAAAGTATACTAGGCAAACTGGACTTCAACACTGGACTGTTAGAAGCTGAAAAATGCGGAGCAGCAGAGCACAGTGTTCAAATTCATGGTGGGTGTGAGATGAATAGAAGACTGCTCTCCAGAAATGGTTGGTGGCTGATACAGGTAGTCCTCGACTTACGATCACAATTGAGCCCAAAATTTCTGTTGCTAAGCGAGACAGTTGTTAAGTGAATCATTGCAGTTGATATGTTAATAACCTGGTTGTTAAATGAAATCTGGCTTCCCTATTGACTTTGCCTGTCAGGTCACAAAAAGAGATCACATGAGCTTGGGACACAGCAACGGTCATACATATGAACCTGTTGCCAAACATCTGAATTTTGATCATATGAACATGGGGATGCTGGAAATTTGATCACATGACCATGGGGATGCTGGACTTACAACTGTGAAAAACAGTCATAAGTCCTTTTTTTCCAGTGCCATTGTAAGTTGGAATGGTCACTAAACGAACTGTTGTAAATCGAGGACTACCTGTAGTTGCAATGGACAAACTGGCATGCAGTTATGCCCTTCTTACCATCCAAAACTACCATTTGACTTTGTGGAATAATTTAATCCATTTGAATATAAATTTTACGTTTTAAGCTATTATTTAGCAATCATTAGCAGCAAATAGGTACATGAGATTGTTTCTGTATTATATCTGTGGTTAGGTTTGAAGAGGAAGTTGGTTAGCTAGAGCTAAATGAACCTCTGGTTTGACATTTAGCAATTACATTTAGCAGGTGCAACTTAGTGACTAGAGTGAATTTTAAAATGTTGCCATTTAAAAATTGGTTTGTAACCAATTACATTTATATCTTGTATGTCCTTGTTGCTTAATTATTAGTATGGCCTGTTTCCTGTGTGTCAGGGTGTTGCCCATGGAATGTGGCTCAACATGTCCATGTGTGCTTGACCTGGCTTTGCAAACCTTGTAACAAAGTGTTTAGAGACTGAAGAACTCCTATGTCCACCTCATCTTGAGATGGGAGAAAAAAAAGTTCAAGTTGCAAATCGGATGGAACCGGACTTTTCCTTTTTAACTGATAGCTTGCAATAAATTATTCCAATGGCCCATTTTCTGTGAAGATGGTACTCTTGTTTAGAAAAAAAAATACTTGCAGATTCACATTGGTGAATTGTTTGAAATAGTTATTTTTAACTGATACTTTTGGTTTGAATTTATTTATTTATTTAGCAAATTTCTATTGCTGCCCATCTCACTGAATGTGACTCTGAGTGACATATAACTAACAACAACAATTAAAACAACATTTTTATGTATTATTTTATGTTATTTTATTTATTAAATTTATTTGCCACCATCTCTTTCTGAAGTGACTCTGGATGGTTTACAGCATTAAAAGTGTTATTGTCAGGGTTCCAAGTAACACTCCCAACAGAATTAAAATTCTGAGGTAGGCATCTTCCACAAGGCATACATTTATTAGAGATGTCATATTGACACATCTGGGAAAACCTGAATCTGAAAGCCCAGGTTTTCCCCACCCAAAGTAAAGTCAAAATTCCTTCCCCTCCATCCACATGTGCATCATCACATGATCCAATCATGTCACTGTCCCAACTTTGGCTGACCTCCAGTCATGCCTCCCCAGATACAGGCTGAACATCTTTGACTCCCGAGAGAAAAAATGTTATGATTACACACCCCACATTACCTCCACCTCCCTACTCCCGTTCCCACAGCTTGCCGATCCACCACCGTGGCAGCCCTGAAGACTCCCATCAAAGATGGCTCTAGGGTTCACAGTTATAATCATAAAAGATAAATATTTCTGAAACAATAAAAAAACTTTTATAAAAATATAGTTGCCATTAATGCAACTAAAAATAAATAAAAACATGAAAACCAAGATTGCAGGAGAATGACAGTATGTAAATACAGTACAGCGGTCTCGCAGGTCCCCCATTGGATCTCCAAGTTGTAAGGCTTTCTAGAAGGCTAGCAAGGTTGGGACCAACCTCCTCTCAGGGAGAATGATGTTCCAGAGGGCAAGGGGGAAAAACATTTCTTTATTAGCATCAACATCAGATAGAATTCCTTAGCAGATGGGACTTGCAACATGCTCCTCCTGCTGGACCTGAAGAGATAAGTAGATGCAGTCCTTCAAGCCTAGGAAACATGCCTTATAGGCTGTAAAAGTTAGCACCCAATAACTGTCCATATAACACAGAGTTATATGGTATTAGATTAAACAGAATTATATGGGTCACACCAAACTAGATTTTTCTGTACATGTGATCCTGATGTTTCCTCAATTGTAAGTAGTCGCTGCCATGTAACATGTATTTATAATATGTTTTTCCCAAACTTCCAATGCATTATCAAATAAGGCTTTGGGGAGTTTTGTACCATTTCTTTTGCATCATGTATCTAATAAATTAAGGATTTCCCCATTAATTTGGGAAAAGAGTTGCAAAGAACATTACGTTAATTTGTTTGCATGTAATATAATGCTCAGCAGGGGAGACAACAAAGGAAGTAGGTGAAGGGTCAGAGAAGAAAGTAGTATATGGTTCCCTCATTGTATGAACTTAGACTCAGTCATAGGCTGTGTAAGAGAGGAGCAATTTCTAACTTTTTTCAGGCTGAGAGCAAACCTTTGAGTGATATGGTGGGGCCATATTTTAAAACTGACTGGATCTAAGTGAAAAACTGGGTAGTTAATATAGTTAATGTTATAACTATATATTAAGTATAACCCTATACACTTAATTATTTTCCTGTTCTTTTAGTTATGTGTCAGAATGTTGTCATCATTCTGCTCTGAAGCTGTATTTAAAGCTTGAGAAGCACAAATTGTATACTATTGCTCTGGGGGCAAAGTTAAAAGCTTCTCAGAGAGCTTTTTAAATCAGGGAAATTGAATCAGATAAAACAAGTGGTATCATTCACATATGCTGGATATCAGAAAACAAGAGAAAATGGGTAGGTTTGCTTCAGTTCATAGATGACCTTTGAAGATTGGAAGCTAGAACTCCAGGAGCAAAGAAATGAACAGGATATATTTAGATAAAAGAGCTAAGAAATAAAGGGACAAATAAATAATGGATTTCAACAATAAAGACAAGAATTTGTATTAACCCGTGAACTAACTAAAACCAATTGAAAGATTTTTGGAAGAAGCTTATATATTTTTGCAAAGAAACAACAACCCATTATTATGTCGTTGGTAAAGAGCCAGACACATCTAAGTGTCACAGGATGAGACAAAGATCAGAAATCTCAGATGAAAAAAGATTTTCCTGTCTAGGAGAGAGATTTCCTGGATATAGAATGGAACTTTCTCCAAGAGGGGAAAGAAAAGTTTTTATGTTTTCAAGGGAGACTTGGCACAGAACAGAAGAGAAAGAGATGGAGTGAAAGATCAGACCAAAGCTGTGTACCTATTCTGTGGGATATATAATAATGTTAATGGAGAAGGGAAAACAAAATGGTCCCTCTGTTTTTAGGCTGATTATACGTAAATCCTACATGACTGGTCCATAGTACAATTCCTTCAGTCTCAGAGAGATGAATAATCCACATTGCGCGAGAATAGTAAATTTGCCAGGATTCTCATCAGGCAAGGAGGCAGGTGTTAGGCATAGGAAAACTGTTGCTGCATCATCGGTTTTTGTCAGATCTTAGACTGGGACAGATACAGACGATTCTATTGCTCCTGCTGAATTAGCTAGTTCATTTTTAGGCTAACTGATCCATTTGAATCAAATTTTGATTTTGATATCAGAACAAAGTTTTGATGGCATAAACCATACCCAGTGCAGTTGCAAGAATATCAATAGCTTTTTTTTAAACCTCAAAGTCAGAGTGTAGGTTCACCTCCTGCAATGTTGGAAAAAGGAATTACATAAATGTTGCTACCAGACTTCATGCAAATATCTGTTGTCTAAAACCCCCACTCTTCATTCAATAACTGAAGTACATTCAAAGGCTAGGTAACTTTTATTTTAAAGTGTTTATTTTATTTTATAGCATTTATTGCAGAGAAGGAAGAAGTTGTATGTATATCCTGCAGTCAACGGCAGTTGAGGCCTTTATATATGCTGTTCTCTATAGTTTAAATCCTTAAGGTTTTTTTTCCTCCCGTCTTTCCAAATCAGTGTCTTTCCTCATGGTCATGGGAGGGAAGTGCAACTGAGATATGTTTATATACAGTTCTGTCTCGACTAAGAATTTTGGTTCCTGCCATGCCAGTTTCAGTTCTTTAAAAACCCAGAAATAGAAACCAGGAATTAGCTGGAGAATAAGGGCTTTTTTAATAAGGGCTATAGGTAGTTAGCTTATATATGTTGATATTATAAATAGATTAGTAGTTTAACAGAAAGTCTTAGGGCATATTATTTATTTATTTATTTATTTATTATATTTTTATACCGCCTTTCTCCCGTAGGACTCAAGGCGGTGTACAGTCAAGAAAAATATAGACACACAAACATCATAAAATTGCTAATTAAAATTATTACTTAGGTAATAATAATTAAGTAATTATAATATTACTTTATATTATAAAGAATAAATAGATGGGATGTTTTGTAGGTTGGACACAATCATAAACAAGCAGACCACATTAAGACAGCAGTTAACACCACTTAGTAGTGCTGAATTTAACGGATTTATATTATGTGGGTTAACCACTTTTTTAAAAAAAATAGTATTTATTGAATTTTCCAACATTTAAAACACAAAAACACATATTTACACTTATAACAGCTTTTCCATATTGGTGTCAATATCTTTCATAACAATCATATTTACAAAAATTCTATTTATATACTTCACTATCCTATGTTATATCCTTATTTAAATTATAATATCTACTCACAAATCAATATCATATATTTCTTATAAATCTTACATTCTATATATTATATTTTTTACAACTTATACCTTACGTTTTATGTTTACTCTCAATCCAGGAATACCATCTATTCCAAATTTGGTAGTACTCGGTTTCTTCCCTCTCCTTCATTTCCATAGACAGTCTATCCATTTCTGCACATTCATAAATTTTCCTTATTATCACGTGGTCTGGAGGAGTGTCAGTCTGTTTCCAATTCTGTGCTAAAGCGATTCTACTTGCTGTTAATATATGTAACGTTATGTATTGTAATTTTTTCCCCATTTTCCCATCAAAAATATACTTGATTTTCATAAGTGGATTACTTTTTCATAAAACAGAGAAGACAGAAAGTTTTGAAAGGGCCAGGATCTCTGAAGGCTATTCCAAGGCTGCTAGCATTGTGTTTTGTGTAAGAATGGCTTAAATGATGCATTTGGAAGTCACTATTTGCCTCTCTTCAGAATAGGCACTAACACAGTGGGAGTGTCTCCAGATGGAAGGAATGTGCTTGGTATTGATGTGGTGAATGGGCGCATTGTCAGGCTGAGTTACCCTGGCTCACAAAGAATTCCTGTCTGTAACCCCCCTGATGACATTTTGCCAGAAATAAGCCATCAACTTATTGCCAACACAAATAAAAGCTGGGATTCCTTGGTAAGCACAAAGCTTCTGTGTGCTCATTTCCGGGCTGTGTGAACCCTTCTGAGAAAGGATAGATGGATGGTTCAGCTTCTGGTTATTCCTTCACACAGCTTAAAATGACAGATCTTCCACACTCTTAACATGGAAAATCAACAAGAGACCATTTCTAATAAAGTTTGAATTCTTTATCAATGACATCTGTTCTTCATATATTCAGAAGTTGACATTTATGGCTTTCCATGAGAGCAAAAAAATGAATATTTTATTCATTTTACATTTGACCTTTCAGACATCACTTTTCCTACATGGATCCAATCCCCCAAAAGTAAAAACAAAATGAAAGATTTTATGTAATCCAAAGCAAATTGTCTTGTACTCTGTCAAAAAAAAAAAAAAAAAGGCTTTAGCATCATGGAGAAAAAGAAGTCAATGCATTAATACTCTGTGTTGGGACCATGGGCCAGCAGACCTAAACATTTGCAACTGGGTTTCAACATTATGACAATATCTTAAAACATCAAATGATCTTGAAAGAGATTGTTGTATCCTCTGTATTTTTAATAAATTTTAAAATACTTAACATTTTCTGCAAATGCATGCAACAGAACCTCAAACTTAATAAAAGCAAATAGGCAGTCCCCAAAATTGCTTTTAAAAGCAGGACTGAATACTCTTAAGTGTAACATTTTTCTAGGAGCAATTCCAGAATTTATATTTCCAATATTTATGTGTGATGGTGATTTACATTTTAATTCTAAGGCTATAAGAATCTTTTTACACTTTGAAAGCACTCTTATGCTTGTTGATATGAGTAGTATTCAACTCTTAGTGACCATATTGATTGACACCCCCCCCAGGATGATCCATTCTCAACTTGACTTTCAGATTATCCAGTAGTGCACCTATCCTTGCTGTAATTGCTATAATTGAGTTCATCCATTTTGTTGCTAAATCTTTCTTCCTTTTCTCCTTTCTCATCATTACAGATTTCTCCTGAGAGCTAGAATAGAGCAGAGCAGAACAGATCTTTATTCCGGTGACTGACCAATAACAGTCAATAACATGAACAACACAAAAATATTATGTTGTGTTGTGTGGTTGAACTATTATAACCGTACTCTGATTTCTTCTCAGATCATATTAATCTTTTGCTTTTTACTAAAGATTTTCAGAAAGCCAGTTTGTGTCCAACATACAATATTTAAGTCTGGGCATTTTATGTCTCAAATGAAAATTCTGAGTCAATATTCTTTTTACTCTGCTTCTACAATGTTCAGCTTTTGCTTCCAAAAGTATCATGAAGAAAACACAATTTTCTCCAATTGCCTGCACCATTCTGATCTTTGTAGATATAGACACCCAGCATGTGAATAACTTTTCCAAGACCTTAATGGCAACTTTATCAATCTGTGGTGTATTTCTTGATTGCTGGTTCTTAAAAGGCAGAAACTGTCTTCAATATCTTCATTGTCAGTTCCAAGTCTGGTTGCTGTAACAATTGTCATGAGTTTGATCTTATTTATATTTAACCATAGTCCCATTATATCACTGTGCACTTAGGCTTTCATTATAGGGAATGTAGAATTATCAATATAAACTGTACTAACATGAAATTTACTCCATTGTTGATCTCACTCTTGTCTCTATTATATCAGCTATAACATACTACTGAATGGTGGTGGCCTGATTTTGCACATCCAGCATGTGATAAGCAAATTGATTGTGGGCTTTACGGACATTCCTATTCTTCACATCAGCCAATGTGAAAAGCATCTGCCAATCACAGAACTGCATCAGGAATGGGTGAGTCATCTCTGGGATTCTTCCATTACTCTTCTCCAAGAGGAATATTTTTCTGAGTCAGAAAGGAACTCAGAGAAGAATGGCGATTAGGATTTCTCTTCTTTCTTCTATTAAACAGGCAATAACTGCCAACTTCCACATTCTTTTCAGCTCTTTTTGGCAAAGAGAGGGTTCGTTTCCATCATTTCATTGTTTCAGTAGTTCAGTCTTCCACCAAATTGGTAAGGGCCATTGAATTAAAGTATTTACTGTACAGCAGACTTCCCCAACCTTTTCGGCTTTGTGGACTGGTGGTGGTGGTGAGAATGGTTCCATGCACAGCAGGTAAGTGTGTGCATGCGATTCCATTTAGGCGCCCGCTCACCCACCGCTTGCACAAATGGAGCGTGGGTTCACATGCTCACTTGCGTGAGAGGGGAGGTGCCTGCAAACAAGCACATACCACTTTCGTGGCCCGGTTTTAACAGGCTCAAGGCTCCACAGTGGGCCGCAGGCTGGGAGTTGGAGATCCCTGCTATACAGTAGTGCTTTCTAAGTAGACTAGTAATTCTGATAGGCACTTTGGTGTCCTTCTTTTTAAGGGGATCTCAATAGACTGGTGGCAGACAAGACTTACTGGCAACTGAAGGTGAGGAGGCAGGGCAACAATAGATAAAATTGCCAATGAGCATTGCTCTGATCCCATATGCCCCTGATCAATTGGCTTCATGTTGATATAAATGGGTGGCAAATGATAACAGGTTTTATATAACATTTATTTATTTGTTTGTTTATAACTATCAAAAATTAGTGTTTATTCCTCTTTTCTCTCATGAGGATCTTGTTAAAAAAAAAAAAGCAAATTGTCAATACTAGTTTAAAAGGAAAAACACTTCTTTAATAGCAGACTAGCCCAAAACTTTTCCACTTGTATGTTGGAGGTGAAACCAGGACAACATCATGGTGACATGTAGAAAAAGATGTTGCCGGTTGTAGATTGATAGGGAAATGAGCTTGGAGAAAGAATCCCCATTCCATTATAGAAACAGCAGGTGCAGAACTTACTTACTTACTTACTTACTTTATTTGATTTATATACCGCCCTACTCCCGAAGGACTCAGGGCGGTGAACAGCCAAACAGTAAAAATACATAGATACAAAATTTAAAAACAAAGTAGAATCGAATTAAACAATTTGGCCCAGACAGATTAAAACACCCCAATCATTTAAAAACCGATTAAAATTTGCATAATTAAAAAGAGGGAAAAGATTAGGCCAGGCCCGCCTGGTGGAATAAAAAGGTCTTAAGAGCGCGGCGGAAGGTGCGCAGATCCGGGATCCTCCGTATCTCCGAGGGGAGCTCGTTCCAGATAGTAGGTGCCCCCACAGAGAAGGCCTTCCCTCTAGGGGCCGCCAGTCGACATTGTTTGGCTGACGGCACCCGGAGGAGCCCCTCTCTATGAGAGCGTACTGGCCAGTGGGAGGCTATTGGTGGTAGTAGGCGGTCCCGTAGATAACCAGGTCCTAAGCCATGGAGCGCTCTAAAGGTGGTAACCAAAACCTTGAAGCGCACCCGGAAGACCACCGGGAGCCAGTGCAGCTCGCGCAGGAGAGGTGTTACATGGGAACGCCATGTCACTCCCATTACCACCCGCGCGGCCGCACTCTGTGCCAGTTGGAGCCTCTGGATACTCCTCAAGTGGAGTCCCATGTAGAGAGCGTTACAATAGTCCAGGCGGGAGGTGACGAGGGCATGAGTGACCATGCGTAGGGAGTCCCGATCCAGAAAGGGACGCAACTGGCGAATCAGGCGAACCTGATGAAAAATCCTCCCGGTCACAGCCGTCAAATACTCTTCTAAAGACAGCCGTGAATCCAGGAGGACGCCCAAGTTGCGAGCCCTCTCCGTGGGGGCCAATGATTCGCCCCCAATAGTCAGTGATGGCGCCAACTGACTATATCGGGACGTCAGAAACCACAGCCACTCGGTCTTGGATGGGTTGAGCCTGAGCCTATTCCTTCCCATCCAGATCCTGGCACGGCCTCCAGGCATCGGGACATCACTTCAGGGGCATCGTTGGGGTGAAGAAACATAGAGAAGTTTCAAAGACTCCCCCACCCCTGAAATCTCTGGAATATAAGAAGGAGCAAAGGAAAAACACCTTTACTGAGATATAGCCCATCTCAGTATAGTTCTAATCTTCCTGTAGAGCCTGTTTCCTGAGCTGGTCTACTGTGAAGGGCCGACATCAGCACACATTGTATGATTATTTAGTGCAAGTGGTTAAAGGCCCAGAAAGGCGTTAAATTTTACTAAGGACACTGCTTAGTGGGGAGAAGAAACAAGCAAATATATGTATATTCCCTATATGTGGAAATATACCTTTTTTCCTTCACCATATTGTTTCTGTGTTCATCTTATTGTCTTTCAATTGTCAAGAGTTTTCAATATCCATAAAGTGATTGTGTTTTCTGAACAATACAAATTCTAGGAATTAGTGTATCTCAGCAAAATATTTGTTGAAATCTTATAAATAAATACTTTTCTGTTTTTTCCAAGAACATTTGAAATCTTAGGGATTAACATTATCTTTCAACTGTGTTTTGAATAAAAGTTTAAGAATGAGTACTTAATAAATGATCTAGTCTTAAATAGAATAGATTACAGAAAGAAGAGAATTATGTTGTAATTATAAAATAAGAAATAAATGCATAATAGTATTTATAACTGCTGCAAAGATCAGAAGCTACTTTGTATCTTTTTCTTTCTTTTCTATTTTCTTCTTGTACTTTTAGCTTTCCCTTTGATTTCTTCTTTTCTTTTTCTCACTTTATATTAGTTTGCATTAGCTTTTATCATCTTTTTTAACAATGTTAAAAATTATATAAATAAATAAATAAATATTCTAGGCTTTGTTGCAAGTGTTTATTCCCATTCACATATAAAATAATAAAAAGCAACATTAAAAGATCAATAAATAATATGTATTGTACCAAATTCTACATACATTTCCCCCTTAAACATTAACACACACACACATACGTACACATACACACCATAAATTGGTTGGAGGTTGGGGGACAGAGGAAACAAATATTTTACAGTACCAATAAAATATGAGTCCCAGTGGTACGAAGAAAGGCCTAAATCAGTCACAGCCAGCCCAAATCCTAAAATATTATCTCAGTTGAAGAAGTTAAAAAAATAAGTTTACAATATGCCACGCTGCTTAGGATAAAGAGGCTTGGAAAGATAGCGGTAGAAGGAAAACATGGGCAACTTTATTTCTTGAACTTTATTAATTAATTGATTTTAAAAGCAAACAACAGAAACATTTCATATTCTTTTTTCTTTTTTTTAAATTTTGATTTATATGCCACCCTTCTCCGGAGACTCAGGGCGGCTTACAATGCGCTAAGCAATAGCCTTCATTCTTTTGTATATTTATACAAAGTCAGCTTATTGCCCCCACAACTGGGTCCTCAATTTACCTACCTTAGAAAGGATGGAAGGCTGAATCAACCTTGAGCCTTGGCGAGATTCGAACCTGCAGTAATTGCAGGCAGCTGGTCTTAATAACCAGCTTAATAACAGGGTGCCTTAGACCACTGTACTACCAAGGCTCTTTATATTCTTAAAACAATTAGTTAATTACAATTAGATAAAAAGAGTTAGATAAAACAAACTTCAGGAAATTATTTACTCTAGTAAAATATGTGTTAATACCCTATAAATCAAAGTGGATTTTCTTCTCTGCTGATGAGTTTCAATGGAGGTAGATAGAAGATTTAAAATCCCCCATCTAAGCGAAGGAGGCCAAACCATAATCCTTATCCCATTGGATTGCTAAATTCATTAACCATGATTAAATAGTATTTCATTCCTCATCTTAAAAGGTCCATTAAGTGGCTATTGTCATTACAGTATATTTCTATATTAACTTTGGAACATTAATGTTCTTTGATCTCTATCCTAACACTTGGGAGTCTGAATTCTGTTTTCTTATCTCTCTCCCTTTACTAGAATTTCTAACATAAATGCAGTTGTTATATTCTATTGTACAAGATCTTGAACTTTGATATTTTGAGCTTTAGTGATGTCAGAGAAGTTGGCATCAAAGTGGGAAAGGGAAATAATTTTCCCCACCTTTAAGCTAGAACTGCTACAAAGATTCAAATATGCATGGAGTATATTAACATGAAATTAACCTGGGAATAGTAAACTGGAAACTTCATGAAAGTAACAAATGTCTAAATATGGCTCAAAAACATTGTATTTATGGAATAAACATCAATTGCTAAACGACATTTTGACAAAATTCCAACCATTTCAAACTGCTGGCAACAGTATAGTGAAGTCTAAGCCAGGAAAAAGGCCAGAAATAATTTGTTTTGGAATTTTAGATCTCCAGCTGCATTGATCCCGGAATAGATATGCAGAAACCCAAAATAAAGCAGAGGCAGAGGGGATTGTGCAGCTGGGCTGTGATCTTGCCTCTATTAAGTGGTGAGTGACAGTAAATGCCTGTAGTGCTAGACTTCAGAAAGAATGGAATTGCTTTTGACTGTTTTTCAACCTTGGCAACTTTCAGATGTGTGGACTTCAACTCCCAGAATTACTCAGCATGATGACTTGAGGAATCCTGAGAGTCAAAGTCCACATACCTGAACATTGTAAGTTTGAGAAATGCTGTTTTAGACCCTCTCATACTTTGTATAGCACAGCCCAATTAGACTTGAGTCTAAATTGAAAGTTAATAATAAAAAATATCTATGGAAAAGGTGTTCCTGTGTGGGACATGTTGCAACATTCTGAATTGTATTGCTTCTAATCCTGTTTTTTCTTCTGTTGTAATTGCAGGTATCATGCTGAGAAAATATTGTCACCTGAAATACATTGTTATTGGATTATTGTTGGTGGTGGCTCTTATTACTCTAATCACTGTGGCTATCACACAGAATTTATCTTCCACCAGGAACCGTAAAGTAAGTTACAGAAAACTTCCCTGCTGAACTGCTGTACTTCTAATCCCATTAGACACAAATGAGGAGCCCACGTGAAGACTAAAGTCAGATGTGCGTTAATGCATTCACTATTGCATGCTTCTTTTTGTTGGAGGCTCCAGGCAACAATAATATCTCCCTTTCTCTTCCAAAAGAATCCCGGAAGGATTGTCCACAACACAAAGAATGCTCTCATTTTAAAGTCCAGTATATCTTATCCCCTGCTCACAAGTAACAGTTTTAGGCTGTAGCCTTCCTTAATTGTACCACTTTACATTCCATTTTGTTCTGGCAATTTCCAGTTTCCCTTTTATTCTAACAATTTCCAAAGCAACCTTATGGTGTATAAAATCTGCTAGTAAGTACAATTTAATGGTGGAACTAGTTACCAAGTTGGGTGGTGAA
The DNA here is from genome assembly GCF_059756535.1 of Pantherophis guttatus. NCBI lineage: Eukaryota > Metazoa > Chordata > Lepidosauria > Squamata > Colubridae > Pantherophis > Pantherophis guttatus. Next base: position 44,527,529 of record NC_142068.1, read on the forward strand.
CTTTTCTACACTGAAGGTCTTCTCACCAAGGCTTATAATCATTTGTCAGGAAAATTTGTCCAGAGTATGGGGTTGGGTTCAATAATATAAATGTCCCCCTGAAAATGTGATTCTGTTTGTAAGAAAAATCCTCTCTGTGACACTGTTCGCAAAGGTACATTTTATCTTCATCTCCCAGTACAGTACCCTGAAATTTAAAAAGCAAATTTGTGAGTTTTTCTCTCCTGCAGTATGGGATTGTGTTGGATGCTGGTTCTTCCCACACGAATGTGTATGTATATGAATGGCCAGCTGAGAAAGAGAATAATACAGGAATGGTGCATCAGATTCACGTATGTGAAGTAGAAGGTAAGAAATGGGAAAATTGGCGTTTTGTAATAAATTAACCATCTCCATGCAATATTGTGAATGAGGAAAACAGATGCTGCCGAGGAACAATCAGACAAGAGAGACAGGAGCCCCCAAGGGTTTAACAGAGAAAGAAATTTAGGAAGGATTCACCCTAATTGACTATGTAGTTAAAAATGGTGGCAGGAAATTTGTACTTTCAGAATTGCAAGATTCTATTAATGTAGCCTTAAAATAAAGTGGAATTTGTTTGTCTAGTCATGTTTCCTGTCTGGTTTACTTGGGAGGGAATGTGTTTATGAAGAGGGAGGTGGTGCAATGGACTACACTGAAGGGCAGGGAGGAGGGAGCAGATTCCAGGAAGTGGGGGGAAAGACAAGAACTAGCACAGCCCAGACCTGAATCAACAATGGATAAAACATATCAGGGTTTAATATATAAAACCTGCTCAAGATTTTTTTAGTCCTTTAACACAATTTAAGAGTTAAAATTACTGAAGTTAAGCAATTTAATGGGAGTAGTGTATACGTGAGATAAGAGAAGGGAAGGAAAAAGCACTTGCTCTTGTAGCCCTGAACAATCTTTCACTCCTGAAAAACACATAAAAATCATAATTTTTGTTCCTTGGAGTGAATCCTAAACTGTGTCAAAGGATGCAATTTATATTCTTACACAGATTTATGGATCCATCAAATTCTTATTATGGTCATAGACCAACTTAAGGGTGGAATGCAACAATAATTTTTTAAAACCTAAAAAATAAAACAAAAATTACACAAAATAAAAAATGCATTTTAAAAAGCTAATGTATGTTTGCTTGTGTATACACAAGTTTTAAAAAATTTATAGGGAGGTGTCAAAACATTAGATAAATACAAAAAACATAAAAGTTAATATATGGCTAATTCAATCTATCATAATGCAAAACACTCAACTAATGTAAATCTCAATAAGGTTAATTTGAGGCACAGCTCATAATCTGATAAATTTTAAGAGCTACTGTGCAACTCAGCAACACTGTAACTTACTGCTATTTTCAATTAACTTGAGTCTGTGCATGTACTGTAGATACTGAGCATTCTTAGTTTGAGCTGATCATAGTTATCCTGTCTAGGAATTACCATCTTGATTTAGTGGGAGGGCTTGATATCTTTAGTACCCTTGATAATAATACCAGCTTGGGTAAGACTTAGTAATAGGGTCAGTAACAACAGAGTAACAACACAAAAGGGAAGTAACAACACAAAAGTAACAACACAAAAGGGAAGTTAAAAGTACGTAAAAGTATTCCATAAATAGAAGTGAGGGAAATGGGGCTTTGCAAGCATGAGGGAAACCAATCCACGTAGGAGGAGAAACTCCAATATATAAAAGATGGCACTGAAAAACCATTTCTACTTACTGGAGTAAGGAATAAGATTGGTGAGGCCAGAACTGTTCCCAGACTCAAACTGTTTATAGCAACGTGGATCAGGTATCAAAGGCGGGGTGTAAAAGTGCAATGAAAAGGCCAAAAATTTAAACCTTTGAGTAAAGTTCTGTATCAGGGCTATGATTTCTGCGTACTCCAGTGGAATAATAGTATGCATTTATATGACTTCACTCGTATCTGTGCTAAAGAGACTAACATTTCTGAGTCATGTCTGTGAGCCTTTTGCCAAGTGGGCCAAGGCCTAAATAAGGATTAGGTGGAGGGAGTTAGGATTTACAGCCAGACTGCCTGTGAACCTTGATAGTTGCCAAGATAATTTGAAGATGTAAGTGAAATGTCTGGACCTGTTTAGGTGCCCGATGATGAGTTATGAGATTGGAATGTGTTCCTATACTTACTAAAGAGCCATAGGTAAGAGCACCAAACTCTTCACAAGTAGATCTGAAAATGATCATGTTACCAGTCCAAAATCACAAGGAAGTCTCAGAGGGCATGGGGGGAGGGAGGGAGTGCAGTCAAGAAGGACAGATGACAAAAGCAACATTGCACTGCCACAAGGCAAGTTCCTTCCTTTTGCGCTTGTATGATAATGCTGCACACACACACACATGAAAGGGGTAAAGTTCATATTGCAATGCTGGTTTTCAAAACTTTTGACTGTACTCCCTCCCTTCCCCTCCCCCCCCATGTATATGTCTCAGCTAGACACAACTATTGAAAGAGGAGTTTCTTATTGTATTGTACACATTCACCTGAAGCACAGAATGTTAAAAACATTATGTTAAAAACATTAACCAGGAAATACCTGATGTGGTCAGAAAGGAATGGATGCTGGATGTTTTAGGAATAAGTGGATTGAAATGGACCATTTTAAATCAAAGTATATGATATACCACTCAAGACCACATGTAGAAGAGGACTCCAATAAAGGACATCACACAGTATGGGCCTGGCTGAGCAATTTACAAGATTGTCTCTATTAAAAATAATGGATACCAGATTAATGTTAATAATGTTCATACAAAGATATGCACTAACTACAGACGCAACTATGGAAGAGGTTGGCTAATTCAGCTTTTATTTTGAAAAAAAATGGATTAATTAGAGAAAAAGATATTTCACAGACTATCTGAAATCAAAACAGTTGAAAATACTATGCTTTTCTTCTTTCAGGTCCAGGAATCTCATCATATGCTAATGCTGTGGAAAATGCCAGTGTCCCCCTAAAACACTGTATGGATTCAGCAAAGGAGATTGTGCCACACGGAAAACATCAGGAGACGCCTGTTTACCTAGGGGCAACAGCTGGCATGCGACTGCTGAGGTACTCTAGGAAAAGCAGCCTGCACTTTTTTTTTTATGTTTCATAGAAATGAGCTCAGAGAAAATAGGCTTTTAAATGTTTATTTGAATTGTACACGATAGGAATTTTTTATCAGTTTCCCATGAGATGCTTGCATTTCGCTAACCCACTATTTGTGTATTTAGTTACGTGTGAATGTATTTCAGTGTCCAATTATATAAATAAAAGGCAGTTCAGTTTAGGATATATTTCTGGATCTAGCACAACAATGTTGCATGCATTCCTGTTTCCCATATTCTTTCAGTTTCATCGGTTTTGTGGGATAGCTCACGAAAGCCAGTGAGGGTCGGAACAGAAGATATTTCTTATATTTAAACTGTGATATCTACAATTCTACCATAAGCCACTGCTAAATAAGGGTGTGCCATTGTTTGAGGCACCTGTTCCATGACCACCTGCCTTCTTTCTATGCCAGTGTTGCCAGAGTCAATAAAGGCCTTGGAGACAACCTTTTGGGGTGACTCCTACCTATAGCTCATATTCAGAAAACAGAGAATGGGCGTTGGTTCTTACCTGAGATGCCCTTTCTCAATATGGAGGAAACAGCAGTCAGGAATTGGTTAACTCTGTCTGTTAACTGATTGGACTGAGTCTGCAAAACTGTTAAGCCACGCCTCTTCCTGTTGCTTGCCAGCTTTTTGAAGAAGGAGTCGACGCAGACTGACATGTTGAACTGTGAAGACAAAAGAACAAATCCCTACCCTCCCATACCCCAGGGCCGGACGAAAGACACTGGGAGGGGCTGACTGCTGTTTCCTCCATATTGAGAAAGGGCGTCTCAGGTAAGAACCAACGCCCATTCTCCAGCAGGGAGGAAATAGCAGTCAGAAATGGGACATACCAAAGCTGCATGTCCTATTGGGAGGGTGAAGTCTGGGCCCCTGGGCCTTGATCTGAATGGACCCTCTGGAGAACCCGTCTGCCAAAGGCAGCCTCAGCCGAAGCATAAGTATTTAGTTTGTAATGACGGACAAAAAGAGAAGAAGAAAACCAAGTGGCAGCTCTGCAAACCTCTTCCAGTGAAGCCTGGGTAGCCCAGGCCGCTGAAGTCACAGCGCTCCGAGTAGAATGGCCGGTGATGCGTCAAGGTACAGGGAGGGCCTGAGCCTCATATGCCTTAGAGATACATGCCCTGATCCATCTACCCAAAGTAGAGGAGGAAACCCTGCTACCAAGGGTAGCAGGCTGAAAAGAAACAAAAAGGGACTCTGTCCTCCGAAGAGAAGCAGTCCATTTGATATCGATTTGGAGATCCCTCTGCACGTCCAATGTATGCCAAATATGTTCCAAACGATGAGAAGGCTCAGGACAAAAATTGGGCAGAACTAGCTCCTGAGGCCTATGGAACCACATTTGACCTTGGGAAGGAATGTGGGATCGAGGCGTAAAAGCACTCTGTCCACGTGGAAAACGCAGAGGTCTTCCCTGCTGGACAGAGCGGCCAGTTCAGAGATGCGTCTAGCAGAGGTGATAGCCACCAAGAAAGCTACCTTATAGGAGAAAAACCTCAGACTAACTTCCCAAAGGGGTTAAAAGGGACCCTGAGTAAGGGCGTTTAAGACCTTGTTTAAGTCCCACGTTGGAAAGCGGTGAACCATGGGAGGCTGGAGATTAGATGCCCCCCTGAGGAACTGTCGCACTAGTAGATGCTGCGACAGAGAGTCCCTGAATTCACAAGTCAGAATGGAAGAAAGGGCTGCTACTTGTCCCCGAAGAGTATTAGGAACCAACCCTGCATCTAAACCCTTTTGTAAAAAGTCCAAGATTTGAACCACCAAGATCTCCGTGGGAACAAGACCACCTTTCTTGCACCAGTTACAAAACGCTCTCCATGTAGCATTGTAGATACGGTTGGTGGAATCCCTGCGGGAAGCCTGAATCATAGCAATGATCCAGGCTTTTGCCTGCCACTGGTGGAGCCACAGGAGGCGACGAGCCATAATAGAAGACCCAATGGCTTTAGCCGCAAACCGAGAAGCAGTTAGCGTCCCGTCAGTGGAAAAGATCCTAGCTCCTGATGCCTATGAGCTCTAGAAAAATCAGAAGCCACAGTAGCAGAAATTTGTTGTAAACCTGCTTCAATGCCCTGACGTATGGCAGAAGAAATCAAAGTGGACAAATTGGCGGAATTTGAGGATCAGATGGCTGATCAGGCCTCAAGCCAGCAGAAGTGGACATGAAAGTTGTCTCAGCAGATGGAACCCTGTGTTGCATCTGATGTTCCCCATGGGTAACAGATGGCTCTAAGGCAGGCATTGCACCAAAAAGCAATTCATTGTTGCCAGGAGTGGCAGGAGCCTGCGCTGTGTCCCCATCTGGAGACCAAGCAGATGATGGAACCTCCTCTGGAATAGTAGGTAGTTCCATAATCTCCTTAGAAGATGTCTGGGGCCTAGGAATCTCCTTGCTCTGAGGGCACTTTCTCTTCTTTCCAGCCACCTGTTGGACCTTCTGTGTTGCCAGATCAACATCCATGTGTTTTTCCTTAGCTCCTCTTTTAGAAGCTTTAGAAGACTTAGTAGGTTGGGCATAAGGCTTCTTAGCTTTAGAGTGAGCCTTGCCCCACCTAGATTAAATGGAGCCTGAAGGTCCTTCCCGGGATCACTGTCCTGGTCAGTGATGGCTGACCTTGACCTGGATCGGGAATGCCCCTAGGCCGAAGAAGCCATCGTGGAACTCCTGTAATGAGAACATAGGTCTGATGAGACATGGTGGAAAAAACCACCAAGTTTATTAAGACCTGAGCGCAAGCTCTCACAAAGGCAACTAATGCCAGCCAATTAGGGTAGAAAAGCACGGTTGGGTAATCAACTCCCAACTGCTTCCCCTATATCCAGTCAGCGGAGGACTACTGATCTCCGGACCTTGTGTCTCGGTGCTAAGCACATGAATGCCTACCCAATCAAAGAATAAGGGACCCGTGAATTCTCTGCCAGGATTGGTCTTACCTGGACTGAAATAGCAGCCGAAGATCCTTGCCGCTGCTTTCAAACCCCAAAGGGGCTCTGAAAATGCCTGCTTTGACTCCGAAATGGTCGCAAAGCCTCAAAGTGGCTCCCAAAATGGCCACTGAGCCTCTATGTAGCTCCCAAAATGGCCACCGTGCCACCACAAGGCTCCAAAATGGCCACTGAGGCTTCACAAGGCTCCAAATTAGCCGCCGATCCTCTTCGCCGCTCTTACAAACTCTAAGGTCAGTGCTACAGAGCCCGGCTCGTGGGCACTGCCTTGAGCAGCTTCCCCTGGTGCCGATCCTGTGCACTCTCCAGGCAAGCGCTATGAAGCCAGACTCGTGGGCGTTGCCTTCGTTTTGCAGCAGGGCCGAAGCCTTGAGTCCCCTGCGGGTTAGCATTTCGAGGCAAAAGCGTGTGAGCGCCACCCAGAGGTCTATTTGCTGCTTCAAGACCTCTTGCCACCTCAGCAGCCTTCAGTGGGCTTGGGCTGAATCGCCCTTCACTCTGGAACCAAAACCAAGTTTTCCTGATATATATATAAAAAATGAATGAATGAATGAATGAAAAACCTTTTTCTGTAAGAAAAAGCAGCAAGAAATGGACAGCTCGAGGAAACACGTCTGCCCAGCTAGACAGAGTCTAAAAAGCTGGCAAGCAACAGGAAGAAGCGTGGTTTAACAGTTTTGCAGACTCAGTCCAACCAGTTAACAGACAGAGTTAACCCATTCCTGACTGCTGTTTCCTGCCTGGTGGAGAATTGCTTGTAAATTCTTTTCCATGTTACATTATTTTAAGAATACCATACAAAAGTAATCAGGAAAAGGCTGAACATTTTAATGGAACAATAGACTAGATGAGTCTTTCTGCTTCTCCCACCTTCTAAAAATTCATTTTGGGTAATAGGTATTTTATTCTCTCACCATTTTCAAGAAGAAAAAATATGAGAACCGTTCCTAAGGATCCTATATAATTCCCCCTTCTTTTTACATGCAGTTTGAAAAATAAGGATGCTGCTAAGAGGGTTCTCTCTGCAGTGGAGGAAACATTGCGTATATATCCCTTCAAATTCCAGGGTGCCAGGATTCTCAGTGGTGAAGAAGAAGGTGCTTATGGCTGGATCACCCTTAATTACTTACTGGGCAAATTTACAGAGGTAATATGACATGTCAGAAAAGCAAGTGATGACCAGGAATTCTCACTTGATTTGGTTTTCTAAGTCCTTTCGTTCTTAAATTCTATTCACAGCTGTAGGAGACTATCAAACATTAAAATGGAATATAATCTAATAAATCCCACAGGATTATGATAGGGTTGGAAGGGGATACTGACCCCAATCCCATACAATAGCGTGATTGTTAGAAGGCTTTCCACTTCAGCTTCAACTGATATAGCAAATGGGTGCCTAGAATTTAGTAATTTGTTCCATTGTTTATACCCTTACAAAGTTTTCATAACAATCCATTGGAATTTGCCGTCCTAAAACATAAGGACTTTATTCTAATTTCTTCATTCTGGGAAAATAGAGAAAAGATCATGACCATGTGGCTGACTGTGTGATATTGCTTTCATTTTTGTGTTGAGGTCTTATATCCTGTTGTAGTCCCTCAGGTCTGGCTGTTATATCTCTCAGTCTAACTCTCCAATTTGTTCTTCTTGCAGTCTATCTGGCCAAAAGTATTTGCCCATGCTTTCTTCAACAGTAGGACAACAGGAGCACTGGATCTTGGAGGAGCATCTACACAGATTACCTTTGTACCTGATCCAGATAAGATTGAATTACCAACAGATATAATAAATTTCCATCTCTATGGCAAGGAATACATGGTATATACACATAGCTTCTTATGTTATGGGAAGGACCAAGCTCTTCGACTCAAGCTGTTACAAGATGTTCTTGTAAGTAATGAGTATCAATCCTTTTCTTAGATGGTGCTTGATGAAACTGATACAGCCTGCTTATCCAATAGTTTGCTTCCTTTAATACAGATAGTCCTCGACTTAAAAACTACATTTGGGACCAGAATTTCCTATGCGATGTGGTTGTTAAAAGAATTGCACCCTACTTTACAACCTTTTTGCTCTGGTTGTTAAACAAATCACTGCAGTTGTTAAGCAAGTTTTGCTTACCCCATTGACTTTGCTTGTCAGAAGCTGGCTGGGAAGGTTGCAAATGGTGATCACATGTCCCCAGGACACTGCAACCATCATAAATATGTATCCATTGCCAAATTCCTGAATTTTGATCAGGTAACTGAGTGTAAGTCACTTTTTTCAGTGCCACTGTAACTTGGAACTGTCTCTAAATGAATGGTCAAGGACTGCATGTAATGCAATTATGTTGTAATTCCTGAGCCTTTATACAATGAGATTTTGACTGTTCTGGAAATTTCAATTTTATCCTCAGAAAATAAGACTTCTAAGGATAAATGGGAAACTTTGGCCAGTGAGCCAGCACTAGCCCATCAGATCAGAGAATCTAACTCACAAAAACCTCAGAATTCTGACCTTGCCAGTTGTACTCCCTCCCATAAGAGGTATCAACAGGATAGGATCCAATGAAAGCACATCGTTGTGATACAAACTTGATACTTGTAGGATGTCACAATGTATTACAAATGGGGTAGAGCTTGTGTCACAATACAATTCTGCTTTTATAATTTGCCCCCTCTTGAGCCTCTCTGCAGATATCTTACCTTCTAACTAGTTGAAGCTAGCAAGATATGGCTGTACTTTAATAACTTTACTCTTTTCTCCTGTCAAACTGTGAAATAGAATATACCAGTGCATATTGTGTTACATACAATAACTGGGATTGTAAAAGCAAAGCATGCCTCAGCTGTGTCAGACAATATTCCTGCAGAACACTAGTTGTTTTGTGAATTGGAAAAAAAACTGGATAGCAACTTCTGCTGCTAATTATTCTCATATCTTTTTATTTGCACCATAATCACATTATACCACTAAAGCAGCTTTTCCTTGTCTGATGGCATCTAGCTATATTGATCTACAATATTCATCATCTCAGTCAGTAGTTGGATATGGAGAGTATGGGAATACACCCTACAGAATCAAGATTCAGAGGACTCAGCCAAAATTAATTGAACACAATTTATGTCCCTTTTTAGTTTTATTACTTGGCTCAGCTCAACAGTAATTTAAAGTAAAATTAAAGTAAAAGGCATAGAAGAACTTTGACTTTGAGATGCTTATTCTTAAATTAAGAGTTTATGCCTTCATCTCAGGCTAATATTGTATTGAATCTTGAGGATCATTTTCTTCATTTTTAATGTAATCCACTCAGAGTTGCCTAAAATGTGAGTTGGGTAGTAAATTTGATAAATAAGTAAATACATAAACAAAGAAACATTTGTAGGAACACTGCATGTGAGAATATATACACAGTGGATTGTAATAATTTTTCTTCCTAAAGTATTTATTTCATTTCATCATTGTATGTTTGTTAATTTTTTTTAAAAAAAATGGAATACATATATAAAATATGTAAGGATTCAAGGGTATAAAAGTAGATTCAAGGCAGGCATTTATTTTCTGACCTAGGCCTCACTGTGCACCAGGTCAGGACTGTGATTGGAGTTATGCATAATATTGCTTTGGTTTCTTTGCATAATAAATTATGCATAATACATATTTTGGCTTAATAAGATTTTTTTTCAATCCAGTCATTGTGGATTGTAAGCCATGGTTTATGATGTAATGTGATAAGTGAATGTACTGGAACTCATGTGATTGCTGATGAATTTTTAAACTTTTTTAGTCTTCAACAACTGACAGACTCCAGGATCCATGTTTCCACCAAGGATATGTGAGGACACTTAATGTTTTTGATCTGACCACAAATCCCTGCACAGCACGTAACATCACTGCACCGTATTCTCAGATCCAAATCCAAGGCGATGGGAATTATGAAAAATGCTTAGAAAGCATCCAGAAAATTTTTAATGCTGAAGACTGTCTTTACTCCAGCTGCTCATTCAATCGCATTTTCGTGCCTGAGGTGTCTGGAGAATTTGGGGTGAGTCTTTTTAACACATTGACAGCTTGGCAATGAACTAAAAGATTTCTGTAATGCTATTTCTTGTTTTAAAATTATTAATCCTATTATCTTCAGCAATAGTCTTCAGCCAGGTTTGAACTACAAAAATAGAAGCACTGACAAATCGATCTAATCAAATTACTGACGTAAATGGCATCTGTAACAAACTAAGGATATAAAAATGACCACAGGTGCATGTTGATTACATGTGATTACATACCGCTATCACAAAGGCTGGTGTGAGTTCATAAATCATGGCATTTGTGTGATGGCATCATTACACAAGTATTGTTATTTGCTCCTGCTTGACATTCCCCATTTGCAACTATGTATTTAGTCTAAACAGCTGCCTGTTCATTTAAGGCAGTGTTGCTCAGTTTTGGTGATTTGAAGATATGTGGACTTCAACTCTCTGACTGGTTGCGGAATTCTGGGAGTTGAATGACACTTCTTCAAGTTGCCAAAGTTGAGAAATATTGGTTTAAGGGAAATGTTAGTTTTAAAAAAGCTTCCTAACTCTTTTTTCCAGAGATCCATTCTTACAAAGGCACCATTTTATAGTAATGACTACATTTCCATAAACATTACTTTAGCAGACACTGTGCAGAGCCTGGCAGTTGTAGATGCAGCGCTATAGCATTTCCACTGGCAGGAAACATCCAAAACAAATTCCCAAAGGGAGGATTCCCTCAAGAGTCTATAGAAGGCATATTTGATTTCAGTTCCCAAAAATAAAGAGCTAGAATCTTGGTAGAGTCCCTTTCCCAGCTTCTGTCCTGTTGTAGCTTGAGCTAGCAGAGCTTTGGAAGTGGCGGATGATCTATCACTGTATTCTCTTTCATGAAATACCTGCTGTGCCTCCATTTTTTTATTGTTAACAAGTGATTTCTAGTTGCAAATAAAGTGCTATGTGTAGTTGACATGAAGCAATAGGAGAAGCCCCTGGGTTGTTGTTCTTCTTACATGTAGTATTGAATTGGAGCTCCCAGCCATGAACAGAAGCATAGCTTAGAGGTAGAGTCGCTGCCACTTTGCAGGTGGAAAGTCTCACATTCACTGTCTCTCATCTCTAATAAAAAGGCAGCAGTGATGTGGCTTAAGTCCCTGGAAACTGATGTAAGTCAGAATGATTGGCTAAAATAAAGTTGGATAGTTCGTTGTCCAGCATCTTATTTCTTATGTACACCAGATCCTCACCTATCATAATATGGTTTATTTTTTTGGACATAACATGTTATATCAATGTAGCAATTGTGTTTTGTTCACCCAGTTCACATTAGTATGCAGTTTCTAACCAATCATTGAGTACAGACAGTTGTAGACTAGATGAATAATTGGAACAGAAAACATCTCCTTTATGCTAAATATTGCTGGTAGCAATATTTTGTTTCCATTTATTTATAACATTTGTAGGGCACCCAATTTATTATGACTGAGTGGCTTATAAAAATACAACTATAAAAAAAAGTGTTTCTTTTTTTTTCTTTCTTGAATAATTTCATATTACTTGATCTTTAGGCATTTTCTGCTTTCTATTATGTAATGAATTTTCTAAATGTGACCGAAAAACCTATGGACCAAGTGATAGAAACAGTGAAGAACTTTTGCTCCAAACCCTGGAATGAGGTATGTCATTTTTTCAAACAAAAAGAGCATGGATCTTGACTCATACAACAAGTGGCCTCCAATTAGTACTAATTGTGTGAGATTAACTCAACTCAAAAATCAAAGCAGGGGAAGGGAAATACCTAAAATCCATTTACCCTACAAACGTAGAGTCCTCATGGCATGCAAAAAGGTTTTTCATTTGAAAACACACAGATGGATTGTGATAACTTCAAGGATTAATATTTATATGGAAAATAGAGTGCCTCAGTCTTTATAAAAGAGGAGGAAAGTCAAAGAAATAAACTTGTTTCCTTTCTCTCTGTCTAGGTGAAAGTCGAATTTCCTAAGGTAAAAGAGAAGTACTTGAGCGAGTACTGTTTCTCAAGTACATATATTATCTCCCTGCTCGGCCAGAGATACAACTTCACTAAGGAAAAATGGCAGAATATCCACTTCCTGGAGAAGGTATCTTGTAACATTCAGAGGTGGAAATTAAGGAGTGGTGGTGGAGATTTATTTTAGAAGCTCCCAAAAACTTTACACTAACATCTAAAATTAATCATTTGGTTAAAAAACTTTTACACTAAGAATATATGGAAGAAACCAAAGACAAGTGGAAGCCACAAATAAAAATGTCTTCATAAATCTGCAAAAGACATCCAGAGATAAGGCTATTCACATTTCATAGGACAAGGCAATTTACAGTGTTGGTGCAGCAATTGAAAAGCCTTATCCCTTACTGTGTCTCACTCAAGTGTGATACAGTTTCTAGTATTTTATGAAGCAGGTAGATCAATATGGAAGGAAGTTAAGTGCAATATCATGAGCACAAAGCATTAGGAACTTGGAAGGCCGGGAGTAACTCTTTGAATGGATTCACACAACACGTTTATCTTGGCTGTTGAATTTTCTGGAAATTTTCTGAATGTTCATAATTATGGAATCATAAGCTAACTAAAAAGGCCATCTTGGCCCTTATGTAATTTCACAAAAAAGTAAACAAGCTTAAAACCAACACTCTTAGCAGATTGCGTGAATTCAGCTGCTGAACCTTTCACTGACTTGATTAAACTTATTATGCAAACCTAGTCACTGAATTGTTGGAGAATGTTGCATGTAAGCCAGTTTGTTCTAGTGGTTAAGGCTCCAGACTCAAAACCAGGAGACTATGAGTTCCAGTCCCATCTTATGCATGAAAGCTGACTGGGTGACCTTAAACCGATCACTCGCATCCCAACTCACCTTACAGGGTTGTTGTTCTGGGAAAAATAGGAGGAGCAAGGAGTATTAGATATGTTCATGCTTTGAGTTGTTTATAAAAATAATAAAGACGGAATATAAATAATAAATCAATCAATTTTAAAAATGCAGGGTTTGCACCACTTTTCTTGGAGTTGTTTGATATTTCATTGAGTGATTTTTCTTGTCTCCTTCATTTCAGGTTCAAAACAGTGATGCAGGATGGACACTGGGCTATATGCTAAACCTTACCAACATGATCCCGGCAGAGCAGCCCTACACACACCTCTTGTCTCACGCAGGTTTTATCAGCTTCATGGTCGTCTGCTCTGCTCTAGTGATGACTCTGTTCTTAGTAGGCTCAATTATATATCACAAACCAAAGTGCCTGAGAAAGGAAATAATTTAGGATGCAGAAGGAAATTTGACACATCTATGGAAACACTGTGGTTAAGATCAGGGGTTGTACTTTCCTACTCTGCTCTGCTGAAATATCTAGTTTATATGAGAGCTTTCTGGACCATTTGCTCTGGCACCAACAGATGCCAAAACAACAGCATGCTACCATTCTATTCATCTCCCTCAGATTGAAGATTCACTTCTCATCCTACTCTAATTGAGGGTTGATAAATTCTTGCATGTTGTATTAAAACAAACCCCACTTCTCTCAGGAATGCCACTTCAATCATACGTTGCTTTGGTCCTGGAAATACAGCACAGGGACATCCAGTTAGATGGGCTGAACACTGCAAGGACTAACTTATACCGTTAGCTGCAGCTGCTCTTCGATCGTGAAAGAAGAATGAATCTTCTTTCTTTCTACTGGAAAAAAACACAAGCATTCAGAAATACCATCTACCACCCAATTTCCGTTTTGAAGTAGTCCTTAATCAGATTTGTGATAGTATTTGTATTATTTCATTGTAGTAGTATTTGTAATAATTCGTCTATGAAAGAGGTTGAAAGTGAAAACCTTTGACAATAGCTTATCAATTGCTGGGAGAAGAAGGGAAGAGTACTCTCTACTAAAAGCTAAGGAACAAAATGCAGCTTATGAATTTGCAGCTTGACCAGAAAAAGGAACAGTAAATTATTCCTGATGTGTAACAGTTGGTACCTGAGTAACACGCCTTGCACTGATGAACTGTTTATGAAGTGTTTGGATTCACTGTCAGCTGCCTTATGTAAGTTATATAGTTCTTGGGCACTGAGGTTTGATTTCACACTGTATATTATCAAAATCCATTGGTATTATTATTATTATTCAAAAACTATACTGGGGAAGAGGGAAACAATCCCTTCGCAACCGAATTCACATGCTTGCAATGCAAACGTTCTTAAGGGTGGGACCTGTGGAAGGAGAATTCCTTCTTACAAGCACCAAAGGAATGTTCCTAGGGGGGAAAAAACTACCTTGCACTGAGGTTTTACTGTAAATTAGGAATACAGGTAGTCCTCGATTTACAACAATTCGTTTTTAGTGACTATTCAAACTTACAACGGCATTAAAAAAAGTAACCTATGACCATTTTTTCACACTTACGACCATTGTACCATCCCTATGATCACATGATCAAAATTCAGACACTTGGCAACTGGTTCATATTTATGATGGTTGCAGGGTTCCTGGTTCATGCAATCAACTTTTGCAACCTTCCGGACAAGCAAAGTCAATGAGGAAGCCAAAGTCACTTAACAACTGTGTTTCTAACTTAACAACTGCAATGATTCACTTAACAACTGTGGCAAGAAAGTTTGTAAAATGGGGCAAAACTCACTTAACAAATATCTCACTTAGTAACCTAAATTTTGGGCTCAATCGTGGTCGTAAGTCAAGGACTACCTGTATAGTCAAAACATTTCCAGCATTCCTATAACAAATGAGCCAGCCTGTTAATCTAGTCTGTCTGCTGATTAGCAAACCTTAGTTATCCTCTGGTAACATTATTGATCCAGCAACATTTGAAAAGATCTTCAATCAGCAGCCAACCTGCCTGTACATCTGTGCCAGTCTTGCTATTTGCTTCAGGATAGAAACGTTCCTGCCAATCTCAACTCCTCTGGAGAATCAGACCAATGGAATAAGCCTGTTATCCATCAATAATCATGGCTTTAGTTAGGGAAGAGTCATGCAGACAGAGGTGATATACTAGGGGAAAAAAGTAAAAGCCAGTTTGGCCTAGTGGTTAAGACATCAGGCTAGAAAATGGAAGACCATGAGTTCAAGTCTCACCTTAGCCATGAAAGCCAGCTTGCTGACTTTGGGCCAGTCACTCTCTCTCAGCCCAACCTGCTTCACAGGATTGTTGTTATATGGAAAATAGGAGGAGGAAGCTGTGTTTTATATGTTTGCAACCTTGAGTTATTTGTAAAAATAATAAAGGTGGGATATTAATTAAATAAATGCATAGATATGATCAATCAGATTTTTCACCCACCAGCTTTCCAGTTTTCAGATTAGATTGATCTCGCGTTGCATATTACAGTAGATCAAATCTGAGAGTTTAAATGGTAGAATCACATGGTGGAAAATATGGGCAGCTAATCACAGATCCAGAGGCTGACAGTTGATCTGGTAGGTGTCTGATACCAGCATTGAAGGAACTAGGATAAATAAAGGAAATGTTCGTGCTGTTTGGCTAATTTAAGGAATCTGCTTTTATTTAATCCATAATTATAGAAATATAAAAATAGAATATAGAAACATTGTTTAACATAACAAAGAAGTGATTCACGTATGTTAAGCATTGATCCATTTGGCACACACTTTTCTTAAACTATATATATATATATATATATATATAGCTTATTTGTTCATTTCTTAGTTATAAACCATGTTTATAATCTACAGTGTCTGAGTTGACACATTGTACTAAGTCATAACATGGTACATTTTGTCTTTGTACAATGTATAACTCTAAAATTAGCAAGAATTTTAATGACCCTTCTTATTTAACACAGAATGTTTTTCAACAATGTGGTTCCCACCTCAGGAATTTTATTTCAAACAAGTATACTTTTGACAAATAATGACATGGATTACCCTTTAAAACAGTTTGCAAAGACATGAAAGAGGATAATATTTAAAATCTGATGAATAGAAGTAATAGTATGCTTCAATAGAACTTGAATGAGAATTCTGAATCAGAGTATGAAACATACTCATGCCATACTCATATCATATTCATACCCGGTATGTATTGACTACATTTATGTGTCAGAATTGTTGGGAATCTTGTCTTAGTGAGAACAAGCATTACAGCATATACTATGCCACATATTCACATGTCAATTACTCAAAATAAAGCATTCATTTTGCACTAATTTTTCAAAAGCTTTTTTACTAGTCACCAAATGCATTCATGTTAGTGAAGTGGTTTTCTAGATGAGTTGTATTTAAACTCACTCATCTTTGCACATTCAGAACCTTCCTTAGTCCAAATATAGAATAAATGAATAAAAATAAATAATAATATTCTACGTACTTCCCAGCTACTTTGGAATTTTAATAGGGGGAAAAATCAGTTGACATTCTTTCAGTATTTTTCTGCCTTACTGATTGGAGTGAGACAATCACTAGAAAAAGTGACAATCTCTTTATTCTGCCAGTCTGATATTATTCAGATGTGCTGGGCTACCATCTCCATCATCCCCAGCTAGCATGTCCAATCCTCTTGTTGAAAAGATGGTGGCACTGATAGTCCTACATTCCTGGAAGGCCCCATGATTGGGGAAAGCTTGTCTACCTCTTTATATTGATCCTAGTTAATAGGTGTCTGTTATTCTTTTATGATTTAATCTGTCCAAATTACACAATGCATTAGGTCCCTTATCCTGTTACTGGGGTTGCTGCTGAATTCATACTCTTTAAGAGGCTGATTTGCAAGAATCCCAACTGTAGGCATATGGTGGGAAGGGAATTAAGAGCAAGGAATGTATAGTATATTATTAAACATCTGTTAGTAGCCCTTCTTGGCCTCGGGCTTGGAGGAAGAATAATTCAGGACCGGTGATGCTGGGATGCTGTCACATAATTCCTGAAAATAGTTTAAACCTTGTCTTTCCTGTCCAAATGAAACAAATATTCACTTTATACATGTGTACATCTCTGTATTTATATGGCATATTAAAAATGCTTTGATTAATGTCATTGGTGTTTGTCCATTATTTCTCAAATGAAGGAACAGAACAGCATGGCAAAAGAAACAATTTTCTCAACTAACATTCAGCATCTTCCTAGTTAGATAAGGGTCAATGGCACTACTTCTCTTGTGGCTATGTAGGGATTCTAGGCTAACTCCCCTTTTCACTCCACCTGCAGGTTCCCTTCTCCTATACAATTTGACCCAGAAGGTAAGAGCAAAAATGCCCAAACGGGGGATTCCAGCAGTTTCACTGGTTACAGTTTAAAATCTCACTGATGCATTCCAGAAGCTCAAGTTGAATGAGACTGTCTTAGCAAAATTCCTGCTCATTTCTCTGAAACACAAGAGCTATGGGAATTGTTCTGCTTAATTAAGGGGAGAATTGGGAGAGATCAGCCCTCATATGCAGAAAGGCAGTATTTAGATGATAAAACAAAATATTCCATACTGCAGGTATCAAAAATCACAGATTTAATACTCTGGAAAGAAAACTCTTCAAGAAAAAGTTAAATACAGCAAAGGAGACGAAGGATTTACTAACTCTTTCCCAGTAGATTTATTGTTAATAATCTGAGATAAGAGAACAATTGAAAATTCCAGTAATATTTATATTTATTTCTTCAGAATCCTTATGTCTCATTTTCTTGCCATATGTAACTCAAACCTTAACTGTTCATTTATTCTGCATTTTGTTCAACATCACTGATTCAGCTATCTTCTTTTACCCCTTAGGCAGAAACTTGAGTCAAAATAGGGATGGACCAGAGCTGAACAAATGGATGTCTCCCTATAATTTATTTTATTTAGACAAATTGCACATTCTTTTCAGATGCTAAAACTGAATGCAAACAAAAGACTGCTAGAGTGCATGCTGCACCTGGCTTAAAACATGGCCAACCAAAAACCTTCATTTGTGTCCAGTCTTGATTGTCAAGATAGCTCTCAGGCCTTTTATGAATATTTATGATTATCATATCTGAGCTGAGACATTTCTGCACCTCTTTGCTGCTATCAAACTATCTTCCAGATTTTTCAGTTCAGATATAGGCCTATTTATAATGTAATTTGAAAAAGGAACCATAGTGAAACTGGGCTTTAGGTCCTGAGCAAAATTGAGCATAGGACTAAGAGCTGAGCCAATTTCATGCCTCACCATTTGCAGTGCCCTTTGTCCCAGATAACATTTACTATGCAACGCACTCTGTTTATTTTAAAGCATTGATTCTTTTATAGGATACAAACACTTTATGGAAATTTATAATATAAAAGTATTTTTGGTTCCAATGGCAGTTTTTAAAACAGCTGCCAGACCCCAGATCTGTTCTAGAATCAGAGAATATGTTCTGACTACGTCTAACTTCCGAATATAGGGGGACCATAGAAAAGAAGAAGCATGTTGTACATGTTCAGAGATGCTTACTTTGTTACAATTGTGTATGTAAGAGCTTTGGCTTGTGGCTGAAAATGTGCTTCTTGAAATCTAGTGAGTCTTCCTGAATATCTTTTCCTGTCGGAGAGATTTTGATCAGGTCTCTGTCCTACCATGAAGAGCCAGGAGATTTCAGATGCCTGTTTACCCTTCAGTTAATAAATGAACAGAAATCAACACAACTTTCTAAACGTGCAGAGGTTTTGAATAATTCTGGCTCTAAAAGCTCTGTGGTGTATGTGTGTACTAGAGCACAAGGGGAAGAACTCAGCATTAAAAATTCTTCCCTCGCTGTAAGGGGCATTCATTGAGATGCTCCTCCCACCACTGTCTCCACCACAGGTGGAGTGGGCTGGCACTTGACTGTAAAACTGGAGAGAACCGGGTTGAGTTTGCATTTTAGTTGCTGTCAAAAAGCAAGCTTGGAGAGCTATCGTCTCCTGCAAAAAGCTGCTTGCCATCCAGAGAAAGATGTATCAGTGGCTTTGGCTCCTTGGAAAAGTTTTGCTCTTGGTGAGAGTGGCTGCCTCAATTAACTATGTCCATCACCGCTATGAGGAATTGGTGCAGGCGCTGTTCGATGTAAGGGGCTCATGCCCCTATGTTACCAGGCTGTACAGCATTGGGCGCAGTGTGCAGGGCCGCAACCTCTATGTGCTGGAATTCAGCGACTCTCCTGGCATCCATGAGCCCAGTAAGTGTGCCCAAGAGTTATACCTGTATAGTTGAAGAGATGCTTCTTTCTGCTCTGCTTGATCAATGCACAATTGGGTTCAGTGTGGTGCTGGAATCTCTGTGCCTAATGGAATCAAGCCAGGGCCATGGTATTCCTAGCAGAAAGTTTGGTCAAGTCAAGGAGAAGGGGGAAGGCTGTGCAGAACAGAACCAGTGTTTGGATTGACATTGACTTGTTTAATTAATAGCATGGTTTTAAAAATGTATTAAGCCTCATGACACGTTAGTGGGTTTATTTCATTTCATGTGAAGGTCTGAGATATATGTACTAGCAACCATCTGGGGCTTGTAATTAAGGTAAAGTTTAATCCCAAATCCAGAGATTCAACTCCAGCTCTCTTTTTTAATGCTGTACTTTAATTCTACAAAATAATGCAGCTAATTGGACAAAATTAATATTAATCTTGGAAGATGACAAAACCTTTACTTCTCCCTACACTATCTCTCTCTGCCTTAACACTCATAACTATGTTGTTGCAAATTATAGCTTTGATAGACTACACTTTTGAATAAGTGGGGCAGAGCCTGACAAAGAGAGGGAAATACAGACGCCAGACTCATAATTATGCAGCAAGAATTCTGAGACCAAAGATCATGCGTTGAAGCCCTTGCTATACCTTTAACAGCTAAAGCAAAGAGGTTTTTCATTAGAAGTATTCTGGTTAATGAGTACCTTCCCCAAAGTAGTGTACTTAGGAATTACAGAAGCTGAAGTTCAACATATCTGGGGGATACCAGACTGGAAGAGACTAGTCTACTCCTAACTATTATCCAGTAGATGTCAGGCAAAAATATTTTTATTCAACTAGGCATTGTAGAATTATTCAGCAGTTACATTAAGCATAAGAGCAGATAATTAAAATTCTTTAAACAATCCTTTTACTTTTACCTTTTTATTTTTATGACATGTTATGGTCTTTTTTACTTGTATACTCCAAAACCAAATTAAAAGAGCAGTATTTGTGTTTTAGTAATTTAGTAAATGTTCATTTCTCTGATGTCCCAAGTTCAGCATTTACAAGTATGATATCCATCGTGTTATGCATTAATCCTACAAGATAGATAACACTAATAAATAATTAGTAAGGTTTCTTACCACCAAGATTAGCAGGTAAGCCATTATAATTCATAAAAAAAAATCCCATAGACCAGCTGGTTCCAAGATTTTTAAGGATATAAGAAGAGGAACACAGAATTGATGAATGGATAGGGAAATGGATAGGGAAAAAGAGGCTGGGATCAGCTGCAAGTTTGGTCAAGGGATGTCTATTATGTATACATGGATTCTTCCCCACCTTATAATCTACACAAACATTTTTATTCTTTTGTGCATAAAGTAGGACTACCTATATTTGCAGATATACTGCCTACAATTCTAGAGACTTCTGTACATAATTAATAGCCTTCTTCATGTAGAATAGCCCTCTCAGAGCCTAATCATTGTTTTTATGCATCCTGCAGGGTACACGTAGAGAAAAGGGGGCCATCTATGGGGGAAACAGTTTTACATAAATGAATTTGAGGCTAAATCATGCTGATTTTATTTTGCAATTTACTTTAACCCCCATTAAGCTTTAGAAGGCTGGAATGTGACATTCTAGGAGATAAGCTGAAGAGGAACGGTGGAAGGGACCTTTAGATGCACTGTATGAAATAAGGAAATAGAGACCCTGATTATGTGGTTGTGACTGTGCCCTACTTTCAATTCTCCACTGCAGGAAAAGATTTGCCCCCAGGATACATACCATTCTCATACAATGCACTGCTTCTTCCCATTTTCTCCAAGCACTGATTCCTGTCCATTGCCCCGTACTTTTAAGTTCTGTATGAGAGACAGCAATTGACCTCTCTTCGTTTGACAGTGAACATGTGGCCTGAAGAAGCACATAACCTCACAATGAGCTTCTTTCCACAATACAAAAGGCCACAGCTATAGTTTCATCATCACAGAATGCCATTTGGGAATCTATGCTGCTTCCCCCTCCTGCTTGACCTCAATGTTTATGCATCAGCACCCAGTTGTGTTGAGTCTATCTACTCTGTTCCAATGTCAGCAAATTTCTCCCTTTCTCAGTGGAGCCAGAATTCAAGTATGTGGCAAACATGCATGGGAATGAGGTACTAGGCCGGGAACTGTTGCTCCAGCTTGCGGATTTCCTGTGTGAAGAGTATCGCCATGGTAATCCGCGCATTACACAGCTCATCCATGAAACACGCATTCACCTCTTACCTTCGATGAATCCTGATGGATATGAAGTGGCAGCTGCCCAGGTACTAGGCAAGCATTACTTTTATATTTCAATTGTCATGGTAATAACAAAAGTTTGTTTTAAGGCAGCCAAGGGAGAGAGGAATGGCATTACTGAATGTGTTGGAAGTACAATTTTCAGAATGTTTAGTTAGTTCCAGCACTTTTGGAGATATCAAATTTGGGAAACCAAAGTCACAGACTCTAAATCAAACTTTATGCATTGCAACAGCTGAATTAAACTTCTATGTCAAAAGGTAATAAATCTTAAGAATAGACTCAGGTGACTGCTACAGAATATTATATAAACTTATCATGATTGCTTGTTTGTGATCTTCCAGAGACATATAGCTTGCCGCTATTAAGAATTTATAAGTGAGAGAGTTGGATCTTAATCTGATTTAGAAGGCAACATATTGCAATACTATGTAGTAAAAAGTAGAACATATGCTTTGAATGCAGAAAATCTTTTGGTATCTACTGGTAAAAAAAGTAGGGCTTATGCCAGTCAATGTCAACAATACTAGCTAAACAATAAAATAAAGTAATGCTCTGTGTTCCCTGTGGTCACTTTGGGTCATGGATGCTGAGCTGTAGCAAAACTCTCCCTATCCACTATGATCTGATGATGTCATAGTTGCAGACCTGTAAAAGTGAGACATTTCAATCTTCCCCATATTTTCCAGTGATTGGGAAACAGGCATCACATTGCAATGAATGCCACTGGCCAACTTGCTTTCACATTCTTGCTCTTCAGAGGATGACTGACGACACGATGACTTCAGAGGAGGAAAGTCACAGCAATTGGGGGACCTCCAGATAACAGGCTTTCCACAAACTTTTCCAATTTATAATAGTGTACTTAACACAGTTCCAAACTGTTCTGACCATTTATTGTTTTGGATATTCTGAGCAGTTTATTGTTCTTTCAGCAAAAGATCTGTGAACAGGGCAAGTGACATTGATAGTAAAGGCAACAGCCAATTTCCCAGCCCAAGGGAAAACTGATTCCTATAATTCAAACTGATTTTTTGGGCCATAAAAATAAAGGCATTTCAATTCTGCATTTCATGTTTATGCACTGTGGCTTTGAATACAGTTGTGTTAAGGAAAAAGAGATGTTTCTTAAAATACAAACATCTTTAATTTAGGGTTGTCTGTTGAATTCTGACTATGCTAATCTGTATCAGAAGACCCTGCTCAATAAATATTTGGCAACTATTCTTAGCATCCTGAAATCCAGAAGCTCCTGAACGGCTTTTATTCTCTTTTCTGAAATGCCTATCTCCCTTTTGATGACTCAAGAGATAAGCTAAAATATGGTATTCACTTAAACATATCTACAATGACACAAAAATTTATTATTCTCTTTTTAGAACCAAAGTTATTTAGATTATGTCATTGGGAGAAACAATGTCAATGGAGTCGACCTTAACCGTAATTTTCCTGACCTCAACACCATCATGTATTCCAATGAGAAACAGGGTGGACCCAATCATCACATCCCTTTGCCAGATAATTGGAAAAGCCAGGTAATGCCAATCCAATTAATCCCTTTCAAGTAATGTGTATACTGTATCCACTTATAGTTTATCCACTCATCCATCCCAGCCATGTGGTTGTAGAAACTTGTGATGGCTGTGTAATGCATGTTACTGGACTCTTACAATACTGCATGAATTAAGTTCCCTCTACTTTTTTGCCATTCTCTTCACTTTTCTCTAAGAGCCAAATTACATATGGAGAAAACCCAACTGCTTTAATACTCCCTGGATCATAGTCCTTTGGAACACAGGAAGAAGATTTTGTCTGGGTCTCTGTCTGTGTATCTAGATATGGAAAATTAACATGTTAAGAATTGGTTCCTAAGTGCTTAAACATCTCTTAGGAACCTAGCAAGGCCATCATTTCTGGCGTTAGCCATATGAAGTCCTATATGCATTAAATAAGATCAGGACGAGTATAAAGTCTGCACACTTGCTTGAGCCTGTGTATGTGCGTGCCTGAGCACGCACGCATGGAGGCACGTGCATTCACATGCTGCCTTCAAATCAGCATTGTCTCCTGGTGATTTCCTAGGCTAGCCCCTGCAGTTTTCTTGGCAAAATTTCAAAAACAGTTTACTATTGTCTCCTTCCAGCACTGAGAGAGTATGACTGGTCCAAGGTCATCCAGGTAGGTTTTGTGCCTAAGGCAGGACTAGAATTCACAGTCTCCCAGTTTCTAAAATGCAGAATCATGACTAGATTCACATATTGTCCTAAGCCATGAGTTGCTTAAGTATGATTTGCTGAATAAGACACAATAAGCCAGTTGGACATGCTAAAAACATAAAGTTTGTGAACCTAAATGGTTATGGGATTCGTGCAACAGATAATTTTAACCACTAAATAGACTTCAATAGTGTGTATTTGTGCTCTGTGTATGAGTGTGTGTTTTTGTGTATGGGAGTGTGAGGGAGGGAGGGAGGGAGGGAGGGATGAAGGAAGATGACAAACAAGAAAGTCAGATTATAATTAGTGTGCACTTAAGATCTTTCCTCATTGTTTATTATTTAGATACTCGTGTGTTGAGTATTTAATAGATATCTAACACATTGTACAAAATTTTTGTCAGCTGCTTAGAATCACTGAAAGTGAATGGGTGGCCATATAAATTATCTAAATAAATAAATAAACTTAACATTGCAACAGTAAGATAGAAAACATGAGCAAAACAGAATCAGATAACCCACTCTTCTCCAATAAAGCTAAGTCAGTTTGGCAGATTAAAATTCTGCCAAAATTGTGTTTTAATGGATGGAGTCCGTATCTCATTGCAACCAAGAACATTTCTGTGGTACATGAAAGCAGGAAAAAGATTTCCCACTTGATCTTAATAACAGGCAAGCAAGGATGGTAGTTGAGGAGGCAATGTCTGAGACATTGCCATTTAGGGTTTTCAAAATAATTACCCATCTATTGAACTGTGTCCAGCAATGAATTAGCAATTGGTGCAAGCAAAAAATGAAGGATTTAAAGGGTTTTGTAAATGGGCACTTGCTAACTTCCATAATAATCTCCAAAACCAGAGAATTTTGAGATTAGAGAATAGTCATGTAAGCATTTTTATAACTGCATTCTGGGTATGTTCCCATGAGGGCAGTGCTGCAGGTCTGGAACAAATTAGAAGTATTAAGAATCAGGTTGAGCATCTGGCTTGATATTTTGTGTATTTCTGACAGGTAGAATCAGAGACATTGGCTGTAATTCAGTGGATGAAGAGTTACAATTTTATTCTCTCAGCCAATCTTCATGGTGGAGCTGTAGTTGCCAATTATCCCTATGACAAATCCCATGAACAGAGAATTCGTGGCAACTGGCAATCAAATAGCACTCCCACGCCTGATGACATCCTCTTCAGAAAGGTGAGAAATGTCAGGGATAATAAAAGCAAGATGAAATAGATTCAGATCAATACTGGACGATACCGGACCTCCGGACTTTTTGTCAGGCCCTTAAAACCCACTTATTTCATCTAGCCAGGCTGGCTTGATCCCATCCTTTGGTTTTAATTTGAAATTAATTTTAACTGGGTTATTTTAAATTGTGGCCGACGTTATTTAATATCTTTTAAACTGTTTTAATTTTTGTATGTTGTGTTTTTACTTTTGGCTGTCCACCGCCCTGAGTCCTGCTGGAGAAGGGCGGTATAAAAATCAAATAAATAAAATAAATAAATAAAATAATATCTGTATAGAACATAGGCTGTCTTTTAGGGGACCATTAGATGCTGGCTACCTTCGCCTCAGGTTGGTTCTGCACACCAACATGACCAGTGTGGAAACCGACAATAAAATATATCAGCTTAAGTGTGACTGCACTTTGGACAAATACCCAGTCTTGGGATTTAAGCTGAATAGAGATTCTATCCAAATTGAGATCTTGGGAGAATGCCTCTTCTCTTCCTGGCTATCTTTGGTGCTCTTTTGCATCAGTTCCCAAAGCCCCAGGATAGGATCAAAGAACTGGCATCAAATGAGTCATCCTCCCCTATTTCCTCCACCCCCACTTTTCTCCCCCCTTGTCCTCCTGCCATTCATGGCAAGAGAATATTAGGAGAGAAGAGACCCAGCCCTTCTTTCTTTCCACTCATCTTCCTGATCACTTACCAAGAGGAGGCAAAGGAGGAAAAGTGGGTCTTCTTATGTCTATGGAGATTGTCAGTCATCCAGGCCATAGTTGTCCCAAAAATACTTTTTCAAGAGGCAACTGGATTTATTTATTTTTTCTTTGAAGAGGTTTCACTTCTCATCCAAGAAGCTTCTTCAGCTCTGACTGGTCATGCTGATCATCTGCATTCTTTTTCTTCCATTCCCCACCATCCAATCAGAGCTGAAGCAGCTTCTTGGATAAGAAGCGAAATCTCTTCAAAGAAAAAAGAGAGAGAGAAAAAAAACCAAGAAAGTCCAGTTGCCTTTTGAAAAAGTACCTTTGGGTCTGCTTATCCTTTTTGGTGTGAATGAATGCAATAGAACTGCTCTTCCAGGGTGCATGCTGTATACTGTTTAAAACACCCCCCTTTCCCTCAGGGCTTCAGTGCTATGATGCCAAAACCACTGTGAAGAATTTTAAATATTTATTCAGGTGGCTAGTGGCTAGTGATCAGTTCTGTGTTTTAATTCTGATTCCCTAATTTTTTTTCTGGAATGCGTATGAAGCAACTAGTTCTGTTGTAAATAATAATACTAGAGTCCTTGTATATATTTAGTATTACAAATGTTTGTTCAATTTGCTCTGGAAGCTCTCAACTTGATCCTCAGGCCAAATGACTAGTATTGCAATATATCTTGTGTAATATAGCACGATACTGATAATTTTAAAACTGCAATGAATATTTATGCTTGTTTGTAATAATGACTCATAGCCAGTTATTGGATTCCTTCCAGTCTTGGAGTTGTACCATGAGAAAGACAGAGGAGAAACTTCAAGGGAAAAAATGCAAGGAAGCCAACTCCTACACAGTCAGGAAAAAAAATAACATTTTTTATAGACAACCTTTTTGAATGTAGTGCTGACTTTTCATTTTGGGAAAGCTTTCAATATATTCTTTCTGATTCTATTAATTGATATTTTTGATGTTTTAAGTATTATTATTCTACTGCTGGGTCTTTTATTTTTATTTGCTATGTAGTACACTACCTCTGTAGATGATAGTGAAATAAAACTGTTTTAAATAAATTATAAACATATTTGATGGGCCCTGAACTGGTAGTGAATAATCCAAAAGCTGCTAAAAAGGCTGATTTCAAGATGGAGGTGTTAGGCTATTATTAGGAAAGTAAAAATAATTTGGTGATACAATTCCTCTATACAAAGTTATACATTTGTAAAATTCTATGTAAAGTTGATTTTAAATAATAAATAATAAAACAATAATTGAGAATTGTAGAAGTAGAAAGGTACAACCTCAATTGTGAGTTGTTGGAATAGCCCTCCCGCCCAAGTTGAAAAATTACATTAAGGTTTCTTTAAGTTAAGTGGGGAAAAATAGAGTCATATAAAAAATAAAATATTTTTTTTCCTTTACTTCTCAAAATACTGTAACTCAGGTGATTTAATAAATGTGAAGGGCAGGAAGTTCAGAACATATACAAATAATACTTTTTTGAATTTACTCTCACAAATATAATGATGACAACCAGCTTAATTTTTTTTAAAAAGAGCTAATAAAAGTTCATGGAAGATAAAGCCATCATTCACTATTAATCACAATGGCTGTTCATTATCTCTAATAAAAGAGACACCATATATATTAATATTAATTTCTGGAACCAAGAGAAAGTCTACTGTAGCTTTCTCAATTATATTTGGTTCATTGCTATGAAATAAAATGGGCTAAATGGGCCTGTGGCCTAATCACACGGGGCTTTTTAAATGTTCTTATGGGAGGAGGAGGAGAGGAAGAAATAATTATTTTCTTTGGCTCTTTCACTGTATGCTGTGAATGTTTATGTTTTTTTCTTGTTTTGCTCAGAATAGCATTGAGTCTGCTACATAATATGATAGAATAGCTTTTCTTAATGGGAAGCAAGGACACTAATATTGCAAAGGAGATATTAAGGTCTTCTTTTTTCCCTTTTTAGACCTAGAGTCTATTTCCAGCTTGCAATGTGACTGGACAGGTGAAAATATATGACCAGCTTGACATTTTCTTTCCAGTTGGCCAAGGTTTATTCTTATTCCCATGGATGGATGCATCGGGGTACAAACTGTGGAGACTTCTTTGTTGATGGCATCACTAATGGGGCATCCTGGTACTCACTCAGCAAAGGTAAGGCAAAATGGGGTGATAGCACAAGAGAAAGAGAGTAAGTATATTTTGGAGAGAAGATTTTGAAATGTCCCATCGTGTAAGAGTAATGGCCTTTCGAATGGTTAGAAAAGTTCCCTACTTTGGAGCTCTTCTATTGTTTTGATCTTTGGGCCTCATACTCAGATATCAAGTCATGCCCTTTTTTTCCATCCTTTTAGTTGGTGACATTTAGCTCAAAGGGATGCTTAAGACTTTTTATCAGTATGTATCTCCAGCTCTTTCTGTCCTTCAGGGATGCAGGATTTCAATTACCTGCACACCAACTGCTTTGAAATTACCCTTGAACTGAGCTGCAAGAAATTCCCGCCAGAGGAGGAACTGGAATATGAGTGGCTGGCAAATCGGGAGGCCCTTATTGCCTACATAGAGGAGGTAACAAAATTATGACACAATATCATTCTGCTTTTTGGCAAACCTTTTAAAAAATTTGATCCCCTCTTTCTTTCATGCTTATAAGATGGTACATTAAATAATGAACCCTTGATTTGACTATTTGGCAGTGGAATACCAAGGGCAGGGCAATGGGGCTGGTCTGTCTTAGAAACAGGCAATAAGAGTTGCATTGTCTACCAACCTGGATCTGACAAGGAGGCTATCCAGGGTGTTGGTGGTGCGTGTGGAGTAGGTTGGTATTGCTGGCACATCTATCAGCTGTTTGGCTGTTAACAGTGCAGCACAGTAATGGCAAAGGATGGGGCTCCCATTGTCCAATATGCCACGCATACCACTGTTTTTTGAATAGGGGGGATGGCACATCTATTAAACCTGAGCATCCATTAAACTTGAAAGTGCTTTTGAATATTCATAAAAAAGCCTATGTACTACTTTGCACATGCATGCACAAAAGTATGTTTCTTACCAATCCTCATACTTCTATCTTCTCAGTGTTTTCTTGCCACTGCTGCACATCTCCACCAGTCTTCCCAGTGCTTTTCTGTCAGCCCTTACATTGTTCCAAATCTCCCAGTGCTTTCCCACCATTCCTGTCCCAGCATCTCCCACATTTTTTCCTAACTCTTTCCTAGAGACAATTTATTTTATTTTATTATTTTATTTTATTTTTTTATTAAATATCTATACCGCCCTTCTCCCAAAGGACTCAGAGCGGTGAACAGCCACAGGATAAAACACATAAATACAAAAATTTAAAATAAAATAAAAATGAATTAAATAATTTGGGTGAACAAATTTAAAATACCCCATAATTTAAAAACAAATTAAAATTTACATTTAAAAAGGGGAGAAGATTTAGGCCAGGCCAGCTTGATGAAATAAAAAAGTCTTAAGTGCGCGACGGAAGGTGCGCAGATCCGGGATCGTCCGTATCACCGGGGGGAGCTCGTTCCAGATTGTAGGTGCCCCCACAGAGAAGGCTCTCCCCCTAGGGGCCGCCAGTCGACAATACAATACAATTCTGACAATACAATTCTGATTAGATATGTGCAGACTCAGTTTTTTTCTTGTTTGTCTAATAAATGAATCTAGAATACATGACAACTATGGAACTCTGTCCAGAGTTTCAGATACAGTCAGGCCTTTCTATCTATTCTGAAGCTGCTGATGGATGAACCTGGGACTTTCTGAACACACCACATTTATGTTTTATCACTGAATTTATCATTGTCAACTGGGAAAGGATCTTTTCTCAGACCAGTAAAGAAGCCCTATCACTGATGAAGCTTCAGACAAAATGAATTGTTGCTGTATTCTTCCTAAGTACCATGGTCTTAGTCCTAAGGCTGTTCAGTATTTCTGTTGTGCAGATTCACCAGGGCATCAAAGGCCTGGTGTCAGATGAGAACAACAACAAACTTGCAGGAGCTGTAATTTCTGTGGAAGGAATTGGCCATGATGTCACTACAGGTTGGTACTCAGCCTAACACAACTGAAGCTTTTTTAAAAGGAATGCTTAAATTGATTTCATAGATTTTTACCAGATTGTAATTTGAATTTTAAAAATTGCTAGAATTTAGTAACTAAGTCAGAAATTAAACAGTAACTCGATGAAAGCACTTCCAAAACTGGTTCCTGCCAAATTTATTAGGAGGACTTATGTACAGTCAGAATTCCCTTTCTGGATATTTTGAAAGTTGTAATCCTATAACAATATAGGGAACACTTAATATTGTAGCATTGCACTATTAGCTTTAGACTATGTAATGTATCTACAGTGTATGTTTGTATGAAATAGACATGTAGTCAGGCTTGCCTGTGGACAGGATTTCTGGAGTTCGTGATATTTTTATTAACTTTATTAAATTAAGTCAAAAGTTAACCCTAAAAAAGTGTGGCTGAAGGATTCTGACTCCCTTAGGTTGCATTTCACCATCTATTCTAGAAGGACAAGGAAAACTTACTTTACATCTGGGATTGTTTACTTATCCGTTATTTTCAACCATTCATATATGCTGTATTCAGCTTGAATTTATGAAGGTGCAAATGGCAGATATGAATTCCATGTATGTTGAATTGAAGACATTTAGACCTTCATATGATGAAGAATGAATAAGGAATGTGTGCGCATACTTGCGAACCAGTAGGGAAGGTAAGTGAATTTCACCCCTGATCTGAATCTTTTAATATCTTCTTCTCTCGTGTAGGTGAACATGGGGACTACTTCAGGCTGCTATTGCCTGGTAATTATAAAGTTATTGCATCAGCAGATGGTTACCAACCTCAGACTGTGATGGTGACTGTTGGCCCAGCTCAGCCCTCACTGGTGAGTATGGAAGGAAAGAGAAAATACAATTCTCCCTCTTCCAGTATGAAGCATAAGTAGAGTAGGGAAGGGAAAAGAAGAAAGTGTCTGCATGTATATGTATTCCCTCAACTGCAGCAACTTGATATCTTGATTAGTGAAAATACTATGGAAATGAGAAATTACTTTTCAGCCCAAAAAATGGTATAGCTTTTCCATACTGGAAGGGAAAAAAAAACAAGAAAATACTCGTTACATTTCCCTTAAGTATAAATTATCCACTAGTCATGCAGTCTATCTTGCAATTAAGTTAGTTTATAAGAGGCTGGCTTATATAAGGAGCATCGATTTATGTTTCTGATAGCCAGAAACAGCTTTGGCTGGAAAAACATTGCAACTAATATGTTTCAGGTTATTATACATCATAACATAATAACAGCATAGGTTATTCTTATACAGTAGCCAGGACTTTGTTGCCCCATTATTTATTTATTTATTCATTTAATTTATAGTGCTGCCCATCTCATGAGCAAGTGACTCTGGGCAGCATACAATCCAGCACTAGTTGGACTCCCTTTAAAAAAAAAAAAGTCAGTCCAGCAGTCACTGGAGGAGAATCAGTTATTGCTGAACTATATGACTCTTAAGCAGCCCCAGCCAGCATAGCCAAAGGTAAGAGTTGCTTTAGTTCAGCAACATCTGAAGGACCATAAATTCCCTACCCGGGCAGTAATGTGAGATGATTCACCATAGCTAAATGTTAATTTCTCACATTTTCTCCTTCATATCACTGATCTGAAGAATTGTTGGAAATTAATATGACACTTAGCTGCCTGGCACTATCATAGCATTCCTTGGAAATCTCTTGCTGTTTCTCATTGCTAGAATTATGCCCAAATCTGGAGCTAACTTATCATTGCTTGTCCCAAGGATTGAAATGTATCTTATGTCTTTTTATTGGCCTATCTGAGGAAAGACTATACATTTTTTTTAGTTACATCAAAATCTAAATCTTAGCTCTAAGCATACAGTTTTCTAAATAAAATAATATACTATCCATCTAGAGACCATTAACCTTTTTTTAAAAAAAACCCTATATAATAACAGATTTATACATAAATAGATGACTTTCCTAGAATGTAGTTCTTCTGATTCACTGATAGAAATTTGGCAAATATATACTCCCTTGTTTTACTGCATAGTTTTGTGTGTGTTTTTTTTTTAAATTCATCCACAGGACCTTATCCAATTGAGTCAGGGGTGAAATGCTCCCGGTTTGGACCGGACCACCCGATCCAGTAGCGATGGCAGCGGGTGGTTCGGAGAACCGGTAGCAAAAATCCCTGTGCCCCCCCCCCATGCCCAGCTGAGCCGCAGGATCATCAGAGACTTTTTTTTTTTTACTTTTAAAAGCATTTTTTCTACAACCTCTTCCGACAAAAAAAAATGTTTTTAAAAGTAAAAAAAAAAAGCCTCTGATGATCGCGGGGCTCAGCTGGGATAGTCAGAGGCTTTTCAAAGCATTTTTTTCTGCAACCTCTTGGCAGAAGAGGTAGTAAAAAAAATGCTTTGAAAAGTCTCTGACGATCCCAGCTGAGTTGACTGATCGGCAGAGGCTTTTCAAAGCATTAGAAAAAATGCTTTGAAAAGTTAAAAAAAAAAAAGTTGGCCACGCCCACCCAGTCACATTAACCCCCCACCACCAAGCCATGCCCACAGAACCGGTAGTAACAAATGTTACATTTTACCCCTGAATTGAATTCTGTTTCCAAATGGGAAAAAAAAGAATATGATAAGCTTCCATCTGGCAGAGAAAGGGGGTACAGTATGTAATGTAATTTTTCATTGGATGGCATTTCAGTGACTTTTGTCTCTTTCAGGTGTATTTCCAACTCAGACAGGAACCTTTGAACAATCCTCCTGTACCAAAGGCATATAAGAAAAGGTGCCACAATAAACTGCAGCAAAAGAAAATTGTCCCACGGGCTGCCCCATGGCAGACACTACGATGAAGATAGTCCTTGACTACATAAAAGCTGAAGGAGCCATGTCTGACATGTAATGTCAACTATAGTGGCAAATGAACTTTTTAAGACGCACCCAACCCTCTGATGACCCTCACAATCATGAAACACGTCTAAAGCTCTCTGCTTATTAAATATATATTTAACTGCATTGTGGGCTGAAAACTCTTTCCAAAGGAGGGCAGGCATTAGGCTATTCTGTTCTATGAAATTCTAATCCATCCTGTCTTTTACTTTCTCAAGAACACTATAGTACTGTAGCTCATGAGAGCCTACATTGCCCTCTTCTGGGCACTGCAGTGTAATCATGGAAAAAAGTTATAATAGGATGTTTTAAATCAGTTGTTTACATGAATATTGGAAAAGTTTCCAATGCATTGGGGGGGGGGGGGAACCATATACAAAACAGTAACTGTTAAACATTCGTGACACAACTTTATACTGAATTATAGAGGCTAACTTTATGTGCCTGCTCAAGCCAGCCTAATATGAGTTTATTCAGATCTGAACTTTTCTACAGATCATCGGGCCTGCAGTGTTAATGCTATTCATCTATCTTTGAATCAGCAGAAATTGCTCCCTCTCCTGACTCTATAGTGACCATTTCAGGTTACTGCCAAATGGTGCTGACCTGATTATTTGTCTGCAATGCATGCGTCCGGCTTTGCATGCTCCCCTTCAGCTTTCCACTCGTCAGAGAGAGAAGCATCTGCACATCAGACCACTATAGTAGGATTTTGTCTACAATTTCTAGGCTTGTTTTTCTATGTTCCTCTTCCAACAATCCATTTTGTCATTACTCAAGTTCAATAAAGTGAAAAACAGAACAGACCAGATCAGATTTAGTAAGGGAGTTAAGTTACAAGCAACTTACTCTGAATTTCTCTTCCCTTCATTTCCCCGCCTTATATAGACAGACACATGCAGACTTCCAAATTTCTCTGTGTTCTGTTTAGATTGCAATAGGAGTGGAGGTCTAACACTAGCTGAGCCTCCTATTCTATTTCCCTGGTACACAATTCCACTATTTTGCTATCCACACTTGCATTAAACGGTAAGGGTCATACTGTAGAGTTAAAGCAGTTACTAGTAGGGAAGTAGTCTAGAATTGTTTTGTAGTTTGATCAATCAGCAGCACAATGTTGCTATATACAGTTGTATGCAGAGATTAACTGCAGAATGACAGCTAGGGACTAGAGGGGAGGGCATATACCCACATCCACTCGAAATGACAGATAAGAACTCCTCTGATTTCATCTCCTATTGATTGCCTGACTCTGCCGGCAGGGTAATGGTTGAAGTATACAGTAACAGATTTTACACTTTGGACTACCATTGAAACCTGTTGGTGTAAGGCTTATCCCTATTTCCAGAGGTGGCTGGCACATGAATTAACAACCAGTTCGCCCCAGCACCGAAAATGTGCGTGCGCCCCTTCTGCGCATGTGCTTTGCTCACATGTGCACTTGCACGCATGCATGCGGCTTAAAAAACGCAGCTAAATGAACTGGTCCGAACTGGCTGAATCCCACCCCTGCCTATTTCCCACTGCTATTCCAGGGGTGAAATCCAGCAGGTTCTGACAGGTTCTGGAGAACCGGTAGCAGAAATTTTGAGTAGTTCAAAGAACCGGCAAATACCACCTCTGGGTTGCCCCAGAGTGGGGTGGGAATGGAGACTTTGCAATACCTTCCCCCAGGAGTGGGGAGAGAATGGAGATTTTGCAGTATCCTTCCCCTGCCACGCCCACCAAGCCACACCATGCCCACCAAGCCACGCCCACAGAACCGGTAGTAAAAAAATTTGGATATCACCACTGTACTACACCCAGGTGAAAGTGGGAACAAGCCAAAGATTCTTATCACAACTGTTGCTACCGTTACCTCAACTTAAATGTCAGTGGTATATGACAACATATAATTGGTATAAGTGACAGATGCAACCCTTGTAAATTTTTCATATTATTTTTTATGCTTGCTGAGTTTGTAACCGCTTTATCATGTTGGGTTTTATTAGCAGTATTTTTTCTGAAGTGGATCCAAGGCCAAAAGTTGGTAGTATACATATGCAGAGATAGTACCAGTTTTGGAGAAAAACCTCAACTATGATTGTAATTTAATTTTGTACATGAAGTGTGAGGAGGCACTATATTGTCCCACATTTCTGGCAGCAAAATGCCTTGAACTAGCTTTCAGTGGATTACACTGTTTAACATATATTTCTATTTGGCATCTGAATCCATATAGGATTTGATTTGAATTTTTGATAGTTCAGAATTTCCAAGCTAATATCTAAATATCCGTGAGAAAATAAAAATCCATATTCCATAGGGTATTTCATATGTAATTAGTTTTTATAAAGTTGGTGCAAGTTTGCAAAGCATTTATCAAAGCTTGTGAACTATTTCATGAACTTTGAATTTGTTAATAAATTTGTCTTCATGGGAATTTATTTTCCTCCTGGCAAGTATAGCTGTTTACATTAATTGATTAGATGAACACTGCTTTGGAAAATACCATATTTAAGACAAGTACCACTAAATTTTTTTAAAAATCATGAAATATACGTGAGACTGATAAAATTTACCTTTTAGTTCTCTGGCATTTCTCCCAACTATTTTGGAACTTAATTTGAAAAGACTTCTAAACACATTATGTCAATCAGGCTGATTCTGTCTATTGACAAGAACTAAACTAAAAATACAATAATCTGACAATAAAGTACAGTAGAAAATCCTTGCTTAGCTGAGATTAATACTTCATAAAATAATTAGTGAAAGAAACTGGGTAGTCTTTACAATCTTTCCTAGCATTCTCAATGTATAGCAGTGGAAGAAAACTATTTAAGCTTAGATTCAGAGCAGTGGGAAAGGGAAATTCTCAGAATTACACTTTGTAGCAAGGTGGGCAATCTGTGACCTGCTTACTGTCCTCAATCCCTTCCTTTTTCTTTTTCTTCAACCATGAGTCTGCAGAAATTATGCCACTAAAATTTAGCAGCAAAGTTTTTTTAAAAAGGAAAGAGCAATTTGGGTTATTATTTTAAGTAACAAAAGCTAAAGACAACTTTGGGAGAACTTCATAGTGGTGGGGGTAAGCAGGCCTGGCAAAGGACTACCATAAATTATATCTAATTTGTAACAGAAAGAATATCTATTTGAACTCTCTTCTAATTTTACCAGCAAATTTGGGTATCTCAATGAGATGAGAACAGTTTGGGCAATAACTGCTGGAAATTATTTTTACGTACAATCATTTATATACTGTCTTCTCCTAGAACTCTATCAACCTTACAACTAACAAAATAAAACTCATCTGCACAAAACTGTCTATTTAGGTTAGCTATTTCCAGCTAAGTTACAGTCTCTACCCTTCATGCTTGTTGGAAAGGAACTGATTTCTCTGATTTCTGAAAGAAAACAGGAAAGAAGCCATATTCACAAGCTGCTCCATAGCAAAGGACTGAGAACACTGATTCCTTGACTCCCTCTTCCTTAACCTGTCACAGAAGATGGACTTTCATCCTCTACTTTCAGGATGGGCAAAATGGACAGGCAGACTTTGCCTGAATCAACCACAATGGACTTTAATAGTATCTTGAATTGGAACCAGAAGCCTACTGATAACCATTACAGTTCCTATTAAATTGGTTTTATTGTGCTGAACCACTTTGGACCAATCACAGGCTGGCAGATGAATTCTGACTAATTCTAGCTTCTGCGATAAGGTCTTATAGAGTGAATTGCAATAATCCAAATATGAAATGGCAAGGGCAAGGGTTACTGATGTCAGAATTTGTTGAGCCAAAAATGGTTGTAAATGGTGCCCCTGCCAAAGCTAAGAAAAGGCTCTGGCAGGAGCCATCAGTCTAGGACAGTTATGGCTAACCTTTTTGCCGCTGCATGCCAAAAGTGGGGGGGGAACGCGGGAGAGTCGTGTGCATGCGTGTGTGCCCACAACCATAATTCAATGCCCCCCGCCCCCCTGTGCATGCACGCATGACCCCCCCGCATCCCCCGCTTTTGGCACCTGATAGCACAGTGGGCCCGGTAGATCTGCTTTTTGCCCTCCCCAGGCTCCAGAGGCTTTCTAGGAGCCTGGGGAGGGTGAAAACAGCCTTCCCAACCCCCCTGGAGGCCCTCCAGAGGCTAGAAATGGCCTGTTTCCTGACTTCCGGTGGGCCTGAAAAGCTGAGCTAGGGCAACATTCGCGTGCCCACAGATATGGCTCCGTGTGCCATCAAGGGTCTAGGATCTTCAAATCACACTTTTTTAGCAAGAGTTCTATCCTACCTATAATTTAAGAAGTGAGGAAATCTGTAACCCAAAATAGAAAATTTAGAAATATTTCTGCTGTCTGACAGAAATTTTTGAAAAATATCTTATCCCTAATTGATGGGTGAGACTCAATTAGCAGGCTTGAGGGCTCTCCTTCACTCCATCTGTCCTGTAAGCATGTAAATCAGTACAAAGATGACTGTAAAATCAGTCACATTTTCTCTCACCTTCCCGCCACCAATCCCATTGACTAAGCAAGAACTGTGAAAGTTTTTCTGTTTGGGAATTTTATAGTTTTTACATCCTTTTTATTGAAGCCCAAAGTGATTTTTACATAGAAAAGTAGGATTTTTTTGCTTAATAATATGGTATGCCATTTATATATGGCAGCTGAAATAATGACTCAATGCCTTTACTGTTCCCATCTCTACTTTTAGTGCAACAGCACTCCCATGCTGCCTATTTTTACACAGGGTGATTTCATACATCCCACTAAGCTATAATAAGGTGGCTTTGATTTTAATCTCTAAAAACCATTGTGCATCTTGGCCAATTCTTCATGCCACATAGGGTTTGATGTGTTTTTTTTTTCAAACAGACGCTTTCTGTGCCAATCCTTTCTGATGTCCAGAAGTTTCAAAAGCAAGCTGAGTATGGCATGGGAAGGGGGGGAGGAGGGGAATCTGCAGGTCAAAGAAAATACAGTAGTCCAAATCAAAGGCCCCACTGGGAATGTTTTACTAGATGATTCCAGTCAGAGTTACATATCTGGACTCTCCAAGAATTATGCTTTTTCTGCGTGTCAAGTTATTTTAAGAAATGTGGTGGAAGTTTCAAGGGTGTTACTAAAGGTTGATGCTAATAGTTGATGCTAATTGGAGGTGATTGGCCATGCACCCCGCGCCGTTAAACAGGAGTCCGGAGAGTCGGAATTAATTTTCAGGGCTTTTGAGCACGTGCTGAGTTCCCTTCCTCCGCCTCTGGAACGAGCCTGGAGGTTAGTCGGGTTTACCCCTTGCAACACGTCCGAGTTAGACTTTGCTTCTGCCTTGCCAACTCGCGACTGCGACCTGCCGCCTCCAGCCCCGAGTACGCTCGGTGGCGGAAAGGGGGCGCTGAGAAGGCAAGCAGGCTGGAGAGGGCGGCGACTCGGGGTGGGCGAGGCTGAGCTCCGGGCCGCGGCTGCTCCCGGGGGCCAAGCGACAGGGAGATCTGCTGGGCTGGAGCGGCCGAAGGACCGCGTAACAGGTAGGGGCTGCTGGGGACGGTGGAGATGGAGGAGGAGGAGGAGGAGGAGGAAGGATTCCTGCGGAGATATCCCTTTCCGCGTCCGGTCTCAGGTTTCTCTGGTGGTTTAGTTTCGCTCGCGTCCCAAAGATTCTCGTGTGAAAAGGAAAGTCCTTCGATGGGGCCCCAACTCTCACTTCATGGCTTCTGCTGGTCTCATTAAGTGGTGCGGTGCTGCTTCGGTCGCCTCAGTGCTTCGTTTTCTGTGGGAGACCCCATCTCCCCACCCCTCCCCATCGCGTCCCGCAGTCTTCAGAGAGGACACGTTGGACCCGCTTCCTGTACGATTCGTCCCTCACGAACCCACACTCGATCTCCGGACATCATTTTTTCCCACAGTTCCCTGGTGCCAGTTCCCAACCTGGGAATCATCCCTCTCCCAGGAAGGGTGGGAATACGACTTTCTGTCACTTGGTTTTGGTCCCATCGGCCGGCGATTTTGCTTTGCTGCTCATCTTATGTCACCCCTGCCGGTTACAGGAGTTACTTTAAGAATATAGACTCGGAAGCAGCTCTCCAGACAGAGGTGACTGACTTTTCCCTTTTCCTTCGTGTTGACAGGGTTTGTCAGTATCACTCGTGCCTTAGTTCAGTGTTTCTCAACCTTGGCAACTTGAAAGGTGTGTAGACTTCAACTCCCAGCATGATAGCTGGGGAATTCTGGGAGCTGAAATCCACACGTCTTCAATTTTGCCAAGATTGAGAAACAGTGCCTTAATGCAAGACACAGCCTACATCTGACATTCATTCTGCTTTTCGAATGGTCAATTCCAGCATCATAATTATTGAGTTTGCGGATCATTGTAAATTGTGAGACAAGACTCAAAAGTTGTGTCGTAGTTGCCTGCCTTTTCTGACGATTGAACTTGAAAATAAAAATCAGTGATCCTGATATCGAATTATAATGTAACATGTTGAGCAATGATAAAATATTAGCGCAGAAAGGAATTGGTTATTGACTAAAGAAATGCTAGTTTTATCTGATATTACTAATATAATAAAGTGATGGATACAGATATATAGATAGTGATATAATCACTATAATATGCCTTAGTTAGAGATAACTCCTGGGTATGAATAAGGTCAAAGAGCATAATACAATTATATGATTCTTTTTAAAAGATATCTAGTTTCCTTAAAAAAAATGCTGCAACAAAAAGGGGGAAATTCTGCAAAAATTATTGCCATTAGAAATATGACCTTGTTTGATTTTGGCTTGATACATCTTGTATTTTTTCTTTTGGTTTAATATCTCAAAAACTAGAATGTATTGAGCTATTTAAAAAAAAAAACCCTTTCCCTTGAGATAATAGTACCCAGTTAACCTAGATTCATTCAGCATCTTCCCAGATCAGGGATGCATTAAAGTCTTTTGAACCATGTGGTTTCTCTCCCCCTCCACCCTATACTTCAGGATTTTTGAATACAAGTCTCTTAAAATGATGTTGGAGTTTAGACTTCAGTTCATATTTTCTAGGTTCAATGGTCCAAGCCAGTGAATGTTCAGAAAGTTCTATAAATTATAACATTAGTACAAATATTGTTGTTTCTTAGTGACCTTGTGAGAAGTATTTAAGGCCTCCATTATCAAGTTAAAGTGCCACCCACTCACCACTGAGTCAGTTGTAAACAATGCCAGCATACAATTTACTACCGTTATTGTTTATTCCTGTCCTGACTCCCTCCAAAGTAATGGGAGATAGTTTAGACTCTAATAAATTTTACAACTGAAGATGACTTAAGCTTATTTCATTTGTGCTCTGAGGGACAAGATAAAGGCAATATTACAAAGGCCAAGCATCAAAAAATGTTGCCGGGGCATATTTATGCTGTGAACATGACCTTAGATATCCATCTTCTTGAAATTGCATCACGTATTGTCAAATTCCTCGTCTGGACATACTTAAGCATTTGTCATAATACACATGCTGTACAATGGCTCTCTTGGGCTGATTCCTTTGCAGGTCTCATTTCTGTTTCTCATCATCATTTGGGCCTTGTGGTACGGTTAGTTCTGGAGCAGCTAATTTTTTTTCACATTTTATTTTCAAACTCACGTATGAATGTACCAGAGGACAGCACTTTAATAAGTTTTTATCATCTTCAGTTAAGCCAATTCTTTCACATACTATGATAAATTGTATCCTGTGACAGCAAGTTTATAATGGTGAATATGCAGCTGGGTAAGCCTGCTTGCTTAGAAGTGTGCATATGAGGGAAAGGGTGTGGTGGGAGCAGTAATAAGATTGCAAGGAGGCCAAAATGCCAGCGAGTGCTGAAGGCCCCACCAATCAGCCCTATAAATGTTAAGCATTGGGCTTTTTTGCATGTGTATGCCACATGTTAAGTTATGACTTGCAATTTCCATGTAGAAATTTGTTACACAGTGAACTGATTCTGATTGGCCTAAATTTTTCACTTTCTCTATTCCTTTTCTGTAGCTATACAACGCAATTCCTTTGCAAATTTTGGGAAAACTTGTAAAGAGTTCCTAGACCTGGGTTGTCTATTGGGGGTTGTTTATTCAGTATTTCTGAATTCATGCTTCACAGGGCTAACTGTGGCATATAAAATGCCAAAAAAAGGGAATTATATTTTTTTCAACATGTTTTGTAGGCAGGAGCCTCTCTGAGGTTATAACTAGGAACAAATATCTTCACAGAGTTTTGTTAAGCATATTTTCTAGAACAATCTTGTGCCTGCTGATTGCTTGTGTGTTTGAATGGTGTCACTGGCACCATTTTAAAGGACACCTCTCAATGTTTGCCTCCTTCATCGCTGGACTTTTAACAGATAGAATAATTTTGTATACAGTACATTCATATATTTAATTTGGACTGCCTATTATAATAATACATGATCCTTTCTTCTTTTTTTGAAAAAAAAAATAGATGGTTTCTGGTTTTTGATGGATTTTTTCCCTCTTTTTTCCAGATGCTAAGGTTATTCAGTAGTCTTGACAACTTTCTATTATCTCCTGTATCAGAGGCAGTATGCTTCTCTAATTACCTCTGTGTTAATCCAGCAGGACATTTCTTATTTATGGATTGCTTGCCTACTTTGCTTCTAGTAACTTTGTTTTTAAGTTTGCATCCTTGCCTTACAGTACAAGAAACTAGATCCAGTTGTATAGATCTAAGTACCCAGGAAGAAGAAACATATAACTGTTGCTTCACTGTTCATAACCCATGAAACCCTTGACTTTGGCATCTCAATAATTTTATTTTTGACCATACTGGCTGGTATTAATTTTCAGGCCCAGATCTACTGGGAGGCATTCCTGCAATTGAGTTTCTAAGAAAGAAGTGCCCCTAAAGTTTTGTGATGATTCCATGTAGTCTTTGACTCACCATCATTTTGTTTGGTTCAAAGTTATGACGGCCTTGGAAAAAGTGATTTGCAACCTGTATTAGCGCTTATGACTGTCATATCACCCTCCCCCTGTGGTCATGTGATCGTAATTCAGATGTTTGGCAACCAGTTCACATTTATGACTAGTTGCAGCATCCTGCAGTCATATGATCATGATTTGTGACACTTTTTTTGCTGCTTTGCAAAAAAAAAAAGCCCAGTGGGGAAACTTTTATTTATTTAACAACTGCATGATTTGCTTAACAACTGTGGCAGTTCGCTTAACAACCATCAAAGATAATATAAAATTGGGTCTGATTTAATTTAATAACCACAACAACTTTCATTGGCAATTCCAATCCCAATTGTGGTCATAAGTTGAGGAATACTAGTATTATGATTCCTGAGAGAAAACTTCTTTTGCTTCTCCAAATGAGAGTTGCTTTGGATTGCCCTGATGTGGATCAACACCTCTCTGACTATTAGTTTTTCCTAACAGAGTGAACCGAGTGGGCTCAACCAGATGCTGCAACCATCATAAATATGAGTTAGTAGCAAAGCATCTGAATTTTTATCACATAAGCATGGAGATGCTACAACAGTCATAAATGTGAAAAATGGTTATAAGTCACTTTTTTCAGTGCCATTGTAACTCTGAACAGTCACTAAATGAATTGTTGCAAGTTGAGGACTACCTGTACTTTGTGAAGAAACAGTTTCTGCATCTCAAACTTTTTTAAAATGGAAATTAATATCGGGGCTGGAAAAAACCTTTCTGTGGTATTGTAAGATGCTCTGTACACCCTGTTCCATACATGCACACACCTAACCATTATCAAATATAGAATACTGAGCATAACTTTGATGTGTTGGTAAATTAAAGTGTCTTTCCTCAACATCAATTCCAAATATTTGAGCTACAATTTCCTTTAGCCTCAGCCAGCCTAACTGATGGTCACGTTGATGGAAGTTCTCTACTTCAGAGCCCTCTAGATGCATTGGACTTCAGTTGCCAGCTGTTTGAAAGACATTAAGAAGAGAAGGTATTGAAATTGAAAGCATCTGGAAGGCCACACATAAGCATCTTTTTTAGACTGAGTGCGTATGCACCAAGACAAATTCCTTGTGT
Source organism: Pantherophis guttatus (assembly GCF_059756535.1). Taxonomy (NCBI): domain Eukaryota; kingdom Metazoa; phylum Chordata; class Lepidosauria; order Squamata; family Colubridae; genus Pantherophis; species Pantherophis guttatus. Next base: position 44,570,203 of record NC_142068.1, read on the forward strand.
GTCCAATCACACTTGGCCAATAAAAAAATTCGATTCTATTGTATTCTGTTCCATTTTGCTCATATAAGGAATAGTGTTATTCCTATTTGGGTCAGTAATGAACAAATCCCAGGTGTTTTACACTTTTGCTGAAAATACATAAGGGATTGTGATAATGGTTTTTGGATTTTTTTTGGTGCAAATGGCTAATATGCTTTACTGAAATTTGCTGATCATTCTTAGTTATTTATTTAATTTCTGTTTAATATGGTAAGCTTTTCTTATCCATCATTCTGTATTTATGCTAACATAATGCTGTTTTCCAAATGGGAACACATGGAAGGAAAATTGAGAGTTTATCACAACACAATTGGGAGATAGTTTATAGACGCAATATCTGACTAGGATGTCACAGTTTTGTTTCTGTCACTCATAGTGTTTAAGTTCTGAATGCACATACAATATGGAACTGTGTATATGTATTGATTAATTGAAGGAGACATGGATCTTTTGTCTAGGAAAATAAGTGATTAGACCTTGCTTTAAAACCTTAATTGGTCTAATCCGTGCACATGTTGCCCACCATGTTATCTCTGCTTTGTGGGAAAATTAATAATCAAACAGCTATTATAGCTTTGGAAAAGTTGCTGGAACATGCATGAATTTGTATTCCAGCTATAATTTGATCAAAAGATTGCATTATTAGCATGACTGAAGAATAATATTTTTCTAGGGATGGATTGGTTCTTCTGGACGTGCCAACTCTGTTCATTATGGCATATTAATTGTTAGGAATAAGTAGCTATTCAATTCCACATGTCAAATTAGATTACTATTAATAATTGCCTTGTGCTTGTCAATTTTAGTGTTTGATAAGCATCCTCATCTGGGAATCATGTTTGCAGTCATATGGCTGGTTCAGCTTGCATTCAGTTTGAGTAGGAGTCTACAGTAGTGTGGTTTTTTTTCAATTAGGAAGGGCTGATTGAAGTGACAAGGATGGGGACATTGTTAGGCATACACACCCACATTCAGTCTATAATGTTAAACTTCACAAAAGCTGGTCAAGGTTGCAGAGACCTATTACATTATAGTATTTCCTTATACCTAAGAAGAATACTGTAGGGGGACTGAAGCAAGAGTCATTGAAGGTTATTCTGTGACTAGGCCATGTATTCTAAGTGGGAAGGGGATAAAGGACTTATTTTCTATTCTATGCTTTCCTGATGTAGTCTCCTGTTAAACTGATGCAGCCATTCCCTAATTGCAGAATAAGAATTATGGGAGGTTTGGTGACAGCTAATAGTGATTAAGTCCAAAAGCTATCCAATATTGCCTTTACTGTTGTCCAGGCGACAACTGTGGAAAAAAGATGCTTCCTCTGAATTTCCATAGGTCTTGGAAAAACAAAAGTCATCTTTCCCCCTTAAAAGACCTGCTGAGGTGCCTGAAGCCTGGGTGCCTAGATCCCAATGATGCTGGGGTTGCTTACACAAACCTCATAGAGCTGAATGTTTCAAAGATGACTCCCAGGCTTCAGAGGCAGAGAAAAAAACTGACTCAGTTCATGTATTAACTGATGTTATGTGATTGCAGAGGTCTGAAACTGGTTCAAAATGGGCATTGGATTTGTATGGAGATTCTCATAAACTTTGAAACGTAAAGGTTAGTGACATCTGTAGATACTTTTCTCAATCTGGTGCTCTACCAATGTGTTTTATTTATTTTCATTTATATGTTAGAGTTATAACTTGTTTTTCTTCTGGGAGCTGAAAGTACCTTATACAAGGAAAATATCTTCATTTTATCTTAGCCTTAGAGATAGGCTGGATTGAAAGTGACTGGGTCAAATAAATGTTTACTGCTAAGGTGGAGTTTGTTAGGTGCCTTGTGTTATTTTCAAAGATGGTTGTGACACTTTTGGCAGTAGAAATGGAAGCACTGCAAAGGATAATCTAAACCTGTTGTGAGGGTTTAGATTAGTATTGCTGAGGGAACCATGGAAAATTAAATTCAATGAAGTCTTGGCTATCAGAGTCTTCTGAAGACCAGAGGAATTCAGTCATCTTGCATATATAATAAACCTCCCTGAACTTATAAGGCAGAAGGATGATAGGGATTCTTCTACTATTTCTATTCATTTGTGGATGACCCTGAAATAAGAGGGAGGAGTACTGGCAGGGAGTTAAAGTTGGTGACTCAGCTGTGGGCCAAGGCTTGGGTACATAACACGCTTCCCCACCTCCTCTCCCTGGATGGCCTTCTCCTGCAGCACACTGGCCTGTTATACTTGGACTGAATATTGCTGGTCAAAAGAAGGAAGCTGGAGGCAAAAAATCTGGGAACAGTTTTCTGTTTAGGATAGAAGGCTGGGTTCTCTAATGAGGCAGCCGGATGAAGCTGAGATATTGTTTCCTCCCTCTAGGCCTTAGTTTGGAAGAAAGATTGGCAAGCAGATGTTCCTAAGGAGACAACAATCTGTTGATATTTTATCATGGAATAAGCTACGGTTTTTGGAGCCAGCCTAACAAACACAAGGGAGGGCTGGCTGCAGAAAACAATATTATACAATGAAAAGAGTCCCAAGGCTTAACCCTCTTGTAACTCGCCAAGTTACAATATAGGAAAAGTTATAGCATCCACATATTGTTCTCCTTTTTGTGTGTACCTATTTGCGTAATCAATATAAGATATGGAACTTGTTGAGCAATCTTTTAAATTGCATTTTCTATGTTACAGTAGCTAGAGCAGGGGTCTCCAACCTTGGCAACTTTAAGACTTCTGGACTTCAACTCCCAGCTTTGCTGGCTGAGGAACTCTGGGAGTTGAAGTCCACAAGTCTTAAAGTTGCCAAGGTTGGAGACCCCTGAGGTAGAGGGTTGTTCTGCCATTGGCCTTCCTTATAATCATCATTATTTGCTCATTATTCTTATGCAGCTGATTGAATCCTTTTCTTAACAGGGGCATAATAGTGAAGGGTTTTTTCTTTTACACTTTAGACATGACAGGTTGACTGTTATCAAAATAGTAAAGTAACACTGGATGTCTGTCATGAGTGTTTTAGTTTGGATTCTTGCACAAAGATGGAGTTTGCATAATGGTCACTCTATAATTCTATGTTGCAAGGCCACCTTAACTTGTATTATTATATCTTTGGAAGGCAGAAGCTTCTGTGCTAGATTATCAATATTTATGAGTTGGGACACTTCCAAATCTATTTGTGCCTTCTTACTCTTCTTCTGGCATCACAAAAAATCCTGCCTTAAGGAAGGTGTACATCATGGACAGTTTGCAATACTAGAGCAACCTTCTGCACAGTCATATTTAGTTCATTATTGTCTGCACTGACTTCCTATTGGTTCGCCAAAACCTAAGATGGAGCCCAACTTTTTCTGGCGTTGCCAGGAATTGAATCTAAAGCTTTGCAAGCAAAACACGCAATCCACCACAGAATTATAGCCCTTCTATATATTGTGCCAGTTTGATATTTCTCCAAAGTGGAGAAAAATGTGCTGCTTTTCTTATCCTCTGTAATCATTTCAGATTTAATACTCGTTATTGGCCTTGTAATTCATGTTAAGATTATTAGATTATTTATAGCTATCAGTGGTCTGAGTATTCTATAAGGTTGGGATATAAATAAACAAATAAAAATTTGCCATACATTTTAGTAATCTTTCCATCATTAGCTTGTCCACATTGTCACTGTGAATTTGCACCTCTTTCAGTGCTTTTATACTTGCAGGGTAATTGCAATTGTTGCATTCCATTGTGCTCCTGCACACAAAGAGTAAAAAAAAAAAAATCTGAATGAATTGTTAACTTTCAGCTCAAAGGTTCTCCAATAATCCAGCTCTTTCTGACTGACTGTAAAGTGTTAGAAGTAGCATGTGGTTGCCTATGAATGACATTATGCCAGTTATGTGCAGGGATTAAGTGTCTGGGGAGCAAAAGCAGAACTAGCTCAGGAATGCCAACAATGCCAGAGGTCAAAAAGATGACCAGGTAGGCAGGGAGAAATCTGATGTTCAGTGTGTTGGGTGACAATGCCAGAGAAAGCTTCTATTTAATCAGGCTCTCCTAAAAGGCCTTAAAAGTGATATCAAGTATTTTACAATTTGAAGAATATTCCACATGATCTTTAAAGAAAGCAGTCGTGTTGTTCTAGGCTAAAATTCTGCAGCTGGTAGTCATCTGGACAGTTCAAGGTCAGTAGAATGCTGCCAGATGTAGTTTCTTCTCATTGCGACACACGTTGACTGGAAAATCCATTCTTAATCTGCAGATCCTTTCATTTTGGAATCTCTAAAACAGGGATCTCCAAAATGAGACATACAGTATTGACCCCCAAGGATCAGTGGGACTATCCAAGGGGTCAGTATTATTGTTAATAGAATTAGTTAAGTTAAATGTCTATGGAGATTCTCAGTCATCCAGATCATGATTGTCCCAAAGTTCAAGAGGCAACTGGAGTTAATAGTTAATGGTTCTTAAAATTATTTTCATATAATAAATGTTTGGGAGTCAATAGACAATCTAGAACCTCATGAAAGGGTTGATGAGTTGATGAGTTTGGGAACCTCTGCTCTATATTCCTTATGCCAGCTGCTTCCTTTCTACCAGAAATAAAGAGTACCTAGGGTTTTTAATTCATGGATTACTGAAAATAAAAATAGCTGTGTTATATATTGCTTCATATACCAAAGCATTACAAGGTAGTTTATAATAAAAACATAATCAATAAATGCATTAGATAATACTAAACAACAATGTAAGAACAATATTCAATAAAACATACTCTTGTATAAGATCAGGAAGGGAAAACATACATAACTTTCATATCAGGCCTTGGTGGAGTTTTCAACAGGTGCCAAAAATATCTTCCAATGCAAGGGTTTTCACAATTTTTCAGGCCATAGAATCAGTTTTTTAAGGGGGGTGGGGTGGAATTCCTAATGAAAAACAAAGCTGATAGAAAATTGGTTACATTCAAGGGAACCCTTTCTCCCTTGTTTTATTGAGTCATTTTGAATCCTTTAAATTCTGTGGAACATAATTTGATCAACTGTAGTCTGGTGGCTGCTTCCTGAATTTGGGGGATGAGCATTCCAAAGTTTGGACAAGACTTGTTGCTTAATGACGTTGAGCAGCCCTTGTAGCATGATCTTCAGTAACCAACCATAATGGAAAAAACATTGAATCAGAGTCTTGGTCCTAAGATATTAAAACCAAATCTTTGAATCATTGCAGATGCTTCAGTACTGTTGGTACCCTGGGCGCAAGCAGGTTCCCCATTCGGTAACTTTTCCACTGCATTCTGTGGCTTCCCAGGTCAAGAGCAAGGATGGTCCTACACAGACTGTATTACAATTATCTCAACGTGAGCTTATTTGATACACAAACCTGAACTTGCCTTTTCTGTGTTGTGGTCTTAATAGTCATATATCTACGAAGAGGGCTGATTCATTGTGTCTCACAAAGAGGCAAAATACATCACCTCAAGATCTCTTATGGCTGTGATTTTTTTTTTTTTGTTTCTAAATATATCTATTGAATTCCTCTGCAGTTTTTCATATATATCAGCAGCTGTTTTATTGGATGAAGTTATCTCTTAAAGTTGTTGAGGTTGGAAGTATTTATTTGATGCAATCCAACCATAAGGAAGGATTTGTTTTATATATTGCATGTTGCAGCTGGGGTCATAGTTGAAAGCCAACTGGTAACATTGTTCTCCATCTATTAGCAGTATAAAAGCTGGGAATTGCCAAGGCAGCATTTCTGAAAAAGGCAAGCTTCACATTGTTGCCATGTCGAAACCCATGCCTGATAATAAAGCAATGCCATCAAAACAGCATATTGTTCTCTGCAGTCCCGCATTCAAACTAACTTCATCCTGTTTTGTGGGTTTTGATATTCACACTTGTATCGATACGCATCCAGTTATTTCTTTTAAGAACTACACAGCCAGAGTTCCACATGTGCAAATGGACACTTCCCAGGCACGGCAACATGTTTATCCCCTGGTTGGAAGTGGGGGACGTATAACTTATTTATGGTCTAAGAGGAGGCAAGTGTGTAATCTAATGAAAGCATGTGCTTTATCCCTCTTGATTTCTAATGCTAAAGGCACAGGACCGTGGGGAACTCCCACATAAGTCTCATGGCATACAGCAAAGGCACACAGTCTGTATCTTTGGCACTCATTCACTCCATAACTCTTCCCCCTTTGTAAAGACTCTTTGGAGACTCCTCTACTCAAAATGGGTAATGTGCTTTCCTGCCACAGAGGAAAAATATATATACAAAAATGGTAAACTCCAAAATCGGGTTAAAACAGTAAAAGAGAAAAATCTCCCCGCTCCAAAAAAAAAATAAAAAAAATCCCACCCCAGGAAAAATAACTCTGGAAACCCACCCATGCAATGCAGCCTATTAATACCAAAACATTGCCATTCCCACTTTTTTCACTATTTAAATCAGGGATCTCCAAACTTGGCAACTTTAAGACTTGTGGACTGGCTGAGGAATTCTGGGAGCTGAAGTCCACAAGTCTTAAAGTTGCCAAGTTTGGAGACCCCTGATTTAAATGAAGAAGTTACAATGACTACGATAAAGCTGGGAGAATAGAACCACCAACTTTCCAGACGCATCAGGAGAAAGCTTTTTCATAGTGTTCGTATTAGTGGAATAAATTAGTTGGAATAAATAAATTCCAATCCAGTTAGTTAAAGAGATAAGAACAAAATTATTGGAAAGGTAGAAAAAGTTTGATAGCCAGATCAGTTTTTTCCTTCTTTGTGTCTATTCTCACCAATGCACAATCCTGTGCGTCAGGGAAGTTCTAAGCTTCCGTGCTTGCTTGCCCTTCTTTCCTGCATGTCATCTGTTTCCTTCCTAAAAGCTCTGTGATTTTTGAAATTGGGGAAATGTCTATTGAGCTGGAGCTCACAGTAAAAAAAAAAAAAAAATCACAATACCTGACTGTATGAACATTTGGAAATTTCCCACATATTGTACACATGACCAGTCACTAGAATTGTTCATTCTCCACATATACTGTGATAGAACTGAGGTAGCTCTGTTACCTTTCTGAGTAAGCTCACAAATAACATTAAGCCATGGTTTGTAACCCATGGATTATTGAATGGGGGGGGGTATACTTGAAACATGCTAAGCATAAGCCACAATTCACAAATTATAAATGGTTGGCTTCATAAAATATTTTGTTTGTTAGAAGTATATTTTTTTAAAAAAACATTTTTATTTGAAGAAATGCATTCCTTAACCTGAGAGTGAGCCAGAGAAAGGCACGCTAAACAAATGATCCTCTTCATAATGGGCTTCACCTTTAGAGTGGTTTGGTAATGGGAGAGGCAGCCCTTCAGATAGGCAGGACTCAGTCCTTTGGGAGAAAACAATATGAAGTAAATTACACTACAGCATAGTGCAATGGAAGAATCCAATAACTTATCTGCTTGGGTCACTCTGTATGCATATCACACCCACTTTTCAATACACAAGCTTCTGTCATTCCACCCTTTATAGATTATGTTTGAACCCTTCCCATACATTTTTAACAATATGAAGTCCTAATAGTGCTGTGATTTCTGGACCTAGTGCTCCCTTCAGACTAGGTTTCTCTCATCTGAAGCCTTTCAAGGGGTGTTGAGTTTCATTTCATTTCAGGGGTGTTGAATTGATTCCCATAATCCTCAGCCATATAGCCCACACATTTCAACTTGATTCATATTTTGCAGTGTTGACATTTTTAAAAATATGGTTTATTTAATAAGCATCATTAGTTGGGCTCACACAGTGTACTACACTAAATTATGGTTTAGTTCAAGGATGCAGTCCCTGAACTTTTTTGCTTGGCTCTTGCAACTTCCTTTGACTGTGAATTTTGAAAATCCAAACTGTGGTTTTTCTACCATCTTTCACCACAGCTGTTGTGCGACCTTTCCACAAACCTTTAAAACTAAAGAAAGACTTGAAAATTTGATCAAAAGCCCGGGGTGGGGGTGGGGGATGAAAACTTGGTCCTACCCAATTTGAACAATTGCTCTATACATTCTTGATTCTCAGAAGGCAATTCCTTTCTGGCTTAGAATTGTGTGTGAATTAGGAACAGTTTATGAATGGGATCCCATAAACTCCTTCCTCCCCTAGTAGTTTCATGTCAACTTTCCCCCATGACCTTTTTATGCATAAAATACAAGATTGCTTGGGACTGGGCACAACAGTTTATCCATGGGCATGCTAAATCTATCATGGGACTCATCGGTCTAACTAATGACATTTACCAATGAGATTTAGACCTAAATTGATCAGTAATGTATAGATACTGACCAGGATTTAGGTTACAGTTGTATATGAAATATTTTCAGAAGTCTACCAATCTTCACTCTCAAAATATTTTGGCTACAACTGCTATTTTTTTCAGAGCTGCTGACCATGAGGCAATTCTAGCCCAACACACCCAGAAATCTAGAGAAGGCTGGTCTAGGACAAGGTGGGGTTGTGCCAGATTACTCATGTGCATGTACTTAATAATTCCTGCCTCATGTCAGGACAGTATTTCTTCATATACTACCATCAGTTTATGGTATATCAAACAGATATCTTTGTTGTTTTGTTGTTAGTTGCGAAGTCCAGTTCTCACTGCTGCTTCTTGTTGCAGATATTTTACATATCACTGTTGCTCACTGTTGCAGATATCTTACATATCATTAACTGTAGATGGTAGAGTTTGAATCTCAGATTTATCTCATCCAAAACAAGATATTCTACTAGTGAATTAGTGAATTTAGCTCCTTTTCCCTATCCCTCTCCTTGGAGGTACATAACTGATATCGAGTCTTCTATGAAATTCATCCAAGTTCAAAGTGAAACAGGAAAGGGCTAGAGGAAGAGCTGATTGAAAATAATATCTGAAAGCAAGCTAGGGAACAGAGGAGGTCAGCAGGTCGGCAGGCAGATGACATCAGGAGGAAGTAAAACAGAAAATAAGGCCAGGATGATAAAGAGCAAAATCTCATATGAAGACTTTTATAGAAAATAGGAGTGAGCAACTAAGAGAGGAACAATGGTTTGTGGGAAAAGACAGATGAAATGTATTTATCTTTTATTTATTTGACTTAGATACTGAATGGTATTTACTAGCCTACTAAATCAGGGGTCTCCAACCTTGGCCATTTTAAGACTTGTGAACTTCAACTCCCAGAATTCCTCAGCCAGTAAAACTCTGGGAGTTGAAGTCCACAAGTCGTAAAGTGACCAAGGTTGGAGACCCCTGTACTAAATCCCTCCATGCTGGTGTGGATCACATAGACTTGAGATGTAACAAAGATACTTTACAACTGTAAGACTATAGACCCAGTATGATAATGTATCCTTTAGCTATCAGGAATGTATGCTGAAATAAATTGTATGATTGGACTTGAGAGTGCCTCAAGAGCACTCTGGCTGGCAAGTGGTGCTGTCCTTATAGTTTTAATGCAAGACAATTAAAGGCAGCAATTGGTGAATTCCTCTGGCTGCATTTCCCTTCCTTTTTAGCCTCACCTGTCATTAGGAAAAACCACTGCCCATTGCTGTTCTTAAAGATGGCTTGAATTTGAGTAACAGGCAAGTGCCTGGGATGGAGGCTTTAACTGTTTTTCAAGTTGCTAAATGACTGGCTGTCAGTACAGAGAATTTCTGGATGGTTAACCTGCCCTCAGGCCACAGTATTTCTCAACACAAAACTCTTATTCTTCTGAGCATTTAAACCCATGTACCAAAATAGTCTAATAGGTTATTTGAAGAGTCTGAATATTAAGATTGTTGGGGGTAAGAGGAAGGAATATAAAGATGGTTTATTTGACCAAAATTAAATTATACAGGTATTTTAGACATTTTTAATGGATTTTTTTTACCAGGACTGGGTGATGATGATATTTTTAAGATTTTGTTTATTTGCTATATTTCAAATTTATCTGATTGTTATCTCTGATCATTTTTCTTGGTTTTTTTACTGACTCTATTTGGATGATGAAATTTGTGGGATTTGTTTAATGATAAAAAGTGAGATATAAATGTAAAACAAAGGAATAAAATGGGCTCATTATATCAAATTTATAATACATAGGTTGTTATTTTGGGTAACTGAATGGATTTTTTCCTGATTAGAATGGCAGATGAGGTTTTAAAAACTTGTTTGTAGAAAATGGGATGATATCATTTATCTATCTATCTATCTATCTATCTATCTATCTATCTATCTATCTAAGTTATTGACCACTCATCTTATCCCAGTTTGACTCTGGGGGACTTACAATATTAAAAATAGAACTATATAAATAGAATGCTACAAAACAGTAATAATATAAAATATGACAGCTAAAAAATGGGGAGAGGGGAATTGATGTGAGATGAAGAGGTTGTTTATTTGTATTTTAAGAGATGGTAATAAATTGTTACAGATGATTATACTTTCTGGGATTATAATGGGAGTTATTTCTTTTCTTTTAATTTTTTTTTCTTTCTTTTTTGCACTTCTTTCTTTTTTGTATTATCCATATATTGTAATCTTTAATAAAATTATTATAAAAAAATAAAAATAGTGAGGCATTGTTGCGCTATGATTAGTGAGATGTGGAAATACATTTTGTGTTCCACAAAGGAGTAGCTGACACAAGTCTTTGCATGATTTCTGGAACGAGCTGATGTTCTTGCGTTTGTGCAACCTGTTACCTGCCTTTTTCAATTTGTAACATGTTGGCATTGCTGTCCTAATCTGGATTTTGTATCTCTTTATTGCAGATTCCAAAGATGGAGACAGGCTCCCTGGTGCGGGCTGTCTTTGATTTCTGCCCCAGCGTATCTGAGGAACTGCCACTGTTTGTGGGGGATATCACTGAAGTGCTGGCAGTCATAGATGAGTTTTGGCTGTTTGGGAAGAAGGAAGGAGTCACAGGTACATCTAAAAGGTCTTTGGGTCAGTTCATGAAGTTGGTTGCGTCAGAACCCAAAGGTGCTTTTCAAAAGCAACTGAGCTTCCTTTGTTTTTTCTTGACAGTGTTTCACTTCTCATCCAAGAAGCATACTCGGTTCTGACTGAATGGTGGGGAATGAAAGGATTTATGTTCTTTGCAGTCAAAGGATATAAATCCTTTCATTTCCCATCATTCAATCAGAACCGAAGAAGTTCTTGGATGAGAATGAAATATTTTCAACAATAATAACAACCAAAGTCCAGTTACCTTTTGACCTGGATGACTGAGAATCTCCATAGACGGTTCGGCTAGAAGTGCTAGAGGAGCTGAACAAGTAAAGCTAAGGAAATTTCATCCTAAATAAAGATTTTAAAACTCTTAAGCCTTTCTTTACTATTATTTAGCAGTTGAAAGATCAATAACTCTGATGAAAAATTAGAAAAAGATGTGATTGGATGCATATAAGCACCACCCTAATGCCCTTTCTGCCTGGTGGTTAGTGGTAACTTTTCCTGTGGTTTTGGAACTGGAACTAAACTTCCAGTCAAGGAAAGCATCATTTTCTGCCTTTAAAAGTGTCACGTGGTAGACCTCTGCAACCAGCAATGCAGCACAGCCCCATTCTGGTGTGCCTGAAAGGTATGCTGCACAATTTATGCTGACGTAAAAGTCTTTTTGGTTCCAGGACAAGAGGAAAGCTCAGCAAATGGCTATATGGATGAGACCATAGTCTCTGTGGAGCATTTAGGAGACATTTTTATCCCCTTCCTCCCCCTTTTTTGAAGGGACGTTCTGGTTTCTTTATCTAATACTTTTTGGTATTTCTGTAAATGTTTGGGCTCCCACACACTTCCTGATACCTCTCTGTTGTACTGTTTGGTCTTGCAATTAGAGAAACGAGATAGCTATTAATATATCAGAAGCTTGCTTCCCTTTTTCTTTTTATAATTCTTAGTTTCCTTAACCAGTCAAATGGAATATAATTCTCAATATACTCAGTATATGGTAATAGAATAGAATAACAGAGTTGGAAGGGACTTTGGAGGTCTTCTAGTCCAACCCCCTGCTTAGGCAAGAAACCCTACACCACTTCAGACAAATGGTTATCCAATCTCTTCTTAAAAATTTCCAGTGTTGGAGCATTCACAACCTCTGGAGGCAAGTCATTCTATTGATTAATTGTTCTAACTGTCAGGAAATTTCTCCTAAATTCCCTTCCAACTCTGTTAATCTGTATCTGTAAATTGCTTCTCTCCTTGATTAGTTGCCACCCATTGCCTTGTCCTACCCTCAGGTGCTTTGGAGAATAGCTTGACCCCCTCTTCTTTGTGGCAGCCTCTGAGATATTGGAACACTGCTATCATGTCTCCCCTAGTCCTTCTTTTCATCAGACTAGACATACCCAGTTCCAGCAACCATTCTTCATATGTTTTAGCCTCCAGTCCCCTAATCATCTTTGTCGCTCTACTCTGCACTCTTTCTAGAGTCTCAACATCTTATGGGATCAGTGTAGCCACAATACCCTGAACAATTTGGGATAGTTTTTAGGGCAGTGCCTGTTTTGAAAATTAGCAATATGATCCAAGACTTCTGACCTCATAAAAGTACAGTGTCTCTCTATCTTTCATTGAAACTGCCCTTTTTTCTCTGTGCAAATCTGAAAGAAAATTATAATACTCTTGGTCAGATTTATCTTATGGGATCATTAAAGGGCATGGCCACTTATAAAGGTGAGGTATGAGTTCCATCAGAATTTAAAAATATATACATATATTTCTAATAAAAGAGAATATATGTAGCTCAGGATTGAAATGAGGGGTCCTTGATGCTCTCTGAGCTTGCTTGTTTTCTTGCAGACTAGGTAATATTACCTAACTAGGTAATATCATCAGTGCATATATATTTCTGTTAGACTTTTCAGTAACCTTCCTCACTCAACCTGTTGCCTTTCAAATATATTGTTGCTATCAGTTATAGTAACTGAGAAGTCAGGAGGTTGAGGAAGGCTGCCTGAAGCAGTGCTCAGACATGAATCTTCATTTGTACTGATCAATGAGAATATTTGTAGCTTAGAGTTGAAACTTGAATGTGCACACATTGTGAGCAGTGTCAGGAAACAAGCAATAGTGCAATCTAGTAAAGTAATGATAAATGAGAATATTTGTAGCTTAGGGTTGAAATGAGGGGTCCTTGGTGCTCTCTGAGCTTGCTTGTTTTCTTGCAAAGATTTCATTACCCAAACTAGGTAACTTCAGTAGTGCTAGTGAAGTTACCTAGTTTGGGTAATGCAAGAAAACAACCAAGCTCAGAGAGTACCAAAGCCTCCTCATCTTCATTTGTAGTATATTCTGATGGGATATAGTAAAATATTTGACTTGCCCATTTTAGCTTCTTTTTTAACCTATTATTTATTTATTTATTTATTTATTGGTTAGATTTATATGCTGCCCTTCTCCGGAGACTCAGGGCAGCTTACAATGCGTTAAGCAATAGCCTTCATACTTTTGTATGTACCTGCTTAGTAGGGCTTTCGCCCCCCCCCCCCCACCCTCCAAGCGGTGTTCTTTTTTATACAAAGTCAGCTTATTGCCCCCACAATCCGGGTCCTCATTTTACCTACCTCGAAAGGATGGAAGGCTGAATCAACCTTGAGCCTGGTGAGATTTAAACTTGCAGTAATTGCAGGCAGCTGGTGTTATTTAACAGCACTTTAGTCTGCTGCGCCACCAAGGCTCTTTCCTACCCTGCTGTTAACTCCATGAAATAGTGAAACACAGATTCAGGAACAGTACTCATTAATGCATGCATACATTTTTACCTATATAAGAATTTTACCTATATAAGAATTTTACCTATATAAGAATTCTGAAATGTCAGCGTCCTTTTTTGAGTTCTTTTTCTTTTAATGTCAGTATTCCTGTTAGGCCCCAAGAATCAAGAAAGACAAGGATTTAGGGTACTTCTGAATAGTTTCCTTTATTGCTCTTCACCTATAGACACAATCTTCCCAGGATGTACATTGTGATGCAAGCTTATTGTATTTGCATCATGATGTTACAAGAAAAGAAGTTAGTAACAGAGTTGTCCTTGTGACACCACAAGACATATTTTATTAATTTGATGAAATCCCAGCTTGCTGCAGATGGCTCTGGCTTATTGCTTTCAAAAGATGGAAGAATCAAATTATGGAAATTAGTCTTTAAATATGGAGATGATTCTAAAATGGTAATGTTGTATTGTTTTGATTTTTGATGTATAACAATTGTTTTATTATAAAATTTAAATTATAAAAATTATTTACAAAAAGATGGGTGTACAGGTATTTATGTTATAAAACAGGAATTCACAATAATTGTTGTTGTTCAGGAACTTAATACTAGAAAAGCAGGACAGAGCAAAAATTTGTGGAACTTTCTGCCAACAATGATTATTCCCTCTGTGTGTGTGTGTGTGTGTGTCCATGTGCATATGTCTGAAAGAGAGAAAGAGAACAGATGAAAAAAAGTTAAACAAGTGCTGATTACTAAATAAAAATGGTAACATATGCATATCACGTTAATTTGCTGTAATAAACTGTGCCCATAAGAAGGCCATTTTGAAAAAGCTTTCTGATCTCAAGTAGTTGTAGAGCAGCTATCTTTTGAGAACATAAGAAAGAAAACTTGAAACAACCAGGAGAGGGAGCCATTCCCAACTCTCTGCATTCATCCATTGCACAATCTTGTGGCTCATCACAGAACCAAAAATTATTTAAGCTATACCTTAACTTCTCCACTAAGAGAAGGGATAGGGAGAGTTAACCGTCAACTGAACCACTTGATTTAATACATATATTCCAGGACCTGTTTTTAAATGTATTAGAACTAATACAATCATTAGAGATATTGGTAAGTACAGCATTATAGTTGATGTCCTGGTGGTCTAAACAGAAAATATCAGTGCTTCTTCATGGACAAAAGCTCTAGATACACTTATTAGCTAGATGAATAATGACAATCACATTTCCAGTAAAAAGAACAACCTGATATGAATGGAGGGAAGAGATTGTCCCATACAAAGGAAAAGCAACATACCTCTCGGGTGAGAACCATTAATTTGATCCTAGAAGAAAGTGCTTGGAATTTTCTGTAAGGGTATTAGGAATCAAATCCTTTGTTTAGTTATATTTCAATCCTTTCATGGCTCATTTTGGTCATCTTGTTTTATGCCAGACTGGATCTGGCATGAATTTGACTCCCATTTTGTTGAAAGGTGTTGGCAAATAGTTCCATCATGAAGGATGGATTAAATCTTAGCAAAATAAAATCCATACTAAACATTTCTGAATTGTCATCCAGCTATAAATGTTTGCTATTCTAAAAAAAAAAAAAAAAAAGAGGTTTAATGTAGAAACTCACTTGATGTTTCTGTGGAATTTTCTATTTCAATTAAGAAATTTTAATTTTCCTTAAGGGTACAATTGTGATAGTAGACAATACTAAGTAAGGTGGACCAATGACCTGGTAAATCATAGCACATTTTCCTTACATTTTCATATTGTTGGTGTTACCAATGGAAGTTATCAAAGTCTGTCAATTCTCATGTAGCAAAACTCAATTCATGTTTGCGGTTTCCAACAATGTACACTGCAGAATTTCTTTATCTTAGCAAGTGTACAGTATATTAAATGAGGAAAGCAGTATATTAAATGAGGAAAGCAGTACAAATCCCTCAATTTTACGGAATTGACAACAGAATAGTTAGCACTGAAGACAGTTTATTACATTGCTCACTTCCCACCATATTTTCAGTGTGAAAGGCTGGGAGAATCCTGATGAAAAGGATGGCAGCAGGAGAAAACTTTGAGGTGCTTTTATGCCATGGTGAAGAATGAAATAGATAGATGTCGGGGGACAGAACCATGACTATCATTTCCACTATTTAGATTTTTTTTTTCCTGTTCTATTGAAAATGCTCTTTGCTCTTACCCATTTTAGGCCAGTTCCCCAGCAGCTTTGTAGAACCTGTGGATGTTCCTGTTATGAAGCAAGGAGAGAAGCTGTTTGTTTGTATCAGCAACTTCACTTCCCAAGAGCCTGGCAGCTTGGCCCTACAGAGAGGTACTGGCGATTTCCATTCATTCCTTACTTGGGCAGGATTTCCTTAATACTCTGCTCTTCTCTAGATCTCTGTCAGTCCATCAAAAGGAATTCTTTTCGGCGTCCTTTCTCCCTTACAGTTCTAATCATAGTGGTCCAGGGCTTTCTGCTTCTGTACCTTAGTAGTCTTGCTATATTGGAACAGAAGTCTGATAATCTCTACAGTCACTAGGATAATTGCTATTTTCCAGCACATTTGGTCTAGTGGTTAAGGCAGTAAGCTAGAAATTAGGAGACTTCGAGTTCTAGTCCTGCCTTAGGCATGAAAGCCGGCTGGGTGACTTTGGGCCTGTCACTCTCTCTTAGTCCAATCCACCTCACAGAGTTATTGTTGTGGAGAAACAGGAGGAGATGGGAGTATTGGATTTGTTTGCCACCTTGAGTTATTCATAAAAATAATAAAGGCGGAATAAATATAAATAAATAAATATAGTTGTTTGTCAGATGCAATTGAGAGCAATCTTTGTGACTGGCTGCTTTGAATTGAAATCATAAGTTGGACTACAGATAGTTCTCAATTTAGAACCATTCATTTAGTGACAATTCAAAGTTACAGCAGCACTAAAAAAAAGTGACTTGCAACCAGTCCTCACACTTACAACTGTTGCAGCATCCCTATGGACATGTAATCAGAGTTTGGTCTCTTGGCAACCAGCATGTAGTTATGATGACTGCACCATCCCAGGGTCATAGGATCACCATTTGCAACCTTTCCAAGTGGCTTCCAACAGTAAAATCCTTGGGGAAAGCCAGATTTGCTTAACTGCAGTGATTTGCTAAACAATCATGGCAAAAAAGGTCAACATCCACTCACTTAACAACAACAGTTTTCAGTACCATCAACCATGGTATCCTTTTGGGTCAGCCTCAGGAGCTGGGAGTGGTGGACAGTTTACCTCCTTCCTCCAGGGCTTGTCCCAATTGGTGTTGAATGTTGATAGGAAGCCAGAGGAAGAGGCTGGAGCCCCTGCTTCGTAGAATGCGGCAGGGCTCAGTCTGGGGGAGATCATTTGTCACCGATGTATCATCAGTCTGTGGATGATTCCCAGGTGATATAAACAATGTTATGGATACCCTTTCATGGTGCTTGGAGACTCTGGGGGTCTGGATGGAGAACAACAGGTTTCAACTGAAGACTGGTAAGACTGGATGTAGGAAGGAGGCTTCCCTGTATCTGAGGGTTATCATTTTCAGTCTTGGATGTGGTTTGCCCTTCCCCCGATAGACTCAGAGCTAATATGCAGATCCTCTCAGATTCATGATCCCTGCTTGAGGGTAAGGTGGCAGTCCTGGCGAAGAGGTTTTTGCTCAACTTCCTGTTTTGCATTAGTTATGCCCTTTCCTGGATCAGAAAGCCTTTCTTTCTGTCATTCATGCCCTGGTCATCTCACATACAGACTACTGCAATGCACTATATAAGGGGCTATCCTTGAAGAGTATCTGGGAATGTAGAACAAGCAGTTTTGGGTGCCTCTATGGTAACACCTTGGCTATGTGAAATGCATTGGGTGTCAGTTTACTTCTGGGTCCAAATCAAGATGTTGACTGGTTGGTGTAGAAATTTGATAAATAAAATAAAATAAAAATGTGTTCCTTATCCCTGCAGGAGACCTGGTGATTTTGAATGATTCTATAGCATCTCCTTGGCTGAAAGGCCGGAGCAGCTGGGGAACCAGTGGTTTCTTCCCATCATCCTGTGTTCGAGAACTCAGCCTCTCAGGTTTTGGTCCCCGATTCCTACATGGCGCAACACTGGAAATGCCATCCTATGCTCTGGGCCAGGCCCGAGCACTGATGAGTCTTTCAGCCCAGATGGAGGAGGAACTTGATTTCCGGGAAGGGGATGCGATTATCATTGTTGGAATTCCAGAACCTGGATGGTTTGAAGGGGAGATTCAAGGTCGCCGAGGCATCTTCCCAGAGGGATTTGTGGAGCTTTTGGGTCCCCTAAAAACCAACAATAACCCAAATGATCCAACTTCATCAGAGATTCCAAAGATAAATGGAATGAAAGATACATATCCCCAGGAAGAGGAGAAGCCGTGGAGTGATGAAGTGGCATTGCCAGGACCTTATGGGATTGCCCTCTATCAGTTCCAAGCCCTGGAATCAGCAGAACTAGACTTTGAAGTGGGGGAACGGATCCGAATTCTGGAAGTTCTGGAAGATGGCTGGCTAGAGGGCGAACTTCGAGGAAAACGTGGCATCTTTCCTCACCGGTTTGTGAAGTTGGAGGAGAACTGCCTACAGCCTAGAAAGCAATGGAAATCTGGATATTTGCCAAAGCGGGTGGATTCTGTTATAGCCAGTCTTCACAAAGCAGGTTCCCCTGGCATGTCAGAGGAGCCTGGATGGAGTTCAGATTATACTGAGGAAAAGACTTGTCAACTTCCTTTGATGCAAAGGAATTATTTGGACTCTGAAGTAAAACAGAACCAAATACCAAATCACCAGAAGGAAAGCTGCCTTGGCTCTGTTCCTTTAGAAGTGTCAGGCACTTCCCCCCTAGATTCTAATAAAACTGTCAATGGAGTTTCTTCCATACCTCATTCTCCACTTCAGGTAAAAACCCAACACTATGACCATTCAGATAAACCAGAGTCCATTCAAACCCCCAAAACTTCATGGGACCGTTTGAAAGGCTGCAAGCACTTAGAGCAGGATGGAGAGGCTCATAGTCTGATCCACCACAACATTCTTTGTGAGGACTTAGTTGTTTGCATGGATGGTCAGCAACAGAAACCTCAATCTCATTCTTCCAGCTTCCGTGGAACTCAGGAGAGCTTGGACATTTGGCCTGTCTGTCAAGGTACTCAGAATGAACTTCCTCAAGATGTGGCCCACGGGGAGATCTGTGGGGACCTTGACTCAAAACTGACAGAGCAGCTGGCTCAGTTTGAACAGAGCCTGACAAATCCTATAGGCCATGGTGGCTATGACACTTTTGAGCAGGATAATGTTGCTCGGCATTTTTCCATTCTGGATTTCAATTGTGAGAGAGATATTGTATGTGGTACAGTAGAGAATACTTCACAGAGAAGAAAGGTGCTACGGCCACCCCCTCCTCGACCTGGTATTCCTGTCTCTGTCTCACCACATGTGCCAGTAAGGCTCAGCCCCAGCATTGCATCTGTCTCACAGAGTATTCCACCTTCTATGCGGCCCTCCAGGCCAGCACCACTTCCACCTCCAGGGAGCCAAAGGAAAAGCCCAGCTACAGTTAAGCAGCAGCTGGGGAGCAGAGAGAGACAAGGGAACACTATTGAGTCTGGAAGAACATCTCCGTGTCCTTTCTTATTGAATCGTATTCAAGAATTAGAGCAAGAACTTGATTTTTACAGGAAGACTCACACAGAGCTCAGTGCAACACTGGAACAGCCACAGGACGAGGCTGGACGAGCTGAGACATTAGAGAACGTGGACCTCTGTGACTGTAAAATATCATCTCTGTGCCTGGAGCTACAGGAGCTGAAGGGTGAGTACTGTCAGTCTCGGTGAGGGTGGATAGAGAGGACAGACCCTAACCCACATCTACCTTTTGCATAGGTGGAAATGAAAAAGGAGGAAAGAATATATGTATTCTTTCAGGGTTGAAATTTTGAGTCCTTGATACTCTCTTGAGCTTGGCTGTTTGCTTGCAGACATTTCATTACCTAAACAGGTAACATTATCTGTATGGTGAAATGTCTACAAGCAAACAACCAAACCTAGATGTCTATGGAGATTCTCAGTCATCTAGGTCATGGTTGTCCCAAAGATGCTTTTTTTCAAGAGGCAACTGGACTTTCTGGTTTTTCTTTGAAGACGTTTCGCTTCTCATCCAAGAACCAAACCTAGAGAGCACCAAGGACTCCACAAAGAAAGAGGAAGTAATAGGACACTATGTTAAATTCAGCCCTATTCTCTCACAACATCTTTCTGGTTTTTAAGGTGCACAATAATCTAAACTGCCTCTTGCTCTTCCAGGATCTTTGACTGGGGCACGTATTTACAGAAAAGGTTTTTATAAATAAAATAAATAAATAAATAATTTTATTTCTATACCGCCCTTCTCCCGAAGGACTCAGGGCGGTGTACAGCCAATTTAAAAACACAACACACAACAATAATTAAAAATTAAAATAATTACATAGATTTGGCCGATTTAAAACCCCAAACATTTAAAATACCCCAATTAAAATTATTAAGTTGATAGCCCTGCCTGGCGGAACAACAGGGTCTTCAGTGCGCAACGAAACACTCGGAGGTCGGAGATCTTGCGTATTTCCGGGGGCAGTTCATTCCACAGGGCTGGGGCTCCCACAGAAAAGGCCCTCCCCCTGGGTGTCGCCAGCCGACATAACTTGGCTGATGGCACCCTGAGGAGACCCTCTCTGTGGGAGCGGACTGGTCGGTGGGAGGCTATTGGTGGCAGAAGACGGTCTCGAAGGTACCCGGGTCCTATGCCATGGAGCGCTTTAAAGGTGGTAACCAACACCTTGAATCGCACCCGGAAGACCACTGGGAGCCAGTGCAGCTCGCGCAGGAGGGGTGTCACGCGGGCACAACGAGTTGCGCCCATAACCACCCGCGCGGCCGCATTCTGGACCAGTTGGAGCCTCCGAGTGCTCTTCAAGGGGAGCCCCATGTAGAGAGCATTACAATAGTCCAGCCGGGAGGTGACAAGGGCATGAGTGACCGTGCGCAAGGCGTCCCGGTCCAGAAAGGGCTGCAACTGGCGGATCAGGCGAACCTGATAAAAGGCCCCCCTGGCCACGGCCGTCATATGCTCTTCTAAAGACAGCCGTGCGTCCAGGAGGACACCCAGATTTATGTTCAATATCTCATACTGTATTTCCAAAAGAGGCCTGAGGCTGGGAAGAATGTGCCAGATTGGGTCTGTACTGGGATACTTGTGGGGAAAATACATTCTAGATGTCCACTTTTCTTGCTTACAACTGTAATCAGATCAAACTATAACTTCAGCAGTGATATTGTGTAATGCATTAGTTATTTTAAAAAATTGGCTTAGCTTTTGAACATGTTGCTTACTCACTGGCTGTTTCTGTGCAACAACCATGGCGTGACAATGTTATTACCACAGAGCTACTTAACTTGTTTCAGGTGTTAAAAAATAAATATGTAACAGTAATGGGGAAGCAAATTCCCTTTACTCCTCACCCCTTTTACTCTGATTCTGTCTGTTGACAGTGAAACCCTGCAAAAAGAATACAAACAGGTAAAGAACATGCAAGTAGCCCTCCAAAATGAATACTGTATTTAGGCCAAATGCCCAAGCAAGTTCTTGTATATATCCTACAACCCAATATGAAGAAGAATGGAATAGCATTAGCAATAGCACTTAGACTTACATAGCATCTCATAATGCTTTACAGCATTCTCTGGGCGGGTTAAATGTCAGCATATTATCCCCAAACAATCTGGGTCCTCATTTTACTGAAGGATGGGAGGCTGAGTCAACCTTAAGCTAGTTAGGATCAAATTTCAGGCTATGGGAAGAGTTAGCTTGCAATACTGCATTCTAACCAGGAGGATCAATATCAATTAACTAGAAATTGAGAGGGGTTAGGGTTGGGGAAGAATGAAAATAATAAAGTTGCTCTGAATTTTAGGAGAATAACTTGCTGCCAATCACCGTGTGCATAAATTATTATGTACAAATGTTTTCTTTCTATTTTTATTGACTAGAAAGCTATTAGCACTTGGGAAGATACACTTAAAAATGCCAGCTCTCTCAAATCCACTGAATAAATAAGCAGTTTGGCTCATCTGAGTTCTTTGCAGGGCATCATAATTGTTTCTTGGTGCTTTTCTCCACTTCCTGCCCCCTCCCCAATAATGATTATGTAATTTTGTTCATCTTTATGAGGCACAGAGACCTGAGAAAAATAGACATGAGCAAATAAAAGAATTAGTGGTCATAGAAAGACAGAAAACATCTTCTTCCTTTTATCCTCTTAGAAAATTTGCTAAGTAGGTGTTTTTGTGTTTTTCTTTGAAAGCTGTGAAATTAGTTGTCTTTCTATATAAATTGTTTTATTCTGCATTACATGCCACGGCTTTATTTTCTGAAGTTTAATCATTCCCATGCTAATTATCAGGGACTTAATGTCTGTCTAGGATTTTGTAAGCTTGAGACAATGAATTAACTGAACTCTGAGATATTAAAAGCATTCAAGCCCAGTGCTGTATTATTTGCTATGTATTTGGGCTTCTTGGATGAAATGGAATGGGTCACTGGGAAACGGGTTGATGCGGGATATCTTAATAGTCAATGATTCTACTACAAGAAGACCAGAGACGTCTAAGAATCCAGAGTTTGGCAATTTTCCAAAGCTGCGTGCTTTTCAAAAATGTATTCCCACACCCAGAGAAGTCCTTGGGTGATATAAACACATAAACCACATGCTTAGTTTTCCTGAACCTACGAGCCCTAAAGAGAGGTCACTTACTCCTGCCTTTAGCATTATAAAGCAGAGAAGCCGGTTTGGGCAGGGCACTGGTCCAATCCAAACTGTGGTATTCTTGTTACTCATTACCTGCCAGCAGCAGGGAGAGGCTGTCTGAACTGGCTGCCTATTGGGTACGAAGGTTACACAGCTTCTCTGTTGTAGGCAGTTAGTCAGCACCGTCTGACGGGTGAGGTGCAGGGAAAGGGTAGTTATGAAGGAATGGTGAACTTCTGAGAAAGGAAAGGGGGAGGGGTGGGATAAGAACACACCAGGAAGAATATGAGCATTTATTCTGAGTCCAGAAATCAGATAAACTCTCCAGGACAACAGATCTGTCTGTCACAATTCCCCAACCGTGAGTACAAAGACTACAGCTCTGTAAGAAGACGAAAGATTTATAAGGAAGGTGGGCAAGATGGGGGTAGCGAAAACTGGAAGAGCGAGTGTAGAAACAGGGACCTGTATGGCACCATCAGACCTGTGAAGAGAGTCTTTGAACATTTCAAAAATGGAGATAGTGGATACAGGGACGGCAGTGTGACCAGAAACTGCAAGGACTATGTGGAGGAGGATAAACGATCCGTGGACCAGAGGAAGATGAATCTGTATGAGGAGCATGAGACAGGAAGCAATGGTTATCTGGAAGAAGACGGCTACTATACAGACTTTGAAAATAATACCCAAGTGGTTCACAAGAAATCTGTTGTGCATAAGGGCGACCAGGATGCCGATTTTAGATTCTCCAGAAATGGAGATATAAACTGTTGGAAGGGAAATTGGAATTTCCGTGACCGTGCAACAGAGGATTGGAACACAGGTGGCCATACCTTGGATAGGAATGATAAGAAGAAAAATCACAGGTATGTGGACTACAGCAGTGACTGGAAATACTTTGGGAAGCCAGAAAGCTTATTTATGTTGTGTGAAGTCTCCCACAATGCCCAACATTCAGGAGCAATTTCTGGGAGCTGTACCACGGATGTTATAAAACACTCTGCCCTAGAAGATCCACCACCTTGGTCCCTGAGAAATGAGAATGGCAATCGGGAATTAGAACCTGGGTGTGAAATTGCCAAATCACAGTATGCGCCAGATACCAAAAGGATTGAAACTGCAGCAGGTGGGCATATCTGGAAGGGTGGGTGTCCCAGAACACGTGCAGGACGCTCAGACTGGAATCTGGACTGGGAGGATGAAGCTGGAAAGACAGGTAGCTCAGAAGCCTGGCAACGGAACAGCTGTTATCGTCGTACCGCTCCCAGCGTCCTCAGGCACCATATAAAAGGAAAGCAAGGTAAGTTATGGGAAATCATCAAAGGATTGTGGGGCAAACTCTATAGTTCTTTGGATGTCCATATCTTCCCCAGACAAGCAGCCAGTGGTGAAATCCAATTTTTTTTACTACCGGTTCTGTGGGCGTGGCTTAGTGGGCATGGTGTGGCTTGGTGGGTGTGGTTTTGTGGGCGTGGCAGGGAAAGGATACTGCAAAATCTCCATTCCCACCCCACTCCAGGGGAAGGATACTGCAAAATCTGCATTCCCACCCCACTCGGGCCAACCAGAGGTGGTATTTGCCGGTTCTCCGAACTGCTCAAAATTTCCTCTACCAGTTCTTCAGAACCTGTCAGAACCTGCTGGATTTCACCCCTGCAAACAGCCCTAAAACAAACACCTGCATTTACCACAGCATTGGAAAATGAAGAACCGCCTGTCATTCATCAGCTATTTTGTAGAAATTAAATAATTGTTTCTCGTACTGTAAATAATCTTTATACATTAGACTTGGTTTCTTTTGTGCTTGCCTTTTCTCTTTCCTGGATAGGATAAACAGCTACTACTGCAGCATTAGTAAAGTGGCCTCTCCCTTTCTCTGTATGGATTAGCTTCTAAAAGAATCTTTGAGCTCAGGACCGGATCCTGTGCAGTTCTTTGAAACTAACTTTGCATCTCCTTTATTGGTTTATTAGTTAAGGTGTTGAACAAAGACCCTGAATCTAATCCCCCCTCATCCATGCCCCTCACTGAGATACTTGTGCCATTCCTTTTCAGTTCCATCTACCTCTCGAGGCAGTTGTTCAGGGGACTAAGAAAAAAGTGATCTGAATATAAAGTTTCATAAATTTCAGAGTTCTAAATCTAAGGATAATTAATTAATTTTCCCAAGGGACCACATTGAGAAAGTAGGACTGCTGTGAAGGGCTGAACCAATAAGGCTGTGAAATGTGTAGGCATGCACACAGGCACATACATAAATTGAAAAAAAAAATAGTAATCGCCTTCAAAATAAAAGCAATGTAGTGTGTGCATGGTATACACTTATATACATTTAAGTTCTAATTTCTCATTCATCTCAAATGGGCCAGACAGGAACAGTTTAAGGGCCAGATGTGGCCCAGGGGCCATAAAATGCCCAGGTTTAGTCTAAGACATCAGTCACCAACTGGTGGTCCGTGAGAAAATTTTGGTGGTCCGCAGAAAAATTATTTGCATTTTTTATATTGCACTAAATTGGGGTCCTCAAAATACAGCCCCTGGGCCGGATACGTGCAATGAACATTTGTGTTGCTGCAGAGTCTCCCCCTTCGGGGTCTTTTTGTGTGGGTCAGAGGGGGGCAAAAATTCTGACCTGGGGTCTGCTTCAGCCTCCTGGTGGGGGGCTTTGGGCAAGGCTGGAGGGAAGCGCCACTGGTGGCAAAGAGCTGGAGGGCCTCATTCCAGTGGGACTGCATCATGGTCTGGAACTGGCTGACCATCTAAGCCTGCTGAGCCTCCAGGTACCGGTATCTGGCCTTGCACTCCCACAGGTCTTCGCTCTGCTTGGAAAGCCTATGCTCCTAGTCCTCAGTGAGGTGCTTCTGCTGAGCTTCCTTCTCGGCCAGATCCAATTTGAACTGAGCCAGCTGTTTCGTCAACTCTTTCTCATAGTGGCTGCTTAGCTCCAGCAACTGCTTCCTGTTGGGGCACTAAGGAGACGGGGTGGGCAAGTGAGGAGGGGCTTGGAGGGGAGGGGTGAGTAGTGGCTGGCAAGGTGCCCCTCAACGTGAGTGACATTGAGTTGATCACACCCACCCAGACCACCTAGCCACCCCTCCTATCCAGCCGGTTATTAGGCAGATCATGTTAGTGGTCCGCAGGATTTAAAATTATGAATTTAGTGGTCCCTAAGGTCCGAAAGGTTGTTGACCCCTGGTCTAAGCAATACATACGGTACTGTAAGCATCCCGCAGAACCTCTTGGAAATCTTGGGCTGTGAGATTCTTTCTTTCTTTTTCTTAATGTGCAGAATTGAGAGGCTGACCAACTCCCCAACAATCATGGAGAAGTCTCCAACTGTCATGGAGAAAATGTGCTTATATGGTCACTAGGAGTCAAAAACAACTTTATGGCACATAATTAATTAATCAACTCTCAAACAGTTCTGGGCAGCTTATATTTTAAAATAGAAAATTAGCACTAAAGAAATGTTAGATAAGTCATTATGTAGAACAACTACCCTGTTCATACATGAAGTTTTGCCAACATTTTGTTAACCAGGACTTCTTATTAAATTACAGCATGTTAACAGAGTATGCTAAACAAAAATACATCATATTTTAATACCAAGTGTAAGCCAGCCAATATCTCTTTGGGCTGCAATCTTACCTTAGTTTATAGTTCTCCAAACTGACATGTTTTTGATATCTTGCTTTGCAACCTTCATAATTTTAAGCCGATTTATTTGAGAAAATTAATTTAGCTGGGTTTCTCATTTACTGGTGAAGTGTTTAATTTTCCTTAATATGAAGCTTGCTTTGCCTGCTGCTTTGAGCTTATTCTTTGCAGCAGTAGCACTTGCATACCTGTCTTACAGGAGGCCCATTCACTTTGGTCCAGTTCGCTTGGATTAGCTATAAGGAAGTTATCTGTACTTGCATTGAGAAATGTAGGTGAGAAATGCACTGAGTCTTGTTTTGTTTTCGGTGCTACAAACCAGCCCAGTTTTTATATTCAGCCATTGTGCTAGATGCATAATGCTGTAAGCAAATGTTATTGTTCCTTTATTGCCATCAGTGTGCATAGACATTTACAAAGTGACTCAAGCAAAAGATCTTATGCTCTGGTCTTGTTTATCTTAAATCCTCCCTTATGGGTTCCCTTGGAATATGAGTGTAACAAGGCATGGTGGGCTCAGATTTGAAGGCAGTGTTGTATACTAAGAATCTGATAAAGCCTTTCAGTATTATCAATCAGATCTTAGATTACAAAAGGAGAAGCAGAGCTGATGTGTGATTAAAATTTGGGCATTTGGCACCTGGCATGTATTTGTAGCATCCTGAGGTCTTGGGATTTGATCTTCCCAAAAAGCTTCTGAGAAGCAAAGGCAATGAGGGAAGCTGAATTTGCTTAACAACTGTGATGATTTGCAGAAAAATAAGGTTGTAAAATTGGGCACAAATTACTAAATGGCTACATCACTTAGCAACAGAAGATGTGGGCCCAATTATAGTCATAAGACGAGGACTACCTGTAACACAGTTTTCATCATTTGCCACCTCCCAAACAGATACTTATGCGTCCAACCCAGTGGTGAAATGCACTTACTTTTGCTACCAGTTTGGGAATGTGAGCGCGTGTACCTCTCCTACTCATGCGCAGAGCCTTCTGTTCATGCAAAGAGGGTCAAAAATGGGACATAATAATATCCCGGCAGGCAGGCAGAGTTTCCCGCCGCCGGCTCTACCAGTTCGCGCGAGCCAGATAGATCCGGCAGTTTTCACCGCTGGTCCAACCTATACATCTTATTACTCTGTGTGTTCTGGGTGTAACACTTAAGTTGCTTATGTTCATCTGCTACTGTAACACACACACACACACACACACACACACACACACACACAAAGCATGCACTTCTATATACCAACATTCCACCGTGTGATAGGTTATTATCTACTTCATCTCTTATTACTCATCTCTTGCTTCTGCCTTTATTATCAGTTATACAATGCTCAGTAGACAGTGGCCTTAGTATTTCCTTCAGGCTACAAAAAATTGCTTACCTTTCAATAAAGCGAACATATTGGACCCACCTTCTTTTTAGAGTAAAACCCACCTTCGCCTAGAGTGAAATTTGTAGTCATTGACAAGAAACCGTGATTTCTCCCAGTCTGAAACAGTAGAATAACTGCTTTTCTTTCCCTACAGTTCATTATTATGCTTATAATTATGGTTATTATGCCTTTTACCTGCCTTTCGTTTAACATTTCTTTGTCATGCATTCCTTGACTTTCTTTAGTCCAAGAAATAGGTAGCTAGGCAGTGGTGAAATGTAAAATTTGTTACTACTGGTTCTGTGGGCATGGCTTGGTGAGGGGTAATGTGACTGGTTGGGCTTGGCCAATTTTTTTTTAACTTTTAAAACCATTTTTTCTACAACCTCTTCAGCCAAAGAGGTTGCAGAAAAAATGCTTTTAAAAGCCTCTGACGATCCCAGCTGAGCACGATCATCAGAGGCTTTTTTTTTTTTTACTTTTAAAAGCATTTTTTTGGCCAAAGAGGTTATAGAAAAAATGCTTTTAAAAGTTAAAAAACAGCCTCTGATGACTGTGTGGCTCAGCTGGGCATGGGGGGTGGGTGGTAGGGATTTTTGCTACCGGTTCTCCGAACCACCGGCCGCCATCACTACGGGATCGGGTGATCCGGTCCGAACCGGGAGCATTTCACCCCTGTAGCTAGAGCTTGAAGTACTCTTGTGGCCCTTCTAATGAATTAGATTGCAAAATATTTGGTCATTCCTTAGTCATCCCTTATCTGAGCATAAAAAAGGAGCTGTGTTTGATTTTCTTTATGAGCAAATGAATATTACTTTTACAGGTTCCTTTCTAGACAATCTGGTGGAGGTTATTGGCCTTAATCTTTTCTCAAACTGGCATTTAATCCTCCTATAGCTGTTTGTCCATCTGCTTCTTTGCTGTTTAAACCTTTCTCAGATTTCCATAGTTTACAGCAGCTAAAAGGCTGAGAATGACTAATTAACCTCCCTACTTTCCCCCATGCAGAATTCCAGAGACTTCATAGTTCAGTTTCCACTGGAATAATATAGAACATTGACATTTATGTTGTATTTGTAATCCTAATTAGAGCGAAAAACACTAAATTAGTCTCAAAAGGATGGAATATATATATTGTGCAATAAATCCTTTATTCAAAATTCTGATCCAAGATACCCTAAGACAAATAGACACCTACTTGTCTTCATAAATAGCAAACAACTGAATTATGTGACTGATATTAATGATACAAGTAAAGCTAACTTATTGATTAGGTGCTAATTTCTCACATTTCTATTTTCTCTAAGATTATAAAATAAATCAACTCCTGAATTACTTGATTCAATCCTACAATGTTAACAAGAAACCTGACATTTGAAAATAAATTTAAATATATGTACTGATTAGTATGAGTACTAATCTCATATCACATGTTAAGAATAAATATGCAGATCTCTGAAGATTCCCTCAAGCTAAACTACTATTCTTTTTTTTTTACTGTTTCTCAGAAATTCAAATATTTTCTCCCTCGCTGTCTGGAAGGTTTCCCTTCCAAAGTTCAGGGAGAGACTTCCAACATCAAGAAATGTTATTCTTTCCAACCCAAAGTATTTGTCTCAGGATTCTCTGTGTTTACCTATCACTGTGATAACCCTTTGAAAACAGAATAGAATCAAAGTTGGCATAGGAAGAGAAGCAGTAAAAGAAAAATCTAGCCCCTTATCAAAAGTTTGATTTAGGGCTAAATCAAACTAGGACTGTAAAGGAAAGAGCAGTATCCTGAAAAATATCTCAGTCCCTATGGGAGATGCAACTGGACAGTGGCTTGAAATGTGAGCGACAGTCCATTCCAATTTCCCTCCTTGTCATGTGACCCAGAGCACATGCATGCCTTCAAGGGGTTGGAAAAAATCCAAAACCGTGTTCTGCATGTTTTACCCACTTTGTTTTTTTAATATAGTTTTTGACTAACCATTAATTACCAGCACATTCACAGTATTCTAGAGAGTCATATTCATACCAGTACAAACAATTTTGCAAGAAGCATCCATGTTTGTCAAATGTGTCATATTGTTTGTCTGGATTAGTTTCGGATAATATAAACTGAAGAATTGGGACATAGCCAGCTAACTTGCGTGACAATTACCTGAGAGTTTGAGACTTGCCAGTTATCACTGCTTGCAAGATCTGCTAACTTTGGGTTAGGATGCAAAGAATTATCTGATGGAAGCAAACACTACTTTTAGAAGGTGTTTCATACCTTCTTAGCTAAAGAACAAAGTTTCCATATCTCAGTATAAAAAAAATTCTGAGCAAATCAGTTTTCTGTATTGCCAGCTCATACACTATGCAGAAGTTAAACCCCCATAAATGCTATATGAAGCCAATCACTGTAGTTTATAAGTCAGGTTTCAGCATGACCAGTTAATTCTAGCCATTGTAATTTATTCAATAATCATGATTAAACAAACCATAACTTAGTATGGGTTTTGTTCTTTAAGATTGATTTGTATTTTAATATGTTGTAAACCATTCTGCAGGTTTTTTAAAAAAGGCATAGGATATGTAAATTAAAACTTAAATATAAATATTGAATTATGGAACAATTCACACAATACTTAAGATTTACAATCTACTAATGGCATATTGATGCTTTGTGAGAAATTACCATAAGCATGTCTGGCATGTCTGCCTTGTTTCTACATCCTTCTAAAGATGATTTGCTGTGTTGGGCAAAGATTCCTACTGGCAGGCTGTGAAAGATGCACCCGTGTATGCTTTACCTGTGAATAAGAGGATGTGGTGCAAGATAATTTCTAATAATTTCAACTGGTGAAAGATTTTCTAGGAAAACGTGCTCCTATAATTACTGAACCTGCATCATAACTATGCATGACCAAAGCTCAGAAAATCTTGTTGCAGCTCTGCTCACTAAGAGCTTTGGCCCCTTTCCCCTGCTTGAGTGGGAAATCCCGACAGATTTCTAAGGGAAAATGCCTCTTGGCAGGAAAAACAAAATATTTCCTGTCATGGCAGCTGGAGGAGAGCAAACTCAGTGCCTAGATTCACAGGTTACACTTAGCTTAGCTTACGCAACCTTGTGCCTTTCAGGTATGTAATGCAACATAGAGCAGAACTGCACTTGTCCAAACGTGGCGGTTTCATTAATCATAATTATAGAATAAACTATGGTTTATTCAGCTAACCACAAGTGGTACATTTGTGGATCACATTCATGCAATATATAAGGCTATAACCCGTGGCTTTATAAACGGCTATGGTTAGCTTTGTACAACTCAGCAAGCCAAAACCAAACCATGGTATGTATGAGCCCAGCCAGTCTGTGAGTAGGATTTTTTGTAAGGCTGAAGGAATACCCCAAAGAAGGGTATCAACAGGTGTGGAGGAGCCCAGAGTTTTGCAGAAGTAGAAAAACAGGCTAGGAATGAATCAATAGGGTGGGAAATTGGAGGAGAGGGGAGAGAGGAGGAATAAAATACAATATCTTGGAAGGGTATATGGTGGACTAACTTGGCAATATTTTGTTGCAGATTCCAGTTTTAGAAGCCCAGAATTACAAAGTGAGAGTTACAATCTATTGATTCTTCCGGGTGCCCCCCCACCCCTTCTCCAACAGAGATTCCTCTCTCCCATACCCTCCGGTGCCTGTGCCTCAGCTTAGTGGAGGCTGGTTCTTTGTCTCCTTGTTTGCTGTGCTGCTTTTTAGGCAAAAAGCAATGAAGCCTGAAACAGAAACTTGCTTTCAGTTAGATATTGTGGCCGTGTGCATGTCAGACCCATGGAATTTTCTCTCTGGTTGTAGTTTTCTGGTTGCACTGAGCAGAAATCCTGGAATTTTTTTCTTCTTCTGCAGATGTAGGAGTTACTCTACTCGCAGGGTCCTTGGTGCTCTCTGAGCTTGACAGACATTTCATTACCAAACCAGGTAACAACATCATGGCATTGATGATGTTACCTAGTTTGTGTAAGGAAACCTATGGAAGAAAACAAACAAGCTCAGAGAGCCCCAAGGACCCCTCATTTCAACCCTGAACTGCAAATAATCTCCTTTATCATTACTCTGCTAGGTTGCACCATTTTTGTTTCTGACGTTGCTCACAGTGTGTGTACATTCAAGTGCGAACCACACCTTCTTGGAATTTCTTATGCAACGTACTTGCTATTGATTCCCTCGGAAGGGGAGGAATATGCAAAGAACAGCAAATCCCAGCTGTCTGTTGCTTGAAAGACAATGCAGAAGGCTGCTTTCATTTGGCCTTCCAAGTTCACATACCGAGCTGGATGTTTCAGTCTTGTTCTTAATTGATGGAATCGTTCCCAGGCTTTTTCATTAAAGAAGCCCTACAATGGGTGTGGAGTCTACACTCAAGAGGGCCTTCAGTAACTGCTGCCAGATTACAATGTTGCTGCAGTACATTTCTAACACAGCAACCCTCTTTTCCCAGTACTTTCTGCCCATCTGATCAGATCTAATAGGGAAGGAACCCTTGGAGTCCCATCCTTCAGGAACCATAGGAGTGTGTCTTCTATACCTGTGCCTCTCCTTTAAAATGGCTTTCCACTTAAAGTCAGATCGGTACCAAACTGTTGACATTCAGGATTATCAGTACTGAGAAATCAGTGATTGCACTTTTTGATGATTTGTGGTAGGATCAGGATGGTGGTGAAGTTTCTATCCTGGCTTTCCTGGTTCTCTCAGTGGCTTTCGGTGCCATTAATCATAGTGTCCTTCTATACTGGCCTAAGAACTTAAGACTCGGGACATGGTATTGTAGTGATAGTCCTTCCTCCAAGATGATTTCATTTGATGTTGATGGGGGCCTTGGGGTTCTGTTCTCTCTCTGGCCCTGCTTAATATGTACATAAAACTGTTGATTGGGACTTTCAGCATGGGTTGAAGTACCATTAGTATAATGATATCAGTCACTATACATCTCTAATCCTGGCTGATGAAGTGATGCAGTCAAGATTCTTTGCCAAGCTTAGAAGGCTATGGGATCTGGAGGAGTCCAATTTAACCCTAGCAAAGCCAAGTGGCTTTGAGTTTTAGAGGTTCCCATATCTGGGCACTTCCCATCATTAACTCTGGTTGGGTTAATACTCCACCAGATAGAACCAGTGTGCAATTTTGGAGTCTTTCTGGACTTTTGTTTAAGGAGCAGGTAATAACAGTAGCCAGGAGGACCTGTGCACAAATCCATTTTGTGCACTAATTTCACCATATCTGGGTCCCCTCCCATTTGGACTCTTGCAACATGGACTACATGGGGCTACCCTTGAAGATCACTTAGAAGTTAACAGTTGGCTCAGAATTTAGCAGTGTGGGTAATTATGGGAACATCACAGTATGCCCACATCACAGCTCATTGATTCCCAGTCAGCGTCCAAGTACAATTCAAAGCGCTTATTATCATGTATAAAGTCCTTCTTAGTACCGGGCTGGGTTATTATAAGATTACCTGCCTTTGATTATTCTACACATTCCATATGATCTGATATGGCGGAAGTTAGGATGGCCCCGCCTTGTACAAGGCTTTGAAAACTTGCCTTTTCTTTTCAGGTAGGAGGAGGACACTTTAGAAACAGGAATTTGGGAGGTACAAGTGGAAGGGCAGATGTAAGGGATGCCCAGAGTCCAAACATGGAAATATCTCTCCCTGTCTAGTTTAAGAAGAATTTTAACTAATATTGACAGAATTGAGATAACTGGAGAAGTTGAGCTACTGAAACCCCCTTTCCACTTAAAACAGTTGCTTAATCAAAGTCTTTGTCAATCAAAGACATAGATGTCTTTGGTATCCTTTAACTTCCCTATATTCCACCAAGTTATCATAATTTAGACAATAAAGGATAATTTAATCTAAACCTTCAAAGAGGTTTAGTAACAGCAAAGAAAAAAGATAATGAAGGAAAAGGCCCCATCCAATAATGGGCTATGCAAAAAGTATTTGGCATCCTACGGTAGTTGGAGTTGATATGCGGTAAGAATTCAGGGTCGTCACAGGATTACATGTTGATCTAATGTGAAACCTCCCTAGCAAGGCACAAGGTATTTTGACTTCTATAAAATAGCTATATACCAAAGCTGTTGGCCATTGCAGTTGCCAAGTCTGAGTGAAGTATTACATTGGGGCAAGAAAGTTGTTGATGAAAAGACAAATAGCACTGAGCAAAGGACGGGCCTACATGAATTCACACAAATTGTGGTGTTCTCACTGCCCTATAAATGTTGCCTTCCCAATGGTTTGCTTTCAGCCATTAGGATTGTCTCCCTCTTTTCATACGGCAAATTCTTGACTGAAACAATGCATCTATACGCATGTATCTCTGCATTGGTCACTGAGGGTAGGCGTGAGATGCAAACTGCATGCCGGTAAACTTCCAGTCATGGAAGACAAGAGGGTAGCAGCTGCCAGCCTCACTGAAATTCAGCCCACTTGATCAGAAGAGTAAGATCTGGTACCAAGAAAACAAACCTGCTGTTGTGCCAACTAATGCAGTGACCTCTACCCATTGGCTCTACTTTTTTTTTATGGCCTTTGAAAATAATAGCATTTATTGTAAAATGCTGTTGGTAGGTTTCCAAAGAGAGAGGCGGCTGTTTTCCAAGTGTCATTGGGAGAACTCTAGAAGAGGGATGGCAGAGTTTGCTTTGATTTAGTTATTGATACATTTTTGTAACACATGTAAAATGAGGGAAACACTGTTAGAATTCCTGGAAGTGTTTGATTGCCATCGTGCCTGGGGGAGCAATTTCTTCCTTTCATTTTACACAACCCTATGTATGGGATGGGCTTATGGGAAGGAGCCTCGGGAGGGACCCGCAGGAATGCTGCTGGGAAGAGCACGTGACTTTTTTTTTTTTCCTTTTTAAAAGACTCAATGCCGAGGATTTGCCGGGCGGGGAAGGGCGGTGGGTTGTTCTGGGACCCAGGAATCTCCATGTGAACCTGAGGGGGGGGTGGAGGGGGGCTTGAATTAGACAACAGCAGGTGCGGTAGAAAACCAGGAATCGTTTCAGGCCGAACTACCAAGGAGCCAACCCGGATCGCACATCTGCTGCCGGCAACCTCTTTTCCATGTCGTCAAAGTCCAGGCAAAAGTAACTTCGCTTCTTATTAGCATTGATTCACTGGACAGCAAAACACGATCCTGGGTCAGGACAAAACTCTCCTGTTGTTTTGGTTTAGCCGGCCGCGCCCCACATGTATTAAATTGTGCAACTTAATGCAGGTGGGGCGCGGCTGGCCAAAAGTGGCCCTCAACTCTTTCCTGTTAAGATCTGCATTCGCCCAGCACTGCCCGTCGGATATCAAAACCGATTATCCGACAATCCCCGAGGCCTCGTTTCAGAGGAGAGGGGCGTCGGATCTGAAGAAGTGGGGTGGTCGTGTCCAAGGCCGGCGATTCCCAGCTCCGGGCTTTGATGTTGCTCCTGATCTAGATAGCCTCTCCCTCCCCGGGGCCATTGAGATGCTAATAAGCGAAGAGCGAAGAGCGGAGGCTCTGGGGGTCTGCTTTGTTCTGGCTACCCTCGGTTTCTTATCCGAGACAGGCTCCCGTTTGGAACCGCCAGTGAGGACAGGGATGGCCTCGGCATTCGGCTGGGCGAAAAGCGCAGGGAGGTGATGGCAGGTAGGATCGCGGGAGGCGTCCGGGGGCTTGAAGTTGCTTCGAACCTGCTGCGCGCTCCTCTTGGGCGAGGCCACGCCTTCCATTCTCCCCTCTTCCCAGCCGGCCCGGGAAGAATTCTGGCCAGCAGCCTTAGTGGGCGCGCGCTGGAAGGCGCAAATGCCCCGCTCGTGTTTGCAGCGCTCCCCGTAGGCGGGAAACGCAGCGATGGGAGGCCAGAAGCCCCGGAGTCGTTGGAGGGAGAGGAATGCCTCGTAGTTTTTGTTCGTGGCCGCGCCACTGGGTGCCAGTCATGTCCTAATACAAGCTCAAGGCGTTCAAAGCGCCTCACGTTCGTCTCCAAATGGGCCGCCTCTTGCGAAAGTTCATCTGCTCTGGGCGTGTTGGCAGGCGCTGTCTTTTATTTCTTCGTTTCTTCAACGAAGCAAAGTCGATCATACTCAAAAATCCCTTCACATTCACTCCCTTACGGTTATAGTCCATTCAGAGGTGGTCTCCGATTCCCTGTAATCTTCGTTAAATTCTGCTTCTATTCATCCACTTTCTTCCCCCCCCCCCCCGAGGAAAATCTTGACCTTTATATAAAGAAGAATAGTGCTATTGGAACACATTTTGCGTATTTGTATTAATCTGTTATTACAGTATTTCCTTCTTGAGACTTTTAATATCACTTTCTTTGTCTTTCCCCAATTTATATGCCGAGGATTTCCCATGTTTATTCACAAATTCAGAATTTATTTGTTTTGCATAATTCCATCTTTATTTGTATCTCTCTCACTGTTAACATAGAAATAGAAGCTTCCCTATAAACACTTAATTTGGCGAGTAATAGTTATCATCCTTGGGGGATTCTTCTAATTCTTCATTTATCTCATCCAAAATCATTTGTATTTTTTCCTGCCTTTTCTTTTGGAGTTCACTATTATATAAAGCATCCTGTTAAAAAGCTTCACTTTCATTCTTACTTCTGTGTCTTTATTAAGATTATTCTCAAACAATTCTTTTAACTTTTTTTGTAGTCCTCCACTATCTTTATTTCAATCTCCATGTAAAAGAGCCATTTTTTCTTGTAAAATTAAAGACACTCGTTTGTGATCTGAGAAAACCTGTGTCCACCTTATGAACAATAGTAGCCAAATCTTTGAAATCCAACCCATATCCTTGAAAAAGTTCGATGTCTTTCAGTAAAATAAGTACATTCCTTTGACTCATCACTTTTAATCTTCATCTATCAACAAGTTCCAAATTATCCATTAAATAAAAACATATTTGATAGTATACCTAGTGTAGGGGAAGTGTATGAAACTATTAAAAAAATTAAAACAGGGAAGGCACCTGTTCCATATTCAGGGCCAGCTTATTACTATAAATATTTTGATGAGCTTTTACGATAAACAATATTATTTTACAGAATGAATAGCTGATAGCTGGGAGGAGGCTAATAAGCATTAATACTTTATGCCCAACACTTGACTTTAGCAATAAATTATTGGCCAATATCTTTATTGAATAATAACTATAAATTGTTTACCGTGGTTGAAAAGTTATACTAATTTTACACAACTTTATATTCATGAAGATCAATGTGTGTTTTTATCTAAAAGACAAGATAATATTAGAAATATTTTGGATATTCTGAAGTATTTGGAGCAACATTAAAAAAATAAGATGCATTGATATTCTTAGATGCAGAGAAGGCCTTTGACAATTTGAATTGGATTGGGGGTTTTTTTTGTTAAAGAGTCCTGGAATGAATCTTGGAAATAATTTTATTAAATGGGTAAGATTTACCTATTTAATCAGAAATAATTGTAATGAACAACTAACAAAACCTTTTGAGATTCAAAAAGGGACAAGACAAGGATGCCATTGTCTCTAGTCTTGTTCATTTTAGTTCCTGACTACTATTGAATAGAGACATAGGACAAGATCAAAGAATCTAGGGAATTAAGAAGCTTATAAATTAAGGGTGTTTGTGGATAAACTGATATTAGTTTTGGAAGAACTACCTAGAGAGAGTAAAAACATTAATGGGAAAACTAAAGGACTTTTGTTGCTAACAAGTTTTAAGATTAGCAATCATAAGTCAAAAATGTTAACAAAAATTATGAAATTAGAAAGTCAAATAGAACTGATGGGAGAAAATTGGTATTAAAATTGAGAAAAATGTACTTACCGGTAGGTATTTTTATAACAAACATGAATTGTATATTGTTTCAAACTAACTGTTAAGACATGGAATTAAGAAGGATATGTTAAGATGAGAGAAATGTCATTATTAGGGAGAATTTCTGTGCTAAAAATCAATGTACCATAAAAAATGAAAAAAACATACTTAACATACAACTTTAGATATAAGTTGAATATAAACTGTTACAAGATGCAAAGCAAAGAGGAGCAGTGGGGTTACTGGATTGGAAAATGTATTTTGCAGCTTGTTGTTTGGTCTGATGAAGAAATGGATGTTGCTGTGAAACAAGTGACTTTTAGAGTTACAAGATCATAACCTGGGAGTTGGTTGGTATGGATACTTATGGCAGGATAAAAGTAATGTGGATTTTAAAAATAATTTTATTAGATGTGCCATATTGAGAATATGGAATAGATATAGACCCTGGTTGCATCTGAAACACCTCTATGGATCTCAGCACAAGAACCATTTCACAGAAGCAGGCAAAGACAAATGGGTGATATCCTGAGAATTATTGGAAAATTCAGGGAAATATAAGATTAAATCAAGAGAACAACTATAGCAGGAAAATACAGTTATCAATGGTTTTCCCATTTATAGTTATAAGAAAGATTCAAAATGGATAAAAAAGACTTATGGCATGGAGCAAAGTAAGGCAGAATTTGAACTATAATTTGAGTCAACCCGTTATGTTCAAATGTTGGGACATGACCAACCTGATTTTTTGACCTTTTTTATGGCGATTATTAAGCACTGTGGTCATTAAGTAGACCCATTATCAGTTTTGCCTAAAACCAGAAGTAACTGGTCATAAATGTGGCTGCATTGCCAAATGTCTGAAGTGTGACCATGGGGGTGGGTGACCATAACAGAACTTCAGGACTGGGTCACAATTCCCATTTTCCATAACATTTTGTAAGGTTAAATGGTCTCTTAATGACAGGCCCTAAGTCAAAATACCACATGCAGAGAGATAGAAAGATTGGATGCTATCCACCATGGTGGAATAATGAAATTGACAAAACTTGCTATGACAGACAAACTGAAAATATAAAATATTTAAAGTATAACAATAACATACCATTAATTAAAACATAATTGTATTTGTAACTGCGCTGAAGAATATCAGAAGCTACTTCTTTGTAAATTTATAATCTTTAAATTTTTTTCTGCTTTTTTATTTTCTTATTGCACTTTTCACTTTTTCTAGTTCTCTTTTTTGCTCTCTGTTCTAATTTGGTTTGTGTTAGTTCCTGTTATTGTTCTTTAAAGATTTAATAAAAATTATTTTAAAAAATCCCTTAACATTAATTTCTGCACTCAAGCCTTACAATGACAACTAACCATTGTTCTCAGGATGGTAATGGGATAGTTTCACATTCTTTTAATGCCCATTGCACACAGATTGCTGAAAAATTAAACAAGGGATTTCCAAGCAGTTTCAGAGCTGAGGTGGTATTCCTCTTTAGTGTGTTGCTACGAAGAGAGTATTCATGTCTACACTTTCCCATTCTCTCGAATCTCCCAGACAACAACAGGGTTTCTTTAAGTCTAGACAAGCAGAAGTCAGCACAATAGTGATCCATCTGTTCCATTCTAGGATAGTAATAAATAAGGATTGCATTGCTTCCATTGATAAAAATGTATGATACTGTTACAGTGCCTGATTTCATTTTTGGAATGAACAAATAAGGACCATTGAAGGAAGAATTGAACACCCCTAATATTTTTGATCCTTTCTCATTTGTATGATTTGTTGTTGTTGTTACAATGGATCCATAGCCCAGTTCCGTTTAATATGAATTGAAAAATAACTCCTACAGAGTTAAGAATAAATACATCTATTGTATCATATCCTTTCCTCAATTTCCTTTTCTTATAAAAATTATCATATACAGCACTTACCCGTGTTTCCCCGAAAATAAGACCCTGTCTTATATTTTTTTTGAACCCTGAAATAAGTGCTTGGTCTTATTGCCATGCGCTCAAAAGCCCGATTGGACTTATTATCAGGGGATGTCTTATTTTGCGGGAAACAGGGTAAAATATTTATTGGTTATTTACAGCATTGCATGGAATGAACAAAATATGGATAGGTGAATATGTTGTTTTTTAAATTCATTACATTCTACTTGAATGTCAGTAACTGTCAGTCATTAAACTACAATTTTAATTAAAATTAAGGTAAATTATATCTAGGTATATTTTTTAAAAATAGAGTGAGATACAGTACTTAGACTGGTACTACCTATTTATTTATTATTAGATTTTCATTCCATCTTTATTGCCTTATAAGTAACACAAGGCAATGAACATACAAAATACTCTTTCTTTGTGTTTTACTCTGAGGTGTGTTGGGCTGAGAGAGAGTGACTGGGCCAAAGTCACCTAGCTGGCTTTCATAGCCAAGGTAGGACTAGAACTTATAGCCTCCTGGTTTCTAGGCCAGCTCCTTAACTAGTACACCAAACTGGCTCTGCTCAGACTCCATCTATCCAGGGGATTTTAAAGCAATTAAAGTGACATTTCTCTTATTTTCCACATGAATCTGTATTTTCTATGGTAAGTAAGATCAGTGTAAATATGTGCTTTACAACGATTCTCCTCCCTTATGGCAAGTTCTAGTCAGCGATCTTAGGGGAGCCTAATAACAACTACGGGATTAGGTCCATCGCCTCTCCTTTTTAACTTCTACCTAAAATTACCTGGGGGAGGTCATCTGATGGCCTGGGATGCAGTATCATCAATACATTGATGATATCTATACATCTTCACCCCTTGCCAGACAGGTGATGCTCTTGCAATGCTGGCTGAGTGCCAGGAGGTTGTCAGGGTCTGGGTGTAGAGGAACTGGCTTTGACTCAACCTTGGCAAGATTCGATGGTTATAGGGTTTTGACCCTCCAGGCTCAAGTGATAATCTATCTATGACTCTGGAAGGGGTGCCATTCCTCTGGACTGAGCTGGTGCACAGTTTGGAGATCCTAGATTCACAGCTCTTGCTCAAGGAACAGGTGGCAGCTGTGACAGGGGAGGCCTTTGCACATCTTATATCCCAATTGCACCCTTTTTTTTTTTTTGGACTATGTGGTCTTGCTCATAGTCACTCAAGCCACATTATTTCAACGCACTCTACATGGGGTTTCCTGTGAAGACTACGCGGAAGGTACAGCTGGTCCAAAATGTGGTGGAATGTGCAGAGATGGTTACTTCTAGGTTTATCCGCATTACAATCCGCATTACAGCCCTGGCTCCTAGTTTTATTTATTTATTTATTTATTTTATTTTATTTTATTTCTATACCGCCCTTCTCCTGCGGGACTCAGGGCGGTGTACAGCCAAGATAAAACATTGCATATAAAATTTAAAAACAATTTAAAAAACAATTAAATAATTTCGGCCCAAGATTTAAAAACAACCCAATTAAAACCGAATTCAATTAAAACTGAGAGGATGGGATCAAGCCAGCCTGGCTAGATGGAATAGGTGTGTTTTCAGGGCCCGGCGAAAAGTCCGGAGGTGTGATATCGTGCGTATCTCAGGGGGTAGGTCATTCCAGAGGGCGGGTGCTGCCACAGAGAAGGCTCTCCCCCTGGGGGTCGCCAGCCGGCACTGTCTAGCCGACGGCACCCTGAGGAGGCCCTCTCTGTGCGAGCGAACCGGTCGGTGGGAGGCTGTTGGTTTTATTCTGAGTGCAGTTCAATATGTTGGTCATTACCTTTAACACCATATATGGCATGGGACCAGGTTTTCTGCAGGGCCACCTCTCCCTAAGGACATCTGGCTATCCTTCCAGATTAGACAGGGTGGGCATGCTCCTACTACCCTTCCTTAAATACTACCATTTTATGGAATTTAGGAAACGAGCTTTTTCCATGTCAGTCCCTGCCTTATGGAACACCTTCCCCCTGAAGTTTGGCAGGTTCATCCTTCTAACCTTCTAAGAAGCACTTAAGAGCTGGCTTTTCCCTAAAGCCAAGAGATAGAGTGAAATTGATTAGATGAACTTGTAGGCTGCGTGTGAATGTTTAGCTATAGATGCCAGATTTTAATTTTTTTTTTTGTTTCAATATTTTTATTGTAAATGTATGGGTTTTTTTGATGTGAGCTATCCAGAGTTTTTGGGCGGCTACATAAATATTTTAAATACATACATAAAAAAACTCTTGATTTAAAATATATTTGTTACCTCTTAACCTTAGATGAAAAACCTTGTACAAACTTCCCAGTGTAAATCTTGTCAAACTGTCTCTGATACTTGGCCCTTGCCAATCTCAAGGACTAGAGGACAATTTTCATTCTTTATTGTAATTAATTGTTTTTACTAACACAATCATCACTTACTGAAATCCTCAGACTAATCACAAGTGGGAGAAGGCAGGAAATATGTGGGTAGTGCAGCTTATGCAAAGAGCCTGTTCAAGACTAAAAGACCCTTTTATCTGCTAAATGCCAGCTGATGGTCTTGTGTAATTTGGATTTGGCAGAGAGCCTTCCAGGTACCTTTTGCTGCTTTATATTGAGCTGCTGATTCCGAGTTTCTGTCCTGATTGCTCTGCTCTCTTTCAGAAATGACTCTGCTAACATCCCAGCCAACATCACTGGAGTCAGCACCTCCCGCAGCCACCACACCAAACCCAGAACAAAGAATGCTGGAGAAGAGAGCAAAAGTCATTGCCGAACTGTTGCAGACTGAACAGGATTATATCCGGGATCTTGAAATGTGTGTCCAGAAGGTCCTGGTGCCATTACAGGAGGCACAGGTGAGAGTATAATGTGTAGCTTTTCACCAGAAACAGAACATAATTGAATCACATTGAGCCATTGAGGATAGTGGTTAGAGCACTGGATAGAATTTTTGGAGATAATACAAGAAATTAAACTATTTGTCTTTCTTTCTTTCTCTTTCTTTCTTTCTTTCTTTCTTTCTTTCTTTCTTTCTTTCTTTCTTTCTTTCTTTCTTTCTTTCTTTCTTTCTTTCTTTCTTCTGTCATTATATCTACCATATTTATATAGTTGCCTGTCTCATGGATGTGACTCGGCAATATACAATAAAAAACACGTCATAAAAAGACACAAACATTAAAAACTTTAAATGAAAGCTTATTAGGTAATCCTGAACCAGATCACTTTCAGATTTCGGGAAGAGACGAAAGGTATCAGCATGTAACTTGAACTGAATTAATTGTATTTGTATAATTTTGTAGTGAAGCAGGGGTCCTGACAGTGATACTTTCTCTGGAATACTTGTTCCAGAGTTGAAAGGGCCATTTTCAGCTGTTCTTAGTATCAATACCAACAAGGATGATGCTAGTCTGTGTATTTACAGGGTGTTATTCTTGGTGCTCAAACAGTATTTATTATTGTTTTATAGCACTGCTTTATGTTCATGGGGAAAAGGTCACAAGATGAATTTCCATATGAAAACAGAGTGCCCCGGAACAAATTGCCCTTTGCTTCCTCCTAGATGCCACATGTAGATTGTGAACTGCTGTTTGGGAACATCTGTGGGGTAATTGTTTTCTCAAAGAAGTTGTTGAGCTCCCTGGAAGCCGCAGATGCTGTTGGTATGTGTTTTACCTATAGGTACTTGTGATAACAGTGTTCCGTGATAACCCCTCCATGGTAACCATGTTCCATGCACCTCAGCATACAGTCATGCTGGTACAACGCTGGCTCCCTCAGCTAAGAAACAGAGATGAGCACCGCCCTCTAGTGTCAGGCACAACTTGGACAGGGGAAACCTTTACCTTTACTTGTGGGATATCTGAGCACTAGACTGGAAGGAAGGAGAATGATTAGAAGAGGCAAAGATAGGTCTTGCTTAGGGGATGCGTAAGCCAGCCTTCCTCAGCCTTGAATCCTCCAGATGTGCGGTCTGCAATTACCAGAATATCAGCTGTAAAAGGCTACTGCTAAGAGTTTGGGAGTTCATGCTGACACCTCAGGATGGCATCCATATTGGAGAAGGCTGATCCAACCTGCTGATATCAGCATAATTTTGCTAATTATAATTCATTTATCAAGCGGTGCTTTTTTCCCAAAAATTATACTGATTTTATATAGTATTCTGAATTGGAGGGATTACTTTCATCCAATAGAGCTTTTTTTTTTATGTCAGTGCTTGGTTTCCCCCTCCATTAATTTGAATGGAAACTGGATTACAAAGCAAATAATAGATAGTGAACTTGTCTCTTTTTATAACGAACCAAGTGTGAACTGGGTAACTTGTGAAAATAAATCAAGCTGGAATAATTTGTGACTTTATATATGGCAGTAATCCAAGTTTCAGATGAATTGTATTTTGTCATGTCCAAGATGAAGAGGGAAAAGCAGCGTATTTTCTGATAGAATCAACCACACCTGGAGTCCCATGCTGATTCTGGTGG
This sequence comes from Pantherophis guttatus, assembly GCF_059756535.1. Classification (NCBI taxonomy): domain Eukaryota; kingdom Metazoa; phylum Chordata; class Lepidosauria; order Squamata; family Colubridae; genus Pantherophis; species Pantherophis guttatus. Next base: position 44,614,007 of record NC_142068.1, read on the forward strand.
CCCACTGTTAAAGAAGATGTTGTCTGGTACAATGTTCTTAGATAATATTAATAATGGTCTTCATTTAACTTTGGGGTTGTGTCCTATCATATCTGTTACATCAAGAAATAAAAAGATTGGCTTTTTTTGTTTTTCTTTCAGAGATATCAGCATTAATACTTTCAAATAATCCACAGGCACCAAATTTCTTAAAATATGATTTCATACAGTACAATAAGGGTACTAAAAATAGAAAAAGGAGGCCACCAGGAGTACATTTTTCTTATTGGAAAAACAATATGAAGAAAAATACTAAAATAATGCTTCTTAACATTTTTGTAGAAATTGTTTACAAATCAGTGTAGCCTGGAATATATTTTACAACTGAGATTCTGTGTGATGAAGAATTTCACGCAAGAATCTTTTTTGTAACAGGAACAATCTCAAAACAAACTAACTTGCATTTTAAATACTTATTTGTTAAATTTAGATGTTACCCAATATCCAAAGTGACTGAGTGACTTACGTTGCCATAAAATCATAACTATAAAAACATTACAATTAACAATTAAAAAGACTAGAATCAATTGTCACAAGATTCATAATTTTTCACAATTTCCTGAATTACTGGATTTATATTGATCTGATATTTATATTGGCTTGCATATTTGTTTACAGTATATATTTCACTATTTTATTTTATTATTATTCAAAGCAAATCATTGTTTTATCACTGAATTTAATGCTTGATGCTTTTTATATGTTTTATAAATATATTTATAAAATAAATAACTTAGTTCTTTAATCTAAGCAATATGATACTGCCTGTGTGCTACCACATTAACAATTTACTTCTGTTCCTAAGGGCCAGTCTTTCTGGAGCTGCGGGCTGAGCTGGAGGCTGTGTATAAGGTATATTGCCAGAATCATGATGAAGCTATTGCTCTTCTAGAGGCCTATGAAAAGGATGAAAGGGTGCAGAAGCTTCTGCTTGAATCTCTGGAGATCCTCAGGTAAAAGACATTATGGACTTCTAAACTACTTAGACAACTGCTGATTTGTGCTTGTGTGGTACTGCCTCAGGTGTATCTCTTATCCTAGCATAATTGTGACCTTATGAATTAAAGTAGAAGGGGATGCATACAGTGGCTGCTTGACATGTCCATCTGCAATTTAATAGCTACAAGGCAATAAAATAAAACACGCTCATCATCTACTCTTTCTTGTATGTTTTTCTTCCTGCTGTGGAACTGCCAGGAGTCTGTACACTGAATGGTAAGCATCTTTATATACTATTGACTTACTTGTTTAGGTATCTACAACAGGAGAAAAGGATTTGGAAATATAATGGGGGATGAGTCGTTTGTAGGAGACAACTGCAGAAATCATTTGCACAGTCAGGATTCAAAGAAGCTGACAGCTTACAGCCATGTTAACCTGCTTAGCCTGAGGACAGTGAGATAGGATTGGGAGTGGCAAGATGAATAGCATAGATATTGAGCAGGTGCAGCTAGTCAGCAAGTGAGTATTGTTAACATTAGCCAGAGAAGGATGCATGTAAAAATTTGTGGAATTTAGCGGCTGGGATCGCTGGTGTCATGTTGTTTAGCTGTGAAGGGCTGAGGTTTCTGGCAAGAAAATGGCTTGATAGATGTGGAATTACTTGGATGCAATAGTTTAGGATGTAGAGGGAAGTCAGTTTTGAAAGTGAGTAGTTACTAGAGTGCATGTAAATGTTTATATATATATTGCTAGTCCATGTATAATATGCCATACGCCAAATAAATACTAGAGTGCAGTACTTTTAGCAGTAGAGTCCGGATGTCACTTGATTCCAAGTGCTCCTTTGTGTTCTGACACTGTCAGGGGTTGCACCAACTATATTGACCTGGGCTCCTTCCTGATCAAGCCTGTTCAACGTGTGATGCGCTATCCTTTGCTCCTGATGGAACTCCTGAGTGCTACTCCCGAGTCGCACCCTGATCGTGCTCCTTTGGCAGCTGCTGTCTTAGCTGTCAAGGAGATCAACGGTAACCTCAACGAGTACAAGCGCCGGAAAGATCTAGGTGAGCTTCAGGTCAACCAACACAGGAATAATACAGTCAATGTGGATAAGTGGGAAGAGGCTGTGCAATGTTGCATTTGAAGATTGCCTGTACCAGGTGGGCTGCTGTGGGGGAAAAAAATTGCTTTCTCCACAACACTTCTCAGCCAGTAGAGAACTGTATTCTTTTGAGTTCTAATTTTAATAGATATGAAGTATAGACCAAGTTGGGAAGATTGGATTCATCTGGAAGTTGTGTGAATTGAAGTCCACACAACTAAAGTGTACCTGGGTTGGGAAAAGCTATTTCTGTGGGTGTTGGGAATAAGAACAAAAAACCCATTAAACTGTAATATAACTATGCTGTGCTCTCTAGCTTTGATGGTGTTCTTCTGGTTTAAAACACTCGGGTGGCATTAGAATGAGATAGTGAGGATGGGATCTGTAACAAAAGACACAGGAAAGCTGGTCAGCTAACAACTCCCCAGTATGGGGCTAATTCTGTCTCCTTTTCAGTGTTGAAGTACAGGAAGACTGATGACGATAGCCTGATTGAGAAGATCTCCAAACTTAATTTCCACTCTATAATCAAGAAATCCAATCGGGTCAGCAGTCACCTGAAACATCTCACAGGTTTTGCTCCCCAGGTGAATAAGAGTTGTTTCTGCTCACATGTTTTAAGGTTGTTACAAGGATTTGGCACTGCGGGAACCTTCAGAGGGTTCACAGCCTCTCTTCCTTCCTCCCACCCTCTCTCTGGCAGCTCAAAGATGAGGCTTTTGAGGAGACTGAAAAGAATTTCAGGATGCAGCAGCGTCTGATTAAATCTTTTATCCGGGATCTTTCCCTTTACCTTCAACATGTCAGGGTAAATAAGTTTTGTGTGTCTATGTGTCTGGGTAAAGGGGGAAGGGTATGTTGAGAAAGATTGTGATATCAGTCTCTAATAAGGCTGAGGGGTGTCAAAGGAATGGATTAGAAGAAGTGGCAGGATTCAGCCAGGTCGCAACACTTCGGGAGAACCGGTTGTTAACTTTCTGACCAGCTTGGCAAACTGGTTGTTGGAAGAAACCATTAGGGCAGAGAACCGGTTGTTAAATTACTTGAATCCCACCACTGATTAGAAGACACTTCGATGGCTAGGCTTGTATAATGCCAGGCCTACAATTCAAGACTATGCCTGCCTCTGGAGCTGGTTGGTGTAAGAGCATACTTCAAGCCAATTTATGCTTATGAGATTGTTGTTGTTGTTTTGGCCTTCAGGAATCAGCTAGTGTTAAAGTGACAGCAGCATTGAGTATGTGGGAGCTGTGCATGGAGAAGGGTAGTGCTGAGTTGGAGCAGTTCCAGAAGATTCATGGTTTCATCAGTGATCAGCTGTTCTCTGATTTTGTGAGTGAGAGAGCTTTATTCCTTTCTTTCATTTGAAAGCTTAGGTAAAAGTATCTACTACCAGAAACATTGGGAAGACAACTCTGTTTAGAAGAGATTAAAGAGCCATTCACTAAGCAGTAGAACTAACTGGCTTTTGGCTATAATAAAGTGTTATCTAAGCATCCTTCTCAGCCTGTAGCTCCCTCCCAAAGGTCCCCTTTCCCCAGTTCACTGGTCATTTTGACTAGGATTGATGGAAGTTATAATCTAAATCATCAGGAAGACATTCAATTATTACTACTACTACTGCTACCTCTACCACCATCACTACAGGCACAGAATTACAGAATTCCTAGAAATATGGAAATGTTCTTGAAAAAACATGAAAGCTCTAAAACATTATAGACAGCAGCTGGCATGTAAGTTTGCTGGACAAATAATACTATGGAAATGGAGAGGAGAAAATATTTGATGGTTTCAAAATTTCTGGTAAATGCGGGAGATCTTACATTATGAGCCACAGTGGCACAGTGATTAGAGTGCAGTACTGCAGGCTACTTCTGCTGCCTTCTGGCTGCCTGCAATTTGACAGTTCGAATCTCACTAGGCTCAAGGTTGACTCAGCCTTCCATCCTTCCGAGGTGGGTAAAATAAGGACCCAGATTGTTGGGGGCAATATGCTGACTCTGTAAACTGCTTAGAGAGGGCTGTAAAGCACTGTGAAGCGGTGCTATTGCTATTCAGGGATAAAGGATAGATAGAAAGAAAGAAAGAGACTAGATAGCCATTTGTCCGCTGCTCAAACAGGATTGAACTAGAAGACCTTCTAGTCTAGTCTAGGATTGGATCCCTTCCAATCCTATCATTTTATGTTCTATTTTGCATTAAAACATATACGTTTATACATTATATAAATATACATTAAAACATATAATAAGGCCTATTTGATCATAATGATAGTATAAATGGAAGGGCTTGCTTTTGTTAATGGAAGAATTTTTCTTCTTCAATTTCTACTGAATGCATCAAAGTAATTTGGCAGAGTGGGAAAAGCTGCAGTCTGATTGTTGCTCTCTGCTTTGCAGAAGAAGCGCACTGAGCGTCTGGTGATCACCCCTCTGAATCAGCTGCTGAGCATGTTTGCTGGGCCTCACAAACTGGTGCAGAAACGCTTTGATAAGCTCCTGGATTTCCACACGTGCACCGAGCGGGCCGAGAGGTTAAAGGACAAGCGGACCTTGGAAGAATTACAGTCAGCACGCAACAATTACGAGGCCTTGAACACCCAGCTGCTGGATGAACTGCCCAAATTTCAGTGCTGTGCCAAGGAGCTTTTCACTAGCTGTCTGCGGAGCTACGCCGAGGCTCACTGTGACTTTGTACGCCTGGCACTGCAGGAACTTCAGCCTTTGCTCTCAGTAAGTACAGAAGCTGCAAGTGGCTGGCATGGCTGGCGCTTTCCATGAGAACGGAAGGAAAGAACACGGCACTTCCAGGTTTTCTTCTCCATCTTTTTCACTTGTAAGGCATGTTTTCACTGAACATATAGACCTCTAAATGAAATGTTCCTTGGAGGAGATCCATGGTAGAATTATTAATACTGATTACCTCTCCACTTACATGGAAGTGAGGAAGCAATCCTCACTGTTTTGGAGCCATCAAATTATCATCATGGTTACTCTGAATATAGTGGGTTCTTATTGAGAAGAATTTACCTAAAATTGTCCTTTTCTGACTCATGCCTAATATTGCTTTCCTCTATCTCAGCTGCTGCAAGTGGTTGGCAGGGAAGGGAATCTTATTGCCATCTTCCAGGAAGAGCATAGTAGAGTCCTCCAGCAACTGCAGGTCTTTACCTTCTTTCCGGAGAGCATCGCTACCATTAAAAAGCCCTTTGAACGAAAAAGCCTGGAGCGCCAGTCAGTGCGAAAACAGCCCCTTCTGGGCATGGTGAGTTCTATGCAAGTAACAAGAGATGGAAGGCTGCCCTCTAGAGGTGGAACTATGACATTAATGTCAGTATGGTCATGGTGAAGAGTACTTGGGGGCTTAATGTATTCTTCCTGATATCGAAAAGAGTAAACAGATAATCTGTGGAATTCATTGCCATCAGATACGCTAATAGTCACCAAAGTAGAAGGTTTTAAAACAGGGTTGGAGAATTTAATGGAAGTTCAGGCTATCGGTGATTACTAGTCACTGGCTGTACATTACTTTTTGAATCATAAGTAATATACTTTAAAAGCCTATTTATTGTTGGGAGCAACAACAGAAAGTTCTGTCATCCCAGCCCTTCAACCATGTTTGTGAGCTTCTAAAATGTAATGCTTCAACTTGATTACTACATTACATGAAGCTCTTTGGCTGATCTAATATGGTACTCACCAGTGATGGGTTCCTCCCAGTTTTACTACCAGTTCGCTGATCGTGTGCTTCGAGCATGCACTTCATGTGTGCGCGCAATTGGCAAAAACTTTCCACTTCCATGTTTCTACTGGGGGGAGCACAGCTGATTCGCGCGGTAATCCACTCTGCCTCGCTAATCAGCTGAGAAAATAAAGGTAAAAAAAGGAGCCCAGTGGGTGGGTGGGCCAATCTGAACATCGGGAGGAACCAGTTCACTACCAGGTGATAGTTGGTGCTACTAGTTCGCCCAAACCGCTGCGTACTGGTAGCAACCCACCACTGGTATTTACTGTTTTAAAAATGAGTCTGAGCAAAGAACTATAGATGCCTGGATTATTCACTGGAGTTGTTTCTCTTATAGCCCAGTTACATGTTACAGTCAGATGAACTGCGAGCAGCCCTCCTGGCCCGCTATCCTCCTGAGAAGCTATTTCAGGCTGAGCGTAACTTCAATGCAGCTCAAGAGCTGGATGTGTCATTATTGGAGGGGGATCTTGTGGGTGTTCTCAAGAAAAAGGATCCTATGGGCAGTCAGAACCGTTGGCTTATTGACAATGGAGGTGAGTGGAAATGTTTCTGAACCACAGCCCTAGGTCCTGTTCCCAGCTTTATTATGCTTAGCATTAGTGATTATTTTCTTCCTTGTCCCATCTCTACAGTGACAAAGGGCTTTGTGTACAGCTCCTTTCTGAAACCTTACAATCCACGCTGTAGCCACTCAGATGTCTCTCTGGGCAGTCATTCATCTGGTGAATCTGAACTCAGCGGTTCTTCCTCATCCCATGGAATCAGTACACCAAACAACATTTTGACCATCACATCTGTTAACAGCCCCCATAAGCCTGCACAGGACTCTGGCATCCCAGACAACCTGATTAATTCTGTTCAGACTCTCTCAGAGTTGGATGCTGTTTGCCAGCTCCAGATGGGTCCCACTGTGGAATCTGCACAGCCATCCCGCAATCCTCCATCATCTCGGCGACATAGTAATCCAGATGCACGAAACGGGCACCAAGCCCGGTACAAGGCAAGGCCAGCCCCATCAGTGGACAACTTAAGGCTGAAGAGCAGTGAGTGCATGGGAAATCAGGTGAGTGGGACAGAAGCATATGTAGACACATGCTCGTTGCTTTTAATGGCCTGATTCATATATTATAAATTTCATTTGATCATGGCATACCAAAACCCAGAATTGTTTGGATTCTGGGCATTGGACATTGGACAAAGCCAAAATGGGTCAAACCAAATTCTGCTTTATGGTTTGAACAAGACTAGTATATCGATTCTAAATTGGCTAGCTAGTTTTTATAACTAACATCTTCTTAGTAATGCAGTATTTTGGATGACTAGGAAGAATTTAACACTTTGCTGAAAGAAATGCAAATTTATTTAGATCTACTCTGGAAATAGGTTTCATACTTATAAGAGAGAGAGAATCCCCAAAGTATTATGTAGCAAAATAAAAAGAACAATTTAGGAGGGTTTCTGGTTGGCCCAAAATGAAGATAGCAATTGGTTTTGTCCTGTGTTCTTTCTCACCTCCTCCTATATTTTTTGCTTCCAGGTCTATTATGCCCTTTATACCTTTAAGGGCCGCAATTCAAATGAACTGAGTGTAACAGCCAATCAAAGACTAAAGATTCTACAATTTGAAGACATAACTGGCAACCAGGAATGGTGGCTGGCAGAGGCACATGGGAAACGGGGTTATGTACCATCCAGTTACATTCGCAAGACTGAATACACGTGAGCTGCTGGAATAGGAGATGTCACAAACTGGTGCCTTTATAACTACCATGCAAGGGCATACTCTTGCATCCACATCATTCCTCTGAAAGTTTGGATTTCAGTATATTTATGTGGGGAGTTGGACCTGGTTTCCATCAAAGTTGGATGCAATTCTCTTACTGTGCAGCCTGAGACAGCCCTGTCTTCTTCTAAGCAGTGCTGTGTGGAGCTCATATTTCCGATTGAGGTAGACATTCAGTCCACTAACTGGATTTTAAACTGGCTGGAAATCATGCAGCCAAGAGAGATATCTGACTATTGGTGCATAAGCATGAGAAGGGAGCCAGTTAAGATAAAAGGAGGACTCAGATTGTTGGGGGCAACATGCCAACTCTATAAACTGCTTAGAGAGGGCTGTAAAGCACTGTGAAGTGGTATAAGTGCGATTGCTATAAGTTCAGTATTTCAGAAGAGTCACCAAAGGAGTATTAGGTATATTTGCTGCCTTGAATTATTTATAAAAATAATAAAGGCAAGATATAAAGAAACAAACAAATAGAATCGCCTCTTAAGGCCCAATCTTACTGTTGTCCTCCAGCAGCCGGTGCTCAAAGGTGTAGCTGAACCTACTAATAGTTATGGCAAATAGTTGTTGGTATTTTTGCCCTTTGTGAAACCACGTATCTTCAGCCCTGTAAGGAGTGAGCTTAGAAGAAAGATGGGTTCGGAGAGGTTGCTGAGTGTTACCACCAAGAAGCATGTATTCCATGTGTCCTTTCCCTGTCTCAGTATTAGTTAACATTGTTTGCTGTTGGGCAAAATTATTCTTTGGTTCAACTTTAGACAGGTTTGGTGCTCATCTTGCATGCTGCAGTATCTGTGACAGGGCAAGGCTGCAATTCTTTTGTCCCTGACTCAGATCAGAGCTGGAGGGGGAGCATTTATGCTCTGGGGGAAACAGCAGAATGTAAAAACTATGTTTTGCTTCCTGAGTAACTTGCTTGAGTTGCTGTTGTGTAAATAAAATATATTTCTCAAATTACTTGTATTTATTTTGGACAGAAACAATGCTCTTTCTCTTTCTAGTGTACAAATTTATTTTCTATACTCGGGAAATCTTAACCAGAGGCTATTGAGAATTATTATATATGCTGCCCAGAGTATTTCTTTGGAGGAGATGAGTGGCTATATAAATTTGATAAATATTTTTTTAAACTCCAGTGATAACTGGTAAAAGTTTATATCAAAAACTAAATAAGAGAGATTTATCTTACAAAGACTCTAAGCATTTTGATAAGTCCAAAATACTTCTGGAATCTTTTTTTATGATCTTTTTAATAAAGACCAAAAGTTTGAAAAATAATCTGCTAGTAGCCTGCTTCACTATGCTATCTCTCACTGTTGGCTTGCATCTCCTAGAATCTTCAGCCAGCATAGAGGACAATAATGTTGTCTATGTTGAAGATACCAACATAGAATAATAGTATAAAAGCCAACCTTCAAAAAACTATATACAACATACATGCAAGAAGGGTATGAAATCTGGATTGCTCAGAATGGTTTCCCACATTTTATTCCTTGATTTCACGTAGTGACCCTGTGGTAACATTTTAGCATGATGCCTAACCTCAAGTTCTTTCCATGTAAGCAAACACATGCTGATGCTGACCCCAAAATAATAAAGCTGCCTTAAAGTCTCAGGTAATGCTCTGTAAACTATTATGTTTTAAGGGTAAGTGACACTAGCAGCGCTGGTAACATTTTTCATTCCATGCCAGTGGCAAATCAAGGAAAATCGCAATGCCGGTGATTTTTCTGCCTTGAGCTCCCGTTCCTCTAAAGTGCAGTGTCCTGACTTCTTGTTATGCCAGCTTCCCTGGCCAACCCTGCAAAGATGCCTTGCTGTTGAAGCAGCTCTTCAGGGCTGTCAAATTCTACAATCTTTCCTTCCTGAAGTACCATCACCCTAGAAGAGAAAGAGCAATATGAATTTGGGAACGTTTCAATACAGATAGTTCTCAAGTTACAGTAGTACGTTTAGTGACCGTTTGACGTTAGAACGGCACTGAAAAAAGGGACTTATCACCATTTTTCACATTTATTGCCATTGCAGCATCCCCATGGTCACATGATTTATATTTGGATGCTTGACAGCTGACTCACCTTTATGACGGTTGCAGTGTCCCTGGGTCATGTGATTCCCTTTTGCGACCTGACGACCAAAGTCAATGGGGAAGCCAGATTTGCTTAACAACCGTGTTACTAATTTAACAACTGCAGTGATTCACTTAATAAATGTGGCAAGAAAAGTTGTAAAATGGGGTAATATTCACTTAACAAATTTCTCACATAGCAACATAAAAGTTTGGGCTCAATTGTGGTCATACGTCGAGAACTACCTGTACTTGCATGGATCGCCTATTATATAATTTTGAAAGGGTGAACAGAGGAAAAGAGTTGATTAGATATTATCAATCCAATTTTAGATAGTATAGAAGTATAGATTTAGGAATCAAAATGATAAAAGGGAAACCAAGTGAATAGTGTAACAAGATTTAAGAGTGTTTTCTAACCCTCTATTTTTTGGAGTGCTCCACACAATCCTGTTGTGGCAGAACTTTCACCCCTGTAGTTTAATATTCTCTATCATGGATTCCTTTGCTGCCTCCTATGGCTATTCGGCATGGTCTTTTGGGTGCATGATAGAAATACTCCGTTCCCAGCTGTGTACCTTTTCGTTCACTGACACAGACACACACACATTAATGCAAATAATTACCTATGGCTGTCCATGATAGTGTGTAACCGATGGGCAATGGTGATTACGGTGCAGTTGGCAAATTCGCTTCGGATTGTCTCTTGGATCAAGTGATCAGTTTCCATATCTACAGCAGCTGTTGCTTCATCCAAAATCAAGATTTTGGATTTACGAAGCAGGGCTCGTGCCAGGCATACAAGCTGCCTCTGCCCCACACTGGAAGGTGGGAAGGAAGAGGGACACACAAATAAAAACTGATTATTGATGTTACTATCAAAATTAATGCAAATAATTGCAGGAAACTGAAATGAACATCAGTCCAGATAATACTCTCCATCAATCAAGCCAGGCTGTGAGACTCAATTAGAGAATAACGCCAAATAGGAGGTACTTGAATAGCTCAAGCACATATGGTATCTTAAGATGACACCAGCTCTTGGCCATTTTCACTAATTTCCTATACCTCAAGTTCTCTCCTCCTTCACTCACTGGAGAAGACACCCCTTCAGGTAGAGCTTGTACATAGGACTTCAGATGTGCCAATTCTAGAGCATGCCAGATGTCTTCATCTGAATACTGATCAAATGGATCCAGATTCATACGTAAGCTCCCCGAAAAGAGTATAGGGTCCTGAAAAAGTAGATACAAGGCACTTTAATCAAGGCTAGTTTGATTAAGAACTATGGCTAAAATAAATTGAGGTAAGAGAGTAGAAGCAGTTATAGATACAGTTTAATAGAGTTGGAAGGGAACTATCAGGTCTCATCTAGTCAAACCCCAGCCCAAGCAGATCCTATACCAGTTTTGACAGATGGCAGTCCAGTCTCTTCTTGAAAGCTTCCAGTGATGAAGCTCCCACAATTTCTGAAGGCAAGCTGTTCCATTGATTGATTGTTCTCACTGTTAGAAAATTTCTCCTCCTTTCCAGGTTGACTCTCTCCTTGTTCAGTTTCCATCCATTATTCCTTGTCTGGCCTTCAGGTGCTTTGGAAAATAGCTTGACCCCCTTCCTCTCTGTTATTTGAAATATTGGAACACTGCTATCATGTCTCCCCTGTTCCTTCTCTTCACTAGACTAGCCATGCCCAGTTCCTTCAACCGTTCATCGTACGTTTTAGCCTCCAGTCCCCTAATCATTTTGGTGGTGGTTGTCTGCACTCTTTCTTAGAATCTCAACATCTTTTTTATAGTGTAGTGACCAAAACTGGATGCAGTACTCTAGGTGTGGTCTTACTAAGGCTTTATAGAGTGCTTTCAAGAGTACCACCCTTGATCTTGATTGTATCTCTTTGTTAATGCCACTTACGATTGCAATGGCTTTTTTGGCTGCTGCCGCATACTGCTATTTAACTGGTTGTCCACTAAGACTCCCAAGATCCCTCTCACAGTTACTGCTATTAAGCCTGGTTTCACCTAGTATATATGTGTACTTTTGATTTTTCTTGCCTAAGTGTAAGATTTTACTTTTCTCTACATTGAATTTCATTTTGTTAGATAGGGCCCAGTGTTCACATTTGTATTTAACCATCTGAAATTGCTTTTCGCTACTATAATGGTATTGGGAATGACATTGGGAGAGAGAAGGAAGATCTGCAGGCGAGGCTATGGTCAGATAAGAGGCAGCTGAGCCTACCCAAAAAAAAAGGGTAAGTGACAAACATCTCAGAACTGACTCTCCCTAGTTCTTGGATTGTAAAGGTTCGAGAGTTAGTGTAACTTACTATAAAGATAGAGCTATTACTCTTAGGTTTGTTTCTTGTTTGGACTACCTTTCAAGGCTCACAACTACTGTACACCCAAGCAGATAATATACTTTATGTAGTAGCTGAACTAGCCCATTGTGTTATTCCTTTCATAATACATTATATCATCAGTTAACCAAATGGTGTGGGTTTACAGAACAAACTAATCTATCGCATAGACCAGGGGTGGGCAACTGTGGCCCTTTTATAACCTGTGGACTTCAACTCCCAGAATTCCTGAGGCAGCTTGGCTGTCTCAGGAATTCTGGGAGTTGAAGTCCACAGGTTGTAAAAGGGCCACAGTTGCCTACCCCTGGCATAGACACATCTCAGCTCTTTAACTGATAAGCCATGTTGTGTAAACCCAGCCTATATGTAGAAGAGGTAGCTATAGTATTAGCTACCTCTTTGAATAATTGAATTAAGTTGAATTGAATAATAAAATTAATAAGTTTCTTCAGCTCTTCAGCTGCCTTAACTCCTGGAATTCAAAAGAGTAGTTTAAATTGCCGAGATCCTCTGTCAGCACCTACTCCAAAGGAAGTAGTAACTGCAAGCTGGTAAAAAAAGAACACCTCCCTTATCCCTTTTTCCCTCATTACTGCAATGTGCAGATGGAGTTTGTTAGAGTATTCATGCAACCAACCGTGGGCCAGATATGATGGCAACGTGACACCGCAAGTTTGACACCCATGCTCTAGGGTTTCTTTTACCTGTGGGATGATAGTGAGTTTCTCACGTAGGTCATGAAGGCCAATTGTTGCTATATCAAGTCCATCGATTAAGATCTTTCCTCCAGCTGCTTCCAAGATGCGAAAGAGGCAATTTGTGAGAGAGGATTTTCCAGCTCCTGTTCGGCCCACCACACCAATCTGAGAAGGCAGAATTCCAGGAATTGGGTGTCTGATAAAGCTTTAATTTCTCTCTTCTTGTGGCCTGTTTCTGTGATCCAACTGTGTTTACATCGTCCATTCCTGCTATTGCCAAATAAGTCCATGACAGGTTGCTCAGTAACTGTTATTTTGCTTTCAGCAAAAAAGGTCATTCTTGATATCTGAGCAATTTAGCATAAATTAGAATATGGAATCAGGGGTGAAATCTACTTACCTTCCTTACTGGTTCGGAAGTGCATGCACCATGCACACAGACCCTCTACGCATGTGCAAAACCTTCTGCACATGCGCAGAGGATAAAAAACATATTACTTCCTTGTTAAAACCAGGAAGTAACTAAACCCGGGTGGGTGGGTAGAGCCTTGTGCCGCCATCGCTACTGGCAGGTGGCACCTGCCACAATCGCTACCGGATTGCCCAATCCGGTCCATTTCACCCCTGTATGGAAAGTAGGAAGGCCAAGTCTTTCCCTATTTTATCTCCACTTGATTTCACTCTTCTTTCTCCTGGACCATACTCATTCCTCAATAAAACCCTGAAAGCTCGATTGATGTCTTTTCCCAAGATATCTCACCTTCTCGGTACCCTTGATATCACAGCTGATCCCATCTAGAACTAGCTCTAGGTCTGGCCGATACCGAACCTTGTAGTCTATGAAAGTGATCTCTCCATTGTTGGGCCATTGAGAAGGTGGTCTCTTTGCTGTCACCCATGGTGCCTACACATGGGAAGATGACCATTAGAAGAACATGCTTAGAACAATTTCACACATCTCTTCATCTCACATATGTACACAAGTATATATCATTTGCACAGCTCCATTTTCTGTACCTCGTTTGCAATTTCTGTGTATTCATATAATCTCTCTATAGCCACAATGTTTGTCTCCAGCTCCGACGTCATTCGCACCAACCAGTTCAGAGTTTGAGTTATCTAAATAAATTAATGGAGGTATCACTATTGTCATTCTGCTTTTTCAATTCCCTCTCTGATCAAATAGTTACATTGAATATATTCCATTTGGATATTATTTATAGATCCCAACAAGATTGTCATTTCCATATTCACTTATTTTACTAGAAACATCATAGTTTCTTTTAAGGCTCCAGAGCAGGGGTGTCAAAATTGCGGCCCCGGGGCCAGATGCATCACCTGCTGGCTCCACCCCCGCCCAGTTTAGCAAAGGGGAAAAAAGTCCAGATATGCCACGTGAAGCCGCCATGATGTCATGAGTTTGACACCCCTGCTCCAGAGGAATAACTTCAACATTTTTGGGCAACGCAAAGTTGGGGAACTTGAAACTTTCCAAATGTTCTTGAACTAGAATTCTCAGCATTTTCACTATTCAGTATTTAGGTTAGATTGGGCTACTGGGATCTGGAGGACCTCAGTTGTATATGGTCTGAATTAGTTATTAAGTTTACAATAAAATATATTGTTTATTTCATTCTACTTTCTTCTCAACACAATAATTATGAACTGATTTATAAATCCACTGATTTCATCGAGAATGTATAATTTCTTATATATATAAATTTGATTTATATGCTGCCCTTCTCCGGAGACTCAGGGCGGCTTACAATGCGTTAAGCAATAGCCTTCATACTTTTGTATATATTCATACAAACTCAGCTTATTGCCCCCACAAACTGGATCCCTTGAGAATGTATAATTTCTAATATATGACTTTCACTGTCAGAATTAATCACATGGTTAATTGAGCAACACATTTAAAATTAATTTGCTTGATGTTTTTCTTATTGCTAGCAGTACTATATTACCACAATGGACTTGCAGTTAAAAACAGTGCCAGAAGCCCAGGATTAGAGGACTGCAGCCAGATAGATTTACAATCAGAACTGATACATCAGACATGTCAGTATACATACACAGCAAGCCCCCATTCAGCTATCTCTTTGTCTTAGAATATGAGTCTCCGTTACTCACATTCAGAGCCGAGGAGATGGAGAGTCCCACGATGCCACTGTTCAAGGAATCTTTAACAAAGACTGCTAGAAGTGCTGCAAAGAAAACTGTCAAATTCCCCACCAATTCTAGTCGCATAGCCAGCCACCTTTAGAAAGAGAGAGAGAATGGGAGTCTATGACATCTCATTAGCAATCTTTACTGCTTTATAAAGGAGAGATTGTTCCAGAATAACCCCAAATTAATCTCCTCTCACTGGCTTGCAACAGAAATGCCCCCTGTATACCTTCTCCTGACCTCCTAAATACCTGGTTCATACCACAGATAGTCCTCGACTTATAACAGTTCATTTAATGACTGTTCAAAGTTACAATGGCACTGAAAACAGTGACATGGCCATTTTTTCAAATGTATGACTGTCCCAGCAGCCCCATGGTCACATGATCAAAATTTGGCCGCTCAGTAATTGGTTCATATTTATGGCGGTTGCACTGTCCTGGGGTCATGTGATCCCTTTTTGCAACCTTCTGACGAGCAAAGTTAATGGGGAAGCTACAATCCCTTAACAACCGTGTTAAGGGACTCTAGCTTCTGTGACTTAACAACTGCAGTGATTCACTTTGTGGCCAGAAAGGTCTTAAATTGAACAAAACTCACTTAACAAACAACTCAGCAGCAAAATTTTTGCCTCAATTGTGGTCATAAGCCAAGGACTACCTACTGTATATATCAGTCAAACACTCAAGAGGAAAAGAAACTTACTTTTAAATTTCAGATTTATTATTCCTAAATAGCCAACAGAAAGTGTCTACTGTTTCAATCTTTGCAATAATATTAAAGCCAGTCTTCCCAATTTCATGTCTCCCTTGAATTCTGAGAATTCAAGAAGTTGGTCGAATTCATCAGGAAGAAACCAAACAGAGAAGTACTAACTTAGGTTCTCTCTAATGTGTATCCATAGTGTGTGACTGTAGTATTATTTATCCATTTATTACATATTATTTCTCCCTTCCACTGGTTACAGGGTTGTTGTTGTTGTTGTTGTTGTGGTTGTTGTTGTTATTTCTATTGTTTTACAAGTAATTTTTTACTCTACTCCACTCCAGTCCACTCAATTCTTTAGAAGGCTAACCTTAGGAGGATTATCTAATGATGCTACTTGAGGATGAATGGCCCACATTAGAGTAAAGGCCAGAAAGATGTACATATCAGATCATGCTCTCACACAGGCTAGAATATTGCAAAATGTCATATTATCTGGGGAAAATTCAGCAGTTGAGGATGGGAGACCAATTGTCTTTCATGATGGCAGTGGACAAAAAAAACCTGGCAACCTATATTATAGATTTGTATCTTCTACAGGAGAGACTTGCCTGTTGGAAACACCCCAAGAGTAAACAGACTTCTGATTCACATCCACAATCTTCTCATTGTGCTGCAGGAAGCGCTCCTGATGCCCAAAAGCCCTGATGACAGAGAGACCTGATACTGTCTCACCAAAATGGGAATAAATTGGAGACCGGGTGACAGAGTCCAAACGTCGTAGCTGGCGGGATGTAGCCACATAGAATTGCTAGGAAAAAAGAGATAACTCAGCAAGATCCATGAAACTATATTACGACACATCATATTGGAGTTTGTTTTTCTCAGTTTTAACTAACATAAAACAAAATTGTGGCATCCTATCATTTCGAGTGTACATTATTCTGGCACATAATTCTTGTATTTGAGCAAATTGTTTCTAATTAATGTTCTTAAAGCAAAGGTCTACTTCTCCACGATATAGATGTGTGGGTTTACATACAATTCACCTCATAGTCTGGCCATGTTCTTTTAACATGTTCTTTGCTATCTTATCACGGTCATAGCTACAGGGAAATACCATTTCAGAAATGAACAAAGCAAACACTGGGACAGATCTGCATTATGAGTGGAAAAGAGGACTATTCAATTTTAGGAATATGTGATTTAATTAATCTCTTGTTTTATATACCCAAGGTTCAAACAGTTTTTCAATCTATCGCATTTCCATTATCATCAAGACTCACCAGAAAATCCATAACAGTGTTAGGATTATTTTATAGAAAGATGTGCGTGGAGTCAACATTTTCTGACAGAGATCCAAAAGAGTCAAGTATACTTAAGAATATTAGAATGCAATATTATTGAGTATTGAGAGTACAATAAGATATTAAGTATTCCTGAATCTGCCTTCTTTTGAAACATACAGGACTTTCACTGTCTTTTCTTTCACATTCTACAAAGCATCACAGATTTGGATCTAAAGAGGCAGCAGCAGCTGTCTTTAGAAATGAACTTCTGAGTAAGAACTCTGAAGGTTTTATTGCAAGAATATGCACTCCCATCTCTATTGACAACTCACTAGAATGAAGTAGTACAGGATCCCCAAAGGCAGGATGACAATTGCAAAATAAGGCGTAGCTAAGCAAATTATCACTAGAGTACTGAGAATCATAAAGAAGCAGTTCATCCAGGAGCGAAGTGATATTGGTATAGTCTCATCCAGAGTGAAAATATCCTGTAAAAAAAAAGGTGAGAATAAAAATAAAACTAGTAAAATAAGAATACTCAGCAGAAGTCCCTGTATGAGGCAATCTAACAGTACTTTTATACCAAATTCAAAATGCCTGCCTTTATTCTAAACTTTTCATACTGTATGCCGTCTTTCCCATGATGCTTGGTGTTTAAAATAACTCTGTTGCAGTGGTGAGGATATCTCATAACTGTTCTTGGATTATAAAAAAATAATTTTCTGCATTCAAGGATTTCAATACAAAATGTTAATGGTAGTATTTGAGCATCAGTGATGGTTGATAAGCTTACAAGACGACTAACTTAAATTTCTTCCATGTAGAAGATACAGAAAATGCATCCATGACCAGTTTTCTGTTTATTAATGGCTTTATTCTTTTGTTTATTCACATGTGCAAAAATCCCATGTTCACATGTTAGCAAAGGTTGGCTAACTAAGTTATGGATGGTTCATTACTACACTGTCTGTAGTAGATGGAGCAACTGTGTGTGAAAACAGCGTAGCATGGTCCAAATTGGTCCAGAATGGAGAATATTAGAAACCCAGTATTTAAATGACTGAACAAAGAGTATGTGTGAAAGTATCAATATAATCAAGAATTAAATTCTTGACTGGTTATAGGGAATAGATCAAAGGAAGTAAGGCAAAATCTCTAGCCTAAGAGAAAAAATATCTAGGAAAGACTCTTTTGAAACACAGGAGGAAAGGTGAAGATTAGACCTCTGCAGAGGGTGAGTCCCAAAGCCTAAGGGCCTATTTGATTTGATCAGACAAGCACATGACTATGGAGAAGGCAGTCCTAAAGATAACTAAAGATAAAGATAACTAGGTAATAGCTATGAAGGACCTGGAAGGTAACAAGCGGCACCTTGCATCGTATCCAGAAGCCAACCAGCAACCGATGCAGCTCGTGAAGCAATGTAGTCACATAAGCATAATAGGAAACACCCATCAGCACTTGGCCACTCTATTTTCTACTAGCTGTAGTTTCCAAATACTTTTTGAGAACTCCATTACACAATCCAAATGACAGATGATTAGAGGATGACAGATTGTGAGCAGTTTTCTGATCCAGAAATTACTGTAATTAGCACACTAGAAATAGCTGTATTATAACTCTCCTGAACACAACTGCCACCTCCTTCTCAAGCAGGAGTTGCGTCCAGGAGGACCCCCAGATTCAAGCCCACTCCTCATGATTAGTACTTAGGCTGTATCAATTATAAGATCCTCGCAAAGCCAGAGTTTTGACCTTGGCAAATCTGTTCACGATACGACCAGTTGGTGTTGAATCAAAGAAACTCATAGGCACCCGCAGGATATTACTGAGGAGCTGTTCATGCAGGATCCGGGAAGCTCGGATACTCCCAAAGGAACAAAGAGCAATTGCAGTCAGCAGGAAGAGACCTAGAAGAAACACAAGCACTGTTCAGACCCCGATGCAGGTGGGGACGTTGATAAGGTACTCTGCATAAAACACATTTGACTTCTGTTACCTTTGTGTTGCATCTTGATGAATCATAAACATGCCACTCAATCCTCTGCTATGTTGTGTCAATTCATTCGGTTCTGACATACAGAATTCAAGCCTCCAAAAAGAATCTACCAAAATGTTTGTATAGCATAAATTATCAGACTGATGATGAGAGCTAGAGGGGCTTTTTATGCTGTTTATGATGATTCTCTGTCCCTCCAGAGACAGAATAAGATTTTTTTTCTCCAGTCTAGGGACGGGGTAAGGGAAGCAGATAATAGCAAGTGGTCTGACTTTGGGGAAACTTACTGTTGCTTCCACCCAGTGCTCCATAGATTCCAATACGCATATCACGTTGCGTGACCGGATAGGTCATATTCTGATAGCGTAGAGCATCACTCGTCCAGTCACTAAGCCAGAGGTTGAAACCAATGAAGGATGCAGCTTGTCCAATATAACCGATGAGGATGCTTATTGAGAGGCCCCAACCGATAGCACGTAAGTATCGCAGATATGTAAATAGCTTCACCTGCACAGCACAGCATTGTGATGAATCATACACTGCACAATTGTTTTGCACTTTCTAATGTCAGGTCCTGCAGACTCCTTACATTCCAGTAAATCTAGGTCTCACAAATATATTGACATGGATATAATAGAAGCAGCTTAGAACAGTGGTGGCGAACCTATGGCATGCGTGCCAGTGGTGGCACGCAGAGCCCTCTCTGTGGGCACACACACCATCACCTCAGCTCTGTTTTGAGTCTCTGCCAACATGCGCGGGTCTCCCACCAGCCAGCTGGTCTTCTGATCTCTGCCACGCATGCACTTGCACGGGTGCATACATGCATGGGCACACACACATGCACCCACGCCTTGCAGTTTGGGTGCGCACACACACTTTGAGCACTCAGTGCCTAAAAGGTTTGCCATCGCTGGCTTAAAGTATCACAACTAGAGACGGAGCTACTCTCAGGAAGGCTGTAGTGGAAATCCAAAAATTCTTATACTAGGCATCAGATAATGGCAAAAAAAAAGAGTACAAACAGACGCAAACAAGAATCGAGACCTCGAAACTAGAATGTCATCACACTTTCTTAGGGATAAAGCTGAATGTGTGGTCTGCCCTTGGGAAAAGCCTTGGTGGCACAGTGGCTAAAGTACTGTTAAAGTAAAGCCAACTGCCTGCAATTACTGCAAGTTCAAATCTCACCAGGCTCAAGGTTGACTCAGCCTTCCATCCTTTCGAGGTAGGTAAAATGAGGACCCGGATTGTGGGGGCAATAAGCTGACTTTGTGTAAAAAGAACACCACTTAGGAGGGGCCGAAAGCCCTACTAAGCAGGTATATACAAAAGTATGAGGGCTATTGCTTAACGCATTGTAAGCCGCCCTGAGTCTCCGGAGAAGGGCGGCATATAAATCGAACCAATAAATAAAAAATAAATAAATAAAAGCAATGCTGAAAACATGGGTTGGAATGGCTGCTGCTAGGCAAAACCAAAAGTCCTCCTAAAGCTAGTTTCAACCCATCCCCCAACCCCTTAATGGGACATACTGTTTTACAATCCTGGCTCTGCCAAGAAATCTGAGTGGGAACCAGTCAATTGGGGAACTTGCTGAGAAAAAGGCAGACTGACCAACATGGCCACACTATTGGACTGATATAATGGTGTCCACAATTGGCTACTTTAGCCCCAGCTTGGCCTTTTCAGGGCCATGCGGAAGACCATAGCCTGCTAGGTTAGCATACCTCTCACCCTCAGCCTGAGGAAATGGAAAATGATGTCCAGGTAACTGCAACAACTAATGGCAAGACATAAGGTCAGCTGCCAGGACCACAAGCCACAGTAAGCAGCCAATCTTGGCTTGATCCTGCCTGGAGCTTAGGAGCTGAGCTTGGTTGCTTAACAGCAGCGTTGCTTACAGTAAAGTTGGAACCTGGCTTGGAGCTTAGCAACAACTTTGCTATACAATTGTAGCCATATAAGGAGCATCCACCTTGAGGCAGCACATAATCTCCAATGAATGCAAGAATTTTTGAAGAGAGACAAGGACTATATTTCACTTTAATAACAATAAGGACTAAGGTCTAAAGCACTGAGTGAAAAGGAATTGTCTTGGGGCACATATAAATATATGTAATTTAATTAAGGTATATAATTATACTACATAATGTTAAAAGTTCACAATTTTGTGGAGCTGCATTATTAGCTGTCCAGGGCTGCATGTGGCCTGTGGCTCTAAAGGGTTATGTGGTTAAACCAATTCATATGCGCTAGGAGGATGGAGTTAGCCCTGCTCAGCCAATGCAACAGCTTTTCATTGAGGAAGCTGTGTGATCTAATAAGGTATTGTGTAAAGCTATCGTAGTGTGTCTAGTCATAGCAAAAAGAAACCCCCACAAAACTTTATTGATTCCTTCTCTAACCTCCATAAATAATCTCTATCTAGTTCTTTGAGAAGAGTGTAACATTCCCATGTCTTCATCTCTTACCTTGCCAGTTTCCATGGCTTCCTTATCAATCAATCTCTGTCCTTTAAACTCTGTCAATGTTTTCTTCTCATTCAAATGCCCTTGATAACCTTTCCTGATGGATATGTTACTGCTGGTACTGCGGCTAAAACAGAAATGTTAATGGTAAAAGGCAGAATTTCTAGAACTTGGCTGCTCTGGCACTATGTGCCTTGCTTTTTAAAAACATATCTGAAAAAGAAAAATCTTCCAAGGGTTCATAATATTTATGCAGTTTGCACCCTTGCCTAAAATAGCTCAGAAAGGAATCCAGTGATGAAATTCTAGGTTGGCTAATACTGTAGAAGTTCAGAGAAGCAGGTTGTTTGATGGCTCTTTCCCATTGGTTCTCCCAGCCAGTATAACCTAATGGAGTTGGTATGTTCAGAGTTCATTCAATTAAACAGTGCCATCTATCAGGACACATACCCTCCCTATTGCAGCACCTGCCCTCTGGAATGAGATCACCCATGGCTCCCACCCTGATGCCATCCTGGAATCTCTAAAAGAATATTCTCCCAAATTAGGTTAGATGGAGCCCCTTATTGGATGTTTTATACAGTACATGTTTTGTGTGTGTGTGCGTGTGTGTGT
The DNA here is from genome assembly GCF_059756535.1 of Pantherophis guttatus. Taxonomy (NCBI): domain Eukaryota; kingdom Metazoa; phylum Chordata; class Lepidosauria; order Squamata; family Colubridae; genus Pantherophis; species Pantherophis guttatus. The sequence goes on from NC_142068.1 coordinate 44,635,993, forward strand.
TTGTGTGTGTGTTCAGATTCCCATCCTTATTTATCTATTTTATATTGTGTTTTTATTTAGTTTTTGTTATATGGTGAGTTGCCAAGAGATAGGCTATGGGAAGGAAGGAAGGAAGGAAGGAAGGAAGGAAGGAAGGAAGGAAGGAAGGAAGGAAGGAAGGAAGGAAGGAAAACATTTTATTGTATAGATATAGAGAGACTATAACTCTCAGAATTCCTTGTCAGAATGTTGGAGATAATACAAACTGTAATATTGTATGGACGATCCTACTTCTTTGATTGTGTTCTTCAAATTCTACCTAGACCAAAAGCAAGGCATATATGCAAGGATAATAAAAGTGTTACGAAAGGAGGTGTTGAGAAATTGATTCCTAATGTTGTTGCGGTAATAATATAAGCTCAGAGAATGACATGAATAACCTTATTCCAAGTCTTGGATCTAGCTCCAAGAAATAAGTTACCACCATAAAGTTTTAATAGGATATATTGGGAATTAATATGGGAGAAAGTTGAGAGAATTATATTAATAGAATGTAATTAAGAAATCCTACTTTTCAAAAGGATTAATTGAATTTATTTTGGTCCTTAGCGGCATTTGATGTCTCATTGTGTATTTTACTTTTTTTTCTCTGTTTTATCTTGTTATTCAGCATGTTAGGATTAAGGTAGGAAAAATAAATACATATCCCATATATCTAGAAGATGCCCAGATTAGGGTAAACTACAATAAAACAAGCATGAAGACAATGATATACTGGGTATATTGGGGCTGAATGTCATTATTAGTTACTTCTGAGGCACAACACATTAGAAAGGAACAGTTTCTTGAAATTGCATACTTTGGAGAGTTGCCCACTGCTTCATCTGAGAACTTTTCCTTAGCCACAAACATTAGGGGAAGCCAGGCATTGCTCTGGTTATAGAAAGAGTTTTCATTTGCCTGAGATCCCTTTTCTATCCTTTCTATTTTTTGCTAGTGGATGTTTTGCAGTATGGTAAACAGTAGAACAAAGCTTTGTAAATTATGGTCTGTGGGTGACACAAACCAACATCAGGAGAACAAAGATAAAATGTAGGTTGCTGAGCTGTTTCCAGTGATGCTTCAATAATTTATGAAGAAAGCTAACCAAACCAGGATCAAGAGATATGCAAAAATCACAAAAGGGCAGGAAAAAAGAAGGGGAGAAAACAGTAACTGAAAAAAGGAGAAAAAAGCAAGTGGAAATAGGGAGACAGAAAGGGGATAAAGGAATAATGGGCTTGTAAAAGAACTGACCTGCGATTGAAAATTTTTTGTTGGACACTGGCCTCATTCTTCTGCGTAATGGTCACCACATCAGCTGGTACTTCTTCAGTTGCAAGTTCAGGATAATCATCCAGTTCCTGCTCTTCATCCATGCCTGCTAAAAATAACCAAGAGCATGGGATATTTAAATAAAAGGATGGAAACAACTCCCAGGTGAGCAAATCTGAAAATCATCATATTACATCTTATTGCCTTGATATGTGTTTTGTTATAGCTTCATCTTAATTAACTCATCTTAAAACGAAAGTAATTATAGATGCTATATGTTTAGTTATTGTTACTACCTTACCCATAGCTTCTTCTTCATGTGTATTATCCTGTTGATTGCCATATGTGTTGAGCAACTGAGCAAATGATCCACTATTTGCCAGTAAAGTGCTGTAGGAACCACGTTCCATCACAGTTCCAGCCTCTAATACGACAATATCATCAACTTGTGCAAGGAAGCTTAAGTTATGAGTCACTAGGATCCGTGTCTGTAGCACAAATAAGTGTAACAAATTCAAAGAATAATTTAACATTCCTAGTCATGCTATCCCGGATTTCGGTCATGTTAAATAAACAATGATTCTACGAAGTATTCAATGCCCTCAACTTTTTTTCCTCTTTTTTTCTTCTTGGACATTTTTTAAGATTTATAATAAAGTTTATTTATCTTAACAAATTTTATATGAATTTTCATATGAATAAATAGAAAGAAGTGGAAAAAAAGAAAATATAGGAAAACAGCAAAATAAAGCAGTTTCAAACACGAAAAGGGGGAAGCTATCATATCGCATATCCATCACATATCAAACAATACTAAAGCATATCTAAATTAAAGAAAATAAGTGTTAATTCCCTATTGTTACAAAGTATCATAAAATAAATGTCAAAGGAGCACATTTTCTGATTGATAATGTGCCACGAAGTCATTTTTAACTCCTAGCAATCACATAGATAGATTTTCTCCATGATGATGAAAAAGAGAAGATATTGTGTTATTTGTATATCAGTGGATAAAATTGTCTTTTCAAAAACAGATAAATTACATATCTCTTTAATTTTAACATGAGAAATAATACTATTTTTCCATTTCTCAAAACAATTCCCTAGCCCGATATAACCATGACTCCTCAAAAATAGAACATTATTGCCAATGCAGTTCTCAGATACTTAGTTCTTTTTATGATTAGATAAATGTTCTGCCCTTGGTCTCTTTACCCCTCCCTAATCCATAGTGCAAATTTACCTTATTCTGTAACAATCCTTCCGGCCCAAGCACTTTGTCAAAAATGTGCCTTCCTACATGGGCATCCACAGCTGAGAGGGGATCATCCAATAAGTATATATCCGCATTGCTGTATACAGCTCTAGCCAGGCTAACACGTTGTTTCTGACCTCCACTCAAGTTAATTCCCTATGAAAGAAAGAACACTGAACCTCTCTATGATCCATACCAGTGATATTGTTTGCACAATTCCAGGGTTACTGAAATCAAGGATGATTACACCATGCAGCCTAAAGGCTTTTGTTGGTGCAATTAGAAAGATGGAGTTAGCCACCATTCAATAGGCAAATAAGACTGGTTAGGGTGTGATAAATTCTCCTGATAAATCTGGCAGAAATTAAACTAATTAATATACCTTTCAGTACTTTTTTGATTACTGAGCTCAGTAATGATACCTTTTCTCCAATCTCAGTCAGGTCTCTTCCTGGAAGCAATTGTAGGTCAGGAAGCAAAGCACAGGCCTCCAGCACTTGTTGATATCGAGTCTCATCTAGGGGGGATCCAAAAAGGATGTTGTCTTTCAAAGTGGCATTTTGTATCCATGCTTGCTGAGGCACGTAGGCCATAGAGCCCTGAAGGAAATGGAAAAATTATATTCAGTTACTTAACATAGTAACTGGAAAGAACTATTGTCTTTTGTCAGCAGTTGGAAAAAGGAGGAGTGCAGGGGGAAATAAGTATTTGTTGAGTACTTAAGTCTGGCAGAGTCTGTGGTGGAGTAACTTTTTAAAAACAATCAGGGGAGGGATTGGATTGAATTCCTTCAACAATTCAGTCAAAGGCAACAATTCAGTTTTGAAAGTCCAGCTTTGTAGAAAATTTCTCTACAAGGGAATAAGTCGGCATAGAAACTCTCTAGTAGAACTATCTATTTACTGGGAATGGAACAGGATGTTCGTTTTATTCCTGTTTATAAACAGAAGTGAGCTTCCAAACAGTGACCTCGCTTCAGGATTCTATCAGAGTAATTTGTTCTATTTATTACATAGTCCATATTTAATTCAAGAAAAAAAGGTTTTCCTTCACCTGAATATTGATGTGTCCCTTGATGTTCTCCATCTCGCCCAACATGGCAGATATCAATGAAGATTTTCCTGATCCCACAGACCCCACTATGGCTACAAGGCTTCCATTAGCAATTTCCAAGGTTATGCTGTAGAGAAGAATGCCGTATAAACAGATGTGAAGTTAATGCCTGGAGGCAGTTTAAAAAATGGGTGTCAGTTCCTAGGCTAGAGTATAGTTTCCAGTAAAGCAGTGCCAGATGTCCTCTAAGAATAAGAGAATGTGTTTGTTTGTTTGTTTGTTTGTTTGTTTGTTTGTTTGTTTGTTGCCCAATTCAGTATGTCACTGGATAAAAAGAATCCCCATTCCACCCACAACCCAACCTGTGATCTATAAATTCTGGGATTTCAATTCCACAAGCTTTGCTGGCTGAGGAATTCTGGGAGTTGAAGTCCACAAGTCTTAAAGTTGCTAAGGTTGGAGAGCCCTGATTTATATGGTGACTTACTCTTTTACAGTGACATCAGAATCCTGGTCCCAGGCAAAAGAGGCTTCATGGAATTTCACAGCACAGGCTGGAAGAGAAAGAAAGGGCAATTTCAACCTTAAGGAGAGAGAACTACGCAGCCCAGACCCAGTACACAAACACACTTTGTACTTCTGCATATTTTCTCAAAAGCTTTGCCTGTTCTGACCACCCAAGCCTGAACCCTAAACGTAATTTACCAGGGATGGAATTATGCCATATAGCTGAAGTGTTCAGGTCTTCACTACCCAGGTACCGCTCTAGTCGGTCAGTAGATACTTTCACCTGTAAAATTTAAAGACAAAGTCAGGCATGACAGCTCCAGAGCCACCAGGCAGTCTTCTTGGATGCTTCCTAGAATCTACTTCATAGTTTTCAATATTCCAAGTCAGATTGAGGAATACCAGTCATATAGATGATTGAATTTAAATTTGTAATACCTTAACCTCTATACACATTCTAATGGAACCTCTTTGCCAATGGTACAAAATAAATATGGGAAAGAGATCGGCATTAATTCTCAAGTCAGGCTCCTTCTCCCCTAATGCAGGGGTAAAATCCAGCAGGTTCTAACAGGTTCTGGAGAATCGGTAGTGGAAATTTTGAATAGTTCAGAGAACTGGCAAATACCATCTCTGGCTGGCCCCAGAGTGGAGTGGGAATGGAGATTTTGCAATATCCTTCCCCTAGGAGGGGAGGGAATGGAGATTTTGCAGTATCCTTCCCCTGGAGTAGGGTGAGAATAGAGATTTTGCAATATCCTTCCTCTGTCACGCCCACCAAGCCACGCCCACAGAACCAGTAGGGAAAAAATTTGGATTTCACCCCTGCCCTGATGTATATATTCCTTGTAAGGCTGCTCACTTGCACCATGGAGGACAGTGTCAGTGGAAACATGCCAAGTGGGAAGCGCAGGATATTGAAGAGTGCTATAGAAGTAAAGGCCTTCTGTGCATCCAAGATGTTATTCTCATCCACCATCACATAGACAGCAAAGGTAGCTACAGAGACCTAGGTGAGAGAAGTGAGGAAAAAAGGAATTGAAAGTGGTTGAATTGGGGTTATTTAGTTTCTAAAGAACATCTTAAGAGGCTGGAGAAATGCCCACCAAGGAAAGACTACAAACCAGAGAGAGATTTAGAATATGAGGAGGAGCTGTGAATTTTTGCACTTTTCCTCCCATATAAACAATTCTGCTTTGTTTGGTTTTTTAAAAAAATTGCACATATTTTTGGTAAGCATTTGTAATGCATACATTTTTGTGCATACTTTTCCTAGTGTATACGTTATTTGCAAACAAATCTTTCTATAGAAAATGTCCATTCATATACAGTATTTCTATAATAATATCTGCATTAATATAGTTAAGACTTTTCTGTGATATACATTAATGCATATGTTGATTTTGGTAACTAGCTTTTAAGCTGTAAATTGCATTGCAGAAATCAGAAAAGTGCACATATTTTTTATGTTCGTATGTTCTGAGTCATCCTATATATTCAATAGATCCAGACTAGCATATTTATTTAAACAACTTAATAAAAGAATTTCCCTATCCATCTCTAACTTGTGCCAATTCTACACCAGATCAAGCCTTACCAGCAATAAACTATAATATAATATTATATAAACTATAATAGCTTCCTTCTCTAATTCATGTTTAAACATATATTGTTGGTTATTAAAATAGTTACTGTTAAAATAATGTAGTGTTCTCTAAAACAGCTAAAAATTAATCCTTTGCTAATTACTTCTAATTATAGTTAAGTTTCTGCTTGCACTTCAGACTCTTTAGTCTAAATCAGCCTTTCTCAATTTGACTCTCAACTGTCTTTGGCTATCAAACTCATTATTCATAGCTAGCATTGGCTTGAGAATGTATTTATTTTTATTAGGTTTATATGCCATTCCATTCATGTCTGACTGATTCCAATACTGATGGGGTTTCCAGAGAGCAACAAATATGGGAAGGTAAAATGTTGCTTTGTGAAGTAGACATACAGTTAACCTTCAGTCCTTGAGAATTTTTTTTAGTAGGATGGTCATGGATTTGCACTAAGTGCATCCAACTTTTGCAGTCTTCAATCCAAGCTCAGAGTGTAATAGTTTCTTTTAAGCTGATGTTTTAATTGAAGACATGCCATCTTCATAGTTTTGTCTTGGTTCTAAGCCAACAAACCTTTGGCTATCCCTCTTAATTAAAATTAGTCAAGACCATCTTTCCCTAGCCTGCTGTCCTGCACATGTGTTAAGACCAAAACCCTGAAAGACAAGGCCATGTGAGAAATTGCTAAGTTGCTGCAGGACTCATCCTCACTAACATCTATCAGTATGAACAGAATCAATTTGTCTTCATTTACTTGCTTTCCTCTTCTTAATGCCCCTCCTATTCTCTGGATTGTCTTACTAGAAAAGGTGCACAAGAGAAGACGAAGATGCCAATTGATTGTAAATGGAAAAAGCGCAGCAGCCCTTTCAGTTCCCAAGCCCGGATCTTTTCAACTTGCTTCTGAAATGAGAGCTCCCAAGCAAAGAACTTCAGGATCTGAAAGATACTCATCAACAGAAAAGAACATATGTAGCTCAGAGTTGAATCATGGAATCCTTGGTGCTCTCCGAGACTGGTTATTTGCTGGCAGATGTTTCATTATCTGACTAGGTAATATCATCAGTGCTAGTGATTGTGGGGGAAATTGAGGAAATCACATCTCCACCAACATTGGCAGGGCAAGCTATTGTATATAACAAACAAACCCCACACTTACTAGCACTGATGATGTTACCTAGTTGGGTAATGAAATGTCTGAAATCAAACAACCAAGCTCAGAAAGCACAAAAAACTCCAGATATTCATCAAATATGGGGCTCAGTCATACTGAGGTCTCTAACAATTCAAAATAAAAGAGATGGCTTCATTCCACCCTGCTTCCATTTTTAAGGTGGGCAATGCCCAGCCCATTGGACTAATATGTACATTGATAATACTCAAATAAAACATAGATACTGTCACATATTTGTTTCAGGATGGCATCTAAGAGGGACTTCAGGTAAATCACAGCTGCCATATAACTTGTCTAGTTAAACTGAGACATACAGTTCACAAATCTTAAGACATCCTTAAGTACTCTACTGCAAATTAGTAGTGCGGTTTTCTGCTGTTTTAGGCAGAACACACACAATACTTTGTTTAGCCCTTGAAACAGATTTTGAACATTTTTAAATTTCTCAATAACCCAATCCTAAAATTCCCATCCTATCCATTACAGCCTCAGATCACCCCACCCAAATACACACACACACACACACACACACACACACACACACACACACACAAACAACCTATGATCCCTTCAAAAGGTTGTTTACTCTGATTTATACCATGACTGGAAAAATCTACAACCTTGGCTTACTATGGCTTCAGGCTTTTTTCTTTGTCTCTCTCCACTTTGCCTTTGGCCCTATCCAGTGATGTTTATAGACCAGAGTACAAGTGAGGAAATATATATCCCAACAGGAAAAAGAATTCTACTTTAAACCCTAGTCTGACCAATACAAGGTATAGCAATAAAGCCCCACTGATGGCAATCAGTTTATTGCTCACCTTGATGCCATTAAGAATTTCATTCATTATTTTCATGCGCTCATCCTTGTGCTTCATATTTTTCACCTGATAAAATAAATGAAGTATATATCAAAACAGAAACACATAAAATATTTATTTATTTTATTTATTTCCAAAAATTTATATGCCGCCCTTCTCCCTAAGGACTCAGCGTGGCGAACACAGGTTAAGACATACAATAAAATGTTTTATAGATGGCATTTAGATCCCAAAAAGTTGTCATGTATGTACCCTAATGTTCAGCCAAAATGTTGGAGATGTGAATGTTTGGATGCTACGTATTATCATGTTTGGTGGACCTGTAGGAAAGTTAAGGCTTTTTGGATAAAAATTTGGTGGGTCATGCAGAATGTTTTGAAGAAAAAAATTCAATTTTCTCCACAACTGTTTTTATTGGGTATAGTTAAGGGTTTTACATTGGGTGAAACAAAATTGATATTGTATATGATTACAGCAGCAAGATTGTTGATAGGTAAATACTGGAAGAATGAAGCCTTGCCCACTATTGAGGAATGGACTTTGAAGATGGCCAGTTTTGCAGAGATGGCGAAGATTTCAGCATACTTAAAAGATTGTTCACAAGAGACTTATGAATGGGAATGGAAAAAGTGGATAGAATATGTTCAGAACAAATATCAAACTAGGAAGTATCAAATAGCTTTTACTTGAAAATAATGTATTAGAAATTTTTTAATGTAATGAAGATAAAAAGAGAAATTATAAGGGGGAGGGAGGGGTTCAAGTTTTATACAAGTTTTATACTAAGGGGGGTTTTGTATCGGATATGAGTATATTGTGTGGAAGTCTGGGGGGAGGGGAGGGTTAGGGAGGGTTAGGGAGGTTTGGAAGTTTGGGGTGGGTGGTGGGGGGGGGAAAAAGGGGAGAAAATGTAATTGTAAAACTTTTGTAATAATAAAAAAAAAAAGACATACAATAATAAAAGTAACGTAATTAAAAACCCAGTTAAAACATCAACAATAAAATAATAAAACCCAGGATCAGGGTCAATTAGATGTTTATGAGTACACCTCAACTGGTTGATTGGTTTTGTTTTGCCTTAGACCAACAGTTCTGAAATGCTTTGATCCAATCACTCCTCTCAAATCAATAAATAAACAAAACCACCTAGACTCTGTTACTTTACTCAAGCATCTCAGCAGCAGCAGTCCCAAACCAAATCCTTCACTGACAAACAACCAATTACAAATGCCCCATTACCCCCAGAGTAGGCCCCATATTACCACCTGTTTCAGAACCAATTCCTTAGATAATCAACGGGATTTGCTGCTGTTTCTGAAAGGAAAATGAGGGACTGCAGCTTTGTCGTACTGGGTATGTTGTAGAGCAATGGTGAAAATGGGTGTATCCTGGGTGAAAATGATGCTAATAGTAGTGTTGAGGATTATCAAGTAAAAATTATTATTTTATTATCATGGGATAATAAAAATGAAAGTGCAGGGCTAGGAATATTTGGTCTAGAATCACTGAAATGGAAGGGACCATTTAGAACAATGAGACAACTCTTCTGCTCACAGCAAAATCCATATTAAAGCATCCCAAATAAAATGGATGCCTCGTTTCCACTTGAACACATCCAGTAAAGAAAATTTGATCACTTCTCTTGGCAACTGATTCCACTGTCAAATCCTTTTTTAGGGAAGTTTTTTCTAATATCCAATTGAAATTTACTTTTCTGCACAGTTCAATTAATCTATTATATTATTCTAGGATCTTTTTCACATGAATTATTGCCAAGCCATGTACCCCATTTCATGTAGAACCTGTGCATTTGTCCAATGGTGGGATTCAAGTAATTTAACGAACGGTTCTCTGTCCTAATGATTTCTTCCAACAACCAGTTTGCCAAACTGCTCAAAAAGTTAACAACCGGTTCTCCCGAAGTGGTGTGAACTGGCTAAATCCCATCACTGCATTTGTCCCTGTTAAATTTCATTCTATTATTTTTAACCCATTTCTTAATCAGAACTTTCAGAACCTTTTGAATTCCATTTGTGTCTTCAAATGTATTTGGTATCCTTCCCAATTTTATTTCATCTGCTAGTTTGATAAACATTGCATTCATTTTATCACACCAATTGCTAATAAAAGAATAAAAGAACTAGTGACTTATAGTACCCTACAAATTTTTTCAATTTGATGAAGAGCAGTTGGTGTTTGAGCATGATTTTCCTAGCCATTCACTGAACTGTCATGACAGTCACCTCACTTTTAATCACTGTGCAAATCAGCATGTCATGGAGCACTTTGTGAAATGTATTACTGATGTCAAGTAACAATATTCCCTCAATCTATTCAAAAAATGAGATAAAATTAGTCTGGTAAAATTTGTACTAAAAAAATCTATGCTGAGTTCTGGCATTTATGATATTATTTCCAACATGCTTTACAGATAATCTCTTGGCAATCTTTTCTATAGTCTTTCTAAATATTAATTTCTCTAGGATTTATGAAACAATTCAGTTAGACATCAGCTGGGGCCTTCAATCTCCTAGGGTAAAAGTGGGGACAAGGAGGTTGTCCCAAAAACAAGTGACATGTATCACTTACTTTGGGGACAACCTTCATAACATTCAAAGTCTAGAGTGAAAGAAGGACAATTCTGAAACTTCAACTGTGAATTAGCAGTGATGACTCCAGGAATTGAAAAATACCTGAAAATACAGCCTTTATAAACTCTGGAATTGGGTTGGGGTGGGGAGCAATATGTTGTCTTGATTTTTTTTCCCTCCTCCAAGGCCATTCTCAGTCAATGTTGATCAAGAGTGGGAGATCTAGCTCCTGATACCTGCCTCCTGGGATCCCTTAAGTGTTGGTATTTTTTCTGTTCCTATTTAACATCTATATGAAACTGCTGGGGGAGTTCATCTGTCACCATGGGCTGAGGTAATATACTGATACTCAGCCCATGGTGAGCTAAGCAATTCTGTAACCATCCTCGCTTGGTGCTGGAGGCTGTTTGAGGTCTGTTGAGGTCTGGATGGGGAGCAACAGGTTTCCCTGGCAAAACGGAGTGGCTCTGGGTTAGGGACTCTTTGGCTCTTGGAGTGTCATGGATGGCATTGCATTGCCATAGGCTGATCCAATACATAATCTGGGTGTTCCCCTGGACTTGCAACTCCTGCTTCAGGTAGGAGTTGTAGCCAGGAGAGCCTTTGCACAACTTTGAGTTGTGCACCAGTTATTCCCATTCATGGGCCAAAGTGCCCTTCTTACAGTCACCTACGCTCTTGTCATCTCGTCTTGATTAATGTAATGGACTCTACATGGGACTGCCCTTAAAGAGTAACCAGAAGCTTCAATTAGTTCAAAAGTCAGCAGCCTGAACAGTTTGTATGAGCCTAGACATGCTCATGTGTCACCTCCTCTGCAGGAGCTTCACTGGCTGCCAATCTGCTTTCAGGTACAATTCAAGGTGCTTGTTATCACCTTTAAACCTCTACATGGCTTGGGGTCAGACTATTTGAAGTACTATCTCTCCTTTATTATATCCATCTGGTCCATCAGAACAGGAAGGCAGGGTTATGGGGCCCATCTATTAGGGACATACATCTGGTGGAACCATGAAAAAGGTCTTCTCAGTGGTGACCACTTCTTTATGGAATATCATTCCTCCTGAGGTAAGATTAGCCCCATCCTGTTACTTTTACAAAAGGCCATAAAAATGCAGTTTCATCACCAGGCCTGGGGACAATGAGTGTAGATAGAGCTGATTAACAGGCTGAATAAGTTGCTGCCACGGGAGATGGAGGTGGGAGGGGGAGTGATTATGGGGTTTTATTATATGGCAGATTTTTTCAATATTGTAAGCCATCCAAAGCTACCTATATGTGCATTGTGTCACTGTGTAAACTTGTTATATAAACAAACAAACAAACAAACAACACTTCTCCTTTTATCAGCATTGCTATCAGATTTGCTGTTTGTTTGCTTATTTTCCTTCAGTGTAACCAGCTACTTATCTCCAGATGGAAAGCCAAGGAACAGGTAAGCATCTTCATTTACTGTTCCTCCATCAGACTAGCACTGTTTTTTGAGCCAGAAAGCTGACTAAGCTAAATGCAGGGGTTAAAAAAAGAAGAGCTTCCTTGAGAGGCATTTCTCAAATGGGCTCTTGATGAAACATGGGCCTTCAGCAAATTCCAATTATGCTGACCCTTCATGACAATATCTGAAAAAGGAAACCTGTACTTACTTGAATATTCCTGGACTTAGCGACCAGCACAGCATTTAAAGGGATAAGTAGCACCATCACACCAATCCCAGCAAGCACTGAGGGTCCCAGCTCAGTCCATAGAAAGACAAGAGATATAATAATCTGCAGTGGAGATGACCACATCTGATGCATATAGAGTGTGAAATCCATGAAGCGCTGGGCATCTACTGACATCAGATTCACTGTCTCGCCCACTGTTGATTCCTTCCGTGTAACATTGGAGACTGTAAGTGCCTGAGAACAGAATCGGTTTTGAAACAGAATATTGTTCAAATGCATTAATCTGCATCCCGATGCTCTTTAAATTGCTTTGATCAAAACCCCAATTATCCCTAACCAAACAAGTCACTGGCCAGGAGAGCTGAGAATGAAGAGAAATTGAACCACAAAATATTTGAAGGTTACAAGGTTGGGGAAGACCATTCTAATATATTAGATAGGAGCAATATTTTATTCAGCTAACTCAAAGCAGAAGAGTGTGTGGGTGTGGGTGTGTGTACCGGTGTGTGGGTGGGTGTGTGTATGTATGTATGTATGTGTATACGTGTATACGTATATATGTATATGTATATGTATAAATCAATACATATAAATCAATATAAAGATCCAGAAGCATCAGATTTATGGCAGTGCTGAACGAACCCAACTTTTACACACAGACCCAATAAGAAGAAAGCATCCTATCAACACAGATTGGCCAGCATTAGGAAAATCGCCCACTATCAACAATTCAAGAGCCAACTGACCTTTTTGTAGATAGCAGCCATAAGAGAAGTGCGTAAATTCATTCCAACTTCAAAACACAGCTGGAAATACTGCTGTAGGCAGAGAGACTGCACCAACGCAGTCACAAAGAGCAGCACTGCGAACACAAAGCCCTGCCAAAGGTAGGCCTTTGGATCAGATACAAAGTTGATTATCATCCTATAAGAAAAGATAACCTGTACATCACCCCAAATGCCATATAGACTTTTAGAGACCATATACCAAGAACACTTCCTGCTGACTCTATCTATACCAGCTTGGTCCTTCATGGAGTCCTCAATCAGGTTTGTGCAATGCAAGCAATGAGTATCCCACATAGAACTGCACCCAGGAATATTTGGGGTTAAATGGCCCACAAGACTCCATCATCTGCCATTCTGCACTATGTATATCAATTCAGAAATAAGTTCCATTAAGCTCAGAGGGATCTGCGCCATTAATGCTGAAAATACACAGGAGCCAGCTTAATTTCTTCTGAGAATATGGTCTTGGGTAATAAAGTAGGCCAATCTTTTACAGTGATTGAGACCATACCTCAGTAGGTATTGGGGGGTAATGATTCAAAGTGGGTCAGATTACACCGCCCTGAGTCCTTCGGGAGAAGGGAGGTATAGAAATCTAATAAACTTGAAACTTGAAACTTGAATTACATCACATACATGAATGAAGGTGCAATTTAGTTTTTTCTTTTCTGACATTTAAAGAGGTTGGGTTGTTTGTTTTCTAAACCATATTAATTCTATTTCAGGCCTTACATTATAGTTTCTTTCTGTTTCCTGACTCAGAATGGTGAGAAATGAAACTCCTACAGACAGAAACACCACCATTCAGGGATCCAGAGATGTCTCAAGCGAGGCAAGATTGGTGGGTGAGTGAGTCACACTGGCAGGGGCCGCAAGGAGCCCTGTGGCCTTGGGCTGCTTACCTGTAACATACCCTACAAATAATTAAGTGGGATGGCAGATGCATTGTTAAACTGGGACAAACTTGTTTTCAGGTCCTAAACACAGATATGAGATATCCTGTGATATGGTCACTTATAAAACTATCCTAACAATTTTAAAGCAGAAATCTGGAATGAGATATTTATTTTGCAGGCTTACTTTAAGATCTATAACTGGCATTGGCAACTTTTAATCTTCAGTTAATCTAAAATTAACTGAAAACTGCAGTTAATTTTTTTTGGGGGGTGGGAGGGCTAAAGACTAAAATGGATTAAAGCCATAATATACATTGGAAAGGGCTAACTGCTGGATCAAGTTTTGTTTTATCTCCTCTTTATACCTATAGTACATCTATTTCAGGGATTACTCCATAATTTTCATGTGTTCTCTACCTCAAGGGAGGGGAAATCATAGCAAAGGGAGGATTCTGAGGATACTGAAAAATAGACTTAAGGGTTACTGATTGCCTTCTCCTTTCCACCTACTGTCAGAACAATTTAAGATATGATACATCCATGACAGTTCATATCCTAGGCGGAAAGAGAACATTGGGTCTGAATTTGGTGGCTTGGGATAGTGTTAGAAAGAGCTGGACAGCATATTACATACAATAGCAAAATGTAGAGAGCAAAAATATTGAAAAAGCAGAAGAGATATTGCAGAATAACATTTAGTCTCTGTCTACTGAATTTGACAATAGAAATAAAACAGCAATATGAATGAAGGCAAATATACATGTCCCAGGATAATGTTGTAGGATCCTATCTGGATTGGTCACTGGGGCCCAAGATTTAGTCTTCCAAGCTTTCAGACTCATGCTGGAGCCTACCCTCAGGGGACTTCTCTCTCAACCAGAATGTGTGGTCACCTCTAGTGACCAACCCAGATAGGATCCTGCAAAACAGCAACAGCAAAAAGATTTGTCTCAAAAATTATGGAAATGTTTAAAACATTTTTATTTTCTAATTTTTATCTAGTTTTTTGAACTGAATTTGACACAATCTTACACCATAAATTTGCTTGACTGCCATTCCAGTGTTTTGGGTTCATCCATCGGATCAGTGAGGTTTAAAATAAAACCTGAAATAAGGACTTACTTCAGCAGTAGTGGATTCACAAACAACAGACAATCATGTATCAACTTCAGTGCGACAGATTTCAGAAGCTTTCCAGCACAAGTTTGAAACAAAGCAACAATTAACCAGTGTTTAGCATGGTAATTTTTGGATTGTTCTCCAGCAGTCGCCATTTTCTTGGGCTTTTTCTCCTTCTCTTCCTAAATTCAAAGCAAAATTTGTTATCAAGCATCTGCTTATCTCAGTCTTCCAGTCAGACCACCCCTGATAAGAACCAATCTTACTGTCACCAGGTGTTCTAACACTGGGATACAGCAAATAGTGGAAAATTTCATGTCCTAAATTTCTCCCATTTCCATCATTGCTTTTTTCAGAAATAAAATGTAAGACTTCCTACAAAGTAGTAATATTTACCAGAACTAATGCATCTTGACTCTGGGCCTTGCTCAAGCCATTTGTAAGGTCAGTGCCTGCCAAACGCTGTTTCCTCTTCCGATGCCAATTCTCTAGTTTTCGTTGAGCCTTTCTGACTCCAGTCTTCATACTCTTCTCAAATGTGCAAAAAACCTGCTGTGTCTTCTCCGAATCCCTCAAATCCCAGAGGTCATCAATCTCTAATGGTTTCCGATATCCCTTGACCACCATACTGAAAAGTAAGCAAATTCCATCAGAGTGTGAAATCCAGACATCCTGCTTACTCTGTATAGCTTTAGCAATGAAATGTGAGGCACAAGGGATGTCAATCCTGAGCAATAATAAGAATCTATACCCTATTTCCATTTTGCTAAAGTTGACCATACAACTGCTAGGAAGTTTGAGAAATGTTGTACTGTTCTTTGCTCTTCACTGTAATCACAATATAGCCAATCAATGGAAACATCCATATTCACCCCTTTGTCCCTGCAACCATGGGTAACATTGCAATGACATGAACTGCCAGCATCTCAAGATTAAAATATAAATGCTACTGCCTATTGTTGTTGACACTCCCTTGTCTTTTTCCAAGTAGAACTGCATACCTGTGATACCAATGAAAAGTGATGGAACTCAAGAAAGAGGCTGTGATCTCTGGGTTCTGTGAAATAAAGGAGGCAGAACTGTCAAGGTTAAACATTTAGGAAACAAAGTGATGCAGTCTGATCTTCCAAACAAGAATTTCAGTCACTCTCACCCTACAATGCATGAGGTGGGTGCTATGGCAAACTGCAATTAATGCTCCTGTAGAACTGGTAGGTGGAAAGATTCCTATTTTACTGGGAAGCTGTCTAAAAGCAGGCATCCTTCTCTAGAATGCCCATAACTATTCCCTACCTTGACAATTACTCTGCAAATAGAAACATTTGACTAATGACTCTCACTTTCTTTGCATCTTCCTTCATTTCAGGAGCAATGTCAGAAATAACTGAAACAGATAATAAGAGGAGTTGAAGTCCATAGGACCCAAGGAAGAAGCTGAAACGTGGTACATCTGTAATGGAGCCCTGCAAGAGAGGAAAGCAAATGCGAATTATGAGTGGAAGTGCCAAAAAAAATAAATAAATTTGCCTTGACCTTCCCTGGTAACTAAGAACCTGGAAGAACCCTCCTATGTGTGGTTTCTTTTCACACAGATGATGTTCCCCAAATCTCTACCCCTGCAGCATCAAGTGCGCACGGTAAGAGAAGCTACAATTGATAGATGGCTAGCTAAACCGAATGTAGTAATTTTAATTATTTGCAGTGGAAACATGGCTAAAGGAAAAACTGCTACCAAGAGGCTTTATTACCCCATTTCTCCTTCTCTCTCTTTAGCTTCTCACCTGCACTGCTTGTCGGATAAGTGTCTGGAGCTGAAATACACCACTGATTAAAGAAAACATGAAGAAAAGGAAAAGAATCCCCGAATCTCTGCACACTGTGAAACGACAGCTATCATGGATCAGCAAAACAAGTATCTGCAGTGTAGAAAAAAGCAGAGAGATTATAAATCTAAATTGCCTTAAGTCCTTCAGAAGAAAATAGTGCCCCATAAAATTGTTCTATCAGGAGGACATGGAACTTATTAATGGAGAGCAGTTTGAAGATTAACTTCTTTATGTAACAAAATATACTCCATTGCGACAAGGTCAGCAGTACTTGCATTTAATAGAAATTGCAGGGAGGATAAAGCAAAGGGCAGAGTTGATGAAGTTAACGATGGGGAAAAAACTTTGTTCCTATTACTCTGTTTTCTTTTAAATATGTTCAGGGCAAACCCCAAAAATGTTATTTTATCTACTGTTGAAAATATGACAAAATAACAGAATAACAGAATTGGAAAGGAACTTGGAGGTCTTCTAGTCCAACCTCCTGCTCAAGTAGGAGACCTATACCATTTCAGACAAGTGGTTGTCCAATCTCTTTTTTAAAGCCTCCAGTGATGCAGCATCCACAACTTCTGAAGACAAGCCATTCCACTGATTAATTGTTCTAACTGTCAGGAAATTTCTCCTTATTTCTAGGTTGGTTTTCTCCTTGATTAGTTTCCATCCATTGATATATAAAAGTAGCATCTTCAAGCATCTTGAATGAAACCTGATATATCTGTTTTAAATCAGAGGTCTCTTTTTCTTAAACAACATAAAAGAAAATGACCAGACCCAAAAAGGTGATTGAGAAACTTACATGCAATACTTTGGGGGAAAGTCTTTGAATTTTCCCTCTTGTCCTTCCCTCTAATGCAATCCCCTCTAACCTCACCCCATTAGATGTGCTGAATCAACATTTCCATCATGAGTGGGGAACATTGACATAAAGAAAATCCACTCTCAAAACTTTTAATGAGTACTAGTCTAAAACAATAGAAATAGATTGGTGTTGAATTTATCAGTCTGGAGTCAGCAACGTGGAGAGAAAACTAAATAAAGAATGCTTTTGTCCTGATACAGAGTAAAACTATGGCAAGAAGTGACTCTCACCCAAGTGACGGAATAGAGTACAGGATTTGTGTACTGGACAGCAGGTCTTCCATTATTAAAGGTGGGCTCCTGTAGCTTCCCTGAGTCTTCAACAATGGTAAAAAACACTTCAGTTAATGCCATCAGTAAGAGCAGCAAAGTCAACACCTGATTAAAAGAAGAGAGAGTGAGATAAATTACTACTCATTGCTGCCTATTAGGTTTCAAAGGAACAAATTTCCAAAAAGTTTACAAAGCATCAAAGAGAAGAAACCACAAAATAAAGGAAAACTTAAAGATTGCAATGTATTGAGCTTGGTCCTTGCTAATGCAATGTTCCAGTAGCTGAAAACAAAATAGCAGTGGTTTGCAACTGACTGTAGATCTTATTTTATATTTTAAAACCCTCCTAGTCTAACCTACAGTTCTAAGAATTCATAGTGGTCCAGGAAAACCAGTACTAACTAGGTCCAACCCTGCATACCTTTTCTGAGATTAGCCAAAAATCTGCTAAATGGGACAAAGCTGAACAGCTGGTACAATCCAAAAAGTATATTATGACCCAATGGTTTTTCAAACAGTATCTCAATGTGTCTTGAGTACTGGAGAGTTAATCAGTGTATCTGTATAACACATTCCATAATTGCTCCCACAAAAACTCCAGCTTGGTTGGAGATGCATGAGAGTAAGTTCACTAACATCCTCAACAGTCTTATCTATTAAATATATAGAAATGCTGGTCAACAACTATCCAACATGAAACCTGGTTGGAGAAAACTAACCCAAGACTTGGTGTATCTATACATCAAACTAAGCTACAATGTGATTTTATCTGGTTGTGCCTTAACATTGTATGAAACCAGCCACTTAGGCTTTAGTCAATCAGTTGGTCTGTTTTGTTTCAACTATAAATTATAACTAATAATACAAAGCCTAGGTAGGGTGGTAGTCAAACATAATTAAAATAAAACTTAAACATCTTAATACAGCAACTGTGTAAATATGTACTTATTTATTGACTCTGAGCAGTTCACAATATATCAAATCATAAAAACCCAACACAAAATAAAGCAAAATGGGATCCACAAAAATACATCAATCAAGAGGCTTAATCTATTTTAACCCAAGGTCTGGGACAACTAGGTCTTCAAAGCTTTATGGAACGCCAACAGAGTAGGAATCATACAAATCTCATACCAGAGAATAGGTACTCCCACAACAGAGAAGGTACTGTATACTTCTTGTATTCCAATAGATGGCAATGTTTGATGCAGAAGACTCTGAATTGCACTAATTCTGCTGGCACATGCCAGCCAGGCAGAAGCTATGAGAGATAGCAGTCCTCAAATAAACTGGCCCTATGCCATTTAAGGCTTTTTAGGGGATGACTAGAACATTGAATCACATCTAAAAACATAGTGGCAACCAGTGCAGATTGTGAAATAGAGGTGTCACACACCACTGCCTGCACTGCTACCTTATGGACTAATAGAAGCCTCTGAATGGTTTTCAAGGGACGCTCCATAGAAGAACATTGCAGTAGTGAGGTGATTATGGTATGAGTGACTGTCTGAAGGGTCTCCCAACAAGGAAGGAGGCTAACAGGCACACCAGATGTAGCAATGTAGAAACAGAGCAGAACAGAAACTTTCAGTTTAGTAGATATTGAAGTAAAGCTTGTCAACTTCCACAATACTGTCTTCTTAGCTAAACTAATCTATCTATATACTATTAAAACAGGCATGTCTGTCTGTCTGGGTGTAACCTTTAATTACAGAAATAGTGCACCATAGGGCAACAAGGTACCTCAAATCTGCTAATTTACAGAATGCATCCAAAATCCAGAACACATGATTCTCATGGAATTGAAATTTGGCAATAATACAAAATGTCATAAAACATTTCCTGTGGTCAGTTCCTGATGTTTAACTATGCTATACATTTCAATATAAGCTATTTTCAAAGCAGATACATCTCTGAATATCGCTCTGAATTTTTAAGAACTTTTCCAATTAAGGCATTACATTAAAAGCTCTGTAATTGTTGAAAACATTGAGGAATCTGGTAAGGAAGCTATCTCTGAAATGATGATCCAACAAGTCAGGGGTTCTTTAGTTAAATATTACATTTTATGGAAATCAGGCTGAATATTACATATATTACATTACATATACATATATTACATACAAATATAATAATATGGGAAGTTAGTTGAATTCATACGTAGCTTTTTAAGACCAGGATTTGAGATGCTTTACTCAAAGAAATCTTTCTAAAGCCACACAAAATAACACTGCCCTTTGAAATGCATTTAATAAAGTTGAAGTTGAATATGAGTGTAATACAGCCAATTCTTAGAAAGGCAGTTCTTTGGCTTCAGTTTTAAGAAATGTCATTGGTTGTTAGTGTCAGAATATTGCCTGCATATGATGCACCAGAGACTAGAAGGGGTTAAGTCTTTACAGATATCACATGTGACTATATCAGCCAATGAACTCTTTTATTGGACTCTTACCCAGAAACCACTTGGACATCTTCCCTGTTTTTTTTTCTCTCTCATCTATGTCTCAGCAAGACAACACCTGAACTTATCTCTCCTCTTAACATCTGAGTCATACAGTTAGGGTAAAAGATGGAACAGGACACCCTGTTCGTTATTGTATGCATGTATATATTTTGTAAATAATAAAACAACTTTTTGAACCTGAAGCTGTATTGACCAAATAACTTCCTCATAGAACCAAATGAGCACGACCATAAATATATATCTGACAGTTAGGAACAGCAATTTTTAAAATCCCATGCAACTTTTGCTTTTGGCTACTTTCTTGCAATTTCATCAGACATAGCTAAGCAATCAACTGCTTAATGCACTATATAATTAAGCCTTCATTGGGTTTTTTTCTTAAAAAAACACTCAAAAATAGGTAACTAATAGCTGTATTCCATAACAATCAAGATAGTTACAAAACTAAATTAAGTTCATCCATAGAACAAGACATTTCAATAGTACATTCATTTTAGTACTTTTGGGAAAAATAAACACTTAATATTAATTAGCAAATCAAAGAATACTGATTTACAGAAAACTCTAGATCTATCATTTCTGGATATTTTTTATTGTTCTTCTTACTCTTTTTTTAAAGCTACATTTAGATCTAAATTTCACAATCACATACACCCACCCACAGATACAGTAGTACATCAGTTAACTATATAGAACATGGACATATTCTAAAACAAGAACAATAATTTCATGCTATATAATATGAACACAATATAAGGTTAAGGAGAGATATAACATTTTAAGTGATCAACTGGAATTTTTTCACATCACTATCACCTTATCTATTTCAAGGAAATGATGGTACTCTTTAAATTGAGTACCCTTCTACTGTTTGACAAACTCTGGAAAAGGACTTTCTCTCCCACCTGCTTTATGAGATACAGCTTGGTGACTGATGATTTCTTCAGCTTAGATTTGCACATGGGAAGAAGCTTCCATGGGCCAAAGAGCCAAAGGAAGCCCAGAGGGATCCAGACAAGAACTGTCTGTTCAAAGCAAAGTGGCAGATCGGCATCGTCGTTGTCCAGGAAAGAGGAATTCTGGGGTAACGAGAAACAAAAGAAATTTATGCTGAGGCTCAGTTTAAAATGGATTGTTAAAATATAAAAAGTCTGTCTCTCACACTTCTTCCCAAGGTTCCATTATGTCTTTGCTCTGCCAATAAATACAGCAACCACTGCAGTTTAAATGTTGTTGATCATATAAGTCAATAACAATATGGTATATCTCAAGGATTTACGACTACTTATCAATGCAAGTAGATAAATACTACTTGCATTGTTATCCATTCCCTACATCTTTTCATTATTTTTCATTCGTTCACATCCTCTTTCATTTGTCCTATATATAAAACAGCATGACTGAATTGTAATTAAGTTCATTTTAGAAGATAGCACTGGAAAACACTTTTTAAAGAGTTTGTACTTTTCTACACATAGTGTTTCCCATTTTACCACCTTTCGTGTCTTGGTGAGTAAGTGAATCACGGCAGCAGTTTAGTAACACTTTAAGTGAACCTGGCTTCACTTTGCATGTCAGAAGGTCGCAATCACATGACCCTGGGACAGTGCAAACACCACATGCCAAGCATCTGAATTTTGATCACGTGACCATGGGTATGCTGCAATGGTCATAAATGTGAAAAGCAGCCATAAATCACTTTTTTCAGTGCTGCTGTAAGGTCACTGTAGTGTACATCTAGTACACTAAATCCAGTACATCTAGTACACCAAATCCAGTGTAAATCCAGTCATAGACATTTCAATTCAAGGCGTTTACTCCATTCACAGATCTATTTTAATTTATGATTTCACATAATTTGGCCTCTTCAGTAAAGCCAAATTATAATCAACCATAATGAAGAAGAATGGACATTTGTTTACTCATCTGGAAAGAGCCTTGATAGTACAGTGGTCTACGCACCCTGTTATTAACACAGCTGCCTGCAATTTACTGCTGGTTCGAATCTCTCCAAGGCTCAAGGTTGACTCAGCCTTCCATCCTTTCTAAGGTAGGTGAAATGAGGACCCAGTTTGTGGGGGCAATAAGCTGACTTTGTATAAATATACAAAAGTATGAAGGCTATTGCTTAACGCATTGTAAGCCGCCCTGAGCCTCCGGAGAAGGGCGGCATATAAATCAAATTAAAAATAAATAATAATTTAAAAAAAACCTGAATTGGATCCTGAAAGGAGCTCTAAGGACAATGCTGACCTGACAGTTTTGCCCCAACCTCTTCATTTTAGACAAGGAAGCTACAAGATGTTGTCAATTTCATGCTTAGGCTTCTGTTCTGCAGAAGCTTAATGCAGAGCAGTTATTTTTAATTCTTAATTCTCAACATATCTGAGTTAACCGAACTGAAGATGAACAATCTCGAATAATTTTCAAACTGTTTTTGAGCAGCTGGAAAGGGATGACAATGATGGTGTGAAAGTGCTGTATTATGGAAATCAACCCTCAGATGTTCAATATTGGTCTCTCTCTCTCTCTCCCTCTCTTTCTGTGTCATAAACATTTAGGTTTTTCCTCTGCTGAGCCTTGGAACACTTGGCTATGCTTTCCAATTCTATATTGTAAATGTGTATTGGTGGTTCCTCTTGAGTATCTATCATGGGATATCTTGGCCTCTTGTCCCAACTGGAAACAATATAAATGCCATGTTATATGAGATGTTTACCATGTGTGCATCTCAAGGTTTTCACTCTTGCCTAGGGAAATATTGGAGGACAAACATTTTTTATTTTTTTCCTTAAAAGGCATGATGGCATGTAAACGGGCAGAAGGTAGCAGCATTTGCTATAGCCAGTAGCAATCCAAAAGCAACGACACTCCTCCATAAACTGAATTGGGAAATTCTATCAAACCATTTTCTAAATCAGTAACTAAGGCAAAATCTCTACTAGAGTTTATAGGATTGTGACTCTGGGAATACTTTGCTTTATATTTTGATTATTTTAAGGAGGATAATTTTTATCCAAGCGCAATGTTCCTTAAAAATAATGAAAATATAAAACATTCAAAATAAAGACATCTTCAAAATAAACTGGGAACTTAATAATTTTCTTTCTTTCAAACATATGTATATGTGTATGTGTATGTGTATGTGTATGTATGTATGTGTATATATATCTCAATGTTGTCTTCCTTAGCAATGAAAATTTTGGGTTCAACTGTGGTTGTAAGTCAAGAACTATCTGTGTATCTAGCTATGTCTTAAAAATACTGGGGGAGGGGGGTTTATATAGCGGTAGCTTTATGCCACTCCCAGTGCAGTAAATCAGAAAAGATTTTTTGTTACTTAGTCTGGACTTGTAAAATCAAACTACTGTATAAATCAGGGCGATTACAAAATACAGCAGAAGTGTTCTCTTCCCAAAATTCATAAAACTAAGATTTACATGAGACAATTAGAATTATTCATTCATTTATATATGCTACCTAAATCACAAAAGTAAGTCAGAGAGGCTTACATAATAATCACGTGATATATCACTTCAGAATTTAAAAGGAAAGCAACATATCTAAACACTGACCCAATCAAAAACTATTTAGGAAACTAGCACATTTTGGACAAAGTTAAGCAAAATGTCCTTTTCTGACATGCTTTCTTTACAAGAGTGGTTTTTTTTTATGGAATCAGTCAATCATCCAACCTGTATTACTGCTCACATAGATCATCCATTTTCTTTGTCTTTGTGAAATAAAAAGAATGTTAATTTTAATAAAAGTCTAAAGAATTTCTCTTCTTTAGAATGAATGTATTTATAAATGGTTGTTATAATGTGCATTGAAAACAATGTAAACGTTTTCCTATAGCTAAGTTCTGAAGTCCCACCAATAAGACACTGTAAATTAAAACCAGTAAAGTCAATGTTTCAAAATGGATATACAGAGAGTTTGTATTGCCTCAATAGCAATCTTATTTGTGCATATTTGCTGTATGTATAAATCAGTAACTGTCCCAACTCACAAATTAAATTGCTTTACCGTTATCAAACATCTTCTCACAATTCATGACAATTATATTTAGTGTCATCCTGACTAAGATTTACTTACCCAGAAAACTTATCTAGAAAACACTTACCCAGAAAACAGAACCACAAAAATGATCCAAAGTTGCTGCTGCCATGGCAAATGGTCTCTCCTCCAGCTGTTATCAAACTATTCTGTCTAACCCAGGAAGCCAGGGCAAAAGTCCCAAGTGTTCAACAAAGCAGTATTAGGAACCTGATAAAATACTATTAATCTTTAACCCTATAATCCATCTCAGGAACTGTGGAGAAGAGCTGGCTGGCATTTTCCTAAGACTTGAGAGTTACAAAATTAATGGATCTGAGTAGAGAGTAACAATGTCCTGGATGACATTCTCAAAATATATGATAAAATTTTAAAAGTCCTTCTTCTCCAGGAAGGGAAATATACATGGAGAGAGTTCTTTTAGCAAATTAGTTCTGCACTGGGAATCCAGTTTGGAGAAGATTATGTCTTCAAGTCAGTTTTGACTCTTGTTGATGGCCTAAAAAAGTTCAGTTTTTTTGGAAAAAAATTTGGAAATAGTTTGCCATTTCCATTGCCCTAAGGCTGAGAAAAAGTGACTGGCTCACAGTGACCTACCTGAATTTGAGCCTAAGGCAGGACTAGAATCATGGTCTCCCAGTTTCTATCCTGGCATCTTAATTACTACACCGAACTCTTTCCCTACTCACTCTCTTCCCCAATTTATTTCTAGCCAGCAATGGTGACACTAATTTCAAAAAACATTAGAAAACACTGAAAAAACTGAACACAGTGAAAAGGCTTTTTTCATATGCTGTAAATGACTAAACCCAGAGCAAACGATTATTTAATTCTAAGGAAAGTGTTTGGTGCGCACAGGATGGAGGATTTATATCCCTTGGTTAATTAAATATCAACATATTTTTGAAAAATGTCTATTGTAGACTGGCATTCGGTTTGAGGGTGAGACGCAATCAGTAACTAGCTGTCCTGTGGGGTGTTATAATTCCTTTGAGAATTTTCTAAAAATGCAAAGTCATTGCACTGAGATATTCCTTTCCTCGGGTCTTCTATTTGAAGGGAAGGGAAAGAGTTAATTTTATGCAGCAAACAGTCCACCACCTTCTTTTACAGTGCGTGACTTGCACAATATAACATTTGGCTCAAAGTCTCCTGAACTCTTGCAACATTGGTTAAATGAAAACACAATTATTTATTGAACTTTTCTGACTTTGTTTTACTCCATGTATTCTTGCACTACTTTAATACTTCCACATGCAGTTTGTTTGAAGTGTTTTATACATTATGCTATGACATTGGTATTTGGCCATCTGTACAAGCTTACAGTTCGTTTCTAAATCCAACTGATAAAATGATATTAATGGGATGTGCATATGAAGCTAATGGACAAAAATCAATAAACCTTCAGAATAAAAAAAAAATGTCCAGTCCTATTTAAAATTCAACAGGACTTGAGACCAGGTTATTTGACAGGACAATCTCCTATATTAGTGATACAATCATTGCATCAAACCCTCTTTCCGTTTCCTTACTTCTCTAAATCAGTCAAATCTAGTGGCAAGAAAATGGTAAGTGCTCAGTGGTAAATCTTCCCTTATGGAATGTTCTTCCTAGACTTCTTTGCTTGGCATACATTGTGGTCTTTACAGCAGCAAGAGAAGCTGTTTTTGTTTTCTTGAACATTTCATTCCAGTCCACCACCACTTTAACTTACTTTTATTTTCTGAAATATTTCTATATTATGTGTAAACAATATAGGTAGCTCTTGAATTATGCTCAGTCATTCACAGAATGTTCCAAATTATGAGTACTGAACAAAGAGACTTACAACCTTGAAGTTCCAGCTGTTGCAGTTCCCCACGGTCACATGTACAAGATTTGGGTGCTAGGAAACCAGTTTCCACTTATGACCGGTTGCAGCATCCCACAGTCACATGCTTGCTATTGCAGACCTTCTCTGTCAATTTCCTACAAGCAAGTCAATGGGGAAGCCAGCAGGGAAGGACCCAAGCCACTTGGGTAATTCTCCCCCTCACCCAGCCTTTCTTCACTCACATGCACTACAACCTTCTTCCCCCTTTTCTCGCTCTCGTTCAATGCCCTTGTTCTCCAGCTTCCTGCACTCATGCACACATAGGAACTCACTAATGCCCTCCTTCCTCAGCCTCCCTGCACTCATTCAGGCACGCACTCACCAGCACCCTTCTTTCCTGGCTTCCTTGTGTATGTACACATACACACGCACGCACACGCACATACAAATTGCTCTCCTCCCCTTGGCCTCTCTGCACTTGCACTCATGCACTTCCACAGCCTCCCTGAACTCATACTGCACTGAACTCACACCAGCCCTCCCACAACTTGCCCACAGCCTCCCCAGGCCTCCCCCACACCAGAGGCACCTTTGCTCCTTCTCTTGGACTCCCTCCACTTTCCACTTAATGGTCTGCATGTTTTGGGGTTATATGACAACTAGGCCTGCCTGGGTGATGTCATCACACTTTATGAATGCCTCACTCTGTGACAGCAATCCCAATCCCAATTACCACCCTAACACAGGGACTACCTACTTGTACAGCTATTGGAAGGTTTATCCTGGTAACTAACAATTCAAGGAAAAATAGAAGGAAACTTTGCAAAAAAAAAAAAGTTTGCACTCTTCCCAGAGTCATGTTTGAATAGCATTACTAACTCCTATTAATTTCTTCATCATTTGTGACAGATGAAATCAATGTGCCTAAGTTTGGATATGGCAAAGCTTGCACTGCTAACTCTTGCCTTACTGATCCTTTGTTATACTTCCCAAAGGATGGTACACAGTTAAAACCCCTACCAACTTTTTCTTTCTTGTCTTATGTGAAAGGATCCAATTTGTGGAAACATCTAAGCCCTTTAAATTGTCACAACCTGGAATCAATTACAAGGTATTGCACCATTTTCCCATGCTGTTCTTGCTTTTTTAGCCACCCATTATCTAAATGAAAAGAATTACCTCTCACTAAATTCCATTTCATCCTGCTAATGCTAAATTCCATTTTAGTCCTGCATTCCACAGAAACAGAGGCCTGAATTTTCATCCAAGTGAACTAAGAAGGGAAGCATAATATACTCACCTCTCTTGCCTGCCTGGAATAAATACCAAAGTCCCTACCCAAGTTGGACAAAACACATGGCATGAAGAAGGGCTACAGGGATGAAAATCAGCTTCATCATTTATTTGAAAAGTAAAAGTCTAAACGAGTTTCACCCAGTGATGAATGCCTCTTTAGCTAGTATCACGTCTCGCTAGAGTTTGCTCCTCACAGACAAATGATGTCACACTATTTAGTGAAAAGACTGCTTGAACGAAGACTAGGGAGTGGGAAGAAGAGAAAAACACACATCGGCATCTTCTTTAGACTGATCCAAATACTACTGAAATGTCTACACTTAAGGAACAGGGAAGTCAGGGGATAGTAGGTCTTCCTGTCCCGTATCCTCTTCTTTTTCTACAGGACGTTCTTTGCAATGGCATTCAGGGTCCTCACTTTAGTCACATCTGCCACCATGCTAGAATGCTCAGGTGTAGAGAGGGAGGTTCCCATCTTAACACTGGAGTTTCTAAAAGAAAAGGAACAAGTCTTTAAATATTATCTAAAAAGTAATCCTCGGGATACAATCAATTAACAGCTGTTTGAAGTTATAACATCCCCTCCAAAGCTACATATGACCCCCTTTTGCCCTTACAACTGACCATAGGTTATGTATTATCAGGGGTGAAATGCTCCCGGTTCGGACCGGCTAGGGCGAGTCGGTAGCGATGACAACGGGCAGTTCAGAGAACCGGTAGCAAAAATCCCTTCCCCCACAGCCTCCAGCTTGCTTACCTTCGCTCTTCGCTGGTTGCAACGCCTGCCTTGCTTCGCTTTCTGTAATCCCTGCAATCCATTGCATCAGCAAGCAACTGAATCTCCCTGCCTGCAATCAAGCTCATCGGTGAGCAGCTCTATCTAGCTGCCTGCTTGCCTGTAAGTTTTTTTCCCCTTTGGGAGCTTTAAAAAAAATAGCTAATTGGGGGTTTTTTTAGTTGTTCTTTTTTTAGACCTAGCCATTTAAAGTTTAGGAAGTTTTAAATTTAGCTGCTTTTATATAAATATAAAAATAAAAATAAAAAAAAATAAAATATTTGTGCAGCTTTCTGTGATATTGTGTGTTTCTGTAGTGTTTCACTCTAACTACACACACCCACAAAATCTCACAAAGATTGTATGTGGAATTTTGTCTGTATAAAGTGTGAACGTTGGTTTTTTGGGCTTTTTGTGGCTGTGTAAGGTTCCTGCTTGTTGCAGGGGCCATTTTGGGTGTAACACAGCTGCTTTTACATTGTGGGTGAGCCAGTTGGGTTGTGTTGTGTTGTGTTGTGTTGTGTTGTGTTGTGTGTGTGTAAAGTGTGAACGTTGGTTTTTTGGGCTTTTTGTGGCTGTGTGAGCTTCCTGCTTGTTGCACGGGCCATTTTGGGTGTAACACAGCTGCTTTTACATTGTGGGTGAGCCAGTTGTGTTGTGTTGTGTGTGTGTAAAGTGTGAAAGTTGGTTTTTTGGGCTTTTTGTCGCTGTGTGAGGTTCCTGCTAGTTGCAGGGACCATTTTGGGTCTAGCACAGCTGCTTTTACATTGTGGGTGAGCCAGTTGTGTTGTGTTGTGTTGTGTGTGTGTAAAGTGTGAATGTTGGTTTTTTGGGCTTTTTGTGGCTGTGTGAGGTTCCTGCTAGTTGCAGGGGCCATTTTGGGTCTAGCACAGCTGCTTTTACATTGTGGGTGAGCCAGTTGTGTTGTGTTGTGTTGTGTGTGTGTAAAGTGTGAACGTTGGTTTTTTGGGCTTTTTGTGGCTGTGTGAGGTTTCTGCTTGTTGCAGGGGCCATTTTGGGTGTAGCACAGCTGATTTTACATTGTGGGTGAGCCTGTTGTGTTGTGTGTGTGTGTAAAGTGTGAAAGTTGGTTGAGTTGTGTTTTGTAGGTTAAAAAAGGGCAAAGAAGTGACATCGACTTGGCCCCACCCACCTGACCACCAAGCCACGCCCACCCAGTCACCTGACCACCAAGCCACACCCACTAATTAAGCCACGCCCACAGAACCGGTAGCGAAAATGTTTAGATTTCACTCCTGTGTATTATCTGTAATTCAGTACCAATTTAATATAAGCATCCCCCCCACTGGGACCCTGCAGCATCTGGACCTGTTCTCCACTTGGGGGCAGAACAAAATGGCAGCTGCAGGACAAACCACTCTGGCTACTGTAACAATCCCTGCGATGCCCTGTGCTCCACTTAACGACCTGCATGTTCATTTAACACCTGCACTGGGGGGAACAGGGTTGAGGTTTAATTAAGTGAGATTCTTCACTTAACAGCAATCACAATATAGGCCATAATGGGCAGATCTTCATTAGGGTCGTATCTCAAGGACCACCTGAACCCAGAAAAAAAATCAGGAAAAGAACAACTTCAAACCTATTCTTATTTGGTCAATGCATGGCATTTATCAGAACACCCACTGTTGTCACTTTACTGAAATACCAAAATGCCAATGGCTGCTTCAGTAGCCTGACAACTTCCTTATTACAGCTAAGAAGTTAGGAACTAGATATGAATCTTATTGCAATGCAGCCAGTGCTTTTATTCAGTTTACAAACTGTAAAGTTACATTAAGTAATACAAACAAGATTAAGGCAAGGAAGAACTTGTCCTATTACCTGAACTTCATGCCTGAGTTTTTGGCTGAGCGAGCCGAGCAGTGAAACTCAGAAGCACCAGAACCTTCTAAAATTCTTTGTAGGTTTCTCTCTGTTATGCCTCCCCCTGTCGGAGATAATCCACCTCTGAGTCACAAATGAGAAGTTAAGCGTAAGTGTTCACAAAACAAAGCCAATTTTCTCTAGATATTAGAGGGAATCTCTGCTCTGAATCTGGGATTATTTCTCAAAAACACTTTAGCTTTTAATGTCAACTGTTAGCGAACTTGCATCTCTTCAGCAAGTAAATCTGCTAGATAGTATTCCTCTTCAAGGACCAATCGCTGTTGTTTTTCCTTGATGGTATAGATCAGGTGTCAGCAACCTGCGGCTCCAGAGCCGTATGCAGCTCTTTGGGTCCTCTGCTGTGGCTCCCTGTCGGGTGATCCCACCACTGGCTGGCTCCCCCCCTTGCCCTCCCCTCCCAGTCACTCTTCACCTGGCCTGAGAAGGTAAGGGCGATGGCAGGTGATGGAGAAGCAGCCAGGGCAGAGACAGAGATACAGAGAGAGGGGGAGAGAGAGAGACATAGAGAAATACAGAGAGAGAGGGGGAGAGAGAGATGTCAAAAGGGGTTTGTGTTCCCGGTGTTTTCCCGGTGTTTTTTAACAACTGGTTCTCTGCCCTAATGACCAGCTGGGTAGGCATGGCTGGGGGAGGGCCATGTGAGTGGTGGAAGTAAGTGACATCGAGTTGACCACGCCCACCCAGGTTTTGTGGCTCCTGGTGTTTTCTTTTCTGTGGGAAATAGGTCCAAATGGCTCTTTGAGTGTTTAAGGTTGCAGACCCCTAGTATCGATAGAGTAGAATAGTAATACTAATGCTAGCAAAGTTTAGAGAGGGGATAGAAATGAAGTCCAGTAAACTCTCATCCAAAAACTAACATAGTCCTTATCAATACATTCTTGAACTTTACCCTATATCAGCTAATGGCACTCATAACAAACTTACCTGGTACAATAATAATCCTGCCCTTTGCCTATAAAGAAAAAAAAAGGATTAGTAACCTTACTTGTAACAAAAAATATAACTCACATAGAATCTTCAGATATCAGACTGACAGCTAGCTGACATTTTCTCTATTCTGAATTGTCAGGGAAAAAAGGATAAATTATCAACAGAATTACAAAATGGGAGAAATGGAAGCTCACCTGTTCTATCAGTCGCTTAATCAAGGGCAGCCCCTCCAGGGCAGAGCTGTCACAACCACTAGTTAGCACCCGTTCAAAACCTATGGATATCAGTGTTTCCATGGCTGTTACAGGATCACACACCATGTCAAAAGCTGCAGGGGAATTAAAACTCTCCTGGTTAAGACTAAATACAATTGATAAAATGTTATTTTAGGTAAGTTTTTAATTTCAAATAGTGTCAATCTTAGTTCTAGAATAAGAAATACAAGATTAGCAAATAACAGTTAACACATATACTGGGAAAGGGGAAAACATAAGAGTAAAATATAATATTTTATAAAATTCAAAAGACAGAGGTGGGCCTGCTCTCCTGAATTTTATTACTACATTAGCTGTTTGTCATGGATTATCAAATGGATAACATTCCTGAGCAGCATGACATCAATATAAGACAATGACATTTAAGAGATGATACACAACTCTGCCCATAATTGCAAAAATAAATATATAACTAATGTACAGTTTTGTGATGGTTTCCAATTATTTCCTAGAAAGTCTGGTTTTATATAGTCATGATTTAAGCATTGAAATAATTAATTTTAAATTTTATAACAAACATAACCTTTCTGGTTTTTTATTGATATTTTATTTTTTATTTTTATTTTAAGTACTCATTTATTTTATTCCTTAAATGTTTTGATTTTTTTAATGTTCAAAAGAAAAAAAGCTGCATTGGAACAAATCAGTCTGTAGGAAAAATATCTACCAATAAGAAAAGTCTAACCATTCATGCCAGGGGTGGGTTCTACTTACCTTTACTACCGGTTTGCAATGGGGCCGCACATGCGTGCTTGCTTTGCTAGCGCGCGCGCTCTTCTGCATATGCTCAGAAGCATTTAGATGATGTCGGGATTGGTGGGCAGAGCCTCCCGCTGGTTTTACTACTGGTTCTATAGAACCGGTACAAACCGGGGGCAACCCACCACTGATTCATGCAATATAAATATTTTTGTAATAAATAAAAAGCAGGATATTAATCATGAGTCTGGATCTCCAAGTAAGGCCGAATTCCCTAGGCGGAAGCAGTGACACCTCAGACCACATTCTCACAAAGCCAACTGATATGTCACAGTGTCTGGGCCTGCATTTTTCCAATTCCCTTTTTAAGCTATAAAACTCACCTCTGTGGAAGGTGACTGGCAAAGGGCGAGCAGCAGCTGCAAAGGAAAGAGCTCTAATCAGTAACATTCTCATGCTGAGGTGAAAACATATATTTTTCTTACAAAAGACTTTTCATAAAAAGGCAGCTTGTATAATAGTTCAGCCATCTTGCTACCTTGAGACTATTTCTACAATCTGTATCAGCTTCTAATCTTGTCCACCAAGATATCTTTTCAAAGTTTTTTCTACCTTTTGTATATGAAATCCCTTACAACAATTATGTTCGTGTACCTACTGAAAAGCAATCTTAGAATCAAAGAAGCATCTATGAGTGAGAGGGGCAATCTCTAAATTTGATATATAAATTAAATAAATAAATATTTCTATTCTTCTCCATAGACTACATGTCAATAAATCATTCACAGAATTAAATGAATATTTGTTTTAATGCTTTAAGTGTCTTTGGAACCAAATACCTGAAGGACTGTCTCTTACGGTAGATACACTAATTTTTTTAACACAAAGAAAAGGCCTTTTTTTTGTATCAATCCAATTTTGTGACATTCTCCCTAAAGAATTGCTAGATTATTTTACTATATTTTACTGTATGACTATATTTTCATTTCAAATATTTTACTAGTTTATCAAATATAAAATAACAGAAGTATCAAGAAAAATGAAAATAAGGGGAAAGGGGGAAGAAAGAAAAGTGTAGAATAAGGGGGAAAAGAAAAAAAAACCCATTGACTTCCGATTCTTTTTGGTGCAGTAGAAAAACCTCAACTTTTTACTCTTATATAATAATATATACTTGCTGTATGACTATATCTTTAGTGTTGGATCAAAACAATTTTATTTGTCCATACATTGTAACTAACTGCCTTGCCTTTGCTACATTGTTCATACGCTTTCAGTTTTACAGCTAAAATTATATTTACTTTTATTTGCACTATATGGTGTACTATATGGAGTACCATATGGAGTATATCTGTCACTTTGAACTTCCTTTCTCTATAAATCTGTAGAACCCATTCTGATGCAGAACTGTCTAGAAATTATGAACATAAAATTAAATGAAAAGGCTTCATTAAAGATGCTGAAAGCTGCTAGCTGAAAAGTCTTTAAGGGTTATGAGTGATTGGAAAATATATACTATTTCTTTTTCTCTGAAAACATGAGCTCTTGGATTAAAAAAAACAAAAAACACAACTATATGATTCATCTTATATGAGAAAGAACTAAAAAATTGGCCAATTCTAATAATAACGCACAATACCCCTAGATGAACGGGAAGCAGTTATTGTAACTTTCCTATAATCATACTTCAATGATACATCCATCTCAATTCAGAAGAATGAGCCTGCTTCTCCCAAGCAATAAGGTACAGGGATCGTAACACCTACCTATAAGACACTATTGGGGGGTTTTCTATCTGAGATTTGGATTTACTAAAGTTATGTTCACAGAAATCAAATAAATCTTAAGGAAAGCAAGACTCTAACCAAGCAGTTCTGTGCAGAGTTCTGTGTCTACATAGCCATCCTCAGTTAAAGCTCCAAATACCAGCCCATCTGCTCCATACTGCTTGGCAAATTGGATATCAGCTTTCATCACCTCTGTTTCCCGATCAGAGTAGAGGAAATCCCCACCACGGGGGCGGATCATTACAAATATGGGGATTCTTGTGCATTGCTTCACTACTTGCAAAATACCTATAAGCAATAAAAGAGATAAGACACATCAGTTAAAAGCTGAGATAGCACATGAATATGACATGACAGTAAACTGCACTATAACAAAAGATAATGATACCAACCCAAAAAAACTAGTTCCTCAATTCTGCTTCCTGTAGCAATAATCCAAAAGAAAAAAAAAGTTCTTACCTTTTCCTGAAGAGGTTGGGAAGTAAAAGGGATGTTGAAGAAGTGCATATGAACAAAAATGAAAAGGTCTTAACCTGCTTCTAAAAAGGAAAACATGGCTAATGCCATAACATTCTGGTTTCAATTAGAAAAAGAATTATCTTCCTTTTTATCTGAGTGTTGGAATGCTGTAGATCACGGGTGTCAAACTCGCAGCGTCACTTTGCTGTCATGTGATGTTTTGCGACGTTTTTCCCATTTGCAGAGCTGGGGTGCACATGGCCTGCGTATGACACATCCGGCCCATGGGCAGCCAGTTTGACACCCCTACTGTAGACCAAGAACTAGCTTACAACATTTTATAGCACTATTCAGTTCTCATCACTGTAAAGGCTGAGAGGCTGGATTCAGCTTGTCAACTCACCAATACTTGGTGTAGTTCCACCCTCCATCAGATTGGCACATAATTCAAGGCGACCAGCACCTGCAAAGATACAGATACTGGTATACTATTTGAAAGCAGATGTTAGAAACAATAATTTTTTTGCTGTAACAGAAATGTTTCTGGGCATTCCTGAAAGTTCATTTACAAGGAAAGAGCTTATTTAATGTCCTCATTTGGACTTTTAAGTAGTAATAAATATGAAAAAGTGAATATGCATTCCACATGATTTGCTGAGGGACTGATTAAAGTAAAACAACACAAACTCTCTAAAACAGCTGTATATGAATTATCTATTCATATAAATTTGCACCTTGCCTGTGTCAGAGCACACAAAAGAATTGGATATTAAAAGGAATACATAGGTTTATACTTTGTAACATTACACATCTTGCTTTTCCCTCCAAAATAATTTATAAAATGGCTTCATAACGCTTTTTGCAATAGCCTATGTCCCCCAGAAGTAGGTCTCCCAGTATCTTCAACTTCTATTTTATGGAATTACCTCCTCTTTCAGCGTTAATGGCAGATTCCACTGAATCAACACATACTTCCATGAGAAAGCCATTGGCCATTCCTTGAAGAGAAACACAAAGCAGAAGTTATGGGGCAACTGGACTCTGCCCTTGAGAAAAGGATAAGACTATTTATGAAAAAGGTGAAAATATATCTCAAACTGTAGCTCTCACTCAGTTTCTTCTGCATGATTAACCCAAATATATCTGAACTCAAAACTCAGAAGGTTCCTAGATTTCCATTTACTAGTTAAATTCTGTCTATGCTACTATAAAAAACACTCTCTGAAAAACATAGCTAGGAATTATTAGTGAAAAGCTAAAACTTTAACAGAAGACTCGATATTACCACCTCCATATTACTTTTGAAAGTAATGAATGAATATAAACTTCTGAAGACAATATATTAGCACATTTATGCATTACATACAATAATTAAGGTAATTAAATAAAGGTAATGCCAAAGATTTTCCTAAAGCACAAAAAAAGAAAATTAAGATGAGAGCATAAAGGGAGAGGCAACAGCAATAATAATTTTGTTTATTAAAGATCCAATTTTTTCTCCATGTAAAAAGATTCTACTATAGTACAATGAGCAAAAACTGACTTGGCTTTTTGGTATTTTTGATATTTTGGCTGTTAAATAGGAATTACAAAGTTGAGGAAAGATCTGGCATCCACAAAAGTGATGAATATAGCATCCTAGGCGAATGCAGAAAAAATTTAGGCACATAAAGACTGACCTGTGATTGCTAATAAGTAACACAATTTTTCTATGATCAACTTTTTGACTATAAGACAAAATACTCACATGAGTTTGGTAACTCTAACTACTCTAACTTCTTGTGTAGATTATTACCACATATGTTTAGTCCAAAGCAAATCTTTCAACCTATAAAGTATTCAATAACTTAGTGAAACATACTTATGCTTATTTTACAACTGTTCTTATACTTAGAATACTAGAATCCCATGTTCATTTGAAATAGTGCCAGTTAATTGCACTGTTGGCATTGTATTAATGGTTTATATTATTTTACACAAGTGTTATGCATGCTTTACATTATGAAAAAACAAAAATAACTTAGGAGCTATATGGGCAAACACTTAGCCTGAACTAAATATAACTTGATAAAACCTTATTGTAACTGTATTATTTTAACAGAAGGGAAAACTGGAAACCAATTTATTTATTCATCAGAAAAATAGTGAAAGTCTTCACTAGCTGTATGTTTTCTCACTAAAAGTAGCAGATTTGGGAGGATGGTTTTTAGATCTTCCATGATGAGGGAAGAAACGGCTAACTCCATCACTTTACAGCACATGTGCTGATGCCAATTTGTGTGTGTCAATACACACCCACTTCCAAGATCTAAAAAGTTTGCCAGGAAGAGTCACCCTAATAATCTCTTCTCTGTTTTGCTCTTCCACATCTGAGGATCGTTTCAAACGGATTAATATTCCCAGTGCAATCCTACACATGTAAATCCCAAGCCTAGCAGAACTTGCTCAGAGTTGCGTGCGTACCTGGGATCAAAAACCCACTGAATTCAGTGTGTGAACTTAGGTCTTAAGGCGAGAGGTCTTCAAACTTGGCAGCTTTAAGACTTGTGGACTTCAACTCCCAGAATTCTCCAGCCAGCTATGCTGGCTGGAGAATTCTGGGAGTTGAAGTCCACAAGTCTTAAAGCTGCCAAGTTTGAAGACCTCTCGCCTTAAGCAGACACACAAAGGAGTATTCTAATAAAAACCCCATCAGCCCCCTTATCTGCGGCGCCTTTTCCCGTTTAGTTTTCTGGAGCGGATGCAGCTAAGAGCAGCGAGCCAAACCCAGGCAGAAGTGGGGCCCCAGCGAAACCTCCCCACTGCATGATTTGCTTCTTTCGAAGCTATTCTGGACCTATTAAAGGTGGGGTGGGTGCGCGCGGACTTAAAGGTATTGCGTTCAAACTCCGCCTTCCCAAGCCTCATGATCCCTTCCGGCTCCCGTTCTTAATTTCGCCTCCACCCACTCACCCTCGCACCCTCCCACCGGGCCTCGTTTCCGGTCCCATTTCCTCATTTTACGTCAGTCACGGGGGGGGTGGGGAGCTCCGCCGGAGGTGGCTTTAAGGTTGACGGGACTGCTGGGAAAGGGAGAAGGCCACGCCCCCAGCTCTCACCTTTCTTGACCTTGAACGCGGGAAGCGCCGTGCCAACCATCACGTGATCCCATGGAACTTGCCGCACTTCGTTTCCGGGGGAAGTCGTCTTACTTCCGGTTAGAGGAAAGCTGTTTCCGCGCGGTAACTTGGAGCGATGCTCTTACGGACGGTACTACTAGGAGGTCCTCGATTTTTGCTGGCATCCCGTCAAGGAAATTCTTCTGGCCAGGTACCTGCACAATAGAGTATGATTTCCTGATCTCTAAAGTTAGGGCTATCACATCTGGGCTGCAAACATTATTTAACAAAAATTAAATAATAAAGCGAATTTTATTATTTTATTCTGTCCTGCAATTTCATGGCCATACGGAGTCTTACACCCACGTACACACAAAACCTATAACATACGAAGTGACTTGGGATCACGTTTCTATGATAATCAGGGTGACCTACCGTGTAATATATCATCCATGTAAGTATATCAAGCAAGTATTGCTTGCTGTCACAGTTCGTGTACTTCTGTTTCCCAGAAAAATAGTCTCAATTTACTCTTAACACATCCTTTAAAATGGAACCTGCACTTTCCACATTGCTGGGTTTTTAATGTAAAAAAAGAGAAAAGGGTTTATTTCAGCAAACCAAAACATGGAAATTCCCTTGTTTATTTAAAGCATTTATGTCATTGAAACATATGCCATAAATATGCATATATAAATATATAAATATGCATATATATGTGTGTGTGTGTGTGTGTGTATATATATATATATATGCATATAAATATGTATATATAAATATGCATAATTATGCCATAAAGCATTGAAACCCGCTTCTTAGATAGCAAAATTAAGATAAAATCTGGTCTTAATTTTTGGCCAAAAAAGAGTGCTACATGGATCTGAAATGAAATAGGAATGTGGTGAGGGGAGTTTACCAGTTTTTAACGTATTCTAATTCCTGGCTGTGATAAGAATAGGATGCTTAGAAAACTTGGTTAACATTAACATCTCCAAAATAAGATGGTTTTGCTGATCTGCCTTACAGTATAATGTAAAGGCTTGACCATCCAGTTAAGGGGCAGATAATGTAAAATGTTTGACTCATAACCATTCATTTAGCAACTGTTAAAAATTATATCAGCACTACAAGGAGAGAGTCATGGTTGATCCTCACACTTATTACTGTTGCAGCATCCCCACAGTCGCATGATAAAAATCTGTGTGCTTTGCCACCAACATGTATTTATGTTGCAACATCCTGATCATGATCACTATTTGCAACCTTCCCAGCTGGCTTCCAACAGTCAATGGGGGAAGCCAAATTCATTTAATGGCCATATGATTCACTTAACAACTGGATTCATTTAACAGTCATGGCAAAAAGGTTGTAAAATTGGGTGCAACTCACTTAATATCCATCTTGCTTAGAAACAGAAATTCTGATCCCAGTTGTGGTTGTAAGTTGAGGACTACCTGTACTATATATGTAACTCACGATTGAATTGTTGGGTTTTGTTGTTCGCTGAATTTGCTTTTCTTCTTGCAGACATTTAATTACAAGGCAACCTTATCAGTACCTCGTAACTAAGCATCTGCAAGAAGCAAGCTCAAAGGACAAGAATCCAGAATAAGCTGATAGAGATGGTAGTTCCTTACTATTGGCTTCTATTGGCTTCTTTTCTCTTTGAGGTACTTATGAATGTGGTCATCTCCAGAGGGAAAAATTGATGATACACATGCCCTGGCTTGCGTACATGATCAGATATTAGGATACAATGATATACGTTTTACAGTTCATGATGACATTATTGTACATGTGTTGCTATTTGCCATCATTGTTTGCTGTGGATGTTACTGTTTCCTAGAACAGTAACATCCACAGCAAACTGACTTCTACAATAAAAATATAAAAAGTTGTACTAAGTTTTGTGGTCAAATCAGTTGACATTCTAATGTATCATTTTCTATTAGAACTCTTGTGAATGTGTTTTTTCTTGTGCTTTTTAAAAGCACAATCGCTTCTCCTTTAAGTACATCTTAAGTCAGTATTTTTCAACCTTGGCAACGAAGATGTGTGGACTTCCACTTCCAGAATTCTCCAGCCAGCATTCCCGGATGGGGAATTCTGGGAGTTGAAGTCCACACATCGTCACGCTGCCAAGGTTGAGAAACACTGACTTAAGTGATATATTGAAAGCCACTTTGGTATAGTGGTTAGGCTAGAAACTGGGAGACTGTGAGTTCCACTCCCACCATGGGCACAAAGTCATCTGGGTAACCTTGGGCAGGTCATTAATCTCTCAGC
The DNA here is from genome assembly GCF_059756535.1 of Pantherophis guttatus. Lineage (NCBI taxonomy): Eukaryota > Metazoa > Chordata > Lepidosauria > Squamata > Colubridae > Pantherophis > Pantherophis guttatus. Next base: position 44,675,570 of record NC_142068.1, read on the forward strand.
CCTAGGAAGGAAAAATGTTGCCAAGAAAACTGCAGGGAATCTATCCAGCCCATTTTCAAGAATCAGACATAACTGAACAGAAGAAAGAAAATGATATACAAAAAACATTTTTTTATTAAAAAGTGCACCTTTCCAATGGTTGTGGTTCCTTTTTTATTAACAGTTATCTCCTCAGTCCAGTCCAGTAGTAAAAATATTTAATACTGTACCGTACCAAGTATTTATATACTTACTGGAATAGTTAATTAGTGTCTTATCACCTTCTTTGTCTTTAGCAATGTCTCAGGTGGTGGCAGCTCCTGCAGAAACGGACACAACACAGTGCAGTTTCAGAAGCAGCTTCACATTCCAGAGTGGCAGCACCACCTGTCCCCAATGTTGTGAAAGACCGAATAGTAGGACGTTGGCTCCTAATCTGCAGCGGTACTGTGGCTGGAGCTGTGGTACTTGGTGGCATAACCAGGTGAGGAAAGTTACTTTCTCATCCTCAGCTCCCCCATCTTTTTCTCACATTATATGCATCATATTCAATGGAACTTTTTAGATCCAAAAATATATTTTTGCAACTTCCTCATAGCTTTGCTGTGTACGCTAAGTGTTAGTGAATGTGTAAAAAAAATATGTTCCCTTTGAATGCTTGTGTCATTCTTTTTATGTCTTTGACTATTGAGGTAGGAGTTCTGTGTCTTAGTGTTTGAGCTGAACATGTCATTTAAAAGTGCAAACTAAATATATTACATTTTTATATGACTCTTTATATCAATCCTCCACAGTGTTTAAGATAATCTTATTTCCTTTTCCCTTGGAAAATCTATGAGATATGTACATTATTTTTACTATATATGCATTTTTTAAAGTATTTTTTTAATCACTAATAGGTTTGTGTGTAAATTCCCCTCACCTGCTTTGCCTCTGCATCAATTTCTAAATTGTCTTGTTATGTTCTGACTCTGCTTTTCTAGGTAGGCACTTCTATCATATTTTAATATGAAAGGACCTTCTCCCCTGATAAATAGTTTCTTTGTTCTCTTTCTAAGGTTGACAGAATCTGGGCTTTCAATGGTTGACTGGCACTTAGTGCGGGAGATGAAGCCTCCTCAAACACAGGAGGACTGGGAGGCAGAATTCCTAAAGTATCAGCAATTTCCAGAGTTTAAAATGTACGTATGATTCATGTTTACGTTCCTTCAAACTAAAGTTCAGTTAGGAGGAATTCTATTATTTGCATGGCTCTCTTTCTACAACAGACAAGTGGGGTGGGAAAGGGGGACTTTGGCCACTTTTTTTGAGGGAATTTGAGTTGAAAATTAGAGAGAAATTATTAAACTTTGTTGCTGTTTTTTTCCTCTATTTTTGAAAAAAAAAATCCCCAATGCAACAGCCTGAACCATGACATGACACTGACAGAGTTCAAATTCATCTGGTACATGGAGTACTCACATCGTATGTGGGGGCGACTGGTAGGGTTGGCTTACATCCTTCCAGCAGCCTACTTCTGGAGAAAGGGCTACTTGAGCCAATCCTTGAAAGGTCATGTCCTTGCCCTGTGTGGGCTTGTCTGCTTTCAGGTAGGAATGGCTATTGGAATTTAGGAATAAATGGTTGTGGGCATTCGTAAAATAACTGAGACATGCAATGAAAAATAGTAATATCTCAACATTCAAACGGCTGGTGCTGAGCTATATGTGAGTCAAAGCCTGTAATTTCTGATACCTTGCAGAAGCTTGAAGTAATTGTGCTAGAGATGATTAGGCAATGAAGGAAGGAAAGAAAGAATGAGGAAAGAAAATGTGTGGATCAGGCTGTGAACATAATCCTGTTGTTTATTTAAATTCAGTTCAAGGCTAACTCAGCAACAACCCACCAAACATTAGGGACTCCACAATCAATCTACCCCAAGGCTTGGGAGAGCAGCCAAGTTTTTGATAGTTTCTTGAAGATCTTTAAGTTAAAAACCACATGAATCTTTGGTGGGAGGTCATTTCAGAGGGCAGGCCACAGAGAAAGTACATTTCCTGGATTACACATGATGACATTGTTTAATCAATGTGACCTAGAGCAGCGGTCACCAATCGTTCCATCTTGGCAGCCTGGCCCGGTGTGAGAGTGTGTGTGTGTGTGTGTGTGTGTGAATGGCAGGCGCGTGCACAGCTCCATTGGTGCAAGTGATGTACCGTCCACTTGCCCAAGCAGTGGTCCCTTGCACTCACATGTGAAGCTCTGCTCACGCGAGCGGAGAGTGCTTGCACACAAAGCTCTATTTGCGTGAATCTCTGTTTTGAAATTGCATGTAATATTATTTGATATTAGCAGGAAAAGAAATAAACTTTGTTTCAGTATAATTATTTTGTTATTTTTGCAGGGTCTTTTGGGCTGGTATATGGTCAAAAGTGGATTAGAGGAAAAGCCAAATTCTTACGATATCCCTCGGGTCAGTCAATATCGTTTAACTGCACATCTGGGATCTGCTCTTGTTCTTTACTGCTACAGTTTATGGACTGGGCTATCCTTGTTGCTACCACAACATAAGGTATGTAAAATATCGGATTTGTATCTTGAATATTGGTTTGCTGCCATAGTCCTAGACAACATTTGCATTTGGAATAAGGAAGAGGCATGGCAGATACGTCCTATACAGGCTTAGACAGGAGGCAGAGATGGACAATGTAATCAGAAAATATGTTACTTTTGTAAGATCTTTTATGTAGAATATATGAAAGGTTTATAGCATTTACTGCTGTACTTGTGTTTTGGCAGCTACCTAAAATCCACCAACTATTACGCCTGCGAAAATTTGCTTATGGGACATCAGGACTCATCTTTCTCACTGCCCTCTCAGGTAAATGTCTCTGTTATTGGTGCCTTAAATTTGGAGGTGGGGAATAGGGGGAGATAAGAAAAATGCATCTATTGTAAGACCTTGCTTCATCAGGTCCATGATAAAGTTTTCATTTTTCTGTGATGCAAAAGTTCTTAAATCCCTTCTCCTGAAGGACAGTATACAGAGCTAGGAAATGTTATATGGTATAGGGATAAAAATTAACATCTTGAAAACTTTTAAATCTTATTGAAAAACTATCTTCAAGTGTGTCAGCCTCTGTTCTCTGAAACTGTAGGAGCATTTGTGGCTGGACTGGATGCTGGTCTTGTATATAATTCCTTTCCAAAGATGGGAGAACGCTGGATACCTGATGATCTCCTTGCTTTTTCCCCAATGGCAAAGAATATATTTGAGAATCCCACAACAGTGCAGTTTGATCACAGAATCCTGGTACGCAACATTGCCTTTATGCTATGAAGTAATAGGTTTTTTTTTATCTTAGTTAAAAAAAAATACACACAAAAAAAACTAAGGTTATGGGAATGAATTCTACCAGCTTTGATGGAGTGTTAGCTTTTACATACCTAAGATACTAATTTTAATTCCTGCCATCTATAATTTTAAAAATTGCTCCAGGTATGAAGGTCAGAATGATCATTTTTGTTAAAACAGTAAAAAGGTTGGCTCAGTTCTGAAGCTTGCATGATCCATTAAAACAAGGGTATTGCAAATGTACTACAATAATCTTTGGACACCCACCCATTAAGAGGATTTGAATATAAAAATTATGAGGATAAGGCCACAATAGTAGAGCCTAGAGACTATAATCTGAATCTCAAGAATTGCTGTTGACCTAGTATAAGGTATAGGAGAAGGCAATGCTTGAAAATTGCTATGTATGTATCAGTATACCCAATGTTTGTCCTACCCATTTGCCTCCTGATGAAAGCAAGATGGCTTGCTTTGTAAAATGGAACTTTTATGGGGCTGTTGGAAGATGTTTTAATAGGTTTTTTCTTTCATTCTTTAGGGTATTTCCTCAGTTGCAGCCATCACAATTCTCTATCTACTTTCCAGGAAGATCTCTCTCCCACGTAGAACTAGAATGGCATTTGCTTCCTTATTGACTGTAGCATATCTTCAGGTATTGATTTCTCATTAATGTACACATTTTAATGTACATATTTAAATTCCAGCTAGCAGAGAAATAATATTCAGAGAAATATGTCCTTCTAGATGTTTATGTACTTATTTAAACTAATTTATCTTGGATGATTGATTCAGGGATTTTAAACATAGTTAATAGTAACCATGACACTGTACAGACCAGTTTTTTTCATATAGTTTTGAGCTAGAAACAGACAGACAGATAGACTTGTCATATCATAATGGAAGAAATTGCCAGAAAAGGTGAAACTGTGTAAGCATTATTTCATGAAGCAAAGGGTGGATTACTATTACAGTTTTCTTGTTCTTGTTCTTGTAAGAGTGTAAAGAATGTAAGAGAGTGAGTAACCAAAGCTACTTACTTGTGGTACTTACTTATAGTTATATAGCTGCCTATATATAGCTGCCTATATATTAAACTTCGGGCGGCTCCCAACCAACAGTTAAAACAACATCAATAATAAAACAGCATAATAAATACATATATCCATTAAAAACCACAAACATTAAAATCCTGGCAGAAAGTTAAGCTGTCATATGCAATCCATCACTAAATCCTCTCATTATAAAGTTGTTTTGTATTACTGTTTATACAGTATACAAAGGTAAGATCAACAGATAGAAAGGTCTTCTGAACATTTGTAAAACATGCTATATATACACTCAGTTATACCTGATTCAGCACTGATATTTTTACTCCATTGCAGGTCACCCTGGGTATCAGCACATTACTTCTGTATGTCCCAACTCCTTTAGCAGCTACTCATCAATCAGGTTCTTTGATGTTGCTCAGTATGGCTGTGTGGCTAATTCATGAACTCAGAGGGATTCCTAAATAGGTCAAGCGTTGAATATTCAGAATTAACACCTATACAATATGAACCATGTGATCCTCTGCCTGAAGAACAAATTGAAGAAGAGAACTGTATAGACTGCTACCTTGGCTTCATTGATGTGGAGAACACTGCTTCAAAACAAGAATACAAACCATTATCTGTTTTGCTGGCCTTTTTCACATTATAAAATTATTGAGATTATATCTGTGGAAAAAATGAAAGATTGTTTTGGCTATTCCTCATGTCCTGCTATACAGTTCATTGAAAATAAAACCACAAATAATTTCAGTGGTGTCTATCCTTAAATTCTGTATATGAAAGATGGCATGATGTAGAATAGGATTATGGAATGAGTGGCCTTGGAAATTTGGAAGTATTTGTATTATGTGAAGGATGGGAAAATGCAGTTTATATTCTAAATTATATGCAACTATGTGCTTTCATATTTCTTTTAGTGGAATCTTGTTCATTTTTAAATATTAACATATAGTGTATTATGAGTTCTAAATAAACATGATAAACGTTTTTTTATCCACTGTTTTTTCATGTCCTTATGCAACCTATTATTAATATGTTAAAAGAGAAAGCCATATTATATTTTACGACTTGAAATGGTACAAGATTAATAAACTTCTTAAAAAATAGTAAACAGTAAAACTTGGAATTACGTAGGTAGAACAATGACTTCCACAGTCAGAAAACAAAAGCAAAGTGATATATTCACCATCCAATTAATTTGGTTTGTCAAGAAGTCATCTCCACAATTGTTTGCTTTAATTCTTAAACATACTGGGTGCATGTTTCTTGTTTGACTTCCCTCTCTCAGGGCTCACAATAATATGCATTCAGAAAACATTTCTAATTCATACAGTGAGCAGAAGCTTAGCCAGATCATCTACAAACATTAACAGCTTAGCTTTTGTTAGTTATCATATACCTTGATTGTTTTTATGTTAAAATGAAGTGTGAACTCAGCCATTGTGACCTGTAAATCCTGATTTATGTCTTAGTATAATATGTGAACTTGGTCATTATATCGCTATTCAATCAATTGCTTGATATGATGTGATTATAATTAATTTGTCTGCCTTTTAAATGCTGTCTTATGCAAAACCTACAGTGGGTACTAGAAAAATACTTATATCCTGACTTTATTGTTTTCATAAATAATTTAAGGCAGTGAACATATCTAATAGTCCTTCCTCCTCCTATTTTCCCACAAGAACAACCCTTTGAGGGAGTTGGGCTGAGAGAGAACGATTGACCCAAAGTCATCCATCCAGTTTTCATGTATTAAGCAGAACTCGCAGTCCCCTGGTTTCCTGGCCAAAATGGCTCTCAAAAAAATCCTCATATATTTTCTTCCAGTCTGTTCCCTGGATACACCAAGTTCAAAAAGATACAGCCCACATTCAAACCCCTGTAATTATTAGGTAATTGTTAAATATCCCAGCTACAACAGGAACAGTAATCAGGAACAGACTGATTACTGCAATCAGTCTTTAATGCACAGATGTTGAATATTTTATTATCTGCCCAGTTTTTTGCTTGCTCTGATCTATCATATGTTGAAGCCAAACTTTTTTTATTGTTGGAGAGAAGAGGGGGGAAAAGTGCTTTAACAAAAAAGTGAAAAAAATACATAGTATATGTCATTATAACATGACTAAAATTGTATATATTCTTGTCCAATGATAATATTCATATATTATCTATAGACAATCCACTTGTAAGTGGAAAGTGCAATCAGGCCTTCAATCCATTGAGTAAATGGAGCTATACATTTATTTTTTCAATGCTGCAGTATTAGTCTTGTAGTTATAAGGGCACATTTATGTTGTCCAGTTATCACACTCCATGTACTAGGTATATAGTTCAAAAGAATATTATCCTCTGAAATTTTAGCTTTCGTTGCCCTGTCATATTTATTTATTTATTTAATTTATTTATTATTCGAATTTCTATACCGCCCTTCTCCTTTCGGACTCAGGGCGGTGAACAGCCAAAATAAAAACATTTATACATAAATACGATTAAAAATAGATTTAAAATAATTAAATTTGGCCCATAGTTTAAAATTTATCAATTTAAAATCCATATCAAAATTTAAAACCAACCATAAAATCATAAAATCAAGAGAGACCGGCTAACTGAAAGAGATGAGTTTTTAGGGCCCGACGAAAGGTCCGGAGGTCGGAGATCACTCGTATCTCTGGGGGTAGATTGTTCCAAAGGGTAGGTGCCACCACAGAGAAGGCTCTCCTCCTGGGGGTCGCCAGCTGGCATTGTCTAGCCGACGGCACCCTGAGGAGGCCTTCTCTGTGGGAGCGAACTGGCCGGTGGGAGGCAATTGGTGGCAGAAGGCGGTCCCGTAAGTACCCCGGCCCTAAGCCATGGAGCGCTTTAAAGGTGGTCACCAACACCTTGAAGCGCACCCGGAAGTCCACCGGAAGCCAATGCAGCTCGCGCAGGAGAGGAGTCACATGGGAGTGCCCAGTCACTCCCATAATCCCCCGCGCGGCCGCATTCTGCACCAGTTGGAGCCTCCGGGTGCACCCCAAGGGGAGCCCCATGTAGAGAGCGTTACAATAGTCCAGACGAGAAGTGACGAGTGCTTGAGTGACTGTGCGTAGGGAGTCCCGATCCAGAAAGGGGCGCAACTGGCGTATCAGGCGAACCTGATAAAAAGCCCCCCTGGCCACGGCCGTCAGATGCCCTTCTAAGGATAGCCGTGCATCCAGGAGGACGCCCAAGTTGCGGGCCCTTTCCGTGGGGGCCAATGATTCACCCCCAATAACCAGCGATGGCGTCAGCTGGCTATACCGGGACGCCGGCAGCCACAGCCACTCGGTCTTGGAAGGGTTGAGTCGAAGCCTGTTTCTCCCCATCCAGACCCGCACGGCCTCCAGGCACTGGGACATCACTTCCAAGGCATCGTTGGGATGGTCTGGGGTGGAGATGTACAGCCGAGTATCATCAGCGTACTGATGGAACTCCACCCCAAAACCACGGATGATCTCACCCAGCGGCTTCACATAAATGTTGAACAGGAGGGGCGAGAGGACCGACCCTTGTGGCACCCCACAAACAAGGCGCCTCGGGGTCGACCGCTGCCCCCCTGTCAACACGGATTGCGACCGGTCGGAGAGATAGGAGGAGAACCACCGCAAAACGGTGCCCCCCACTCCCAGTCCCTCCAGCCGGCGCAACATGATACCATGGTCGATGGTATCAAAAGCCGCTGAGAGGTCTAACAGGACCAGGATAGAGGAGTAACCCCTATCCCGAGCCCTCCAGAGATCATCCACCAACGCGACCAATGCCGTTTCCGTGCTGTACCCAGGTCTGAAACCGGACTGGAGCGGATCCAAATAGACAGCTTCATCCAGGTACTGTGGAAGCTGTCGCGCCACCACACTCTCAACAACCTTCGCAATAAAGCGAAGGTTGGAGACTGGACGATAGTTAGCCAAAACAGCCGGATCCAGGGATGGCTTCTTGAGGAGAGGCCTCACCACCGCCTCTTTCAAGGCGGCCGGCAGGACACCCTCACTCAAAGAAGCGTTGATAATTCCCTGGAGCCAGCCTCGTGTAACCTCCCGGGAAGCCAGCACCAACCAGGAGGGACACGGGTCCAATAAACATGTGGTGGCGTTCAGCCGTCCCAAGATCCTGTCCACGTCCTAATAATTGACTTTCTCTGAAAACTTTAACTTAGAAGTTAAAGATAACTTCTAATAGCAACTCCAAAAGTACGGTACTTGTAACCAATCCTTATTAAACTTTATCTGGGATTACTAAACTATATACATTTTGTTGTATAAGATCAAAGGAAATTAATTTTACTTAAACTTATGAATGGATCTTGTAATTATCAGGGCAGGACTTCGACTCATTATTTCAGAAATCCCCAAATAACACCAATTCCTTTCAGAATAGGTTCCTTCCTTAACCTTGCTGATATTTTACCACCAGCCAGCATTCACTCAAATACCGTAGAAACTAGATTAGAATTCCCCTTTTGAGGAAGATGGGCGGAGGGAGGTGGGCGCTTTTAGAAATGTGAAAAATAAAATATTTCGGCTCATCGAGAAAGCTACTGAATGGGCACCCTGGGTCTTTCTATGCTGCAAGTCTCGAGGCTCGTTCGAGGCGATTTGGCAGAGGCCAAATGGACAGTGTTGTATAATGTGCGCGGATCCCAAATTCCAAAAGAAGGATCAATGAAAGACCAGGGGCCAGCCAATCACCGCGACGCCTGCGGAGTTGGATCCGGAAGCAAGCCGGAGAGGTTGTCCAAGGGACCAATCAGTACGGGAATCGGAGAGGGGGGGCGGAGCCTTGGTTTTGCAGAAGTGGACAGCTCCTCTCGTCGATCCGAACCGGCCTCGCTATGACTGCGCACGGCTTAGCGTTGCCGATGGTCCTCTTCTCCATCTTCTGGGGGCTCGTGGGATTTGCGGGTCCGTGGCTGGTGCCGAAGGGGCCCAATCGCGGGTGAGGCTTCTTTCCGCCCTATCTCTTCCTCGCCTTCCCATTCACACCACCTCAATTCATTCTAAGCTATTGACGCCCCAGGATGGAGCGTCAATAGCTTAGGAAAATGTAGGAATAGGAAAATGTTCAAGACCTTGAAGCCGTTGATCTAGCTCGGTGTTCCTCAACCTTTGAGGATCTGTACATTGCAACTTCCAAAATTCTCCAGCCAGCAAGTCTGCCAAGGTTGCATTCACAAGCTGCCAAGGTTGAGAAATACTGATCTAGCTGCTCACCCCACCCCACCCCTTGTGTGCCTTCTAGCCTGCTTCCCCCAGTGCCCTCTTCTGTTGAGACCCCTGAATCCCCAGCCAAGGGTAGGGCAAGAGACATAAGTGATGCGTCCATTTTCAGAAACTGTGCTATCACAGATCAATGCTCTGTGTAGAATAGAGTTTATCATTTCACCAAAGGGAAGTGGGGGCAAGTGTTGATTTATGCTCCTTGATTTTGCTATGGATAATCAGCTACCAAAAGGCTTAGCTAGATCATCTGGTAGGATTCTGTTACATGATGTACATCCAAAAGAATAATAGCTTACAATACAATTACTTTATGCCTAGGATGTAATTCTTGATTCTGTTATCCTGAAATTTCCTTATATGTTTCTCTAACTTTTTTCTTTTTTCTTTAGAGTGGTTATTACCATGCTGGTGACAACTGCTGTTTGTTGCTATCTTTTGTAAGTAAATCATGGGAATGAGATAGCTGGGGCTGTTTCTAAAAAAAAAAAAAAAACATATGCTTTTCTATCTGAGGATGATATAGTAATATAATCCCAATTCCTCCTTTCTGGAAAAAAAAGTAATCTGAGATAAAAGAAGCTATACTTCATTCTTAGCATGCTGGTAGGATGATGTTATCTGCTGTGCCACTGGAACAGTGCGAACTTTTATTTATTTTATTATATGCACATTTTGTTATTCACAGCATCTTTCAACATAATTTCACAAAGCATCTTTTCTCATATTTCTAATAAGCATAATTCAGTTCTATGGTACTTTGTAACATAATTGCTTTCACCCTCTTCCAAATAGCTTCCATATCTTCTTTCCTTATATTCTCTTTCCATTAATTCCATTGGGATATTATTCTATTTTCTAACACTTTTTCATGTAAAACATTTGAACTGTACCTTCATTTTATAAGTTCCTTTTGCTTCACTAGTTTCTTTCACTTGTCTGTTATTTTCTTGATTTCCTCTTGACACTATTTACTAATCTGAATTACATTCAGATTCTCATCTCACCTTTGTATTCTTTACTAATTCTTATCTTTCATCATAAACAATTATACATATCATGCTTTTAAATTAATTTCTTTACTCTTAGTTGTGATTCTCTCATACAGCAATATTATCTTTTTTTCTTACAGTTGGCTTTTAGCAATTCTTTCTCAAGCCAATCCTCTCTTTGGCCCTCAGCTGAAGAATGATACCATCTGGTATGTGCTCTTTCAGTGGGAATGACAGACCAATTTAATAGGTAGGTATCCACCTATTCATACTCATAAAAGCATAGAAATGACCAGCTTCTTGTGGGTTGTAACCAACTAACAACTGGAAAGAAAAAAGGATTGACTGCATTATTATTTGCAAGAAATCCCGAGTTTGACTCTTTACTTGTCCTGGACCTGCACTGGTATGACCAAAATTTATGAATCCAATAGGCAGTTATTCTTTTTGTCTGTGTAAGGCAGAGAAGGGAAGCAGTTTATAGTTCTAAGACAGGTTCTCTCTCTTTTGTGAAAGTTCACCAATGATAATCTTTCTCTTTCAGGCTTCACCCATGCCCTTTCCAGTTGAAAGTGTGATGAATCTTTTACAACCCATTTCCACTGTAGTGACCATCCCCTGCCTTCCAATTTTAACTAATACTTTGGCATATATCATGTTAAATATTTTTATTAAGAACCCTACCTTCGTAATTGCAGTAAAGTAAGTAGTACAGTAAGTGGTTATACCCTTTAGATTAAATCACTGTTGATAAGAGCTTTGCAATATCCTTCTGAATAAGAGAAATAACTTTTCTCCATTTCAAATGACATGGTAAATTTGTAGGTTTCTCCACATCTTGATCTTTGCATACAAAGGTTCTTCTGTCAGAGTGTATTTGCTTAGACATTTCTAATTGTCCATGTTAACTACCAGTTGTAAATATAAATATGGTATAAAGTTGTATTGTGAAAATTAAAGTACTGTTTGTGATGTACTGTTGGTGGGGTCCTATTGGGTGAATTTCTCTACAATGAATCAGCAGATTTTACTTTTATCATTTTAAAGTAGTTTTACCAAAATCAAATTTTGGGTGGAGATTTTGTTGCCAAGCATGATTTCAGTCTAGCTACTCATGACTGAGAGCCAGTTTAGTCTGGTTAGGGCACTAAGCTAGAAGCCAGGACACTATGAATTTAACATTGCCTTACACATGAAAGCTAACTGGGTGACTTTGGGTGACTCACTCGCTCTCCCTTGAACTCATTTTAGTTCAATTGTGGGGAAAATTGTTATTGTGAGGAAAATAGGAGAAAGGAATATTATGTCTTCATCACCTTAAGTTATTTATAATAATAAAGGCAGGATATAAATTAAATAAATAAGATTGAAGCAGGGTTGGGTTCTACTTACCTTTACTACAGGTTTGCAACAGGACTACGCACGCTTCTATGCAGAAGCTTCTGCGCATGCGCAGATCACCCATGATGACGTCAGGGTGGAGCCTCCCTCCGGTTTTACTACCGGTTCTAAAGAACCGGACAGAACCGGGAGCAACCCAGCACTGGATTGAAGCCAATAAATGACTCTCCCTTTCAAAAGTAGAAATGGGAAAATGCAAGCCATGCAGGAGTTTATTCTGTACAAGCATTCAAACTTTTAAAATATACTGCTCAAAAAAATAAAGGGATCACAAGCAGAAGACATCTGAGATCTGAATGAATGAAATAGCCTTATTAAATACTTTGTTCTTTACATACAGTAGTTTATACACTGCTCAAACAACTAAAGGGAACACAAAACTACTGTATGTAACGAACAAAGTATTTAATGAGGCTATTTCATTCATTCAGATCTCAGATGTCTTCTGCCTGTGTTCCCTTTATTTTTTTGAGCAGTGTATATATATTTTTTCCTTTAGATCTTTAACCAAGTAGAAAGGCACATGAGGAATAATGGCTTGTGTAACCCCTTGGGCTATAGAAAAGTAACATCAAAGATGGTTTCAAGAAACTCTGATTACGTAGTTCAGTGTAATTTATTGCTACACTTCACTGGATTTCAAGTATTCAAACAAATACATTACGAAATGTAGCCCACCGTTGATTTAGACAGTCACTGTTGAAACAAGTTCAGTTATCCAGAATGGTTTGTATTTCAAGATAGTTTTCTGCTATACAGGTAGTCCTCGAGGTACGACCCTAATGGAACCTGCCCATTAGGGTTGTAAGTCAAAAAATTCTTCAAATGAATTAGACTTAATTTTACAAATTTTTAAAATCAAATTTGTTAATTGAATCAAATGGGTTGTTAAATGAACAAAATCTGACAATTTCCTCCGTTAATTAATCGCTGCCATCGTTAACTGAACTGAGAGGCTTTCTCTGCTGCTGCCAGCCGTCCATCAGCTGTTTCCGGTGCAGCCTTCAGCGCAGGAACTAAGTTGCCTCCAAGCAGGCTCCCAGAGCTCTCCACTTGCAGTTGCTTTTTAAAGACAGCTCAAGCATCTTCAGGCAGCGGGGTGGGGTGGGGTGTTAAGAACTCTCAGCTTAAGTTGCTTTAAAATAAAAAATCACTTGCCCCTGCTAAACTCAAGCCTATCCAAACAGGCAAGGACTTTTTAAAAAAATGCTAGTCAATTCAAGCCTCTCTAGGCAGCCAGCCAAATTGGGGTGGGGGGGAATTTCTGATAAATGCCTATTCAGTCTCTTCTGAAAAGTCTCCAGTGATGGGGCACTCACAAAATCTGGAGGCAATTTAAATTTAAAACCTCTTTTTAAAAAAATGCTGCCTCTGATCAGCACAAGCCTCTCCAGGTAACATCAAAAAAAACAAAACAAACTTGGCACTAGTTACAAAATCACTGGATCTTGTTTAGCCATATGACCGGAGGGGAAAAAAAACCCGCCAGCTTCAGGAAATTTCATGTTGTAACCCAGAACGGCAAAAGAAAGTCACAGTTTAAAATGGCCACCACTGCAGTAGTGACTGAATCCAAGTCACATGGCTTCTTTTTAATCGCAGTTTTGAATTTCTAATGTAAGTACCTTACCTGAATAAATTTCTTCTTATGACAATTCACTAAATGCATGGTCGTACCTGGGGGATTACCTGTACTAGAAATAGATGAAATGCTCAAGGAAGGAGCATCCCCAATGAGCCATCCTTCATCATGTATGTAATAGAGAATCTGACAGAATCCCCATGCTTTCTTTGTGCAAAATTCAATTCCTCGAAAACCACAAGTGGAAAAAGAAGGCAGAATGTAGCAGCTAATTGTAGCTTCTTTTTCTTCTGGTTTTAAAGGAGTGTTTTTTTTGTCCAATGGATCCTACATTTTTTGTCCAATGGATCCTACATGAGTCCTCTCTCAGCCACTGGTACAACAAGACGCCTCTATTCAAATCAGAGGGCAAGCACCAGTATGAGCTCTTCACTTTCCTTTGCAGAAGATCCCTCAGAAAAGTTGCTTGGTCCTGCAAATATCCTGTGGCAAGTTCTCCCACCCACCTTTTCCTGAGCAGATAGTTTTCTTTGGTTATTTGCATTGATACTGTTTCAATTCCAACAGGGATGGAAGTGAACCTTTGGTCCTTGCCCTGTAACACCTGCAACATGATTGTCCTATCCCAGTTAGGAACTTCAGATACAATCTGAAGTCCCCTGGCAGCCATGGCCCTTGGTGTAGAATAATATTGAGCAGCCACTCTGAGGCTAACAAGGAGTGTTACAGTATTTTGGACTGGGGGGGAAAAGGGAATCACAGCTTTTGGCCCATTAAAAACCAGGAAACACTGGACAGTCACTGCAACAGTCCTAACAGCATTCTTTTGTCAGGAGCCTTCTTTCTGAGCCGGCAGTGGTACAACTTCTTCTAGCCACAGCAGATCAAGGGGTGCTGACTGCAATGGCTGATGGTGGATACGGCGCAGACGGAGGAGGTAGAGCCCAATTGCAAACGTCACCACAAGAATACACCCAAAAAACAGATAATGATTGTAGACAAAGGAAAGATGGAACCAAGAGCTATGTGACTGATGGAAGCTCTCCCGTTGGATGTCCCTGAAACAGAACAGAAATTGGCTACTGTTATACTTCTTGTATATCACATTCTCCCTAGTGCTTAGAGTGTTATATGTAAACCCTGCCCCCCACCTCCAATTTTATCATTTCAATAGCCTTGAGAGAGGTTAGGAAGCAACTGGCCCAAAGTCTTCTCATATGGTTTATAACTAAATAGGGATTTACAACTGATCTTAATAGTTTCTTTAATCATACATTATCCTGTACCTGCTAATGTGTGATAATGTTTAATGGAAATTTTGACACTATTTACTTATAGTGTCTTTTATTTTACGAGAGGCGCAAGGACTGTGACATAGAGCTCCAACTCATCTTTCTTGTGATAAGGCTACCTTTCTGGATACTTCCATATATTGTATCACCTGCCTTCCCAGAGGCGAGAACTCTTTAAGGACCAATTCTGTGGAAGAAGATTACACTCCTACCTAACCCCCACATCAGTTCACATACAGTATTCTAGTTTGACCTGAAAGTCAAGTGACAGGATTTTAGCTACCAAAAATTGAAGGTAAATAAACCTTCAAATGCATGAAGAAAATTTAAGTCCCAGATACCTAAAGATTTGGCTTGTGTTAGTTCAAATCTCACAAACAATTTATGAAAGGAAGGAAAATATCCCCTAAAACTCTTCTTCCAAAAGGCTGATGTTGGTGTTCCCAAGATGACTTGACTCCTAGAGAAAAACTCACAAAACTCAGAAAATAACATACTATAATACCTGAGAGGTAAAAAGCGGGTTTTATAAAGAATGGCTCCCAATGTCCATTGCACTTCTCGGTCATATAACAACTGCACTGTACGCAAGCTAGAGTAATCTTTGGGGAAATGGAATCCTTCATGTAGAACCTGGTGCATCCAAGCTGACTTGAAGCATTGATACCTGCAAACAGAACGTATCAGTTTCATTACAAAGATGCAGATCTGGGACTCCTCTTAGTAATTTCTAAGGCTCTTGTCCCAACACTGCAAACATAGGACTATAGATTTATAGTCTACCCCCAGTTCTTCTCCTGCAAGAGGTAAGAATGGCTCCTTACTTAACACGGTGGAGGTCTGCATGTGGTGAGTAAAGCTTGTCTTGGAATCTCTGTAGCAATACTGACCAGCTCAGGCTACAATAATCCTGGAGGGTAGTAAAGCAAAGGGAGATTAGTGTAAAAAATAAGAGACACACAGAAAATTATCAAGGCAAAAGTTGTACTCACTTGAGCAGCACGTATGAATGTACTGCTTAGATAAGATCCTCCTAGACGCAGCACATCATCAGTGCAGTAGTAGAATTCTGAGAACCCGTAGAATTCACTGTTCATAAAATCAATAGATGCCTGATAGGAATTGCTCAAAGAACTTCCACTGCTATTGTTTCCAGCCAATAGGGGGCGCAGTTGTTCTGCACAGCTCCTCCAATCACCTTGGCCCCTGACATGCATTGCCTGCCCACCTTTATCCACAACATCCTCTAGTCCCATTGGCAGGCACGGGTCTAAGACTGGCACTTCAGGATTCAAACCTATTTGTACACTGCGCAATCTATAACAAATGAATGAATGAATAAATATATCTGTAAAAATTAAGACAGCATTCCAAATTCATGGCACCAACCAGGTCAAAACACCAATTTTTCCCTTGCCCTCATTCAGGTACCCAGTTTACTTCCCAGATTTTCCCTAAAACAAATAAACACTCACGCACAAACACATACATCTTAATAACAGATACCTGAAACTTGAGACTACAATCAACAACGGCATATAAAGTGACCTCCAGAGGCATGATCACCTGTGGCAGCAATAATACTATCTTCACAGCTTCCTTGCTATTCAGCACAACAGGACTGTTTTGGATTTTCATTAGTTTCATTGGTTTTTATACTTTTATACTCCCACTGGGAGTCACAATTTTAAGTTTAGTAGTACAGAAGTACATTGAATCAGTCAATCATTTTGACTTGTCTAAGACAGAAACAGTGAAGACCTGATCCTTAATTGCAGATTGAAGAGCAATATGGACTGTTTTTGGCATATTGCAAGTACATAACACATTACAGTACATAAACCGTATATTGTGATTTTTGTATTAAAGACTTTCCTACAAACTTCCCTAGAAGATTGGATGGATTGCAGGGCACTTTTTAAAATGTAGCAAGATTTAGTCATGAAATCTTATAGACACATAATGTCTAAGAATGCCGAAAGAGCATTCTCAATTTATTTTTTCTACATCAAATACTCTGAATTCTTTTGCATCATTCCTGCAGTCTGATTCCGACTTTAATTTGGAATAATATAGCAGGAAAAGGGGGAATTGTTCAACAGGAAAACATAGGGCAGTAATATTTTTAAAAATCTTTAACTTTACAGACTTTACAGAGAAAGACAGAATAAGTTTTCTGATTAAGTATTGATTAAATATCCCCCATCCCAAACCACCTTTTTCTGTGTATATAATTATAATTGGATTCTGTGCAGTTTGCACAGAATCTCTTCATTGACGTCTTGTAGTTCCTCAACCCTATTTTGGGCCTTCCTTGGTATATGGGGAACAGAAAGTTCAATTGCTAATCCTAGGAAACCTTATGATAAATAATATCATAAGGTTTCCTAATAATTGTCCATAATAATAATTCCATAATAATTGTCTTGGAAATTCATTTCAACAGCACAAGGATACCTGTTGTGAGTGATGGTCTGATTCAGCACCAGTTCTTCATATCGTTGCCGAGCAAAGTTGCCTCCAAAGCCCAAGAAAGTATTGACATAGACTCGATACACATGTTTTGTGTGTTGCACATCACATCCCAAGTTGAAGTCTGCAAGCAAACTTTTGGCAGCTTCCTCCTAGAAGGAAAAGAAAAGTGGTAAAAAGCTAAACCTAGTTGAGCGCCGCCCCCCCATTTCAAACCCTCTCTAGTCAAGAGATGTACCTGCTGTGGGGAAGAAAAGGGGATTGAGTTTGGCACCTCATAGGCTATTTGCAGGGATGCACCTCCCATGTCGAGGATCCCAACTGTTCTTTTTCGGACCATAGGCTCTTCTTGACCTGACAGGGTCACAGAAATCAGTGCATCTTCCTCTGTAGCCCAGGTAGAAAGAGAAGAGAGGGAGAATAAACTATTAATTGTAGAAAAAAAGAAAACAGGGAAGAGAAAGGGGAAAGGAGTTTCTGCCTTTCACTTTATTTTTGTTTCTGTTCTATTGAGGAGACAAAAGGGAATAAATGAATAGGACAGCCAATTCTTTGCTCCTGCTAGGAATGAAGAAATGCATAGAATTCCCTCCTTCATGTGTCAATGAGAAAACAGCCATCCACTCATTGGGCCCCATATTTCAAGAGACCTTTCTCTAAATAACACCAAGAGCCTTGGTGGCGCAGCAGACTAAAGCACTGTTAAATAACACCAGCTGCCTGCAATTACTGCAAGTTCAAATCTCACCAGGCTCAAGGTTGACTCAGCCGTCCATCCTTTTGAGGTAGGTAAAATGAGGACCCGGTTTGTGGGGGCAATAAGCTAACTTTGTATAAAAAAGAACACCGCTTGGGGGGGGCGAAAGCCCTACTAATCAGATATATACAAAAGTATGAAGGCTATTGCTTAACACATTGTAAGCCGCCCGGAGTCTCCGGAAAAGGGCGGCATATAAATCAAACCAATAAATAAACAATAAATAAATAAATCTCACCTTCCGCATGATCAAATCTACCTAGGACAAAGTTGATGCCTATCCAAGCATAGACACCTGGAAGAGAAAGAACACAAAATGCAACATCAGTCCCACCAAAGAAGCAGAGCAGCTTTGGTGCTTAAACACTATTTCTGCACGGGTTAAAAAAAGGAAGCCCCTTATATGGGCAGGTACATCTAACAACAGGTGGAGCAGCATGCTGACCTCCACTATCCATAAACCCCTAAAAGAAGGCAAGTCACAGAACAGCTCACATTGGGCCAGAAAACAATTCACCAAGACCAAATTCACCCACCAATTCCAGCCGAATCTGGTTTCACTACATACATACACTTTCAGTCTGTCTTTGATATTGCATCACTGAAACATGAAGAGATTAAACTCGGATCCGTACCTTCTTGTTTCCCTGAAATCACTTCTGCCTGAGATTCTGAGAAGAGGAAGTCATATTCCAAGGGTATGTCCTTCACCAAGTCCCCCAGGATGGCCTCCTGCTGCCTGCAAAGATCCATAAGCAAATGAGGAATATTTCCTCCTACCCTATTTACCGATCCTGCTCTGTTTACCTTTCCAGAGAGCATAGCAGTCTCCCCCATCAATTTGAAAACCTGTCTCTTTACTCCTTGGTGCAAGAATTCAATCTTTTTCTATTGGAACAGTTTTCAGTTCTAAGTTTGCAAACCTTTGAGCTTTAATATAGAGCTACAAAGAAGGTCAGGGTAGCAATCAGTGATATGTTTCACTTACCTTTGCTACCGGTTTGCTTGCGCGCGCACCACTTCTGCATATACGCAGAAGCTTCTGCACATACGCGAGCATATTTGATGACCTTCAGGCGGGTGGGCAGAGCCTCCCGCCGCCACTACCAGTTTGCCCAAACTGGGGCAAACCAGTAGCAACCCACCACTGGTAGTGATGGAAATGGAGTTCCACTAACTATATCTAAATGAAGAAAACAGAGTTGCTTTACAGTGAGCAAAATTGGGAAATTGGAAAAAAAGGAATAGCTAAAATAAGAGCCTTGGTGGTGCAGCAGACTAAAGTGCTGTTAAGTAGCACTTAGCTGCCAGCTGCCTGCAATTACTGCGAGTTCAAATCTCACCAGGCTCAAGGTTGACTCAGCCTTCCATCCTTCCGAGGTAGGTAAAATGAGGACCCGGATTGTGGGGGCAATAAGATGACTTTGTATAAAAAAGAACACCTCTTAGGGGGGGCCGAAAGCCCTACTAAGCAGGTATATACAAAAGTATGAAGGCTATTGCTTAACACATTGTAAGCCGCCCTGAGTCTCCGGAGAAGGGCGGCATATAAAACAAACAAACAAACAAACAAATAAATAAATAAATAAATAAATCCCTACAGAAAATTTGCCATACAAGAGTTCTGCACTTTGAGAAATCTTCCCTATTCACTCTCTGTCTAACAACCCAGTACTTCCTGCTTTTAAGTCCCCAAAAGGCCAGGATCAAGTCTAAGAAAGTTGTTGATCACTTACTTGTCAGGCAACAGCCTCATGCCTGCTGTACACATAATGTAGAGTGGCGTCTCTTTGTGCTTGACTTTGGGTACATAGGCAGCAGCAAAGGTGAGCAGTGGCTTCATATATTCATTAGCCTTCTCTGGAGTTTTTGCCAGTGTAGAGATCCCTATTCAAGAAAAGAACTGTCTCTTTAGTTTCCTTTACCTAGATCACATAACTAAGACATACCAGATGGCTTTATAACACAAGTTTAGATAACAGTATTTTTTAATACCACACTTAAAGTATGAACAAATCTTAAAAAATATTTTTCGCACCCTAATAATGGAAATATATATATTTTATATATCCAAACCCTTTTAAAATGTATAAATTTGCAGGTGATAAAAAAATTATCCATTTAAACTACGGGTATTAACATATCTGGTCTAACAAAACTGCTATTTTTATTCCATTCTGTTCCCTTTCATTTGATTAAAAATATAAACTTTATTTTTTCAATTTTAGTTAAAAAAAGCCTTAAATAATACGAGGTTGTTATATTTATATTTGTATATATCTTAATGAGGATGGGCTCTCCAAATTTCAACTTAAACATATTTTTTATTAAACCATATAAATTAACAAATATTAATGTAAATTATAAAGCTTTAAAATAGCTTTTTAAAAATGCAATCTTTTAAGCATATTAATTTACTGTACAATTTACTCAAGAAATATTTAAGACATGGAAGCTTTTAACACTGAATAAATGCCTTCTCACTCTTACACCAGTTTATCTCTATTTTTTAAAAAGCAATGAAACAATATATTGGCTGAGAAGGAAAAAAAGACCATATTTATATCATATAATAGGTACATTTTATTCCATTATCTAAAGTTGAAATTCAAATTAATAGTTTAATTAAATTGATTAAAATGGACAAATATTTTGAAAACAGAAGTTTTTATCCAACTTTTATCTAGTGTGTGTGTAATTAACATATATAATTTATAATACTAATTATTATGAAATGGGCTGAAACTGATGGCAAGATGGAGCTGCAGATTTGTTCATACTTTAAGAGAGTGTGGTATTATGCTAATAATATTCTTGCTCTGAATAATGTTTACACTGCATTGAATAGAATTTGTGAAACATTTTAGTTTGTACAGGTGTTAGAATTAAAAAAACAGATTAAAAAATAACTAGCTAAGGTCACATCAACATTATCTCTTGCCAAAGTACAGATGTACACCAGCACATCAAGGACAACTATGGGATCTGCCACCTGCTTTTCATGGAGGTCTGCCTACTGTAACAGAAAGTAATTAGAACATTCCAAACCTGGTTTGATCTTCTTGACCACAGGTTCACTGCTGTGATCTCGCATTTGCCGGATGTCAAGTAAGTGATGAGGATTTCCATTGTGTGGTGGCCAATAATACACAAAGACCCGGGACCCACTGCTTCCACAGTCAACAACCACCCCATAACTCAGAGCTGGATCCTTTGTGTCTGTTGCCTCCAAGGCGCGATAACGTGCTAAATACCTGCAAGTAGAAAAGTGATTTAGCATTGTGTGAAAATATGTAAGAGTAAATTTGCAGCACAGAAAACAAGCTGACTTTTCATAGAATATTTTTCTATGGTTCTAATCATCCCCAAAAGACAATTATTCAGGTATTGGAGCACCCTTAGCTGTAAGAGGACCACCTATCTTAGTTAGTTACCACCTTTAAAGCACTCCATGGCATAGGACCCGGGTACCTCCGAGACCGTCTTCTGCCACCAATAGCCTCCCACCGACCAGTCCGTTCCCACAGGGAGGGTCTCCTCAGGGTGCCGTCAACCAAGTTATGTCGACTGGCGACGCCCAGGGGGAGGGCCTTCTCTGTGGGAGCCCCAGCCCTGTGGAACGAACTGCCCCCGGAAATTCGTAAGATCTCCGACCTCCGGGCGTTTCGCTGTGCACTGAAGACCCTATTATTCCGCCAGGCCGGACTAACAACACAATAGTTTTTAAATTGGGATATTTAAATTTATTGGGGTTTCAAATCTGAGCCACTTTATTTAATTATTTTAAATTTTATATTGTTTTGTTTGTGTTTTTAAACAGGTTGTACAACGCCCTGAGTCCTTCGGGAGAAGGGCGGTATAGAAATAAAATTATTATTATTATATTATTATTATTATTATTATTATTATTATTATTATTATTATTATTATTATTATTATTATCTATCTGAACAATGCAGCTAAGAAAGCCCACTTCATGACTGTGCATTTGTTAGTAAGATGTTCCTTTAGAGGTAGTGCTTAATCCCAAGAGACTACACTGGGATTTAATGGAATCATAATGAACAAACAGCAGCTCCATCTTGCTAAGGTTCCGTTTCAGCCTATTTCATTCCAACCGGACCCTATGAGCTCCCAGGCACAGGAACAAAATTGTCCTCCTTTCATGAAGAATTTCCAGTGCATATCTTGGACTCTTAATGCTGATTTTCTTTCCATTGTTCTGTTAATGTAAGGGCCAATGCAACCATTTTCTCTTCTCCCCCCCAAAAGCATTATTATAAC
The DNA here is from genome assembly GCF_059756535.1 of Pantherophis guttatus. Lineage (NCBI taxonomy): Eukaryota > Metazoa > Chordata > Lepidosauria > Squamata > Colubridae > Pantherophis > Pantherophis guttatus. The sequence continues at coordinate 44,697,952 of NC_142068.1, forward strand.
AGGATCAATTTTACTAGTGAGAAAATACAAGCTAAATTTGGTCCAGGCAGCTCCTTTTCCACCATGCGGGGGAGAACAAATGCTAACTTCAATCAATAAGAGAATGTGGATTGGGGGGGGAGGGAGGGGCACTACAATGTCTTCTGACTTGTTTTAGATTTCAATTAGTGTTTAAAATAAAGTTAAAATCTTTCTGCTAAGATTAAAGAAAAAGCAGGTAGAAAGATTTTTTATGACACAAATTGTGATCACTTTCTTCCCTTGATAATTTGTACAAAAAATCAGTTTCTATTCTCTAAATAGAGAAATTTAGAATTTATATTGTGCATACATAATATCTTCAGAATTTGGTTACAAGCATCCAGTGTCTTCTATGTCCAATATAATAACTAATCGTTTTACTGGACAATTTGTGCTCCATTAGAGCAATATTGTTCTCTGGGGTTTTTTTCTTTCTAAAATTCCTTTTACAATGTATTTTGATGATCAACTAATTTGTACATGGAGACAATGAATCTTGATTGGCCCATCTTCTTTTCTCTCCAACAGGGTTTATACTGAGATCTAATTAGATTCTAGTCCTAAGCATACCTATTAAGAAGTAAATTGCATTGACTGCAACTGGACTTATTTCTGCATAAATATAAAAGTGCTATCCACAATGAATAGTGATCTTGTATAACAAATAAATCAATGTGATTTGGATTTTAAAACCATAAGATTTCTCTCTTAAGACATGGATTTTTTTTTCTGTTGAGAACTATATTTTCTCAGCTGTAATCTGTTGGGAATAATTTGCCAATGACAAGAAGGGATGAAGGGAATAATGGTCAAACTCCCATTCTTCTGACTACCATCCCTTTTTTTTCCCTCTGTTCTGTAAGTGGCTGGAGAAGAAACTGATCATTTTTAATTGTTTTAATTTTTTTAGTGTTTTAATGGTTATTGTTTTTATTGTTTTAAAATGTTTTTGAGATTTTAATTGTAGTGTATGATTTTGAATTGTGAGCCGCCCAGAGTTGTTTGCTGAGATGGGCAGCTATAGAAACCAAATAATTTTTTTTACACATCAAAACATTTGGCTTGCAGACAATTTTTGGAAGCTGTCCCGATTGCAGCTTCCAGCCCCTCCACCCCCACCCCTGCTATTCTGGAAAGCATTCTTTGTTTTAACTTAGCAGGTCTCATTTCAACCCAATGCTCCACTTACCTACCTTTCAAACTGCCTATCCCGAGAATCAGCTTTCCAGTGCCACAGATTTTTAATTGCCACAATCAGTAGAAGAAAGACTGCAAATAACAGGAGTACCAGGGCGAAACGCTGACGGAGACAAAGGCTCACTGAAGGCACAGTGAAGTGCCAAGATGCTGGACACAGGCAGGAAAAACTGATCCTGGAAAAAGAAAAAGCAGTTTTTTCAAAGACTGTCTCAACCACTGTTGCTTATAAGTACAATGATTATAGCAATATTTCTCAAATTTGTTTAGGATGTTTAAGATGTGTGGACTTCAACTCCCAGAATTCCCCAGTGAGCTATCTGGAGTTCTGGGAGTTGAAGTCCACATGCCAAAGTTGAAAAACACTGGACTATAATATTAAAAAGCTAAGTGTAGATGTTTCTAATATCCACAAAAAATCAATTTGGCTCAAAGCTATAAGGAGGAAATCTTCCAATAGGGTTGGGAGACAACATATAATGTAACTGAGCTTGACATGAGCTTCACAGATAAATAAGAACATTGAAGTCTTAAAGAATATTAAAGTCTTAAAAACATTAAAAAACATTAAAGTGTTCTTTAATAAAGAACATTAAAGAACATTAAACACAGATAAAAACAAACATTAAAGCTGGTTCCTTTATGCCATCAACAGCTCTGAGAAGCTTCTTCACCCATTGCCCAGAAATCTCATGACACCAGTTCTTCCACATGATAGAAGCAGAAGAAAACAAAAACAGGACCACTTTCTGATATCTTTGGAGGATCATTAGCAGGGATTGGACCCTCCCCAACTGCCATCAAAGACTATGGATGCCATTCAGACTATGGCAGAAGGAAAGAAGGGATTAAAATATTTATAATTGGTACCTGAACATTCTTTTTTCATGATTGCTTTCATTGGAAGCAAGAGGACAGAAGAGGACTGTACTTATTAGAAAAAAATCAAACCTGTCAGCTGAAATATGGGATATCAATCCTTTGAATAAATGAACAAGACTTCAAAGCTTCTATCTATTCCACAACCCACTGCAATTCCTCCTCTTGTATTGTACTGAGACTTACCCCTATTGCATATAACTGTAATGAGTGACTGACACCTGCCTCCCTCAGCCCATTTTTCTCCAGTGGACTGGACAGCAACTTTCAGAATTCCCACCAGCAGACAGATAATCATTTTGTCATGATATAGCTATGTAATGCTGCATTTATTTATTTATTTGTTTGTTTGTTCGATTTATATGCCGCCCTTCTCCGGAGACTCAGGGCGGCTTACAATGTGTTAAGCAATAGCCGTCATACTTTTGTATATACCTGCCTAGTAGGGCTTTTGGTCCCCCCTATATATATATATATATTTCTTTTAATTCATAGGTATAAATGTGCGATATTTTTGCAATCAGGGTTTTTTTCCTATGTTGAAAGATGTTAAAATGGCCATGGTGGGATGAAATCTCTATTCATCGCTTTCAGGCCTGTCAGACATTTTATGTTGTTTCTTCTGAGACTTATGGGAGACTGGGATAGCACTATTTCGGCCTTCTTGGACCTCTTCAGCCAGACACACCCATATTTTATGACTCCTCCCTGTAGAGGTCAAATATTTATTTCTTTTAATTCATAGGTATAAATGTGCGATATTTTTGCAATCAGGGTTTTTTTCCTATGTTGAAAGATGTTAAAATGGCCATGGTGGGATGAAATCTCTATTCATCGCTTTCAGGCCTGTCAGACATTTTATGTTGTTTCTTCTGAGACTTATGGGAGACTGGGATAGCACTATTTCGGCCTTCTTGGACCTCTTCAGCCAGACACACCCATATTTTATGACTCCTCCCTGTAGAGGTCAAATATTTATTTCTTTTAATTCATAGGTATAAATGTGCGATATTTTTGCAATCAGGGTTTTTTTTTTTTTTTCCTATGTTGAACATAGGAAACATCTTTCAACATAGGAAAAAAACCCTGATTGCAAAAATATCGCATATATATATATATATATATGGGGGATATATATATACACACACACACATACACACATACAAAGTCAGCTAATTGCCCCCACAATCGGGGTCCTCATTTTACCTACCTCGGAAGGATGGAAGACTGAATCAAACTTGAGCCTGGTGAGATTTGAACTCACAGTAATTGCAGGCAGCTGGCAGCTAAGTGCTAGTTAACAGCACTTTAGTCCACTGCTCCACCAAGGCTCTTTATGAATTATAAATAGCATTATAGCATATCTCTTCCCTTTTCTCCGGGAAGTCTCGACCTACCTTTCGGAACGGAACAGCAAAGGAGGAAGCTTGTCTCCCACTTTCCCCACCCACAGGAATCATACAGTCACCTTCTCCGACTGGCAGGCAAGGAGTGTGATCTTTGAACCCTCCTGGATGCCAACCAAACTGTGCTGGGCCGGTTTATAAGAGCGAGGGGGGTGGGAAAAGAAGCATATATTTCCCCTGAAACTTCGGGCATAAGATTATTTCCCCCTCTAACCTACAGCAGCCGTTTTTTCCCCCTTAAACAGGCTCAACCAACCGTTCTCATGCCGTCTGGGGAGGATGCAGACCTTGAATGGGGAGAGAAGGAAGGGAAGGCATGTTAACAGACTCCGCTTTCTCGTCACCTCACCTGGCCATATGGTCCCCCCGCTGTCCAGAGTCTGTCAGCGTCCTCTAACGGTCTCCAGAAGGGAGTCGCATCTCTTGCCTTTCCGCCACAGGATCCCGGAGCTTTTACAGGAGAAAGTCGAGGAGGAGGAGGAGGAGGAGGTGAGCCCACTCAGACCCCGACTCCCCTCTTCCACTACGGCCACCAAATATCTTATCTTCGCGCCTCCGAATTGGAGGGTCCCGGATCTTCCTGTTCGCCGGCACTCAACGGAGGGACTTACAGCCGCCGCTCTTTCCTCCGTCCAGAACCTGCCGGGGCTCACTTTCCAGCCACGTCCTCAGGACGAGGGAGCTCGGAAGAGGCGGCCAATGGGGACGAGGCTGCGGTTGACGTAGCGGGCCCAAGGCGGCCGCTTTGAGCAGTTCGGCAGTCACGGCCCCGCCTCCTGACCTTCTTACCCAATCAGCTCGCAAACTTTCAGTTCCCGAGACACAATCCCGAAGCGTCGTTAAGCAACCTCAGTTTCGGGAACGTCACTGGCCAATGCAGGGGCCGGTCTCGGCTGAGGGCGGGCGTTCCAGTTTCATGAGCTGACGTCACGAGAAGGTTGCCCAATTCGGAGGCCTAAAGGAGACTCTTTCGAAAGTTCGGCTCGATCGGCTTCGCTGTCAGCCGAAATTTGAGAAGCTGGCGACCCCGTGGAATCCCCGATGAGCCCGCGCTCGGTAGCCCCCCCCCCGGCGAGCCACAGGGACACACGCTACCCACGGCAGCGTCATCTTTAAAGTCAAACCAACCAGCTTCTCCAAACAAACCACACGCGCCATAAAAGCGGCCATCCCTTCTTACTAGGCTGACTTCCAGCCTGACAGGCAGCGTAGCCAATGACTGTCCCCTTTTCCGACGTAGAAGCGTGTTCGGCGGAAAGGTGCCCAATGGAGTGAGGATAGAACAAAAGGTCAAAGGGGCATCGCCGAATACCTTTTTTTGATAGGCGGGGCTCAAGGCCGGCCTTTGCCAACCGACCAATGCGCGTCGGCCTAGGGCGGCGCGAACACGGACCGCGACCAATCCGCAGTGCCAGTAGGCGGGATGGACTGAGCGGGAGCCGCAGGACCGAGTGGGGTATCCCGTAACCGACTCGACGGAGGCGCCATGGAGCTGGGGGCAGGCGGCGCGGCGGGGCCCGGTCAGCGGGGCGCGGCGGCGCCGGGCCGCCTGCTCCTCTTGCTGCTGGGCGGGGATGGCGGGGGAGGGTCGGGTTGGGTGTGGCCGTGGCCCTCGGGGGGCGGCGGGGAGGGGGGGACAGGAACGGACACGGAAACCGGCCGGGAGCCGGACTACGAGGCCCTTCCCCGCGGCTCCGCCGCTTCCACCCACATGCTCGCAGGGGCTGTGGCTGGGGTGCTGGAGCACAGCCTTATGTACCCGGTGGACTGTGTCAAGGTGAGGAGAGGCGGCGAGCCGCGTCGGTGCCTCCGAGGGGCGGCTGGGCGGGCAGGGAAGAGGGACGGGTGATGCCTTCGAGGAGGGCTGGAGAAAGATCGCGCAGGGCTCCTCACGGGGGTGCTCCGTGAGGTCGGACATTGGCCGGTTGGGCGGAATCCTTCGGCTCCCTCCGAATTGCTCCAATAAGCGACAAGGAGGTTTGACAGAAGGTCAAAGGGATGCGCGTCTCGGGGTGGTTACTATGAATTAGGCCAAGAAGAAGAGGGAGCAACAAGTAATTGTGTGCCTTTTGCGGTTGGCGGCGGAAGTGGCAATGGGCAGTCTTCTGAGTCCCGAACTTGAGATGACAGTTAAGAAGCATTGCCACCAGCGATTGAGAATTGGATCTATTCCTTCCATCTCAGGCTAGTCCCTTTTTGCCGGAAAAACGGATTGGACTCAGTCATTGCATAGGAGATCTTAGGAGGGCGGGATGGGGGGAATTGTTTGGAAGTTTATTATACTTCCAGACACCTTTCAGGGAATCATACTGTCTGCAAAAAATCTCATGTAAGTAGGGAGAGAGAGCATACAGCAGAATTAAAGCAGAGACTCAAATGCTGAAGGTTTGTAAACGGGAAGTGGGTGGACCGAGTTTGGCTGGGAGAACTTATTTGAGTAAATCTCTAAACATATCTAACCTGCTCCCCCCTCCCCCCATCCCCGCACTGGCAGACAAGGATGCAAAGCCTGCAACCAGAACCTGCTGCTCGTTACCGGAATGTGCTGGAGGCTTTGTGGCGGATTGTCCGAACTGAAGGGATCTGGAGACCTATGCGTGGATTGAACATCACAGCTACAGGGGCTGGTCCTGCCCATGCCTTGTATTTCGCCTGCTACGAAAAATTGAAAAAGACACTTACCAACCTTATCCATGCTGGGGGCAATAGTCACGTGGCCAACGGTATTATCCCTTCCTGCCTCCTAACCCCATCCTGGGGTTCTAGTTGTACCAGCTGGGGCTCAGAGTGAGAGGATGCCAGATTTATTCTTATTTTTCTGGCATTAGTACTGTCTGAACCCTCAAGGTTATGGACATTCTTTCATGATGCTGTATTCTGTTTGCAGCAAAACAGTATGTTAGCAGTATGTCTCTTTGAGCAATATATGGTCTGTAGGGATTTAGGGATAAAAATGGGCAAATAAGGTTTCTGGCATGTGTTTTTGTATCTTATGTGAGAAAGTGATGTGGTAGAAGAGTGACTGTGATTGTTTGCATATATTTCTGTTTTTTAAAACATGCATACTGATGTGCTTAAGATGCATATGCTTGTATTTGCCTCAATGCCTCTTTCTTTTAGCAACTTAATTGAATGGGGAGAATTCCAGGCTTGCTGTTACAGGTGCTGTTCCATTCATTTAGTCAAATCTGCTTCCTAAGAATAGCTTATTTCTAAAGCTTCTACTTAATCTCTGATTGTGGTATTTTATCTCTTAAAATCTAAGACATAACTCATCACCCCCTGCATCTTGTTGACATTTTAGAAGAAAATAGTATAGATAGTCCTCAGCTTATGATTACAATTGGGACCAGAATTTCCATCTTAAGTTGTTGCAGTCATAAATCAATTCAGACCCAATTTTATGATCATTGTTATGATGGTCAGTGAATCACCATGGTTGTTGGTACATCTACAGTCATTAAGCAAACACCATGATCATAAGTGTGAACTCATTCTTTTGAATAGTTGTTTTTTGCTGCAAATTGGCAAAAAAGGTTACAAATACAGCTATCATGTTACTGTAGGATATAGGTTATAAAAGTAAGCTGGTTGCCAAATGCCTGAATTGCAATTTTGTGAACATGAAGGTGGTGCAATGATTGTAAGTGCAAGGACAGACTTTTTCAGCACTGTCGTAATTTTTAAGCCACTAAATGAATGGTCAAAAGTTGAAGACTGTTTATAAGGATGTAAATAGTAGGTTTATGCAACATTTCAGATTCAGGATCCAAAAGATGTCACAGAGGGAGGAGAAGTATGAAATTAGCATTTGCATGCAACATTGTAAAGTAGCTATATCTTTTCCTGAGTCCTATTCCTTCCTGCCCCTGCTTTCACTCTTTCTGAAACAGTTGTAGAAGATCAAAACTGAAATGCTGCACATCTTACTAATAGTAGAATTATCTTAGCTTTTGTCTGCTTCATATTAATTATAAAGATCTTAACTAAGATGTTTAGAAGATATTCTGTTTCCTCTTTTTTTCTAGTTGTAAACGGAATTAATTTGGAGAAACATTGTATTAGAATCTTGGTTATTGAAAGTTAAGGCTTAGTTCTGCATAAGCTACTTGTCCCTTGGAAAGAATGGCTTATGTCCCTATTTTCACATGTATAATATTGTGATGGCCTAATCTGGGATGTCATTAAGACCGTCATGGGTCTCATCTCAACTTTTCTTCATATTTAACAGTCCTTGTCTTGCAGGTGCAGCAGGCTGTGTGGCAACGTTGCTTCACGATGCAGCCATGAATCCAGCGGAAGGTAATACTGTTTTTCCTGTCTGCTCCATCTTTCATGAAGATAATTATTTTTATTATCACCAGAAAATATTCTCTTGTTTGTTAGAAGAAAGGAAGACAGAGCAATTATTTCTACAAATTTTATTTGAATGATGGATTGCATTGACTGGAATATGTTTGTTTGTTTGTTCAATTTCTGTGTCCGCCCATCTTCGTCAATGAGACTGCAATTTACAATTCAGAAAATATACTATGATTAAAAATAAAACTTTTAAAAAAAATAAAAATAATAAAACCAGCAAAAAAAAGCAGATTAAAAATCCAGTTCAAGATGTATAAGAGCAAGGTATTGGCCAGTTAACAGGGCCCTTGGCACGTTCAGCACTCCAGACTCAGGGGCATAGCCAGGGTTTTAGGACCTTGTAAAAGGTTAGCAGGGTTGGGGCCTGTCTGATCTCTGAAGGGAAGATGTTCCATGGAACGGGCTGCTACAGGAAAAGCTTGCCTCAACCATATGGTCTTGCCTTATTATTATTATAAACATGAAAAAGTGAATTAAAATTATATTGTAACGTGGCTTCATGTTCCCTGCTTCATGTTTGGTTTTCTGTAAGAAAACCAAAACTCATTCTAGTGGTCCTAAATATTTTCCACAATCTAGAAAGGGGGGTCTGGGTCTGCTGATTTAATGCAATTGTATAAGGCTTGATAGATTGATAATATATTCCTGTACTGAGGTTTATGTGAGGACTGTATTGAATACTGAAGCATAAGAGTCCGGGTGTGTGTGTACACTGAATGCAGGTTATACTCCTTTATTCATTAGAGTTTTTTTCTTTCTTTCCCACATTTCAATATGGTTGGATTGCTGTTATCACCCATTTCCAGTGGTTAAACAAAGAATGCAGATGTACAATTCTCCATACCAACGAGTAACAGACTGTGTGCGTGCGGTGTGGTGCAATGAAGGGGCAGGAGCTTTCTACCGAAGCTATACCACTCAGCTGACCATGAACATCCCCTTTCAGGCTATCCATTTCATGGCATATGAATCCCTACAGGAGCACCTCAACCCCCACAGACAGTACAACCCTAGTTCCCACATGGTGGCAGGTGCCTGTGCAGGTGCCATTGCAGCTGCTGCCACCACACCTTTGGACGTTTGCAAAACATTGCTGAATACACAGGAAGCCTTGGCACTGAATACCAACATCAGTGGGCACATCACAGGTATGGCTCACGCATTCAGGACGGTGTACCGCGTGGGCGGGCTAACTGCGTATTTCCGTGGGGTTCAGGCACGTGTCATTTACCAGATGCCCTCCACAGCTATTGCATGGTCTGTGTATGAGTTCTTCAAGTACATCTTAACAAAGCGAAAGGAGGAACGGTTGTCCAGGAAGTGAATTGGCGTTATCGGCTTGGCTGGTGCCAAACTCAGATGACAAGCAAGACTTTGGAATACTGATGCCGCCTCTTGCCTGCTGCTGCATTTTGCACAGCCCATTGTTCTCTCAATGGAAAGTATACAGCAAACAGCAACTTCACCTGCTTTTAGCTTATCATCTAACAAACATGCCCCAGGTGTTGGATATAAATAAAGACCAGGGTGGAATTACTGGAAATTGGGGTGATAGCCTGCATTTTCAGAAATGATTGCAGGTAAGAATTAGTAGAGGCAGAAGAAGTGTTAGCTAAGCTGTTGTCTATTAGCACTCACACAGACCTCATGCTCTTTGAGAAGGCTTTGATTGTTGTGGCCCTTGGCACTTCCAATAAAGTCTGCTTTATTGTCCTAGGCCTTGTCTCTTTCTTACCAGATGATTCTGAGCATTTCTTTATAGAAGAGGGTGGGGAACGTGCAGCTTTCCTGATAGTGTTAGATTCCAACATTGATTAGTCCCAGCAAACCCTTCCTTCTTATAGATAAGATAGATTCATTACACTTTTATGAAGGAATTGTTTTGTCTTCTGATCTGAAGAGGTGGAAGATAAGTAAGATTCCCTTTCATAATGCTGAATGTTGTATGATGTACATTGAGATCCAAGAAAAGCCTGTTCTCTGTTAGATGCTACTCATAAAGCATTTGTGACTTTTCAACACTTAGCACAGTCTATTCAGCACTATTGCCAGTCCACTTAATCTCAGTATGTATGAAAATAGTGAAAAGAGACACTGCTTTAACTTGAGGTGTCCTTCAACTGACTTGTTAGGCGTATTAAAATTATACTGTGAAAAAATTATATAATACACATATGCATGGTAAAATTTGTTCACATGCATATACACAAGTCTGATACGACAAGAACAGATGGGTACCAAACTGCAATTGAAGAAGAGGTGCTCTTGTAGAACATGTTACTCCATTAACCCTTGTAAAATATGCTGCTCTGCATTAGCTTGTATTTATAACAATAAGACCTTTTTCTGTCTCCACCAATGAAATATGAATTTAATAGAGGGGATAGTAATTCTGTAATTGTTAACATTTAACATGGAGTGGCCTTGTAAGAACAAACTTAACTTCAAAGTTACAGAACTTTTGGAGGTGATAAATGCATTTGTCATTATAAGGAATTAATTGTGATTAGCTTTCCTTCTTCATCTCAAGGCTTAGAAACTGACATTTTACAACGGAGGACTATATAGAGGCAATAAATATAGCAATGCAGTTAAGGCAGTGTTTTTAGTATGTTAATAGTTCTGTCAAAATGCAACATAAATCTTTGTATAGTATTGCTCTCTATCTGCTTCAGATGAGTATATCCCAGCTTTACATTCCTAGCAGTGCATCAATAGCTGCAGGGAAAGGGACATTCCTGAGCCATAATTTGAACCAAAGTAGGAAGTAAAATATTTTCTCCTTGAAGTGTCCTTTTGTTCACGCATAACTGCCTTGCTGCATCTTAATTTATCTTCTACTGACTTATCTTTTAGCCTTTGCTAGAAAGTCATGTCCTAGGAAATGTCACCACTTGGGAACACATGCAATCATATGTACCATACATTCTTACTGTAGCAATGTCTATTGTTAGGAAAATGCATTTTGTATTTGTTCTCCACTTCTGCTTTACTGTGGTATCAACCTTCCTCAGGAATTAATTTTATGGTGTTTCTTGTGTCCCTGCATATCTTTAAGATGATTCTTTAGCAATTTCAGATATCTGGGAATTGCAATCACAGCACATCTGGATGACACTGGATCAGATTAGAAAAGATTAGGAGGGCAAGGGTGAAAATGGAAATGATTGATCTGATCTACGGTTGGATTTATCCACACTCCCTGCTAATATCATCTAACAAATGAATAGGGATGGGGATAGGCGTTCCCTCTCCCTGTCAGAATGATTGGGTAGAATAATTCCTTTCTTATCAGAGATACCTCTAAACAAAGATATGAATCTTTAAAAGTTAAAGGATGATTCCATGTGTGCAGCCGCCAGATGCACTCAATAACTTTTTGCTTGGCTATTCATAGTTTGAGCCACTTTCTGTTGTGGTTATGAAAGAATGAGAATAAATCTTTTTAGATATTTCCACAGCGATACGTTCTTAGGCATCCTGTCTGCATGGTCTCTGCCCAAATGTGAGCCCAAGGTAAGGATTGTTTCCCACCTCTCTTTCCCACTTCTCTGATTTCAGGTATTGGAATATTCATGCAGCAATGGAGTTAGGCTGGATTTTGGAACTAAATACGCTGATTTTGTATAAAAAAGAACACCGCTTGGGGGGGCCGAAAGCCCTACTAAGCAGGTATATACAAAAGTATGAAGGCTATTGCTCAACGCATTGTAAGCTGCCCTGAGTCTCTGGAGAAGGGTGGCAAATAAATCGAACCAATAAATTAAATAAATAAATAAAGTATGAATACCTTATAAAGTACGTATGAATATTCTGAGAATGAAAGGTTACGGAAAAGCAGCAGGCAGTTTTGGTATCAACAGCTAGCTGATAAGGGAACATGAAGGCCTTCCCAGATGCATGTTGATAGGTCGTCAGGACTGAGGTTGGTGATTGTAATATCTTTTTATATACTATATATTTGAAGATGTAATCAGATAGAAGCCAGTTGGGTATCAATTGTCACTGGTGTCCATTCTATTTACTCTTGAAAGGAATATTATCCTTCACCATTGATATGTGGAGTCTTTAGGGCTCTCTGAGCTTGGTTGCTTAATTGCAGAAGTTTTATTATTTGGATAGATAATATCATCATGACACTGATGATGTTGCCTAGTTGGTTAATGAAATGTTAGGAAGCAAACAACCAAGCTCTAAGAGCACCAATGATTCCATAGTTCAGCCCTGAACTACATATATCCTCTTCTATTGGAATTATTTGATATATTTAGCATCAGGAGAATTATTCCTGCTATAATAATTATAGTGGTAGGCTTCTTAAAAAGCACAAAATACAAAATATTATCTGCTGGCTACTATGTTTCCATTATTGCTAATTTGGTTGGTTGATTAATTAAAGACATCCTAAATGTAGAACTACTCTTCTATGGTGGGGCAGAAAGGGGAAATGTTAGTTGTGTGCTACATGACAAATGAAATAACAGTCTCCTCTGCTTAAAGAGAGAACATGATCAATCAATTGGAATAGAGCTGGATGAGACCTTGAAGGTCTTCTAGTCCAATACCCTGCTCAAGAAGGAGACACTATACAATTTGAGACAAGTGGCTGTCCAGTCTTTTAAAAACCTCCAGTGATGAAGTACCTACAATTTCTGAAGGCAAGCTGTTCCACTAGTTAATTGTTCTCATTTAATTGTTAATTGTTCTTGATTAAAGCCAGACATTATTTTGGCTATAATGCTTAATTCCCTATAACACATAATTTCTCCGAATGAGAAATATGAACAACTTCTATACTACTGTAAGTAAATCTACTCTAACAGTGAAGCCGTTTAAGATGCAGTTATTACACCAGCCAATAGGTGGTGATGCTGCCAAAGGCGTCGTTCCCATCCTCTTTTTTTTTTGTGCTCTGCCTGGAGAATACAATACTGTATCGCCACTGTCTGGGTTGATGGAATCACGAAAGAGCTGCCCTTTCAACGAGCAGTGCCGTGGATTTGCATGTCAAGAAAAATCCGAGTTGCTGCTGCTGCTCCATTATCTATCATCTATGAGTTGCTAAGGAAACCACTGAGCTGGATTGAAAGGAAGCTGGCCTTAGCATTGCAGCCTTGTGGCAGTAAAGTTATTCTAGGCTTTCCTTAGGACGTGGGACACAAGATCAGTGGTGAAATGTAAATTTTGTTACTACCAGTTCTGTGGGCGTGGCTTGGGGGGCAATATGACTGAGCGGGCGTGGCCAACTTTTTTTTTTTTTTTACTTTTAAAACCAGTTTTCTACAACCTCTTTGGTTGAAGAGGTTGTTAAAAATGCTTTTAAAGCCTCTGACGATCCCAGCTGACTTGCCTGATCGGCAGAGGCTTTTTTTTTTTTTAAGCCTCTGATGATCGCAGCTGACTTGCCTGATCCGCAGAGGCTTTGTTTTTACTTTTAAAAGCATTTTTTGTATAACCTCTTCGGCAGAAGAGGTTGTAGAAAAAATGCTCTTAAAAATAAGAAAAAGCCTTTGATGATTGTGCGGCTCAGCTGGGCAATGGGGGGGGCAGGGATTTTTGCTACCGGTTCTCCGAACCACCCGCCTCCATTGCTACCGGATCAGGCGATCCGGTCCGAACCGGGAGCATTTCACCCCTGCACAAGATCACAAAATCTTGCTACCAATACCGTATTGTTCATGGAGGATGGGAGGAGGTGATCATTCTCTAGTTCCACAAAGGGGATCTTCTACAAAATGTTGCACTGCTTGCATTCAGGCTACTCCATGTACTTGCTGATTGCCAGAGTTCTCAGAGGGCTATTACAGGGTTTCCCCTTAGTTCCGTGTCCCCATCCCCACCGCCACCACTTTCCCATGTATTTATTTACATATTTTTACATACATCTATTTATCCATCAAGAAGGGTGACACTTCTAAGATGAAGAGAATTGAAGAGATTATTATCTTCGATTAGATAATGAAAAATAGATGAATCAATCAAATTGTTTCCGGAAGGGAAGTGAGAACTGAGTTGAAGGTCATGTGATATATGGAATTATCTTCAAGTAAAGAGCCCTTACTAGAGGGAGTAAAGGATAGGGATACAAGGCCATAGGATGAGAACAAATTCCTGTTAAGTAGCTTCATGTGTCAGGTGAAAAGCATGAACTCTATGGAAATTTCACTATTCATTATTCACAATTTCACTATTATTTATTAAAGAGTATTATGGGATCAGGTGGGGAAGGGAGTTGCGGGTGGGCTGAGATTCCTTTTTTTTAAATTAAAACTAAAAAGTCTTCGGATATGATCATTTCCTTTAAATCCAGAAGTGCATAAGAGAAATAAATAACTGTTCTTCCCTTCATTTTCTACACAGTTGCTTTCCCTATAATGAAAATCTCAAGTTGTTCCAGCCCTGCATGGCATAATGCTAGGAACTGGGACCATCTAATTTATTTTATTTATTTTATATTGGATTTCTATACCGCCCTTCTCCCTAAGGACTCAGGGCGGTGTACAGCCAGATTAAAAAACATGCAGAACAAATATTAAAAACAATTAAAAGATATATAAATTTGGCCCAATTAAAACTCATTTACCAATTAAAAACGTTTAAAACATTTAAAAACAGTTAAAAATTTCATCTTAAGCCAGCCCGGCTTGTTTAAATAAATGGGTTTTAAGGGCGCGACGGAAGGCACTGAGGTCTTGGATTCTCCTTATCTCTGGGGGGAGCTGATTCCAGAGGGTAGGTGCCCCCACAGAGAAGGCTCTCCCCCTGGGGGTCACCAGCCTACATTGTCTGGCTGATGGCACCCCGAGGAGGCCCTCTCTGTGGGAGCGCACGGGTCGATGGGAGGTCGTTGGTAGCAGCAGGCGGTCTCGAAGATAGCTAGGCCCTATGCCATGGAGCGCTTTAAAGGTGATAACCAACACCTTGAAACGCACCCGGAAGACAACTGGGAGCCAGTGCAGCTCGCGCAGGAGCGGTGTTACATGGGAGCGCCATGCTGCTCCCGTCACTACCCGCGCTGCTGCGTTCTGGACCAGCTGGAGCCTCCGGGTGCTCCTCAAGGGGAGCCCCATGTAGAGAGCGTTGCAATAGTCAAGGCGAGAGGTGACGAGGGCGTGAGTGACTGTGCACAGGGAATCCCGATCAAGAAAGGGCCGCAACTGGCGAATCAGGCGAACCTGACAAAAGGTCCCCCTGGTTACAGCCATCAGATGTTCCTCCAAGGACAGCTGCATATCCAGGAGGACTCCCAGATTGCGAGCCCTCTCTGTGGGGGCCAATGACTCGCCCCCAATAGTCAGTGATGGAGTCAACTGACTATATCGGGATGCCGGGAGCCACAGCCACTCAGTCTTGGAAGGGTTGAGCTTGAGCCTGTTCCTCCCCATCCAGACCCGTACAGCCTCCAGGCACTGGGACATCACTTCAAGGGCATCGTTGGGGTGGCCTGGGGTGGAGATGTACAGCTGGGTGTCATCAGCGTACTGGTGGTATCTCACCCCAAAGCCACGGATGATCTCACCCAGCGGCTTCACATAAATGTTGAACAGAAGGGGCGAGAGGACCGATCCCTGCGGCACTCCACAAATGAGAGGCCTCGAGGTCGACCTCTGCCCCCCTGCCAACACAAACTGCGACCGGTCGGAGAGAAAGGAGGAGAACCACCGCAACACGGTGCCTCCCACCCCCAACTCTTCCAGCCGGTGCAGCATGATACCATGGTCGATGGTATCAAAAGCCGCTGAGAGGTCTAACAGGACCAGAACAGAGGAACAACCCCTGTCCCGAGCCCTCCAGAGATCATCAACCAACGCGACCAATGCCGTTTCTGTGCTGTGCCCAGACCTGAAACCCGACTGGAACGGATCTAGATAAGATGTTTCCTCCAGGAATTGCGGAAACTGTCGTGCGACCACACTCTCAACAACCTTCGCCATAAAGCGAAGGTTGGAGACAGGACGATAGTTGGCCAATATTGCCGGATCCAGGGACGGCTTCTTGAGGAGAGGCCTCACCACCGCCTCTTTCAATGAAGCTGAATGAAGGGAAATTCAGCACAGCTAATATAATCTCTGTTCTACAGTTCCTGGTCAAGCTCTAAGATTCATTGGCAAAAGGTATAATGATGGCTACCCAATTATGAAGATTTTACTGTAAATAAGGATTGGACGTTTCAGGGGCAAGGCTATCCTGCTAGTACAGGTAGCCCTCGAGTTACGACCACAATTGAGCCCAAAATTTATGTTGCTAAATGAAACATTTGTTAAGTGAGTTTGTCCCATTTTATGATTTTTCTTGACACAGTTGTTAAGTGAATCGTTGCATTTAAGTTAGTAACATCGTTGCAAAGTGAATCTGGCTTCCCCATTGACTTTACTTGTCAGAAGGTTGCAAAAGCTGATCATATGACCTCAGGACACAGCAACCGTCATAAATATGAACCAGTTGCCAACCATCAGAATTTTGATCATGTGACCAAGGGGATGCTGCAATGGTTGTAAGTGTGGAAAATGGTCATAGGTTACTTTTTTTTGGTGCCATTGTAACTTTGAACAGTCACTAAATGAACTGTTGTAAATCGAGGACTACCTGTACTCTTTATGGATAAATCATGCCCCCAGTTTCAAATTCAGTGAGCCTTTCCACACAGGTGGGTTATCTCCAGCTGGCTGGAGAATTCTAGGAGTTGAAGTCCACAAGTCTTAAAGCTGCCAAGTTTGAAGACCTCTGCTCTAAATCATCCCTGATCTGTGATTAAAGCCTCTGTTGCTTTTCTTTCTGCTCACGAAACAAGCAATCCAACTATGGCATTTTTCTCCTTTCCTGGAGGGTGTGTCTTCTCTTGTAGTCCAGTGGGTTAGTGTTTCCCTGACCTTCGAATTTTAGCTACAACTTTGCTACTCCTTGGCCCTATCTTTTACAGAATGGATTTGCTGTGTCAATGATCTTCCTTCTCTTCCCTCCCCTCCTTTTCCAGATATTTTAAAGACCAATTGTAAAATGTCAAGTCAGATGTAAAGAGAGAGCGGAAATGGGGAGGCAAAACTGCCAGCAGTAGTCTTACTGCTTCTCTTGTCTTGCTCAGCTCCAAGAGGTGACCAAAAGAGAGAGAGGCTGGGGGTTTCATGACTTTATAGTTTTGATCGGAATTTTGATCGGAACTTGATCTTGAATCTCCACAGAGACCACTCTGAAGAACATGGATCCTGTTACCAATTGTATGTATGTGCATCTTTGAGTTAGTTTTGACTTTTGTGATTGCCTGGACAGGTTCCTAAATTATTCTTTGCAAGACTTCAGAATTGGTTTGACATTGCCTTCTTCCTAGGGCTGAGAGAAAGTTACTGGCCCATGTCAGCCAGCTGACTGTATCTAAAACAAGATTAGGACTCATGGTCTTCCAATGTCTAATATCCTACCCCAGTTATTTGCTTTATAATCTCCTCCAGCAGAAGCTGGGTATACCTTGAATCAATTATTGCAAAAGGAGTTGGTGTACTCTGAAAAGCAACTCTTTCAGAACCTGAATGGCAGGATGCTATGATGTGCTTTGAGTGGCAGAATACTGTGATTATGAGAATTGGGAAAAGAGGAGGAAAGTGGACCAGATGGGCTTTTGATCTGATCCTGTGATCTAACTATGACAAATCAATAAATGAATAACAGATCAATGAGACAATGAGAGAATTAATAATATTTCTACACAAACTAATTCATTGAAATCTGGTGCCATATAGGTGTTCCACAGTTGATTGCTTGTGTGCCATCTAATCACAGAATGAGCTGCTCATTAGTGAAGATCTTTCTCTTTTCTCTGAATATCCAAAGATCTCAAGGATTTATACTGTAACTCCTACAGTTACTGGCATCCTAAGGGTTCCCTTCAGACCATCTTCTCCAAAGAGATTACAGATTCAATGCATCTGGAACGAACTAGGCTGCATTAACATTTTAATATAAATGTTGAATATTTGTGGATCCATTCCAGATCTATTTGGTAGTGGGGTGCAACTTAATTTGTAATGCAATTTTCCCACTAGTGGCAAGCACATGAGCCTATTAAATATTAATTATTTAATTCTTCCATAGTCTCCTTGTTCATGTAGACCAGTACTTTCTTCTTTCTTCTGCTTGGACTTTATTTTTTCAGAGAAAAAATATTATTTATTCATCCATCCATCCATCCATCCATCCATCCATCCATCCATCCATACTGAGAAGTTGCAACTATGTAATCTTTCAGATTTAAGGGACCTGGAACAGCTACTATTGCCAGATTTCATGTGTGTAACATCTCCACTCAAAAGTTAATCTAGGTTTGAAGCATCACACTTTTTTTCTTAGTGTCTGCTCTTCTCCAGCTGTGTCTTCAACTCTGACTACTGGAATTACAGGTACTGATTCAGAGCTGCAGTGAAACACATTTGGAAATCACCAGGTTGACTAGTTAAAAGAAATTACCCCATGCAAATGGAAAGACAACATGGTAACTGCTGCACGGTCCCATCCTGAAACTATTTCTATTCTCCTGGGATAGGGGGTATTATAGAGGAGTAATTCAACTGTAATATGCCCCTAAATTACTACACTCTAGTGTGGTGTGCAGCCTCATTCCATTGCAGGTGGAGATCAAGCCCATGAACCTGAAGGCAAAATCAATAGATGGCAGGTCAGGTGATAGACAACTCTCCCTATATCTTTTAAATTGCATTGCTTAATCATTGTAGTTGTTTGTATTTATTGTGCTACAGAGGGTTTTTATATGAAGAGTAGGAGCAAAATTTAAGAATAGGTATACTTAAGAAGTTGGTTACCCCAGCACCATTACCAAAAAAGATTATCACCTGCAATCGACATGGTACAATGTACTTTGCAATCTCCATAATTCATTCAAATGTAATTTAGCTCCTAATTTAAAAAGCGGTAACAGCGCCTATATTCATTTTTCTTTTCTGTTCTATCATGTCCGATTCTTGGAGACTGCCTGGACAAGTCCCTGCAGTTTTCTTGATAAGTCTTTTCAGAAGTGGTTTGCCATTGCCTCCTTCTTAGAACTTAGGGAAAGTGGCTGGCCTAAGATCAACCAGCTGTCTTCATGTCTAAACCAGGAGCAAATTCCCCAGATTTCTAGCCTGACGCCTTAACCACTACACCAAACTGGCTCAGTTGAATTACAGATTCACAGAATTCACAGATTCACTTGAATTACAGATAGGCATTCAAGACTTTTGGGTAGAGCTGAAAGAAAACTTGGTCATTAGATCCAAGCTAATGGTTGCAGAAGCCTACCCATCTCCTTCTGAACCGGCTGGTCCATTCTTGTCTGTGCTCATTTGATTTGTGTCTCCCAATTGCAGGATTGGAGCAATGCTACACGGAGACCTTAAGGCCATGTGGGAAAGGTGAGAGCTCCTTACTGGTTATTTGTAGAGCTGAGATTCAACCTTAGAATGTACCTTAGAGGGTCTCTATTGTTATAGTACCTGCACAACCTTCTGAAAATTTACGTGGTCAATCAGAGGATTGGAGAGAGAGGCAGAATAGGTAGGTAATATGTGTTTGCTTCCATAGACTCCATATCTCTTCTCTTTGCCCTTTAGTATCTTTTCCGTTTCAAATCTTAACCGAGGCGAAATTGGGCAGTGAACTGTGTCCCTTCACTCTATCTCGCTTTCGGGCTACAGGCTTAAAAGGAGGGACGGGAATAAATTGCCTTAAAAGGGGGGACAGTTTGCCCGTCCGAGCCCAGCGTGGGGACAGCGCAGGCCGTCAATCTGGTGCCTTTGTCCCAACTCCCAATTTTGTAAATGCCGCTTCTCAGCCCTTTTCCGGCTGGTCCTTTCCCGGCCCTGTAGCCACAATGGACTTCTCTGAGCAATTCGCCAACGTCTTGGCACCCTCTTCTTGCGCGGGACAAGGGAATGACAGTGGACCGCTGCCGAAGGGGCTGGAAGGAGAAACTTTTGACTCTGGAGAGTTGGCATCCGCCTCACCAGCAGCAGCGACAAAGCACATCCCCATTTGGTTAAGCGAAGTAGTTGCTGCGGGCGTTGGCTCAACAGCTTCGGGTAGGACTCGGTCACTGCTCGCCAAAGCCTGGCGGGCTTCTACGGCGCCGCTTTAATGCGGGTTCCTCCCCTTCAGTCACTTTTCTCGGTGTAATGCAAGGTTACTCTGGTTTAAGATTAGCTAACATGGAAAAAGGGAATGGGGGGATGTCATACAGGTGAATTCACCCCCAGGAAAGTGCTAAGCGGAGCCTCGTGGACTAAACCTGCCTCTCACTTATTAGGCTCGAAGCAGGACATCTACCCTAGCAAAGCGGAAAGGATGGAGTGGAGGGAGAGACACTGGTTGCTTTCGCCATCAGGGCGCACCGTTAAAGTGTTGTGGGAATATAATTCCCACCAAGAGAGACTCACAGTATTGTAGGGGTCATATACATTTGGGGGGGGGAACCCGCGTTCCTGAAGCATCTGCCTATACCCGCTTCCTCATGTCAGTCCCCGATCCGGGCAGTGAGGTGCCATGGGCGTGGCACAAGGGCTTCCGAATTGCAGGGTAGTCACCGGAGGAAGGTGGCTAAACCTGCGCAAGGGACACGGCTGGCACCGACTTATTCTTTCTGCCTGGGATGGAAGCGGGCCAGACCGGCTCCGCATTTGCGCCTCCTCCATCCTTCCGCGCTATAGCAAGGGCAGATCTCGATATTGCACCTGATTTATTATTGGATCCTTAAACACCTCGCAGTGTGGCTACATCGATACATTTAATACACGGATAGCGGGAGGGGAGTCGAGGGAGGTTTGTATAAGCGAAGCTGCTTTGGCCTCTGTTTCCCCACTGCAGTCCAGGCGCGGAGCCTGGAGACTCCCGGGTTGCCCCTGCCCCTGCCCCGTCCAGAAGCTTCGGGCCAAGTGGGGGCTCTCCCCAGGGGAGTCCCAATAGAGAATCTGTTCTTGTCCATCGCGGCGATCCAGGTTAGCTCCGAGAGCGGACGAAGTGCTCCAGCCCAGCCACATGCAAAGGCCCCCCTCCCACGTCGCCGGAGTCCGCTTCTTCGGGCGTCGCTCCCTTTTCCCCCAAAGGGTCCCAGCGCGGCCCCCGAGTGGCTGCGGAGGACCAGCGACCCTCCGGGCCGCGGAGTTCCAGGAGCAGCGCCGCCTACCAGGCTCGGATGCCCTGAGTGCAGGAGGAGCCGGCGGCCCCCTGGTGCAAGGGCTGAGCTCCGCCGGGGAAGCCGCCCACGTTTACATAGGGCCCCGGCGATGGCTGCACCGAGGGGCCCAGGCTGTTGGCCGCGGGGTAGCTGCAGCTGTAGCCGGCGCCGTAGGCTGCGCCGCTGGAACCGCTGTAGGCGTAATTAGGGAAGCCGTTGTACGCGTAGGAGGCGGCGGGAGCGTTGTAGGGCGCGCTGTAGGCCTGCGAGCCCCCCAGGCACGGCTTGCCGTCCCTCACCAGTACCGGAACGGCCACTCTGCGTGGCGGCGGCGGCGGAGGCGGCGGCGCTGGAGGCTGCTGGGCCGCCCCTGCCGCTGGGCCGCCGAGTTCCAGGGCCTTGTCCTGCCGCTGCCGCTTGCACTTGTAGCGCCGGTTCTGGAACCAGATCTTGACCTGAGTGGAGGTGAGCTTCAGGCTGCTGGCCAAGAGCTCCCGCTCGGGAGCAGAAAGGTAGCGCTGCTGCTGGAAGCGTCTCTCCAGCTCGAATACCTGCGCCTGCGAGAAGAGCACCCGCGGCTTCCTCCGGCTGCGCGCCTTGGGACGCTCCGAGGCCTCCTCCGCGGGCTCTTTGCCTGCAACAAGAGCGAAAGTAGAGAGGAGTAATGGAGCAAGACGCCTAAGGGTGAGGCGGCCGCCTCTGAGCGCGATTGTTGCCCCTAAGCCATTGATTTCGGTGCAGCCAACGCCTGGAGATACACCTAGTAGGAGACCCTTTTCAGACTTCTACACATCTGCACCACTTGATGCCCTTCCCAGGTTTTGGGCACAAGTGTCTGCAATCTCTGCCAACACGATACTGATAATGGAAATAGGGCCATCAGCTGTTCTCTGGAATGAATGAGCATGGAGGGAACCCCCCCACTCTTTGGAAGCCCCCTTTATCTTCTCCTGAGTGGGGCATGGATTTGTCCCCAAGTCTCTCTTGATGCAACCAAAGAAAAGTCAGCACAGTAAGTCCTTAGGATTCCTATAATGATTTGCTGCACAAAGTTTAGTATACCATGAAGTATTCATATCTGACTGAGATCGTGTTTTCCACCCACTTACAAATCACTGTGATTGAATTCACACAATATACCAATTTGAAACAAACTATCTTCTGGGTTAATCTCTATTTTACAGGATTTACACTCAAGTCCCAATGATTACAGACTGAAGATTCCACAAGAGGCAAGAGGACTTTAAAAAAAAAAAATCAGGCAAAAATAAAAATGGAGCAGAGTAGCATTTTGACTTGATGAAACAAGTGCAACACAGCCAACCACTTTTGAATAAAGACCCTAACTAGGTTAGCAATGTTAGGTCTCCAACTACACACAACTTTAGCCTCCTGGCTTGGAAATGTGAGAGCAGCCCTTCGAGAGCTGGAGCTTCCTGCCATTTTCTTTGCCCAGAGTTTGGAGTCAAACTGAGCCTAGATAAATTACTGTCTCTTCCCCATTAAAAGCGACTGGTTGTCTGAAAGAACTGGGAGCTGGAAGAAGGACCTTTGCCCACAAGATAAGAGAAGGACAATTTCAGTATATCCCCCTCCTGCAAATACAACAGCACTCTTCTCTTCCCCATCACCATGTCTAGGCCTGGCAGGCCTGTTCTAAACAGATCAGGAATAAATTGTTTTCCGCACTCCTGAGCAAAGTCTGGCGCCAGATTCTCCCCTCTTTGGGTGCTCTACCCTGAGGGCCTAGGAGAGCCTAAAGCCGCCTCTAAATCTGACCTCCTATGTCTGTGCTAAGGAAGGCTTGGCCTTGGCTCTATCATTTATCTCCCCACTCTTTGGAAAGAGCTGGGTGGGCCTGGGGGAGAGTAGAAATTGCTTTTCTCGTTAGCTTACAGCCCTGTTTTCTAGCAAGCGACTATAATAGGGCTGACTCTCCCGATGAAGGCGACAAGGTTGCATGCCCTGCACAAAGTTAACCAGTGACGGTTCAAATAAACCAATCTTATTTCATAATTAAAAATCATCCCCCTCCCCACACGAGCCTTTTAGGGACACAGCCTGATGCAAGTGGTCTCAGTATTTCGACAAGGGAGATCATAACCTGGAGTGCATCAAAGCACTCAGTCTTTCCTAGCAACAGGCAAGGCAATTTACTCTCCAAAGCAGCCTCCATCACGTCCCCACCATCCCAACAAGACGGGGGTGCTAAAGCCGAGACCACCCGAGGGACCCCTAAAAAGGGGCTGAAAGCGAACATGCAGAGCGAGAAGAAGCACCTGGGGCAAAGCGTGCTGGGAAGATGCGTCCGGCGCTCCGCATCCCGGTCTCCTCCGGGTGACCAAGAAATATTTCCGAGGCTCCAGAGGAGGGCAGGGCAACACGGAGGATTCCGGCTCTGGGCCACTCTTGAGAAGGTCCCCTGAAGGGGCTTGGCCGAAGCCCTGCGCCGGGTTTAGGCGGGTCCTGCTCCTGGCCCCAAAGCCTGCCAGGGTCGGGCCCCCCAGCGCTCCTGTACTCACCGGTTCCCGAGTCCCGCGCCGGCTCTGCCTCCTCTGCCAGGCCTTTGGGCTCGCAGGTGCTCCGCAGCACCGCCTGCACGTAGCTGCCCGGGGAGAAGCCCCCGTCCGCTTGGCTCTTTGCGGAGGCCATGGGGGTGAAGAAAGGCGGCTGCTCCTCGCTCTCTTCCTCCTCCTCGCCGTCGGAGAAGCGGCAGCTCAGCAGGCAGGAGGCGGCGGCGGCGGGGAAAGGCGGCTCGAGGGGCCCCCCGAGACGTTGCTGCTGCTGCTGCTGCTGCTGCTGCTGCTCCAGTTTCAGGATGTCCTTGACGGAGAAGGGGGTGGAAGTGGCGGGGCTGGGGAGCATCCTGGGCAGGGCGGCGGGAGAGAAGGAGACGGCCAGCCCGGCTGGGGCAGAAGGGCCGCGCCCGGGAGCGAAGCCAGGCGAAGTGGCGTCCATGCGAACGCGGCGCCGCCTCTGCCAGTCCCCGCCTCGGCGAGGACCAGCAGCCCGCTCTGGACTCGGGGCCGCCTCTTCGGCCGAGCGGGGCACGTCACGGCGAGGAGGGGCCGGGCCGGGCCCCCATTGGAAGGCGGGGAGGAAACCTGCCCAAAGGTGAACCGGCAGCGGGGAAGAGCCGGGCCGCCAAGGCTTCGGGTCAGAGGTGACCCGGCGGCCGCCTTGAGTCCGAAGGGGCGAGGAGCCTCGTGGGAAGCGTGGCACCACCAAGACCGCCGCCCGGGCACGGTGCACGGGGAGCGCCCAGAGCCGCCTGAAACAAAGAAGGCCCGTTGGCTCCATCTGGCCCAGCCTCCCCGCCGCGCCGCCACTCCCTGCCCGCCCCGAGGGTCGAGTCCGGAGACCTCCCGCCCGTCCCTGGGCAACTGGCTCGGAGTCGCTTGGCTTGGCTTTTCCCCGAGGACTGGAAGGGCCCCGCGGGAGAAAAGGACGGGCAGGGGCGCCGGCAGCCCTGTTGCCCTCCCCGGCTGGGTAAGCGGGAGCTGCCTTGGAGGGTGATCGGACGGCTGCAGGAGCGGGCGGAGGATGGGCAACCCGGCCCTATGGAGAGCCAGGAAGGCTTATTCCGGGAAGAGGAAAGGAAGATTCAACCGAGGAAGGAGGACAGCGGCCATCACCTGTGACACCGCTCGCCTTCCTCGTCGCTTAAAGCAACGCCCTACAGAGAATAATGGCACCTCATGAGCCTCATCCCAAGGACGGTTACGGTAGCCGGCAGCACTATCAATATAGGCACGGTTGTTCAAGGTTGTGGATTGCCTCGCTGGACGGTTTTTTTAGTTTAAAGATCAGAAGGTCATCGCAGAGGTGGCTTTTCACCCTGATCAATTGAATCTCCTGGTTCAGAAGTAGTGTGCCTGCGGTTAGGTGAATGAGACTAAAAGGGATTGGCAAAGGACAGGAGTTTTCTACTCTGGTTGTAATTGATGGATTATGGAACAGGAATACGATATTTTTATTATTCCTAATAATAATCATATTATTTATAAAATCTATCTGTAGAAAAAAAGTAAGTCATCATAGCTGCTGTAATCTTATGTTCCACAATTAGCTGTGATGATCAGAATTTATTCTGTTGTGTATGCAATATGAATAAAAAGCTCCAAATTTTCCTTTCCTTTCCTTTCCTTATTTCATTTCCCACAGATGGCTGAGGAAGGGTGAGTCTGAGAGAGATGGGAGGAAAGTACTCCAACTACGAGGACAGTTCTGAAAGTCACCTTAGTCATTTTCAAGTTAACTTATTAGAATGAGTTAGTGTGGCTATTCAGTGACGTCACTACCATGGATGAAATTCGTGCGAAGTTTCTTAATTTCCCTCTTGTTGGCTTGCTGTTCTCTCCTGGGAATTGTTGCAGTTGCAGAATTCAGGAGCAGAGGGAAGGGAAGGAATGGGAGGCTTTACAGCCTGGTCCGGTGAGTGCTGGGTAAGGAAAATTCTTCCCAGGCTCCGTTTCCTAACTCCCCCCTCCCAGCTCGACCAGCTGGCCCCTTTTTCCACTGCCAAGACTTTCTTTCTTTCTTTCTTTCTTTCTTTCTTTCTTTCTTTCTTTCTTTCTTTCTTTCTTTCTTTCTTTCTTCCTTCCTTCCTTCCTTCCTTCCTCTCTCTCTTTCCTTTCTTTCCTTTCTTTATTTTTCTTTCTCCTTTCCTTCCTTCCTTCCTTCCTTCCCTCCCTCCTTCCTTCCTTCTCTCCTTCTACCTTCTCTTCCTTTCCGTACCCTTCTCTGAGGTGGGGGCGAGCTACAAAAATAAAAACCCACAAGATTCCTGTACCAGTTCTCTGAAAATAAAAGGTGAAGCCGGGTTGTACCTCAGAATTGCCATTGTCAATTTATTTGAGTCTCCTAGGTCCCCAAAGAGGCTACCCAACTTGTGCGAGGTTGACTTGTAGGTGGATCTTGGACGGTATCTAAGACACCCTGTACTTTACTTTGCGGTAGCCATTACTTAAAATGGATCCACAGAGTTTAATAGATTTGATTTCCCCTTGAAATTAACGGTGCTGAGATTTTAAACAAAATGTACAGATAACGACTTTTATAATTAGATGTGGGGGGGCTCAGTAGGGAAAATGACCAGGAAGGGTCTGTTCCCCATCCCGATGGTGTAAGTGAATTCCATTCGATAGGAAATGGATCTAACTGCTCATCATTGATGTTCACAACCATTCTTATGCCCCGCCGGTTATAGCACCTTCTTGGGACTCTGTGCAATATAAAAGTGAGGTTTGGCAGCTCTTCCACTTTGTTAAGAATAATTCCGGTAATTTCACTGAGCAAATGGACTATGCTAATCTAAGGAGGTTAAAAATAAACAGGGGAGCCAAGGGGCATGGAAGGTGCGATGCGGGCTCCAGAGGAAAAGCTAAAGTGGGTCCCCACGGCCTGGCAACGAAACCGTGTCATGCAAACTCGCTAGGCTTAGGCTGCAAACGTCCCGGGCACCCACTGCGCATTTTTTACACTGTTTGTTGTTTGCGATCTGGAATAGAAGTTCTCCCATATCGGAGTAGCTCGGAAAGTCACTGAGCTCCTGATGGAGATCCTGCAACACTTATCAACCTCTCCATGAAAGCCCGGCCAGGCCTGCTTGTCAATTTTTTTTGTTCTTGTAAATGATTTGGTGGGAAAACGGATTTAGGGCCTGGCGATCTGCTCCCGAAGCCCAGCGCCTTAGCGCATTTTCGGAGGGAGATTATCCCATCTGCAAGAGAGCAGTTTTGGAGAGAAGTATTTCCTGCCGACTTTGCTTCGGGGAGCCATCCCAAGCACAACTCAAGCGCCGCAAACAACAGGGCGATTTCCTTTTCAGTAAACACGTCTGGGATCTGGCTGAAAATGTGTTACAGTTGAGAGACCGAAGCCTGTTGAAAAAGATTTACGGAGAAATTAGGTTGCTACGGAAAAAAAATATTTAAAAGGGGGTTTCTGCTGCTTTGGAATGAAACTCTTTTTGTCGCTCTCTTAGTAGGTAGTTGCCAGTTTAGGAATCTGGAAGCAACGCTTCTTTGTGCGAGCTCTTTTAATTTGCTTTTAAACGAAAGGAATACAATGGTAGTAGGTGCATCTCTGTCTGTCTGTCTGTCTGTCTGTCTGTCTCTCTCTCTCTCTCTCTCACACACACACACACACGCAAACTGAGCAGCCTGTCGAGATGGACTCTCATTGAGGAAGCCCCGCAAAACCAAAAATTTAGGACAAGCAGAAAACGACTCAGCACCAGCAATTTGTAAAAAGGCGCGACCAGCTCGGGGCCCAGCAACTGATCCGGCATTGGCAGGTTGACGTAGCTGTTATACAAGGTCGAAGCCGGCAAATTTGGGAAGGTATGATCGCCATATAGGAAGCGCAGCAGTCGCTAAGCGGAACCTGCCTCTGTCCCTAACTTTGGGGCAGTTTTCGGAGTTGCAGCCTCTCGGTTGTTTCACTTGTAACTCTAAGGAAACGTCCCACCAGCGGGAGAAAGAGATGGTTCTCCGAGAACGGAGCTGGCGGCAGTCGGCTACCTCGTAGTCCCGAAAGTTAAAAAATACCAATTTGGGATTTTTCGCTGGGCCGCCAAGAAATGCAATTCTCTGGACTGGAGGCACCACAACGTGAATTTTTTTGGATTAGAGATTTCACCAATCGGCGGCTGGATACACCGCCCTGACCGCGTTCACCCTTCCGAAACCAAAGCGTGACGGTGTTTCTGGAAAGGAAAGGCTGGAACGGTTAACAAGCCGAGCTAGTTGTGGGATCTACCGGTAGTCCGCGAGAGGGTTGGTGCAACCACGCATATTGCATCAAACTGTGCAGTCTCTGAGGTGGCAGCAGATTCAGAAGAGATTCATGAGACAACTGCACGAAAGGCCGCAGAAATCGCGGGCTAGGCGAGGCCCGATCCTTCACTTTCCCGCTCCTCCAGTTACGTAGACTCTGGACAAAACTGCGGTGCATTAAGTCCCCTTCTCGCCAAAACCTGCCTTGAGCCTCTCAATGGAGCAACTGCGAAGCTACTTCCAGCTTCCTAGTTCCAGGAGAAGATAGTCTTTCAGGCAGAAACTCCTTCCTTCCTTCCTTCTTTCCTTCCTTCCTTCCTTCCTTCCTTCCTTCCTTCCTTCCTTCCTCCCTCCCTCCCTCTCTTTCTTTTTCTTTCTTTCTTTCTTTCTTTCTTTCTTTCTTTCTTTCTTTCTTTCTTTCTTTCTTTCTTTCTTTCTTTCTTTCTTTCCTATCACCTCTCCCAGGGTTCTTCTCTAGCTGCTTTGTCTTATTATTTTGAATAAACTAAGACAAACGGAGAAACGTCAAAATATGTCCAAGGTGTCTGAGACTTTTCTCCCCCTCCAGAAACTGAAAAGCTGCTCTTTCTGGTATTTCTAATCTTTAAATTACCAGAAAACTGATGTAAATCTCACCTGAATCGAGGACGTTATCCTTGGTAAGCCTCTTTTTTCACCTTCAACTTTAGGGCTGCGAAATGGGGTTGTTAACCTTGGTCTTTTAGTAAGAAGTGCAAGAAAACAGCGTTTGAAATAAATTGAACATTGCTTGCAATCCTATCCTCATTTAGGATTGCACGCTTTGAAAAACGGTTTGCTGTTTATTATCGCAATTATTTTTCAACTGCGATTGAAATCTTTCTGCCTACTTTCTGTCTACTTTGCCCACCTTGATCGAAACCACCTTTACCTGAAGAAAGTTTGAAACAAAGGAAGCTTGAGCTAGGTGCAAAATGGAGATCCTCCTACATTATTTCCAGAAAGGTTCACTTACGAAAGCAGCCTTAGGATTTAAAGGGGGGGGGATACGTTTTTGTTACGTGTGAACCATTTGGAAAGCCAGAGGAAGATCTCACGCGCGCTTTCTGGATAGGAGAAAAAGATACCAAAAGCATCTTTTAACATCGAAGTGAAAAAGAAGCTTCGTTTAGCCGCCCAGCCGAGCGGAGGACGAATCCCTTCTTCCCATTGATCGGAAAGGCTCTCAAATACACCCGAAAAGGACCCGCTCCCAAGTCCCGCAACAAAGAGAAGCTCTCGAGGTTGAGTCACGAAGCTTTCAAGGCTCCAGCCTCGAGTTCGCTTCTCAGGCGTCCGGCTGAAGCTGTCTCTCTCCGAGCGCCCATTCCCTCATCTCGCCTTGCCTATCCCCCCTGTGCTCCGGAGGGCGAAACCTGCCGCTGCAGTTAATGGTTATTGTCTCGCAGGGCCCATTAGCCTCTTTTGTTGCCCATCCGCCCTCTCGGGTTTTAGCGCTGCCTTGTTGTCGCAGCCGCCCCGCGCAATGTTTAGACAAGGGATTAAGGTAATGGATGGAGCCGGAGCCCTTCGGAACGAGGGGGATGGGAATCGGAGAGCGACCGGAGCAGGAAGCCCCTTCTCCGAGGAAGGAACCCTTCTTGTGGCCTCTAATAGCTCCATGAGCCCGTGGGCCCAGGTGAGACCCCGCAGCCTCCAGGTTTGGCCGCTCAGGTCCCGAACAGACCCAAAGAAACACGAAAACGCCTCCACCTTCATCCAAGCTGGACCCCGGCGATCCGCCCAGGGAGAGGTGCAGACTTTGCGAAAGAAGTTCGAGAGGGGAGCCGATCCTCAGCCGAAAGGGCTGGGCACGCCGATTTCCTCTCGCCTCCCTCATTTTGCTACTCAAGGCGGTGGGTGGGGGAGGGGGTTCCCTCCAAGAAACATAGGTGGAAACCCCGTCCTAAATCTCAGCGGGGTGACCAGTTTAATTTTAGTCAATTGCTCTGTCCGTGAATTGAGTAAGCAAATTGTTTCTATCTGCATAAAGTTCTTTCTTAAAAATGTAATCATTCTAAAGGGGAAAAAAATAGGCCGAATAGATATTATTTTAAAGAAGGATTACCTCGTTATCATGTAGGAATGAATATTTGAAAAACGGCCTAATTGCATTAATATGTGTGTGCCTGTGTATATGTGTATTTATGTATTTATTTATTTATTAGTTCAATTTATATGCCGCCCTCCTCCGAAGACTCAGGGCGGTTTACAATGCACTTATAGCAATAGCCTTCATTCTTTTGTATATACCTGCTTATTAGGGCTTTTGGCCCCCCATAAATTTCTACAAAGTCAGCTTATTGCCCCCACAATCCGGGTCCTCAATTTACCTACCTAGGAAGGATGGAAGACTGAGTCAACCTTGAGCCTGGTGAGATTTGAACTCGCACTAATTGCAGGCAGCTGGCAACTAAGTGCTACTTAACAGCACTTTAGTCCGCTGCACCACCAAGGTATACCAAGGTATATAGATATACATACAGACATACAGACATACAAGAATTCTAGTTTTTTCAGATTGTGGCAACTTCTAATTCTAATCGTAATAAAATCCACTTTGCTAGACACTCTGCTAGGGAGGAATTCCCTGAGGATGGGCTCCAGGACGAATCTCAAAACTCGGAAGACTAAACCTCTTGTCCCGGTGACCGACACATATTAGATTCTGTAAATTAGCAATAGTTTCCTGCCTCTCTACAGCCAGTTATTGACGGGAATCGGGATGTGCTTGAAGGAGCGGAGAAATTACTTGCAGTGCTGTAGATTTCATCCGGAGGAATTCTTTTGAAAAATTCGTAATGCGCTTGCGCAATAATAGCTTTCGCTAAATGGCGCGCTGGCTGTGAAAGGGAAGGAAAGTGCGGGGGAGGGTCGGACCCAACTGCTCACAGCGGTTGTGTCCGCTTTGGGTGCTGGTTGACCCCTTACGTCCTCAAATCCTCGACTTCTACGTCCAAAGATCTGGGTCTCAGACAAAATCGGAGACACCTGCAGGAATGGTACCTTCCCCTTTGTCCACAAATTAATCATTTTTATTTGTCTGAACAAAATGAATCATTTTTAGTTTTCGATGTCAATGGAGATTCTCAGTCATCCAGATCGTGGTTGTCTCAAAGGTGCTTTTTCAAAAAGGCAACTGGGCTTCGTTTTTTTTCCTTGAGGAAAAGACATTTCGCTTCTCATCCCAGAAGTTCTTCAGTTCCAAGTCCAGTTGCCTATTGCAAAAGCATCTTTGTGGCAATTTTTATTTCTCCTTGATTTCAAAGCGGACCTCCAGAAGATGTCGAGACGCCGCCTCCCATTGGAATCAATACGATCCCGCTTGAGACGAAGCTTACTCGGGAAAAGGGATGCACAAATGACCAGGCTGTTTCATCTTCCTTTGCCTGCGGTTTCTGCACACGTGTGAATGTTGTGACGAATAGGCAGAAGGGGAAAGGCAGCACTGTTAAGAAAATCCGGCCAGTAGCTGTCTTCTGATCCCTTCTGATTTTGCTCTCCCGAGCTGGATCGATCCAGTGGGTCTCCTGAGATGCTGGATCACGATTCTGTTTGCCTTCGGCTTTGCTGGAGCCTCTCTTCTCCTTGAGCCACTTCCTCCCAACGACCCCCTTGCCTTAAACCAGGGCTCCCCAACTGGTGCCCTCCGGATGCGCTAGGCCAGGCTCAGTTCCCGTTTCTGATATCTTGGCCCGAAGTTCTGTGGCTTTGTGGGTTCCCTCATTCCAAGCGCTGCGAAATCACTGAAACTCTCTCGGCCCTCGAAGCCGCCTGGCCCGCGCAGAGCTGGGTGGTGCCCCTTGATTCAAGGGCCAATTCAACCAGGCATCTGGGAGAAGGTTTCCCCCAACTAAGCGCAGGCTGGGCTCATCCTTTGACTCTCACTGGCTATTTACAGAATCGGCTCTTGGCCGGTGGTCTCCAGAAGCTAAAGAGGAGGGGGACACCTTGCCCTCCTTATGCCCCTCTCTTTTCACTCTTTTCGTGGTAAGCGAAGGTTTTCGCCAGATCGGGCCGCACCCTTTACAAGTCAGTGGGGTGCAGGGGGCGCCGGAGCTCGAGGGCTCTGTTTCTCCCCACCCCCCCAAAATCCCTTCCCGCTTTACTCCGTATTTATACAGCGCCTGCCCTTGTGTAAACTCAGCCCAGGCCGTGGTTATTCTCAGGCCGGGTCTGTTTGTCCTTGGCTGTCAGCAGCGCCCGATGAGAAACTGCTCTTCCCGGCGAACCGGCGGCGCTGATTTATGTGGGAATCCCTGCCTGCACCGAGGGAATGAGGAGCTGCCGGGCGGATGAGCCTACGGGAGGCTGGGCAGGAGCAAAAGCCGGGAAGGCTCCGGGCGGGCGGGCGGCGCCTACTGGTCTCCGGAGTTGCCTTCTCAGCCTTTTCACTTGGGTTGACAGGCTGAGCCTGGCCGGGTCTGTTCAAATGAGGAGGGGGCTCTTTTAGCTCTGGGAAGGGCTCCTGGGCGTTTCCACACGGAAAGAGCTGGCACCCCGAACTATTTTGCTGATTCCTCTTTAAGTTCGTCCTTCACACCCAAGTTTATCTTTGGTCCCCCGACTCAGAGCTCTCCGTGTTCTTTGGTCTTCAAACCCCCTGCCTGTTTCCCAATGAGCATGAACCTTTGGTGTTAAATCCTGGGTTTCTGGAGGGCACCAGGTTGGAGAAAAACTACTGTAGAGCATTATGGACTACTCATCTGAATGGCTTCCTCTTCAAGAGTGAAGTGAGAGGGATGGTTTTTAAATCTTTAGGATTAGCATCAGTTACTTTATAAAAGATTGGAAATCTTTTTGCTGAAAATGGGAGAAATGAAATATGCTCTTTGGATCAGCTGATTAAAACGGGTCAAATATGGGAAGTGGGGAATTATGTAATGTAATTTTAAAGAGGGAGGAGAAATAATAAATTAGTTTGTAAAGGACACCAGAAGTCACTTTTTAAAATATCCTTTTTCTATCTATATTGTTCCTTGTACTTTTTTTCTTTTTGTCTTTTTCTTAATTTTTCTTCACATATTTAATGGTTTTTTTTACTCATATAAAAACACCTAATAAAATCATATATTAAAAAAGGATTAGCAGCAGTTACCACATGCTTAAATCTGCCTAGTGTTTCATTATCATCTTTGCTTAATTTTTGGATGGATTTCCTTTTCTGAGGGATTACAAGGAGCTGCCACACAATGTGACTATTGAGAGAAACACAGCTGAGGGAGAAAGGTTATTCTCAGATAACAATTGCTGTCCATGCAGTTTTTGAGCAGATTGGTACAATTAATAAATAAGGTGTTTATTTGTACAAGAAGTATATGTGCCTGTTTTGTGCTCACGATGATTAGGGCAAGCAATGCCAAATTAAAAGGCCTCCAGGTTTGTTTGCATGGGTAGATGGGAAAATCTGATTCATCTTATCTAGTCCTAACTGGGTAACATCAAGTAAACATAAAACCAAACCCATTGCCTTGTTGTTGCAGAGAGTTCAATGGCTCTTCTTCACAGAGGCTGATGGATGCATCTCCACCATGGTTTTTATTTATTATGAATCAAATTTATATGGCCACCCATTGCACCCAGAAAGTGATTCTGGGTGGCATACAAATGATCCAATAAAACACTAAATAAATAAGAACACCATTAGTTAAAAAAATTGCTGTGCATAGTTAAGCATTAGATCTGATTTTATTAGTAAGATCTTAAGGTCAGATTCAAGGCCTTAAGTCTAGATTGCAAGACTTTGACTGGCAGAGAGTAAAATATTTTTCACAGTGAATATCATCAATAACTGAATTAAGGTAAGGACATAGGTTCTCAAGTGGTCCTTTGATAATGATCTGAAGTCTTTATTTATTTATTTCCTTATTTATTTGTTTCCCACGTTTATTATCTGTACAAATAACTCAAGGTGGTGAACATATCCAACATACCTTCCCCTTCTATTGGGAAAATAACAACAACAGCCCTGTGAGGTGGGTTGGGATGAGAGAGAGTGACTGTGCCAAAGTCACCCAGATTCCATGGCTAAGGCAGGACATGAATTCATTGTCTTTTGCTTTCTAGCCTGGTGCCTTACCATTAGACCAAACTGGCTCTTAACCGCTAGACCAAACTGTTCCCAATGGGTGAATTCCCCGCTTGAAAGAGGGACTGTCGATCCCAAACGAGCAGTATTCAAGATTCATCTGTGCTGTACTTGTATGTGTAGCTATAACTTTCCTTTATTCTTCTGCAGTTGGTATCTGGCCACATTCAAATACAAACTTTTAATCTACACAGGTTAGTTCTGCCCAAAAACTGCTTCTAATTTCTGGGGTGATTGTTGGAGAAATTGTATGGATATTATTCAGATGTAATCTTTATTGTGTTAGAAAAGATTTTACACATAGTAACAGTGCATTGCGTTGTGATGTAAAGCTGATATAATACCATATGGAATAATTTGGAGCAATGAAATGGGCCATTCAGCTGTCAGAGAAGATGACAATTCACATGCATATTTCATCCTATTCCAAGGGGTTATAAACATATGCTGTTTTTATTACCAAATAGTGAGTGATAGACTGTTCAACATTGCTATGGTTTCTAGATAAAATACATGTGTGTCTGTATGTGTTTGTACATGTATTCATTGAAGTGGGGTAATGCTTTCAATATAAGCAAATAACAGGAATTAACAAATAAGGGAATTATCCATTTCCCCTACCACACTCCAAACTTGTTTTTTTTTTCAAGCAGAAACTATAGGACCTGTTATAGTTATTTGTGAAGCTATCTGGTGTAGTGGTTAAGGCATCAGGCAATCTGGAGCTCTAGTTCTGCCTTTATTGTGCCTTTGGCACAAAGCCAGCTGAGTTATCTTAGGCCAGTCACATTCTCTCAGCCCTAGGAAGGTGCAATGGCAAACCAATTCTGAAAAATGTTGCCAAGAACACTGCAGGGATATGTCCAGACAGTCTCTAAGAATCAAATATGTTTGAATAGAAATACACACACACACACACACACACAGAGTATATATATATATGTATATGTATATGTATTTCTCTTTAGCCAGGTTCTTCCTACGTAAACCAAGATTTTTATGCAGCCCTAGTTCAGTGAAATCCCAATCCACTAGTTTCTAGGCTTTTTTTCCAGCAGCCAGCAAGCTCCCTGCTGCCCATTGGGTGTATGTATGTGTGTGTATGTGTATGTGTATACACACACACACACACACACACACACATACACACACACACACACAGTATATATTGCTCAAAAAACTAAAGGGAACACAAGCAGAAGACATCCAAGATCTGAATGAATGAAATAGCCTTATTAAATACTTTGTTCTTTACATACAGTAGTTTATACACTGCTCAAACAACTAAAGGGAACACAAAACTACTGTATGTAACGAACAAAGTATTTAATAAGGCTATTTCATTCATTCAGATCTCGGATGTCTTCTGCTTGTGTTCCCTTTAGTTTTTTGAGCAGTGTGTGTGTATGTATATATATATATATACACACATACACATACACACACATACATACACACACACACATATACACAAATATTCAGTGCATATATTCATACTCATACAGTATATTTATACTGTAATATTTCATTTCTACGAAATGCAAAAAGTAATAGAAAAAAAGGAACAAGAAAGAAAGAAGAATGGGATAATGAAAAACAGAGAGGAATGGTGGACAGAAAAATTGTTTAAAAAAGAAAATCTACCAACTCTTCATTTGGAGTGTGAAGAAAGGATCCTTCTAATCAGTCCTTCGACAGCACAAAGATTTTCATTGGCTAAGTGTAAATTTAAATTATAGTAGCCAATTTGTAAGAAACATCATTCATCCCAGACTGAATCCAATTTAATTGTGCTGGCTGCAAAACTCTTTTAAATGTTTATTTTTAGGACTTTTTAAAGAGGTTTTAAGCAGTCAGCTCTTAATAATGGTTGCAGTAGTGTTAGGAACAGTGGGTAGCTCTAATGTGTAAAAGCTATGCTCAGAATTAAATTGCAGGAGTGTGAAAAGGTCATATTGTCACTGAGTCAGAGCAGGGTAGGAAATGTCTCAACACAGAGACACTGCTGGCTGATTTTATATGGAATATTTCATGCCAGTTGTGTATCTAAGCTGCACAGAGCCATCAAGCTACAGGCTGTTAAAGGAGACAGTTAAACATTCCTCTTCTGAAGTAGTAGCGCTCATAAATCACATTTTAACAGCTTGTTAGATCACAGTTTTCCAGTGTCTGAGGCCCAACTCAACTTAGCATAGGGACCCAACTTCTGTTCATACTTAGTCAACTACGAACTTCTTGCCTTTGCATTTGAAAGGCTTGTGGGATACAATGTGGGATAGCCCAAACCGTGAAACATTATGCCCCAGTCATTTCTTGCAACAGTAAATTATGAATCATATGCACTTTTAATAGAGGCAAGTGAGAAAAATCAGATCTAGATAATGAGCATATTCACTGTACACTGATGCTACTGTCATTTTATTGATGGAGGGAGTCCGTGTCGTTTGGAATTTCATGCTTGGCAGAAATTCTACAGTCGTAGTTTTTTTGTTCCACCATGAAGAAGTTGCATTTGCATTTTTGAGAAGTCCATCAGGACAGCCCAAAACTATGTTCTAGTCTTGGAAGTTTAAAAAATATGGCCTGGGAAAAGTTAATGTGATTTTTCCCTTATATTATTACCAAGTAAATAATGTAAACATGCCCATTAA
The DNA here is from genome assembly GCF_059756535.1 of Pantherophis guttatus. Classification (NCBI taxonomy): domain Eukaryota; kingdom Metazoa; phylum Chordata; class Lepidosauria; order Squamata; family Colubridae; genus Pantherophis; species Pantherophis guttatus. The sequence continues at coordinate 44,734,509 of NC_142068.1, forward strand.
TTATCAGGAATCACGCTCAACTTGAGATAGAAATATCAGGAATCTAAGAAATTCTACAGCAGTCCCAAAACTTGAGGGGGATGGGGGGGAATAAAGAAAGGAACCCATTTTATATAGTCACTTATTCTGGTGAGTCGGAATGAGAAAAGGATCTCCACTGATGACCTTAAATGAGGCAGTAGAAGATGCTCAAGAGTCCAATAGTTGCCTATGATATGATACCATCATAATGCAAATGATGCAAATTTTTATAATGTGCTTTCTTTCCCTAATCCATGGATGCTATTTTCCTGTTTAAGCAATAGAGTATGAGAGTCAGTATAGTTAACTACATATCATTGTTCATATTACTAGCTGTTAACCCCTTAGATTTTGTGGTTCCTGGATGTTATCGTTTTTGGGTCTTCTTCAAAGGCAGTCCCACACACAGCACAGTACATTAATCTAATATAAGCTAGACAGTTTCAAGCCATTACATGCATTATACTGATTAGATCAGATCTCAGAGTAAAGATTTACTCAGTATATATCAGCTCTATTATTGTGCTATTAAAACATACACACAGAGGCACATAACACAAATCAGACTTCTCAAATGTACCATGGGCTGCTGTACTCTTGGATCTAGAAAAAAAATCACATTAGAAAGGATATGTTTTGTTGGACTAGTTTCTCTTCGTAATACAAACTTGTCCTACACTTGTAGTCTTTGAACTCAAACATTGTTGCACACAATGAACAGCCAATGTCAAAGACTATTGGGAGTTGCGATTTAGCAACATCTGGAGACCACAGGTTGCTTATCTTGCACTTGAACAAATTGAGATTGTAGAATGGAGTGCAGATCCTAGAGAAAGGAGTAACATTATTCACTGCTGAAGGAAACATAAGAAAAAGAGTTTAAAAGGCCGAGCTAGAACATTTCTCTTTCCAGATGTGATAGTTTTCTATGTGCCTGTGTATATTGTTTTGCATGGGGAGAATTCAGAAATGGTGTCCCAGTTTGAATTGCTATAAACTACTAGCATTCTGCTTGGGCCAGGAATTATTAAGTGATCTGTAATCAGTATGGATGAACTAATAACAACTCAGTTGCTTGGATTTGGAGAGAAGCTGCTCCACCCCTTTCCTATATGGCATCTTTATGATCCAAATTCTTATACTGTATAGAGAAATGTGTACACATTTCCCCCAAGTAAAGCATTTTGTTGTGGCAGGAGGGACTTTCTAGGAGGAAATAGTACAGGATGAAGCATTAAACCCAGCTCCCTGGTGCACAGCCTTATCCAGAATGAGGCACTGGCCTTCTGTTATTAATATATTTATTTTAAATAATGAAGATTGGGACATCCTGAGCACAATTTGGCTCTCAGTCTGTTAGATTTCAAAACATAACGACTTGTTTATCAGGCTAGAATGGGTAGGCAACTCACTTTAACTTAAAATATAAATAGTCTAACACGATGTATCACTTTTTTGGGAATCTTTTCAAGAAAGCATTCCATAGGCAATACAGTATAAACAGTAAAGATAGAGAGAAACATATTTGTAATTTTATTTAGGTTTACTTATTAAACGTCTGAGTCATTCTATCACCTTTGCTAGTATTTTCAACATCATGCCCTGCAGATGTGCTAGTTGATCAGCAAAGGATACTGGGAATTGTAATCCATCATATCTGGAGGAAAGAATTTCAAAATGCCATGAGAGGAGCATAATACAATTTAATATGAATTATTTACATTACATAAATTATATGTAACAATTAAATTGAACATTATATATCTATTTTAAGTAATATATCTCAGCAAAATACTATCATCTATTTCGTAATGGTCCATATTTTATACAGCAAAAGGGATTTTATTGTGCAAAATGAGCAATATATGGAGTACAACTATGGCATTACAGTGTATGTACTTTATCAATAAGTGTATAGTACAGTAGTATTTTTTCCTCTGACATTTTTGTTCACTAAGTTTTCCTTGAGAGTCTTGCCCTAGGCTATTTCTATAGAGAAGGGACCCATGCTCACCACAAGATCAAGACAGCTTACACACGTACGCACTTCACCCAATCCTGCTGACAACATGGAAAGCAGAAACGGTGTGTGTCCTTGTAACAACCTTTGGGTGACCTTTCAGGGACATTTCGGGAGCCATTGGAAAGAATTTCTCATTGTGTTGTCTAGGAGTTTCCAAGGAATTAGTCAGCAGGCTGGAATCGGGCTGCTTCCCCCTCCCTACCACCCTTGGAGCTGGACCAGTTTGAGGGAAATGTTGCTAGGGTGACAGCAAGTTGTGATGGATGGACTGAACGTGGCTGCAGAGTGGCAGGGCTGCTGGTCAGTTAGCCAGGCCTGTGTTTATAAGAAGGAAGAGGCTGTTTCCTGGAGTGAACATAATGCAGCTCTAAAAATGGCAGGGGAAATACATCATGTAAGGGGAGGGCTGCTGGGCAGCTGAAGACTAGAGCAAGCTTTCAGGTCAAGGTGCCTCTGACAGGCTTTTTTAATAGGCTGTTTGCGTGAGAGTTTGCTGCTGTTTCTCCCCGTTTCTGCCTTCCTGATGGCAGCAAAGGCTGAGCCAAGATCCAGGGAGGGCCTTTTCTAAATTGCCTCTTTCCAGGGCTGGCTGATTTATTTAGAAGATAAATAACCAATAATGTCTATTGTTTAATGCTTGTTGGTGACATTATCCTCCCCAGAGTATTGGTCTTTGGTCTTATCCCATTGCAAATGGAGAATCTGTGACTTGATACGGTGGACAGAGTTCAACTGTGAAGGAAAGTGTAAAATGAATTTTGCTTTGAAGGGGGCAAACATTGCTTTGCCCTACCCTTCTTCCTCTCTGTCCCTACTTAGGCTAAGCCACCTCAGTAGGCAAAAACTATTCTGCATCATATAGTGCTGCATTATATCAAGTATCTTTCCATGCTCTTAATTATGAAAGTGCAAAACACACATAAATAGCTATTATCTGAGACCATAAAGCAACTAATTAATTCACCATTTCCTTTTTAGAATAGAGTAGAACAGAATTATAGGGCTGGAATGGACTTTGCAAGTCTTTTAGTCCAACTCCCTGCCCAAGGCAGGAAACCTTATATACCAACCCAGACAAATGGTTGTCCAATCTTTTCTTGAAAACCTCCTGTGATGGAGGACCTAAAACTCCAGGAGGCAGCTGTTCCTCTGATTGTTCTCACTGTAAGGAAACGTCTTCTTAGTTCCAGGTTGGATCTCTCTTTGATGAGATTTGACATACCCAGTTTCCTTAACCATTGACTATACAGTTTAGCCCCCAGATCCTTTATCATCTTTGTTGATCTTCTCTGCGCTCTTTCTAGGGCCTCAGAATCTTTTTTTGTATCTTGGTGACCAGAATTCAAAACAGTATTCCAAGTGTGGCCTCATTAATGGAGTATAAAGTGGTACTATCACTTCTTGTAAACTTGAGGCTATCCCTTTGTTGACAGGGGGCTGCACTGCATTTTTAAACTAAGTACTATAAAGATTTCTAAAAATCGATTCTGGTAGATTCTTGGAGTATAGATTTAATAGCTTCCAGCATGTTTCTTGGAAGTTCAGCTACAGTAGCTAAAGATAAATTTACAATCCCAAAATAAACTGACTTCATTTCATTGAGAAATTGATTTTTTGGCGTGTGTGGTGATTTGGGGGCATTTCAGGAAACACATTAAGAGCTACTGTACAAGACTCCAATAACACATTTTTCCTCCAGCTACTACACCACTACTGTAATTTATAAAGCAAACTGCTGCAATGAGATTAAATTGTCCAAAGAAATGCCCACTTCTGGCTTGAGACTGGATTTCCTTTTTTGTCTTCCTTATTCTGTGTGGGAATTCTTTGTACAGTATTAGCATTAATTTGTTGCCTTATAGCATAGTTTACTCACTTGTTTTCCTAATAGAGCCTTCATAGTTTTACACGGCAACTGTTTTTGCAGTGTAGAACTACACTGTCTCAACTTTAAATATTTTGTTGATGCTCAATATATCTTTTTTCATTTATTAACTTGCTTTCTCCAATCATTTTGCTGCAAGCCTCAGTTAATGCTATTTGACATTTATGTTTAGACTAGAGAATTGAGTGAAGGTAGAATTTCTGCTAGATTTTTCTTTGGGTTGAGAATAGTGAGGAGGAAGGAGAGCAATTATAATACCTTCTTCTGCACATCTCCTAGGGCAGCGATGGCTAACCTTTTTGCCATCAAGAGCCAAAAGTGGGGGGAACGTGGGGGGAGGTCATGCACGCACGTGCCCACACCCATAATTCTATGTGCCCCACCCCCCCGTGCATGTGTGCACGACCCCCCCTGCACTCCCTCCGCTTTTGGTACACAATGGCACGGTGGGCCAGGTAGGCCCCTTTTTCACCCTCCTCAGGCTCCAGAGGCCCTCTGGAGGCTGGAAATGGCCTGTTCCCCGATTTCCAGTGGGCCCAGAAGGCCCGAAAATCAGCTGGCCGGTATGCACATGCACACTGTAGTTGAGCTAGGGCAACGCTCGCGTGCCCACAGATATGGTTCCGCGTGCCACCTGTGCCACGCGTGCCAAAGGTTCGCCATCATGGTCCTAGGGCTTTAGTCCATTGCTCTACATCCATCCTCCATTTCCTCCTCCACATGGAAGAAGATCTTTTCAGGGCAATTGCTCAAGTCTGCAGGTAGAATCCAATTGAACTCTTCTCTCCCTCCAGCCATTTAACCTTTCAAGCTTTTTAAGGAGGAATCTTTTAAGGGGCATAACTACTGCGGAATGGGACAACTCATCAAGGCCAGATTGGTGTGGATGGTCCCGCATGGATGGGGTGGCATAGGCGGACCACTGCTTGACTTTATTCTCCCTCTTTGTGTCACTTTTATTACTATCTGTAAATTGCACATGCAGATTTTGACTTAGCTTAAAGTAAAATATCTGATTCAAAAAGGCTTGCAGTAATAATGCAACTAAATTCAAGTACAATATATCTAAAGTGGAACCAAGTTCAGCAAATAGTTATCAGGAAGTACCACTGTAATATCATTACAATTAACATTCATTCACTGATTTTATAGTATTTCCTTTGAGAAGAAGAGCAGTATATAAGTATAGTACTACTATTACTGATAGTTCTACCTGTTGAAGAGCCTAATTCTGTGCATATCTAATTGGATGGCCCACTTTCTTTACTTGGACTTATTAACAAAAAAAATAAGCATAGGATTGTAGTACTGAATTTAAGAAATCCACCTTGTTCCATAAATTGGCTTGTGATTCATCTTGTGATTTTCTGCACTCAGAAATCATTATGCTATTCCATTGTGAATGACATACAAAATGCTATCTGAATTTCCATTATTTGGCTACAAATTTTCAAGGAAGCAGTTCTAGTCAGCAAAATACATGCTATGATATGCCTATAAAGATTTCTGCCGTTATGCAGCAACATCAGGAAAATATTCATTTGAGTATCAAATTCAACCTCATGTCACAATGCCTTGTTTGGGAGAATTGACTCAATCATATGCTAAGTACCATACTATTTGAGCAAGGATCATCTTGATTTGCTTAGTTTGTTCTGGATGTTTTTCTTACCCTGTATTTTAGAACAGCTTACAGAGAAGCAGAATTAAAAGATAATGGCGGACAGGATCAGAAGACCTTATCCCTGTTCTGCCTATCTCTCGACTCTCAGTTTCAGTTTTAGTACAATTTTCAATAATTTTTTAAACAGTGTAATTTTAATGTGTTAATATTTTAATAATATTTTATTTGTTTTATAACTTGTAAGCTGCCTAGAGTCTGTTTGTAGGGGAAATCAGTGGCATAAAAATTTAATTAATACATACACACACACTTTACTGATACCGGTCATTCATAAAATGGAACACTTAACATTTTAAAAATGGTTTGTAAACTGTCACTGTTAAGAAAATAATTATTATTTTCACTATCTATTTGAATGTTACTTTTAAATTCACTGTTTACCATCACTGCTTCCTCCCATGTGTGTATGTGTGTGTTGTGTGTATATGTACATGTATGGACAGTATATGACCTCATCTGAGAATATGTGCATTCCAGAATTTTTTAAGCTACTTCTGTTATTATAAAACATTTACTATTATAATGATTTCACTTTCTTGAGATTCCAACCTAGGTATAGTATTCAATCTTTTGTTAGTAATGGAATTAAGTTTGCGTCACTATAAATATTTTGATCAGAGCTGTAATGTTCTCCCTGTCCTCAAATCTGTTCCTATCGTGTTGTTACTCATGGGGCTGCCCATTCTTATCATGAGTCTTTGATTTGAACTTCTGGTCAGATTCCTTATATCAAGTTATTTTTTCATCCACAGCCACACTTTTCCCTGTAACATTTTAACATAAATACAGATAAACAAAGGACTGTATTGCAGATGGAAACTGCTTAGAGACTCCATGCATTCTGACCAGGATTATTTTATTTAGCTTGTGTAACTTCTGTTAATTTATATCCCCTGCTATAATCTCAGATTCTTAACAGTTTTGGAGGCTTTCTGCACTTCCTACTGTCCTGTCAGAAGCTCAGTTAAAGAACTAGTCTCCTCTGAGTCAGGTTTGAGACCTGGTGACGCCATATCCACGTCAATGTTGCTTTCTTGGCAACAATATGGGCTATACTGACAGAAGGAGTTACTGTGACAGTTAGCAGTACACAGGTTTTTCCTTATAAATTGTCTTGGTTGCCAATGAAAATAGTTGTGCTTCCCCCCCCCCAGCGGTAAGTATTACTAGCCTGCAGATATTCCCCTGGAACATGCTAGATATCAGTGAGCAAAATGTAGTAGTAAGAATGGGGCATGACTCTGCTTGTTTGGATCATAGCCTGGAGGGTGCTGTCCTGTGGCAGAATGAGATGTTGGGTTTGCTCATATTCTCCTGTCAATCTCTACCAGTGATTGGCCCAAAGCAGCCTCTTGTTTCAGTAGACAAAGGGAAGACATGGGTGTTTCCTTCACAAGGATGAAGCATGCTGAGTGAAACTCTAGGAATGAAGCTGAGTCACTTGACTGATGCATTATTTATTTATTTACTTATTTAAAACATTCGTATAGCTGTCCATCTGGTACTGAATTCTGGGCAGCTCCCAACCGTTATAATAGCATTATAATAGCATCATCATACTATAAATATATACATACATACAACCACAAATAGTAAAAAAAAAAAAACAAAAACTGGCATCATAATAAACTTTAACAAGCAATCCATCACAAAAATTCTCATCAATCTCACTCTATCCCAGCTGCAGACCCTGTAGTAGAGCTTAAGCCCCACCTGCAAGGGGCTTTTGAAAGTGGATCCCTATAGCAGAGAAGTGTAAAGTTAACTCGATAAAGAGAGTTTTGCCTGCTGATAGTATGTTAATAGTCTTCTCCTGCCTCTTGAAGTTGCAATAGTCATAGTTATTCTGGCACAGCTTCTCTGATGATGCTCCTAAAATGTTTTCCTTCCCAGTATTCTTTCTGGAGCAGAATATGATATAGAAACAATCTATCTCTGTTATTGTAATCAAAATAATCTGCTTCTTTTCATGGACTTTGTGTAAGGATATAATTTGCATTAATTTGTATGGAGGAGTTAAACAGTAAAATTTATGCCACTGCAAATAGTGTCCAGTTTGTTTTATATAAAGGTAAGCTTCCAACTGGACTGATTTTTAAAAAAATGTACCATCATCAACAATAGCAGCAACAGTAAAAAAAAAAAAAAAAAAAAAAAGGAAAATGGAAAAGGAGAGCTTTTTCTGCAATGCCCCACCCCTTAGGAACATCATGCACCCCACCCCCAGGTGAGATAGGCTCAAATACTCAAGGCCCTCATAGCATGATTTTGCCAACAAGTCTGAGAATACCATAATAAGTCACTGTATGACAGTTGACTGGAAGTAGTCTTTGCATTCTGTCTTTTATCTAGTTTTAATCTTTTTTTATTTTACCTGAAACAGCAATTCAATTTTTGTGTGTGTTTTGTTTATTATGTATGCTTTCCAGAGTCATTATGTGAATGGGTGGCTATACAAATATGCTAAATAAATAAACAAACAGTAGCAAAGTAATAAAACTTGTTTTTAATACCCTGATTGGATTACTGGATCTCATATCAAAGGGTTTTTCCTTATGCTTAATTTACACCTGTATTTTCTCTTTGCCCCTTTGCCAATTGAGGATAACCACAAGGATAAGAACAGATGACATTGTACTCCACCTCCTGTCCATAGCCTGTTTTCCATTCTGGGCCATCTTAGCCATTCTGAGGGATTAGTCTAGGGGTCAGCAACCTGCGGTTCTGGAGCCACATGTAGCTCTTTCATTCCTCTGCTGTGGCTCCCCATCACTGGTCGGCTCCACAATTGATAGGGCTTTCAGTTAGGATAGGTAGAGGAAAAAGGATGCCATGCTTGGAGGAGGCTCTATGGTGAGGGTTGGCTCCAGAATTGAATGTGGGGCTTCTGGTTAGGACCTTTGTGGTTCTTTGAGTGTTTAAGGTTGCCGACCCCTGGATTAGTCTATAATGCTTCATTCCAACCTAGCAACATCCCCAGCTCTGACTGGCTATAGTCTGGCAGGCCCCCTCCCCTCAGTGACTGGTCACTGCCCTGTACAAGCATTACATCCAGGGCTTTTCAGTTGATTCACAACTTCTTTTTTTCCCCTTCTACTTGATCCAAAGATAGTTCAATAAAACCACTGGCCACATTCCCTCCCCCGCCCCCCCCAACTACTCTACCAGCATATCTTCTGTTCACCCTTATATCTTCCCTCCACAGATGGGAAAGACAAGAAGCAAAGAAATGGCCTTAGCCCAGACTGAGTGACAACCTATCCCTGTTGTCAAACCACCAGAGATTGGGATTTGTTAAACTGGCTTTAGAAATAGCTGGGAACAGCATGAGACAAGAAATCTGCCGCTAAAAAGTTTGTACTAGACATACAGCTACTTAATAGGATTAGTTAACATTGTATTAGCACGTAAATTATTTTTCTGTTTGGGATTTTTTCATCCCACATCTGGTTCTATGAAGTATCCACTCAGATTCAAACATTCAGTTAAAAGTATTATCATGGCTGATAAGCCACACTTCCTGCTTTTCGTGGTTGGAAGATAACTCACTGTTTCTCAAGCACAGAAGCACACATTTTTGTCCTTAACCTACCTACATAACACCACAAAGGCAACCTCTGTCTGTCTTTCCTTGCTTCACATCAAAAATAGCATTTTCTGATTTCTGCTGGCACAAGCTGTGTTGAATAGTCCATTTGCTGCACCTCATCCCATCTAGATAGAAATGCTTAGCTTTTGTGTATTGGAGTGGGAATGCCCCTCTCATCCTAGCGACATTTGTTTTGGGGTGCTGGGTTGCCAGACTGAGAAAGAGGTTAAAAAGTAATGCATGGAAGACAAGCAGTGAAAGACTGCTACAAAAAGATGGGAGGCGGAAGACAATAGCATTAGAAAAAAATGCATTCTTTAACTATAGATAAGTTCTAGGTGAACTTAGACAGATTTAGTAAGCATGGTGCAGGATATGTTAAATGAATAGTTCAAACAGTATGTGTTGTACAAAATCCTACGCAAGAGATCTCCATTCTGTCTCTATATTCTGTATCTCTGGAGAAGGATCCTTTGGGAGATAGGATTAACCTATAAAATGGACATACTAGCTCCCCTTAATGAGGGATGGTGGTAGTGGATTTAAAAAGCTCAAGTCATGGCTTCTTAGTCTTTAGATATGCAGAAAACCTACACCGAATATGGGATAATCATATGAATGAGAGATGCTCAAGTGTTCCTTAGCTGTACAGTTATGAAAGTGGTATTTTTCTCCTTCATCCAGCATCATCCAAGGTTAGCTTTGAAGAAAGTCAGGTGACCAGGAGTGATTGGAAAAAGAGGCAAGAGAAGCAGGATAAGCCTCATCTATGAGGCCAGCACATTTCACAGTGGAATTATTTTCTACCAACTGGAAAATGGGTAGCTAGCTCTTCATTTCAACTATGAGAAAGGCTCTAAGCACAGATTTTAAAATGTGTTCTGGCTTAAGATCACACATACAGTAAAACTTGCACACAGATGATATTTTTAAAATTGAAGAATTGTGGAAGAATTACATTTTACATTCACTGTTCCAGTAAACCCTGTATATGTAATGTTAAGGGGGGAAAATCGGCTAATTATCCAGCGCTACCTTTATCCTCTGTGAAAGGTGTGTGCTAGTAGAAATGCAATTGTCTTTACCATCAATAAATAATCTCTGGAGCCAATGCAGGCTGTAGACCTGGGGCTGGGGTGTATGCCTAGAATGAACTGGGCTTCGTCCCAGACATCTGGTGGGTCCCCTTTCCTCACTAATCTTGACATTATCTCCCAAACAGTCATCACTTGTTTTCTTTGGCCAGGCATCTTATTTACAGTCCCCATCCTGCTTATGGTTCATGGTTTCATTTTTCTCTTGATGTTTACAGAGATCCTTCCCAAATATTTGTGACGTGATTTTATTAGGGGACTCAGAGAAAATTCAGACAGTCACCATCTGGTTCACCATCTCCCACAACTATCAGCCTTGTAGAATAGGCTTGAATCTTGGTTTGGTAAGGATTTGACTTCTACTTGCTTTCTGTTAAAATTCATATGGTTGCATTCATTCAGAGAAAAATTCCTAGGAACAAGCATTAGTTTTCTTTGAATTAAGAAATTAATTCATTAAGAATTTTAAGAATTAAGAATTTTTTTTACAGTTTCTTATATAATATTTTCGTAACTTACTTACATATTATTTAAATAATAATTCAAAGTGGCAAACATATTCTACACCTCTTCATCCTCCTATTTTCCTCATAACAACCCTGTGTGTGAGGGGAGTTGGGCTGAAAGAGAGTGACTGGCCCATGGTCACCTAGCTGGCTTTTATGGCTAAGGCAGGACTAGAACTCATGGTCTCCCACTTTCTAGCCTTAACCCCTACATCAGTCTGGTTCTCAAATTGATTTAATATGATAAATTTGAACCCCACTTTTCACCAAATGAACATTGCCTTTAGAAGTATAAATCTGCCTCTCCTGGCAGCACCTAAATTGGATTAGCATGCAAAAAAGATAAGACTCCTGTACTTGGAAGTATGAAAGCAAGTTCTATATGTTTGGTCTCCTAAGCCATTCAGTTGTATGGTCAATCTTCTGAAAACACAATTAAGAATCTGTGACAAACTCCTGTAACTTTTTTATTTCACCAAGGGATGATAGTGATGAACTTTATTCTGTGGTCGAGACAATGCTGAGTCGCTGATCTACCACTTGAACAAATGACATTGATATATTAGAATTCTCTTAACATTAAAAAAAAACAATAATTTCATCTTTCCTTTTAAAAACATGTGTTTGGCATGGTAGCTAAGACATATGAAAAAGGCTGTTTTGTCCTTTGACCATAGATATGTCTGTAGCACCAATCATTCTCAACCAACCTGCCTAAACCTTAGGAATGCTGTTTCGAGAAAGGAACCAAGATAGACCATCTATTTGAAAGAAGGAATTTGAAAGAAGGAATGGTCAAATTTAGTCTTTACTCTGAATTTTGCCTAATGTCACTTCTTTAGATGTGGATTTTCAGTATTTTTTATTCTATTTCTGCCTGACAGATGGTGATAATCTATGATGGGAAACAGAGAGCATGGTTATTTATAATATATCACCAGTCTCTATTAGAGGTATTACAAAAAATGATTACAGGGTGCTTTAGAAGTTCAGGATTCCCAAACAAATGTGTTTTCTTTCACATTTCCGATCATTTTGCCATGCATGCAATTCTCTTAAAAGTTATATAACAAATCCTTGATTTGCAGGAGTTCCTTCCTTTTCCAATTTGACTAGCATAATTATAGCTTTGTTCATAAATTAGTTTTCCATATCTGAGCACAATCTGTCCAAAGAAAAACACTTTCTAAACCCATGTATTTAAATAGGATTTCAGCATGTGTTTGATTTACTCATTGAAAACAATTGGAATTTTAAAAATGCTAAAGCTGTATCTAAACATTAATGTGACTGAAGGATTGACAGGCAGACCACAATCTATAATTTTTTGAAATTATCTGAATCAAATTACACACTTTATAGCAAGTACATTCAAGTGGACCATATAATTTTAACCCTTGCTTAAAAACTGTTTCCTGTTTTGCACCTTCAACTTAGAAATTGCATTTCACACCCCCACGTTATATCCACATTGACTCTGTTGTCACGCCCATTTGCTCAACTTCTCTTCTTGCTGATTTGACTTTAGCTCCGAATAAGCATAATGGAATGGATTTGATAAAGAAATGACAAGCATGTAAGGAATATAATAATAATGTCTTCATGCTGGCATTTAAAAAAACAACAACAACATTAACATAAAAATGACCCTGGAGAAGCAGGATATGTGTGGCAAAAGGGCTGTGGAGATGAACACTCCTTGGCTTTCAGGGACAGGGATAACATTTTCTTGCCAAAAAAGCCTTGTTGCACTTGTGAGAATGTGGCAGCCTTAGGGGAAGAACAATGCCAGGGCTTTTGTGTCCAAGCAGGAGTTTATCTCTGGGGATCTCACCAGGTTTCCTGGGTCAGAGAACGCCTCTTTGTTTTCCGCAAACACAGGAACACGGGCCTCTAAGAAGCCAACCTGCACTCAAAACACTCAACTTCCATGCAATGGCAGAGGCACACTGTACTCACTTCCCCCTGCCTCTCCCCTGCTCGAAGGGGAAGGGTGAGGAGTTGAATGGAAACCAATGTCATTGCACAGGTTAGCCTGTTTCCTTCATTCATTCCCAATCCTGAATTTGCACTCTCTCACTCACTGTATTTCATAACTTTTCAGGAGGCAATATTCTCCCTTAGTGGAGAATTACCCTCAGCTCCATCCTGCAGGACAATTCTCTTGGGAACCTGCAGTTGCACTGGGCTCTCTTTTCTTCCTGTGAATTCTCAGCAGTGGATGTGACTGTAGTATATTAAGGAAGGTTGCAGAACACTTCGAGCACAAAGCATTTCACTTGAGATGGAACATCCATCAGTGTAGCACTGCCACATATGATTCACCCTTGAAGTCCCCAGTTAGGGAATAGTAGCTGCCTCATGTTGTTAGAACTGGGGCAAAAACTGAAGTCCTCTTCTCTCTTGGTCAAGTTTGTTCAAGCTATTTTATACCTTAAGACAGCGTTTTTCAAGCTTGGCACCATTTACTGTAAGCTGTGTGTACTTTGACTCCCAGAATCCCCCAGGCCCCAGCCATCTTAAGGCAGAAACACTGCCTTAAGGAGTTTATTTCCCAAGCACTTCTTCCCATACTTAATATTTAATCATGGTTCCCCCCAACTAATTAAGAATCCTTAACTAAAAAGCAGCAACAATTTACCTCAAATATTGAATGAGAATGGGAACTGATTTCAGCTGCTGCCAGAGGCTTGCTACAACAGAATCTTGTACTCCTTATCTGCATCAACCATCTTTATCCTCAGGTTTTTAAAAAAGAAATGTCCCCAGTGTAGCAGGCTCTGCTGCAAGCTTAACTCTATCTTGTTTCCTGCTTCAGCATTTCTAGTAAATAACGGGTGATGCCGTGACACAAATCCCAGTGCTTAAAATGAAATGGCCACCCACTGCCTGATCCCTTAGCTGGGGCAAAACTGCGTTTGTTTGAATTCCTGAATGACTAAATACTTGGGATGATTCTGCCCAAACTAGGGGAGCATTTTTTAAAAAAATTAAATTGATTGCAACTTTTCTTAACTTCAGCTGACCCTACAAATCTCTTTCTTCAGCTTCTGACTTGGTGACACTTTTCTAATCTTCATCTGATCTGATGAATCATTATTCTTCTCTCTTTTTGTCATGCAGAGATTCCCCTGCCTGCCCCATAATGTTTAATATAGTCTTCAAACATTCCCATTTATGGATCAGAGATTTGCCTCCAACTTCTCAATGAACAAAGAGAACATAAATTGGGAAATTACACCTTCTCCCACAAGTTCTTTCTCTGGTCAGTGTCTTTCCCTTATCTCCTGCCTATTATCTGACTGTTCTAATGTTAAGTACCACCCTTAAGATATGTCATAAAATTGTGGCAAAAAAGATATTGATCATTGCATAGAGAGGGGCTCAGTACTGCATATTTACTTGCAAATGTGTATTTTCTGCCAATGGAAATGACTTTATGTTCATGGATAAAGGAGAAAAGATCAAGGAAGGAAGCTAAGGGGAAGCTTCAGCATCATTAGCTCCCATTTCCTCAACATTTTAAAATCTACAAAATAATTTATCCAGCTTGCACTAGGGACACAAAAGGTATTGCAAATATTTCTTTTCCTATTTTGGGTAGGACAAATATGCCACTTGTATCAATCAATCAATCAATCAATCAATCAATCAATCAAATCTTTGTTTCAATGATAGAGTAATGTAAAATACAAGAACAATTAATTACATCCATTTCTATCACTAATATATATATAAGACAGAAGATAACTGCAAATTATGGTTGCCAACACTATACTATGACATTAAAATATTAATATATCTTTATAAAAACAAAAGAGGAATTCTCAATACATTTAGCTATGCACTGTACACCTAATTATTTATTTGCAAATTTCAATTGCTTCCAGGTAAAATCTATCAATGTTGTACGTATGTAATAAATGGTTCCTTATCTGAGAGGATAAATGAAAAAGAAAATTCATTAAAAATCCATTATCACCATAAAGAAAGAATGAAATTTTCTTGAGTACATTGGTAATAGGTGAAGTATAAAAGTACATGTGTGATGGTATCAATAGTGTCTGTGCATCATGGACAAGTTTTCAACATGTGAATGTAAATTAAAATGCCAGGGGATAAAACATCAAGTCTGGCTGTGAAAAAGACTCTTTGCTGTGCAAGGAAGTTTCAGGTAATTGTGTATCTGTCTAGTTTCCATCTGGAATAAGTTGTGTGAGCTTCAAATCACACAACTTATTGGAATATGGCTTGTATCATGAAGATTGAAATTGGTCTGTCAGTCCTGATGGGCAGAAAAGGCATTTGAGCCAATAAGTAAGAACTGACAGCCATGTTCTCACCTTCACTTTTTATTGCCCTGCTTTGCTTCTCACCATCACTTTGGAGGCTAGGGTGTAGTCGGGATTCAGCAGAAATATGGGAAAGCAGGGTAGGGCAGGCCTTGGCTTCAAAAGAAGCAGATCTCCTTCAAAGAGAAAAAACAACTCCTGAATTGCAGGAAAACAAAACAAACCACATGTATGGTATGTAGGTTCACCTTCTTTTCCTTAAATAGGAGGAAGCTGAATGTAAGATTAAAATCTGAATGTAAGATTAAAAAAGAAATTTCATTATAAAATGTCATTACTGTCATTATCTTTATGTATTTATTTTTTGCACTTCCTGCAGTGAGCTCCTGCAGTGACTGGAACAATCTGGAACTGAACACACTCAAAACCGTAGAAATGGTGGTAGACTTTAGGAGAAACCCTCCCATACTTCCACCTCTTACAATGCTAGACATCACAGTATCAACAGTAGAGGCCTTCAAATTTCTAGGTTCTACCATATCGCAAGATCTAAAATGGACAGCTAACATAAAAAACATCATCAAAAAAGCTCAACAAAAAATGTTCTTTCTGCGCCAACTCAGAAAGCTCAAACTGCCCAAGGAGCTGCTGATACAGTTCTACAGAGGAATTATTGAGTCCGTCATCTGCACCTCTATAACTGTCTGGTTTGGTTCTGCAACCAAACAAGACAGACCCAGACTTCAGAGGATAATTAGAGCTGCAGAAAAAACAATTGCTACCAACCTTCCTTCCATTGAGGACCTGTATACTGCATGAGTCAAAAAGAGGGCTGTGAAAATATTTACAGACCCCTCGCATCCGGGACATAAACTGTTTCAACTCCTACCCTTAAAACAACGCTATAGAGCACTGCACACCAGAACAACTAGACACAAGAACAGTTTTTTCCCGAACGCCACCACTCTGTTAAACAAATAATTCCCTCAACATTGTCAAACTATTTACTAAATCTGCACTACTATTAATCTTCTCATCATTCCCACCACCCATCTCCTTCCACTTATGACTGTATGACTGTAACTTTGTTGCTTGAATCCTTACAATTTATATTGATATTGTTTCCTGATTGTTTATTTGTACCCAAGACAATCATTAAGTGTTGTACCTTATGATTCTTGATGAACGTATCTTTTCTTTTATGTACACTGAGAGCATATGCACCAAGACAAATTCCTTGTGTGTCCAATCACACTTGGCCAATTAAAAATTCTATTCTATTCTATTCTATTCTATTCTATTCTATTCTATTCTATTCTATTCTATTCTATTCTATTCTATTCTATTCTATTCTATTCTATTCTATTCTCAGGACCGCATACATTCACAACATGTCTGAGGTATGTTAACACTGCAAAAGAATCATTGACCAAAGACATTAGAGGAAACTCAGTGGATGGTTTCAGTCTGAACTTTTCTAGTTTTGGTCCAATATTCAGACCACTGCACTTATATGAGCTCTCCCAGCCATGGAACTATAGCAGCAAGCACCACAATGCTAATCCCAAAGCTGCATCAAAAGCTCCAAATATGAAAACAGCTGAAAAATAACACTTTGAAAATGTAATCTCTTTTTGGCATGAATGCACCCTTAGAATGCATTCTAAGTGAATAGACAGGAAACAGTTGCTATTTTTCCTCACCCTTTTGTTGATATACATTTTTTCTATACATCAAAAGCCTCAAGAATAAAGAAAATTTCCTTATATTAGATATGGCAGATATAGGAACTGTATTAGTTGATGAAACAAAACTTGTGCCTACAGATAACAGAAGGGATTAGATCAAGTTTGGATAATCACCACTAGTTTTGGAACATGTCTATGTGGTGAACAAACTATTCAGCAAATAGATATTGTTAACCCTACAGTGTTCAGGAGCCCAATGCTCTGTCAAGGAGATACAGAAACAGAAGAGATTCAAGATGCCAAAAGAACCTGAATGCATTATGAAGATGGATAGCCACAGAGATGGATAATCTATTCTTTGGTAAGATGATTGTCATGGAGGATATCACAGGAACCCAGATATAGATATGTATAGTTAGGTTTATGCAAAGCAATGAACAATTATACATTTATAATTGCAGTGCACAGACTTGGGTGCTCTTAAGAAAATTTAAATCTAATGTGTAAAAGAACTCATGAATGTTTTTGGGTAGTCCGTTTATCGTATTATCCATCCATCAGATCAAGTCTAAGAGGGCAATACCCCCCAAAAGTAGGCAATTTCTTCATTTAAGTAGCCAATATGGCAAAATTGAAGAAATAATTAATTGGCTCCCTATAATAATGTAACAAAGGAGGGGAGGAAATCCTGATGATTGCCTGTGGTTTTCAGCCCTGGAGGCCGCCTGCCTCCAAGCTGCTGATATCTCCTCCACAACTTTTATAAGTCTTGAAGTGTTTGATCCATCATTCCCCTAATTTGATGACAGACAAATTTTGAGATCCACACCAGGCTTGCCTGGCAGCTATCATTTCTTCTTTATCTGCCCATTTACTTTCTGACTTGCCAAATGCTTGTATCTGCAGTCATTCTATAATAGTGATGGCAAACCTTTTAGACACCGAGTGCCCTAACTGTCTGCACGCACAGATGCCCAAACTGAAAGGTGTGTGTGTGCATGTGTGTGAACGTGGACATGCGTGAACATGTGCAGCAGAGACCCGCAGACCAGCCAGCCGGTGGGAAGCGGAGAATCCCAACACTGGCAGCACAGCAAAAGGTAAGATCTTTTTCTTTCGTGAGCTTCTGTTTCATTGTTCGCAGGGAAATAGAAGCTCACGAAAGAAATGTCATGGAGATCTGACATGGGATGATGGTGCGCGTGCCAGCAGAGAGAGCTCTATGTGCCACCTCTGGCATGCATGCCATGGGTTCGCCATCACGGTTCTATAACATCCTGCTGTGTCTCTTCCTTTCAGCATTTTGCTCATCTGCATTTTTCTCTCACTCAATGTAGCTCTGACTTTTGTATGCACGTATTGGAAAATAAAAAATCTTTGCCTAAAATTCTCGTTTCTGCCTCCCTTCCCTGCTGGATCTACTTCCATGTGAACCAGAATCTGTAAACTTTTGCATCTTATTACCCAATTTCTCCCCTTCCAGATAAGTTTCTATAACAATTGTTCATACCTTGATGATGATGATGGTTCTTTACACAGACAGCCATATGTTTAGACTGGATTTGGCAGTTTTGTCTACCTATTGAGTGTTTCCCAAAGATTTAGGATTAGCAGATATTGACATTTTATGTTGTTGGAGGTATTATTACTGCTGTGGTTTGTTGCACAGTCAGCTAGATGTTCAGACTGTATTTGGCATTTTTGCCCTCCTATCAATTATGATGATGATGATATTATTATTCTGTGGTTAGATTCACAATCTAAGTAAAAACATAATAATTGAAGTCTTAACCAAGGGCTGTAAAATTATTAAGGTAATGCCTATGGATATTATTATAATTTGCATTGTTATATTTGTGATTTTTCAATTGTTCAGTCTTATAGGAAATGAAAACATGAATAGATAAGTGTGTGTATGTGCATGGGCATGTGTATGTATCTGTCTATATAGCTATCTCTATATGTCTCTGGGGATGTGTTCATTTCCCATTTTAATTCTAAAAGGCTCTGACTAATATTTTGGTCTTAATTGTTTTTTTTAGATTTGCACCAATCTTTTTATTTAGCAGAGTTTTCAATCCATTACATTGTCTCTAATATAAGACGGCTGTTGTAAGCACTAAAGCATATTTAGTGTTGTCTAGTTCTTCTACAATGCTTATAAAACAGTTGAGCACCAGATGACACTTTTAGATTGATGCTTTCCATCAACAATGCCCAAATTTTTTAGCTCTAAACCTATCCTTGCTTTGTGCCAGGCTAGCCCAAATTATTGATATTTGATGAGTCAAATCCACTACCACTCTTATAGTAATTAAATCATATTAATAACCTTTTAATAATGCTTCAGATATGCCTTTGGCTGCCCTGATATATGTGGAAGTAAATTTCCAGTTGGTATAAATTTATTTATTTATTTATTTATTGGTTTGATTTATATGCCGCCCTTCTCCGGAGACTCAGGCGGCTTACAATGCGTTAAGCAATAGCCTTCATACTTTTGTATATACCTGCTTAGTAGGGCTTTTGGCCCCCCCAAGCGGTGTTCTTTTTTATACAAAGTCAGCTTATTGCCCCCACAATCTGGGTCCTCATTTTACCTACCTTGGAAGGATGGAAGACTGAGTCAATCTTGAGCCTGGTGAGATCTGAACTCACAGTAATTGCAGGCAGGCAAATGAACACGTTAACCTGTTAACAAGTTAATATTGAAGGCTATTGCCTATAAATCTTCAAGATTGCTACAGGACCAAAACCAATCCCTGGGGTATTTCATATCCTCCCCAAATGATCAGTTTCTGATGAAGTAGATTTCAGTTTTCCCCATCTAGTTCTTTTCTTACAAAAAATATTTTCAGGCAGAGGAATGTAAACATGCTGGAGCGTTGCTGTCTTTGGATTTCTGGTTCTTGTCCCGGAACAAGAATGCATTAATGAGGAATCTAGGAAAATGGAGACCTCTCTCTCTTTTTCGTCCATACGAAGCTCATGGCCCATAATTCTACTAGTGATTCTGAAGAGATGGCCTGGAATATTAGGGGAATATTTCTGTGAAACCCTTCATTCCTTAGACTCCAAGGCTTAGAGGAACTTATCTAAGTGATGGATAAAGTTCTGTGTTTTTTTTTTTTTAAGCTTCCAAGATCTCAAAAGGGCAAATGACAGTGATAAGCACTGGGAATAAGTTATAGTTCAGATGATTTTCAAAATAATCTGCATGCACATTCTCCATGCTGGGCGAATGAAGATCTCCAATCTAAATGGGCAAGCATTTAAAATTACCGCAGATTCAGTGAGATGAGAAGGAACTACAAAATAGGAGGAAAAGATAGGAGAACAGTAGCACAGCCTGGTCAACATAGTACTGTCTGATAGATATGATGGTCAAAAAAATCCCACTTCTCCAGTTCTACAATGTTTTAAACATTTGCAGAAGACTGCAGAAGAATGTTTAACTGTATGCAAAGATGAAGCTCAGAGAGCACCAAAGGCCCCACAGTTCAACCCCAAGCTTCAAATATCCTCTTCCATCTGAATTATCTCCAACCATATTTTGGACTCCACTGACTAGACCAATCGAAGGACAGAAACTTAATCATATTCTGCAGCCAATCAAAACAGTAAATTTTGACCACATTATTCTTTCCTAAAAATCAACAAGTAATTAAAACAGATGGCTCATCCAAGTCCAGTCAGTGAAATTTTCACCTGTGTTTACAGTGAAGTCCATTTGTTCTGTTTTTTCAATGTGCAGAATGTTTAAAATCCTGTATAAACATTCTTATAAAAATACTTATTCTCTTATAAGGTGGTCCAAGGGCTCCCCTTTATTTTTTTTCCCCATGTTCTTTTTATGCAAAAAACTGTAAGTAGCTCTAAGGAGAAAAATGACTGCTTCTGAAACCAGCATCAATTTGGCCACAAATGAGCCTGGCACAAGGCAGACATTTTTATACCCATATATTTGTCCCTAGGAAGATGACATGGTATCACTTTTTGTCACTCTTAGGATTTCTTGTGGTGATGACATTCTGAATGTTCATCTGCAAATTACAACAGCAGGTAAACTTTCTCTCCATTTGGAGCAGTTATTCCTTGTGAAGCAAAAAGGGAAAAATTAAAACGGCAAGCCTCAGATCAACTTGTTAGTGTGTCACTGTCTAGTGCCAGTTTTTTTGTTAATATCCAGATGATAAGCATATAACAATCCATTCCCCATTGTAATGTCTATTTGCCTATTAAACCAGGGAAGTGAAGATTTTTCAGGTCGCGCTGTTATTATTATTAGGATCAGAATATAAATTGACCAAATTCTTCAGCAACTCTGAACTGATTCTCTGACCTATTTTATCTTATAGAATTGCCTTTCATCTTTAGAATTGC
Source organism: Pantherophis guttatus (assembly GCF_059756535.1). NCBI lineage: Eukaryota > Metazoa > Chordata > Lepidosauria > Squamata > Colubridae > Pantherophis > Pantherophis guttatus. Next base: position 44,755,674 of record NC_142068.1, read on the forward strand.
CTTTAGAATTTAGATGTAGAATAGTGAAGAAGACCTATCTGCCTGCTGTAATTGAGGTTTTGTTAGAACTGCTACAATACAATAATCTCCAAACATCTTGGAGATTGCTAAAATCTCTGGGGTTTTTCCTGCCTTGTACAGTGCAGAAATATCAGGAGGCAAATAATATTACTTGACTACTCAGAGCATTAGCTTTAATATATTCTGTCCAATTATGTACATGCTTGATATGGGAAGACTGGATTCCTAATCTGGATGCCTAATGCTTGTTTCTGAATTGTATGATCCATTTTTGTCTTGTGTACTTAACTAAGGAGCAATACAAAGAGTATATAGACTGTAGTATTTGCTGTTCATATCTTTGTTCACATTCCAGATGTTACACTGAGCTACTCTGCATCCTTTGGAATTTCACAGACTCACTGAAAGCTATGTAGAGCAATAATGGAGAAAACATATTATTGTTGAAAGGATGAGTAGAGCGTAAACAAATAGGGGTATCACTATCTCAAATGTCCTTCCAGAATCACAATATCATGTTTCTAAAGGTTTCACTTTATCCCTCATACGGACATGATATTCTTTTCAATTCAAGGTTGCATATGAATCTTGGGCTAGTGTATGCAGGAGAATGAAGGGTTAATGAGGGAGATCTGGATCAACTTTTAGAAATCAGCTAATCTGAGAAACATGACCTAAAAAGTTTCTTGACCTGACCTTGGGGCTGAGAATGAAAACAGTCCACCCTTTCCCTAGTCTGGACCTGTCTACAAGAGAACAGTTATGATCAGAAGAATGTTAACATGATCACGTCTCTGATGCAACACAGTTGCCCAAGAGGAGCGTAAGTAATACTTAAGCAAGTTGGTTATGCCATCAGAGTATGGGTTATGGGGAATGGGAGATGGGGAGGCAAAGTCCAGGATTTTCTTTTTAGTAGAAAATCTATACAGTACAACACAATAGAATTGCCTTGCTGTGTACTGGAATAACTGACATAGTACTACAATCTAACTGTTGTCCTTCGTCCTGTGTAAAACTTCAGTCCAGAGTCAGTCTATAATTATCTAACTGTGCCACTAATTAGGACAGGAAATTACCTAGTAAGCATAGGAAACACTACTGGTAAAAATGCATAGCTCTGCAACTGCTACAGATGTTCTTGAGATGAACCAACAGATAGGCAGGAAGAACACTGGTCACTTCTTGATCTGGAATCATCACCTATTTCCTTCTGCAATGCCAGACAGCAAACTTGAATGTGCTCAGGAAGAATGATCCTTGCTTTGATACTATAATAGTTCAGCTCCCTATCCTCTCCCCCTTTTGCCTGCTCTAATTTGGTAGCACTTTATTCTCTCATTTGTGGCAAGAGAAGGGAGGCAACCTGAGCTCATTATTCTACTTTTTTCACTGTCATGGAGGAGCTAACTCTACTTGAGGAACTGGCCCATGGCTGCTCCATTACTATTGATTAACTAACTTTCCCTAAAATCGCAGGCAGAGTGACAGATACAGCAAATGGTTTACTTTGCTAAGGAGCTTAACAAAGTACAGGTGATACTGAATGAAAAGGGTGAACTTAAATCGAAGCAAGAACTAGAAGAACAGGATATAAAAATGGATTGGTTTTAATTTATGCAAATACATTCTAGATATGATAAAGATTCTAAGACAGAAGGTTTTTATAGTAATCTGATGAACTTAGATAAAATTTTAATAGGTTCTGATGACCATGTAATTAAAAAACTGTATGGTTACTTATTAGAGGTAAAATTGGAAGAAGAACAAGTTAAAGAAACAATGATTGCATGGGGGAAAAATTTTGGTTATGGAATTGATCTAGAGAAATGGCAAAAATTGTGGATGCAAAATTATAAAATGACAATGTCAACAGCATATAAAGAGAATTTGTATAAGATGTTTTATAGGTGGCATCTTCCCCCGACAAGAATAGCGAGAATGTTCAAGAAGAAATCTGAGAAGTGTTGGAAATGTCATCAGATACCGGGCTCATATTACCATATGTGGTGGACATGTGTAGAAGCGAAAAGATACTGGACTAAAATCCACACATGGTTGGAAAAAATGACAAAAAAACTTATAGCCTTTAAGCCAGAGATTTTTTATTAGGGATTGTGCCAGAAACATACAATAGAGAATTGAGATATTTGATTGTGAATGTTTTAACAGCTGCTAGAATTGCGTTTGCTAAAAACTGGAAAAATGAAAAAATACCAATGCAAGATGAAATTATTAAGAAAATCATGGAATGTGCTGAAATGAGTAAATTGACATTTGAAATTAGAGAACAAGAAGATAAACAACACTACAAGATATGGGATTTATTTTATCAATGGCTAGATAATAAAACATGGAAATGAAATATGAAATATGAAATGAATGTTATAAATATAATATTTGAAAATAAATTTTCTGAAGCGACAAAGCCATAGTTAAATAAATGATAAATGAGAATGTTGATTTGTTTGACAATATGAGAAATTAGATAATTAGTAAATTTTGAATATGGGGATGAAGCACAAAAGATTTGTAACCAACTGACACACTGTTTGCATTTGTAATGGATGATGGATCTGTTTTATGTTTTGTTTAAAAAAAATTATTTAAAAAAACAAAAAAAACAAAGTACAGGTTGTCCTTCACATACAACTATTCGTTTAGTGACCGTTCAAAATTATAACGGCAATGAAAAAAGTGACTTATGACCATTTTTCTCACGACGACCATTGCAGCATCCCCATGGTCATGTGATCAAAATTCAGACGCTTGGCAACTGACTCCTATTTATGGCTCAGATAGTGTCCTTGGGATCATATGATCACCTTTTGCAACCTTCTGACAGGCAAAGTCACTGGGGAAGCCAGAGTCACTTAACAACTGTGGTACTAACTTAACAACTGCAGTGATTCACTTAACAACTATGGCAAGGAAAGTCATAAAATGGGGCAAAACTCACTATCTTGCATAGCAATGGAATTTTGGGGTTCAGTTGTCAGAATTTGAGGAATCCCCTTATATGTCTAGCCCGAGTCGTTTTCTAGAGAAAGGAAGACCCAAGAACAGATATATTTACACCCACACCCAACTCTCCACATTCTCTGTGGGGAGTCCTTTTCTCAAAGGCCTCCATGGTGGATGTAAAAACATAAACACGGATCTCTGCAGGGGCCTTGCTGTGGGACAGGACTATGCAAGGAGTGGGGGAGGAGAGCCTCTCTCACACTTGATTCAGGTGTGTGAGTTTATGTTGAATGGCAGGTCATTTCTCTGCATCAATCATAGTCAAGAGATGAAGGGACAGGGGTGCCTCAAGGCCCCTTTCTACATTTTCTCTTTTTACATACTTTTCCAGGATTGCTTTTGTGTACCTGTTCAAGATTAAAGTGCAGTGGGTGGGGACCTTGAGGGTGGAGTATTATCTTTCTTTTAGTAAACTGACTCAACAATCATTGCTGATGCTTAAATACTTTTACAGATTTCTGGCTCATTTCTGAGCACAAGAAGAAAAGTTAAGTTTTTGAAATTTAAACTTTAAAAGTTTGAACTTTTTACATAGCTTTAAAGTCTTATATAATTTAGAATTTCTAGACAGCGTGAGCAGAGAGCTGGAGGTGAATCAAATATATTGGGTTATGGATATAACTGGCAAATGAAATAGTTGATAAGAGGCCAATCCAGTGGAATTTGGATATACCTTTCAATTATTAATATTTTCCTAACTTTTAGTCTGATATATTATGACATAAGCGATTTTGTTTGTTAAGGCTGTGATCTTCAACACACTTTGGAACACAGCATGATTTGATAATGAATGAACACACATAGGATTGCAAAATAATAGTGACTGGTTTTTACAGCCCTAAGAATTTGAAGCATTATCTCAACATCTACAAGCAAGAATTGCTCACACTTAGTTTGCCATAGACTGCAAATTAATCACTTGATAATGCAATTTATTTACTTTGTGTGCTTATTAGCAGCTCTTCATTGAAGTTCTCAGAGCAATTTACAATAAGAAAACTGGAGCTACAATCACACTAAAACAACACAAATTTCTAAAATAAAACACCTTCACATTTAAGCACCAAAAAAACTTAGATAGTAAAATTGTTTTAAGCTGAAAGACAGAGTGCAAGGGAAATGTTTGGGATTCAGAACTCAGATGTCAGTTCGGAGAAAAGCTTGACTGTAATTATTCTTGTTTTATTTTGGACAAAAGAGACACTTTGCACCAGCATCCTGGAAGCTGGTTTAAATACCATTGTGATCCATTTATTAGGTTATATTCAAAAAGTTATAGCTAACCATAAGAGACCTTTCCCAGATTTCCTGCCTTGTATTTTAAGAATGATCTGTTAGCATCCAGATTATGAAAGCTCTTTAAACTTTCTTTTATAGAAAATATGTTTAACTCAATTCTTAATTAGAGGTTACTAAGTCTTGAGCCAACAAAAGTGGTACAGCAGCGCCTCCCAGTGGCTACATTCAAATAGCTATACTGAGCATAGAAAATTGAGAATGTTATAGTACGTGTGTGTATTTATTATTAATTGTACAAGCAATGCAAGGCGGTGAACATATTCAACACATTTTCCTGTTTCTATTTTCCCCACAACAACCCTGCGAGGTTGATTGTTTGGGCTAAGAGAGTGACTAGCTCAGAGCTGCCTTAGCTGGCTTTCATGGCTAAGGCAGGACTTAATATAAATGCATGTACATTGTTTACATTTGTCTGTTGTGACATTTGAACTGAGCTTTGTCATCTTTAATCAGTTATTATTTGTGTGAGAAATTTTGTCAAAAACTCTCTGGCTTCAAAAGATTATTGAGATGTGGGCAGTGATTGGCATGGGTAATGTTTCAAAAACTGAATTCTTTATGGAGGGTTCACCTAATCTAAAACATATTCCCCAGCACAAAATTGGAGAACCCCCAGTCTCACAACCTTCAAGAAAGTAATTATTTGGAGTCCTATTGCTCCCTGAGCTTGGTTGTTTGCTTTCAGAGGGGCACTTATGTTGTCTAGTTGAGTACTGGAACATAAGCAAACAAGCTCAGAGAATAAGGACTCCACAGTTCAATCCTGAGCTACATACATTCTCTTCTATTAAAACTAATATTTTATCATTAGTTTATCAATTTCAAAGCACTGAAAATAATGTACTAGAGCAATATCAACATGAGCCAATGCAGAATTATTAAATGCAGTAAAATCTAATATATATTATTACAATGACATTTGCTGTCAACAGCATTACAATATAAGACTCAAATTCTTTACATAATCTTTAAGATTACCAATATCCAAACCCACTCTTTTAAAACAAAAGGTATCATTTTTATGAACTTTGGAATAAGGAATTACAAAGTTTATACTCTTGAATCAATATATTCCTCTTCTAGATCACACTGAATCTACATGCCATTCTGGAAAGGAATAGTAATTTCCAAAGTAAATTCCCCAATTTAAAGCAATTTCTGATTTATTTCTGGAAACTATCAAACCACTCTAAAAATGGGGTGATCCCCCCCAAAAAAAGGAACAGAGTATGCCAGACATTTCCAGAATGTTTCAGTTTTGAATTGCTGATTTACTTTTCTATGTCCTTCCTTCCTTCTCTTAATATTTTTCTTAGATAATTAAATTTTACTCTAATAAAAAATGCCCAGAAAAGACAGGTAACCAAAGCAGCAATGAAGCTGAGTGGGCTGAAAATGGATTATATATGTAATGTGAAAAATAGCTTAACTGTATGCTTTGAAGTTGGCATCAAATCACTTCAGCCATAGGTTTTTTTCATATCATTAATTTGTTATTTGTAAGATAGGACTTCAGTTTTGCAGTTCTTTGCAAAACCTGCTATTTCTTCAGATCCTCATTTTTAACTCTAAATTGAATCAAAACAGAAATCAGGAAGCAGAGAAAAGTTTTCTTCCTTCTTTTTGTGCCAGGGCTGTTTTCTATTTCTGAAAGGCATGAGGCTGATGTTTTCTTGCTTACAGTTTTTTCAGGGGGGCTGGGGGCTGAATTTTTGCTTGCAATGTAAAACATCTGCCAGGAAAACAAAAGTTGCCAAAGTTTGTTTAAAATCTTCCATCCATCTTCAGGATGAAGCTGGATGCAGAAAAACATAATAAATAAACAGTTTTATACTGTTGTTCAAACAGAAACAAACATTACAATGCATTATTAAATATTTATTGGGATAAATTATTGAGCATTGCCTTGATTTAGGAAGTGATCTGATATAGACTTGTTGTTTAAATTAATTCTTGAAAGTTACTCATAATCATTTGCAGCCCCCCTCCGTGGTCTTTCTTAACGAAAGGGCATATACCATATCACCTTTCCTTCCAAATGGCTCAGAAAATGGATTAGAAACCAAGATTGGATGGAGTCCCAAACAACAGTCTGATTCGCACCCAAGTCTATCTCGGGGGGAGGTGGGGCAGATGGATTTTTATAATAAGGGAAGAGAAACTTTAAAAAAGGTTTTAAAATCTTCCTTTTTGTTGTTGTTGAAGTTATCTGATGATATCATAGGAAGAGAAGTAGATAGTTTCAGTCCTTTTTCAGAACCAGTGGTGAGAGTTGAGGAGGCTTTTTAAAAATGTTATAAAACTAGGTTATTTTCTTTAATTTGTTGCTTTCCCAGAAAAAATGACACTGCCAGTATTCAACAGTTTGCTTTCAGTGATAATATTTGAGGGCTGATTTAAAAAAAAACAAAAACCCAGGTTAGTGAGTAGCATATAGCCTGGTAGGTTGTCCATTCTCTTCATTAAGCCATAATGAAATAGCCAACGCTGGATTATGAGGGACAAGATAACTGAAGGCCAGGATATTCAGGGAGGAATAGGCTATGCCTGGAAGCGCAGAAAGTGTTAAGTATAGAAGCCCTGTATAAAATTTCAGCCATCTCATTTTCAGAATACATACACAACTATTTCTGTCCTAAGGGTACCTGGAGACCTTAAGTGAAGAATCTTGGCTGGAGTAGGCTATAAGTTTGGGAGTCTGAAAGATGTATAGTTCCATGTTCTCTGGCATCCACAGAACTGAAATCAGGGAGAAGATAGTTCCAAACTGAGCTGATCCAGTCTTATAGTACTGGGGGAGTTCAACTGCTATGTCCTGGGAATGGAAATCAGATGTGTTCAGGATTGCATTATATCTGTTGCAATCATCAGCTACCGGTAGTTTTAGGTTTTCTCAGCCTCAAGCCATATAGGTGGTTACTTATTAGATCTGTATTTCTTTGGATAGATGACATAGGACATTACTTATGCCATTGTCAGATCATTCCTGGAAAATGTCACATTGTTAGCATCCTTGACTTCCATAAGCATGGCAGACCAGTTGGGATGAACTGTCCCTGGCACCTGATGAATCCAGATTTATGGGCACTTGGGGACTTTGATTGTGACTTGATGGACAGGACTCTCATGCGCCTGGTCACTGTCTGCAACACATAGATGGCTAGTACTTAGACAAAATTGCTCTTGAGAAGCTTCTCGCAATAGTCAATGGCAGGCTTGACAGTGAGCTCCAGGACATCAAACAGTTGAAGAGATGCCTAGAGCAACAAAGATAAAAGTGAAGAATGAATACAACAAAGCTCCTCTGGAGACTCAGGGCGGCTTACAATGCGTTAAGCAATAGCCTTCATACTTTTGTATATACCTGCTTAGTAGGGCTTTCGGCCCACCCTCAGCAGTGTTCTTTTTATACAAAGTCAACTTATTGCCTCCACAATCCGGGTCCTCATTTTACCTACCTCGGAAGGATGGAAGGCTGAGTCAACCTTGAGCCTGGTGAGATTTGAACTCACAGTAATTGCAGGCAGCTGGCAGCTAAATGCTACTTAACAGCACTTTAGTCCGCTGTGCCACCATGTTCAGACCTGCACTGTGGTGATTAAAAACAGCAAAGGATGCTTATTTCACTACTTATTCCTTTGAAAGATTCTTTTCTGGTGATCCTGTTCAGAGTGACTTGCTTTGCAGGGAAAGAATTGATATGCCAATGCTCCTCAGGTTGCTAGGACATTTTTCTTTGCAGATAAAAAAATTATGTTCATTTGAGCTTGGATGCTATATGAATGATTTGGGTAATATTTTATTAAGTTATCTGGAATTACAACTGTCAAAGAATTTCATATGGATCTCTGTAGTATAATGTAATGTAATCTCAAAAGCAGTCCTTTCATTGTATGCCCCCTTGCCTCGAAACCTTCATCATTTAATTTCATTGTACGATGTGCAATGACAATAAAGTAAACTAAACACTTGCCTGGAGGTTCAATTGGCACTTTATTTACTTTCTGGGGAGCTGTTAAAGACTATTTTGCTTCAATGGACATTTGGGTTATGATTTCCAAGATTGTTCTGTTAGCTGCAGAGGTTCTCAAACTTGGCAATTTTAAGCCAAGTTTGAGAAACACTGTATTAGTCTGAGATGGATGTGTTTGAAATGGAAACATGACAAGGGTTGGACTCCATGGCCTTTCCTGATGCAAGGATTGCTGGCACTGACAGTTCAGTTGCAGCCTATTTTTTGCCTTCTGCTCCGATAGTCTGAAGTGAACTTGGCCTCGTCTGTGGAGGTTCTCAGTTTTCATCATTATTTCATTATTATTTTCATCATTCATTATCACAACTGATGAAGTTTCTTGGATGAGAAACGAAACGTTTTGTTCTTCTTTCTCAAGGAAAAAAAACAGTCCAGTTGCCTTTTTTTTTTTAAAAAAAAAGCACTTTTGAGTGAACGTGGCCTCGTTTCCCTCACGAAAGTTCTCTTCTTCGAAGAAAAGCGGCAGTTAGCTAGAGGCCATCTCTTGGAGGGCCTCCCGATGGAAACGGGCCTCCCCCTTCCTCTCCACAGGAATCCGAACGACCTTGCAAGCCCATCATCCGGGTCACTCCCGGTTCACCCGGCCCGCCAATAGGCAGCGCAACGCAACCCAGCCTCGCCCGCCCACAGTCGCGTAACCATTCCTTTTATACAACTTAGGGGACGCCGATTGGCTGCACCTCCCACTCCCATTCTTTGCAACATTGGATAAGCTGAGCCGGCAGCCGGCGGCCGGCAGGCTGAAGTCGCGGCCGATTCGCTGAGCGGCCTCGGGCCCCCCTCAACAGCCGCGGCCTGATTGGTCAGTGCCTGCCCTTGCCTGCCAAGGTGGAGGAGCAAGGCAGGTACGGATTGGTGGGTGGCTCTCTCCCCGCCTCCGCTGGTGAAGGTGAAAGTCTCCTCCAGGCGGGCAGCGGATTTGCACTGTTGGGAGCCGCCGCTGGTGGTGCTGCTGCTGCTTAGGACCCCTTCCGCCATGGCTCCCGGAGCAGGATCTGTCTTTGCCGCCGTTCCCCAAGCCGCCCCGGTGGCGGTTTTCCAGCTCACGGAAGATTTCCGCGCTGACGAGGATCCTCGCAAGGTCAATCTCGGAGTGGGAGGTGAGAGAGCGAAGGCGGGGAGGAGAAAAGCGCGCCTGCCTCTCTTCTGCCCTCCAGTGACAGTCGCGTTTTCACTTTAGGTAACCTCGCGGAGCCCTGGGATCCAGGGGATCCCGTCTCCGAATTTCCGACAGGGCCCTGCTGAGTTTGGATCGGCTTTAATGAAGCAGGCAGCCGATATAGGCGGTGCGCTCTTAGCAGCCGCATTTCTGAAAGCTCAGCCCCGAGTGAAAAGTATGCCTTAAGAAGAGACGGCGGGTAAACTCCGTCCAGTTGGTTCTTTACACCGAACAGGCATTTATGTTGGTTTGACAATTTGCCCTCTTTGTGACCTGAAGCACTTGATTTTTCATGTGCAGATATATATTCCTCTTCTGTGTGAAAAATAATTACCGGTGTAGTGGTACAGTAATAGAATACAGGTAGCCCTCGACTTGGAATAGTTCATTTAGTGACCATTCAAAGTTACAACCGCACTGAAAAAAGTGACTTACGACCATTTTTCACACTTGCAACCATATGAGCATTTTTCACACTTAATGACTGTTGCAGCATCCCCGTGATCACATCATCAGAATTCAGACTCTTGGCAACTGACTCATATTTATGACGGTTGCATTGTCTCAGGGTCATGTGATCCCCTTTTGGGAACCTGACAAGCAATGTCAATGGGGAAGCCAGATTCACTATATTGTGTTACTAATTTAACAACTGTAGTGATTCACTTCACTGTGACAGAAAATGTCAGAAAATAGGGCAAAATTCACTTAACAGATGTTTCAGTTAGCAACAGAAATTTTGGGCTCAATAGTGGTCATAATTTGAAGACTACCTGTAAAGGATGTTTTGTGTATGTGGGTGCTTTTAAGTCACTGTTGACTCCTGGCAACTGCTGAACAACTTGCGGTTTTCTTAGAAAGATTTTAGGAAGGGATTTGTCATTGCCTCTTTCCTAGGACAGAGAGAGAGAGACTGGCCCAATGTCACTCCACTGGTTTTCTATCTAAGACAAGGCCAGTTAAGGTGCCTCAATTCCTATACCTAACTGGCTCTTGTAGTATACTGGAGCTAGATAATTATTGATCCAGATAATTAGAACCCAAAGTACTTAAACTGATGACTCATGAGGATTAGTGTAATTTCCATTCTTTTTTGTGCCATACTTTTCTTTGGTTTCATTTATGTTGGATTTCCTGACAAAATTAGCAGAGAAGTATTTGCAATGCATTGATTAAGAGTTAAAGGATCCTGCAGAACGTGTAATGGCTAGTCTGATCTGCCCAAAGACTTTTGTAACAAGCTGTGATCACAGAGGGCAGTATTAGTGTCCTTTGCTTTATAAAGGACATCCAAATTTAGAGTCTGTCCAATGCCTGCACTAATTCTCAAGACACAGTCCCATGACTCTTAATGATGAAAACCTTGCTTATGCTTTTGAGATGATTTAAATACAGATATGATCATGGTAGAGCTCTAGCCTGTAATTTGCAGGAATCCTTTATGATTCAGCACTGCTACTTACCTATGTTTAATTAGCAATGTTATGGAGCCTTTTTGAATTCCCTGGGTACAGACTAATATCCAGCAATAGGAAAAGAGGAAAAGGTTTTGGTGTCTATGGTTATGGTATAGTATGGTATGTGTACTTCTAGTGCCAGATATTCTAACTGAGGTTTGGCTGTCGAAGATTTGGGCTGATGTCCAAATACTAGTTGAGCCAAACTGCAGGGCCTTGAGAGATTACTGCCTAAATCTTGCAGAAATGGGAAAGGAGACTTTGCACCAGGAAATAAAGTCCAAATTGAATGGGCAGGTCAGTTCTTTGTTAAACAGTAATTTTGCCCCTGCATTAGATCTGCACTTGTTCTTTCATCCTTTTGTTGATCATTATATGGTAGAATAGCCGAAAAGTCATTCCAAAATTTTCTGCTTTAAAGGAAATTCTTTAATTCTCTTTGTACTAATGTTCCCAATATTTCTCAACTGTTGTTACTTGCTCCATTGTGCATCCTCGTGATTTTAATCTGTTTCTAACAAGACATTTGTTACAGACTTACAGTTTTATGCCTCAAAGCTCCTATTCAGTTATAAACTTTAGAGTTCCCCAGATCTCTTATTTGTAACAGTCAGACTAACAATTTGATCGTCTCCATGAAGATTAATGTCTCTCCAAATAGAGTCCTGCATTGTTGTTAGTCTTACATACTTAAAAGATTTTAAAGTAAAAACCAACAATCTAGAATAAGAAGGTGCCTTGCATTCTCTCTCACCACCCATCCACCCACCCACCCACCCCATCATCATTATTATTCCTTGCATTTGTTAAGGTAATTCTATTCTCTCCTTCAGCTTATCGCACAAATGAAGGACAGCCATGGGTATTGCCAGTTGTCCGGAAAGTGGAAATGATGATTGCCAAGAACACCGATTTGAATCATGAATATCTACCTATTTTGGGCTTGCCGGATTTCCGTGCCAATTCCTCACGAATTGCATTAGGAGAGGATAGCCCAGCCATCAAAGAGAACAGGGTAAGCATGAGGCTGGAAAAGAAACTTGTTGCCAATCATTGTTGACCTCTTAAAGGTCTGTGAAATGTTGGTTCTTCAACTACCCAACCCAGCTACATTTTTTGACACAACTGAATATCATCATACACCTGCCAAACAGAAAGGAAATAATAATAAATTTTTAATGAAATGATTCTATTGATCTTAGAGAATAAATTCTAAATTCTAAAAACACATTTTTGAGAGAAATGCACTATGTTGAAACAAGTAGTTTTGCCTGCTTGGTATGAATCATTTAGGTCAAGAAGTTGGAGAAACGGAAACATTTGGGGCTAAGAAGGATGGACAGACTGGTGTGTTACATTGTTCATCCTATTTGAAGTAGAATTTGTGCAATTTGATTGGATGGAACCATTTGGAGAGAGCAGAGATCTCATTGTATCAGATCTTATGGCAATTTGGATGCCAATTTGAAAGGAAGGATGAATGGTCATCTTACAACTTAATATTTCTTTCCCTCTATTCCAGGTGGGAGGTGTCCAATCCTTGGGGGGCACTGGAGCTCTTCGTATTGGAGCAGAGTTTTTGAGACGGTGGTATAATGGAACCAACAACACAGCTACCCCTATCTATATTTCTGATCCTTCCTGGGGTAAGTGCAGAGAGCTGCTAATATTTTTGATCTGGAGTGGGGCAAAAAGAAAAAAAATCCTGATTTCTCCAAAGTGATGTATCCAGATGCTTGGACTTCAGCTCTCTTGATTTCCAGCACAGCCTTTGTTCATTGCTGGGATTTGGGAACACTACCCTCTTAATATAGATCACATATTTGCTTGAACCTTTTTTTTCCGCAGAAAACCATAAATCTGTCTTTATGGATGCTGGCTTCAAGGACATACGGAACTATCGCTACTGGGATGCAGCAAATAGGGGTCTGGACATTCAAGGATTCCTTTCTGATTTGGAGGTGCGTCAGGTATCCTATAGGTTGGGAACAATTAGATAGCAATATGAAAAGAACACCAGATAAGGCTGGGCAATGGGCATGGCAGAGAGCACCTTCCTGTGTAGATCATTTGTAGTAGCTGCACATTCTAGAGGTCAGTGCAGCATTATTACACTGAATTGTTTCAGAATCACGTAACTGAACAATTGCCAGAAAGATGGTCATCTTTTACTTGCTTCATTCCACTCAGGATTCTCTTCTATATGTATGAATTCCAAGTGCTGGAAGCAGAACCTGTATGCGCATAGTACTTTTGAAGCATTTTTAAACTATATTTGTTCATGCTCCCAATCAATCATCCCCAAAAAATCTATGGTAAATTTCAGAATTCTGCAGAAAAAGGAACTGAATAATTTTGATGCAGGGAAATGTTAAAATACATTTTGGTTTTTCTTTGGCCCTAATCCTTAATAATCGTCTGGATTTTATAAGGGTGAGTAGATTTCCCACTTATGAGAAAGCAGTTAATACTGCTACACTACCTGCAAGATTACATGGAAGCCTATTTATGCTTGACTTTCAGTAACTTTAGTTAACTCCAGTTCTTTTGCTTTCTTTATCCAGAGTGCTCCAGAGTTTTCCATCTTCATCCTCCATGCTTGCGCTCATAATCCCACTGGCACAGACCCCACTCAGGAGCAGTGGAAACAAATTGCTGCTGTTATGAAGGTACTGACTCTTCTGATACTACTAGAAGATAGATGCATTTTGTGTTCCAAAATTATTGTCATGCATTTAACTTCTTGATGCAAAGGCATCCCAGTACAAAGAGCTAGTTCGTGAAGATTCATTTCCTAGGAGGTAACTGATAATACGGAGCAGGCCTAAAGCCTACACTTCTTACTGTTCCATTCTTACAGCGCCGGTTCCTGTTCCCATTCTTTGACTCTGCCTACCAAGGCTTTGCCTCGGGTTGCCTGGATAGAGATGCTTGGGCTGTACGTTTGTTTGTATCGGAGGGCTTTGAACTCTTCTGTGCCCAATCCTTCTCAAAAAATTTTGGCTTGTACAGTGAGTATTCATGGGATCTGTTACTTAATTGGAAGATTTTAGGTGCCTCCCCACTTTGTATTTTTGTTACATTGAACTATGAGCCCTTTTGGGGCAATTTCTTTGGAATGCAGGTGGTTATACAGAGCTACTGATATGGGAAGAGCAGGGCTGGTTTCTCAGTTCATGGTTGTACTTTTCCTTTTTCCTCAGATGAGCGAGTGGGAAATCTGTCTGTTGTGGCAAAGGATGCGGATAACGTGAAGCGTGTCCTATCACAGATGGAAAAGATTGTCCGTACTACTTGGTCTAACCCACCATCTCAAGGAGCACGAATTGTGGCTACAACGCTCACCACACCAGAGCTTTTTGCTGAGTGGTAAGAAGAGAGCGGTATTTGTTTGCTGAGCAGTAAAAACAACGTTGACAAAAAGTAGCCATTAAATCTTAAGTTATTCTTGTCATTCGCATTCTGTGGCAGGAAGGACAATGTGAAGACAATGGCAGATCGGGTCTTGCAGATGCGGGCAGAACTCCGGTCTCGGCTTGAGGCTCTAGGCACACCAGGCACCTGGCATCACATTACAGAGCAGATTGGCATGTTTAGCTTTACTGGCCTCAACAGTGAGTACAATGGGGCAAGTGGATGGGGTAGGTCAGAGGTGGGCAAATGTGGCTCTTTTACAACCTGTGGACTTCAACTCCCAGAATTCCTGAGCCAGAATTGGCTGGCTCAGGAATTCTGGGAGTTGAAGTCCACAGGTTGTAAAAGAGCCACATTTGCCCACCTCTGGGGTAGGTGATTAAGAGTGCCAAGAAGAACTGTATAGGCATTTAACTGTGACCTTAAGGAAGATGGGAGAGGTGCCGAGTCCTGGGAAAATATAAAGCATGAGCAAGTGATTCAGAACATCCCTTTATTGACCTTGTTGCTCTTAAAAATGAAGGTTTTGGAAAGGATTTCCAGTCCTTCTGAAACAATGGACTCTCCCTGAGACATCTGTTTCTCAACCAGGCTTAATTTGAAGGGTTGGCAGGAGTTTTTGTATTTTTACCATGAATTATCATGCCTCTACCCCACTATTAGACGACTATCTAGTCATGTCGTCCATTTTGAAAAGAGTTCACAACAGGCTTATGTTTCACTTGGCGGATGTTAACTATATTTTCTTTGCATGACTGTTTATTTCTTATTGACCAAATCAAGTGTCCACAGCATGGTAAAAAATAAAAGGGACTTGCCAGCTTACCTTTTACAGTATATCCTATCTTGTGGGTACTTCTAGGTCAAATATGAAATGTAGCAAAAGTTGCTTGAGGTTTCTGGTAAGAACTCCTGACATTTTGTCTTTTTCCTTTCCAGTTAAGCAAGTACAATACCTGATCAAGGAGAAACACATCTACCTGATGGCCAGTGGCCGTATCAACATGTGTGGTTTGACTACAAAGAACCTGGATTATGTCGCTAAATCCATCTATGAAGCAGTCACCAAAATCTAGGAAATCTGAAATTGGGCACTGCATATATGTCACTTCCATAGTATTTTAACTGTTTTTAAGACACAAGCTATCACTGTTAGGGGGAATTTATGCACAAAAATAGTCAAGGCAGGTGAGCAAAGAGCACCGCTTAACTTTTCCCCATTACCATTTTTATGCTTCAAATCCTTTCCTCCCCAAAACTGCTCATTGTGAATATGAGAAAGAAAGAAAATATTATATTTCCATATGTATGGAAAATTACCTGCAGGAAAATTGATAATTGTATACATTCAAAAAAAATTAAGGAATCCTCTAAATCTTTTTGTCTCCTAACTTTACTAGATTCCAAATCAGTCTTTGGATTTGGGAGATTAAAAACAAAAAGGTAGAACTTAACATGCAGTTGCATGCAATAGTTGACCTGAACTTTAATAGCCTGAAGAATGGTCTCCTTCCGTTTTATCAAGCTGGTAGTCTCACTGTCCTTCATCTTTGTTGCTCAGGAGTGACTGGAAACTGCAATTGTCCCAAAAATGTCTTTTTGCCTCTTGATATGTGTCTATGTATCCATGTGTCAGTGGGACTGAAACTAAAACGAGTTCTTTCTATATGTGAGCTGTCAATTTGCACATTTCGAATTAATAGCACCTGCTTCTAGAATGGAAACATACAACCGTTTCCTGATGCCTTGTATGTGTACATTCTGCACTTTATGTAACTGACCCCATCTGACCGGAGCCTGATGAAGCAAAAGGACAGTGCCCCAGGGGCGGATACTAAATAATTAGTCTAGCAGATTTGGGCTGTATGGGTTTTTTCAGGAAGCAAGATTGTAATTACTGCTGGCTTTCAGTCTCGCATGAACTAAGACTGTAAACCATAATTGTACCTTATCCCTCAATGCAGAATAAATATTTCTTCATATACCTCCCATTTATAAGCCAACGTGTTTAAATATTGTACGTTTATATTTTTAAAGCAGTATCATAATCCTGTGCTTGACATAATCTATTGCTTCCTAGGAACTTGAGGACAAAGACAGAACACATTCCACCCCCCTTTTTTTTGTTCTCTTAACTACCAGAAAACTTTATTTCAATGGGTAAATTAATATGTTAAGATTCCCTTAGAGCCCACAAGGCTCTATACCCAAACATATCTTGATTTACCTGAAATGTATTTTCTGTAAGGAAGCCTGACTTGGTGCAAGGTGGCTATCCACTATTTTATCAGGCTTACTCTTCCATGGTGTCTGTAGGGCTGCCACCATCCTGTTATGTCTAAAGTCATTCTTTTCACATCATAATCACACTAAATTATAATGTAGTGGTACCAGATTTGGGGTACAAAACCCCAGATGAACACTACAGAGCAGCAAAGAACAATCTCTTTGCTGCCATCAAATGGTTGTCCAGATTTTTATAATACAGTACAATACAAAGTGGTTTGTTTCCTCTTTAGTGTGTGAAACTAAATATGCTTTTTCTGTTAGTTTCCACTATGTCCCCACAGTTAAACACATTTTTGAAAGATCGTCTTGAAATGGATTAATACATCTAATAAACCTGTCCAGATTCTCGCCAACGTCCAATTTTAAATTATGCAGAATGAGAAATTATATCATTGTTAGAGCCAAGTTGCACGGATGCACTGGAAAGTGGTTGAGCTTTTGAGATGGCAAATAAGATTTCAGATAATGAAAAATCACAATATTAAGGAAAGAACCTTAGTGCTACAATCCTACATGAACTTATTTTGATATAATTTATTTTTAATTCAGCAAGTTTAAATTATAGGAAAGCAGAAAACTCTTTAAAAAAATAAACAGAAGCAATGGTATCCCATAGAGACAGAATAAATCTTTTCTTTTTACTTCACATGCAAATACTGCCTCTCCCTTACTTGAAGAACAATAAAATCCCAGTAAGTGACTGTTCAGAAATACCTCTGTGGACCTGCCACTGTTAGATGTGTCTGTCCATGAAATGTTGGTTATGCCACTTTTGGATCTTTACCAGCTAAACAGCTGGAAAAATGGATTTCAAAACAATTTTTAAGCATTCAATGATCTCAATTTTGAGCCTGATCAAGAAGATGCATAAAGGTCACATTTTGGAGGCATCTCTACTAAAATTTGAATACATTTTTTCTTTATCTTTCCCTCTCTCCATCTCTCCTGTATGTGTTTAAGCTATACATCAAAGGAATTAAATTTAAAACAAGTGTATATTATTTCTTCCAGAGATCTTATATCAATTCTTCTTTTCTTGTCAATTGATTTTAAGTCAGAATATCTGGGTCAAAAGCCCATTTATTCACAGGTTACAAATGACAAGGTGATTTGTACCATGATCTGCACTTCATACCATCAGCCTAAACCCTGCTGGTGCTGTTTATCAGTACCAATATGTCTAGGGCTGATTTGGATAATGCACAGATGCAGATGAACTGTGAGTATATGGTGCGATGTTGTTGCATATACATGCACTCATATCTTCTCCTGGACTACACTAAAGGAGTGGCATATAGTATAGTAACTCTTGAGATGGTGAGGACACTGCCCTGCTAAGCTACCTAAAGGAATCTTTACACTCCACCAATATACAGTTTTCATTTCCACTTTTTCCTGAGACTTTCTCAGCTCATATTTGCTGATGCCACTTCTGAAGCTTAAATGGCTGTGGTCTCTTTAACCCTAAAGGTAAGGGGTGGTTAATGTTGGAGAAGCAGGTGCTGTCACATACACATGAATCTGGTCACAGTCGGCTGTCATGCTGCAGACCTGGGAAAGAAGACAACCGTTAGACTTTTAAGTTTACAAAAACCTTTGTTTTTCCTGCTCTAATTCACACAACTTTGATTTACTAGCCAGAACAGAACTGGTATCTTCCTACATACCACGGGAGAAAATCTAGGGCCCTTTTGGCTCAACTATGATGCATATTGTTCCTCTTAATAGTCACCTCCCAAAATATGATTATGATTTCTTACATTAGACTAAGCATGCACAAGAACCATTTTTAGCAGCACAAACGGCCCTTAGGACAGGAAGTTTACAGAAGGTTGAAAGAAAAATATCAAGTGTTGGGGGGAAAAAACCCTATGTTTACATCTGTGTAAACTTGAATCACTAAATAAATAGAAAATGGGAGGATCATGCCTCTCAACACTTTCATCTTAAAATGCTTGCAAGTTCACATTTTTTGTAATCAATATAATGATTATAAATCCATTCTATATGCCTTCTCATCTCCTTTATGTTTACAGACCATTTTAAAGTAACATTTGTAGCAAAAAATAGGAATTAAGAATTAAGCAATTACTGCGGGAATTATTTAATGTACCCCAGGTCATAACATCTTAGCACTAGATGTTCAATAGAAATTTCTGGAAACTAGTTTTCTGGTTCCTATGGGACTAAACACAGTGAAATATCGTTGTTAGATATTCATTGTTGTATTCCCTATTTGCGCTTTTCTTAGTGGGTTGCTTGTACAAGATTGTAGTTCCATTTAGTAGAGCAATGTGCCTTTCCAGATGGATCAAACTTGTTCATTACTGTCTTAGTATACATATTGTTACTTCTTGTATCATTTGTAAACTTCAACAAAGTAATGTTCAGCCACTCATCCATTTTGTCAACAAGCTCAATGGTGCTGAACATAAGAGTCATGGTATGCACTGATGCTGGCTGTGATATGGCCGACTGACTAGACAGATAGTGAGTGTGAGGAAGTGGGAACTGGCTAGAATACATTGGGAAACGTGATGGACAACCTTGTGGACCTTAGTGCGCCACTAGCAGTCTACAATTTGGATCAGTTTGGAGATACTGCACAACTTGCTTAACCCAGTCATAGTTCCTTACTGTCTGATCTAGCAGCATGTAATTATGCTGAGTCAAGGGTAGCCAGCTTGAGGAATAAGGGGGTTTCTGACCTTTTCCTGCCTTGCATGCCATAGCCTGGGCCAGAAAAATACTGTTAAAGCTTTACTACATCAATGAGGCCTTCCATTTTGGCTAGGGAGTCAGCAGAGGCATTGCTTGGATGCTGGAATGTTTAGGAGGTGAGTATGACTGTCAAGCCTTAGCAATGAGTTTTATAATCAAACACTTCGTACAATTTATAGAAACATAGAAAAAGACCCATATATCCATCTGCCCTTTGAGATTTTGTTTGCTTTTGGTTTTTTAATTTATTTATTATTTTTAATTAATTTTATTTTCATTTATTGTTTTAAATTTTATTAATTGTAATTTTTGTTTGTTGATAGACATGTGTTTATCATAAGCATGTTTAAACTCAGTTACTGATGATTGATCTACTACCTGCACTGGAAGTTGGTTCCAAGCTTCGACTACTCTTTCTGTGTAGTAATACTATCTAACGTTACTTTTGAACTTCCCTCCTATCAGTTTGATGTTTTGACCCCATGTTTTTGACTTTTGCTTCCTTGTTTCCTTGATGGACTAACTGAGCCATGCAAGGCCACTAGTCAGAGGTGATATTATTATAGGTCCACATGAAATAGTCAGGGGAAGAGCTATGAAAAAATTCAAATATAATTTCAAACTGGTCTCTCTCCTGATATTTAACTGACAAGTTTCTGGTTCATACAACACATTGGACTAGCAATTATTTAGTGTGTGGACAATTTTATCGGATAAATGTGATTTGAGAGTCTATTATGGGCCTGGCTAAAAACAGAATCTTTATGTGCTATTTGAAAATAAATAAAAACAAATATAAGTATATTTCTCTCCAAGTTGGTTTGTTTCATTATGATTAGCCACATTATTCTAAAATATTCAGAGTGAGTGACTTAGGAAGTAATCAGTACTGCCAAGAATAGGGCATCATATAGTACCAACCTGTGAGAAAGGCAGAGCCATGTTGCCACTCATGTGATAAGCGATGTGAAGTTAGTATTATCATCTGAACTTTTCTCACCGTCTGCCGAAGGTTTTCTCCTCCCACCTGCAGTATCAAGAGCAGTATCAAAGTTGATAATCACTATTGGGGTGGGGGGGAACTCTACCTCAAAACTAATAGCTCTAAAAAAGGACACTTTCCAGGTATCCCACTAGTTACTTAAGCCTCTTTAAGCTCAGGGGTTGTAAGTAACATGCTGGCTGGTATATCCTAGATACTTGTGCCATAACATCAACAATAAATGGAGTGAGGTGGGGGAGGGCAGTGACTGTACTTGAGCAACCAAAACTACATTTGATATGCCATGAATTTTATATGAACAAATGCCTCCCCCAGGTATTGATATGACTTACTAAGTGTCCAAAGTAGCTTCTTTCCTAGGGGCTCCTGAGGAGCACCTGGAGATGTGCTGAGCTCCATTTCCCTGTTTGAGGACTCAGGTTCCAGCCTGACAATATAGTCTTCATTTTCTGCAAGGCAACAATAATCAAAATAAGGCTGGGATTCCTCCTTTCCTCACAGCTCATTACCTTCTTCCTGCCATGCTATTACATGCTCTTAAATACTCACTCTGTATGCTGATTTCTGGGTGGCCTGTCAACTCCTCCTGGTTGTGGGGGATCCCCTCCATGTGCAGGAACAAAGAGTCTGTAGGGCTCTTTATATTCCCTTCTGACTTGCTGGCTGCATGATATAAAGAGACCTCAGCAGCACCTGTTGGGACACACATCTCTCATCATAAATATATCATGAGAAGATACAAATCTGGGTACAGTCACAGGATATTATAATAAAATAGTTGATTTAACTTTTTCAAGCTTGGCTGATTAGGACGGATATAAATTTAAAACAGAGAATGAAAATAATTTTTCACAATAAGGCTCCCACAGGCGTCTTTTTACCAAGTCACTCTATAGGAACATTATTTGGTGGTACACCTACCAACAATGCTACTTCTCTCATTCAAGAGGATAGCAGGATCATCCTTGGGTGTCTGCGGGGTGCCTCTGACTGTGGGAGCCTTTGTGGAATCACCATCATTGAAAACATCCATGTCAGGGGTCTGGGGAGAGCTATCCATGCGGCTGGCAGCCAGTGCATTCTGATACTGTTGCCGAGTAATCTAGGAATCAAACAGAGGAATTGCCAGATAACTATCTAGTTCTGCAAATTCATTTCTCCAGTGTTTCTAACTTCTATTATATTTCTGTGTATTTTCCCCAATTTGGTGCCATTGAAGGGTGTTGTATGCCCAACAAACCTCGAGGGCTGTAGGCAACAGATTGGGAGAGATGTTCTGCTACCATATACAACCCCACCACTTTACATCTGAGTGCAAGGGCTTTTTCACTTCACACATCTCCCTTTTCTTTTTCATTGACTAGGAAATTGCTGTAAAATTACACAACACTGTTTCCATCAGAAGCCTGTCTCTTCAGATTTTTTTGGGGGGCGGGGGGGCGGGGAAGAGAAGCCTGTCTCTTCAGAATTTTTGTTTTTATATTTTCTATTTTCTACAAATCAGGCCTTAAATAAATTCCTTTGTCTCATCTTCCCAACTCTTGATTCTTTTTCACCTCAACTCTGTGCAGTTCTCATCTGTGAAGAGC
The DNA here is from genome assembly GCF_059756535.1 of Pantherophis guttatus. Classification (NCBI taxonomy): domain Eukaryota; kingdom Metazoa; phylum Chordata; class Lepidosauria; order Squamata; family Colubridae; genus Pantherophis; species Pantherophis guttatus. The sequence goes on from NC_142068.1 coordinate 44,777,683, forward strand.
TGCCCTCTTATTTCATCATTTGTATTACACTTTTCAGCGGGAGGGTGGGGGTGCCCTCAAGTCAGTTTTTGACTCCTGCCTGGACTAGCACCTGCTGTTTTCTTGGTATACTTTTCAGAAGTGGATTGCCATTGCTTCCTTCCTAGAGCTGAGAGAGAATGACTGGCGCAAGGTCACCCAGTTAGACTTTGTGGCTAAGGTGAGACTAGAGCTCACAATCTCCTGGTTTCTAGCCCAGTATCTTAACCATTACAGCCTCTACACATTGGTCTCCCCTCCCCTTCTTCCCTGCAGCATTATTTATGGTTTACTATTCTGCTCCATAGGAATATGACTTTCCTCAACATATTTGCTTTCAAAGTTGCATTCATCACATTGTTTTTGTCTTTTTTCTCACAGAATTTAAGCAGAGTAATCAAAATCCTTAACGAATGGAGGTTTATTCCAAGGTTGTTGCATACCAGGTCCAACCCAACCTGAAATCATTATACCTTTCATTATTTGGAAGGAGCTCATTTTTGCTGTTGTTTAAAAGGCAAGGGAGTAAAGAAAGAAATGTATACATGCTATATAATGTCGGATAGAAAAAGAGAGTTAATTGTATTGGTGTTGAAATGCTATACTGTTACAGAACACTTTTCTTAAAAATAAAATGTTATTTGTAAAATAAGAAGTGAGAATTCTTATCATGTGCTGGCCATTATGCCATGACATCTATGTTTAGTGATTTGGTAGAGGTTAGCCAAGTAAATTTATAGCACAGCTGGCAGTAATGAGTAAAACTGCATGTTCCCAACAACTACACTTTCCACAATTTTTAGGCTACACATCTGTATTCATCAGAAGCCAAAAGTTTACAAGGATGCCTTGACTCTTCTAAAAGCTTGCTGGAAGCAAAATTATATGTGCTATTCTACTGATTTAACATTCTCCCACCCATTTTTCCTTTATCACTCAATTTTGTTTTGTCTCTTCACTTCTAACTCAAGTTAGTAAGTTCACCAGATTCACATTATCCCTGTGTTATGTCCAGCATGCTTGCTAATTAATTATGCAGTTAACAAACCTATTTTCACATGAAGTGCAATCTTGTATAGACATTTTCTTGGACATGATACATGGAGCAATCCTGGCATGAGGCTATTCATAATCCATGGCATAAAAGAACAATAAGGAGGGCACTTCTTTCAATCACTCAGTCCAGCAGATACCTTGACAAACTGTACATCACAGAGAATATGAACAGAGTAATCTGGAGTGTATATGTTGTTGTTGCTGCCACTATGAAGTTGGGTGCTGCTGCCTCCATAGTCATTACGTTCTCGAATTGGAGACTCAGAGCGGTTTAATCCACTGCAACGGGATGGGGATTGATTCACTAGAAATAAAGAAGTAGTGATGAACAACAGAAAAAACACAATGCCTAAAATTTGGCTTCTATGAGCTAAGGGGAAGAACTGCTTAAGTTTCTCTTAATTGTTCTTAACATTGACAATTTATCTGGAATGAACTCCACCCATAACAACAATTGGCTTTTCATTTTGCATTAGCTTCCTCCCCAAAATCTGAATGTTTATGTGTTGAATTGTTCTTTTAGAAATCTCCACAACAAAATGTTTTTGACTTGTCTTTTTGGAAGGATCCCATTTTTATCCGGGTGGATAAATTCATTCAGAATTCTTTTTAATCTTTCTGCCATTATTAACGCAAAAATGTTATAATCTGCATTTAGTAATCATATAGACCTATAGTTATTTATCTATGTCAAGTCTGAGTCTTCTTTCAGAGTTAAAGTGATATTAGCATCTATTTAGGTGTTTAGTATCTTAGCTTCTAACAAAACCTCATAGTAAACCTTTAACATTGACAAAGTCAGCATATCCTGTAATTGTTTATATACTTCAGCTGGTAGTCCATCTGGTCCTGAGTTTTGTTTTTTTGTCTTGTCTCTTTATCGCCTCTGTCAGCTCCATCATTGTTATTTTTTCTTTTAACATATTTTTAATATTTTCAGTCACTTTCAGTAATTTGGCTTTTTCCAGGTATTACATTATCCTTTCCTCTGGGATTTTTTCTTTGTCATATAACTTTTCGTAGTATTCCTGAATTATTTTGTTTTTAATCTCATTTTGGAACTGTAAGTTTCCTTTTCCATCTTGTAATTGATCTCTTCTCTCTCTCTTTTTCCAATTGTTACAGTACAAAATGTTACAGTATGTTTCCTGGTTCCTACATGTTGTGCTTTCTGTTCAGGCTCACAGAACAGGAACTTTGTAATAATAATCAGGGCTTGCAAGGCCAAGATGATTGCAGCCTAAAAGCACAATTGAAAAAGAAAAGTACCAGATTTTTTAAAAAGGAAAACAAAAATATATTCCTGTAAAAATCTTCTTGGTTTAATACCTCAGTGAAATGTAAAACTGCATTTCAACTGCTTCTACTAGAATGCCTGGGCTGAGGTGGAGGGAATCAGCTTTTATGCTGCTGCCTTTTATACTGAATCTTCTTCCAGAAATGGAAGTAGCTGGTTCCTCTCCATGGCGTATCTATACCTAACAGAGGAATCTTTTGAGTATCTTTATCTTTCTAGTGCCAAATTTAAATTCTCTTGTCCTCCACTCTCCTTTTTAATTTTTGTTTTTCATTTTAGGATCCCTATTCAGGAAAAACTACTACAGAAACCTACGGCACTCCATGTCTTCCCAAAGTAAAGACCCATTCCAAGAAGAACTTACAGCTGGAAACTTTATATAGGCATAGAGCCTTGACTATTTAAATTAGAATTCTGAATTTCACATTTCCTTAACTTGATGTCTGAATATAATCAGTGTTTTTTAAATTAAAGACAGTCTACTGACCACAACAGGATGTATTTTTGAGTGGACCTGCATAGGAGAGAATTGTGAATAAACTTCTTATGGCACAAGACTTTATAAACTGTGATTACTTCAAGAGGCTTAAGAGTACTTCAAGAGGTTTAACTTAAAAGTATACCTTCCACACAATCTTAATTCTTTCCCTTTTAATGATCTGAATTACATAGGTGTTTGAGTGAATGCTTATATACCGTAGATTTTTTCCCCTGTATTATCATTATTCTTTCCCCCCTTCAATTATTGCCACTTGGCTGCTTTATTAAGAAGATCTCTCTTAAGTAAGACTCTCCTGCACACCAGTGAGAATATGTTTCTATTATCAACCAGAAGCATGTATGGCTGCAGCAGTGAACCATAGCTGCAACTAAAGAGTTTCAGCCTTCTTTAATATCTTTTTCCTCACTTGAATCGGATGACTGGAATATACCAGTACTTTTGAGTAACACATTTCCTAGGGTGGAAAGGGTTAGGCAATATTTAAACCATTGAGATTATGTAGTGTCAATTTTCAAAAAGTGGTTGTCATGGCACAGCAATCCCAGAATGCCCATTTCCTGTAAAACAAGCCAGCCTCCAAATTATTCTTTATAAAGTCAATGAGTCCTTTGTAAGGGCCCCAAGCATGTTTTTGTAAATAACCACAATGATAAATTAATCCTTTGCTTTGGACTATACTAGCTTCTTCTTTTATTAAAAAATAATCTTTTAAGAAATGCTTCTCTCCTTATATGACAATAGCATGAGAAAAATAGTCATTGTTGTAATAATATGCATGGGTCTGGACACAAAATATTGCTCATCATGGGCAAAACAGATTCAGTAGACAAACAGAATACATGCACACAGGTTCACAGTGATTTGTTTTGCAAGCATGCAGGATATTCTAAGCCTGTATCTTTCATAGGAGAAAAGAGTCAGAGAAGGACACTTCCCCCCCCCGAATTATAAGGCAGCAAACAGGGGTTCTTTCTGGGTGACATGTACTGTATATTATTACCTGGGGACCCAGCCAAAGATTCCCCTCGGCTGAAGGCAAAGGTACGAGACACAGAAACAGGCACTAGAGAGAAGACAAGGATCAGGAGACAAAAACCAGGAGAAAAGGGAAAAGGAGCAAGGAAACTTTAGAGTGAGCTACTCAGCATCATGGACAGGTTAGAGCTATGAACATTACCTACGCTCTTTTCATTTTGTAAAATTTAGTTTTTTTTCTAGATAACTTGGACGAGGAGAAGTAAACAGAATGTAAGTTTTGAAAAAAAAAGTTCCTCTGCAGGCTGCCTGGCATTATATCCTGGATATTGCATTTCACTTCACATCACTACATTGAGACTCACAGAAATTAAAAACAGTGGATTTAATAAATACTTCATGAGCATTTATAGATCCATGATGCAATTCCACAAATCACCATTTGATGGCACCAAGAACACAGACAATGGAATGCAGATAGCTAAACACCAAATTAGTTTTAAAATATTCAATAGACCCAAGCTTTAGAAGTTGCCTTATTTTTAAAGACTTACCTGAACTGCACTGAGTGCACATTTATTTGATTGTATTACTATTCAGAATAGTTTATGCAGGGCCAGCTCTAGCTTTCAAAGGCAAGGAAAATAATGCAAAAATGCACATTTACAATATGTCTGGCACAAATTATGCTCTTCTTTTTCTGCTTTGGATTGAGCACTAAGGCTGAGAGGGAGGGAAAATTATTGGTAAGAAAACAAAGAAATGGGGCCAGCAGAAGCAACTAAGTAAGTCAAGGATGGTGGGATGAGCTTTTTAAAAAATGTATATTGAACCCCCAGTAAGAGATAATGAAAAGTAGAGAAGAAAATGAAACCAGCAAAGACATGTAGCTACAATAGATGCTGCTGTTAGCTAAAACTGACTGCAGAAATCTATGGATACCTGTGGTAGATATATTAATATACAATTGGTCAGTCAACTGAAGGTTAGGTTTTTATACGGTTGCACTTAATTTGTTCATTACAGAAAAGGAATAGGAAAGAAAAAATACATTACACCAGCTTCATTTACTATAAATTAACTATGCTGATTTATAATGAAGAAGTCCAGCAGGTCTGGAAAGAACCAAGTTGGTGATCAACATATTTAAATATCTCACCAATAAAATGAATATCAAATGGACTATGTTAGTAGCAGAACAGGGTATTTGCAAATATTTATCTGTAGCCCTTTTTCTCTGGGATGGTTTATGATATCTCCATGATTTCTTCATTCCTCATCCTGCTGTGACTCCCTTCCTATTTCCCACTGCCCCTGAGATGCTCAAATCTTTTCTATTGGGTGCATGCCATGAGTTGCTCTGAAGTGGACCAATACTTTACTGTGGAACTGGTTCAGAATAGAGTACTAAGGCAGATCATCTTTGTGTTTATATAACCTTAAACTGAGAACTTCACAACTCTCAGCATGAGTTAACTAACACACTTGGCTCCATATTACACTGAGTCATGGTTTGTTTCGGGTTTAGGATATTTTGCAAACAAGACCAGGTATTTTTTGTGTAGTAAACGAATCTTAAAAATAGCCTTGGCTTAACCAAAATCTACAGTTCTATCAACTATATCATCAGAACTGTTGCTCTAAAACATGCATATCAGATTATATATTAAAGAAGTTTTATGTAGCAAAACTATATGATAAGACTATCTACTGTAGCTGACCCACCCCATCCTGATTCATAATTCTGTTGTAGGAGGATTGGGGTGTCAAGAAACAGTGGACTTTATTTAACTTTTCTGGTAGAGCTGGCAATGCTTAGTAAAAATCCTTATCACCATATTAAAAAACAAGTCAAGTAGGAGGTACATACACAGGAAAGATGATCCAGCCAGGCTGCTCATTTTACGCCCATCATTATCTGAAAAGACAGGGAGAAATGGAAGGTGAATCCCCAATCAGACCTTTATTGTATCATCCCTGCTCTGAACAGGGAAAAGACACATTTTCAGGCATATAGAGGCAGAAGGTTAATATCAACTGTTGCTTGCCTGGATCAGGCTCAAATGAATGGCTCAAATATTATTATTATTATTTGTTTTTTCAAGACCTGCCTGCTTGTAAGGAAAAGAAAATTGCTTTATAAATCTCTTCCTTCCCAACATATGATTTTCTGTTAATGTTGCAATACTGCAATTTTGTGTAATATGAAATGAAGGCGTTCTACTTAAAAATATTTTAGCCTTATCATTTTATCAATGTGTCTGTGACTCCTTCCAAAAGCTCAGGAGAAGGGATAGAAACAAAACAAGTGAGGGCTGGAAAAAGAATAGTCCTGAAATCACATGCAACTTACCAGTATTCATTTTGCAGATGGGATCAAAACACTAGGTACTTTTTTCAATTTATGAGAGTTTGAAAAGTGTTAGGCCTTGCAGATTCCTAAGGTACACATTTCACTCCTTAAAAACTTCTATACTTTCTCCTGATCCAGGCCCAGGGTCTACTACCACTTTTGGAACTCATATTGCATCATGCAAAGTCTGGAGTAATTCTTCAGCCAGCAGACGTTATGCTACATAGTTTTTTTTCCAGCCCTCCCCTACATTATGGAGTCTGTCTTCTTTTGCCTTTTTCTTATTTACCTTATATTTGCCTAAATGCTTAAGTGAAAATCAGAATAAATTTTCAAGTTCCTGTATATTACATATTTATGCTCATTTATTCTGAACATTCTAGGTTCTGTTTCTGTGACTTCTATCATCCTGTTCTGTGCTTAATTTTAGATTTCTACCTGAACAGATGACAGTCATGATTGCTGGGACACCATAGTATGTGAAAGCGCCATTTTCAAATCGCAATCCTTCTTTTCCCACTTCTACCTCCACTTTTCCCTATAAAACAAAACAAAACAAAACAAACAAAACAAAGGCATGTAATCCAGCTGCACCAGTCATTTCTCTTTCATGATATCTGATCACTCATTGAAAAAAGGGAAAATATACATAATGTAACCCAAGAAAATGATTTCAGGTAAGAACAAGCCAATTCATTCACAAATATTTGTAGGTGTTCCTTTATAAAAGGAAAAAAAAAACAGAAATATGAATCAAAATAACTGTGGAACATCAGAAAAGATATCTTGAAGTACTCAATAATATAGCAGCTATGGAAATATCAAAGGGAAGGATAGTAGAACTGAAGATCCTAAGAAAAAATGAGCAAGGTTAACCAATCCTAAGGAAATTTATTAGGGAACCATATACGTGTCAATACCAGTCAAATTAAAACATAATCTTTCAGCCCCAGTTCCAAATTCATGGGACTGTAGTAACTCTTTAAATTTACATGACTAGTTGGATAATATTTAAATTAAAAAAAAATATGAATAATGTGCCCCCATGATAGAAGAAAACATATTTTCAAACTTATTTGGATAAAACTTAGTCACTTCAAGACAAATTTCTAAAAATTATTTTTCTCTTCTGAATTGTTCTCCTTTATTTTAAAGCTTGAAAAAAAATACTCTGTATGTAAAACTGAAACTCAGATCTGGATTTTTATTTGCAGGCGAACTACTTATTCTTTATTCTCTAATAAGACCTGTACAAGTTACTTGAGTGAACCTGTAATTTGTAGAAAGATTTTCTCATGATCAGAACTGATGTGTTATCTGTAGCCATTCAGAAATATCTAAAACAAATCCTTGGAACATGTCCTTTCCTATTTTTGGTACAAAGATTTCATATTTATATACACATTTATTTCCCAGTTTTTTAAAAGACTAATTAACCAAAAGACTAATTAAAAGACTAATTCCTATAACAATAAAGCTGATGTTACAAATTTCTGTCACAATCTTGACAAACCTGTAAAATGAGCACAAAATAGTCAACTGGCCGGTTACGCTGGTAAAGATAGTGTTCAGGTGCTCGCTTGTTTTTGTGATCAAATTTCATCTCCTGGATGACATTGGGATGTTTGAGAAGTCGTAGCAGGATCTTCTCTGAGAGATGTGGCATCTTGAAAGGTTCTATCTCTGCAAAGGAACAAAAGAGGAGAAAAGCAGTAACTATACTTTCTGTGTTTGGACAAGTCAGGAGAAAGGTAATCGGAGAACGATAATTTTTTTCAAATTAAAAAATACTAAGGATTTGAATTATACCGGTAGTAGTAACACTAATACAAACTAAACTTAGAATAAGAGAATAGAAAGAAAGAATTAGCAGTGCAGGAAAAAAGAATGAAGAAAAAAGGAAGAATGCAGTAAAGAATATATATATATATATAAACAAGTGATTTCCAACCTTCATCAGACATATAATTTAATATCTTTCACCTCCTGTAAGATTAAACAGATATCTCTTTACCCAATATCTCATCGCTTATCTATAGGCAAATTTAGGAAACATCAACTTTTCAATCCTACTATCAGCAGAAAGTCCATAAAGGGTTGCTAGAATATTGCAAAAAGGTCTTATAACCTTGATCAAATATACCAACTTTATACAGCCTTTACATCTAACAGTCTTAATCATTAATTCGATCAAATATTGTCACAGGATTTATTTTCTCTTCAATTCTTCTTTATCCCAGATTTTTTCACAGATGTTTTCAATGTTTTAACAAGCTTCTTTTGTAGATCCAGTAAGAAAATATTTTCCAGCTCATTTTCTTGGTTTATCATTTGTATTTTTCTTTTAATTTTCAAAACTTCAGCAAGTTTCTTTTGTATATCCAGTAAAATCCTCTTCCAAATTATTCTCTTGGCCTGTCATTTGTAGTTCCCCATTCTATACTTTTTCTGTCTTGTCACATAATTTTTTCCCCACATCTGTCATTCCTTCATTAATATATGTTTAAACATATATCCACAGAAGCAGACATCATTACCCGCAGTGTGGATATTATAGTTGCTAACTTCTGGCTCAATTCTTCAAAGATTTCCTTTAATATTTTCAATGTCATAACACTTTGTATCATTTTGTAAGTCCTAGTATGAACTGACATTAATTCTCTTTAAAATCTTTAATCCGCTCTAGGGTCCAGTTTCTAAAATCATAACTTATCTTTGTTATGACTTGCATTTGCCAGGATAGCCAAAATAAGTCTGTTTCCTATGAGAAGTAGTTTTATTTTTATAGCTAATTCCAAAACCTGAATCTTTATATGGAGCTTAATCAATTTATAATTTCCTTAGATCAAAATCTTATTCAACGTTTTGTTATTTATTTCAAATCCTTTAAGTTCTTAAGCTTGTCATTAATTGTTCTTTTGTCCAGAGTTGAAGATAAAAGCACTTGATAAAGACTTTTCAAACTTGTTCTGAAGGTCTCTAATAACTTTAATCTAATGAATAAGCAATTTCTGTAAATGATTAATAAATGATTAGAAAGTGAGCTTTACAGGTTTATGGACCTGCAGGGAAGGGGAAGGGGAGAGAGGGATTGGTTCCACATGAGAAATGGGAGAGCAAGTGCATGAAGCTCCATTTGAACAAATGGAGCTGTGTGTGCATGCCCATGGCTTCTGCGGCCCAGTTCTGATAGGCCCATAGCCCAATAGTGGGTGGCGGACCAGAAGCTGTGGACCAGGAGTTGGGGACTCCTGCTTTAAAAGGCTTTGCTAGGGTTGCAAGCAAGACGGCTGATTCCATCATTTCCCAGCACTCAAACCAGGGGTGGGTTCTACTTACCTTTACTACCGGTTTGCAACAGGGCGCGTGCGCTTGCTTCACTTCATGTGCGCTCTTCTGAGCATGTGCAGAAGCATTTTGATGATGTCAGGATCAGTGAATGGAGCCTCCCACCTGTTTTACTACTGGTTCTATAGAACCGGTGCGAACCGGGGGCAACCCACCACTGACTCAAAGCCATGGAAAAAATGTTGTCTTGTGGTCTTTTTGTGAGAAGCTGCCATCCAAAGAATATGTGGGTGATCTCCTGTCATCTCCTTAATTGGAGAGGTGCCAAGGAAACAGTTTATTCACTGGCTCCTTAGCCTTTGCTATAATTGTCAGCTATGCTTTTGCAGAGGTGACTTCAGGTCGCCATATCTTGCCACAATGGAGAAAGACAGTAGTGAAAGAAAATGATGCCATTACACATCTCATCCACTCTAAATTAAACTGGCTGCTTAAAACATAAACCATAGAAGAATTGGGTGACAAATCTTAAGATTTAAAAAAAACCATGAATGCCATTCTGTTCTTAGAAAAGCATAATTCCAAGATACTCATGATACTTGCCAATAGCATGGGTATCAAACAATAAGTATCAAAGATGCAGCAAACAGCCTAAGAAGAGCCAGATACCTGTAGCCATGAAGCGATGAGTGGCCAGTAGCAGCTGTGGCGAGATCTTTACTCTCATCTCACTATCTGAAAGCCTAAAGATGGAGAAATCATGAGGTTTCCTACCCCGATGGGGGATCCTTTCCTTTTTCTGATTATCTGCTGAGGATTAAGAAAGTAAAAAATATAGTTACGCCTTTGAAAATTTAGAAAGGACTCAATTGTATCTCACTTCCTAACCTCATGGCAACATTTTGAGTGTGCTGGTCTTACATTGACACAGCTCCCTTATCTTAAATGCGACACAGCAATTCTCTACAGCACTGAAAATCTTATCAACTCTGTCCAACCCAAAGCTACAGGCCCCTCCTTTTTTGGGTGGGGCTTTATTAAAATACAAACTTCAATACCTAAGCAAAAATTAAAATGTGAAGTGTAATACACTTCAAGGATTACCAAGCTTATGCCTTAGATTAACAGGATAACAATTTAAGAAGAAGAAAATAAATACCATGCCTTCTTAAACTTTTCTTTGTTTGTGTGTGCCTTCAAGTCAGTGTTAACTCCTGGAGACAATGTGGAGAAATCCCTGCAGTTTTCTTGGCAAGGTTTTGGAAATGGTTTGCCACTGCCTCCTTTGTAGAGCTGAGAAAGTGTTACTGGCCCATTAATCACCCAGTTTGATGTGACTGTAGAACTCAGTTTCCCAGTTTATAGCTTTGTGCCGTAACTACTACACCAAACTAAGTCAGTAAGATTGTTGCAGTCTCCAATCTTAATCATACACAGTAATATCTCCCATTCTAGTTCTACCATCCAAATTAAAGGTATTTTTTCATAGTCCATTAATGCCCAAGGATTAGTCTTCCAGGAAAGGAGAAGGAAGGAGATGAAGTGAAAGGTCTCATTCTGGAAGATGCTATTTTAAGGATCTGCATTTGTGCTAATGAAATATTAGTATCCAGGGATAGACATATACTTATCCCATTTCATTTAGATGGGCATGTATGAGATTCTGATTTGTCATCAAAGCAATTGCTGCCTGATTCCCTAGCTGAAAGCTGCTACTACACAAGAAAAACCACAACAAGAAAAGACTGGCAAGTTCTATATGGCCTAATTGGAGAATAAGAAAAAGCTATGTTCAACAAGTAAGAATTGTGGAAAGGGAAATGAAGAGATTTTAGCAAGAATTTTATAATTGCTAGAAATAATAGCAAACAAACGATAATTCCTATGTTGTTACTTATCCCCCAAACCATTTGAGGTCTTCTTAGTGGGTCCCCTAATACTTACTATAGAGATCCGTCTCATCCAGAATCTCTGATTTGATTATCTCTTCAATCACATCCTCCAGAGTGACAATTCCCATCACTTCATAGAAAGGGTCTCCTTCCCCTTCATCATTCACTCTCTGTACGATTGCAAGGTGTGATTTACCTAGAAAGAAAGAATGAGAAGAAACAAATTATGCAGGAGATATTGTGTTTAATGCCCACTGCACCCAAAATAAGATAGGAAGTGGATTACTTGAGGATTCTGGGCCTTTGACTAATGTTCACTAAGAAGTGGGCCCCTTTTGAAATGGGAATGAAAAGCAAAGTTATTCCAACCACCTGCTCCTCCATGTGAAGGAAACATAAGCAACCAAATCTAAGCAATGCAAACGTAGACTTGAAGTTGCTTCTTGAAATTCAGGAATATATGCTACTTTTCATACAGTGAGAAGTACATTGAAGGAGATGTTATCTTTGGCCCTGGAGAAGGGAGGAATTTATAATGATGGGAGAAAAAAGGAAAAAAGTAACAAAGGAGTTACTTTGGGATAGCACAAAATGTCCAATCAGGGATTGTATGCTCCCCAACAATGAATTCTACAGTACTTCCCACAATTTAACTAGCATCAAAAGGTTTATAAAATGGCCTAAAATTCAGGATATTTGCTAATATTCAAATCCTATTAGGGCAAGCATTTTAGATAACCAAGGTGATGTACTTAGATGCCGATACTTTCTGTATAATATGTCTGTGAAACATCTGAAAACCTGACCATGAAACAAAGGTAACCGAGGTTTGATTTTCAATTTTCATTTTAAAAAAATAAGCCAAATTAGCTTGACTTTTTATTATGGTTCTCTCTCTACTACTCTCTATATAATGGTGATAGCTGACTTTTATCATGTGCAAATCCTGCCAATGTACTAAATGTGAAATAACTTGTTGAGAAAGCAAACTGAACACTAGTCAATTAGCACAATTAAAGCAAGTCACACAATACACTAGGATTGAACATTAGCTAAATCTCATTTAGAATACCATGAGTAGCTTTGATCACCATTTATAATTCTCTTTGAAGTGGCATTGTTGCATAATTTTTTAAAAACGCTAATTCTTACACTTTCTGACGTTAAGCACAGTGCAGATTTATTGTTTTTCTCTCCGATGCTGTTCCACTTAAATTTCTTAGTCATTCTGATCATCTACTTTATGGTATTTAAAATACAGATTTTACTAGATACTCATTCTACATAATGCTACTTAACAACGAGCTTTTTGTGCTTATTCCTTCTGCTTATACAACTGGCTACCATACCCATCATAGCTCTGAGAGAAATATAATTTTTGGGTATCTGTTCCTTCTACTTTTTTAGGCACACCACAGACAGTATCTGAAAAACTGAAGTTGGGGGAAGATTGAAAACAAAAACTCCACGTATTTCAGCTACTTCAGTTTTAGTAGTTGATATTACAAGGTTCACAATAAAATTGAAAATGCTTATGACCCCGAACAACATCAATGAGTCTTAAGGATTGCCATATGGCTACTGAAGAATGGAGAAGCGTCGGGGGAGCCTGTAGTGTACCCCTGGAGATTAACAAAAGAAGGCAAATTCAAGACCAAATGTCTTTTCACCCCACTTTTCAAGAGAACAGCTGCTTTAGATTGCTGGCATCTGCCATATCCAGCTCAGCTGAATTACACTAGTATCAGTTAGGGATATATGGTGATATGTGGAGACACCAATGGCCATTCTCTTGAAAGTTATTCTGATCCAATATGTTCACAGACACAAGAAATGCAAAATACTTTTCTGAGAAAGAAGTTGATTCTTCTGAATGCAAACTATAACAGTGTAACGTAAATTGTGATAGTGCAACTATGTCTCGTTTCTTCTTCCCAGGATGAGTTTCATCACTAATTGCAGAACTAAATCCAAAACCACAATCTATCATGTTGACAAAGAAAAAAACCCATAGATTTTATATAAATGATGTCTGGAAGCCCAGAAGTAGCTCTGGATTCTGAGTTTGCCATTTATTCATCCAACCCTATCTCATGAGAATTCTTGTCCGACTAAATGCCTGTCTTTCTCAATTTAGGTGAGCAATGCCCTTGCATATAACCTGTATCAGCAATCCCAAATCTCATTCTCTCCAGATGTTTTGGATTTTAATTCCTACAATTACCAGCAAGCACAGAAGATGGTTACACTGACTATAGGATTATGGGAGTTAAGGACCATCCCATTCAATGTATGCAGAATTCCCAAGTTTACTGGTTCTGTATATGAAATCTACAAATCTAAATTAAATGTTAACACTGATAACATATGATGTACTTTGTTGAATGACTCCAGCCTTCACAACCTCACTCGAGTTTGCAAAGAGCTGAAACTCTCTTTATAGTTATTACTTGTAATTTCTTGCTTGTTTTTTCTTGCCTCCATATTAACAAATTAGACACCATTTAGTGCCATGTCTGAATAGGATATCAAAGTTGTAAAGACTGCATTAATCGTCCTATAATAATTTTGCTACAGATTTACAACAGATATTAGGAGAAGAAATAACAGATTTCATCTTGCAGATGAGTTAAAGCTCCATGCTGTAGCACATGCTTTATGCACAAGACTCAGATCTGATCTGCAGAGTAACCAGATAGGACTGGAAAAGACTAAGGCCCTGCCTGAGGAACTACTGCCAGTTAGCACTGGACAATCTTTTTCAACCTGGTATCCTCTAGTTATGTTGGACTTTAGCATTTCTGAGTCAGTATGGATCAGACTTAACTATTATAATCAGACTTATAATAGCTCCACATGTTCATACCAAGTGTGTCCTGCAACATTCCTAACACTTTGCTGTAATAGGAAAATTATGCCTAATTTCTCCTTTAGAATTGAAGGTAAAGAAATAAGAAATTTCAGTTCATGGTTTCTCTGCACTGAATAGAAATGCATAAAGTTGTACGGAGAAAGATTGACAACAGCATGTCAGTTCATGTAAACAGTGGAACAAATTGGGTAAAATGCTATTAGTGTTTCAGGAGAAAATTCCTTAGTATATATGGTAACTTATTTGGAAAACTTTTTGGATAACTCCAGTGATTTACAATGAGCCATATGTGATAGAGCATTAACGGGAACACACCCACACATATATACACACACAGACACATTGATGTGCTGTTCCAAGAATTCAGCCATAACATCCAGGCTACAGAAAGAGGGCAGACCAGTGCAGGAGGGGGCACGGTGGGATCCCAGGGTACCTCGCAAGCAGGGTGCACAGGGAGTAGAGAGGCATGTGATGCTGGCAGGAGGCGAGTGGCTGGGGCCCCGGGCCCTCACCCTTCTTGAACTCCTCGAGCAGCGTATCTAGACGGGTGTCATGGAAAACACAGTGCAGCGGGCGGTGATAGAAGCGAGTAACTGTCTGCAGTGGTGTGCAGTCATCAGGATCCACGAAAGCCAAATCCTTGACAAACAGCAAGTCGACAATGTTGTCTCGTCGCTCACCTTCATATACAGGGATGCGGGTATAGCCTGAGCGAAGAATCTCAGAAACGGTAGTGAAGTCAAGTATGGCAGCAGAGTGCAACATAAAGCAATCATTCAGAGGCGTCAAGATGTCCTCAACTACCTTGGTGCGTAACTCCAGCGCACCCTGGACCATGGCTAGCTCCTCACTCACAAGATCACCATGGGGGTCAGCAGCCCGCAGGGTCTCCAGCAGGCGCTCCCTTGTGGAGAAGGTGCTCAGCTCTTGATGCAAAGCCCAATCCAGCAAACGGCTGAGTGGATAGCATATGGGGAAGGTGGCGGCCATAAGCAGGCGGGTGAGAAAGAGCGTGTGTGCAGCAATGGCTAACCCGTGGCGGGAACAAATGGAGTAGGGCAACACCTCACCGCCCAGGAAGACGACACTGGTGCAGAGCAGCACAGGCAGCCACGGCACACCTTGGCTCTCTTCGGGCAGGGAAGTGTGACTGGCTTGCAGGGCAGCGCATAACCAGCCGGCCAGCGTGGCGTTGGCACCCGCCTGTCCCAGCAACAGAGTGCACAGGAGGTAAGTGCCGCTTCCGCCTCGGCCGCGCGCAGCCTCCACCTTGCGCGCCTGGTCCCTCTCTGCAGCCGAGCCACTGTTGCGCAGTACCCGCAGCTCCATCGGATCGAGGGACAGCACGGCCAAGCGGAGGCCGCTGAACAGCGCCGACAGAGCTAGCAGGATTAGTGCGCCCAGAGCCCGCAACAAGCCGGCCGTGGGCAACGGGATCAGCCACGCGGTCGAGCCCGCCGGCGGCGCTTCCACTTGCAGCACGAAGCCCCCCGGCGCGCCGTGCAGTTGCCAGGCTCGTCCATCCCAAGCGCAGAGCCCGAACCGACGCCCTTCAGGCCCGGCGCCGGGCTCACCCTTTCGCGGTTGCCTCACTCTCACCTCGGCTAAAGCCGAGCCGGCCGAGCCTCCGGGCAAAAGCGGGCCCAGCACTTCCACGTCCGAGGCCCAGGCGCTGCGTTCGGGGCAGCGCTCCACCTTGGCTGGCTCCTCCACGAAGACGACGCGGCGCTCGACCTTCCCGCTCGCGCTGCTGCCGTTACAGGCGGCGCTCCCTTCGGCCGGCGGCTGGAAGTAGAGGCGCAACAAGAAGCGGGAACCCTCAGCCGCCCGCAGCGCTCCCCCTTCGAGCCACACGCGCCCGGGCGCCGTATCCTCTGGCCGCAGCCCCAGTAGCCACGCCGCTCCGCCAGAGGGCCTGGGCGACAGGGAGAAGAAGAGAAGCAGAACCGCGCCTCGGCTCCGACCCCAGCAGCCGCCGTCCCTGCGCTCCAGCCCTCGGCCCAAAGCTGCTGCTGCCGCCTGCCCCACCATCCTCAGCAGCCAGGCGAAAGACGGGGCTTCGAGGAGCAGGCGCCGGCCGCACGTGACTCTCTCGAGGCGCTGGGGGCGGCCGCTGGACCACGTGTGTATGGGGCGAGCCTGCCAACCCCTTGGCTTTCCTCGGAGGGTCGGGGGCGCCCCATTTACCCGCACGGTGGATGAAGCCTAGCGTGCCGCGAAGATGGCCCCGGATGTTATCCGTCGCAGAGTTGGGCTTCTCTTCAAGGTGGAGCCCACCCACGTTCCATGTTTCCATTTCCCTGCGGAATCGGTGGGTCTCTGTTAACTGCGCCTTGGTCCCGGGGGTCCCTGGGCCCAGCTGTGATTATTGGAGGCAGGCAGCCTGCAGGGATGCATCGTGAAGTGCAGCGAAAACGCGCAGTCCTTAATGCATCCTTGACCTGCTTGTCTGGGCAACCTGCCAGATCTTCCTACTCTTTAAATATTGATATATGTAGAGCAACATTAGGATTCTGGTGCAGTGAGGGAGGTTAATGAAAATTTGCTTCCACCGAGAAGAGAATAAAATTAGAAAGGCGGGAAATCGTAATACACTGGAATAACACTGTCAAATCTGAAGATCCAGAAAGATGCAACCAAATAAGAGGACTGAATGAAGCACTAGCTGTATCAACAGATCTGATGGATGAGTTTTTATTAACCTAATGTTTATAGTAATTGCACTAGGATTGTTATTTTTTTCCTCTTCCTGGTTAGTCTCCTTTAATGGCAAGCTAATAAAATAATTTGCTTTTTTCTTCTTTTCTACTTGTATAAATATTTGTACTTTGTATTAATTTTGAAATAGCTATATGAAAATGAAAAAACAGTAATGTATACTATAGAAAACAGGCATTAGAATATAATAAATTTATAATGATTGAGTGTATTGGACTGCTATCATTCAAGACAATGTTGCTTAGAAGTTCTTCAATCATACACCACAAAAGAAACACAAGGAAAATGCAAGAATATGGAAGTTCATCTTGGGGGAGCATTTCTGTTTGCATTTTTACAGTATATGCTTTCTCTTTTTTAAAACTAAATTTTGCACCAGAAAATTTAATCCAGATTAAAGCTTTTATAACACTTAATTTTTTATGTACGCCATGTCATAATAGCAACTCTTAAGTACAAACTTGATGATCAAAATTTTCTTCAACAAAATTTTGTCATTAAGAAACATTTCCAGCACTTTTTTTTAAGGTATCCATTGTTCCATTTCCTATTTGCATTTTTCAGGTTGCATGTCTTCCATTCAGCATCAACCGGGCAGACTGGTAGCCAGTAACTGCTTGCAAACTGTTTACTTGTCATTTTGCTGTTAGTACTTACATTATTATTTATGTTATTACTTACACTTCAGCGAATTATTTTTCAGCTAGTGATCTGTTCTTGAGAGCCAGCTGACTGTCAGTGCACAACTCAGATGGGGACTGAAGCAGTGGATGGGTTCTGAAGTGTGAATGCAGACAAACTGGGAGGCCACCTGGTGAATCTCCATGAGTGATGGAAAGTCCATGGACCAATGTTTGAGGCTCACCAATGAAAAGCATAGCCAGATCCTGTTGTTTGAAAGTGTCCTGTCCCTGAATTGTAATTTTGGTCATTACCATGAGTGAATCTTAACTTTGTGGCAAAGTTGAGAATGTCTCCCAACCTGACATTCTCCTGTTTTTGGGAGCTTTCAACTTCTAGAATTCCAAGACTACCTGGAAATTCTAGAATTTGTAATCCCAACAAAATTAGAAGATGCCTGGTTGGGGGAAAAAGCCAACAGAGTAATGGCTATCTGATGGGAGCAAGATTTAAAAGGATAGCTTCATTTTGCAATCTTGTTTTCTTAGAACACTGAAGGGCCTCCTTTTAGCGTGTTGAATATTTCCCCCCTGATATTTTTTAAAATTATTTATTTTAAACTCAGTGTTTTGGCTGTGGGGTCTTGAATCAACTCTGTGTTAGGGATACCGTCCTATTGGTGCCAGTTGAAGAACATTATGCTGTTCATACTGATCTCTGGTAAGAAAAAAGAAAAAGGAAACATTGCATCTGCATATATAATAACAGCAAGATCTGGATCAGGGAGTGAAGCTGGGTAATTGTATGTAATTGGACATTGTCTTCCTTTATGTGTATATGTAAGGAACATAGTAGAATCAATAGGTAAATTTTGCATAATAAAGAAAAAACTTGGACATTTTAGTAGGATCTTCTGGAATGTAGATATCTATGTCTTATATAAAGACATGTGCAGTCCAACATTAGGGATCATCTTTGTTCCAGAAGAGTAGCTTTTTTTCTTACCAATACTCTCTAGTTACTTACAGTATTAGAAAATAAAGCAAATATTACAAATACTGTTGGTGTCCCAATATTTAAATCTAATGGTAAGTCTTATCCATGTATTCATGCTACTTGAAAAATTTGCAAACATAACCTCCTTATCCGATATATCCTCACTTCTCCATAGTTTTTTTTCAAAAATTGAAAATTAATTGGGGTTAATTTTCAGACTTTCTAAAAACACATGGCATTTTCTTCATGTCCATATATTTGAATGTGAAGCTTTTAGAGTAGCTTCACAAAAGGCCTACCTAGATATAAAATCTTTCTATGGTAAGAATATAGTTTACTAATTCTTTGGCCTAGAAAATGGAAGAAATGCTAAATGGTTTTAAGAAAATGTGCAGACTGCCTGTCAAAATCACATTTGTTGCTAATTCTTTTTATTTTAATCTCTATTTCTAAACCCACAGATTCAAGTATATGAGTTCAGATGATATAGGCAAGTAGCACACAGCACCTGAGGATTTGAAGAATTTGATGAAAAGAAACAGTGCAAAATTGTATTTTGAGGGAGAGGTTTCTCTCTTTTAATTCAAACTACCAATAAAATACAGCAAAAAAAAAAAAAACCGTTTCATTTCTTCAGCTTTGCAGACATGATTGCTCTGTATATTAGCTCCCTCCCAATCAGATAGTGTTTCAAAGCTGCACATTAAAACATACAATTTTTCTAAACTTCCAATTTTAAACTCTAGTCTATGCACTTAATAGGTGTAAGGGTACTTTCTTCTAATTTATCCTAAGAGTTCAAAAGAACATGTACAGGAAATGGAAGATGGATGTAATTACCAAGGATACCTACCAGCAAGTAGTAACTAATACCTGCATAATATCAAAAATATTAAAATACAGAAGGAACATAGGCTTGCAAGGGAAGCTAAATGCAAAAAAGAAAGTTTTGTGGGATATGTTAGCTGAGGAGAGAAAAAAAAGGAAGGAATGGGTCTGCTGCTTGAGATGATGGTAGAATGATAACAAATGATAGAGTGGGGCAGAGATTTTCTACTCCTTTGGTCTTCTTCCCAAAGGGGAACTGAATTTAAATGAAGCTAAGCAGAACATCTGATACAAAGAGAGAATGGTGGTCCAAGATAACGAGAGATAATTAGGAACAACTGTCTACTTTCAGTCTCCAGGATCAATCAATTACTGTACATGTGACACTTTTGAATATATGTCATCTCAGAGCTCCATTCTATGATCTTTAGAAATCATGAAGGATGGATGTAGTGCCAGAAGATTGGAGAAGGGAGAATACTGTCCTATATTAAAAATGAGAGGAGTGGAAAAGGAACCTGGTAATTATAGATTGGCTAAATTAATGCTGATAACAGCAAAATTCTAGAATAGATTATCAGACAGTGAGTTCGTGAGCATTTAGATTAGAATGTATTATTTGCAAGAGCATAGTAAATGTTAATCAAGAACAACTCATGGCAAACCACTTTGCAAACCACTTTTCTGGCCACTTTTATAACCAAATGGAATGAGATGAACACTATCTATCTTTCCGTCCGTCCGTCCGTCTGCCTGTCTATATTAAATTTAGCAAAACAGATGATAAAGTCTTCATGTGTTTCTAGCACTGAAGATAGCAAAATGTGAACTAAACTATGCTGCTACCAGATTGATACAGAACTGGTGGAAAGGTTTATAATAACTATATATTAGTGGCTCTGTATCAGTACTGGGCAGAGTGGTCAAGTGGCACGCTGCAGGCTTCCATTCTAGTCCTTTTACCAGAACTGTAATAATGGAAAAATGGAAATTATTTTATGTATAACTTGGATGAGAAGTTAGACAAGATGTTTATTAAAATTGGTGGATGACACAAAGATTGTGGTGAGGTTGTAACAGACATACTAAGGAGAATACCAAAGTGTCCAGAGGAGAACAATCAACGTGAAGTCTGCAAAAAGAAAGATCATGAGAAATGCTTAGAGATATTGAGTATGGTTAGTTTGGATAAGAAAAGAGTACAAAGGAAAAATAGACTTGAGAAATGTCTTCAAGATAAGAGCCTGGTGGTGCAGTGGACTAAGTGCTGTTAAAGTAGCACTTAAGTTGCCAGCTGCCTGCAATTATTGCAAGTTCAAATCTCACCAGGCTCAAGGTTGACTCAGCCTTCCATCCTTTCGAGGTAGGTAAAATGAGGACCCGGATTGTGGGGGCTTTGTATAAAAAAGAACACCGCCTGGGGGGGGGGCGAAAGCCCTACTAAGCAGGTATATACAAAAGTATGAAGGCTATTGCTTAACGCATTGTAAACTGCCCTGAGTCTCCGGAGAAGGGCAGCATATAAATCTAACTAATAAATAAATAATAAGTATTAGAAGGTCTTTCATGTAGAAGATGGGACAGACTTTTTCATTGTGATTGCAAAAGTAAGACAACAAACCATGGATTGAAATTACAAGGAAGGTGATTCCAATTGGACAGTTGGAAGAATTTTCTAACAATAAAGACTGTTCAAGAATGAACAGATGATTTTTTTCAGCAAAGGCTGGGAGACCTTATGTTGAGGATATTGCAATATGGGTTCCTAGACAGGTAGGGGGATAAACTACATGTTCTGTAATCCCTTCCAACATTCAGTGATTCTATTATTTCAAACCATTAATCTTGCTGCAAAGATAGTCTACTTGTCTTGTAATATAGAACCACTTTGGAGTTGTTTTTTGATTAACCTGAACCCTGGCTCTCACAAAGGTAAGAGGCCTTACCTTTTTAGTTTTAATAATTAAAGAAGAAAAAAGTATTTGCAGGCTCCTTTCTATCTAATCCAGGAGTCTGCAACCTTAAACATTCAAAGAGCCATTTGGACCCGTTTCCCACAGAAAAGAAATCACCGGGAGCCACAAAACCTGGGTGAGTGTGGCCAACTCGATGTCACTCACTCCCACTCAGTCACATGACACACACACCCCAGCCACACTTACCCAGGTTTTGGCTCCTGGTGTTTCCTTTTCTGTGGGAAACAGGTCTCTCTCTCTCTCTCTCTCTCTGTGTGTGTGTGTGTGTGTGTTCCCTCTTGAACCATTTCCAAAAACAGTCGAGGGTTGGTGGTTTTTTTTTGTTTTTTTTTGCTGATGTTGTTCTTTCTTCTTCTTTCGGTGCTTTTTACCATATTTAAATATGAGTTCATTTCAGGTTCCCAGATAAATGAAGCTCTTTTGTCCCCATGCTGTGGCTCCCTGTCAGCTGAACCCACCACTGGCTGGCTCCACCCCTCGCCTTCCCCTCCCAGTCACTCCTCACCTGGCTTGAGAAGGTAAGGGCGACAGCGGGGGATGGAGACTTGCTCCATATTCCAGAGCGGGAGCGAAGCACCTCTGTACTTGCCATATCTCGCAGGCGCTTCTTCTGGCCCTTGTTGGTGCTGTATGGACCTCGGTTGCTCGGGGACATGCACGACTTGCTCTCCGTCCCGAAACACTGGCTCAGCCTGGCTGCGGCTGATGCAGCTGTTGTTGCCATCTCCATAGTCTGCCCACTGCTCTTACAGTGCCTTGCACAGTTAAATTTAACATGCTTCACAATGGAGCAGATGGTGTCCCCTCTTTCTCCTGAAGCCCATTACAATGCAGAGCATCAGTCGCAGCCGGCTGGGCCAGTGTCTTGGGGCAGAGAGCAAGTCGCACATCTCCCTGAGCGACCAAAGTCCGTGCAGCACCAAAAAGGGCCAGAAGATGCACCTGCGAGATATGGCGAGTACAGGGGTGCTTTGCTCCCACTCTGGAATATGGAGCGAGTCTCCATCTCCTGCTGTCGTCCTTACCATCTCAGGTCAGGTGAGGAGTGACTGGGAGGGGAGGGCGAGGGGCGGGGCCAACCAGTGGTGGGTTCAGCGGACAGGGAGCCACAGCAGGGGGACGAAAGAGCCGCATGCGGCTCCAGAGCCACAGGTTGCAGACACCCGATTTAATCTATAACTGTGCTTCTTAGTGTTTAGTATGTAGCAGTATAAAGTCAATTTTGGTTGATCTAAAAAGCTTTTTAAACTTAGACATGATTAGTATTTTGATAGGAGGCCCTAGGAAATCGTAGAATTGTGAACTAGATTGGTATTTTAAGAAGAAAATAGAAAATATACTACTTCCACATTGCTGCCAAGTGTATGTTGGTATGTTGCTGCCAAGGTGTCAAATGATCCCTAAGCCACAGAAACTGATGGGCTGACTTTGAGACAATCACTTTCAGTCCAAACTACCTCAGAAGATTGTTGCTATGTGGAAAAATTGAAACACCATACTGAGCTCCTGAAGGAAAGGCAGGATATAAGTCTAACAAATAAGCCTATCTATGAAACTATCAGGAGCTGAAATTGATTCAAGTAAGTAGTGCAGACAAACATTACATACGTGAAAGTGCTGGCCTGGACAATTTCTAGTTTAAATGAAATTCCCCATTATCTCTACAATTATATTCATAAGGAAAATATTTTTATAAAAGGAATAAAATAAAGTGGAATTAATCAGGGGCAATTTTGTAAGTATAATAATTTCTAACTGAACTCTTTTATTCTTTCCAACTAAATAGAATGTTGGAAAGAAATTAGGCGAATGGACTTGGAAGTCTGTCTGTCTGTCTGCTTATCTATCACGGAATAACTCTCTGAAAACTGACCCCAACAGGATCATATGCAGTGTGGTGGAAGAGGCCCACAAAAGAAAAATTGAGTCTGAAAAAAGGCCAGGTCTGGCTAGGTGCTACAGAAAAAAAAATATCCTGAAAAACGTGCCTAATGCATCCTTATGGGAGTACCAGATGGATTGGCCAATGACTTGGAATGCAGTTGCCTTGCCCAGCCTTAAGCCCCTGTTCCTCCTATTCATATGAGCCAAAGTGGAAGAAATATTAAGGGGTTGGAAAAATACCCAGAAGCAATACTCTCCATGCATTCCCTTATTATTTCCAACAACAGCAACAAAAAAATAGAAATTATATAAAAGAGGGTCAGGGCTCTTTTAATTGTCGGTCCTATATATTTCTGAAAATTGCAGAGAAATGTTCTTAAGCATTTTAAGCCCTTCTTCCTCCTCCCTTCTGGTAACATAATCAATCTAGAGCGAAGCTAATAATGTGTGAAAAAATTCCAAAAATCATGCTCTGTAAACTTCCTCTACCTTGTTCTTTGAAAGACCTAATTAATCCAACAGCACTGGACCAATCCAAAGCTAGAATCACTTTTTAGATGTTCTTTGAGAGACCCATCAGAATTAAAATCCCTCATTTTATACTGTACAAAGACCAAGTCTTCATGCACAGAGAAAGAAAAAACAGAATAAAAAATATTTTACTCCAGGTCCATCACAACACAGTACATTGTTTCAAATGATTAAAAATCATTTCAGAAAGTATAAATCTTTGAGGAAAGTTTATTTTTGTTGCTCTATTGGACAGATAAATATATTTGAATCTAGAAATGACAAAGGAGGTTACATGACATGGATAAGTTACTTGTTGGAGAACTTTAAAGTGAAGGGTATTAAGAATTAGCATGTTTTTTAAAATGCAAAATAAATGACAGTTCATAGAAGACATACCCTGAAACATCCTGCACTACAAGATGTTAAATGAAAGTATATTACACAGTAGTCTGTTCAGTCTATTTGCACTATATCCTATTACGACATTTCTAAGAAGTAAAACTAATGAAAGAAATTTACATCCCCTAATACACCCTCAGTCTCAACAACTTTAAAATGTGGGGATTTCAGCTCCCAGAATTTCCTAGCCAGCATGTTCCTCTTATCCCAATCAACATCCAAAATAGGATTAAAAGATACTTGAAAGATCAAATCAAAAGATCGTAGTCTGCATTTTGTTTAGAAGTGAAAGATACACGACTTGCCTTTGTTTAATGCTGAAGTAGCATTTAAAGGTACCTGCAACATATTAACACAATATTCTGTTTAGAAGAAAAATATTTGGTTGAGGCAGAGTTCCCTTCTTTGGCCGTCGCTAACACTTTCCTTTACATTCACTATATTTGAAAATAACTTTAAGAGCCATATGGTGGCTCCCTTTCTCCATCTTTCTGAAAACAGAAAGACTGCAGGTCTGGTAATTTTCAAAGCATGTAGATGGACTGTGAAATTCTTTAGAGGGGTTGACTTACAGCTGTTATGATGCTTGCATGTTGAAGGGACTAATTTTCCACTGGTTGATCTGAAACTAGTATGTATGAAAATGAAAGGCTTCAGAACACTAAAGTTGTGATTAATCCTTTGTCTGATCTTATATTGTATGGAAATTTGACAGTAAGTACTGTATAGAGGTGGAAAATTGTTTATCATGGAAACAGCATAAACAAACCATGTAGTACTTCTCTTGATTTCAGTGTTGATCTTTATTAGAAATTGAAACTGCATGGGCACTGTTATAGTGTTTGTTCACATAATTACAATACTCACAAAAGGATCTCACATATCTTAGGCAGAGGGATAAGTATTATTGCTAGCATCTAAAAGATTCCATGCCAGGGGCAAGCAGATGAAATTTGTATTTATAAAACCTTTTCTTCTCCTTTTATAGAACTTCAAGTTCTGCCTATCAGAGCCCCAGTACTTTTTAAGCACAGCCTCATGGCTGTTTTTTGGTGAATGTTTAAACATATTTTAGTTTGCAGGCTTGGAAATAAGGAAAAATTGTTCCTGAGCACCTACCTATCAGGAATTTATTTTTTAATCCTAAATTGACCCTTCAGTCCATCTAGGTTTTCCTAAAAGCTTTTTAAAACAGGGTTTTTGTTTTTTTGTTTTTGATTTGATTTATATGCCGCCCTTCTCCGGTGACTCAGGGCGGCTTACAATGCGTTAAGCAATAGCCTTCATACTTTTGTATATTTTATACAAAGTCAGCTTATTGCCCCCACAATCCGAGTCCTCATTTTACCTACCTTAGAAAGGATGGAAGGCTGAGTCAACCTTCAGCCTGGTGAGATTTGAACTTGCAGTAATTGCAGGCAGCTGATGTTAATAACAGTGCTTTAGTCTGCTGCGCCACTAGGTTTGTGTATATTAAGCTCCTTATTTGTTGTTCCATCAGTTGTGACGAAAATTTATTGACTGGCTTGTTGCCCAAAACTGTTGGCTGGTCCATATTCAGCTCAGCTGCAGAAACTGATTAAAAAAACAGCCCCTACACCTGTGGAAAAATGCTTGGATGATGAAGATGTCCTTTACTTGTTACAATGAAATTACAATTATAAAATCTTATTGGTTACTGCAAATTAAAAGATGATATAGTAGCAGATCCCCAACTGCCAACCTACTTAGGTTGGTCAATATAATGACACTTGCCAATGTTGCCCCAAAATGTCCATTACCTGGCTAAAGTCCTGCCCCATGCATGTATACAGTACATATGCATAATGTATATACCTTGAAGACATATACCGTACATATAAATTGCAAGACTTCTGGAACAAGCTCAGATTTAATTGATGGCTGAATATGATTCCCTTTGTAACTTTTCCAGAAAACAATTCCTTTTTTCTCTTTTGTTCTCATTTTGCACATCTACGTTCTGTTAATTCTGTTTTCTGGTATGGCTAAGTTGTAAACCTACTAGACATAACTACTTTATTTTAATCTGCTTTATTATTTTAACACTGTTTTGGTGAACATAGGAAAAATATCTGTAAAATTTGCCCAATGTCCAGGCATCATGGAGTCTCCTTCAGGCACAGAAACAGCACAGATACGCAACCTCAGCAACAAAAGTAGTGCCCCTGATAGGAAATAGGAAACTTCTGAGTTCCCCATGCCTTGTTTAACTGCTAGGAAAATGGTATTCTGTTTTTGACAAGTCACATTTGCAATATCTTCTGCTGAGGCAAAGCATTATGTTGTTATCTGTTCTTTTTTGCTGAAGAGGCCATATAATAAACATTCCTTCTTGCTGTACTGTAGTGTCTTATAAATTATAACAGTTGGATCCTTTTGAAGAAAATTAAATTAGACCTCTCTTCTGAAAGGTACAAAAATATGCCCCTTTCTAGCTTATGTACTCTTTTTAAGAAAACAAACCTATAAGCCACTTGTATATACTGTATATCTGAAATACCCACAGAGTAACGTGAGATACTGTAGTTGAAAGTCATTGAATGGATCAATTTTTCCCTGCTCAAGTTCCAAGGCAGGCTCAAAACACTGTTGGAAACTGGTTTAGAGGAGGCCTCAAATTAAGCAGCAAGTTCCCCGAGTACAAACTAAACTGTGAAATTTATTTTCAGTACCACAACTGAATGTGCAGGCTTTTGCAATTGTTACAAAATACATTCATCTGTTTCTTCCCACAAACTTTTTAAAATTCTCAGGCTTATTTGAGACACCCACTCAAATGTATGCGCACATACACACACACGCTAAAAAGAGAATAAATTTGGAAATAGTAATCTGAACTGCAAATGACCCCAGAAATTTATCAATAGATTTTGATCTATTGTTTGC
Organism: Pantherophis guttatus; assembly: GCF_059756535.1. Classification (NCBI taxonomy): domain Eukaryota; kingdom Metazoa; phylum Chordata; class Lepidosauria; order Squamata; family Colubridae; genus Pantherophis; species Pantherophis guttatus. Next base: position 44,804,781 of record NC_142068.1, read on the forward strand.
CTCCCCTGCTAAGGGAGATATTTGCAAAATGATAAAAACAAGAGTTTCTCAGGAAAAGCTGCTTGCTCTATCTGCACTCCAAATGTCTTTTTTTTGGGGGGGTGGGGGTGTTACGGATGTAAGGATTGCAGTACATTTTCTCTGGAAGGCCTTTAGGCAGTGTTTGTAGTAGTTGGGCAAATCTGGGACAACAGCCAAAGGCAATCTCCCTTCTCGCAAGGACCTAAAGAACTAGTTGAAGGAACGCAGCCTTCAGATCAGAATAAGTTGCCTACGTTGATCTAGTTCTACATATAAATATGTAATCAGTGACAGATGGTCATACAAACTGCAGAGAGCTATGGTATAATTTAACATTTTGCACATTCCAGAAAGGACAAAAGCTAAACAACAAATCAGATCACTTTTTCTCTCTGCTTATAAAGCATAGACTATAAATCTTTCCAAGCAGGTTGTTCTTGTCGCACAAAATCAACAGTTAAGGAAGATCATCTAGAGAACAGCATGTATAACTCAATATATTTAAGTCTGCATTTTTTTTTCTGCTGTGAGGAACTGTGGTCGTGAAACATCCATCTCCAGAGGAGGGATGTGGAAAAGACATCCACACATCCTTCTAATCTCAAAATGAATGTGCCTCACTAACCATTTTTCCATGGTTTCTCTGTATGACATTGCGCTCAGCTCAGCTAAATTCCAGCCTTCATCCTCTTTCCATCTCACAGTCATCTTTAGATATTCTAGTTTTAAAATACCATGCTCTCTTTTTATTGAACCCATTTTTTTTAACATTGGTATGATCTAGGACACCTCATTTCCAGTGGGCTTGATGATATGGCAAAGGATGGGGATCTGTCCAGTTCCTATTGAAAACTTTAGGCTGGTACCGAATTCTTGGAGTTGAAACCTATACATCTTAAAGTTGCCAAGTTTGAAAAACATTGATGTATACCATTTTATTCATTGATGGGCTACTTTTAGATGGTGCCACACAGTCATTCATACTAGTCCAAGCCTGGCAGTGAATAGTAATCTGAGTAAAGCTGAGTTCTCAGCTTTGATGATTTTAAGATGTGTGGACTTCGATTTAGTAGGCTGGCAGATTGAGAAACACTGGAACAGAGATGTGGTTATGAGGAAAAGCCCAATGGCGATGAAACACACACTTCATCTTATGTTATGCTGAGAGTGCATTATTTTAGCTTTCCCTTCTATGATAATACCCGTGTTTCCCCAAAACTAAGACCCTGTCTTATATTTTTTTGAACCCTGAAATAAGTGCTTGGCCTTATTGCCATGCGCTCAAAAGTCTGATTGGGCTTATTATCAGGGGATGTCTTATTTTGGGGAGAAACAGGATATTTGTTGTGGCATCCTGGGAAGATCCCTCTCTCTACAACAAAATCCAGTAGTGAGTCTTCCATATGCACGGATGGCCCTCAATTTACAACCATAATGGAACCTTGAATTACAACTGTAAATTGTTGTGATATTAAGCAAGTCACCACTTAACAGGAGCTGACTTTATAAGATAAGCAAATCCATTATACCCAATGGGCATTTTTTTGCTGGAAACTTGAAGTGAAGGCCGGAAACCAGCAAAATCATTGAAAATTGTGGTCATGTGACTGTATAACATTGCAAATGGCCATAAATATGAGCTTGTTGCTAAGTGCCCAAAATACAATTGTGTGATTGCAGGGTACGTGTCTGTAGTTATTGTAATTTCAAAATTGGATTGTAGGTACATTTAGGGAGTCTGTTGCAAGTTCAAATGGTCGCTAAGTAAGTGTCATAAGTTGAGGACTACCTATATCTATCTTCCATGTAAATAGCAATAGCCGTTCTTCTCATCCTTTGCTTCAGAGATCTTGTGCATTAGTAGTATTAAGCTGAACAAATAAATGAATACTTTAAACAAACAGTGGTTTTAACTTTCTTGACATAAGTAAGCAGAGGCAATGCGTTGTGAATGTTGCTGAAAAACACAAATAGGAATACTTGTACTTGTTTTGCAATAGTTGCCAGTGACAATAGTTGAAATTGCCAGTGACATTTGTGTGTACATTATAGGAACATAATGCTGATCTAGACTGACCACTGGCATGATCCATGGGGCTCTTATATTCTTCTGCATTTGTTTCCCTTGTCAGAAAGAGCTGATTACAGAGAAGAACTAAGTACTAGAACTAAGGAGAAATTTTCCTGACAGTTAGAACAATTAATCAGTGGAACAACTTGCCTCCAGAAGTTGTAAATGCTCCAACATTGGAAGTTTTAAAGAAGAGATTAGATAACCATTTATCTGAAGTGGTGTAGGGTTTCTTCCTAAGCAGGTGGTTGGACTATGGTCCCTTCCAACTCTGTTATTCTATTCTATTCTATTCTATTCTATTCTATTCTATTCTATTCTATTCTATTCTATTCTATTCTATTCTAATGAAATTGTCATCAGGTTCCATTGTCTGCCTGAGAGTTAGTGGGTTCAAGACCTGGAATAGCTGTGGATTAATTATAACAGAGGCCTTCCCTAACCTGGGACTTTCAACATTTGGGGGGATTACAAAATTTCCATAATTCCCAAACAGCAAATATTCTGAAGTGCTTAAACCTCATATAGTTTGTCAGGGTTCCAAGTAACACCCCCAATGAAAGAAGACTCCGAGGCTTGAAGTTCCTCAAAGTTCCATTTTATTAGATATGTCATATTGGCATATCTGGAAAAACCCAAATCTGAAAGCTTCTCCCCACCCAAAGGAAAGTCCAAGTCCCTGCCCAGCACCCACATGTTCATCACATGATCCAATCAAAGCACTGTCCCAACTAGAGATGCCTCCCAGTTCCAGGCCTCCAGGTGCAGGGCAAGATGGCCTTGACTCTCTAAGAAAGGAATGTTATTATGACTATATATCACCCCTGTTCCATACAATCCCTCCTCCCAGTTTCCCAGAGTAGTAAATGTGGCAGGCCTGAAGGCCTAATGCAAAAGATGGTTTCCAGGCCTGACATAGTTATGGAAAGTCCAAAAAAATGTATCTGATACTTCGAATTAAATATTTGTTCATTTTCTTTATAATACTACAGATTATAAAAGAATTGTGTAGAGTTATGACTCTCAGCTGCTATCACAGCACACAAATTGCTAATATATAGCTTGATTAAATAATAAATATAACATTTAAACCAATTTATAACTTATATCCTACCTGTTTTGTTTTGGCTGTCATTCATGATTTCCCTTTTTTTAAAAAAACCCTTTAAAAAAAAGCACCCCTTCAATTCAATTTGTGATATGCTAGAATGAGGTCTAGGAGAAAAGAGACGAGGAGAATTCTAAAGATGATATACAAAACTTTGAAGCCAGTCCCCCTCAGTGCTACTTTTGGCATTTTTCCTATTGGCTAATGATATAAAGAAAGGGAAGACAGCAAAAGCCACAAGAATAAATTGTTGCTTTTGTTTGTTATATGTTAGTGAATCAGAATAGAGACAATAGGAGCAGAATAGGCATCAGCAAATTTCATTCCAGTATGGTATTTTGCTGGCTCAAGAAAAAAGGACTATTATCCTTTAATTTTCATAAATGATGTTCTTTATTTTTTCAACTAAAAATATTTTTTGTTGTTTATCAGGAATATCCTCTATCAATTAGTATATATGTACATATGTATGCACATACCCACATACCCACATTGATACTTTGCCCCATCATGGGAGATTATTGATCAAAAAGTTTATATATAAACAGAACATTCTGCTTCACAATGCCCTTTGAAACGTGCAGCAAAGATAGGCAAAGAAGTGTAAATTTGTGTAATAAAATGACTTCATAATGTCTTTCTGCTGAACAAAGTTGTGTAATGTGTAAAATTTATGGAGTGCAAATTTTCTTTATCTTCTTACGGGGAAGTAACTCTCAGTGAACTCAGAGAAACGTACTACTGAGTAAATTGAATAGGGTTGCGTTATACTATATATCCCTTGTTCTCAATTTGTTTTATTTCAATTTTTATTAATGATATTAATAATCATATGGTAGCCTCAAATCTTTATTTGTTACTACCTCTGACATGAGATGCAAATCAGTAATGAAAATGGGATCAAAGTGTTATCTCATGGATATTTCAAGCTGATGCAAACTCCTCTTCTCCCCTCTAAATTTTGGTCAACATCTACTACAGACAACCTAGACAGAGGACACACTGGTGCAAAATTTGCTTGATATATAATATGGTTTCAGCCTGAAATAGCATAAGAAGTTCCTTTTGCGATTGTCAGTGCGTGCCAAAAAAGAAGTAAAGCAGGCAGCAACAAACCAGGTTTATGTTTGGCTGTGTTTCTTTCTTTTTCTTTTTGTTTGGAACCTGACAATAGAAACACAAGGTAAATCTAATTCCATCCAACCCATTTGCCTCAGAATAAGACACAGATGAATCTGCAAGACAACAAGTGATGGCTACACAGAAAATTTAAAGAAAGGAGAGATGGGCATGGGCAACAATTTAGCTCTATTTGTGATTCCTACTATTTTGCACATTTTACTCAACTTCTTAGAATGTCTTATTGCAGTCTATTTTCATAGAACGGGGTCTAGGAAAAGGAGCAAAGACCCTAGACCTACTTGATAAAGTCCTGTAGATAGACTGATCTTGTTCTTGCTGAAATTCCATGATTGACAGATGTTTAAAGGACAGTTCTAATTATCAGGACAATTCAAAAACTCCAGAAGAATAGTATTTCAGGGGCAGTCACCCTGATGGTAAAGGTATATCTATAAGATGAACTGAGAATGATTGGCTCAAAGTTGCCCAGCCACCTTTCATCTCTAAGCAGGACTAGAAACTCAGTTTCCAGGTATGTAGTCTGGCACTTTAACTATTAGACTAGAGAATCCAAAACATACAGCCACTTAGTTTTGTCAAAGTTAAGGTTAACCCTGTTCCTCCCAATCCATGCCCCAACAGCCTTCAGACACAGAGACAAGAGTCAGTGTATCAAGCCCTGTGGCACCCCATACACCAGGAGCCTCAGTCTTGACTTCTCTGTCTCTTGCGCTGTGATGGCGCAGTATTATTATTATTATTTGTTATTATTTATTAAATTTATATACCACCCTACTCCCGAACGACTCAGTGGTTACAGTGCAGTATTGCAGGCTAATTCTGCCAACTTCCAGCAGTTTGTGTTGTGGCTCCATTGCCTGAGCCTGGGCTATCGACAGATGCAGACTCTGAGAGTGAGGGAGAGGAGTTGGCAAGGCCTCCCTCTCCAGGACTCTCCTCTCTGGCAATGCCTCCGGAGGACACTGAAGGCCAAACGATAGGCTCAGAGCCAAGCACGTCCCCGCAGCCACAGGTGGACAGTGACGAAGAAGATAAGTGCTGGCTGGACCCTCGGCAGAGGCGCAGGGAGAAGCGTGCACAGCAGAGGGGAAGGTGTGCCAGAGATTAGCTGAGTCACTGGACCACACCCCACAGGGTATAAATGTGGGTGTGGTGGCCGGTTCAGCTTGTGATGAGCAAAAACTGGAAATAATCCATGATCTCTGAGTTACCTGCTTTATCAGACTGCATTTGGATTAATCCTTGTATTGTTGAAACTCTGCCTGTTTTATCGGAATGCTTGCAGTCTAATCTTTGTTTTGTGTGAGTAAAGTCTGAATTGGCAGCTAGCCACTGGGTTGCTGCCAGCTTTATCTTCAAAGAGTTTTGTTGTGTAGCTTATTAACTCCAGGCCGTCTGTGGGGGTGCGTGTGTGGTACGGGGACAGAACAGTTTGATTCTCACCAGCTTAAGGTTGACTCAACTTTCCATCCTTCCAAGGTCGGCAAAATGAAGACCCAGATTGTTGGGGGAAATATGCTGACTCTGTAAACCACTTAGGGAGGGCTATAAAGCACTATGGAGCAGTGTATAAGTCTACGTGCTATTGCTATCTATACCAACTGGAACTGGCTATGGAGAAAGCAAGAGAATCACCACAACACCATGGCTCCCATTCCTAATCATTGCAGTGAGTCCAGAAGGACTCCTCCTACAGAAATTAACAACTATCGTGTCATAGTTGTGCCCCAAACTATTTAGCCTCACAATGAATCCATGCAGTCAAGCTACATATTGTTATATAGAAATTAGGAGAAATGAACGTTGTAATAACTGTTGCCTATTTGTGCCTAGGTAACCACTGGTAATGCTATGACAAACACGGTGAGGAAAAATCATTCTGACTTCTGCAAAAAGGCAGCCAGACACATTTTTTCCAGGTCATTTAGTAATGTTAATTGTCAAAGCGATAGCTCTTTCCTCTGAATTCCCCTTCCTTAGTTTAAACATACTCTCATTTAGAGAAAGAGGGTATGGTAACTGTGGCCTTGCTTGCCAGGCATCTCCCAAATGATCTGCACTGAATATGTTTTCCTTAACAAAGAAATTACAGGCACGGATTTGGTAAAAAACACCTATACTCCCTTTGCAGCATAAGCCATCTGGATGTGATCTACAGCAGTGATTTCAGCACCTGGCTAATATGGCTATCGGGCTGTAGAAATAGTTTAGATAACTTCAGTGTTCCAGTCTCTGAAGTAGTCAAGACGGCGAGGGCATTTTGCTTTCCGCCTAATTCCTTTTACTGGAAACATCACCAGCCTGGGCTGCCAAGAGAAGTGATATCCGTGCACTGATAGCATGGTTGCCTTGGGCCAAAATCCAGCTTCCTGCTCAGCAAAAAATTCTGCAGATTTTATGGGACGGATCTAGTTCTGTTTTTAATATTGCAATACAAGATATTATATGGAAGATCATGCCAATACTTAGGTAATAATACCTGGATTTCTGACTTGTTTGGCTTTTCAAGTTGTGGGCAAAGGGAGATAGCAACGCCCCATGAAGAAGCTTTGAAGAATGTTAACATCCTCAAACTAAACCAAACATCAGTCCACAAATGAAAACTATAATACAGCTCTAGTGCACTTATGGAATGTGCACTGGCAAAAATAACACTCACACAGCTGTGCATTTCAGCTGGGAAGCAAATACAGCTGTGTCCAATTGGACTTATGCCCAATTCAAACTACAGCCCTCTACCAGCTGACTTTAGGGTAAGTGCCATGGCACCAGGTAAACCTGACTTCCCAGCCTGTGTGTGTGACATCGACTAATACCCCAAAGGAGCTCAAGCCTCAGCAGTGCATATTGATCCCAGTTTTAAATGCATGTGTGATTGCAGTCAGTAAAGCATTAGCAGCAGAGAGGTTTAGGGGGAGAGAACATCTGGATACTCCTCTAGGTGGAGATGGAAGGAGGGGGTTGCAATATGTTCACTTGCTCTCACAAATGCACTTGGCTCACAGACTTTCTCTCTCTGAATGTCTGTGAATGAGAGTAGGAGAGAAAAGAAGAGGGAGAGGGAGAGAAGAAAGGAAAGGGGAAAGGAGAAAGGGGAAGGCAAGCAGCCTGGAGGCAAAAGGAAGATGATGCCATCATCCAAGTACCAATTCTATTTACTTGACATGGGGCCACAATTGCTCTTGCTTACCTGTCACCCACCCTTTCATTCATCTGGGGCACAGAAAATACACAAAGGGCATAACTTCTTCCTCTCTCTGTTCAGCCACTGGCTGCCTTCTCAGGTTAGCAGATTGAGGGGACAAACAATCATTCCTAAACATTGGAAGACAGAGAAACATTATTCACTATTCTTTGGATTGGAACATCATATTGCCATCATAAAGTTGGCTACTGCATCACCTGTCTCTATTCTGCCTCTGTTGTTTCTATTTCAACTCCTTGCCCATCAGTTTTGTCCAGATCTGAATATGTGCCAGTCAGTGCAGGGACACAGACTGATTTTCTCATTTGCCTTTGCCATCCTCCTGTTCAGTATCTTACAAACCAGCTGGGAAACATCCACTAATCTGGACAGTGCAGCATGGACAGATGGGTCAGATGTCATTGTGCCATGCCATAAGTGTCTGACTTCCTCTCATGTCCCATTTGGGCCTTTCATGAATTAGAAGTAGATGGTTTTGATCACAAATGTATTCTTACAGGAAAATTAACTGGAAAACAAGTTCCAGGACAAAGAGTTGTGGTTGAATACATGCAGGGAGACACATGAGTTCAAAAACCAGGAGAGGAGGGAGACAGAAGCTGTCACCACTATACAGCCGGATGTAAAGGAGCAGATAACTGCCAAGAATATATGAGCTGGCAAATAATCAGTAAAAGTCTAGTTTGATTTACTGTTTTCATGTTGCTACAATGAGGAAAAGCAGGGGTGTTATATCTACCTGATTTCATTTCAGAATTGTGTAAATATGCAGTTGCATAAATATGACCTCACTTCTTCCCTGGATATAATAGCACTTGGCTCTTTTCTATTTTGCCTGGTTGGAAACTTTTGAGGGTTTTAATTTCAACATTAGGAAGCATGGGGGGAGGGGGTGCTGATGGTATGAAAGCGAAGTTTTGGCAATGACCAGAAAAAATATGGTGTGCCAGCATCACCCAAAAAATATCTGGTCACACCCATAACAGGTAATTTGATAATGCATAGCAAAGTATTTAGAGTTTACATACTTTGAAGCTATAAAATGACAATTTTGGATTAAGATTTACTGCTGCTTGGATCTAATATTACACACAACACATATATTAGTCTGTTTAAACATTGAGCTGGGAATAAAATGAAGGCAACATGCCAGGGGCATTAGAGATGGTGTGGACATTATTTCTTTTGTAAGTGGGGAAAAAGCCATAACCTAAGAGAAAGATGGAAGTTGCAATCCAATCCATCTGGAGGTCCCTGGTTGGAGAGAAAGCTGAAATAAAATATCTCAATGAAGAGTTGCCAGTCTGTCTTGGCCATTTCACTCCGCAGCAGATTGATGCATAGATATTAGCAAGTGATAATGCTTATCTCCACCAAAAGCTTTTGGTGCCAATTTCTGCATTACAAACTTAGCTTAAATACAGGAAAGACATTCTTACAATATTTTTTTCCAGCTAATTGGCAGCCTGCTTTTCTTTGGAAGGAGCCCATTTCCAGAGTTTTTCTAATAGATGTATTAAAGAAATTCTTAGAAAAGGTCTCAGAGTTTTATTTTTTAAAATCTCTATGAATGTTTGCAATACCCCGCTTATTAAAAATTCTCCTAGAGAGTTATTTAATGAAGTAATATTTCAACTGTATCATGTACTATATCTTTTTCAATTTGTTTATTAAAACGTTATTAGTATTAATAAATGCATGGTTGTCTTTTGGGGTAAATGGGTCATTTGGTTTCTCTGAACTTACCCAAAGATTCACCAACATTAAGTTGCACAAAATTATGCAGTCTTACTCTGAAGAAAGCACGGTAAATCTTACTTCTGAGTAAACATGAATAGATTTATGCTACAGGCTCACCAAAGATATCAAGAGCTCAGTGTGTTGAAATAAAGGCAGTGAGTTGGGTGAGCGCACTTTACCTTATTCTGTGCATTAAAATATTATTTTCTCCCAAAATGCATATACAGATAGTCCTCAATTTACAGCCATTTATTTAGTGACTTCATTAGATTTAGTGTTTCAAATTTACAACAGCACTGAAAAATGTAACTTACAACCAGTCCTTGCACATAAAACTGACACAGCCTCCCCACAGTCATGTGATCAAAGCTTGGTTGCTTGGCATCTGGAATATATTTACAATGTTTGCAGCATCCTGAGATCACCATTGATGACCTTCCCAGCTGGTTTCTGGCAAGCCAATTCAATAGGGAAAGCTTAAAGGCCACAAGATTTACTTAACAACTACAGTGACTCATTTAAGAACTGTAGCAAAAAAAAAAAGTCGTAAAATTGGGTGTGATTTCATTTAACATCCCCCTGTCTTAACAATAGAAATTCTCAATTGTGGTTGTAAGGATTACCTGTGGAATTACATACCTGTGGAATGTAGTTGCTAAGAAACATGAAAGATGCCCAAGATGAGACAGAAAACTTTTGAATGACTGATACACCTGGAAGGTTATTGTGTACAGTGTGATTCTACATCCATACTTTACAAATACCAAAATACTCAATGGAACCTCTGGGGGAGGTGGGGGGGGGAGTACATTCCTTGGTTGCCTCCTGGCAAGTAAAGAACATCTTGGGGAAATGGCACATTTAGTGCTGGGAACCATTTGTATAGGGACCATAAGCTCCAAGCAAGTGAATGCTGACATAAACCTTGTCAAACACACGAAGAATCAGATTAATTTTGCTCCTTCATAAATTTGCGGAGGACCAAAGCAGCCTCTGCTCTGGACAAAGTTCCATTGCACACAACCCCCTACATCTCATTCTCATATTCCCTTTTTCTCAAAGGTTCCTTTTATGATTAAAAACAGCAAGCCTAGAAGAGGAAGGAGGAGTGTGGGGGCTTATTTACAAGCCTAACAAAATTGTGGACTAAATGTTTACAGGGAGAGTTTAAAAGGAACCTGGCTTTCAGAAGTAATTATGATAATATCTGAAAGAAACAACCCATTCACACCAACTGGGTGCCAGATCCTCAAGTGGTGCAAACAGCGAAGTTTTTGGTTGGGTCTGGGCCTTTTCTAAATGTTTTATTTTATTTGCCCTATACATGTGTGCCAAAAGATATTCTTCTTTTGACTCCCTTCCCCATCCCCAATCCAGATGAGAGTAGGGTTATCCCTAATCTTTCTGAGCAGATGTGTTCTGTTCTGGAATCCCAGCTTAATTGGGATTGCTTTAAAACAACAACAGCAATCAGAAAACCTTGTTTTATTTTTAAGCAGGTTGTGCTAGAACACATTTGTTTGTTCATTAAATTTGTAGCCAATAAATGTGTTCACTAAGAGCACATTAAAAAATTAAAAATAAATAGTAAAATAAAAGTAAAAGTAAAAATAAAAAGTAAAAAATTAAATAGCAAAAACATAAAAGCTAAACAGATAAAAGACAGTAAAAAAAGCCAGAAAACAAAAGAAAAATAAAAAAAATTACAGCAGGCTTTTGAACAGATTACACATAGCTATAATGGCACAATAAGTCAATTTATCTAGATAAAGGTTGTTGATTAACTACCCAGAGTTACAGGTTGATTGTACAGGTTGATTGGCTGCCATATACAGGTTGTCCTCGACTTACAACAGTTTGTTTAGTGACTGTTCACAGTTACAATGGCACTGAAAAAAGTGATTTATAACCATTTTTCACATTACGACCATGGCAGCATCTCCATGCTCGCGTGATCCAAATTCAGATGCTTGGCAACTGACTCACTTATGACGGTTGCAGGGTCTCAGGATCATGTGATCACCTTTGGCAAATTTCTGACAGGCAAAGTCAATGGGGAAGCCAGATTCACTTAACAACTAGGTTACTAACTGAACAGCTGCAATGATTCACTTAACAACTGCAGCAAGAAAGGCTGTAAAATGGGACAAAACTCACTTAAAAACTGTCTTGCTGAGCAACTGAAATTTTGGGTTCACTTGCAGTCATAAGCCAAAGGCTATATGTAACAAATAAACAAATAAATGGCTGAATAAACAAATTGCCTATAGGCAGCATGTTATATCCTCCTCCTCCTTGCCTTTTCTCCAGAAGGTCAAAGAAAGAATGAGGTTTTCTGTTAATTTTATGCGGCAAAGCCTATGAAGCAGTTAAGAATGAGAGGATAGACTTGAAACTGGATTTCACCAAGTGCTACGGAAGATAACACCTTAACTACTGTTAAAGGCCACACCTTTTAAAGTTGCCAAATTTGAACAACTGATTTAAGCATTTAATTCTTCAGTTCAAAGTTGCCTAGTGATAAACAACTGGAAATGTCCACCCTTGCTACCTTTGAATCCAGAAGATCAGTCAGGAAATTTTTAAAAACCTATATCATCCTGGAAATGACATCTCTTCCATGAGGCAAAAGATTCATTTTGTGATAAAATTCTGTGGGAGGCAGCTGAATCAAGAAAGACATACTATTCCATTTAGTCAGTATTCTGTGTCATCAATGGTAACTTGGATGCTTTGGAAGCTCACAAGCCTCAAGAGATTGATATTAGTTATTGATAATCTGCTCCTCTATGAATATGACTACTGTGCTTTCAAAACCATCCAAATTGGCTATTATTTCAAGTGATGGTTGTGAATTTCACATTTTATTTATGTGATGTGTGTGGTGGGGAAAACACATTTCTTTCTGTCAATCTTGAAACTTCTTGAATTTAGTTTCAAGGAAGGACATCAATCTCTAATATTAGGAGCTGTGTAATAAAGTATGCTGTCATAACATTTAATACACCGATTGCCGAGCCATACAGTATTCTGACAGTTACAATACCAAGAACTGATGGTTTCTTTATTGTTTTAATGCAGGAGAAGTTGAGGTAAGTAATTGATTTCCCTGACTTTGTTTCTCTCTCAACTGTTTTCTGGCAGGAAAACAAACAAACTGGATTCCTTAATAAGGAACATAAGTAATAATAAACATAATAAAATAATAATAATAATAAACATAATAAGTGGGACATAGGTGGACTAGTGTAGCTGTAGATTGTATTATCATGATTATCCAAGTCATCTGTGACCTGTCTGTCAAGCTATTTCTCAACACTGCTCTAGTGCTCTTTCAAAAAAAAAAAAGGTGATGGTGATAAACCATCTGCAAAAGTAGCCCAAGTGATAGACTACAAGTGAGGAAGAGGAGTATAAAGTGAAGATGGGAGACCATGATCTATAATGAGGAAACTCGCTGCAAGAGAATGTATAATACAAGCAATGGCACCAGAATCAACAATATACAACTAGCTGGCAGAATCTTTCATAGTTTAAATCAACCTTCTCTGATAAGAAGGAAAGCCCCAATCAGCCATTACACAGGCCTCTACAGATGGGGACAAATATGGTTGGGAGTAAAGTTGAATCAATGGACAGATGTATTGAACTGCGTTTGTAAAAATGCCTTGCCCATCCGTTTGAGTTTGAGTTTACAAGAATAAAAGCATTATGTAAAAAACAAAAACACATAAAGTCAAATTCACAGAAATTAATCAAGCCAAAGAAATTAGCTTTCCTTGATAGTAAGCTTTATATTATCTTGGGGCAGACTTCAGTTTGGCAGCTCTGAGTACAGGTTATAACATGATGTATTTGAATTTCTAAACTTATCTTGAGGACTCAAACCTTTAGAAATACTCCTGAGTGAAAAATAAGATTATTTAAATTATATTCTAAGTTTTGGTTCTGGTGCAATGCTTCCTTCATACTCATTAGCATAGAATATGCTAACCTACCATCCCTATTCCATCATTAATTCTTTTAACCTGATACAAGGTCTATAGAAGAAATAGCTTCTCTAAGGCTGTAGGGCAGTCATCCAATAAAGCTATTTTTTCCTGGAGGATAGGAGGCGGACGTATATACCAAATCAGTGTAGATATATTGCTTCCATGGTAAAAACTATAAACAAATACAATTCAGGAAGAAATTAATTAGTCATGGGTCATGCAGATTTTGACTTTAAATGCTGGCATATATATTTTTTTGCCTGGAAGGTGAAAATGTCCTTTTTTCACTGTACCTTGCCAACGCAGCTGGAATCTGCTTCAAACAATAGATTTATTTCTCATTGCCCACAGTAAACTTTTGCATTTGTTGTTGTGGGAGAATTGGTGGAAGGCAAGGAGGGCTGCTCGCTCTGAATATAATCTTTATAACCTTCCAGATTTTTATCCATAATTATTTTATTTGTTCAAGCTTTGGCTTTCTCTGAAAAGGATAATGCTTTTAGGTGTACTAAGCCATATATTATACTAAACCTCTTAGTTGTGCTACAACTAACATTGTAGCACATTACTATGTGGAGACCTTAGTCTTTACTACAACAGATTTTTCTCTGTCGTGCAGCTAGTCAAGAAGTGTCAGAACTGAGGTTGTTGATAAAGCAGTGCCCTTTCCATGCCTACGTGAATGACTCTCTCAAAAGTCTGTTCCTATGCCATGTCATGTTCTGATTTGTGGCAATCTAAGCAAGGCTGTAACCAGGCAAAGCAATGGCATAGTTTCATTGGGAGGAATGCTGGCATAGGGGCTCTTCTCATTCCATCAGGGCCTTGGGAACCAGGTTCTCTGCAAAGGTTTTCTCCAGCACATACTTTGTTGCAGTTAATTTAACTTTACTGTAGAGGCTAACTCAAAGCTGGATTCTGTTTAATTCCGCATGATTTGACTCTACGTCCCACTCTGGCCTTGCACTCCTCCCCTTCACCTAGCCTGGCTTTCATAGAGCAGAGGAAAGAAATAAGGAAAGACACTTTATTTCAGCATTCTCTTATTTATCTTAAAAGAGGCAAAAAGATCTTCATCAGCCTATTTGAAACATTATCTGAAGCAGAACTGGGCTGCAAGGGAATGTCACTTCATCAAAGGCTGTGCAGCAGTCTCCACTGGGGCAGAAGCGTATAGACCGGATGGTTACGTTATAATGTGCAGGATTCCCTTACATCATCTGCTTTTGCTAAATCTCTTTCTTCTGCAAAGCAACACTTTGCTTCCCAGACTCAGCCAGCTATGGCTGAGCACCTAAGTCTGCTGTTTCAGAGCTAACTTCTAACTCAAGATGTAGATGTGTGTATAATCTCTGGAAAGGAGAAATTATTAGTCAAATTTTCCATTTCAGGGAGAGATCATACAAACACTCTGAACATGATTTAGCCACAATTAAGCACTTTTAAGGCTTATAACTTTGGTGGATAGCTCCAAATGCAATTCTCAGCACACATATTGGAAACACTGTCAGAGAAAATTAACAGAGCAGAACAGAAATATAAACTGCTTTATTTTGACTACTATGTAAAATAGTTCTGTTAGAACATGGATTTCTTGGGATCAGACCTACATCTAAAAGAGTGTATAAAATACAAACTTAGAAGTCAGACAGCAGAATGTGATAAGGATTGTTCTGTTTTTTTTCTGTTTGGGGTATATTTTCTCTTCTTACATTCTTTCCACCAAACATCTGGCAGTTTCTCCAATTTTCAGATTACTTTTTGGAAAGGCATTTCCAACGCTATATTTATAGGGTCTACAGTGACATTGCTTTGCTTTTGTTGTAGTTTATTTTTAAATTACCATTATTTATATATCTGAGATATTGTTGTTTCTCTGTTAGGCTAAAATTCTGAAGTCAGCATGGAAGAAGCAAGGAAAGATTGATATACATATACATAGAAAAAAATTGCTTAAAAACAATTCTTCATCATGCTCTTAGGTGATATTTCAACAGATAGATGGATGGATGTTACCATATTGCTATACTCAACAAAGTAACGTATTTTGAAAGTGTGGTTGGTAGAATATGACTCAGATAGCCATCTCAATGAATTAATTTAATCTTACTCTCAGTTGAAATTGCTTGCTCAGACTATTTTAATTTACAATAAACATGCATCTGTGAAGTCTTTGGGGGGTCTCTGAGCTTGTTTGCTTGCAAGTGTTTCATGAAACATCATGAGCTAAATATATTCTCTTCTATTGGAAACATGCATCTAATTGGGATATATGTTTTCTTTCCCGTCTAAAAAACGCTCGCAGAAAAGTTAAGAGGGAATCTGTTTAGGACCAAGCTAAAACACATTTCTTTGATCTCAGTGGAAAAATTATTTAAATATATATACTAAAAGGAAAGCCAAAAGGAAGGATTCTCATATTATTTTTATTTGTATCATGAAGGGAGGTAGTGATATAAAGAATGTACAAACATTAGTCCTCATTCAATGGCCAATTATTAATGCTCACCTTAAGCATGCTTTGGAAAACGTTCAACTACTTTTAGAATCTATTAGAAGACTTCTATCTAGGCCCCAGCTCACATTTTCCTATTTAAGTAGAAAGGACCAAAAAGTGCTTTAACTGATTGGATTATGTCTCAGTCTTTGAGTCCATCCAATTGAACATGTAACAGCAAATACAAAAGATCTGGAAAATGTTTAATTTTATCTTAATTTAGAAAAATGATGGCTGTTATTTTGAAAGTGGAACCTGGCAAGGCAAGTCAGATGCACATCACCACCATCATCAAACAAGGACATGTTTTTCATATTTGGGATTTGTTGCCTGCCAGACACTTGATAACTTTCCTCTTTTCTCTCCAGACCAGGGGTCGGCAACCTTAAACACTCAAAGAGCCACAAAGGTCCTAACCAGAAGCCCCTGTTCAATTCTGGAGCCGACCAGAATTCCAGTTCCCCCATCATAGAGTCTCCTCCTAGCATGCTGTCCTTTTTCCTCTACCTATCCTAACCGAAAGCCCTATCAATTGTGGAGCTGACTGGTGACAGGGAGCCGCAGCAGAGGGATGAAAGAGCCACATGCGGCTCCAGAGCTGTGGGTTGCTGACCTCTGTTTTAGACAGACAATTGGAAGGCACCAAGTTCAGAAATAGTTGTCCAGGGATTCTTTGCTCTCAAGGACTAATTTCTGCATGGCAGTGAAGACAGGAATAAACACTCACCTTCTGCTTGATTTTACTTTCTAAGAAAGACACACCATCTCTGTTTGATCTTAATCCTAGTTAAAAAAATACCAACTGCTACTTGATGTATTTACATCCACTAGACCAGACCATAGGATTTTCAAGCCCAAGCATGTACAAATGTAATCTGCATAAATTAAACCAGTCCAAAGCTTTAAAGCAGGGGGACATCCAAACCAACCAAGCAAACAAACTAAAATATCATTCCTTTGAGAAACTGGTCCTGAAGCTTGGGGGTGGGGAGGTGGGGAGGCTGCGGTGATAGATATTCGTTCAAAACCGGTTGTTTTTCTACATATTTATACAGGCCTGCCTGATTCATAGGTCGAGGTCAGAAAATCTTCCTGGCCACTGCCTGCGGAGCTCTTTTTAAATTGAAATCAAGGAAAAGCTTCCTTTGTTCTCGTTCTCTCTCTCTCTCTCTCTCGGCCAGTTTATTCGGGCAGCCAAATGGGCTGGATGGGAAACGCACAGGTTCACTTTTGCCGAGGCCTCCTCGCCGTTTCCAGGGGCGCCTACGTGGCTCCAAGGTCATATCTCTTGAATCTTGTATACGTGACGTTGTGGCTGCTATAAAGCCTGTTCTCGACCCGCATGAGGTTATTAGCACAGGCGATCAGGGACCTGCCTCTACCCCGCCCGCAATGACCACCTCGAGGGGGCGGAGGATGAGGGGGGAGTAGCGGCAAACGAGCTCCCAGTTTCAGTCCAGATTACAAGCCTTGAGTTTTAATTTTACATAGCCCAGGGCGAGAGGAGAAGATTGCTGACCGTCACATACCTAGGCTAGTAAGTTTATATCGACATACGCGTGTCGACACGACATACACGTGTCGTGTTCCAACAAAATGGCGCGAAGAGTGTTCTCGCGGGAAGAATGAACCCCTATTTGCAAACCACTACTGCAGTCATGACGGCGCTGTGGTTCACCTGGCAAAGTTGAAGATGGTCACAAGATTTCTCTATAAAGTAATGGCAGGGCTGGCTACAGAATAGTGTGTTTTTATCATCTGCTTACTTTTGCCGTAGAACCTGCTGTAAAGCACCGAATGAGCAGGTGGGAAGCGGGGATCGGGGGGGAGGGGGAAGCGTTCCTCGCCAGAGAAGGAGTGAGCGCCTGGGATCCCTTTCCTTAAATCTCTTGCGCTGGGTCGGATTGTCAGCCGGAAGGAGCCCTAAAGCCAGGCGCAGTCGCACAGGTTACGCTCAAGGATCCGAAGAGAAATCAAGATCGCCCTAAAAGATACTACAGGTGCCAGGTGTAGGTCTCTGGCTCCTGGCTACGGTTTATTATATTGCTCCGTTTATTTTAACACTCATACATTTCTTATTCTGTCCCCTGGAAGAAGTTTCATGAGCGTTGTAAAAGGAACCTTTTTCCCTCCCTGGACAGATAATTGATATACTTGGCATCGCTCAATCTAGATTTTATAGATCAGAAGAATGAGAAGCCTGTCAAGAAAGAAGGCAAATATACGTGTCAAGTTGCCAATCTACAGCGAGGTGGAGAAAACGTCTGTCTACAGACGTGAACAAAAGGAAGAGGTCCTAGGCAGGTTCTCGGGAAAGCATCTTTGGTGGGCATTAATGCGCGCTGGAGCCTGAGTGGTAGACATCTCCCAGAGTTTATGTATGGACCACATTTTAAATCAGAGAGCCCAAATCGACCCAGAGATTCCACCCTCCTTGGCAACAGCAGCTTGCCTGGAGTAGCGGAAGCGTGACACTGCACATTCAGAAACCTTTCACAGTTCAAAAATCCATTCATTTATGGTACAGAATCAGATATTTCTTTGGCAAAGGGATTCTGAACGAAACTGTAAACCAGGGAGCACAATAATCGTGTTTCTTGGGAACGCCACGGGTAATGTAACTACAAGGGCAGGCAGGCAAGAGTGAGAGGGTGCACAATTAGATATATCTGTGTTCATTCTCATTCAATTAATGCAGACATGGAATTTCAGTTCATACGGCTGGAGACAGCGGAGAGCTTTTTTAGCTACCTACTGTCCACTCATTTGACCGGCAGAGACAGGGAGCAAAGTCTACTCAGATTGCCTTCTCTTTGCAGCTTCACAGCGTTCCAAGATGCGAGGAAGGGTCTATGAAGGTGATGTAGGTTCTTTAATACCCCCCCACACCCTGCTCCTTCTCGCTATCTAATAGCCGCCTGCATTTTAAGAATCTCCTCCTTAGTTCTCAGGCACTGGCCTGAATTTCGGCCACCAGGAGGCACTCAGGGAACGGCCGCTCCTACAGCAATGTCAGATAGTGTAGTTACTGGAAGGCAAATCAAAGCCTCAGAAGCTCTGTGTAGCGCGCCCTCTGCCGAATACTACAGTTGATAAAATCAGATTTTTTTTCTTTGCTTTCTCCAGGCAGGTTCAGCAGCGACGAAACTTTGAGAGAAGCTGTCGTTTCTCTGCCTCCCTTTTTTACTTCTTCTCCCATCCCTATTAACGCCCAGGACATCTCAATATAGATCCCAAACACAAGAAAAATGCAGTCTAACCACTGATAGTTCATGCTTTTCACCTATAAACTTCAGGGGTGAAATCCAGCAGGTTCTGACAGGTTCTGGAGAATCGGTAGCAGAAATGTTGAGTAGTTCGGAGAACCGGCAAATACCACCTCTGGATAGCCCAAGAGTGGGGTGGGAATGGGGATTTTGCAATATCCTTCCTCTGCCATGCCACCAAGCCACGCCACCAAGCCACGCCCACAGAACCGGTAGTAAAAAAAATTGGATTTCACCACTGATAATCTTCTACATCTACTGCATACACAGATATATTAAAAAAGGTAAAGATATTCTTGAGTGGAGCTCATACCCTACTGACCCCCTGAATAAGTCCCTGTAGTTTTCTTCACTAAAAAAGAATTATCATTACCACCTTGAGGGATGTTTTTTTCTGGCTGGTCCACAGTTCTTGAATTTTATGGTGGTCTCCCATCCAAGAACCAGCAAGACAGACCTTGCTTAGGTTTCCAGGATCAAAATGAATGGAAACACCAGGCTGGGTAGAGATGCAGAATTGAATTAGAACATACTCATTTGTAGGGTGAACTTAGCATTTTCTATTAATTGTATACTATTTCTGCACTGTAGTATAGTGAACAGAGTATACTATTGATAAATATCACCAGGCAAATGCATTAAAAATTACATTATTAGGGGAATTAAAGCTAAGTTTGCAGTTTTTGCATTTATCTAGAAATTTTGGCCTTGGAACATGCATGGCCAGATATTGAAACAATATAATAATTGATAAATTTTACATTCTGGAGCATTGAATCAGTCCAAGTTGAGCAAACTGTTTCCAGAAAGATATCCAAGAGTGTGAAACAGAAGAACATTATATGTGATTCTAATTTTTTTCTTATACACACCTAATGGATGTATTACGAAACATGGATAAGATGGGTTTTCTGGGTACTTAAACCAGCTCATTAGGTCACCTGCTCATTAAACCAAATTAAAAATGACAAAGCCCAAAATTGCAGTGGGGAGTAGTATTCTTTTCAGCATTCTTCAACAGTTAAAAAAATGCCTCTCACTTCTGAGACCTGTATAAAATTGAGGGAGGATGGATGTCCTTCCTCTAAAGGCAGGCAAGCTAGAAAACAGCAGCTGAAAGACAGAATTGATACATGCAACTGTAATTCACTTGGAGAAAGGGTCCAAATGCTAGTAAATAACTACTAGGGGAATTTATTTCCATAGGCAATGCTATGATTAGAGCATGTGCACCATTTAAGCACATAAGGGTAGAAAATGTTTTAACCTACTCCAAAAGGATATTTTCAGTGGAACTTCCCTGTAGTAAACAGGTTGGGATTGCAGTGTTCTAGCTGGTAGAATTATACTGGAACTAGAGATAAATGGTCAGCAACACACATTTCATCTTTTATTATAATGGAAAGAAAACAAGCTCTTCCTCAGGTTGCAGAGAGAAGTCCTACAGAGAGTGGCATTTCTGAGTTGGTTGCAATAATTGCTGCTTCCAATCCAGCTCTTGCTAGACATTTCAAAGGGATATTTAGAAATGTTGTTCAATGGATTCCAGCAGCTATCAAAACAATAGAAGTAACTTTGGACCTTTGGAGGAGGTGAAAATGACAGAGGCCTTGTGATACTTTAAAGATGAGCAAATTTAATCTGATAATAAGCATAAGATCATTGGGGTATGTGCAGGTGGCATATACATTTAATATATTATTAATAGTAGGGTTTTTTTAAAGAACAGTATCACCCTCATAGCTTTTCAGATATCAATGACACAGTGAAGAACCATCCAGATTTTTCAGATGGATATTTAAAATATTAATTTGGAGAGAAATATAAGACTATCAGAAATCCCTGGTGATGACAAGGATTTTAACATACTTAAATTCTCTATGTATCAAAAAAGAGAAATTATTTCATAAAACCACCAATGCTTTAAAATAAATTGAAAAGAGTTGCTTACTATGCCTTTTCACCAATCTTACTGTAGCTTATCTTGTACTTGAAAGATATCCAGTTCAAAGAAAATAGAATAGATGCTTCCTATCAGCTTTCCCAAGTTTATTTTAGGATATCTTAATTTGCAGAACTGAAAGATGCATAAAACCAGAGTTTAATTATATTTAAATAATTAGGTAAACCACACTTCATAGCAAGCAATATTGGAAATTTTGGAAACTTGATGCCTTTTAATATAATTGGAAAATGTACTGGAAAAAGAATGACCAATAATCTGAAGAGAGACGGTCATTTGCTTTAATAAATGTTCCACCACGTAGCAGTGAAGAATCTAGCAGTTACACACCCAACTCAGAGTCTTAAAGTTTCCTAGCACTGGATCTGGATACTGTCAAAAGAAAGGGGAGGGGGAGAGGGTAGAAGAAAAGAGGCTACTGGGCTCAAGGACTCCGTTGGGCAACCTTCAGAACGGAGAGCGATTTACATTCATAAAGGAAGAGCAATATTATCCCCATCTTTCAGTGTGATCTTCCAAACTCAGGGCTCAGTTCAATTAGGCAGCCATCTTCTGAGGAGGAGACAAGGCGAGGCAAGAGACTTCATATATTTCTCTGGGCCGGGTAAGTTTAGCAGTACTGTAACCTATTCCTCCTCCGCTCTTGCTGCTTCTCCCTGATTCTAAGCAGAGATCAGATACAGCACCTTTCCTGGCCGAATTTTTTTAACACCATGGCAGCACCTCCATTCTAGTGAACCTTAACAGCAAGGTATTTGTTTATAAATGGCTATAACAGGACAATGTATTGCAAAAGCGCATATTTCATCATTTGGAAATATTAGGAGCATAGAATAAGGAGGGTCTTCCTCCGGTCAAAACCCGTGAAAAGTTCTCTGTTAAGTAATCGTTTTGTTTGTAGTTTGCGATGGGATAAATCCTACTGCAAATCGATGAAGGCTTGCCGATCAAATAATTATTACCATGGCTGCATTCTTGTTATATAGTACTTATTTATTCAGGAGTAATAGGGTTGGTAGGATTTATTTTTTTAAATTAAAAATACACAGGACAGGAGGGTGATCTGATGTCCGCAAAGATTTAAATAATCAGCGATTGTCTTGTGCACAAAATACCCTTTCAAGAAAATCCTGGTACCTGAAACTTACTCGTGAGTAGGAATGTTTTTAGACTTAATATCCATGAAGTGCAACCGATTCACCTCTCACATTTCACTGAGGCGCTTCCTATAGTACAGTATCCAGTGAGAGGAAGTGAAGTTAATCCTAGTCTCTTGAGCCATAAATTAGAGTTGAAGTCGACTAAACCCAGTCGTTTTTACTTTATGGTAGACATGACTGGGACCCACACAGCCCCGGCAGAAAACCACTTTCTGAAGACAATATCCGATATTGGAAAAGCTGCAGAATTCTGATCGTTCATCTACAGTCCCTAACGTTTTGAGGCACGTTTCTTTTGTGTATGTGTGAGCGGGCGCGCACGCGTGTGTGTTGAATAATCGGTTTATACTGACAAAGGAAGGTGGATTGAAGTTCCTCTTTTTAGGCCATAAACGCTGTGGACAGGAGATGAATGGACAAGGACGATCTGAAGTACCGGCTGTCTCGGCGCAGAGGTTAAAAAAAATGCTGCTCGCCACTCTGCGGGGGCTGCCTAGCTGTTTCAGCCGCGGCACCAGCAGGCTGCATATGAACAAGGCTCGGAGAGACCAGCTCTTGCAACTGTTTAGCAACCTAATTCCAACGAAAATATTTCTTTTTGGAAAAGGAGGGGTCTGCATTTCTCTGGAGTTGATTTCGTGTTCAGTACTCCATGGGAGATTACGGTCGCGCAGATTTACTCCGAAGCAATTTTCCTTTGTTCCATATGGATTTTATACTCAGAAAAGTCAGATCAGCACGTCAAAAGGAATACCAACATCCACTAAGAGCGCCGTTGGGGGCTTGTTTTGAATTGGAGTTATCCCAAGCCCCATAGTGAATCTCTCCCAAGGAAGGGGGGAGTGGCGATTATTTGCGTTAAGGCGCCTCTTTCAGTTGTATACGAGACAAAACTGGACCAATTCTTTTGACCGCCTCGCTTATCCCCAGTCTGCCCGGTATGGCAGCTCAGTTCTCGACACCTCCGACTGGAAAAATACCTCAGCGCTGCCTTTGCAGCCGAAGAGAAAGGTTCCCAAGAAAAAGCAGAAGGCGACTGCGCCGAAATCAGAGGTAAGGGAGTACATTGATGGGCATTTTCGCAGAACTTTTCTCGGTTGTTAGGGAAAGGCTGCTTTTCCAATATGGGAAAAATTACTGGCCTAGAAGACGGCTTTACTCACCACTCCATCTCGTTTCGGTTTTCGTCCTCGCAAAGAGAGCTCTACTTTTCAGGGCAGCGCTCCTCTTGAATCCCCAGCGCTTCTTTCTCGGCGGCCTCCGGCTCTGGGCTTCTCTCTCGGCTTTAGGGCAGCGTGGCTGTTTAAACTGCTGCTAGTTACCCCTGCATTCTTCCACCAGCACTTTTGGTTTTCTGACTTCTCGGTAAGAACGCAGAAGAATCAGGAAACAAGTAAAGACCAAGTTAATGCTTTTCTTTCGCCCCCACCCCCGCGACCTACCCCTCCCCGCCTTCCTCTCTACACGGGCTCCAGATCTCTGCAGAACTGCCAGCACTGTCTCTGCGAGTGAGCTATTGCGACTGAACAATGCAATCTATTTCGGGGCTCTGCTTGACCCACCCAGGTGAGGCTCCGGTGGCAAAACTACCCTTAGCAAAAGGATTGTTTGCACTTTCTGCATAGATTTCTTTCAAGCAATCAAAGAGGGGGAAGGCCTTTGGCAAAAAAACATTCGCTGCCTGCAGCCGTCATCCTTTAGGGAAACAGCCTGGGCCCTTGGGGATCCCGGGCCGAGAGTTGTTAAACTAGGAACGATTCTCCTTTACCTTTGGAAACGCGAAAATGTCCGCAGGCGGCGACTCTTCTAGGGGCGGCGCTGGCGAACAAGGCGTCTTGGCACCGGCCCCGGGGAAGGCTGGTCAGGGGCGTGAGCTCCCCTCTTCCCCCAGCACCAAAACATTGGGGGGGAGGAGGGGGAGGGAAAAAAGGCAGCGCGCCCCCACGCTTTGCACTCCGGACAATTAGCTGCCCGTGACTGGCTGTGCCCGGCGCGGGACTTAATTGGGGAGCCCCCCTCGGCCCAGCATGCCCTGCCCCGGCTCTGGCCCTTCTGGCTTCTTGGCCTTTTTGGCCCCTGGACTGGCGCTGTTGGCTCACCTCTCTCTCCCCTCTCAGGCCGGGGTGAAGCGCCTTCCCGCCAGGACAAGCCCGCAGGGCACCCCGGGCAGGACGCTCATCCTCCTGGACGTGAGTACCAGGAGCTCCCTCCGTGTCACCAGCGAGAACTTCCTCTCGCTGCAACTGGATCCTTCAATCCTCCACGACGGCTGGCTGGACTTCCTCAGGTAAGGGGCTTTCTCTCCACAAGCCGCCTTTTCTTTAGCTCTTCCAGCCCTCGTGGCTCCCACTGCGGTTAGAGACCGATGCGCCCTCCGGGCTCCCACGGCCCGCAGAGCCGCGGCGAAGAGGCCGGGCCATGGTTCCTATTAAGATGCACATGTTTGTAATGGAGAAAGCATCTCGGAGACGTATCGCTGTTCTGAAAAATTCTGGCTGCTTGTCTTTTCCCCCGCCCCTCTCCGGAGGTTTGCTCGGGCGGATGTCATCCTGAGAGGTCTGCAGGGGGTCTCAAATTGCCTCCTGCGAGGCGCCCCCAGGGCAGTACCCAGGCCCCAGCCAGCCTTCCCGTCTCCTCTGGCGATTTGGATCCGGGAAGAGAAAACGGGAGAGGAGCCTCGGGCGATGCCACAAGTGGCCATGGAGAAGGAACGCTGGAAAAAACTGCCCACCTCCGGCGGCGAAAGAAACGCGGGTCCTTCTGCTTCGCTGGTCAGGACAACACGGGCTTCCCCGCCGACAGCCAATCGCTGCGCCGCCTGTTGTCCCAAGCACGTGGGGAGGGTGTGTGCGTGTGTGTGTGTGTGTGTGTGTAGGTAGAGAAAGGGACCTCCGCGGAGTCCGAGGAGGTTGCACCCAGGGCAACGCCAGCTCCGTCGGGAAAGCGCAAGTGCCCTTCATGGGCGAAGCGCCGCCGTCCCTTGTGCTTCTCCTGGTGCCCGCATGTGGCGCAGAACCGCCGCCGTCCCTGTGGCAATCTTTGGAGAAGGGATACTTGGCTCTCGGGCGCTTTCCCCCAGCAGCTGGTGCAGGAATTCAAGCCAGTGTACTCGGCTTTGGGGGCCTCTCCCGGAGCTGCGCTGATAGCTTCCGGCTTGGCGAGCCGTTTCTTGACGGGCACCGGAGCCGCGATGGCGCCGCGCCCAGCCCGTCGTAGTCGTGCTCGCCTCGCTCCCTCCTTTTCGTCCTCGCTCATTCAGCCCTTTTCTGTGCAGCTCCCGGCGCTTGGTGACCTTGGCGCGTGGCCTGGCGCCCGCCTTTCTCCGCTTCGCGGGCAAAAGGACCGACTTTTTGCAGTTCCAGAACGTGAAGAACCCAGCCAAGAGCCGTGGTGGACCGGGACCGGATTACTACCTCAAGAACTACGAGGACGGTGAGAATCAGGCCTCGGGGGAAGGGTGGGGAGCCACAGGAAGGAAGGAAGGATGGATCTAGGGAGGAAATCTCAGAGAGTCTGGGAGAGGAGCAAGAAAGACGCCTGGGTCACCAGAGGCCAAGGACAGACATCCTGAGGGAGGCCTCTTGCAAGGGGGGCAACTTTGGCATTGGGGAAGTGCAGGGGTAAAAACTAGTTTGTGGGAAATGTGGGTGCTATGACTGAGTTCCCAAGGAGCCCCAAGGAGCTTGTCAATAATAAAAAGCTTCTGTACAAGTGGAAATATAAAGAAATATGCTGTCTTCTTTTGTGGAAGAAGCACAACAGTGTGCTTCCAACATATTGGAAATATCTGGGCTAGATAGACAGTGAAAAGGTTGTATTGACAAAAGTTATTTGTATTTCTGGGGTTAACTTCACCAGGCAATTAAGAAGAGAGTGCTGTCCTCGCAATAGCTATTTTGTAGAATCTAGGTCCACCTCTTATGTCCCTCATCCAAGGCATTCCAGAGACAAGCTGGACGAGGTTGACAACCTAGATTTTTCCTTGTTCTTTTAGTATGTATAGACATACTGGTTCAAACAAGAATGTTATAAACACTTTATTAATGTATTTAATATTTATATTCCATTTCTCAAAGAAAAAAACATTTCTAGATGATGTATAACTTTAAATTCACTATGATTTTGTATAGACCTATTATTCTTTTAAAGTTAATTGCTATTATGAATTATTGACAATAAGCTGATTGTTTATTTCTGGATCTATGATCAATAATTAATTCAGGTCAGTAAAGGCAAATTATAATTTATGCTTTCTATAGGCATGCAATTAAAGTGTAACTTGAAAGAAAGTAACAAATGAGAATTACAGAGGTAGGCATTTTAGGCTCATTACCAATATTCCAATATATGTTAACTCCTCATTAGAACTTTCCCTCAGTGCCTTTCACATTATGTTAGATAACATAACTGCATATGTAGCATTTCTAATCTACTAGAACATATTTGAGAGATTTAAAATAGATATGAATAAACAAATAAGGACATTTTTGAAGATTAAAAATGTGGTAGTTGGGATATGAATGCATATTTTATATGCAGATAATTCTTTCTTACTGGAATGGCAAATCCAAATGTGGATGAGGAGCAGAAATGTGAAAATTAAGATATTAAAAGCCAATATAGTTGTGGCTGACAGAGATAATGGAATGAACAATTGCCTACATAAATGATGAAGAAGCACAAGAATCTTTATACCATGTAGAATGTTTGGTAAAATTCACGAAGAAATATGAAAGAGATGCAAATGTTGATACTAAGGAAGTGGATAGTATGTGGTCTGTTGTGAGGAATGGCTGTTAATTGAAAGAGGTGAAAATAGTTGTTATATAAGTATTTGCTTCTCTCCATTTGTTAGTGGCAGTCTCCAACATTGTCTGCCCCCTGGAAATAGCTGAAGACAGAACTTTCCTGGATCTGATGCCAGATGTTGTGTCTGGGGTTTAATTGCCTTTTGCTTTTATATTGCTTTATATTATTATTGTTTACTTTGTGAGCCACCAAGAGCCCTGTGATTAATAAGTAGGGCATGTCTGAAGACACAGAGAACTAAGTAGAATATAGTAGGTATAAATTGCTTAAGAAAGTGTACAATAAAACACAAGTATATGTGATCAAGAATGAATGGTGATAATTAAAATGAGGTTGAATACGAAGATGAGTGACCAACTGTCACTTAGAGAATGAATGAAGATTGAACAAACGTATGCCAAAAGAATGAATGGGTGGAGAGGATGGGGAAGATGACAGAGTTATAGTTGGAGTTAGCAAGACTTCAAAAGGGATAAAAGTTTAAAGGCTGTGTGAGAATCAAGGCATAGATAAAAGGAAAACAAGGGTGGCTTGCAAGGGTGAAAAGACATGGAGAGGAAAGGTGAATGGCATTGTAGCTTGAGTTATTTTTCCTTTTTTTTCTAATATCAATGTCCTTCACTTACAATTTCATATTCCTTTTTTGTGCTTTACCATTGATTACCCCAAAATGCAATAACACGATGGCTATGTATGGTGGGATGATTTGTTATCAAAGAAAGAAGTGAAATACATACTTTCCAGGAAATAGTCTGTGATATGTTGAATGAAATAATGTCACATGACACAGTCTCTCAGTATGAACTATGATGAGAATAGATGGAGGTTCTGTTAAGGCATCATTGGTGCTATGGATTGTGTACTAAAATCCCCACACATTTATTCTCCTGTTTGGATCATAATGTGCTGTAATCTCTTAGTTTTTTATCCATATCCCCCATAAACACCAACGAGGGAAAGGAAACATGGAAGTCCCAGTGTACCTGACAATGATGGCACCAGAAGAAAAATTATTAGAGAAAACCTACATTTGGCAGTGGTAAAGACACTGTTTCATGTGTTGCCATTTTTTTGAAAGTGAGGTAGTAATATTAATATACCATTATAATAAAGCAGATGTTTTCCATTGAAAATTTATCTGAAAGGAAAATGTTTCAGAATCAAGCAGTAGTTTAATTCCTATTTTGTACTTTAGTTAACATGTTGTACGTAGAATATACTTTACCAGTGGAACTGTAGTGGAATTGAATTGCTTATTTTGGAAGGCACTCAGTCTGCTCATATTTCCATCTGCTGCCACCTATGCTAGTTGAAGGCTGCTATTAATATCAGGAGCTTTTCTTTTTCTGATAACAGAATTGATAAGCATCACTTTCTATATTATCCCTTTTTATACTGTTCTTGGAGAGTGAAAAATGCTACATTAATTACAATCAAACAACCATTTCCTATTTTTCTAAATGCTTCATATTATATAATTTATCTTCATGAAAAGCCTATAAATAGAACAGAACCTGAGGGCATTTCATCTAAAACTGAGAACAGCATCTATTCCTGTCCTAATTGTCATTTTGAAATGGAACAGTTTTGTACTTAAATCAGCAATAACATTTTGTCACTTCTCCACCCAGACCTCCTTCATTTTTTATTTTTTTCCTACCATATATTGAGGAAGTTACCTTTTCTTTCTAATGATTGAAGAAAATAATTTTCTAAAATCCCCTTCTCTGTTCCAGATATATGGGCTGAGCCCTATGATTTACCATAATGAACTAATGTGTTTTCTACCTATCTAACCGCCGTCCATTAGCATCTGTTTGGAGTCAAGACATTACAGCTTTTAAAACGGAAATAAACTGTGCTAAGAAAGTAGTTCTTAAAAGTTTTTCCATGACCCTAACCCTAACCCTAATCATCCCAGTTATGTTCCCTTCATTAGAAGCAGCTTTAGGACCAAACTATATTTGTTACTTTTCTTACCATTTATTTATTTATATTTATTTATTTTCTATCCACAGCTGTATTTGGATGAACTGAAATTCCCTTCCACATGAAGGTGAATTACTCCCCCAACACAAAACTAATGGATTTTTGACAGAATAATAAGATAAGGCCTGTCACATACACTTTTCTCAATGTTGCAGGCATATTTAGGCATATTTAATCATTGATTAAAAGTGTACTTATATGATTAGATTATAAAATTCAAATGACTGGTTCAACTTTTTTTTTTACTCTAAATGCATGTTTATGTATCTCCTAATACCAATATCAATTGGTAATTAAAGCAATGTACTATATTTAGGATGTGGATTTTATTAAACTGCTGAATTAAAAATTAAGCAGTTAAATATGAGTCAGCATGTGCTAGTTGATTCTTTGGGATTGAAGATTTGCCTTAATCCCAATAAAATATATTCAAAATTAATTCTGGCTGCAATACTGTAATATTTACTGGCATTTATTGCTTTTTCAGTAACTACCATATTTAAAGAAAGCAATAAAGTTATCAATCTTATCCTTGAGAGTCTTTTGGCAGTCTCATAACCTAGAACCCTGACGGCAAATCTATGGCACATGTGCCCAAAGTGGCACGTGAAGCCATGTCGCCTGGGACGCGCGGCCTTCCCTGTTTGTCTTCTGGGTTTCTGGTGTGCATGCGCACATGATG
The DNA here is from genome assembly GCF_059756535.1 of Pantherophis guttatus. Classification (NCBI taxonomy): domain Eukaryota; kingdom Metazoa; phylum Chordata; class Lepidosauria; order Squamata; family Colubridae; genus Pantherophis; species Pantherophis guttatus. The sequence continues at coordinate 44,834,427 of NC_142068.1, forward strand.
ATCAGCTGTCCTTCGCATGTGCAGCAGTGCCGAAAACCAGGGTGCGCATGCATGCTGGCCAGTTGATTTTTGGGTGTGCATATGCGCCAGAAGCCGGAAGTTCGGCTTTTCCGGAGCGCGGCCCCGACGAGCGCATGTGTGCGTGTGCGACGTTTCTACACGACCTTTTCGGCACTCGGTGCTGAAAAGCTTCGCCATCACTGTCCTACAATAATAGAGCTCTATTTAATTAGTCTAGCACTTCTCCTGCATGATAAATATTGATGTGTCTTCTGATATATTCTCAAATTCACTTCACTTAATGTCCAGAAGAGTGGGCCTAGCTTATGGAACATATCAATGATTTTTTTCATCAAGGACATAGTATTATCTCCTAAATATTAAAAAAGCCTTCATAATAACAGCAATTCTTATAATCCAACATTGTATTATTATTCATACATTATAGCTGGATGGAGGACAGGACTGGGAGATATAAACCCATACTGAGATTTCACTGATAAACCTAAATGTTTTGTAATTACACTCTGGTACTTTGGAAGGCTATGGAACATTAATTTTCAATGTATGAAATAGTTTACTTACTCTGCTATGTTATTGAAGACAGTATATTCTTCCGGATAAAGTTGTAAGAGGTGATCTCTAAGTTTTAAATGTTATTCTGAAAGCTATATTCTTTGTACAGATTCTCCGTATCTTTTCATGAGAGTAAACTCCTTTGAGCACATTACTGAATTACTATTGAGTATGTGCAGGATATAAATTGGAATCTTCAATACATTAAATAATAACTTAATCCAGATCTCAATAAATACAAACTTTTATTCTTAGAAACTTAACATGAATGTCCAAATTAATGCAATTATACCATATATTTTAAATAGACAATCTTTTAAAGAGTTGCTGTGTGCCAACATGGGTGGTTTTATGAATGTCATCTTTGGGATAAACAATGTAATGTATGATTAGAGACAAGCAAGCATGAGTTCAATTTCAAAAGAAAAGTAGTAGACATAGAAACATACCCATCTTCTAGACTTTCTTTGGCTACCTGATCTAGGAGGCTGTTTGGTTTTTTAAAAACCATTACCAGGGAAACCAATTAATCCCAGACAAACTCTGCTGAATAAGTTGACAAAAGAGAAAGTATCATATTTTATTATTTAGTTGCTTACTAAGTATAACTTCTATACCATTTCAGTCTGTCTGACTTTAAGTGGTTTATGGAGATTTTATCTGCTTTGTCAAACAACTTCAAACTGCCCATGCATACTCCAATTCTATTTCTTTTTTTAATTATAGAAGTTATTTTTAATATTGATATCTTGGTCAGCAAGGGCAGTACAGGCTGAGATTCCTATTGCATGTACCCTCTCAATTTCACCTGATAAAAGAATGTGCCACGTTCTCCACACAGATTTCTGTCTGTTTTATTCCCCCCCACTTTCCCCCTCCAACTTGTTTTGTTGAAGCTGCTATGGTTTAAAAGTTAAAGGGAAAACTTTCTCTGTAGCATAAAACTTCTTAGACAAGAAACTGAAGTTGATTCATATTAAAGATTCTCAGAAATAAATATTCATTCAGTCCAGAGGTCAATATTTCAACAAGTTTTGGTAGAGAACTTACACTTACTAAATGTCTTCACCCAGATTTCTTTGCTGTTGAGTGACTGTGGCCTTTTGTTTCTTCATTTTTCCTCATGGCAATAAACTTGAAATGTAGCAGCCCTTCAAAATGAAGTTTCTCATAGAAGTTGTAACCATAGGTCTTAACTTTTCATCACTTAAATGTGGAACAGAACCTTAGCAAATGGGGGGGAGGAGGGAGGGGACACATGTGGTGTGTATCAGGAATCAGTGTAAATCAGAAAGGTGTGGTAGGGGGATTTCCTGCCCACAGGCCAAGCTTTCTTACTGGATGTTCTGTACAAGAACCAAGAGTTACAAGCAGGATTTTCCACAGACACAGAATTTGATAATTTTGGAAAATACTGGGAGTCTTATAACAAAATAACTTATAGACATGAACATATCAGAATCATGTAATAATAAAATGTAGATCAATAGCTGGACTTAGTCTAATATTTAGGTTGCATTCTGCAAGCATGGATCTATTTATCGCTGTTTTCTCTTCCCATAAATGAATAGCGGAAGTGCAGGAAGGATAACATACCCAATATTCTACCATTTTGTTGTCTGGCTATTGCAAATTCTGCTTTCTACTCTTAAACCCATTGTTAAAGTGTGAAGTGTGCATATTATGCTATATATGAATTTGTTGATCAGCTTTTTCCTGGAAATGGCACTAGTAAGCTCAGCTTCTTAAATTTCAAGAGCCAAGTAAAAAAATAAATAAATTATAACATTTTTCTGGAAGCCAGAAGATCTTGGATTATGAACCGTGAGTTCACCAAATTTTAAGCATAACATCCAATGAAAATGTACCTGAATTATTTTGTTGTGCTACTGCTATCTTTCCTGACCTAAGCATTTGAAGTTCTGTATAGTTATCTCTTTGCTTCCTTTTTACTTGTTTATGTAAGTGTGGATGTCTTGTTGCTCCTAAGATAAGACATTAGTCTGAATTCTCAGACTGAACAAGATCTAGAGATTCTTCCTAGAGTACTGGAAATGCAAGTTTTATGATAGTTTATAATCTATCTTCTGCTGTTTACTATTTTATGAACATTTTATGATTCCTTTATTAAAAAATATTCCTTTCTTTATAGTAAAAAGTATACAGGGAATATATATTGTTGTATGTTTTCTTCTACGAAAAAGAATCTGGATTTTTAAGACATACTGCCACAAGTCCATTGAACTAGTTTAATTTTTAAGTCACTTGATAACATGTTGTCTAGATAGCTTTTGAATGTAGTAATACATTAAAAATGAGTAAGCATCATAAGATTAAAAAAATTAAACACATAGTTGGTCAAAATATATCACAAGTATTGAGAAAAGTTGATTAAAATATACTGTACAAAATGCACATTAAAAAGGAAGAGCAGAGAAATGAGATTCGCCACACTAAAGCAAAATTGTAATGTCATCTAAAAGATCTGGGAAAATAAAATTTAAAAGCACCTTTCAGAAATGAGTCTGCAAAGATTTTAATTTGAATTGGAATCCAGTGCAGATATTAAAGTAGTAGTATAATGGGTTACTATTACCAAATCCTTATTAAAAGTTTTGCAGCTGATTCTGTACCAGCAGATACTTAATACCATTTGGAAAGGCAGTTCCACATACAATACATTTGGCTCCTATTTGCAGAATTCCAAATAGGAGCCAAACAGGGCATAGATATTTGAAACAAGGTAATATTTTGTTCATAGGGCTATAGCTGGCATACCAGTTGGTAAATTATATTTTGAATTATTATTCCATTTGTGCTTGTATTTAGGAAAAGAAATAGGCAAGCTGCAGAAAACAAAGATGAACTTTTAAGAAAGTGCAATGTAAAAGGGATTCGGTTGCATCTCAGGGAGAGTGGGCAGCAGTCTGCCTACCTATAAGATAGTAAATGATTTCATATACCAAATTAGCTGTTATATTTTTATGTTAATGGATAAAGAACTTGAGAAAAAAATGGAACTTTGATGCTATATATGCTGACAGCAGCAAGAATGCTCTATGCGCAAAAATGGAAGGATACTTTGATTCCCACAATGGACGAATGGCTGCAAAAGTTGATAGAGTTAGCAGAGATGGCTAAATCAACTGTTTTGATTAAAGAAAAGGATACAATTAATTTTGTTTCTAATTGGAAACTGTTTTAGACTTTGAGTTTGAGGTGGGAAAAAATGAAACTTTGGGTTGTGCTGATTAGATAGGTTTGTTGTTATAGAATTTTGTTATAGAAATAAATGTATATTATTATATAAAAGTAAAAAGTCAAGATTTTGTTATTACCTCATTCTATTGCACAAAAAGGAATCTGAAGTCAATGCTTTTTTCTTTCTTTCCCCCTTTAACCTATATTTTTTCTTTCCCCATTATCTTTAATTTTTTTATACTTCTGTATTTTATATTTTGATAAACTAATAAAATATTTAATCTGAAACAACTGCAGCGATTCACTTAACAATTGTGACAAGAAAGATCATAAAATGGGGCAAAACTCACTTAACAACTGTCCTGCTCAGCAATGGAATTTTGGGCTCAATTATAAGTTGACGACTATTTGTAATCCATTATAATATAACTGCTTTAAAAAACAGATCAAAATTCCTATCGCGATCTTCTCAATTTAAAATCAATCTGGTATCTTACGTAGGGGCTTTAATTGGTGAAATGATAATTGAAACTGTGGTAGTGGAAATATTATAAGTTCCTTTTGAAAAGGCTAAATATTTGGACGTTGATATTCCCCCCTTTCTTAAAGAGTACTATATTAACTTCCAGTAATGAAAAATCAAATATGTTGATATCTGTTAGGAAAAGTGTTTTACTTTCTATCTCTTATTGATGCTTTTGCCAAGTTTTCATACAAATGATCATACACAATACAATATTTTTATCTGCATTAACACCTTGGATGATTTGTTTAATGGCATATTATAGTGTGACTTTTTTGGTCAAACTTAGATATGATTTATCTAGATCTCTGTCAAAAAGATTTAAATATTTTAAAATCGTTTTCACTGTTTACAAAAAGCACCCAATTAACTGAGCAGCAGATTGTTTAAAATCCTTACAATGACTCAACATTTGCATGAATGCAGTAAGCGCAGTCTAACAATTACTTTTCCATTCTCTCATTCGGAGGTAAGAATGCATCATGTACAATGGAGCTTGTATATGTTTTATTCTTTAGAACTATTCTGATGGAATTGTTAAACCTCATTTACAAAGCTAACTACGAGTTCTGTTGATTGGAAAAGAGACATATGTTCGCATTGATACCCACGGGTTTGAACATATTTGATTCTTGCAAATCCAAAGATTATGCACTAAAATTAAGTAGTTGTTACTCAGTCAACATTCTGTCTCTTTGCTCCATGCTGGTATTTTTTATTTTTTTTCTGAAAAGTACTGAAAAGGATTTTTTTTTGAGAAGTTTGAACATTCTCGTAGATAGGAAGTATATGAGGTAAACAAGGCTTGTTTATGAGGTAAACAAGGCTAAAAGTTATTTTTTTAACCCAGTAGATTGCCTGTAGTAAGTCTGATTCATAAGCTACTCTGAGTTGTAACCTTGTGTTGTGATGTAATTTATTAAAAACATTTTTTTCTGAGACAGCATAGCCATCTTGTCTATTTATTTTGCCTGAAAAGTATGCAAACGAACAGGCCATTTTTATCCAAAATCAGGAAAGTGTCTTTTGTAAAATATTTGTCTCAAGTTCCATGAATGCAAATATCAACTATAAGCAGATCCATGCTTTCTGCTAATCTCATCACCAGATCAGGCCACTCATTGATTCCTGAGTGCAGGAATAAATGATGCTATCTTATTCCAAATCACAACTGGTTGAAAATGTATCCCCTTTCTCTGTTTTCCAATTTTGATTTAAAATGGCAATTTTTTGACCTGAGCCATCCTAAACTCTTCAGGATAAATGACGTCCAGGACTCTGTTCCATTCTAGTAACAGGCCCACCTCCAATTAGCTGCAGTTCTTGCCTATCTTCTCCCAACTAGCAACTGGTCACTGCCCTTACTGCTACGTTCTCTACATTTTTTAAAACAATCTTGTGGTTTATCTAATTATGGCCTCTTAAGTCAGTGAACTATCAACTTTCGAAGCTCATGCTCCATTCAAACCTCTCATCTTCTATTGGGCATCCTTTTGCTTTCTGCTCAGGCTGGGTAAAGTGTTCTATCCTTGCTTTCCCACTGTTTGCACGAAGTACAGCAAAGTTTCTCTCCCTTTCCTTTTGTTTTTAATGTTGCTTTTTTGTTTATATGAAACTGAATTATCAGTCCTTCCTTCTTGCAAAGTTTCCATGGTCCTCGACTAATGATGAATCCACTGTTCAAAGTTACAACAGATCCTGAAAAAAAGACTTATGATTCAGATTCAAAGTTCTGAGGGCTGGTTTCCCATGCAGTCATGTGACTGTACTTGGCATGCACAACAATTGGCCTACATTTATGGCCATTTGCTGCATCCAATGGTTACCTGACCATGATTTATGATATTTTTTTCCAGAAACTGGTGTTTGATACTGGCAAAACCTGCCCCATAGCAAACAATGGGTTTGCTTAATGGTTGTGGTATTTACTTAATGTCCACTGAAAAAAATATTGTAAAATTGGGTATGGTCACAATTTACGATTGAAATTATGGGCTTAATTATGGTCGTAAATTGAAGACTATCTACACAGGAAAAGATAGGACCCAAAGAACGGCATTTTCCCTTGTTGCTTCGATTGTTGAAGCATCAGAGTAAGCAGGGAGACAAAAGTGTGGAATTGCCTGAAGTGCCTCTTGTTCTGTTTCTTCCCCAAAAATGTGAAAAATTGCAAATAAATATTAATTCCTGAAAATATCTTTATCCATAATCTGCAGATCATTGATATTGATATATTGTGTGATAAAAGTGAATGTGTTATTACTATTCCTGTTAGGGAGCAATGTAGGCAACAATATACAATAAAAGCAATATAATGGCAGGATTTAGCTTTATGACCAATAAAATGTTCCATTAATTCTAAAACATACTTTCTAACACATCAGATGTCTGAAAATATTTTAGAGTCATATTTACCTTGCAGATTTTAGTCAGATAAATTTAAATACCGTACATAAAGCTATCTAGCAGTGGAATAATTTACTCCAAAGACTGAATGATACCGGTATCAGTTTTAAAAATCACTCAAGTTTTTATTAATACTCCAGAATATTCATCCAAAGTTAGGATATATATATACACTTAGCATGAAAAAGTAGGATTTTTTTTAAAAAAAGAATACATTTTGAACCAAAAATGTGTTTCCAATAACAGAACTGAACTGAGCTTGTAATCCATTCCACACAAAAATCTACCCCTAGTTACTCTGTTTTCTTGATTTTAGCAATCTAATTAGGTAGAAAAAATCATTTTGTTTTTGCTTTTGTTAAAATAATAGAGTCAGAAATTCTTATAACTGACTGTGGAATGATCCAGAGATCTGTTAGTTAATCCCAATCTATATTCCACCTCCTGCTTGGCGTACTTGCAAATAGCAGTCAAGAATCTCAGTCAGAAATTTCTTTTGTTCACAGTTGTTAGCTGCCAATTTCTTAAGTGAAGATATATTGCAGAGATTTGACCTGTAACATTATGCTGACTCTACTATCAAGCTAACCTTTTGTAAATGGATGTTAGGTTTAATATCCCTCGGCTATTGTGAATGAGAAATAGAACTAGAGAATAATATTTTTAAATATGCAACTGTTTAACAATTATATTTTAAACTAATAAAATTATATTAAAGCATTGATGTGAGAACAGGATCTCTTTCTAAAGAATTCAGAAACTCTAGAGCTTGCAAATGGGAATATTTGGGCAAACGACAATCAAATATGCATATAGACTTCATGGGGCTTGGATAGCAAAAAGAAAAGAAAAGCAAACTATAAGAAATGTTTTATATGTATACTATTTGGTTGTTGCTCATGATAGATATTGGATAATCCAAAATTGTGATAATTTAGACAGATACAATATTTTTAAAAAATTATAGTTGGTTTTCTTATACTAATATTGGCTTCATTACATTTGGTTTTAATCATGGTTTATTTGGCTTTGGACAGTAGGCTACCACTTCCTCCCATGCAGTACCGGTAATTGCCCTGCTACTCTAACCTCCCACCTTTCTGTTCTAGAAAGGAAAGCAATGAACAATACGTAGGTAGAATTATAGTTATAAATATATACAAGTAAAATGCAATGTACAGTATAACCTCTGGTCACGAACTCTTCTGACCACGAACAAATTTGATTCCAACCAAAAAATTCACAACTTTTTTTTCCGCAGCCGATTTCCCCTTCTGCGCCATTTTTTTGTAAATGCCAAATTTCCAAAATTAGGTTTAGGTCACGACCAAATCGGGTTGCTACCAAAGTTATGGAACGAATTATGGTTGTGACCAGAGGTTCTATTGTATATGTAAATGCTGGGCCTCCATACAAAAAATTCATTAGATGTATATATACAAAGTAAATGTCTAAAAATGCATACATGCAGGGACAATAAGCGGTTTATTTCTTTTAAAATTTACCAGCCTGTTTTTTTTAAATGTCTTTTAGAATTACCATGGCCTAGTAATGTCCTAAAGTCACTGGAATAATGATTATTAGGGATTTTTTTAAAAGCATAGGACAAATAGGAAGCTCAGAGAACGAAAAATAAATAATTAAAACAACAATATTTTTGGCAAGATTCAAAAATCCCTTCTTTATAAGGAAATAATAATTTTACCATTTTAGAATTCATTGTAAAAGACAGTTTAAAAACATATTAGAGAACATAGTAAGTGTTAACTCAGTTGAAGTTTCTTTCTTTTGCAAACTAGCCAGGGAACTGCTGAGATTAAGCCCGCAACAAACTGAAACAGGCAGGAACGCTCGGAGGCACCATATCGTGAAAGAGAATACAATGGAAATGGAAGAAAAAATGTACTTCAGTCACTTTGATAGTGAGTTGGGGATTAATAGAAGCAATGCCTTCAATTTCTTCCCTCCAACAACAGTTGCCTGGCCATTCTGGCAATGGGGCAATTGGGTGGCTCAGATAAGCTTTCAGGGTGCTTATATACACAGTTGTAGTACATTGTGGTTTATGGTACAGTATAGCTTTTTATTTAAATTTATGCAAAGGCAGTGTTGATCCAAGAATGTTGCTGCTTTTGAAAGGCCTCAGGATTCCATGGAGTAATGGCTTCCAACAATCCACACACACTGACCCATTTAATTTCCAAAAGTAATTACTTTTAATATTTATTTTCACTATTGTATTGAAATGCTTTGTTCTGTATTTTATATTGTAATTTTTAGCCACCTTGCAATATTTAATTCTGTATACCCAAGCAAACAAATAAATGACTAAATAAGGTATAATATTAAAACTGAATGATAAAATAATAATCTGGATTTAGTAATGTTTTGCTTGTTAGCCTTCTTTGACCATAGCTGTTTATTTAAACTCGGGTTTTCAAAATACATTGAAGACGTAAGCTTTTTAATTTTTAGGGATTTTCGTCAGGCATGAAGAAATAAAAATGACGGGGTACAAAATTGTAATTTATTTTGCATCTGAATTCAGCTGCATCTGAATTGGGAAAAAATAGTCTAATGAGACTTCAGGCCAGTTAAACTAGTCACAATTTTCATACCTGCCTTCTTTATAAATTATCTTGCTAGATGAAGTAGTCTTGAAAATTAAAAAACTTACACACTATTCTGCAAATCATGAATTACTTCTCTTGATCTTGTCACTACTGTTGATAAATTTTAGGATTGCATTTGGGCTGCTTGTTGGTTGATTTGTTTTGCAACTATATCCGGTTGCTGGCTCATGTTGAGCTTGTGATCCACCAAGACACCCCAGTCTTTTTCCAGATACAAAGTGCTCTGTTATGATGGTTTCTTCTTTCAATATTTTATTGGAAGAAGTTTTTATTTCTGTTTTAATTGTTATATTGCTTTAATCTTTGTAAATTTCCCATGTACTTGTGGATAGTTATAGGAATAGAAGGAAACAAACAAATACATGTACTGCTGATTAATATTGTTCTTCTGTCCATAAAATTATCAGGAGTTGAGTATGACTTGAGGAAAACTTTGCTTGCATTATTAGCATATCAGAAGGTACACTGAACAAAGAAATTGACAAAATATTTAGAAACTGTATGATTGTTATTTTTAAGAAGTCTTTTAATAATGAATATAGGAGAAAGAACTGTTTTTTTATGGGCAAGATAAAACTGACTTACTTTATTCAGGAAAATATTAACTTGCATTAATTCTGGTTTCTAAGCATTTTACATGTTCTAAGATGGGAACATTTACCAAAACAAATATATGCTCCTTATATTAAGATAATTACTATAGCATTACTTAAAGCAAAGAACTCGCATTATCTGATTATTTGCCAAAATCTGAACTCTAACAAAATTGGCCAGGCACATGGGCACAATTGTAGAAACATATTTAATGGCTATAACGTTTTAAACTGGCGATTTCAAAGTTTTATAACTTTCCATTTACTGACCATTTGTCTGATGACTAAAAGAGTAAGTTTGACCTCAGCTGGATATCTCAGTTCTGGTGTTGCAATAAAATAACTTCCAGTATTTTCATAAATAGAAAGGTTTCTGATCAATAAGAAAAGTAATTTATATTTCTTTTGGTCATTTGATATTTTTCCTAAAAGATTCAATGAAATGTTCAAGCTGGTTTTTGTGGCAGTTATCATAATTCCTGGAAAATAATTGTAGCCATCCCAAAGGAATGGACAGCTCTGCCTCCAGAGAGCAGTTGTTTTAACAGAATAATGTATTTATCTCAAACTAAATTTTGTTCTGTTCCAACACCAGTTTAAAAAATGTAGATACATTAATGTGGGATGTACTAGAATGAAGTATCTCAGTTGAAAAGGAGATCCTCAAATAAAACATTTTTAGGAAGATATAGAACCGATCCTAGCAAAAGTGCAGAAAATTGTTTATATCACTGCTGAAAATGGACAAAATTTCCAGAGTTTCACTGTGAAGGTCTCAAATGCCAAAGTAATATGAGAAGCTTTGAACAGAATGCCTTACTGTTTTTTCTTATTCTGGCCTTAGAGTCGTACTAGGTAGCCTTTCACTTTTCCAGCTTACGAAGGCTGGGTTTGCATCCTGCAATTAGCCGCAGCTCATCTACCTGCCACATGGGTGTGCTCCCTTCATATTCATCTATGAATCTGCAGTATAAATAGCTTCAGAAGGATGACTGTGCATAGTCTTCCTGACTATTCAAAAGTATAGTAACCAATCCAACAGCAATGTTCTACAGTCTGGTCTATAGAAGTAAATCCATATTATTTTTCTCAAATTGTTGCATAAGAGGATAATGAGTTCAGGATATTGTGTATGCATTCTAGAGGAGAATGAAAGTATCCATTTTTGGTTTTAAAGGCAAGACTATTATTTGACACATCCAAACCTGGAAAAGAAATGTTTGGTTTAATTATTGAAAACAAACAAGAACCAAGTTGTGTTTCTGAAATCATTGCTTAAAAGAATGATGTCTTCAAATTTCAGAATCATAAAAATTCAAGAAAAGGGAAGAAGAATTTTTATGTACCACATAAATATGATGCATAGACTAACCCAAAGCACGATGCATAGAATAACCCAAATATAACCCATATTCCAGAAGAGAGAAGTTCCCTGAGGATGGGCTCCAGTATGAGTCCAAAAGCTCAGAAGACTAAACCTCTGGTCCTTATGACTAACCCAGATTGGACCTTGCAGCATTATCCTGGGGACACGTATATTTGCCTTCATTTGTGAAGAAAAAATAGACTCAAAGATTTGCATCAATCTTGTTCACAAAGCACCAGAATTAACCTTCAAATGTTGAATTGCAACATGCAGCAGCTCCAGTCAGCAGAGGCATAATGAAAGAGGATGAGAGTTGTAGTTATACAGTTTAAGAAAACTGTAGTTTGTTCATACTGTAATCCCAAAACATAGTAATCCATGACATATTAACTATTAACTATGATTTATTGATTATGCAAAGACTTTACTAAATCATAAACTGCTATTCACATATTGGATAGATTTACACAACAATCTAAACAAAATGTATATTGGTGTTTATTTTGAGGATTACATGAAACTCTGTAATTAGTTGATAGAGTGAAATTTGACTACCTGATTATTATATCATACTACTGCTATTTCTTCACCATGGGCATTGTGTCATGAGTATTTAAAATATTGTTTTTAGAAGAAAGTATAAGCTAAATTCATTTAGCTATACTAGCTTTTTCTGACCTATTGTCCATCAGATCTGCTGGACTGTAACTTCCATCATCCTTGATAATAGGTATCTAATATATCTGGAGGACAACAGGTTTGCCAAACATGTCTTAGATATTACTCCCATTGGATTGATAATTATCTTTCTCAAACATTTTGGTTGGGTCAAAAATAACTCTAAGGTTATACTGTGAAGAGAGGCATATGGAAATCTCTTCTCATTTGTGCATGATTTGTAGTTATATTAAAATATGAATGCTTTCTTGTACATATTTTTGTCCATGTGTACAACATTTAAAATAGGGATAGACAACACAGAATTGGATATGAGAAAGCACACATATTAATTTGCTTTCCATTTCTAAATCACATGTTTTTTCTTCTCTTCCTTCTCTTAGCTTTATGTGGAAGTAGAATAATGCACATGTGGGGAAGTTTTGAAGGGAAGGGAAAAGTAGAAATGATATATGTCACAACTATTGGGAAGTATGATGTCTTTGAGCAAAGGAGGAGGTCAAGCATAACTATTTGCATAGCTCTTTCTGATTTTTCTTATGCCAGCACAAATCCCCATGTGACTTTAGGGCATGTTCACAAATCATCAGTTGTTAAGAAAGAGTTATCTATTGTCCAAACTAAGGAACTTACTATAAATTATACATTTTTACTATATGAATAAAGGCCTTGGTCCAGTGCTCCAAAAAGGCAGCTCCTGAAGTTCCCTGTCAGATCAAGATTATGAAGTTGCTTGGAAGGATTGGCTGAGGAAAGAGGAAAGAGATGGAAACATTTAATTACAACATATTCCAGTTCCAAATGACAATATGAGCATGAATTGATGCAGTTATGAGTTTTAGATGAAGGGCCTCAGTTTCTGTTAAATGCTGTTCAAAAACTATGGTAGTCCTTCACTTACAACAGTTCATTTAGTGACCATTCAAAGTTACAATGGCACTGAAAAAAAGTGACTTATGACCATTTTTCATATTTATGACCATTGCAGTATCCCCATAGTCACATAATCAAAATTCAGATGTTTGGCAATTGGCATGTATTTATGACATTTGCAATGTCCCAGGGTTATGTAATCCTCTTTTGCAACTCTCTGACAAACAAAGTCAATGGGGAAGCCAGACTCACTTAACAACCATATTATTAAAGTAACAACTGCAGTGATTCACTTAACAGCTGTAGCAAGAAAGGTTATAAAATGGGGCAAAATTAATTTAACAAATGTCTTGCTTAGCAACAGAAATTTTGGGCTCAATTGTGGCCATAGGTCAAGGACTACATATAGCAACATGCTGGCAAAACTTTCCATTTTTCACCCCATAGAAAGAAGAAAATGATCTCAAACAAAGATGCTGCTTTGTATGTTGACACAATAAGATTGAAGAAGAAAGATAGTTTAAGGACCATTATCACCATTATCACCACTTCTCTGATCAAATTTGCTTCTAGTCTACTGATTTGGTAAAACAAGACCAGCAAATAAGGAGGCTCTGCTTGTGAAATGCTATGGTTACCTTTGTTTTTCAGACCTGAATTAGGCACTCTTTGAGACTGGCTTTCAGATTACTGGGAAAACCTCCAAATGTTGGAATCCATTTAACCCATAATGGATTTTGCCAGATCAATTTAAAGCAGGGGACCCCAACCTATTTGACTCCATGGATCAGTAGCAGCAAGATTTAATTTAAATGGATGAAGCATTACAGTACAGCAAATTAAAATATTCTTTCACCGGCTTCTAAACCATATTATTTCAATGTGTATTGATTAGATTTATATTCCATTCTTCATCCAAAAGTGAACAATAGCGTATCTAACACTCCATTCCTCCAGGTTTTTCTCACAGTCCTGAGAAATAGTTTGGGCTGAGAGATGGTAACTGGCCCAATATCAGCTACTGAGTTTGCATGATTTAGAATAAAATTGAATTTGCTCTCCCAGTCCCAATCCAAGATCTTTATAGAATAGAATTCTTTACTGGCCAAGTGTGATTGGACACCCAAGGAATTTGTCTTCGATGCATAAGCTCTCAATGTACATAAAAAATACAATCATCAAGAATCATAAGATACAACACTTAGTGATAGTCATAGGATATTAAATAAGCAATCAAAATCATACTAAATAAAACAATATACAGTAATCGTAAAGATACAAGTAACAAGGTTATAGTCATAAGTAGAAGGAGATAGGGAATAGGAAGGATGAGAAGAATAATAGTAATACAGTCTTAGTAAATAGTTTGACAGTGTTGTGGGAATTAATTGTTTAGCAGAGTGATGGCAGGCGGGAAAAAACTGTCCTTGTGTCTAGTTGTTCTGGTGTGCAATGCTCTATAACATCGTTTCAAACTTCAATACTTTAACAGAGGCACCTTTTGAGATGCAGTCATTGGTATATAGAGAGAAGAGAAGTGGAGAAGTGGATAATCTACAAGTTCATGTCTTGAATATTTTTAAAACCTATTTTGTGACTTACGTTTCTTGCTTTTATAGTTATGCAACAATAGGTCACTGGAAAATTTAACAGGACAGAGTACAGATGTGGAACAGATCATATTAAGAGTTGTTTTAGGCAAACTTTTCATAAGAAAAAAGTCAGGAGTGGCAAGTGGCCAGGTTGTCTTTCACGGAAATAAGTCTAAATAGACTTAATACAAAAGATTACTTGGAAAGAAACTCAGATGTGCAAGGTGCTATAAGACTAAATTATCCACAGTAATAATATTATCTGGTTTTAGAGTAAATCTTGGCTCCTTTGGTAAGTTTGGAAGTTGACTGTGTGACATATTTTTTCTTTTCACTTGTGCTGCAGACATTATTCGCAGTGATATTGCATTGGATAAACAAAAAGGCTGTAAGATTGCCCAGCATCCTGACATCATGTTGGAATTACAAAGAGAAAAGGCAGCTCAGATGCACCTGGTTCTTCTCAAGGAGCAATTCTCTAACACCTACACAAATCTCACACTTACAGGTAAGGCTGCAAGCTAAGGATCATTATTCCATAGAAACTGTAGTATAATATAAGTGTTCATGTTTCATGATAAAAAGAGAAATAAAATTGTTAATGAAAGCTTATTGATGACAGACTAACATGTAATATCAGAGAACTAGGCTAGATTGGAAAGCTGAAAACTGCCCCAGAAGAAGGCAGTGGCGAACCATTTCTGTTCTGCTGCCAAGAAAACTGAGTGGATCCATCCATAAAGTTAGCAGTAGTTAAGCTTGACTTGAAAGAGAATTTATAGCTTTGGGGCCATGGGAAGATTCTGTATAGATAGCACAAAGCCATCTGGAATGTTGTACACATTAAAATATGGTCTTGAGTTTGCCTCCTTACTTTGCTGGAAACTTGAATATTTCTAAGAGAATATATCCAATATAATAGAAAATTGATATTAGAAAAGGACATATAAGGAGGCAAATTCTCCTATCTGGAGAAACTCATACATTAGTCATAATAGGCTTGGATGCCTAACAATTTCTCCTGGCATTGTATCAGGAAGACTTGAACTTTGGCTATCACTTGAGTTCCCTTAGTGGAGCCATGATAGGAAGACTTGTTGATCATTATTTAAATATGAAAGCAAAGTATAATTGCACC
This sequence comes from Pantherophis guttatus, assembly GCF_059756535.1. Lineage (NCBI taxonomy): Eukaryota > Metazoa > Chordata > Lepidosauria > Squamata > Colubridae > Pantherophis > Pantherophis guttatus. Next base: position 44,850,006 of record NC_142068.1, read on the forward strand.
AGAAAATTCAGTTTTATGTTCATATTAAACTTACATATTTTTGGAACTATTATTTATTTTATTAAGTTTCTATGGTGCCTGTCTCGCCAAGGTGACTCTAGTCAGCTTATAGTCATTCAATAAAAATATATAAAACATTAAAACAATATATAAAGACCATGAATTTAAAATTCAGTTAAAATTCAATTGACCAACCTGGAGAGGAAGGAAGCAAAATGCACCTGGCAAGAAGGTAGAGTCTGTCTAATCCAACTTTAACCAACTCCAGGACACCACTTCCTCATTGGGGCCCCAAGCCAGTTGGCAGAGCCAGCCTTTTCAGAAGGCCTGAAAGGTATATGGACTTCATCTTGGGGGAGCAGGATGTTCCAGAGAGTGGGTGCCCTGGCAGAAAAGGCTCTTCTCCTGCCAGCTGAAATTCCTTTACTGACTGGAACCTCAGCATGTTTCTTCTGCCAGCCTGGGACAGACTAATTCTCTTGCAATGAGGTGGCTCCTTAGATAACCTAGACCCATCCCATGAAGGGCTATAAAGGTGATAACCAACACATTGAACTTGACCAGGAAGAAAACTGGCAGCCAGTACAGCTCGCAGAACAATGGTGTAATGTGAGCCACCCTAGAAGCCTCCAAAACTGCTGATGCAGCTGCATTCTGTATCAGTTGAAGCTTCTGGATATTCTTCAAGGATAGCCAATGTAGAGCACATTGAATAGTCCAGCTGTGAGATGACCGGTGGTTGGAATGGCTGAGCAGAGGGACTCCCAATCCAGGAAAGGGTGCAACTAGTGCACAACATAAAGTTGCACAGAGTCTCCTAGCCATGGCTGTCACTTGCTCATCAATCAGGATTCATGAGTCCAGGAGAACCCTCAAGTTATGCACTGGGTCTGCCTGGGTAGTGCAACACCATCCAGAATTAAAGATGTTAAGGTCCTGGAACCTGGGATGCACCCAAACTCACTCAATCTTACCATGGTTCATCCAAAGTCTGATGTCCCACATCCAGACCTCCATAGCCTCTAGGCACCATGAGAGGGCAGTGACAGCATCACATCAGAATGGGACAACTCACCACAGCCAACTCACTGCAGCCAAATCATCATGGCCAACTCACCGCATGACAACTCATCATGACCAACTCGCCGCGGGACATCTCGCTACAGGACAATTCAACAAATAAAAAAAGATAAATTAATTTCAATAGAACCATGTTCGATAATAATAAAATAAAGTCAATTCAGAAATACAAGAGTTACAATAATTTCAACAAAAATGTGGTCACCAATAATAAAAGTAACTAAATGAAACAATTAATATAGCCTTGAATTGTCCTGCGGTGAGTTGGCCATGGTAAATTGTCCTAGACCTGCATCACCTGGCTCAAGTGATACATTCCAAACACATTTTGGATTTCTGTTTTAAAAACCCTTTAATCAATGTTCTGCATTTTGAAGAATTATCCCTTATTTCACATATTTAGATTTAACGCAAAAATACATACCTTATTTACTTTCAATGTTGGCTTATTTTCAGAATACTGTCTTGGGATAAGTAGATTAGGTAATTTATCTAAATCTAGATGCACTTAAAACATTTTATCTTATTAATAAATAGAACATTTTTACAGTCACTTGTAAAATGGTAAAAACTTTTGAGATGTGTGTGTGAAGGGTAGAGTGACTTTGATTTTCAGTTAATAATCTCTGATATAAATTATTATTTTTAAAAATAATAATTATAGCTATTTTTCAGCATAGTTTTCATGAGAGAGATATCACTGAAATTGCTTCTCTAAAGGGTTAATTATTATTTCTTTTTTTAAAGGGACCGATTGCAGAGACAGAGGATGATTGGTACAATGAAATTTATAGACATTTACATGTGTCTTTGCCTACACAAAGTGAATCAAGGCGGTTTGTAGCTTTTTGGCAGTACTGAAAATAGCAGTGCAGAAGGTTTTTTAATTTTTTGTTTTTAAATAAAAGCTTCGTCCTCTCTCCCTGCTCTCGTTTGCTTCAACGAAAGAGATGCAGAAATTACTAAATTTGGTGTCCTTGAAGCTAAAGGAGCATGTGCACTTTGTGTGAACCCAGTAAATATTAACGAGCAAATATAAAAGAGATAATGGCCCAGATGGAGCAGAGTGGCTGTTTCTATTATGGGTGTTGTTTGAATTATCCATTAAATCCATGGAATGACTGACAGGCTGTGAAAGAAAGATGCAAGGTGCTTGTAAACTGGATATGTTCTGCCCTGTCAGTGACAGAAGAGAAGGGAAGGATCCAGTTTTCCTATCTCTGGCAAGTGAGTGATACTGAAAAGCCTACCAAGCTGTATCCAGGGCTGTTGTCATTTAGTGGAAGGAATGTTGCATGGATGCTGAATTGTGGTGACATGTACTTTATTCTGATAAACATGGCATCCTACCATGTGGAGAGAAAACAGAAACCACCTGAGGCTCAAGTCTCCTATCAGTTTTCTGAGGAAGAGATATAGCTGTGATAGAGGCCTAGACTTGCACCTGGCAGATGTTAGGGCAGGATCTCTTTGAGTCATTTCTCATTCTCATTAGCAAAATCCTCTTGACTGTTTAACTGTACTTGAGCCCTTGGAATCTCCCCTGTCAATTTGCTTATTCTCCAGTAAATAAACTGACTCTCAAAGAGAGAGTTTTTCCCTCCTACACTGTTCTCCAAAGCAGTTTCAAAGAGGCCTAGAACATTGTTCACATTTTTCCTTGGACCTGTTGCCCAAAAGCACGTGGTTATTGGAGTGTCTTGGCCTGTTACACTATGTTAATGGACAAAATGGGAAGTAAAATATAACTTACCCAAAGTTGGGAAATTATATCCCAACTCCTTGAATGGGGCATACATATATAGTCTGATAATGATTAGGAAGTTTAATCTCTGATTTCACAAAAGTATCTGAGCCTTAGTTTCTCAGAAAGTAAAGCATAATATTTATTTCTAACTAGTCAGAGCCATGTAAATATTTCTCTTCCTGGTGATGGATTCTATGTATTGGTTGTGTGATGAATTTGAGAGAACTATGCACAAAGACAATTACACCCGAACAAAAACACAAAGGCAACAAAACAAAACAAAACAAAGAAGGCAAGATAACAATGGTAGATTTTTTTTCCCCTTAAAAGAAGAGGTGGGCAGTGGAGTCCAGGCTTTTTCGTTGCCAAATAAATAAATAGACAAGAAAATAAGAGGGCGAAGGAGGAGATATGTGGGCTCTAAATTGTTTATGATGATACCTATGTTAAAGAGCAATTCCTGAGTGAAAATTAATTCTCAGGGTATTTCAAGAGTATTAAAACTAGCAATGTTTACCTAATTGTTCCTATATATGGTCTTTCTATAGATCTCTCTCTCTCCCTCTCTATCCATCCATCATCTATCTTTATTGTTTGTAATAAAACAATCTTTAATTTTTTTAAAAAATAAAAAAATAAAACTGAAGGAGAAGAGAAAAATATATTTTATATTTATTAATAGTCACCGATTTACTAATGTGTTTTGTACTATAATATGAACAATGCAAGATATTATTGTAAGATATAACAGATCTCTGCTATACTAACACATATTGCTGCATCCTTTGATTAATAGAAAGTATTGGCTTTCTAGTAACAAACAGAACACACATTTCAGATAAACATTCCTTGACATTTCAAATAATTCCACTTTTCTAATTTATTAATATAATTCTTTATGCCATTACCTATGATTGATACAACTACAGTTCCTGATAAAGTCATATTCCGTATCTAATCCAAATATAATTCAATATTACATTAACATATTTAGTATTTAAAGATTTTTAAATATATATTAATACACTATCCGAAACAGCTACTAAACGATCACAAGCCGATATTGTGTGAGATTACTAACAAATAAAATGATATCTATCCTTTCACCTTTGTTCATATTTTAACACATGAAAAATCATTCCTTTCTGCCCTCTTTTGTAAAATAGGAAGATGGAATTATGACAACTGAATTCTAATAGTACATCTGAAGAGTACCAGTTTTTGAAAAACAAAACTTGAATTAGAACTAACTTGAAGTCCTTTGAAATTACCACATTACTAAGGACTGTTGGAAAAATGCAGCCAAGAATGATATCAGCTGGCACTTTTCCTAATCATGGAAAAGAGTCACTTTGTGGCTTCCAAATTTTGGTTGGTTAAAAACCCTATTATGTATCATTTATCTATTAATAATTTGTAATTTTGGATGCTGTTGTTTTTTATGTCTAGCTATTTATCTATGGTGTGTTCTAGCTTTCTAAAATTTGCAAACCTTGTGGAGCTAAATTGACTGTTTACAAACATGGAGATTCATGAAATTAAGCAGAAAACATGACAAACAAAGGAAAGATGTGCCTTCAAAAGAAGTTTCTTTAAAGGCCCGGATTAGGGAGTAATAGAAAATAGTAATAGATAGGAAAACCAGCATACTGTAGAAAAGGCAAAGTCTTAAATCCAAATATGTCCTTCCCCAATTCCTTCTGCAATGCTCTCATATCAGCCATCCTGCTGGCTGATAAATTACTGAAAGGAGACAGCAGGAAAGCAGGGAAGTAAACCAGAGGTGGGTTTCAGCAGGTTCTGACCAGTTCTGGAGAACCGGTAGTGGAAATTTTGAGTAGCTTGCAGAACTGGGAAATACCACCTCTGATTGGCCCTGCCCTGATCTATTCTCTGCCTCCTGAGTCCCAGCTGATCGGGAGGAAATGGGAATTTTGCAGTAACCTTCCCCTGGAGGGGGAGGGAATGGAGATTTTACATTATTCTTTCCCTGCCATGCCCACCAAGCACACCCACTAAGCCATGCCATGCCCACCAAGCCACACCCACAGAACCGGTAGTAAAAATTTTTGAATCCCACCATTGAAGTAAACCAATGTTTTTTACTATATTGAGTGGCACACTTAGGGACCAGGAGTTATTTGGCAATGACTCAGACAGATGTAGTAGAGATAAAACTGGGATTGACAGTGACATTGTTTTCTGCTGACTGAAAGCAGATAATATCTTAACTCAGCAATAGGAAAATCCTTAAAGCCTTGCCAAAGTTTCTATTCAAAAGAAGTCAGTTTTAATTGGAGGCACTTTCCTGTAAAATTTCCATTTGTTTCTCTCTCTAATCTGTCACAAAGCAGATTAATATTCACAAACTGCTAAAAATAGGCAAGGAACATCATGAGTCAGTCAGTTATCCCTCCATTTTATGAATAATTAGTTAGTAATTGCTATTGATTTAGGTTTGCCTCTTGGCAACTGCATGAACACTTCATCTTGATTTGTCTCTACTGTAGTAATAACTTTAACTTTCCCAAGAACATTCCAATAATCTCTTTTCCCCATCCATCTACCTTATTGGTTATGTTTTCCTGTCTTGCTCCCTCAAACTTGCCAAGCATAATATTTTCTTCTAGTCCATCATCTGATCAGAACACATGCCCAAAGCATACGAGTTGTTGTTCAGTGCCTCAAAAGAGCAGTTAGCCTTTATTTGGACTAGGACTGATTGATTAGTTCTTGCAGTCTGTGATATTCTTAGCGTCTCTAAATCTGTAATTTGAACTCTTTTCTTATTTTCTCAGTGCACAACTGCCACAGGTACAGTATACATTACTACTGGGAAGACCATTATTTTAACTAATACTGATATTTGTTATCATTGAAATATAATTTATTTTTCATGATTTTATCTAAATGTGTTATTCCACCCTATGAAGAAGACAAAATCCACTACCTTCAGATTTTCACCTAAAACAGGGCTGTCAAACTCGCAGCCCGTGGGCCAGATACATCATGCGCTGGCCACACAGCGACAAGGAAAAAAGGTTGCGATACGTCATATGACGACACTGTGACAATGCGAATTTGACACCCCGGACCTAAAAGGTTGTGGGTTTTTTTGAAAAAGGGATTTAAACAGTGTTTCATTTGCTGAACTTTCACAATTCTTGAAGTAACAAAAACCTCCTCAACCATAGACTATTTAAAAGGAAAAGAAAATGAATTCCTAGCCCCTGCCTTTTATGTTTGTAATTCATGTGTGCCATTTGTCTGGCCATTTGCGCATGGGTAAATTGTTAAGAAGGAAGCCATTTGCCAGTGAAGACATTATTCTTTTGCTAGCCATGAGTTGCCAACTAAAAGATTGCATGGTGGTATTTTTTCAATTAGGCAGACACTTTTTATGTTCATGCTAAATGTAGTTATAGGTTGCCATCTAGAACTTGGGAGGAGGGACATTGAGTTTGCTGCATGCTGTTTAGTTAAGGGTATGCAAACAAGCTTAAGCAAGCTTAAGAAACTAGTGTTCTGAAAGTGAACCTGACTATAAGGAGTGAAGGGGATTTGCGGATACAATTGCCCTTGGCACAGTTAGCTGCAGTAGATGTTGACCAAGATCTTGTTTGCACTGAGCAACCAAAGCAAAACAGACTGGTCACCAAATCTAGTGTCGGAGGGCGGGGTGTGTGTGAAGCTTTACTGTGATAAACTGATTCAGAGTCAGAAAAATATCAGCTCAGCTATAGCTGAAGTTATGGTGATGTCTGGAGCTGACCGAGGAACAGCACAGAACATGTCTAAGGAGATTCTATTGCATTCTAGTCTTCTTTAGTAAGCTGTTTGACTTTATTTAAATCAACCGGCATATTGTTATGAAGTGAGACAAATTGTATAGTTAAGCTTTGTGACATATAATAGTACTGGCTTTCAATAAGGTATATGTGTGATTGTTCTACAAGCACATTAAATTATCTTGTTTAAAAGTTGTCTGAAATGTAAGGAAACATAATGATTCATATACTCATTTCCTGTTTGCCAGCGACCAGCCCCAAAGTTAAATGTCAGTCTTTGCAAAATACCAGACTAACAGCAATATTGAAGGAGCTGCTAGTCAATAGGATATAATTCTATAGTTTTCTCCTAATATTTTGATTTTTTGTCTTTGATAAAGATACATCTTCTAGTCTTTTAATATAGCTATTATGATATCATAATTCATATTTGAATATACATCACTGTATCATTCAGTATTTAAAGTACTAATATTGGACAATATTTTGTAGCTCAGAGTTGAAATGCGGGGTCCTTGATGCTAGTCACTAGCACTGATGATGTTAGCTAGTTTGGGTAATGAAACGTGCAAGAAAGCAACCAAGCTTAGAGAGTACCAAAGCCCCCTCAGTATATAAAGTCTCCAAGGAATGTCCAAACTGCATAAACAGTGCAAATATTATGTTTGAATTTGCCATAGATAGGACAAAGATTCTCTGTGGTGATTATTCTGGGAAAATGCATGTATAGAATTGGTTGTATGTGCAAATTAGTCTTATAGCTTTGTTAGCTTCTAAACAAAGTTTATTGGGGAAGAAAAAGTACATATATTAAATCCCTAAGCCTCCACTTCAATAATGTCAGTATTGGAAAATATATTTTCCTGAAGCTTTTTTGAGCTTGGGGTGGTTGGGAGGGAATTGATATCAGGCAACAGTGTACTTGAAAGACAAATGGGGAAACAAAGCAACTTCATCATACTTTCATAAGATTGGATAACATTAATATTGTGGGCATCCATGGCTAGTAGGAATAAACAAGATGTTGCCTTGTTGTGGAAGAACATGTGCACTTTCTCCTACCTATTCTTGGCTACTAAAAGATAATGGTTCCCACTTGAGAAATTTAAGGGATTCCATTGCTATGGTAAACGAGAAATAAAATAGACATATCTAGGAAGGATGGGAACCACTTGTTTAGGATTCTTAAATTAAATTCATCTTCATTCATTTTGAATTGTCTTATGTAATTTTCATGGTTATACAACAAAATATTTTTTACTCCATTACAGATAGTCCTCAACTTACAACTAAAATTGAGCCCAAAATTTATATTGTTAAATGAGAATTTGTTAAGTTTTGTCCCATTTTATGACATTTCTTGCCACAGTTGTTAAATGAATCACTGCAGTTGATAAATTAGTAACCTGATTGTTAAATTAATCTGGCTTTCCCATTGACTTTGCTTGTCAGAAGGTTGCAAAAAATGATCACATGACCCCGGGACACTGCAACAGCCATAGGTATGAGTCAGTTGTCAAGCGTCTGAATTTTGATCACATGATCATGGGGATGCTGCAAAGATTGTAACTGTGAAAAATGGTCGTAAGTCACTTTTTTCAGTGCCACTGTAACTTTGAACAGTAACTAAATGAACTTATGTTTTAAGTTGAGGACTACCTGTATATGCAGTGCTGATGGGAGAAGATGGAGAAATCATACTACACCTGGTAAAATTTCCTCTCTTCTAACATTCTTAAAAGCATTTTTCCTTCTATTATCTGGGCTTAATAATCTTAAGCACTTTTAAGAGAGAGTTTGTAGTGGAAAAAATTACTCTATTTGACAGTGCCAAGGTGAAGTGCTATAAACATTTTAGTGCATGTTTTAGAGTTAAAATAAAAGCAAATTTTCTATTCTGTTATTTTTAATCACTATTCTGAAGAAAAATGAACATTGGAATAGTTTGTTTGTTTGACATTTTGATGAATAAAAAGTCATTTTATATGACCATTTCACACTGGCATGATAGAAGCAGAATTATACAACTAGGAGGAGGAGGATTACATTCTAAAAAGGGATTTTATCTGTTACAAATGAAGCAAACATTATAGAGGCAGTTTTAAATGATACACAGCATTAAAGGCCTGCTGCTTTTGGAGTGAAATGGCACAAAACAGCGAGACAAGAATGGTCAACATAAACTCCACAGTTATGTTTACACAATATTCTTAACCAAATCAGTTACAAACCTAGTGGGTTATGGGAGCGACGTGGCGCTCCCATGTGACCCCCCTCCTGTGCGAGCTGCACTGGCTCCCGGTGGTCTTCTGGGTGCGCTTCAAGGTTTTGGTTACCACCTTTAGAGCGCTCCATGGCCTAGGACTGGGGTATGTACAAGACCGCCTTCTGCCACCAGTAGCCTCTCACCGACCAGTACGCTCCCATAGAGAGGGGCTTTTTAGGGTGCCGTTGGTCAAACAGTGTCGACTGGCGGCCTCCAGGGGAAGAGCCTTCTCTGTGGGAGCACCTGCCATCTGGAACGAGCTCCCCCCCAGAGATACGGAGGATTACAGACCTGCGCGCTTTCCGCCGTGCCCTCAAAACATTCCTATTCCAGCAGGCCGGCCTGGCCTAACCTCTTTTTTAAACTGTTTTTAAATTTGTCTTATAAATTTGGGGTGTTTTAAATTTTGTTTTCTGGGCCAAATTATTTAATTGTATTTTAATGGTTTTTTAACATTTGTATTATATGTATTTTATCTTTTGGCTGTTCACCGCCCTGAGTCCTTCGGAGTAGGGTGGTATACAAATTTAATTAATTAATTAATTAATAATAATAATAATGATGATGATGATGATGATGATGATGATGATGATGATGATGGCTGCATTTATTAGATAATTTTTCTCCTGTATCTTACTATATAATCTCAGGCCATTTGGTTTATGATTTCAGGGCAGAAAATGAGTTATTTCTGTAAACAGCTAAATCATGTTATGTTACATAAGTCATTCTTTCTAGGTTCCAAGCTACAATATTAGCTTGGATTGTATATGGGAAAAAAAAGTGGGATAAAAATCTAAAAACAAACAAGCAAACAAAACCACAATTTATCTGACTATTTTATAAACTACATTAGTCTGAGAATCACAAAGGAAATGTAAGATGCTTTGAGTACATTGTACTAGAAAAATGTCATTTCTATTTAGTTTTATATAAATAAACAAAATGAATTTTGTTTTCTATTTCCTATGATACAGTTTGGATACTGAATTCAGAGATCAGTGAATAATACAGCCTTGATATACTACTACTCATAGAGTTTTCAGTCTTGAAATTTAACACATTGTGCCTCTGCTCAATTTAGTGCCATCCAGATATGCTAGAGGGCCATGCTGGCTGAAGATGATGAGAATTCTAGCACATGTGGACAGTGCTGCATTAGAGGAAGTTGACACTGAGGATATCACCCAGCAGGCAATCTTGAAAGATAGGGTTTTGTTAAAAGAAGGGAATAGTGAGCTGCTGTGGAAGTTATACATATATGTGATGCTAAAGATCCTGGGAAGAAAGTTAGAAGGAATGTTGTGGTCAAGTTGCTGATAGGGTCATTGCTCATTCTTTCATCTGTACCTTGAGGGACATGTTCCTGATGACAGATCAATTCTTTATTGCTGGAATAAGATTCCTCTGCAATTTAGAAGCAGCAGCAAAGGAAGACAGAACAGTGGGTGAGTGTACATCTGGATTATTATTTAAGTGGCCCCAAGGGTTGCTCTGATCAGTAGGGGCATGGCCTGCTGTTAGGAATACAATCTGATGCTAGTGCTTAGTTTAACCAAACCACTTCCCCTGTTGATTGCTTGCCTGCAATTCCTCCTGCACTCCTACCACAGTCAATTGAAAACAAGATCCTGATTTAGTGATTGTTAAGGGACAGAGCTTATTTTATTGATATTCCCCCTTTTATCCTTAATTTGGTCAGGATAATAAATAGAATTTCTAGGCAGCTGTGATTCTCTCTGCCGTAAGATTTCAAAGAAATAAACACTACTACATAAGTATAGATTGGACATGTCTTAGAAATCCAGCACATACTTAGGATATACTTGAGTCCTGGTATTATGCTTGTAATGATGAAGGTATGATTATCTATCTATAGCTTGTATTATTCTGAAGTTCTTGAGAAGTGGACAGTACAGAGGCTTTGTCATAAGATTAAACTGTAAGGCAGGCTTCAGTGTAAATAACAAAGAACCTTGTGGCAGACTATCTTTGTTGAATTTTCAAATGTATTGAGACTGCAATTCCCAGAAGTTGCCAGCACTTCTAGAGAATAATAAACTAGAGAAGCTCTATCTTATGGCATAAGCTCTGGCATAAGATCATAGTTATACTATAAATACTCTTGGCTGTTTTTTGTTAAAAAAGGATAACATAGCTTCCCTTCTGGGTGTTATTGTTATGGCATATGAATTGGGACAGAGTAAAACACTTTGCATACTATTTTTAGATAAATGTGGACTGATGTTCAAATTAGTATATGTGTATATGTTTGTGGTACCGTGTTTTCCCCAAAATAAGACCTTTTCTTATATTTTTTTGAATCCCAAAATAAACGCTTGGCCTTATTTTCAGGGAGGTCTTATTATTTTGGGGTGCCTGGAACAAGACTGGGCTCCTCTTGCTGTCTTACCTGATTTCCAGCTCTGTCTCCCTAACCCTAACCAGAGGAAATGGTGGAGACCGGCTGTGCATGCATTTAAATATTTTCAGGGAGGGCTTATTTTCGGGGAGGACTTATTTTAGTGCATGCGTTCAAAAGCCAATTGGGCTTATTATCAAGGGATGTCTTATTTTTGAAGAAACAGGGTATTTCATATACATTTTGGACTTGGATTCTAAATTATATGATCACAACTGTCATATATAGGTAGTCCTCAAATTATGATCCAATTGAGCTCAAAATTTGTATTGTTAAGTGAGATGAAGTGATTTTTGCCCCATTTTACGACCTTTCTTGCCAGAGTTGTTAAGTGAATTGCCGCAGTTGTTAATAACATGTTAAGTGAATCTGGCTTTTTCATTGACTTTACCTGTCAAAAGGCCGCAAAAGGATCACATGACTCCGGACACTGCAGCTGTCATAAATATGAACGAGTTGCCAAGCATCCCAAGTTTTGATCATGTGATCATGGCGATGCTGCAATTGTTGTAAGTATGAAAAATGGTCATAAGTCACTTTTTTCAGTGATGTAACTTCAAATGGTCACTAAACGAACTGTTGTAAGTAGAGGACTACCAGTATTGTAGAACTGCATGGAATGTACTTCTACTAATGAACTGTACAAGCTTTAACAGATATTCACATTCACTAGAAATATATTTAAATAAAACTGAAATGAAATGGATTTGATAAATAGATCAGTTTTATTCCTCTCAGCATTTGGTGGGTTCTTATGTCATGACTTGCACGTTCAGAATTTTTCAGACAAAAATGGGGAAAAACATTTTAGAAATGAAATGTGAACTTGCTGGCAAGGAAGCAAGAACAGCAGATTTGAGGAAACATATTCCATTAAATAAATAGAGCGGGCACTGGAGCTGGATTTGCCTCAATTGCTCCTTTTCTTCATTCTGCTGGACCCTCCTTAAACTGGATTACCTGGGGAAGTTTCTTTAAGGGACTCCAGATGGTGCCTGCAATGCTACCTCCAGCTGTGGCCAATCACTCCTAGCCAGGCAATCTGCCCTTTCTGCTGAGGCCTGCAGCAGCCACACTGCCCATTCGTCACGCTTCTCCAATTGCAGTGCTCTGGATAGCTTCTTTTGGTCTTGACTGTCTCTTCCTCCCTTGTTTTATCATCCACCCCCTCCATGAGCTAATGTAGTAACATCTTTTCATTGGCTATAAATTAGTGACAAGCTATAGATAAAATATGGCTTACAGAGGAATATTTGGAAACATCTGGTTTTTAGCCCTCAGATTCAATCTTCACTTGTCTTGTATGACAATGTCACTATTTGTGCACGTGTTTAAAAAAAAAAAGTTGATACCTCTGAGCCAGCCCAACTGGATAATTTGGAAGAAGCAACTGGCAAACAGAAAGGAGGTGGAAACAGAATAAAAAGTTTTCATGTGGATGTAGAAAGGTTATTTTGAAATGCAGAACAAAGGAATTGTACAAGTTCACTAGCCCAAGATATTGGGTGGTCTAAGCTATCTTTCCTCCATATATTTGGTGAAGAAATAGTTAATGGGACATATCTAAAGCATCACTGATATCTAGTGAGAAATTAATATATATATAGATAAATCATTTTTTTAAAAACATCTCCCATTCTCTAGCTCTAGTTCTCTAGCAATGTTCAAGAATGGAGAATCAGTTGCAGAATTTTGAGTGCTGCAGTATATTACAATATTTGTTTTTAGAACAGAGGAGTTATATTAGTGAGCTTGGTGAGAGAGACAGAACTGAGAAATATAGAGTAGGATCAGTAATGTTTTTAGGTTGTGGGCATTGTTATATGGTTTCAACAAAATTATGGGTGCCAGTTTTTTTAAAAAATAAAAATTGAAAACATTTTTAAAAGATTACAAAAGATAAAAGCTCATGTAATCTCAGCTGAGAATAAGCATTTTATGATATGTAGATATGAGATTTTGATCATTTAAAATTTTTTTTAAAAATGAATTTTATATTTTTTGGATTTGTCAAATCCTGAAATAAATTCCTATAATGATTCACTTCTTTTTGATTTAAGTTTTTAATTGATTCATTTATATATTAAATTTGGAGACCGCTCCTCTTCTAGAAAACAATTCCATAATGATAAATGCTAATATCATGAACACAATATAACCACAATTGAGCCCAAAATTTCCGTTGCTAAGTGAGTTTTACCCAATTTTACAACCTTTCTTGCCACAGTTATTAAGTGAATCACTGCAGTTGTTAAGTTCGTAACATGGTTGTTAACTGAATCTGGGTTCCCCATTGACTTTGCTTGTCAGAAGGTTGCAAAAAATTGATCACCCAGGACACTGCAACTGTCATAAATACATGCCAGTTGCCAAGCATCTGAATTTTGATCATGTGACCATGGGGATGCGGCAACAATAGTAAGTGGGGAAAATGGTAATAAGTCACATTTTTCAGTGCTGTTGTAACTAAACAAATGGTTGTAACTGAGGACTACCTGTATAGTAAGGCAGGTAACTGCCTTTTTCTTTCTTCCTTACATCATAACTAGCTAGTTAGCTAGCTAGCTAACCAGTCAATTTGCCAGTTAGCTTGGTGGAGCAATTATAAAGAATAATTATAAACAGTGAATTCTAGTATTCCCTTGGGCACAAAAGCTCACTAGATGACTTTGGGTCAATTACTATCTCTCAGCACTAGACTCAAATATATAAAAAAAACCTCCTCTACCAACCTGCATACACACATCTATAACAAAATAGATTTTGAGTTTTGAACTTGAGCATCTGCACTAATAGAAAGTTTTACTAGAATGAGAAAACATGTAACATGATCCCAGAATGCAAGCTCTACCATATATGTACTTGCATATAACTTCACAACATGAGTATATTATAACAAAAGAATGGTGTTTGTATCATGACATTTCAACACGTTTTATCATTTACCTAATGTGAACACCTGCGGTTTGAACCTTGTGATGTGAATAATATTGACATTATACCAGTGTTTTTCACTATTGGAAAAGTTTTTGACTACATCAGCCTATTCATTCATTTATTCTCCATATATTTAATAGCTGTGGACAGCTCTTTCTGTGTCCATGAAATGCCCAGCTTATTTATTTATTTTCCTATTATGATTTATAGATCACTTAGTTTTGTTTTTCCATTTAGTGTTGGGCATGTGTAGAAAGTAGCTATCTTTACCATGTAGAACAATATGTCTCCTTCCTTGAAACTAGCATTTAAAAATTATTGGTCTCAGACAGTGGTGGGATTCAAGTAATTTAACAACCGGTTCTCTGCCCTAATAATTTCTTCCAACAACCAGTTTGCCAAACTGCTCAGAAAGTTAACAACAGGTTCTCCCGAAGTAGTGCGAACTGGCTGAATCCCACCACTGGTCTCAGAGTATCCAATCTTAGAACAGTAGTGAAACAAAAACACATGAACTTTAGCTTGTATATCCTAAGTGAGAATAGAATAGTGTATGGAATATAATATTTCAATCCTATGTATCTCTATTATTAGCATATTTTGTGAGAAACCTATGTGAAATATTTCTCCACAATTTGTATTAATTTGTATACTTTGTACATGACCCTCAAGGTACTATAAAAACTGTCCCCTTTTTTAACATCTTCCCCCCTCCCCAATTGATTTTTCTTTTCACTGTTATAATTGTCTATTTTATCATCATTTTCTTTTCAGGCATTATTAGCTGCTGAGAATGATCTGTGTTTTTTTTCCTGAAAGGTTCACTCCCTCCTTCTTAATAATAGCTGTTCAGGATTAAGCTATATTCCACTGCCACTTGAAACATAATTCCACTTATCATCTATCGATACACTTATATGTTCTAAATAGAAATTAAAATAATTATAAAGTAATTATAGATTTTCTAGTATTTTTAAATATACGTATACCTCTTAAATTCATTCTTTTCAATGCACATAATATGCTTGTTCTTTTAGGAAAAGATACAACCTTTGGCTGTAATAATACTGTAATAATAACAGTAAGTTACATACATATATTTATAAATAATAAATAAATATATATGTATATGCAGCCTGGCTCCCAGCAGTTGTAGGCATGTAATATTAAACTTGAAAGGTTCTGAAATTTTTACTTAGCAAAGAATGGCTTGTGGAATGAAAAAGCTAACTACAATTTGGCATGTATTCAAGAATCACTAAGGAAAGCTGCAGCTGACATCATGGTCACATTTTACTTCCTTTTAAAAAGTTGTTTCTCCCACTGTTGGCTGTAGTATATGGAAATGCTAGATGATTTAATTGCATGATCACATCTAGGAGTGTTTAGTCTTAGTATCCAGCAGTTCATTTATGCTTCTTCTGGCTCTGAATTCCCAAGTCCAGGGCTTTTGCAGAAAAAAAAGCCTCCATTTGATGGAATGCCATGGACACAAGCTTTAAAAATAAGCCTCCTGAGCCATTTTGGAGGTGTCTGGCAGCAGGACAAGTCATTAGTCAATCCTGAAATAATCATCAAGCACAGACATAGCTTATTTTATATACTGTTAAACACTTCCCCATATTCTACCATTGATTGGAGCCTTGAATTCTTTCCAAGTGTTTAACCTATAAAGATATTTGAGAACCCCAGGACATAGTAGCTTTCCAAACAACGATAGATTTACTAGAATTTTCACAAATGGAAAACCACAGTTCCCTAAAGTTACAAAGAAGCAGCTGTCACACACCAGGTACCCTGTATGAGAAAACACTTTTTGAAAGCTTTGAGCATTTCCTACTATCTGGAAGCATCTACATTTGTAGGAGAAAAATGCTCTTACCTTCTTACATTTTGTAGAAGAAAATGTTTTTCCTTCTTTCTTTCAGGTATAGTAGCCTGGGGTAATTAGCAGCACCTATTTGGAAATTTCTTCTCATGTTTCCACTTGACAGTCACAAATGCTTGTTAATTTTTTCTCTATAACTCTCAAGTGTCATTGCATGAATCCTGTGATTTTGTAAAATTAGTTGTAAACATTTTTTTTAAAATCATGCTTTCAATGTAATATTTTGGATATGGTGATAATTAGTAAGTTATACTGATTTCCTTGGAGGTTTCCTTCCAAACATATCTGGAAATTAAAGATCAAGGAAATTCTGAGGTTATTATTTTTTTTCAGAAAGCAGTTAACTTTATATATCTAATATGAAGATAATATTCAAATTAATTTATGAGTCAATTCACTAAAGTAAATGTTTTACTGTAAGATTATTCCTGTTTATAGCAGAAGAAACTGACAGTGCCCTAGTTTCAGACTGTTTCATTCTTCAGATCCTATTTCTGATATACTTTTAATGTACAACATGGCCAGATAGGAACTGATATGATGTAAGGCCATAACTTGGCTTGAGACCAATCTCTTTCACCCATACTACCTAATATGGAAGTGAGGTGAATTTGGCTATGGATCTTCTCTAATGTTTATATGTTATTACTTCCTTCTTTAAGTCAGGGTTGTCAGCTAGACTTTTGCATATGTTGGGAGGCTTTCCTTTTTTCCTGTTAGCATAGCACTCCTGATAAACAAAGCTTCTTGGGAATTTTGTGTGATCGCACTTATGGTGAAATTGAGAGAGAATCTGTAAATTCAAATCCAAATCCAAGGCTGTCCAAGCTGGATTTATATCTAGAACTACTGTCATTCATAATAGACGTGTGTTTTGTTTATTCCTTGGTCTTAGGCAATTCTCCAGTTTTCCTTTTCTTTGACCTCTTGTTTATTTCTGTCTGCTGCTTATCTTGGGAGTCCATAAAGTCTATATTCAATACCCTGCCAAAAAAGATTCTGGTAGTCAGTTCTGCTTCATAAATTACTTTTACCAACAAAGAACGTGCTCTAAAGTCTGGAATAGGCCTGCAATATAGGAAATATGGACAATCTGTTCAAGTGTTCAGCCTTTTGAATGACCTTTAGTGTTCCTGGCAAGGATTTTCACAAATCATTTCATTAGGAACTCTATCCTGAAGGAAAGAATAGCGACCATTAAGTACACAATGCATTAAGTACAACAAACGCTTAGACTGTTACCATTATATTGTTTCACTGTGGCTCATTTTATTCTGGTCTGATTCTTGCTCTGAAAAACTTAACAGTATTTTTTTTTAGATGTTTCTGAGGAAACTAGTGGTGAAATACCTGCATAGTTTTGCTCAGAGTTATGTAATTCTTTGGTAGTTATTTTTTTAAAAAGATTTTCTGGTTTTCCTCCATTCTCCATAGTGGTGGGGACAGCAACCAGGAATGGGTTAACTCCTTCTGACAGCTGATAGGACTGAGTCTGCAAGTTGTGAAAACCACACCTCTTCCCCAGCTTTTAGACTCAGACTAGCTTGGACAAGATGTGATTCTTTGAGTTTAACTATTCCTGACTGCTTAGGAAATTCTGGACATACTTATCTTAAAACTTCAGGATGGTTCCCAGCTCTGCTGGTTGAGCCTCCCTTCTATTCCAGCATGAAGGGTGACTCAGCCTGAGCCCACTGAAGGCCACATGGTGGCAGGAAGACTGCTGGCTGGCAGATCTTCCCAGACAGAGCTCACGAGTTTTGCTCCAAACTGCTGATTGACGGAGAGGGGTTTTGAGGCTTCAAACCCATTTGCCCAACATTGAGGAGCTGCCTGATTGCACCGAGGGTGGAGGCCTGGAGGTTCTAATTACCTCAGGGTGGAGATCGAGAGACCGAGTGACAAATTCCCCCCCATGCTCGAAAGGAGTTTCCTCAGCTGAGGCAACCTTCATGCCCACCGCCGCAGGCCTTTGGCCTGAGCAGCGCTGTAACCCACAATTCCTGGCCAGCATGGGTGCCTTGATCTCCCAGGCTTTTCCTTGAGGCAATAAGGCAGGGCATTGCAGCCAGGTTGCAACAGAGGGCGGCATCAGTATCCTCTGACTACATCAGGCCCCAGGAATATCGTCAAGGGCCACAACTTTTGGGGAATGCCCTAACAACCCAGGATCTGGTCTATTCAGCTTCCTCATCCAGCCAGGCTTCCTTGTCAGGAAAAGAGATGCAGCAAGATCTAGATTTGTGTGACAACAAAGGCCTTATGCCTGACCAGCCTGTCTTTGTGGGGCTGTTTATCCTCAGCTATTTAAATCTTTACTACATAAGGCCAAGACTACTACCTGGCAGGGCACCGTCCAAACAGCTCCAGACACTGTGTTCTGCCCCAGCTACGGACCCCAAAGAACGCAGCACACACAAAATCTATACAAATCTTATTTTACTCAAATAACTCAGTCTTTTTCAACCAAAGGCTGTTAATAAACTGTCTTAACAGCCTACAAGAATTCTAAGATAAGGTAATCACAGTCTTACTAGGGTTGGCATAAAGCCCAGAAGCAATTTTGCAGAGAGTCCAGGTGCGAAGGAGAGTGAACTAAAGTTGTTCCCTACAGCTTGCTGCAATTGGCCTTCCTCCTTAAATGGGCTAAGGGAATGGCCAATTAGCCCCAAGCCTTACTCTCGAGGAGACCTCCTCCTGAGGAGCCACTCCTGCCTTTTGACATCTCTGTGTGCCAGTGCATTGAGAAGAGACTCCTCCTCTTTGTCCTCTTCACTTAAAGGAGCTTCTGGAGGTTCTGAGGGCCCTGTCTGAATCCCTGCCTCTAGCACCACATCTTCTCCAGCCTCCTCACTGTCCGACTTGAGCGCCAGCTGCACAGGCTGCTGGTGCAGCACCACAGCCTCCTCGTTGTTGGAATCAGCTACAATCTGCACTGGCTGCTGACGGGCCACAACACACTGCAATAGGTCGGCTGATCCTGCAGACCCCCTATTTGCAGACCCTACTATAGAATCAGAAGAAGTACCAGCTCCCAGGCTTTTCCTGAACATTATGCAGAGACAGTGGACCTCCCCGGATCAGGGCCAAATCCCAGCAGTCTGGACAGGTGCTTTTACAACATGGGCACAGACCTTGTTAAAGTCCTGCAGGTTCCGACTGTTGACGCCCCGGTGGTGGCCCTGTCCTTGCAGTCGGTCTTAACAGGATCACCAGAGGAAAACCTCTGCCCTGAGGACAAGAGATCGGAGCAGTCGTTGATAAAGGCCTATCAGGCAGCAGCCTGGGCCGTTAAGACATCCTCAGCTGCCTCATTTTTTAATAGAGCTTCACTGCTCTGGCTGTGGCAACTGCAAGAATGACTGCTAGCTGCCGATACAAGGTCCCACAAGACCTCAATAAAATAATGGCGGCGATGGAATTCTTAGCGGATGCCATGCTGAATGCATCTAGATTTGTAGCCAAAGCCATCAGCTCCTCAGTAGCAACTTCGCGTCTCCTATGGCTATGCCAGTGGCAGGCCAATGCCAGGAATAAGTGGCGACTGGCATCCTCCTTGTATGCTGTGGATAAATTGTTTGGAGACTCCCTGGACCCTATTTTAGTGAAGTCCAGGGACAAACACAAAATGCTGCTAAGCATGTCCCGATGGGCGGAGTCACACCTGGCACCTTATTTTCGTCCCTTCTCCTTTTGAGGGTCGGACAGTGGATTTGGAATGCCATGTTCACAAAGATCCTTTCCCTCCAGACAAGGGCAACTGCAGGACAGGCAGGGCAGGCAGGAACAAAGGTATCCACCCAAACGGTCCTTTCAGGGTAGGAGGGGTCATTCCTTTCAATGCTCAAAATGACTGCTAGTCCAACCCTCCCATAGGGGGCCGTCTGGCATTATTTGCCGGCCAGTGGGAGGACACCACCTCGGATGCTTGGGTCAGGGAGATGGTGAGGTCAGGCCTCCATGGAATTCCTCTCCACCCCCTCCCCCCCTGAGACTTTTCGTCTGCTGCCCTCTGTCAAGGGATCTCATGGAATCAGCCATAAAGCTGATGGCTTCTCAGGAATCAGCCATAAAGCATCTTCTAGATATTTAGGCCATCCAGACAGTTCCAGGGGAGCAACACGGACAGGGGTTTTATTCCTGACTGTTCGTAATAGAGAAGCCCTTGGGGGGATGCAGGGCAATTCTCGACCTCAAGACTCTGAACCATCACATTGTTTACTGACGGTTCAAGATGCAGTCGCTACCTTAGAGAGAGTCAGAAAGGGTGACTTCCTCATGTCAGTGGACCTGACAGAAGCGTACCTTCATGTCCCCATCCTACCCGCCCACAGACAGTTTCCCTGCTTCCATTATGTGGGGAAACACTACCAGTATCAGGCTTTGCTGTTTGGTCTGTCCTCCGCTTCCAGGGTATTCACCAATAGCAGGCCATCTCCGGACTCTACCAATAAGGATCCAGTTTTATCTGGATGACATCCTTATTCAGTCCAGTTCGGAAACCAGGCGAGGAAGGACCTGAATACCACAATTTTTTCTATACCACGGTTTTTCTATAAATCTGTCCAAAAGCCATTTAGTCCCCATGACTTGACTGCTCCATCTGGGAGCAACCATAGATACGGTGGAGTCCAAGGTATACCTTTCCCAGGAGCGCCAATCCAGTCTGAGAGAATTAGCAAGACGCATCATGACAGAGCGATCTGTACCATTGCTTCTGCTATCTCAGCTGTTCCTTATAGTAATCCATCTTTTTTTATATATTCTTCAGCAATCTTCTGTTCAGACTTTCCATTATTTTTAAAATGAAAATATATAAAATTAGTCAAGGTTTTCTTTCCATAGACTTCCTGTGGTGTTTACTTCAAATAATCTCTATGTAGAAAATACATATTAAAATATTTAATCACAGATAAAGCAAATCATGGGGAATGGGACTTGGTTTGGTTATAATGTCTTGCTCATAGACCTGGGACATAATGGGTTATTCACATACTGCATTAGCCCCAAAAGAAACAAAACACTTTTTTTCTGTTTTAGTAGTATTTAAAACCCAGGCAAATTAATATATTGTTTTTTATTCTATTATTAGCCATCTCCATATTACATTTTCTGTACTATGTATTGCATCTGTATACATCACAAAAATGCTACTATTTCATACAACATACATGTTTTTCATACATGGAAATTTCATGCATGCTAGTAAGACTGTGTCACATTTAAAGGAACCCTTGGTATATGGAATATAATACATTGTAAGATATTCTTGTTCTGCTACAGTAACTTGTTGCTCTTTCTTTACGATTTATTTTGATTGTTTCCTAGTATGATTTAATTGATTATTTGTACCCTATGACTATCATTAAGTGTTATACCTTATGATTCTTAACGAATGTATCTTTTCTTTTTATGTACATTGAGAGCATATGCACCAAAGACAAATTCCTTGTGTGTCCAATCACATTTGGCCAATAAATAAATAATTCTAATTCTAATTCAGTACTGTTACACTGAGAATATCCGTAGTCCATGAGAATAATAAGAAACTGTGGGTCCTTGGTGTTCTCTGAGGTTGGTTGTTTTCTTGCAGATGTTTCATTACTAAACTAGGTAACATCACCATCAATTATAAGGAAGTTTTAAAAAGGGGGTGTTCATGCAGGAGTATTGCTTATGAGATTGCTATAGGAAAGTTGGAGAAATGCTGCTTTTCCACTGTTTTAAACATTTCTGTGTGATCCAGGATCTTAGATATTTTCCAAACATTACACTTCATGGAAATACTTTTTTTCTATGAGAAACAGAAATGAAACAGCTGTCTGCTGTTCTCACAGCTTGTTCCTGTGTGGGTTCCCTGTGAATTTATAGCATGATTCAATTGTACGAGTGACCAATGGCCTCCTTTATGGTCATAGTAATTTGTCCAAAAATTGCTACAGTATGTTTATATGCTGTTTATATGTTGCAGAGATCTGGATAGGCTTGATTAATGTTGGCATCAACCAGAAGCCAGCACAAAGAGTAGTGCACCCAGATATATCATTCCAACTTTCAGCACTGACGTTGTTGTTATGAGTTGTGAAGTCGTGTCCGACCCATCGCGACCCCATGGACAACGTTCCTCCAGGCCTGCCTGTCCTCTACCATCCTCTTGAGTACCTTTAAGCTCACGCCTACTGCTTCAGTGACTCCATCCAGCCACCTCATTCTCTGTCGTCCCCTTCTTCTTTTGCCCTCAATGTTTCCCAGCATTAGGTTCTTCTCCAGTGAGTCCTTCCTTCTCATTAGGTGGCCAAAGGATTTGAGTTTCATTTTCAGGATCTGGCCTTCTAAAGAGCAATAAGGGTTGATCTTCTCTAGGACTGACCGGTTTGATTGCCTTGCAGTCCAAGGAACTCTCAGGAGTCTTCTCCAGCACCATAGTTCAAAGGCCTCAATTCTTTGGCGCAATAATACACGGGCAAACAATAGATACAAACTCAAGGTAAAGTGCTCCAAACTCGATTGCAGAAAATACGACTTCAGCAACAGAGTGGTCAATGCCTGGAATGCTCTACCTGACTCAGTTGTTACTTCCTCTAACCCCCACAGCTTTAACCTTAAACTGTCTACCGTGGACCTCACCACATTCCTAAGAGGTCTGTAAAGGGGGCATGCATAAACACACCATTGTGCCTACCGTCCCTGTCCTACTGTCACAATTTACTTGTACTCATTCCTAGTTCATGTCCATGTTTATGCTTATACCTGTTATCTAGTACATGTTCGACAAATTGAATGAATGAATGAATAGATGGATGGATGGATGGATGGTATTATAGGGATCCAGCCTTAGATGCTCATGTTGTACACACTCAGGGCTGGATCACTATTCAGGTGTGATAAAAATGGAAGATCAAGAGCATGATCCAGCAAGAGTCCAGCTCAGCCCAGCCCATGGCATGGACATATCAATCTTATAGGGATCCAGCTGAGGGGTACCATAGTGTACATGGTTAGAATTGGATTGCTGTATGGGCATAGTGGGCAGAGACAAGGCTTAGAGTGACATCTTGCAGGAATCCAGCATAGGGATCCTGCCTTAGGCTGTATTGTTGTGGAGAGTGGTGCACGGAGTAGGGCCAAGAATGTGGAAGGTGAAATTTAATTATCAAGGGTGGGTGGTATGTTCATTTCTTTCCTAGTCTTAATTCAAACAAAATTGCTTTGTTTATGGGTTGAATGAATATCACAAGGCTTGATTTACCATTATGAGGCATGGTGGTACCCTGACATTTGAGAACCCCTATCCTAGAGGATGAAACTGAGGGATTGTTTTTTAATTTTGCTCTTGACACCAGGCTACAGGATATCCTAGAGGATAAAATCTCAATTCAAAATTACCTCAAGAGATTTGAACATGGAGCATGGTTCAAATAACAATAGGTATTACTTATTGAGGTATTATTCTCAAGGAAAAAAGAGCATTAAGAAGTGCTTTAAAATCTTACCATGCAGGCTTCTGGGATTGCTAGAATGCTGAGGATATCTCTTTACAAGTCAACTTTCAGGATCTGACAAAATCATTATAGATCAGCTCAACTGAACAACAGATGTATAAGAATGGCAAGTGAATCTCTCAGTAGTTCACTATCTTTTTTACCACTGGGATGAGCCAATAAAAAGCCTTTTTTCAATTCCAATTTTTCTCATCCTCTTACAAATCCTTTTTACAAGGGATGTTTGCCACACACTGTTTGGCAACATTCTTTTGGAGAATCTTTATATTATACCTTTATATTGGAATTTACACAGAATTGGGGAATGTGGCTTCTTTTAATGTTTGCTGAGTATTGTGTATCTTGTTCTTGTGGACTTTCATAGATAAACACATACAGGATTGCATGTCCAGCATATCACCTATCATTTGGGGTATGTGTATGAGCGAAGCTCCCTGTGGTAACAATTAATAATTGAAGTAAGGAGACAGTAAGGCATAAATAGTCTAACTAAAAACATTTAATCTTTTATTTAAAAACCCTCATTAATAATTAGAAATGCAAAGCTTGGCCATTTACTGCCATAAAAGTGTGGCCAAAGAAGGATATTACCAGAACCAACAAAGAGAGCTGCTTTTTTGTTAGACTATAAGCAATTCAAAGATGTGCACACACAGAAAGAATCTAGTAGTTTAAAAACTCCTAGCACTTCTAACTGGGTACCTATGGACTTTGTGTTTCCGCTCTAATCAAACAACTGTGTTTCGGTTTCCCATCCTTCTGTAGCTGACTTGCAAATCTGGAATTGTAATGACTGTAATTCTGAGTTCTCTAGCATGGGATCTTTCCCCCTTTCTGTTAAGAAAATTCTGCAATATGCATTCCGTGGCTTCGCTAGCAAAAGAAGCAGAGCTGAACTTCAGACTTTGCATGATGTGAGGGATGCTTAATCATTCATAATGAAGATAATTTAAGTAAACTGTGAATTTGATTGGTGCTGTAGAACCATGAACATTAAGACCCATATATTTCTTATCTAGAGATTATTGAATAAAAGCCTTCAAGCATGAGAATGCTGAACTCTAAATTATTTTTGGAGCATCAACTCTCTTCCCTCAAAGTGATTCAAGCATATGTTTGGATAGAATTAATTAAGAGAATGAATACTATGTTCTGTATTCTATTCTAAACTAGAAAATTGTCCCTTTAAAATTTTCCATTACCCAATGAAAAGGCAATATAAAATGGTGAGAAGAGACATTAAATGTTCATTTCAAACCTAACCTTAGCTATAATAAGTTAATTGTTTTGAGCTTTCTAAATTTCTGCAGTTTCTGGCCCTAATTACTGTATTCTGTTCTGTCTTTGTATGCATGGATGCATAAATAAATAGCAAAGTAGACCCTTCTCCCACTCCATGATGTAGCCCCAGATTTGGTTAAAGGCCAAATGTATGCCAAAAGAGTACCACACCATTTGTTTGCTTAAAGGAAGTTAAGGCTGACTCCAGGGAATATTTCATAAAGGAGGGGCCACCAGTGAGAATGGTCATCATGGGGTCCACATCACATGAATTTTGCAAGGAAGAGGTTCCCTTAATCCCCCCTCCCAAATGTTCATGCTAGACAAACAGAATCAATTTTGGCAATCATGGATCTGCTAAATGTTATAAAGTCTGAGCCTATTAAGGAGAAATTCCATGAATATTCTTAGATTTGAAATGAACAGTTATCAACCTGCATCATCTTTTTATTTATTTCTTTTCTTCCAGATACCTTGCCAGCTTTCTCCATTTGAAGAAAAATGCTTTCAAGTCAATTGCAGAAGGGTCATGCATGTATATATGTGTATAAACTTGCATACACACATACATGTACATATGAAACATTATCTTTCTTTATAGTTATTGTAGATTGTTACTGTCTTCTCCAGATTGCCATTGTGTTAAAGTAGCTACCAGCTTGTGCACATTTTACATATCTGGATCCAATTGAGTATACTTTATTTTCTACCTTTCTTCAAATTTTTATTTTTCATAGCAAAATATTTGTCTATAGTGGTAGCTCAAATCTTTAATTTTTTTGGCTTTGCTTAATACTTTATTTTTTTTAATTCGTAAACAATAAAAAAGAAAAATAAGTAAAAATAAGTAGGAAAGAGATTAGTAAGCATTATAAGATTAAATAAAACTATCAAAGTAAAAATAGAGTTATATATTAAAGTATTTGTTAAGAACTTAAGAACATCATTGAAACCAATAACCAATAATTAAATAGTATTATATCCATTATAAGTCAAAAGAATTACAGAAATTATGCGGAATTTAAAAATTCTGTTTTTATTTAGCAAACCAACCAAAATCTTAGATGTGAAAAACCTAAACATTGAATGTGGCACACAGTCCATATGTAAAATTGTAAACCTTGAAAAATTTCCAAGTTGAATTGGATTCTGTGTATGTCAGCCTTACAAAGTAGATCAGACCAAGAAACAGATGCCACAAGTACTAAAACTGCCTTTATTAACATTATCTAAAGTAATGGAATCTTGCAAGTCTGAATATGATTCTTCTTTTTTCTTTCTCTTTTCTCTTTTCGTGAATTCGGTATGTGAGTGAGTGAGTGGGTGGAGAGAGAGAGAGAAAGAGAGGAAGGGAGAGAGAGAGAGAAAGAGATTTTCAAACCCTTCCCTCCTCATCTGGGCTTAAACAATGTTTACCTACTTGTTGCCTTGCTAAAAGGTCTTCTCCGTTTGTCAAGGTTATCCTCTTGGTATCAGATTTGTTCCAAATATGATATTATTTTTGACATGAAAGTATGTACCTAAAACTTAATTTACCATTCTTCTATGGAGGAAATTACCTGCAATGTCCAATAACAAGCAGAAAATGTTCATATACAAAATCAACTTGGTGTACTTTGTGGGAATTGGTCACAATTAACAAAAATATCACATAAGGAACTCAGGCTTTAGAGTTTGTTTCAGTCTGTAATGAATAATTATATGTATATAATTATTATGTAAAATGATACAGAATGATCATTCTATAGAATGATACAGTAAACAATCTTCCAGAACCATTTTTTACAACATTGGCAATGTTTTACAACATTGCCATCATTTATAAAAGACTGTTTCTATTTGATCATTGAATTTACAATTTTTAGAAAATGGGTTTTCTGTATTAGCAATCAACTCTAATACAATTGATCAAATATCTTTAAACAGTTTCCTTTAAGTGTAACATTGACATTGAATTCAATATTTGTCATTGCTATTCCCATTGTATGTCAAATGTCCAATTTAAAATCCGTGTTTATTTAGTCATAAAATAATTAACTTCTGTAGCTTATGAATCATATTTCACCCCAAATTCCAACAAATGTTCCTAATTTTGTGTTGTAAGTTTTTCAAATTCAGTCATGTCTTTTCCATCTTTTATAATTCTTTTAGAAGTACATTATATATGAAACAGAGCTGATTCTGACTAATTCTGAAGAGAAACTCTCAAAAGGTTTCTCTCTCTCTCTTTCTCTTTCACCTTCCTCCTTCTATTTTCCCCACAACAGCAACCCTGTGAGGTAGATTTGGCTGAGTGAGTGGCCCAAGATCACTCAGCTGGTTTTTATGGCTAAGGCGGAATTTGAATTCATGGTCTCTTAACTATTAGACCAAATATTATGATTAGTATAGCAGAATTTTGATACTCAAGTCTCTTAATCAGATATTCTTTCTACAGTTCTAGTGAGCATTCTTCATTGAGGGTTCTGATGTTTGACTTTGATTTGAGGTGCAAGTCTTGAAGAGTATCTTCATTTGCTAAAAGTATTTTTATTTATAAATGTTATGTAATTGTCAATTATTGCTGGGTTGATATTTTTGTGATTTTTCTCAAGTGGATCAATTTTTTCTTAGAAAACACAATAAAACCTTTGTTTAACACACTACATAAGTAAAGGTAAAGGTTCCTCTCGCACATACATGCTAGTCATTCCCGACTCTAGGGGGCGGTGCTCAACTCAGTTTCAAAGCTGAAGAGCCAGCGCTGTCTGAAGACGTCTCCGTGGTCATGTGGCCGGCATGACTAAAATGCCAAAGGCGCATGGAACGCTGTTACCTTCTCACCAAAGATGGTCCCTATTTTTCTACTTGCATTTTTTACGTGCTTTCGAACTGCTAGGTTGGCAGAAGCTGGGACAAGTAACGGGAGCTCACCCCATTACGCGGCACTAGGGATTCGAACCGCTGAACTGCCGACCTTTCGATCGACAAGCTCAGTGTCTTAGCCACTGAGCTACTGCACCCCTTTTATTTAAATTGAGGGCTTACTATCTATAAAAGTTTGGATTAGTTCAGGCCTTTCAGTCAGCTTTTCAGGTTACATTTTCCTTCCTATCTAAGACATTTGTACCAATCTGATACAAAAGATCACAGTGGGAAATAAAATCAGTACCAGAGCAGTTGAAATATGTGTAGGATTTGCAGATACATGATCTAATATTGCCTTACTCTTGAGTTTGACTGGGAAAAATCTTCTGGGAAACTGTAAAAATCTCACCCTTGTACTCATTGGAACAGGAGGAAGAAAGGAACGATACTTTTAAAAATATGTACAACAATTATTATTTATAAAAATTAAAACTATTGTAATATATCAAAGAGTTAGGTGGGCCTGGAGTTTCATCTTAATATGGCTTTGCTGGGAATTTTCAAAGTTTGTTTGCAGGGTTTTTTTTTTTTTTTTGAAGAAGGGTATTATGCCTAAATTAAGTCTTAAAAATTGTTTAATTATTTGGAAACTGAAAATTCACCTCTCCTCAGTGTTTTGCTGCCAAGCTTTGGTGCCATGACTCATGGGAGTTCAAAGGGCAGAAAAAAGGTTCAACGCATTATGATTATATTGTCTGTGAAGTCCCAGTCAGGTAGAGGGGGGCGAATGGGGGAAAACAGATGGTTCATATTAATATCTTTTGGAACCATCCCTGTTCCTTTTATTTGCCACTTTTTCTGTTAGTCTCTCAAGGCAACAAATATATGCATAGCAATACACAAAAAGTAATTGCTTTTCACTCCTAGTGTAACCTGTAGATAGTTTCTGATGCCAGTTACATATCAGCTGGAGGTGTTTTTCCAGCAGTTCTAAAAATTTTAAATTCCTAGTAGATAAAGCAGTCTACAATTGGAGCAAGCTTATTCTATAAGATCTAATATAGCCCCACTGCTGGTAGAAGCACATCTTGAAGTAATATGTATGGTTTGATGACACCTCCTCAGCACTTAGTAAATCTGACCTCCTCTTTCATCTGTCATTATACTGAAGTACAGGGCTCAGCAAGCATTTAACACATTGCTTTCAAACTTAGCATTTCTGAGCAGCAAACTGACCGATTACATTAAGATTGTTTTAATCCATTTCCTGTAACCTTGAGGTCAGGAAGACAGATAACAGGAAGTCTCCTTATGTTGTAATTGTGCCAAGTCACCATTCCTTAGTGCATACTTATATGCTAGTGCCATCTAATTTGGAAGGAATATCTTTGTAAATATTCCATTATAATGCTTTTTAAAAAAGCACATTCCACCAATATTTTAAAATTTTATTTAAAGAACAGCTTTTCCATTCCAATTTCCAATTATTTTAGTTTTGGCATACATGCCGACTGTCTAAAAAGTCACTTTTATTAACTTCTCAGTGTCAGGAAAAACATTCTTTTTTATATATAATATTTTATTGAAGTTTAAAATACAAAGATAAAAAATACTAAGAAAAATATAAAAATGTAAAAGTAAAAACTGCAGAGAAAAAAGAGGGGAGGGAGAGAAAGTATATATAAAAATAAAAAAAGGAACAATCATTAAAAGAAATGATTTCCTCCTTCGTCAGGACTTACAATTTTAGTACCTTATCACCATGGTCATGTGATCAAAATTCAGATGCTTGACAACTGTCTCATATTTATGATGATTGCAGTGTCTGGGGTCATGTGATCACCTTTTGTGACCTTCAGACAAGTGAAATCAATGGGAAGCAAGATTCACTTAACAACTGTGTTAGTAGCAATTCAACAAGTGCAAGGATTCACTTAACAGCTGTGGCAAGAAAGGTTGTAAAATCCCCCTATTGTCATTTATATCCAAACAAAAAAGTTTTTCTTTTAAGTCCTTAAACATACATAAAACTTATTTTGCTGAGGATTGAAGGAAAATCACCCAGTGTAATAAAACATGTCCTTCTGAAGATTCTTAGTATCCAATAATCAATATACAAGCCATTTTCAATAAGTTATTAAGAGAGGAAGTGAGCAAACCCAGTGAGTGTCCTTTTGAAGGCTCAGAACCACATGTTGGGCAAAGCTAACTCTTCCAATTCCAGAGTTCTAAAACCCAACAGAAGCTATGTTTAACAATGTCATTGCTGGGAGTACCTATATCTGTGATGGCGAACCTATGGCATGCTGGGAGTACCTATATCTGTGATGGCGAACCTATGGCAACCTATGGCAGAGAGGTGGCACATAGTACCCTCTCTGATGGCACACAAGCCATCGCCCCAGTTCAGCTCTGCTGCACATGGGCTAATACCTCCCACTGGCCAGCTGGTTTTTGGGTCTCTGACGCACATGTGTGGGGGTGGGGCGCATGTGGGGAGTGTATGAGCATGCATGGGGGTGGGGGGCATGGTGCGGGGGCATGTGCATGTGCAGGAGGTGGGGTGGATGCAGGGGGCTGTGCACGCATGTGTGGGGGCGAGGCGCATGTGTGGGGCCACATGCACATTGCATTGTGGGAGTTTGGGCACCTGTGCATGCTTTGGGCACTCAGTCCAGAAAAGGTTAGCCATCACTGACCTATATGGAGCATTATGGTATCCCAGGTCCTCTCCTTAATCCAAAGAGGAGTTTGGAGAGCAAATTTATTTACCAGCTATTCCTTCTGCTGCAGTCATTGACTCCACCTTCTTGAAGCTGTCCTCAGTTCACTACTGCTTAACATTTTCTGATCACTGGACAACAAATTTTGCTTCCTGAAAAACTTTTGGTGATTATGATAGACACTTTCAAACTGAACACAAATATAATTTCAGAATGACTGTATCATGTAGGAATCTTGAGAAATATGAAATACCTATAATATATTTCATTGCATAATGTTTCTGATAACGCTACATGAGTTCCACAGGGCTAAAGGTGTTTTGCTGTGATTTTCATTTGTACTCACTGTCTCATGCATCTTGCTGCAGTGGCCAGAAATAGGCAGTCAGCACTGATGAGTTTCAGTTGCCCTGATACAGTTTTTCTGTTGTGGCAATGTCCTGGTGAAACCTTTCACCATGTTTGTCACTGAGTGCACTTAGATTTCAAGAAAGAAGTCCAATTATAAATGCAGGAAATGAATTTATGGTGATATGTTGCACTTCATGATCTTGTATGCTGTATGAAGTTTGTCAACTAGCTGAATGTAATTCGGTGTCCTGTAGTTGCCAAGAAAATTTTTAATGACATCCTTGAATGCTTTCCAGGCAATTTTCTCTGGTCCCACTAAAAGATCTTTGAAACACTTATCATTGATGATGTATCTAATCCGTGGACCAACAATAATTCCTTCCTTAATCTTGGCATCGGTTATTCTTGGAAATATCTGTCTCAAATAAGAAAAACCTTCACCTTCCCTGTTCACTGCTTTCACAAAACTTTTCATCAGTTTGAGTTTTATGTGAAGTGGGAGCAAAAATATTTTGGGTCAACAAGTGGTTCATGTGCCATGCTTTTTCCTGGAACCAAATTCATTTGGATGGTCATTTCTTTTTAATGTAATGCAATTCTCGGTCATGGCTGTTCCGTTCACCTATGTAATAAGAGTACTTGGTATATCTAAGCTGCATTTCAAGCAGCAGAGCCACTATTTTTAAATCTCCGCAAATACTCCAGTTATATTTGGTATACTGGATGTGCTTCAACAACAGTTCCATGTTTTCATATGTTTCTTTCATGTGTTCACCATTGTCAATAGTACTGAAGGGTGTACATTGTTATTGTGTAAAAATAGGAGATTTCTATAAAATGGTACATGATAGGTTAAATTACAGGTTATTTTCATGATTAGCAATCGAATCTATAAGATACACCTAAAAGCATTCAGGAAGCAAAATCTTTGTTATCCAATATGATAGATCTGTCAGCTGACGCTGTCTCTCTAATTTTAACAGTATTTCCTTAGCATTTTAATGAAATTATTTGTCATCTAATTTGCCTGATATGTTTAACTTTTCTAAAACTTTATTTCAACCAGATTGGTAATTTGGCCCTTAATTTTGGCATCTGTGACCTATTGAAAACAGTATGATGCATTTGAAAACTTTATAGGGATGTAACTGAATATGCTTTTAAGTTCTATAGAGCACTGTTAACATCTAATTGGCTTCTTGTCAAAATAAAATGATTTATTACATTATTTGCTTAATGTGTCTTGGACAAAATTCCCCTATAGCTTTAGGTGATATATTTTCTCCATGGTTTTAAGACATATATTGGAAATATTTCCATGCTTTTTCCAGCGGGAGTAAAAATTTGGATTAGATAGTGTACCATGTTGTGAGTAGATGTAGTCTACTCACAACCTGGGAGTATCTATATGGAGCACTATGTAGTCATAGAAATTTATTGAGAATCTAGGCTTCACTCAGATCAAACTGTATATTTGTTTGCTGCTGAATCAAATAATCTTACTTTCATATGTTATTGATAATGTTTGATAAAAGAATCAGGCAGTATAATGTCACTATTTTCAATTTTTTTTTGCTTCCACTACAATTCATTGTTTACAGCTTACAGAGATAATATGAGAGAGAAGAAGAAAGAAAAAGGAAAGTGTAAAAAATCAACATGGCAAAAAAGTATAAAGGAATCCCATGATGTATAATGAACTTAAAGAAAAGTTGTTGTGTCTAAAAAAGCTGAAAATTATTGTCCTGTAATATACAGCTGCTTATGGAAATAATCTCTGCATGAAAATGCCATGTTCTGATTAGGAATCTGAGAAGCAATTGACCAATCCTGTGGATATCCTTAGAAAAACATTTAATTGAATTCAGGAGCATGGAAAGATTAATAGGCACTTCCTTTTTTCCCCCCCTGGAAAAGTGTATAGCTAAACTTGTAAGCTTCTACAAGTTATATGTACGGTGTTTCCATACTAAACATTTTCACTAATTGAAATACCATTCCTTATATTTATTCCTAAAATATAGGCAAATATTCTGTCAAACTAGTTTCACTTTTCAACATAACTAAATGGTACAGCTGTCAAACTTCTATTTCTCATCCCATCTAATAGTACTTATGACAATGAAGGGACACAGAGATGGACCTCCAATATTAATGAATATGTATGGGTATGCCCATGTCATCTACTGGCCATATGGGTACTTTTTGTGTGGGGTTGCAAGCTTCATGAGCCTTCCGAAAGATACCTCTGAATGTGTATTCAATGTGACAGAAGGAGTGTAACCATATTCACTACAGTAAATAAAGCCAGACATAGATTTTTAACCTAGTGTGTTCACTTATTCATCCTGACTTGTTGGAGTGGCTCGTGTCATGTCACTCACACTCCAAAAGAGATGCACAGTCTGAAAAGAAGTATATAGTTAGTTCTACCACAGCCCTCACACCAAGATATTGGTTTTAATTTTATGTGTCTGATTAAAAGTAGTGAAGTTTTTTTTTTAAAGAATCTATGTGGGTTCTAAGAGTTAAAGAAAATTTAACCAGGAAGGGAAGTCATCTTGTGTTATTTTCAGTGGCATCCACATTCACTTTTACACATATGAGCAACTGTAAATAACATTTTAAACCATGTATTGATATACAAATTATAATGGTTTAACTCAGTAGTGAAATTCAAATTTTTTTACTACTGGTTCTGTGGGCGTGGCTTGGTGGGGAAGGATATTGCAAAATCTGCATTCCCACCCCACTCTGAGGCCAGCCAGAGGTGGTATTTGCCGGTTCTCCGAACTACTCAAAATTTCTGCTACCGGTTCTCCAGAACCTGTCAAAACCTGCTGAATTTTACCCCTGGTTTGACTGCACATCTTCAAGCTATAATGAGTGGTTAATATATTACTGTTCATGAGGCCCAAAACATAAACAAATATAAAACTGCCATAATGATGTTCAAATTTTAGGACATGTTTGATGTGTTTCAACTAATATTTTAAATATTAGTTTTTAAAAAATATTTTAAAGATGTGTCATAGAACCATAGTAAACTATATTAGTTGTTTGTTTATTCGTGTCAGAAATATCACAATTAAAATAAGGCTTACTATTTTATATCATATAGGAAGCCTTATTTTAATTGTGATGCTTCTGATACGAATAAACAATCAACTAATATAATTCACTATGATTCTATGATACAATTTATAATGCTCTGATAAACAAACAAAACTCTAGACCCTAATATAGAAATTAAAATGCCAAGTTAAATATACTTAAAGAGTCTTAAGAAATTAGCAGTACATATTTCTGGACTGGGTTCTCTTTTGGAGTATATTTGTGTATATACAGTAATATACAATCTAGCAAATATAAGCAATCCTATATTGTTATCTATTAACTAAAAGTCAATTAGATAGCTGGTATAATTGGCACAAAAATATCAACTTTTAGGATTGTTTAGACCCATTCCAATATGGTTTAATGTAAAAAGAATGCTATATAAAGGAGATGTTTGGCAGAAGGAATAGTACCATGACAAACAACATTTCAAGAACCACACACATGAAAACAGCAATTACAACAACAATCTCTATGCTATATGATCAGGCTTAAAGTAATAAGATAGTCAGATAGCCCATGGCAGTATTGGCTTCTAAGGGCTTTTTACACAATCAGTATGTTGTGAAATAAATGTACATTTGTTTCTCATTTGTTGTTTTCCCTTACACGAAATGTGCTTCTGTTGCAGAAAGTAGCATTTTTAACTATTCAGTGTAATGTAAAATAGCACCAAATATTGTGCTTTGACATATAGTAATTTTTCCAAATAATTATTTTTCCAACTAATTATTTTTCAAATTATTACTCTTTTTTTTAAAACATCATAGATTCCTAAAGAACATTATTTGTGATAAGGATAATAAGCCACTCCACTTCCATGTTTTCATATATTTATCATTTAATTATTATCCCTCTACCACTATTTTTAATGTAATACTACTAATTTCTCTGTTCCTAGTCTATTCTCTGCCCATTCCTATGTGTGGACTGAATGTTCATTATTGTTATGAAAATGTACTTGCTTAAATTATCATGCAGTGTCAATAATATAACAAATAGTTTACTTGTTGATGGGAAAAGGTTTGAAGAAACTAAATTCCTATGATGAAAAATAAAGGCGTTCTAAATATATCTCATCCTCATGTTAAAGATTTGTGTGATTGCTAATACATAAAGGTGGAAAATATATTCAGATCTATCCTTTGTTCATCTGAATCTTTTCTCAAACCTCACTAGAATTCAAAATACAGAAATAGCACACAGCTGTATTCCCAAAGAATATTGGTAAGAATATTGCTCCTTAAAAAAAGTGGCTTTATTAGAGTCATGCATGAACATTTGAAATAGAATGCTATATTTAGCAATTTATGAGAGTAGTACACATGATACTATTCTAAAAAAAATGGCAGTCTGCCAAAGTGTCCAAATGGGAATGGTTTGGGCCCCCTACAAATGACACTAGGTTGGAAGGAAGACAAAGACAAGAAAGAAGTTCAATCCTTTATTGAGCTGGCAAAGTACTAGGGATGCTTTATCAAAGACTTTAATGTTTTGATATCCCCTATCACTAATGTATGAAAAAAGGATTTGCGTGATAGATTTTTCAGGGCTGAAAAATGCCAGATGGGATTTGGAGCCATTAGACAAATACTGCTCTAGGTTCAAATGCTTGCAAACTCTGACTTGGATAAAACGTTTGTGGTGAAGACATATGACTCAGACATATTCTTTGACTTTAGATGATAGTAGGCTACAAACACTCATTTAAGCAAGAACCAGCTGTCTTTATGAAAGAAGGAAAGCAAATAATTTGGTCTACAAAGATACAACTTTGTATAACAAAAGTTTTGGAATAATTTTGGACTACTTCCCTGTTCATTATATTTGAATAAACAAACAGCTCTAGTGTTAAAGTAGAATATACTATTATGAGTAGACAAAATAGAAAAAGTCAGAATTAGAATTACCAATTAGAAAATGAACTGGCATTTATGATTTCTAAAACTTTCAATTTGTATGAAAGGTAAGTAAATACATTGAAGGATCAAAATTGAAAATGAAGTATGACATCTTTATAACATGCTTGTGTATTTTAAACAATCTATAAAAAGGCAACATTTTTTGCATTTTCCTTTTTAAAAAAACAACTTATATGTAAAGGCTGGAGAGGTATGGATACTAAAGGCACATTATTCACATTGAATAAGTAAGACTATTTTTTGGTGGGATGGCAATGTGTAACAGGGAAAAAAGTACTCAAGTTTTTTAACTCTTATCATGAGAAAAATAGCAGGGGGCTTATGGGGGGAGCTGTAAGACTGAAACGGGTTTGTAACCTCTGCAATATGGCTTAAATAACTGACACATTTTGTCTCTTAAATCTCAAAAATTCCTCTTAGCATACATATATTTTCTAACTTGCTCCTTTCAGAGGTGCTTGGGGTGGGGGTCACCAAAGAGTGCTGTGGCAATATAGTAGTGCAGTGGTCTGTCCACTCTCACTCTAAGGAGATACCAGTTCCTAGATATCCTAGGAGGGAAATTTCAAAGTTGTGATAGTATCATAGGTATCTTCCTATTTTTTCATCTATTACTTGGTCTGTTTTCCACATGTGGTAGAATAAATTGATGATACATACTATTTTAAAGGGCAGATAAAGTTTTTTTAAAAAAATATATATTCCCCTTTTAAACAACTCCATGCAAATATAAAACTACTGAGGCCCAAAACAGATATAAGAAATCATGTTTGCTGTTTATATTAGGATATAGCTTTTAAAACAGGAAATCAGTGTTTTTGAAAGTATTGTATTTGATGTTACTTGTGAGTAATATTGGAAAGAAAAATATCTAAACGAAGAAGTGTTTTGAGGCAAGATAGGTGGCACAGTGGTTAAAATGCAGTATTGCGAGCAAACTCTGCCCACAACCTGGAGTTCCATCCTGACAGAGCTCAAGGTTGACTCAGCCTTCCATTCTTCCGAGGTCGGTAAAATGAGGAGCCAGATTGTTGGAGGCAATATGCTGACATTGTAAATTGGCCATAGTAAAGCACTATGGGGCAATATATAAGTTTAAATGCTATTGCTATTCTATTACTCATTCTTTTGTTTTTGTTAATCAGAGATGAATAAATGAGAAATAGACTCTCTTGTCTGATCCCTGTCCAGGGTAAGTTACAAAAGGCTCTTTTTCTCCCCTTCCTCTTTTTCTCTCTCTTGTCTTTCTCTCTCTCTCTCTCTCTTGTCTCTCCCTCTCCCTCTCTCTCCCTCCCTCTCTGTGTGTGTGTGTGTGTGTGTGTGTGTGTGTGTTATCAAGGCTAACAAATTTTATCCATCTTGAAGTTGCCCTTAAATAAGAATATATGCTTTATTTATTTGTTTGTTTATTTAGAAAATTTATATTGTCACCTACTCACAGCATGGCGACTCAACACAGCTTACAAAGATATAAAAACATCATATAAAAGAAATAAAAATAATAAAAAGGAAAATAATAAAATAATAACCCTGCACTCCCCACCCTGGAGACAACACATATTCATACTAACCATTTAATGGGCTCCATCCCGCTCTGGGTTCCCCAGGCCTGCTGACAGAACCATGTCTTCAGGTCCTTTTTAAAAAGTATTGAGTGGGGGCCAGTCTAATCTCTGGGGCAATGATGCTTCAGAGAGAGGGAGCCACCACGGAGAACCCCCTCTTCTGGGTCCCACCACATGTACAGTATCTCTTTAGGGGACGGGATCCCTAAGGGGTCTACTGCTGCAATGTGAAACTGCTAATTTAACACTGATAAAACTCCAAACAGGCTGAGGATGAGGAACATGTTGCTGGCCATGCTTAGACCATGATTAAATACAAATGAAAAAAACCTTGGTTAGAGGTCCATGCATCCATAAACTTGGTCAGAAATTAGGAAACAGCAGTGATTGGCAATAGAGGCAGACAAGGAAGTAGCAATGGGGTCAGCAAATCTCAACCAGTATGATTTTGTTTGCTGATTTAAGCATGGGTGGGTGGCACGTGTGATAGATAGTGGGGAAAGAGCCTTAAGATGTTTTTGTCTTAAGTGTAGTAACTGTTTTCAGGGCTATAAACAAGTCTATCTGCTTAAATATTAAATTCTTAAAGAGTTCTCTGTATTCAATTATACAGTAGCTTATCTCTGAAATATTAACATGTTAAACGCAATATATTTTCATGAATGAAATCTGATCTTAATTGGTCTTGGAGTATTTTATTTTCTAAATTGAACTATGAACTGTTCAGTGTTATTTTTTTCTTCTTCCAAACTAAGGAAAACATTAGATACTCTGTGAATGAACTGCTCAGAAGGACAAGGAATTGACTCTTGCCATTTACCTGTCAATCTTCCACTTTTCAGTCTCTTGCCAAGAAATGAGCAGAGAAATTAATTGACTCCTGTCCTTTGCTGTCTCCTTTTTTCCCCCTTTGTCTTCTTTTCATGGTTACTCAAATTAAAGCAAAGATAAAATTCCTGAGGAAGCTGGCATTAATCAAAGTTTAGTTTAAATTGAATTAAGTGTTTTTTATTTAACTCAGCAGTATTAGTTATTAAAACCAGAAGATTCTTCCGAGGCAATGTTAAAAAAGGCAAACAATGGCTCACACTGTGGCACAGATTTTATTGAGGAATTAATAGGATTGTTTTTTATTATTTTGCCGAAATGTGATTTCAGACAAATCCATATAAACAAGAACAATGACAGAAAACTTCGCAACTAGTTTTCCTTTCACCAGTTCTTGGTAGAATGTTTGGCACTGCTATAAGGACAAGCCATATTACAGATAAGATGGTATCGTTTATGAAGGTTTACCTCTCTGTCCAAAAGTATGCTTGCAAGGTGGTTCAGGAAAGGTTTTGTTGAGCAAATGAAGTATGAGATAGGATTGTTTTTCCTTTGTGGTTTCAAAGTCATTAGGACTCCCCCTTTTCTTTTCCCAGGCTATTTCTGTAGGCTGGTGTAGATTTTTTTGGATGAAAGACAAGATTTTCATGATTTATCATGCAGCTAGTGAAAGATAAATAGGAGAATTAAAGTATATTTGATAACCCCACTTACTGTTTGGTAAGTCTGGATAAATTGATCCTGGATTAAAAATCACAATGTAACCTTATCCAAAAGTTAGCCAAAAATAAGAGCACCAATCCTCACCATTTTAAGAATAGAATTTAGAGCTGATATAACAGAGGAAGATAAATAATTGATGCTACTGAATAGAACAGTTACCTGTGTGCAGAATACCAAGTACTCTCTTATTCACTGGGGAACACAACCTGCTTCTTTCCAGCACCAAAATTTTGCATCTGTTTTTACACAAAGGGAAAAAACAGTCCAATCTATCAAAAACAGCACCAAAAAAAAAAAAAAAAACCCAGATTAGGAACACAAGTTAAAATAGGGAAGAAAATGGTAAGTGAGCACCTGTCTCCCCTAGACGAGTTCAAATCACCAGGACCAGGTGGACTACACCCCAAGGTTCTGAAGGAGCTGGCAGACAAGATCTCAGAACCATTGAACTATATCTTTCAAAGATCCTGGAGCACCAGGGAACTGCCAGAGGACTGGAAAAGAGCTGATGTAGTTACCATCTTCAAAAAGGAAAAAAAAAAAAAGATCCAGGAAACTAAAGACCTATCAGCCTGACCAGGGAAGATTCTGGAAAAGATAATCAAGCAATGAATTAGTGTATACCTAGAAGCAAGCAAAGTAATAACCAAAAGCCAACATGGGTTTTTCAAAAACAGATCATGCCAGACTAATCTTATTGCATTCTTTGACAAAGTGACAAAATTAGTGGACCAGAGGAATGCTGTCGATATAATTTACTTGGACTTCAGTAAGGCATTTGATAAAGTAGCCTACTACTACTAGATAAAAATAGAAAAATGTGGGTTAGCATCCCCACCAGATGGATTCGTAACTGGCTGACCAACCATACTCAACGGCTGACCAACCATACTTCAATGGAACTGCATCTACATGGAGGGAAGTATGCAGTGGGGTATCCAAAGGCTCTGTTTTAGGCCCAGTACTCTTCAACATCTTCATCAATGATTTGGACGAGGGGATAGATGGGGAACTCATCAAATTTGCAGACGACACCAAGCTAGCAGGAATAGCCAACACTCCAGAAGATAGGCTTAAGATACAGAAGGCTCTTGACAGACTTGAACATTGGGCACTATCTAACAAAATGAAATTCAGTGGTTGAAAAAAGCAAAGTTCTACATTTAGGCAAGAAAAACAAAATGCACAGGTATAGTATATACCTGTAGTATAGTACAATATGAGTTACCTCACTCAATAGTAGTAATTGTGAGAGGGATCTTGGAGTCCTAGTGGACAACCATTTAAACATGAGCCAGCAGTGTGCAGCAGCTGCCAAAAAAGGCTGCGTAAACAGAGGGATAGAATCAAAATCATGTGAAGTGTTAATACCACTTTATAATGCCTTGGTAAGGCCACACTTGGAATACTGCATCCGGTTTTGGTTGCCATGATGTAAAAAAGATGTGGAGACTCTAGAAAGTGTGCAGAGAAGAGCAACAAAGATGATTAGGGGACTGGAGGCTAAAACATATGAAGAACAGTTGCCGGAATTGGTTATGTCTAGTTTAAGGAAAAGAAGGACCAGGTTGACATGATAGCACTATTCCAATATCTCAGGGGCTGCCACAAAGAAGAGGGAGTCAAGCTATTCCCCAAAGCACCTGAGGGCAAGGGGTGGAAACTAATTAAGGAGAGAAGCAACCTAGAACTAAGGAGAAATTTCCTGACAGTTAGAACAATTAATCAGTGGAACAACTTGCCTCCAGAAGTTGTGAATGCTCCAACATCAAAAGTTTTTAAGAAGATATTGGATAACCATTTGTCTGAAGTGGTGTAGGGTTTCCTGCTTAGGCAGGGGGTTGGACTGACTAGAAGACCTCTAAAGTCCCTTCTGTTATTCTGTTCTGTTCTGGAGTCAATTTATGAAGAAAAGCATCCATTGGCTGATTTAAAAAAAAAGACACCCAAGAACAAGCATAGGTACAAGTTAAAAATTAGAATTTACTGAATGTAGGTAAAGGGTCGCTGCGGATTTTATTCTCCTTTATTAAGGAAAGAAGCAACCTAGAACTAAGGAGTCATTGCCAACTATGAGGGGCAGTGTTCATCTCTGTTTCACGGGCTATTGATCTGAAGATATTTCCACGGTCATGTGGCCAGTATGACATCACAGAGCTCTAATGTACAGGATAACTGTTTTTGTATAGGATTATGTTGTACAAGATTACTGTTCTTGATTTTGCCCTGATTTATTACTAATGTAGCACATTTCTCTAGGCCAAATTCCATTGCTATCTGTGCTTAAAATTCTTACAGTGTTTGTCCAAATTCTTGGCTCATAACATACCAAATTTAACTGATTGAAAAGAAGAAAGTGTGGATAATTAATATACAAATAACAGGGGATAGTAGAATAGAAGACAAAGAATTGGAAAAGATCATAAATTATCAAGATCTGAAAATTAAAGTTGAAAGATTATGGCATAAATCAGCCATGGTGCCATGTACCAGAAAATCTTAGATGGCACTTAGAAAATCCGAACTTTGCCAAAATTTCTATCTGTCAATTATGAAAGCCACACTGTTTGGATCTGCAAGCATATTACACAGATACATTATGATATCCTAGGTACTTGGAAAGAATATGGATACGAATGCTAAGACCAACTAAAGAACTGGTAGCTATGATTTCACATTGTGCATATAATAATATGGTGAGATAGCAACAATGATGCATTGGAATATCTGCAAGAAATACCATTTGTTTGCAAGCAAGAATTGGTGAGATCACAAAATAGACAAACTAATAGACAATCAGAAGGTAAAGTGCTCTTGGATTTTAAAATTCAAAAACTCTTGCCATATAACACATCAGACTTAACCATTGTTAATAAGAAAGGCAAAAAAGCCTCAATACTGGATGTTGCAGACTTTTGCAATATCCGGTATTCTATATTCCGAACAGCAATATAGAAGAGAAAGTTCATTGGCATCCTTCAGTCTCAAGAGACTATGGTATCATGCTCTGGAAAGAGGTCCTAAAACAGCATCTAGTGTGACTAAAAAGGCCAATTCAAGAGTGGCAATCCCTTCCACACTGAGGGCAGATACATTCTGTCCCCTGCCCAGCCCCCAGATTTCGCTGGTTCCGGGACTGCCTCTTTGCCTCAGCCTGCCGAACAAGTGTCTCTTCGAATTGGAGAGGACCATGCTGCGTCTTTAGCCTCCAAGCTGAACGATTGGAGGTCAAGGTTTCCCAGTTGTTAATGTCCATTCCCAGGGCCTTTAGGTCCCTCTTGCAGATATCCTTATATCGCAGCTGTGGTCTCCCTCTGAGGTGCTTTCCCTGCACTAATTCTCCATACAGGAGATCTTTTGGAATCCGACCATCAGCCATTCTCACGACATGCCCCAGCCAGCGTAGACGTCGCTGTTTCAATAGTGTATAAATGCTAGAAAGTCCAGCACGTTTCAAGACTGCACTATTTGGAACTTTGTCCTGCCAGGTGATGCCAAGAATTTGTCGGAGACAGCGCATATGAAAGGTGTTCAACTTTCTCTCCTGCCGTGCGTAGAGGGTCCAAGACTTACTGCAGTACAAGAGTGCACTTTGGACGCAGGCTCTATAGACCTGGATCTTTGTATGTTCCGTCAGCTTCTTATTAAGCCATACTCTCTTTGTAAATCTGGAAAATGTGGTGGCCGCTTTACCAATACGTTTATTCAGCTCAGTATCTAAAGAGAGAGAAAGAACTGGAGAAAATCTCAAAATACAAAGACTTGCAAGTATATAAAAGTAAAACAACTGTGGCAAAAGAAATCAAAGATAGTACCAATAGTAAGAGGCACCTTGGATGCAAAACATTTGGAGTACCACTTGGACATTTGGACATTGTCGCCATTGACAAAATCACCATCAGTCAATTGTCAAAGGTCTCTACTTCAAACAGCTTACATCCTACAATGATACCTTTAACACCATGAAACAATATCTGCCTATCCCATATCCTTGGGAAGGACTTGATAGATGAACAAAATGCCAATTCCATTCTAATCATCTAGCTGATTGTGCAATCAACCATAATAATAATTAAATTTGTAATCCACCTTTTACATGTATTTTATTCAAGGTGGCCCACTACTGCAGCATCCCCAATAGCTACTTAATTTCTTCCATAGTTTAGTCCAATATCATCATCAAACTGATCAGTCTGTAGTTACTCAGGACTTCCTTTTTCCCCATTTTGAAAGGTGACTTCTTGGTCAAGACTGTAATTGGTCTGTTCCTGGAAGCCTAAATTTATTCTTGATAGTGAAATGCTCTCTAGCTATCCATTTATTTACCTTAGGTTACCACTTTTCCTTTTGCTTAGGTTTATTTGAACATAACTGCATACAATATAACCAATGGTGGCAGAATCAACAACACACAGATGGCAAAAGTCTTCTCTTTCTTTATTTA
Source organism: Pantherophis guttatus (assembly GCF_059756535.1). Taxonomy (NCBI): domain Eukaryota; kingdom Metazoa; phylum Chordata; class Lepidosauria; order Squamata; family Colubridae; genus Pantherophis; species Pantherophis guttatus. The sequence continues at coordinate 44,893,437 of NC_142068.1, forward strand.
AATTGACCTTGTACACAGCATGTGACTTGTACTTTCTATTTAATAATTTAATCTAATACTCTTTCAAAAGAGCATTATTCCATTTATACACAGCCTGCATAGCATTTGTGACAGTTCTAACTATGAAAAGTGCCAGTGAAGCATTACACAAGGAAAAGCTTTTTGTAAACTAGGTGTCTCGTCTCTCCTGCACTCTATCCCTAAATGTCCATGGAGGGAGTGCCAAACAATTTATAGGGGAAGAGATGTAACCATAACAACTTGAAGTAATCAGTAAGATCTGGGCAAGTTCCAACCCCTGACCACAAACACATTAATAAAACAATGCTAAGTCATATTCACAGTAAATCCTATATTTGGAGATGATGGAAAACAGTACATTGAAACATCAAAAATCAACTTTAAGCTGCTTCAGTTATGAATAAGGGCAACATTATGAGGACAAGGCATAACAGTTTGCTTGATTTCTGCCACAGTTAGGGTACGTGAGGATGTTCCCTCAATGAGCTTGAATAAATATCAGCATTCAAAATAAGAATCCCCAAATGCTGCCTCAAATCTCATTAGGATCAACATGAGACTATCGAATCAAAACTACTAGGTAGGCTGAGGGATTTTACATAATATTGCTTTTTGTCAGAACCTACTTCAGAAAATTGTTGGAAATAATTATTCTGTTATTAACGATGGGACAAAAGGGGAAGTGAACCACACAAATTAATGGGAACCGTGCAATCCCTATTGTCCAGTGAAGGAGTTTGCGTTGTAAATATATTCTAGCACTAGAATATTACTATCAGTATTCTGCCTAAATATTTCTGATATCTTTTTTTAATCTAAAGAGGCAGTTCTAAATATTTTTATGTCAATGTATTATGTAACAACAGAAGCATCTGCAGGATCCACTGTTTTTGTTAAGCTGTGCTCCTTTTGTATATGTGTGTGAGATGTCATAATGCACATACAAAAGAAGTGGAACTAGTATCATGTTGGGAGTGTTGCTGCTTCAGGTATTTGTATATAATAATATGGACACCTCTGCCAAAAATAATCTCAAAGAGAGCAATATGCATATGCATCTCATATAGTTGAAACTCTACTTAGCTTAAATTTCCTTCCCAGATCATCTGAAAAAGCCTACAACCTTAATTCATTGATAACATTTGGTGGCAATTTCTCGATGCAGAGAAAATGAAATTTTGGGGAGAGTACTTGTTTACTTTGTGGTGTTGCTTGTGCTTTACTATATGTTGTAATCTTGTGCTCTACATCTGTTTTGCTTATTCAATTCATGAACTGTCTGCTCAGCTGTAAATGTTATTAGTATTAATAACATTTATCACACGCTATGAAAATATGATACTAAAATGTGTTTTGCTGAGCTGTCAGGGCAATGCATTCCACAGAATGAGTTTAATTACCTGAAGCCAATTTAAGACACTTCCAGATGGCTCTATTTCCATTCCCTAGTCCCTCCAAAGCAATTTGAAGGAGATTTACTGATTATCTTTACTCCAGCTGAGGTAACTGCAAATATGCTAAAGGAAACAGTTCTCTCTAGCTACCAATAGGAGACTGTAAAAGTAATTCAATGAGTGCCATCTTCAAGTGGAAGTTCTGAAAGTGCCATCATATTATCAGTTCTTAAGCAAGACATTTTTCCAAAGCCTTTAACCAGGTTGCAAAGGCAGCTAAATTTTGGGATAGAGAATGATAAATACTAAACAAAATCCATACCCATTAGGGCTGCAGAAACTGGATCTTACTGTAAGAGTATTCCTCTACTGATACTATTTCCATTCTACTGCTACTATTTCCATTCTAACAGTTCAAACCAAAACTATACTACTTTGACCATAGTACAGTTAAATATGACATTAAGTCTCGGAGAAATATTTTTTTTTTAGTTCTGTTCCATGTTTGTCCCAGAATAAGCTGCTTGTTTTCTTAGCCTTCAAATAAAGTGAATAGGAGTATTGTTTGGTTGTATATATAAAAAGATTTTCTATATAAAATGCTGATGAAAAAAAAAAGCAAAGACAACCTATGGAAATTGGATCCAGAAAATGAGGATTAGCAGCAGCATGTTGACAATATAAATCACTATTTTAATTTAAAATTAGAACAAACTTGGACAAACAGAATGGAGTAAGACATATTCACTTCTTGAATCTACTGAAGAATCCAGAATACAAAGTTTTGCAGACCTGGAGAAGGGCTAAATTCTACAAAGTAACAGGACAAAAGAAAAAGAAAAGAAGAAAATAAAACAAAAGAAAGTTGTAGCTAGTATAAAAAGACAAATGAAAAAATAGCTTGATGATCTGGAGATAAATGTAATTGGCTTGTAGAGTATATGATAAGAAAATGTAAAAGCAATTTTTGACAGATAGAAATTTGATCTGGCCAAAATTGCGAACAAGTACATCAACAAGAAATTTAAGGATTTTCACCTTTTCTAAAAGAACCCAGATGGAGTTTATAAGCAACCTATAAATCCCACAATAACTAAAGCTACTCTGAAAAATAGCATAAATAGCCTAGCCGTGCTTATGATCTGGTCCCTCTGTATTACATTAGAATGCTATGGTATTTTTAGATGGGCTGAAAATGATTATTTGTTCAAATCATAATTCTGAGAAGCTAATTGGAATTGGGTGTTTCAAGTGTATTTTATTACCTGAATCATCAAATTATTGTATTTTTTTTGAGCCTGTTTGCATATGTTGATATTTAAATCCTAAATATATCCTAAACCCATACTTGCACCTTCTTCTAAATATGCTAGATTATACTTCTAAATCATTTCCAGGGACTCCTTTCTGAACAAATCTTCAAATGATATGTATGTGCGGGGAAGTAACCAGGAAGATAATTTTCTCAGTGATAACATCCCATTTCTAATTTTTTCCTCACTGTCTTGTGACTTGTCATTATTATTATTATTATTATTATTATTATTATTATTATTATTATTATTATCGTTATCGTTGTCGTTGTTGTTGTTGTTGTTGTTGTTGTTGTTGTTGTTATTATTATTATTATTATTATTATTATTATTATTATTGTTATTTTAGTACCAAGGGAGCATTTTGAGAAAGCATAAATAAACATTTAGGTCAAAAATTTATTTTGTTTTATGCCACTTTTACTTCTCTTTCACATTCCGCATTATAAGCTTGTTTTATTATGTTCTTTCAAATTAAAATTATGTGACCTACCTTGATAAATTATATTTAAACATATATACCCATATTAATACATGTCTTGATAAGGAATTTCATTCAACCTCAGCAAGTAGGTATGCCAAAAATAGTTGAATATGGGGCATACGCAAGAAATATATTAATAAGGAAATGAAAATATTCTCTATTATGATAGAAAAAGAAACAACAAATAGCTCATTATCTTGATGAGGAAAAAGGGGGAGATATTCATTACACTGAGCATTGTAGCTTTTGCAGGCATATTGATCTTTAGAGGATTAGGCCATTTCCACCTGTCAATTAAAGTATAATTGGGGTCATTTAGCCATTGATGTGTCAGTATATATTCCAGCAGTGCAGACAAGCTTTACGGTATATCACCTCAGCAATGATTGAATAATGCTAGAAGATGCTGTGAGCAGCTACTGTAGTAGGAAAGTAACCTCATGCTAAGTACACCCATTCTACATGGGGAGACTGCCAGATTGGGAAAAACTGGTATAAATGCTCTGCAATGAAAAAACAACAACAATGGAACGTTGTGCAATTTTCCTAAGATTATAGTACAGAGGTTTCAGTGACAAAGAGGGTAAAAAATAAAACTGTGGACTAGCAGTGGAAAAGATGTGCCAGTAATGACATCTTCTTGTATAATACATCAATAAATAGAAAACAGTCACATTTTAAATTATTTTCTAGCTCATTTCAACAAACAAGTGAACAAAAAACTGGAAAAAATATAAAGAAAACACGAAAAAGCTTTTTGGGAGAGGACATCGTAAGCATACATTCTCGGATATTCTAAAATGGATAAAATTACATACCACACAGAAGAGTAAAGGAAGGTTTTCTATTTATCTATATCATTCAACAAAACAGACAAAAAATGTCCCAAACTGCTTTCTATAAAAAAAGTGAAGTACGAGATATACTACCAAAATGCCTGCAACATATTACCCCAATTTGATAAATTATTCTCTGGAAGTTTTTCAGAGTACTACTCTGAAAATAGAGAACTATTTCTAGGCTGATGGTAATTGCATTCTTATTACAATCAGATTAGTAGGGTTCTTTTTTGAGGTCTAACAAACCAGGGCAGATTGATGTGATTCATGTAGTGTTTTGCCCATTAGAAAATGAAGCTGTTGTTACTTTCTTACTAATGTTACTAATATTTTTTCTAGACTAGTCTCAGATTCTCTCTCCTTATTCTCATCCAATTCTGTCTGTTGTATATTTTAAGAACATTATTACTTCATTTTCCTTTGTAGGTCTTCACAATAATTGATCTAATTCATTTGTTAAATTAGTCTCCACTAAATGTATTAATACTTAGCTGTTCAGTAGCAGGCTGGAAGACATGAAGTGAACTAAATTCCTTTTTTTGAAGAATAATTTACATTGGAATTCAAATTATGGTAGGGAGATAATTGTAATTGGTTTTGGGGTTCTATTATTTTTAGTTTGTTTTAGAATCTTTTGGGCTATGTATGTTTCATCCTTCTAGTCTGGGTGAATAATCATATATGTATAAATTTCTCTTATGAACACTTGTTGTCTGCAGAATGCAGAGGATTCCAGGATTCACGGGACTGAAATCCAGTTTGTCACAAAGTAGTTCTGCATTCTGTGTGAAAGCATTTAAAAATCTTTCCTAAGTTAAACAAAAGCAGAAGAGAGAGCAGACATAACCAGAACAGTTGTAATATTTGTTTCTTCTACTAAAATTGGCAATAAAATGGTGTCTATGAAGCAGAAACATTTACATGACAGAATCCTTGTTGCTTTGTTAAATTGAGGAGGTGGAAGGGTCAAGGCAAGATTTCCAAGCCAACCTAATTCTATAAAGTGAACATAAAAGCCTGGGGTGAATAAGATGGACATTATGTCAGTTTTCTGCTAATATGTTCTTCCATATTGTGAGACAGAATGTCTTTTCAAAACATTTTGCTTTCTAACCAAGATAAACTTAATTCTGAGAAAATGCTTTCCAAAGGTCTGTGTATCCTGTAAAATGGAAATGAGTGTGACCTGGCTTGAACAATTAGTTGTCCAGCCCTATCCATTTATTATTGTTTCCAAATGGGAAACTCAAGAATTCTTACTCTTCTACACAAAAATAAATTCAAAATGAATGTTAATTGCAGGAAAACTTCAGCATTTAAACAAAAGAGCTCAACAAGGAAAATAACATTGTTATGCATAGACCTGGTATATATTAAAAGCTGTTTGTAGCACAGATAACTTCTAAATTCTTTTGCCATCTGTAGGCTCAATCCAATTTGGCTTGCCACAAAAAAATATCCACTTGGTTTTGGCTCTGTCCCTTTCTTTTGGAGATGGGGAAGTGGCAAATAAATTTATCCTTGTGGCATTTCTAAAGCAACTTTTGGATTGAGTTTCACCCTGTATAATTATGAACTGTAGTACGTTACTTTGTTCTTTTTTCCCCTAAATTTTCATGCCACCTTAATTGTCGATTGTTATTCTATGTATAAATCCTGGCCATTTCAACTTTTCCTAGCTAGTCCTATTCTGTACTTTACTTTTTAGAGGTGTGACATTTTCAAAAATATTATCTTTGATTATACGATTATTAGGAAAGTTATTTTATGATATATTTTTATCAGAATGAGTTCTGACTGGCTGAAATAGTTTGCTGTTAATGTATCATGTGGTGGAGAGTGTGTTTGTATATGTGTGTTTGTGTGTACTAATTTCTTTAAATATATAGCCTACTTTTTGGTCCTATTATGTATGTGCTTGTAGATCCACAAGGCTCCATCTTTTCCAGGATGAGGTAACAGAGAAAGTTGACTGCAGAGGAGCAGCTGAAATACTAGCTATGGGCTGTGGGTAATCAGAAGAAAAGCTGAAACTATCTTCCAGAATGTAAACACCCTTATAGCTTAATGGACCTATTTACATTGAAGGAGACCAGGAAATGAAATTTGTTTTGTTGTTCCAAATAAGCCCATGCAGATGGTAAGCAGAACCAGACGAGTCAGTGAGTATGAATGCAATGACTTTTCCTTTGAAAAGTGCTTGATTTTATCAAATTGTTTACTAAACTGTCACAACAAGGCATGAAACCAAGGAACCCTTGTACATGCTCATATTGGCAATATGTTCCTGAAAGTGGGCAGTGATGGAAACATGGCTTAGTTGGCTTCCTGCCCTGAAGTACATGATATAATCAGTCACATTTCTCTGAAGCTATTGAAAGTGGCCTCATACTGTGGGGTAGCTATAGGTGTGGACTGATGGGAATCAGCACTGACTATAGAAAATGGTTTCTTCTTTAGATTTATATTTCATATAATTTGCAGACAGGTTAGATGGCATTTTCTTGTGGCTTTTGAAAAAATAGATCCTTTCTTGGTTTATTTTGCATAAACCATGTAGAATTATTTTGCAGTGATCCAGACCAAAGAATATCTGCCCTGGGTCTGAAGAAGATGGGAAAACAACTGCAGCAGGATCCAAAGCAGTTGCACTTTGCCTTTGAACTGGGAGCTAAGAGTGATTGCAACATATTCTGTCTGTTCTTCCCCCACTCCACCCCATCCCATTTTTTAGTCTCTGCGTGTAGATTTAAAATTAAATTGGTTCTGGTTAGCAAATGAGAACAGGACGGTTAAATTGAATTTTCAAAAGAATGTTGTGAATTCTGTGTGAAAAAAAAAAGAACACTCCCACATGCCTTTGCTCCTCATCTTATTGCCTGCAGTTTGCTTTTACCCACTATTGGTCAATAAGAGTTCTATGGGAGAACTTTTCTTCTTTCCTTTCATTCAGTGTTCATCTGTTTTTTCGGCAATCCCATATTTCCAACCATTGTAAAACAATTGTGAGATTTTTCTTTCACGCTGATTGTGAACTAAATGGCAGATGTCAACGATTGGACCTCAACTTTTTTATGTTGAATAATATGGCTGAGAAGTAGGCAAAGGTGTGGAGCTGACACTTTTCATCAACTCAAAAACCAAAACATCTTGCAGCTATGTCCTGGGTCTTGATTGATGATGTTTTGAGAGCTTCATGTATCCATTCATGTATTCCTCAAAGAGGGCATTGCTGCATTTGTCAGATATCTTTGCTAGGCTTCTCTTCCCCATTCCTTCTTATTTCATGAAGTTTCTCCAGTTTTCTTTTTCTTTGAATGACTAAATGTTTTCTCTGTCAGTAACAGAAGAAAATGAAGACTTTTCATTTTATGTCTTTTGCATTTGGAAATAAAAATGAAATATTGTAATTATAAACTATGACTTAACAAATCTGGCCATTGTTCTGAAAATTTGGAATAATTTGATGCAATATAGGTAGTCCTTGAGTTATGATCATAATTGAGCCCAAAATTTATGTTGCTAAGTGAAGCATTTGTTAAGTGAGTTTTGCCCCATTTCTTGCCATATTGCCTACCTTTCTTGCCACAGTTATTGTGATGTCCCAGTGCCTGGAGGCTGTGCGGGCCTGGATGGGGAGAAACAGACTCCGACTCAACCCTTCCAAGACCGAGTGGCTGTGGCTTCCGGCGTCCCAATATAGCCAGCTGGCGCCATCGCTGGTTATTGGGGGCGAGTCATTGGCCTCCACGGAGAGGACTCGCAACTTGGGCGTCCTCCTGGATGCATGGCTGTCTTTAGAAGAGCATATGACGGCCGTGGCTAGAGGTGCTTTTTATCAGGTTCGCCTGATACGCCAGTTGCATCCCTTTCTGGATCGGGACTCCCTACGCACAGTCACTCGTCACTTCCCGCCTGGACTACTGCAATGCTCTCTACATGGGGCTCCCCTTGGGGTGCACCCGGAGGCTCCAACTGGTCCAGAATGCGGCCGCACGGGGGATTATGGGAGCGACGGGGCGCTCCCATGTGACACCTCTCCTGCGCGAGCTGCACTGGCTCCAGCTGCACTGGTGGTCTTCCGGGTGCACTTCAAGGTGTTGGTGACCACCTTTAAAGCGCTCCATGGCTTAGGGCCGGGGTATTTACGAGACCGCCTTCTGCCGCCAATAGCCTCCCACCGGCCAGTGCGCTCGCACAGAGAGGGCCTCCTTAGGGTGCCGTCGGCCAGACAATGTCGGCTGGCGACCCTCAGGGGGACAGCCTTCTCTGTGGTGGTACCTGCTCTCTGGAACAACCTACCCCCAGAGATACGCACAATACCAGACCTCCGGACTTTTCGTCAGGCCCTTAAAACTCATTTATTTCATCTAGCCGGGCTGGCTTGATCCCATCCTTTCAGTTTTAATTTGTAATTGATTTTAATTGGACTGTTTTAAATTGTGGGCCGAAATCATTTAATATCTTTTAAACTGTTTTTACATTTTGTATGTTATGTTTTACCTTGGCTATTCACCGCCCTGAGTCTTGCTGGAGAAGGGCGGCATAAAAATCAAATTAATAATAATAATAATAATAATAATAATAATAATAATAATAATAATAATAATAGAGTGAATCTGGCTTCCCCATTGACACAGTTTGTCAGGGTATCACATGATCCCAGGCTACTGCAATCGTCATAAATATGAACCAGTTGCCAAGCATCCAAATGTTCATCATGAGGCCAGGGGGATGTTGCAATGGTTGTAAGTGTGAAAAACAATCATAAATCACTTTTTTCAGTGTCGTCATATCTTTGAACAGTCACTAAAAAAACTGTTGTAAGATGAGGACTACCCTTATAAATCCTAAACATGAAGTACTAATCTTCCTTTTTGGAACATATTAAAACTATCTGGTTTTTTGCTTTGTCAGTGCATATTTATTCATTTATTCACTATTTATTATAAATATTCATCTTGTACCAAACTCTGGGTGGTTTGCAGCCAACAAATAAAACATTCATATAGAATAAAAATATTAAAACCACAAGTATAAAGTCAAAACCAAAATAAAACCTGCTACCATAGCTAAACTTTCACATGCAGCTTAGATGTTCATCTCATCAATCTCACCCTATCCCAGCACTTAAACCAGGTCTTAAGTGCTTTTCAGAAGGTTAAAAGGTGAGGACCTGCCCAATTACTACTTTGCTAATGTGGAGTCAGTATTTCACCATGTTCTGTCCATATTGAGACTTCCTGCTCTCTACATGATTTTCATGTGAGGACAATGAGATATTCTATGTTTCTAAGTATATTCCATGGCTTAATGTGATCAATACAATTGAAGACTTTTTTTTATAATTAATGAAGCTCATAGTGACTTCATTTTGTTATTCTTTGGCTTTCCCAATTATTCAGCATGCACCAGCAATAATGTCTTATGTTCCTCAGCTTTTTTAAAAGACTTTTTGAACATCTGGTATCTCTTCTTTCTTGAGGGTTCTAATCTGCATTAGATGATTCTAAGCATTATTTTTTAGAATGTGAAATTAATGATATTGTTCCATAGTTTATAAAGGTCTCCTTTTTTGGCTATTGAAATGTGGATCAGTGTCTTCCGATCTCTTTGCTTCTGTGTCATTCTCCAGATTTGCTGGCACAGTTTAGTTAGAACCTTTATTGATTTTCCTTCTGTTGTTTGCCATATTTATGAGTCTTCCATCAGTTCCTGTAGCCTTCTAGAGGACCGGAGTGATGATCTAACTCCATCTCCTCATAGTAGTGGTTCTTGTAAATAGTGATTATTGCCTAAGAGATCTTGGAGGTGACACCTCTACTGTACAGTAATCCAGTATTCTCCTGCTTTTCTTTAATCTTCTTTGAATCAGTTATTATTTTCTATCCTTTAGAATACCAATTTGAGTTGGAACTTCCTTCAGAGATCTTTTGGAAAACATTCCTTGTTTTTCTACATCATTTCCATCTCATGTGTCTTTACGAAAATTGTTATAACTCTGCTTCTTGTCTTTCCTAACAACTCTGAAATTTTTTTTACGTTCCTTCCAGAAATTTTTTTGTCTTTCTTTGCTTTGCCTTCTTTTCATTTCTTAACAAAATCCAATTTGTTCTGACATTCAGTTTGATTTCTTCTGTTTCTTTATTTTTGGTAATCTATTTTGACATTCATCCTTCAAACAGCAACAACAATAACAATAATAACAAAAATAGATAATATCAGTGTTTAGTCTCTCTGGCAGCTATAGCAAAAATGACCATGAAGGCACAGAGCCCAGCAGCCAGATGGGAAGAGGAAAGCCTGCAGTATGCAAATTGGAAAATTGCTTTAATGTGAACTAGAATGTCAGCATGGGAGGTATTCTGCCAGTTTGGGGTGGAAAACACAAATTTCATCCTGTAATTCAGTACCTTTCAACAGTAGGCTGCTCTGAGATAGAAACTCAGTTGGCAGGACATTTCCTTGGCAATAGGTATTGGGTGTCTTTGTGCCATGGCAACCAAGGAGTGTGAATGAATGCTCTGTTAGGTTCAAGAGAACATCAGTGGTTTCCTGTTGAAAATTATACAGGCACTCTCATCCACAATCAAATCATGGGAAGGGCATCCTTATTTAGCACTGACCTGGCATTCCACAACACCCAGAGCCCAGGGCCATTAAGGATCTATTTACAGGGTACAGAGGGCAAATACTTTCAAACAATGCTCTTAGTATCTTCTAATATGGCCCACCCTCACATTTCTGCCGTATTTATCTCTGCCCATCATAATTACAATAACTTCACCTTCCTTCTCCTGCATACACTCCCATCCCCAGTTCCGCTTCAGACCCAACTATTCAAGTGTTATTATTATATTTTTTATTGTTTTATTGCCTTAATTGAACAAATAAATATTGGTTGCAAAGGTATGGTAGCTGCTTGTTTGCTTGAATTCTAAAGTTTAAAGTTCTTTATTTTCTATTGCTTTGCCTATTTTGTGGTCCCACAGTTCTTGCTTGCAGGCAAATGATATTTCTTGTAGATATCCCAATGCACCATTGTTGCTTCTTTGTCATGCCATTTCTTTGTACTGTAGGCAGTCTGTGCAATCTTCTAGCCAACTAGGGATAACTTGTTTAATAATACTTTTAATAAGGCTAACTTGTTTCTTCAGATTATTATTATTTTAATTTATATACCACTCAATTACCAGTGCAAATTTGGAAAAATAATTTAGCCTCATATTAATAGTGCTCAAATAGCATTGATTGTGCTTGTAGATGACTTGTGGTGGAATTGGTACAATGATGATACAACTAATCTCATCCTTCTCAATCTCTCAGGAGCTTTCAATACTATTAATCATGAGATGGGAGCCATGGTGTTATGCTTTTTTAGAACATGTCTCAATCAGTATTGGGGATGAGGATATTACTGTAGGTTCCTCAGGACTCGATACTTTGATATCTCATTTCAATAATTACCTGAATCTGCTGAATGAAGGCATCTGACAACATGGGATCTAGTACCATCAACATGCCAATATTCAGTGGAATATCTTGACTTAAGACCAACCAACCGATGCTATCAAGATTTGTTGCAATGCCTGGGGGCTTTGGGCATCTGAATGACTTGTTTCCAGGGATTTCCCAACTCTGGCTCTGCATGGAATTGCACTTGCCCTTGATGTACAGTTTTGGAATCCTTGTTCTTGAAGAACTGGTGACTTGTGTGCTACTTGTACCCATTCCTGCATCCGTCTTCACAGAGTCATCCATTTTCTTTTATGTTGATCTGGCTTGGTCAAAGTATTTACAGTTTTCCCAAGTGAAATTATGATTGAATTTAGTGTGTTGTAAGATTAAGAGGTTTTCATTCTGTATTCCTATTATCAGTTGATGTTCATAAATGTGTTCTCCCATTTTTGTTGTTTGTTATTTATGGTAGTCTTCACAATTCTTATAGTATAGATGTATTTTGTTTTGTTTTTGTTTTTTGCTGTTGGATTTTGTTTTTGCTTAGAATTCTTTCAATAAATTTGTTGTCTTGACTATCACAAGGCCTAGGGCTTGTAGTTACCAATAGGTAAATTCAAGAATATTTTTGATATATGGTAAGAGTTGTAGAATCTTTTTCATGGGTTGTGGAGATTGCATAGATATTGATTATTGAGAGCCAATAATCTCAGTGGTCCAGTAGATAAGACACAGAATAGAAATTGGGAGATTGTGAGAGTTCTAGTTCCACCTTAGGCATGAAAGCCAGCTGGGTGACATTGGGCCAGTCACTCTCTCTCAGCCAAATTCACCTCACAAGGTGGTTGTTGTGAGAACAATAGCAGGAGAAGGTGTGTTGGATATGTTTGCTGTCTTCAGTTATTTGTAAAAAAATAAAGGCAGGATAAATAAACAAAAACAAATAAAATTGGTTGCATGGACAGACATTTCTGTCATAAACCAATTGAATATGTTCGTTTGGAACATCAATGCAGTGTATTTTTGCTCATTGGAAGACAAATCTTATACAGCTTCTTAGTTTCCCAACCTTTCCAGCTTTGTAGACAGGTGAGATGGGGGGAGAAGGATGGTTCCTTGTGAAAGGCTGGCAAGCACATGCACAGGGAGCTCCATTTGCACGAGCGGCAGACACATGTGCCTGCTGCTTGTGCAAATAGACCATGCCCGCACATGCCTGCTGCTCATACAAGTGGGGATGCATGTGGGACACAGTAGTGGGTCTCCTGCCATAAGATATTTGAGAACTTAATAGGTTTGGGTTGCTTGTGGTATACTTGGATTTTAACTTGCCATTGTTTTCTCTGCTGATGAGTATGTCCAGGAAGGGTAGTCTGTTGTTGTTCTCTTCTTCTCTTGTGAATCTGATTCCATGGAATACGTTGTTGCTAGTTTTATACATATTCTCTACTTAATCTTTTTTAGATAATGATAAAGGCAACATTCACATAATAGATCCATGTTTTAGTTTATATCAGTGGGAATACTATTATTTTCAATCATTGCATTATTGTATTTGCTATGAATCCCATGGTTGTCCTCCTGATCTGTTTGTATATTTGTTCATCAAATTGGAGCTAGATGGTGAGGCAGAGGTCTATATATGAAGATATTTCAGAACCTAGCATTATGTGCAGGGGTGAAATCCGAACCCGTTTGCTACTGGTTCGCTGGCCGCACATGCGCACTGTGCGCCAAATGCGTGCATGCAAAGTGTGCACCAAACCTGCTTTTCTGCTTTCTAGTAAAGCTAAACTGCACTGCACGGCTGATTCCCCCCCCCCCGCTGTTCTACTTACCTTCCCAAGCCTCCTTTTGGTGTGTGCTGTGCACATGAATGTGCTCATGCACAGTACACACCAAAAGGAGGCTTGGGAACAGGGATAGGTTCTACTTACCTTTACTACTGGTTCACATCGGGAGTGCACATGGGGAGCGTATGTGCAGATCATCTATGATGATGTCCGGGTCGGTGGGCGGAACCTCCCACTGGTTTTACTACCGGTTCTTGCAAACTAGTCCGAACTGGGGGCAACCTACCACTGCTTGGGAAGGTAAGTAGAACAGCGGGGGGCGGGGAGAATCAGCTGTGCAGCATAGTTTAGTTTTGCTAGAAGCTTTCTAGCAAAGCTAAACCCCACTGCACAGCTGATCATCAGAAATACCAGTTTGGAGGAACCGGTAGAGGTTCGCCTGAACCGGTAGTTTTTATCACTACCGGTTCGCCTGAAGCAGAGCAAACTGGTAGCATTTCACCCCTGGTTATATGTATTTCTTATGCTTATATTCATTTTTGTTATCTTGTTCAGTTTTTAATTAAATCATTAGTTTTGCCTGTAAAGAAACTGTTTCATATTTCCAAAATTGTAGAAGTTTCCAAAGCTGACTGTATATTAATATGGTTTTTATCTATTTATAACATTTATATAGCTTCTATATAAATCTATATAAATTCTATATAAATTAACTTCTTCTAACCAATCAAAATTTAAAATAACATATAAAACCATATTAAAATCATAAAACTAAACACATTAAAACATTAAAAACAACAAAAACCTGATGTGCAGTCATCTAATCCAGCAGTCACCAACTATGGTCCGTGGACCACTGGTGGTATGCGAGAAAATTTTGGTGGTCCACAGAAAAATTATTTGCATTTTCTATATTGCACTAAATCAGGGATCCTCAAACTATGGGCCCTGGGCCGGATACGTGCAATGAACATTTGTGTTGCTGCAGAGAGTCTCCTCCTTCTGGGTCTCCACCTTCTGGGTCGGAGGGGGGCAGAAATTCCAACTTGGGGTCTGCTTTAGCCTCCTGGTGAGGGGCTTCGGGTGAAGGCTAGAGGGCAGTGCCGCTGGTGGTGAAGAGCCAGAGGGTCTTGTTCCAGTGGAGCAGCATGGCCTGAAACTGGTTGACCATCTCAGCCTGCTGAGCCTCCAGGCACTGGTACCTGGCCTCCACTCCTACAGGTCTTCCCTCTGTAATAGGGTCCCTATTACTGTGTGTGCTGCTGCATTCTGGACAGTTGAAGTTTCGGAGTGGTTTTTAAGGGAAGCCCGTTGTGGAGTGCATTGCACTAATCCAAACAGGAAGTGACCAAGGCATGAGTAGACTGTGAGCAAGACCTCCTAGTCTAGGAAAAGATGCAAATAATGTACTAGATGAATCTTTGCAAAGCCCTCTCCCAACCATTGCTGCCATCTGTCACACAAGCAGGAGCCATGAGTCCAGGAGAATTCCCAAATTGGGCATCAGCTAAGTCTGAGAAAATGCCACCCGGTCCAGAATGAAGTATCATCTCAGCCTTTGGGGCAAAAAACCCATAGCCATTCTGGTTTAACAGGTTGAGTCGAAGTCAGTTCCTGTCCATCCAGATTCTGATGGCCTCCAGGCATTCAGTCAGCACTGCCATACCGATGGATGATGTCCACTAGCAATTATCTTCTTTGTTAACATTAAGCAATTTTTTTTGCAGATTGTACTCATTTTTAATGGATCAAGCCATAAAATAGAATTAATAAGCTAATCCTGATTCGTTATTCATGCAATCTTTTATCTTTATCTTTTATTGATTTTATTACATTTTTTATTTTATTAGCCACACAGAGTTGTTGTGGATGACATACACATTTAATAAATCATTATTATGATGATGGTTAGTTACACAGTTAGACAGATGGTTAGGATGGATTTGGTATTTTTATCCAGCTATCAAGTCCTTTCCAAAGACCTGGGATAGGCAGATGTCTGACGATGTTAAAAGGAATTGTCACAGGACAAGTAAGGCTGCCTGATAGTGATTTTGTTAATGCTAATGGTGTTCAAGTGGTCCAGATGTTTTGGAATTGCACCCAAGGGACCTATTAATATTGGTACTACCTTTGCTTTCTTTTGCCACAGTTATTCTTTCTATTAGCACTCCTCCCCTCCTCCTCCTCCTAATATTTTAGTTTAGAGAGTCTATTGTTTATGAGAACAAAAATGAACCTTATATTTTTTTCACCAGTAGCATCCAAATATCTCTACCTGCTTTTAATGCTGGAAATAAAATTTAATTCTAAATAAATTAGAATGAAATAAATGCTAGGATTTTAAATATTCCAGATAGCAAGTCTCCAGTACTGACCATAATTTAGCAGCGTCCATAACACAATTATGATGTTCTACCACAAACACTGTCTCTTTGAGGCATGTGTGCAATATCATGACACATGTAGAAAAGAGATGGGGCATGCAGATATTGCTACAATGCTGCTTTCATCATTATAATTTCCCATACTTCTCTCTGTTGATGCTAGTTACCTTTGCAATCTCATTTTTGTTTTAAAAAATAATAGATGTTACTAGGTAAGCCCAATGGTACAAAAAAAGTCAGGAAAATTAAAGTGTCAATTTACACATGGGAGACAAAAACTAGGACTCTGCCCATTCTACAGAATTGGGCAGGATTGTAATTATTACTGTATATATTTGTCTAAAGCATCTAAATGGACATAACATATGCATTCCTTTAAAATATGTATTACTCATTAGGTTGTACTCATTTTTACATTTATTTTTCCCTATATACAATTTCTTGATGCATTCCACATTGCATCATAATTCATGAGGAAATAATCAGAGTTGTCATCACCTAAGCAGAGCCACTACAGCAATTTCAAGATTTTCAGGCTGAAGTTCTAAAATATTCACTAGCAATCTAATACTATCAGAGTTTGAAATTCTTTAATGAAATCAGATTGTGCAGGCTGTATTATTTTTGGTAGCAGGTTCTTTGATCTATGTGCTAAATTTGTAATTAGAAAGTTTGTTACATGTAAAAAAGATACTGGATGATAACTCACACAATCTACAATGTTTGCCCAGTTTCAAAATTACATTATATAGGCTTCGTAAAATGATATGGTAAGAACTCAAAACATCATTATATATCTGTAATAATATAGGGGCCAAGCTATCTTTATATTTTCCACCATTCTATTGGAAACTCATCTGGCCCAGATTTCATATAATTGATTTCTGTAGAAAACTATCTTCAAATCCTCAGTCTTATATCCTTTGATGATATCATTTTATCTGTGGTGGAATCTGCAGTTGACATGGGAGATGAAATTCATATTTGTCATGGTGATACACAGATATTTTATTTTCTTCTCAATCTTAAAACTTATGCTTGTATCTATTTTCATGTTTTTATTAATATTTTCATCTTGTTTGTTGATCATAAAACATGCTAATGTACCACATTCTTTTAGTTTGCCCATTAATATTTCAATTCCCTTAAAGGATCTTCCAAAACTAAAACCAGGTCATCTGCAAAAACTCTTAACTTTAAAAAGTCTCCTTTTAAATCTTTACCATAAACTTCTCATCTTGCCTTCTATCTCTATTCAGTATTTCAAGAACTAAAATAAACAAAATAGGAGACAGTCAACATTCCTGTCTTATTCCTTTTGTATCTCTCAGGGCTTTGCTAGATCTCCATTAACAATTATTTGTGCTTTTGTGACATATAAACAGATACTATCCATTTTATAAAGTTCTTTCCAAAGCTTATCTCTTCTAAAACTTTGAACAAGAAGTCCCAGTTCAAATTGTCAAAGGCCTTCTTTGCATCTAAGAAAATCAGTGTGGCTTGTTTTTCATTACATTGCTTCAAATATTCCAAAATGTCCAACACATTTCTAATATTCACCTTTAACTCTCTTTTAAGTAAAGAAAAACAAACATTGATCCTTATGAATAAATTCTTGAAAAATTAATTTCAACCTATCAGATAAAATCTTGTAAACAACTTGTAATCATTATTCAATAACTATGTTAGCGTATAGTTTTTTGTTAAAGTCAAATTTTGTCCCTATTTAGGTATTAATGCTATAGTGACCTTTTCCCAACTCTTTGATATCTTTCTTCCCTATAAAATAGAATTCATTATGTTTTGTAATGGTTGTAAAATTTCATCCTCAAAATAAGAACCTGGTTATTTGTATGGTTTAGGAATCTTTCATGGTTTAATTTTTTTGTAGCTTTACAAACTTCTGTTATTGTTATAGATCCATCATAATTTGCTTCTGTTCCTCTGCAGTCTTTGGTAAATTTTGTTTCTTTAGGTATTAATTTATTTTCTCCATAGAAATGCCTTGTCCTTTATACTAGTTGAAATAATATTAATGAAATACTTTTTATAAAGCCACATTATCTGTTAATATAACATCTCTCTATTGTATTATTGTTTTCTGTTATTTTTTCATAATGTATATGTCAACCATACATTATGGTTTCCTGGTTTGTTTGCAAATTTAAAGTTTTTATCTTTGCATGACATTAACTGTCATTAGGAAAGCTTAATTGATTGAGATGTACCTTCTCTGGTAATTCCTTTAATTTTCCTTTAATTTTCCTTTAATTTTTTTTGTCTCATCCAAAATAGCTTATGTTTTCTTTACCTATTCTTTTTAAGTTCACTCTTGTGTTGTATAAAATAACCTGTGATAAAAACTTTACTTCCATCTCAAACCATTTTTAAATCTGTATCTTTATCTAAATTATTTTCAAAGAATTATTTTAATTGTGTTTTTCTGTAGCAACATTTCAGTTAGTCTCAATATAAAAAAATTCAATTTTGTTTTATGAACCAAACTCATAGGATTCTGATCAAAATTGAGGACCCAGTTTGTGGGGGCAATAAGCTGACTTTGTATAAATATACAAAAGTATGAAGGCTATTGCTTAACTCATTGTAAGCCGCCCTGAGTCTCCGGAGAAGGGCGGCATATAAATCAAATTAAAAATAAATAAATAAATAAATAAATAAATAAATAAAAATAAGTTTTTGTTAGTATCTCTACAAAGGCCCTAAATTTTCCATCAAAACAAAGAAAACATTCCATTCCAAACTCGCATTAAACACCAATTTTCATCAGAAAAAAACATTAGTCTCACCATAAATCCTTATAGAACAATTCCACCTTTAATATAGGAGTTCAAGACAGCATCCATTGTACTCTCTCTTCCCATTTTTCTCCAGCATTGTGAGATAGATTGAGCTGAGAGACAGTAACTGGCCAAAAGTGATCAGGAATCTTTTGTGACTGAAGCTGGACTAAAATCTGGATTTCCTTAAAGTAATCCAACATCATACCTGCTTTCAACATTAAAGATGTATTGGTTGTGGATAAGAACATGTCTGTACTTCTGTATGCGGACAAGGGAATAGTTTTAGCTGAGAAACTTGATGATTTTCAAAGACTGTATGATGAGAGATCTGAAAATTAATTAAGCAAGTAATATATGGCCCAGAATGAATGGATGTTGAAAGAAGAGAAAATGGCTATGTATAAATACATGCTTCTGCTACCTACTTATATAGAAATGAAAGTATGTCAGGGGAAACATAAAAATAATTGAATACAATAGCAATGAATTATTAAAGAAGTTTGTATTACAAAAGAAGAGATGAGTTCCAGAAAGAATGGATGTTGATTTTTGATTGCTCACATAAGTTAAGTGAGTAGTGTGAAGGAAGTGTGTTGAGGTAATTTGGTGATATAGAGAGAATGAAGACTGAAGTGCAAAATACATGAAAAAAGAATGAATAGGTAGAGGGGAGGAAGAAAACTAAGGTAGTGAAGGTTCTCTTGAACTGATGAAAACCTCAGAAAGAGAGAAGTAAGAAATCAGAAGAACAAAAGGCAATCTGTGAATCAGTGTCTGAACGTAGTGGAAATGAGAACAAACAGGTATATTTATAAACTATAATATATATATATATATATATATATATATATATATATATATATATGTGTGTGTGTGTGTGTGTGTGTGTGTGTGTGTGTGTGTGTGTGTGTGTAGTTAATATTTCGGGTTTCTTCCCGTGTAATTGTGGATATATCCCTAAAAGGGTAGAAGCGACGTTTCGGCAGAATCCCATCTGCCATCATCAGGCTTATGCCAGTAGTCATTTTGCACTAACTGACGTTGGAATTTCAAATCTGGTGCTGGTATTCTGGGATGGCTCCACCTTTTCATTCTGATTGGTTGGGAGTCCCAGTATGTGTTTATTGGCTTGGCTTCGGGTGTATGGTCGGTTTTTCTCCACTAGGTGGCAGGGCTTTATCTTTGTGGCTGGTTTGAATATGATTTGGTTGGGATTTTTTTTGTGCAATGTTTGGTCCATGTTCCACATATGGTGTCAAGATTCGTCTATCTATGAGAGCAGGTTTCCAAATAGTAGGCAGACGTGAAGTGTCATCCCGTTTATTCATGCAATATGGTCTTTTTTCCATTTCTATTGCTTCTCTGATTATCCTGCCATTGAGATGTTCTATTTTTGCAACTGTTTTTGTTTTATTAAAATTAATGTTGTGTCCTGTTGTATTTATATGTTGAACTAATGATGATGTGTGTTCTTGCTTTTGTATTGAGTTTTTGTGTTCCTCGATGCGCACACTCATTCTTCTGTTGGTCTGTTCAATGTATGTTGATGGGCAGGAAGCACATGGGATTTCATATATGCCTTGATCTTCTAATTCTATTTTGTCTGACAAAATGGGTATATATGAAATCCCATGCACCGCCTGCCCCACCACATACATCGGACAAACCAACAGACGAATAAGTGCACGCATAGAAGAACACAAGAACTCAGTCAGAAAAGAGGAACCAACTTCTTCCCTGGTCCAACACCTTAAAGCCACAGGACATGATATTGACTTTAAAAAGACCAGAACTATCGCCAAAACTGAACACTTTAACAACAGAATAATCAGAGAAGCCATTGAGATAGAAAAACGCCCACACAGCATGAACAAACGAGACGATACCTCCCGCCTACCAGCCATTTGGAAACCCGCCCTTATTGACAAACGAGTCCCTAACACGACGAATGACACCAGACCCACACTCACGAGTGCCACACCTGATGTCACCACCACACATCCACGCAGAAAGCAGACTCAAACCCACACTGATAATGAGCCACGACCAAGGACCAGAAGCCAGACCGCAGCTGCATCATTAGCCACTTTAAACCCCTCCAATCCATACATGAAGCAGACTGACACCCACCATGAAGAGCTCGCACGGCCACAAACACGAAGCCAAACAACAACAACGCAGCTCACCAGCTCAAATCCCCCTGCAACTCAGACTAAGCTGAGCACAACCAAGCCCCCACCCAAACAGAACACAACCCCAGCCAATCAGAGCACAGCCAAGCCCCTAACCAATCAGAACACACCTCCACCCAATCAGAACACAGCCAAGTTCCCACCCAATCAGCTCACACCTCCACTAGCAGTTAAAAGGAAGAGACAGCTGCGATCTCACATTGCTCCTGGAAGCACGAAGCCGAGAACACCAGCCTGAAGATGACGAATGAGACTTCGTTGAAACGTCGCCAAGACACTTCCAATTTTACGTGGGAGAAGACCCGAATAACCAAAGACCTACATATATATATATATATATATATATATATATATATATATATATATATGTTATATAATTTTCTTACTTCTATAGTTATATTATTTATATATATATATAGATAGATAGATAGATAGATATAGATATAGATATAGATATAGATATAGATATAGATATATAATTATAAAATAAACACCGGAGGCCAGGCTTTCCTGCAGTGCGTCTTCGATCACTGGCAGATTCTCCCCGGGGATCCCTTCGGCAGCGCCAGCCGTCCTTGTCAAGTGGTCAGCGAGACACGCAAACGGAAAGGGCTGAAAGAAGGCATTCCCGCGTGGATAACTTCCTGGATAAATTGTAAACCGGTTGAATGAAATAATACCACACCAGATCTTACAAAAAAAGAAGAATAAATTTTAAAAATGGCAAAAAAAAAAAAAAAAGAATAAACAGGTATGAGTGGTATACTTGATGAAGTTTATGTAAACTAGATTTTGATTTCCTTCCCTCCCCCCACTTATGTCATTAATTTCTTTCACCTATACTACTACTTACTGTTTTCCTGTGCTCTGTATAACATTGTTTGCCCAATAGTAAATATCATCATGTGCATCTATGGTATGAATGCATATCTCTTGTATTTGGAATACATTTAAAAAGCCAGAAGAATCTAGAATACTTCATTTTAGTTCTCTTTGCACGATCAAAATATAAGAAAAGTTGATGGAATGATTATCAAAATGAGGTGGTTTGGGTATGCACCATTTCCTAAGTTATAAGGCAGCTGGGGCAGGTCAGCACAGAAGCCACACATTTATGTATCAGAGGCCATCGCTTTAACTCTAGGATGGCATTTTCTTGGCATCGCTCTTCAAACACTGCCTAGGATGTGCAAAAAGACATTTCTTCTTTAACTTTTTTTTTCTTCAAATACTAAGTTAGTATTTAGAACATGTTTTTAATTAAGGATTTCGGATCGAAACATTTCCGGTTTTATGTATGTGTGTGTTTTTCCTAAGGACAGTTTCCAGTTAAAATGTTTTAGAGTTTTGAAAAATACCAGATGCCCCATTTTCAAAGATTGCAAAAGAAATGTAAAAAACCCCCAGCAACATTCTGTGTTGATTCTTGGGTAAAATCCCGTGTATAATATTGTCAGAATCTGACCAAAAGACAATGACTTAAATGGGAACAATAGTTGGCTCATCTTGGCCAGAGTTAGTTAGTTTATTATGTTTCCAGTTGCAGAGGAGAATTTTAAAAATTATTTGGGGCAAGCAAGGTATATTTTTAATTTATTTCATGAATATCAGAATTTTAAAATAGCTAGTTATAGATTGTGAGTCAATTTGGTGTTGAGTTTAATGGGTTGGATTAGAAACTAGAAAACCAGAAATTTTAATCCTCACTTAGGCATGCAAATTTAAAGGTGTGACTTTGGACCAATCACTTCTCTCAGCACAACCCACATTACAGAGTTGTTGTGGGGAAAATAGGAGGCAGGAATGTTAGTGGGGCTATGGCAGGAGTCATGATTGTGAGTGCAAAAGTTGTCATAGAATAGCCCCAGTCTTGGGAACTAGTTTTGATAGAAATTTGGTTTTGGATTGATTGATTGATTGATTGATTGATTGATTTATTTATTTATTTATTTATTTATTTATTTATTTATTTATTTATTTATTTATTTATTTATTTGTTCAATTTATATGCTGCCCTCCCCCGAAGACTCAGAGTGGCTTACAATGCACCCATAGCAATAGCCTTCATTCTTTTGTATATACCTGCTTACTAGGGCTTTTGGCCCCCCATAAGCAGTGTTTCTACAAAATCAGCTTATTGCCCCCACAATCTGGGTCCTCAGTTTACCTATTTCGGAAGGATGGAAGGCTGAGTCAACCTTGAGCCTGGTGAGATTTGAACTCGCACTAATTGCAGGCAGCTGGCAGCTAAGTGCTACATAACAGCACTTAGTCCGCTGCACCACCAAGGCTCTTTGAGCCTGGGTTGCACATGCTGGCTTGCAACAGAATTGTGTTCCCTCTCTGCCTGGTCAACACATCAGCTGACTTCTCCAAACAAAAAATATAAACAATAAACACACCAGAGGCTCAGCCATCTATATCTTTAATGTTAATCTATTCTAATGATAAATAAAGTAGGGAGATGTTCCATAGGGCAGGAACCACAGCAGAGAACGTGGAAAGTATTGACTGAGAGGGCCTGCATGCCCAGCATGCCCAGCCTGCCAGCGTGGGTAGGGCAGTCCAATCCCAGTGGGGTTCCTCAAGTAGCTTGGACCCATGCCATGCAGGGCTTTAAAGGTAATAAATTGCACTTGAATTGCACTCAGAAGCAGAACAGCAGCCAGTGCAGCTCGCAGAGCAGTAGTGTAACATGGGTCATCCTAGAGACCCCAAGAACTGCCCGCGCTGCCACACTCTGCACCAGCTGAAACTTTTGAATGCTCTTGAAGGGTAGCCCCATGTAGAAAGCATTGCTGTAGTCCAGATGTGAGATGACCGTGGCTGTGTAATGGTTAGAATGCACTATTGCAGGCTATCTCTGCCCACAGTCTGGACTTCGATCCTGATGGGGCTCAAGGTTGACTCAGTCTTCCATCCTTCCTAAGTCAGTAAAATGAGAACCCAGATTGTTGGGGGCAATATACTGACGTAAACTGTCCAAAGAGTGCTGTAAAGCACTATGGAGCGGTATATAAGTGCCATTGCTATTGAATGACTGTGCCCAGGGACTCTTGATCCAGGAAAGGTCACACCTGGTACATCAACCAAAATTGTTCAACTGCCATCTGCTCTTCAAGCAGGAGTTGTGAGTGCAGTAGACTCCCAACTGCAAACTGGGTCTGCCTGGAGTAATAGTATCCCATCCTGAACTAAGTTGGGTAAAGTCCTGGATCTTGAGGCTCCATGCACCAAAGCCATTCAGTCTTGCCAGGGTTCCGCCGCCGTAGCCTGTTGTCCCCATGCAGATCCCACAGCCTCCAGGCACCACGAGAGGGCAGCAATGGCATCACTTTGCTTGTGTGTATGTGTGTGGGGGGGGTGTTTGTGTTTGTTTCTGTTATGTATTTCAGTTGCAATATATTCTGTAATTATTTCCCGGTGGGCAGCAAGACTGGAAGAGAAATGGCCATTTGTATGTGCTAATTTATGGAGGCTGGTGAGTATTTTATTATGATTAAACAAATTACGCTGGAAATTTTGCAACAGGACTGTAAGTTACAAATCCTTCTTCAATACTGTTGTTGAAGGATTGAACAACGTTTTGCTTAATTTGAAATTTTTAAGATGCTGTTGTTACATAAAAGTTACATAGAATTAAATATATACAAAATGCTTCTGAGACATGAACACTGTGACCTGGAACAGGATGAATTGAAAACAGTTGTGTCCCTTATTTAATGATATATGTTATTTTTTTAATTGCATGGAAGAATCAGTGAGGAGACTTTTGTTGCTACTGTGTCATCAATTACTAAGAAGATATTTTCTTTTCAAATTTAACCATATACTAGAACCTTATTGCATGAGTTGTGATTCAGATTGCTGTGGAATATCTGCATTAGAATTAGAAGATTGTGTCACTCATTCTGGTAGGAAGATGCAGAAAAGTAAAAATTAAGTGACCAATCTGCATAAACATTATCACTCTATGAATGTTATTCACTAAATAATATTGACCTGATATTCAGAAGGTAGCAAGTGTTTCACTGTCATTGCTAAGATCAAAATTACAATAAAAAGTCTTTTCATATATAAGAGAATTTAGCAAATCCTGAATTTAATAATGATTTTGAAGAATTGATATTGATAAGAATTCTTTGCAAATTATGAAGTAGTTTGGTATGGTTTATTTATTTATTTGTTTATTTGTTTATTAGATTTATGTGCTGTCAGTCTCATTTATAGGCCACTTTGGGTGGCTTACGAACATTAAACAGACATTAAAATGATGAAACAATAAATAACAATAATAAAATAAGTACAGTCAAAAGAGGGGGAGAAGGGAAGCATGAAGTAAATGGGGAAAGGTGGAGGGTTTTCTTAGTCCAATAGCCATCTCCAGAATAGTGCACCCCTGCTGGGGCACTAGGTCAACTGGCAGAGCTAGGTCTTCAGGCCCTTATGGAAGGTCAGTAAGATGGACACAAATCTCACCTCAGGGAGAATGATGTTCTAAAGGGCAGGACCCATGGCAGAAAAGGCTCTTCTCCTGGAACTCACTAGTCAAAATCCCTTGACCGATGGGCTCCACAGCATGCCCCTTTTGCTAACAGCCAGCCAACCCCTTTGGGGTGAGTCAGTTTTTCAGATAACCTTATATAAAGCCATGAAGGGCTTTAAAGGATAACCAACACCTTGAATTGCACCTGGAAGCAAAACAGCAGCAAATGCAGTTTGTGGAACAACAATGTAACGCGGCCACCCTAGGGAATCCCAAGAACTGCCTGAGCCACTGTATTCTGCACAAGGTGCAGCTTCAAAATACCCTTCAAGGATAGCCCAATGTGGAGCACAACATATAAGATGGATGTTCCTGCTTGCCTTCTGGAAGAATCTAAAATCCTGGCTTTTCTTTGGGACACTAAGTCAGGTAGCTGTGATCTGGGTATAGGTCTTGATCAAGGGAAGCCTTGGTCCAGAGAAGGCTGTTATTTTCAAATTGTACTTTTATTCCTTATAAATACCTTTATAAGTTTAAGAGCAGATACAATACTTCTTGTGTACTTGGGGATGCTTTTAAACCATTCCAAAAACCATGTTTTCTGAAAGACCAAGGTGCTCAGAAAAGAGCGGCTGATCTAAGCTATATGAGAGTCAGCATAAACTGTAGCACTGCAGTGCCAGCTGTCATTGCTTAGAAACACATAATAGATTTTGCTGCTTTTCAGACAGCAGATCTTGCAGCCACATAAACCAGTCATTCTGTAAGAGAGCAAGCGAGCAAACCCTGACATCTTAGAAGTATTGTTTGGTAACTGCATATCTAGAATAATTGTGAATGTAGAGGCAGAGAGCAGTAGCTTTGCAACACATTATTTCCTAGTCTGGCCTCAGTATAGAGGAAAAACATAGGGAGGTTGTGCAAGAACCTCTTAATCAAATGTTTCGTAGCTTTCTTTAATTAATGGTGATTGGATCTAGTTGAAAATAGATACTTATGCTAAAATCAGAGTTTTGTTATAATTCTATATTTAGTAGGATAAGAATCTTATATCCTGGAACTAGCCCATTATGGTAATTTCATTGCTTTTGGTGAACCTATTCTTTTGTAGTTCTGAATAATTAGGAGTGATGAATAATAGTGAGTGGTGAGATCAAGCTACTGGAATTATGGATGATGTAATTAATGTAAGCAAAATTAATTACATATTTATGTATCTTACTTTCTAATTTCCATTTTTAAAGTTTCTGTGTGATACTTCTCCATTGCCACAGTCATTTCCAGTTGTTCATTTGAAACAACTGTTTATTTGTGCTCCTATTAGGTCTGTGCAAAGCAGTGCAATCTGTCTCAGTCTTCATGTTGAGTGCCAAAATGATGCATTCCTCCTCATGAAGTGTCAAAGCAGGGCCAATCCAAAGGGGTTTAAACCATCTCTGTAGTGTAACAACCACTAAAAGAATTGAATCAAAACATACATTCTTCCAAAATGATTCCACAGGAATGCTTCAGACATCATGAAAGCAAATTTAATGAAAGAACTAATTTAAGCTAATAATTAAATCAATGCATCTTTAATGTGATTTTAAAAGCAGATCCGTCTTTTTTCAGGTTTACACATAGTTTGAAAAAAGACATGCATGCTTTAATAAATAGCAGAGAGGTGTTGTGCTCATGTTTGTTTTTGAAGCACTTCCAAATGTGTAATCCTGTGCTTGCAGACAGGAGCAGGAACAGATGCTGAAGTACAGAGCCAGGATGCTGGTGAGTGAGAAGTTCCCATTAATGGAAAAACAGTCTATATTGTTATAAAGGAAAGGGCAGTTTTGCTCAATTTCAGATAATGTGGAACCAGAAAACTAAGGTTTTGATTTCAAATACAACCGTGTTCTAAGAATGCTGGCATCCAGAGCTACTCTGAATCAATATAAAAAAAGTGAGTGAAAGTGTCCACTATTACATTTGCCAATTCAGTTTCTTAATGGTGAAAAAAAATTGATACATTCATATCCTATTCATCTGCATATCAGGTCCTTGAGAAAGTGAGAGAAATATAACTTATTTCTTATTGCCCTTTCGGGTTAGAATCCATTCTGTACTAAGGAACTCCTCCTAAGAAGAGGGTTCAAAGCATACCATTTAGCTCTTTGCATCCAGATATAAAAGGAGAATTGGCTTCTTCTGCTTTTAAGCTATTTTTTCCATTTCCTGTAGAACCCTAGGGCTGAATTAATTCACATATTCATATTTTTCATTCAGGGTTAAAAAGGAAACATCAGAGTAATAGCTTTCCTGTGAAGCAGGCATCAGATAAAACACAACAAACAGATTCTATATTTTGACATATCATTGCAAGCACACTATTTTTTAATTAAGCAAAAAATACTGTATGAAACATCCCAGGGTATATGGAGGGCAATGACTTTTAGAATCAAGCTTAACATTAAAAAAAATGCACCAGACTGGATAGCAATGGATAGATCTTCCTACTGAGAGGTACTGCCTTTAAAGAAAGCAAAGCAAGAATTGCCTAAAGCTGTGGTCCTCAATCTTTGCGGCTTGGCTTGGCTGGGGGGGAGATTGGAACCAGGCTGCAGTGGTGGGCAGGTGTGCACATTTGTGTGTGTGCCTGTCAGCCTGCCACTCATGCAAGTTGAGCTATGCGCACACTCCAGCCAGCCATTCTCAGGGCTCAATTCCGATTAGGCCACAGCCCGGTAATAGTAATAATGTTTTTATAATAGGACCATAATAGCCTTAGATGTGGAATCTATGGCTCTCCCAATAACTTCTCAGATAACATACAAAGATATGTGTATCCAGAAATGTCTATGTCATATTTTATAGTGCATCCTATTTCCTCTACTTGCAGCTTAGATAAGATATTATCTTATTATCAAGAGAGCTATTAGATATACATCCTAACAATCATGAGATACATGAAAGAAGTAGAATATTCAACTTCAAAATAGTGCAAATGGCTATCAGTCCTCTTATTTCATGAAAATATGGGCAAGTTTATTTTTAAAAAATACAAAAACTGGAGTTTATTTAAAAGAAAAAGTGGGAACGAAACAAGAGAACAATTTAGGTTAAGCTGTATCTTTAAACTACAGAAGTAGAATGGATAAAATCCAGTTTCTAAGGGACGTACAGGTGAATGTTAGTGTTTATTTGGATACAACATTTTTTTCCTGATCCAGCCCCCTGCATATATGTTGTATTCCCCATATCTGGAGGGCACTAGGAAAAGGACAATATAGGGTTTCATTGCCTTCAGGAGAGCTGCATAAAAGGCAGAGGCAGGTTTTCCCAACACAAGAACATAGTGATGGAAAAGCATTTTCTCTTCAGTCGGTATTAAAGACATAAGACTTTTAGGAAAAACTAATCAAACACAATACACTTATGGCATTCAAGATAAATATTTCTTTTAAAAATATTTTACAATATTTATAGACATCCCAATTTCTAACAACTCTGAACAAGGAATAACAAAGTAAAAAAGTATATAAAATACTGTTTATATATGCAGGGGCTATCTGGATGTGCTGCACTTGCTCAATGGCTTGCTCCACGACTTGGCCATTGGACTGCGTCATGCCCTGGCTCACCCCAGCCTCATCCCAGGACTGTGATGGCAAACCTATGTCATGCAGTGCCCTCTCTATGGGCACGTGAGCAATCACCCGAGTTCAGCTCTGCCGCGCATGCGTGCGCACTTCCCATAGCTGGTCGTCGGGTTTCAGTTGTGCATGCATGGGGGTGGGCCACGTGCGGGGGCCATGCGTGCTTGTCTGGGGGGGACATTTGTGGGGGCACATGCACATTGCATTTTGCGGGTTTGGGCATGCATGCATGTATTCACGCGCACGCCCGCTTTGGGCACTCAGTCCGGAAAAGGTTAGCCATCACTGCCCTAGGACTTCTAACTTGAGAAGATTCAAACCTAAAGCAAGACAAGGCCTGCTACACTTCACTTGTCCCTTTCTTGAGTTATCCCACATTGAATTGTCCTCCGGTGAGTTGGCTGCAGTGAGACTGCTGTGGTGAGTTGGCCACGGTGAGTTATCCTAGACCCCTTCTCTGAAGGCTATATTTACATTTTTTAATTTTGTTGAGTCACCAAGACTATTCCGATGCAAGCCTTTAGAAGAAAGAAAAACCAGGGTGGAATATGATTAGATGTGACAGAGATAATCCTATTCTAGAAAAGCCTGGTCCCTTCGTATATGTCATTGCTTTACTAATGCTATCTCCAGAAAGCAGCAACATAGCATCCAAGAGGAAAAGAACCCTCTAAGCTGCATTCAGCTATATTTCTCTATACTATATACATCATCAGGATAAGAATGGAGCAAGTAAAGAAGCTCTATGCTGAACCCATACAGCTTCTCCTTGCAACCACTGCTTTTTCTTTCACTATTTCTTTCTTAAGAAATACTGTATAATAGAGATTTCTATGGCAATGTATATTCCCCCAGCACTTAGATGTTCACAGGTGGAATCCTCTGAGCTTCAGAAATGATTCTTGGCCCCAGCAGGTGGAGCCTTGTCATAAAGTGATACAGTTGTTCTTAGACAGAATACTTGGGGTGACTCATTCTGAGCCTGCATTTTTCTTAAAAATGCCATCTTTTGTTCCTATTAGCACTGCCAATGGATGCTGATTTTTCAGCATGTGGCTGGTAATTTAACCCAGCTCAAGGATCTCTGTTCCAGGGACAAAGGACAGGATGTATGATTCCAGAAGGAAAGAGGTTGCTTTGTGTGGGAAGCAGTGGGCTCATCTGCCAGTACCTGTTACACCAAGGACCTTGACATTTTCCAGATGTCCCTGCAGGAAAACAGCACCTGATTCCACTTAAAGCTTGCAGCATCTCTCCTTACTCCCACACCTCACCCCAGAAAATATGAAACTCTCTGAGAAAAATAATGTTTTTGGGCTGGGAAAAATCTTCGTAGGATTTTCTATCAAAAGCTGGAGCTGGCTCTGACTGTACTAAAACGCGAGCATATGCAAACAGGAGGCCCCAAGATGCTTACAAAAGTCAAGGTTTCTTCAGAAATTGCATGACCTAAACAGAATGGGGGCTAGTGTAACAAGGAATGACTGAGACCTGAGAGACAACAGATTTCCCCCAGGGGAGAAGACCCAGTCTTTGGCCCCATAAAAAACAAACCACGAGCCGTCTGGGCCTATTTAGCATCCATGACCTTTCATCTTAGAGATCCCCACCCCTCCCACGACTGCCTGCTGTGTGCAGACTTGCTTTTCAGCACAGAAAGACTCTTATGGCTGCTTCTGATATCAGTTTAGCTCCATCAATATCTGCAAATTCATCAAAGAATGACTATATGGACATGTTTCTCTCTGCATGAATTATTTTGGGGGGAATGGGAGGAGGATTTCTAATACATATTGTAGTGCAGTTTCTTCAGTATTCACTAAGTAATCAGTAAGTTTTACTTATCGATATTTTAAAAAAGAAAAAGTTCCACGTTATTCACTGGTTAGATCTAAATTCTGTCTAGGTGTTTTGTTTTATTTTATTTTATTGGTTTAATCAACACAGTAGGTGAAGCAGCATACTAATTCTATGCCAATCATAATCTTCAAACTGGAAGAATAACTTCTAAAGCAAAGAATTGTTTCTGCAATTAATTCTTAAAATTCAAGTTCTAGAACTGTCTTAAGGTGCTTAGATAGAAATTTCTTCTTATTTTGCACCTCCAACTGAGTGATACTAATGGTGAGTGATACAGATGATTGTGCTCATCCTTACTTTCATCCTTCATAGATTGAATAAATAGAAAAAGTAGAAAGTTTGCAAGACAAGAATTATTGTCATTTTCCTATATAATGTTTTAGGCTCAGATTCTCATCTGCAACATAGAATAGTGACTTATCCATATTTGTGGGTAAGTCACTATTTAAAAACAAGAAAAAAATTTCAATAAGCTTTGCAAATAAAAGTACAGTGTTAGTCTCTAAGACAGAGTGACATTGATTTACTTCCTGTAAGTTGAAGTCGCTTCTAGAAGAGTTACAGAACAAACTCCACTGGTTCCAAGATTTTACCTATTGTTTTCAGTTTAATAAGTGTTGAAAAAATAAATTATTCAAGTAAGAGCTGTTGAAAAAATAATTTTCAATCTTTAACATTTGTTTTTGAAAAAGGAAAACCTATTTCTCTTTGAAAAAGATGACCCTCTGAGGTCACAATGACATATACACTTGGTAATATGTGGAGTCCTTGGTGGTGTCTGAGTTTGGTTGTTTGCTTATAGATGTTTGATTATCTGACTAGGTAACATCATCAGTGCATCTACAGTTCAACTCTGAGCTATGCATATTCTCTTCAATTGGTATTTGGTACTTTGGATCAGATCCTACAAAGAAAGAAAGCTCTACTGAAAATAAATAGACTATGTCATTATGTAATTCAGTGTCATGGCTTTCTTTAGGAAGCACTCAACTATGAAAGACATTCACACACATTTAGGTCTCTCACATTTTATAATAGTGTAAATGCCCAATCTAACACCAGAAGCATAATAAATAGGATACATTTACAGGAAGGGATATCCTTACTGCTATTTAATTTAAAATATATATCTTTGCAGTATGCCAGTATATATCTTTTCCAATATGGTTTGCAGTATACAGTATATATCTTTTCCAATATGGTTTTATGCCAAGCAAATTAATAATAACATTATTTAATTGTAATAAAAGTAATAAAGCTTTTAAAAAATGAGGAGGAGGGCATATTCAAAGTATGATAAAGAGGCTTTCACAGAAAAAAATTCTCTATGTACAATGCATCTGAACCGAGTATGGAAGCTTGCATAATAAAACATGTAATATGCCGAGAGAATTCACAACCACTAACTAATAAAGAATCATGAATCTTACTTCATTGTCATTTCCAATTGTTTACAACCCAGTGGTCATCATTTTGCTAGGATCACTTGTCAATAGTTGTTTCTTTGACATCTTATAAATTTATGCATGTATCATAATCCTGTATTACACTGATAGTATCCAGCCACCCCACTGTTGGCCTCTGGTTTGATTGCCTTCCCTTTGTCTAGGCATCAGGGTCTTTTGCCTTCATGTTACATGTTCCTGCCAATCTTATTATTTCTGCCTTCATGTTATATGTCTAAAATCACTAAGCTTTAGCTTCATCATTTGAGCTTCCTGTGGATAGCTTGGCTTTATTTCATCTAGTATTGAATTTTATGTTCTTTCAATCCAAAATATTTTCAATCAGTTTTGTCAGCACCATAAATCAAAGGCATCAATGCTTCTGATAATTCAGATTTCACAATCACATGTTACAGTTCAGAAAGCCAAAGAGTGATTTCTCTGCACTGTAACTAGATTTCTTATAGTTTTCTACTCATTGTTACTGTTATGTGAATTTTGGGGAGGGGGAGCTAGGGAAATAGTCTATCACTACTTCAAAATCTTGATAATAATAGAAAGCAAGGGTAGTGCCAATAGTTATAAGCGCCTTGAGTGCAATCTCAGAACAACTGGAGCATCACTTGAACACCATCAGAATTGACAAAGTCACTAACTCTCAATTGAAAAAGGCAGTTTTACTTGAAACAGCTTACATCTTGCAATACTTTGAACACCATGAAACAACAATATTTATGAACAACAACATTGATGAGACAACAATTATGTCCTATGACAGTACCTTTAATACTATTAAACAACATCTGCCTATCCCCACATCCTTGGGGAGAGCTCAATAGGTTGATAAATATGCCAAATCCAGTCTATATAAACATCTGGCTGACTATGCAACCAATCAAAATAATAATAATAATAAAATATAAAGACCTGCATATAGAAGTAGAATCTGTGGCAAAAAACAACAACAACAACAACAACAACAACAACAATGATAGTATCAATAGTAATTGGCATCTTGGGTGAAATTCCAAATCATGTGGAACTTGAATTCCATCACCACTGGCAAAATTACCATCAGTCAATTGCAGAAGATAACTTTACTTGGAATAGTTTATATCCTGCAGCAATCCTGTTAATATTATCAAACAACATCTGGTTATCCCAGGTCCTTGGAAGGACTCAATAAGTAGACAAGTATGCCAGATCTATCCTAAACATCTATGGTTGGCTAGTCAACCAACCATAATAATATTAGCATTTACTGGTCTTTTTTCAACAAGTTTATCTCCCCTCTAAAATTGTACTACTATCATTGCCGCTCTCCTCTTCTAGTAGCTAATAACAACTCTTTGGCAAACTGAAGGCTATGAAGGGCTCCGGCACTAGAAAAGCAGAGATGCAAGGAAGATTTACAATAG
Organism: Pantherophis guttatus; assembly: GCF_059756535.1. Taxonomy (NCBI): domain Eukaryota; kingdom Metazoa; phylum Chordata; class Lepidosauria; order Squamata; family Colubridae; genus Pantherophis; species Pantherophis guttatus. The sequence goes on from NC_142068.1 coordinate 44,926,957, forward strand.
TAAGGTAGACTCTATGTATCCTTGTGTTTTCCCTCCAACTGCTATAATGAAACAATCATTAGGTGAGTTCCTGAGTATGTCCTTTTATGACAGATCATATCGTTGTATTGAAGGGTTAGGTAGTAATGAAACTCTAGAACAACTAGATTTTGAAAAATATGAGGGCTGCATAGTCCTACCGATTGATATAGGCCTACCCCTAGGCATTTTCCAATATAGCCAAGAGGGCTCCTCTTTGCATTTGAGTTTCAGGTTGGATTTGTTTTTTCCCCAGCCAGGTCTCTAGACAAACTTTATAATTTTGCTGACTGCTCTGGCCTGCATCTCATCTTTGCACTAAATGCTTTACGCCGGAATCCCAACAATTCCTGGAACAGCTCCAATGCCCTCAGTCTGCTCAAGTACAGTGCCAGCAAGAAGTACAATATCTCCTGGGAGCTGGGCAATGGTAAGTGAACTTTAAGGATGGGGATTGGGAGAAGGGAAGGGAATGGGAGGACCAAAGAAGCACTACTTTCGGAACTTTTCTCAATGAAGTTGGATGGAATCTTAGTGCAACTCATCCCTACAGGGATCCAAATAGAACAAATGAGTTGAATAAAGATAGGTATCCATTAGTGCAATAAATGTGAGACCAAGTATATAAGCAAGAAGGTTTGTGAGTACTTAGGGATAAATATATTTACCGTGCAATCTTACATCCTTATATCCAGAATTGAGTTAATTAGATTCATTCCAAGATATAGCTAGATGACTAAGGGATATGCCTTGCAAAGAGAAATGTTCCTTATGCATAAAGATAATCCTCAACTAAGTCAGTGAGGTCAAAAAATGAATCATCATGTGATCAGACCTGATTTTACAACCATTTTTATTGTGGTTACTCCTGTCAATAAGTGAATCCAGCACCCCCAACTGAAGTTGCTTATCAGAAACCAGCTGGAAAGATTGCAAACCATGATAATGTGACTGCAAGATACTTAAACCGTTTGTAAATGTGTACTGGTTGCCAGGCAACTAAATTGAAGTCATGTGATCATATGGGTGGTGCAACAGACATAACTTTGAGAATGAGTATAAGTTATTTATTCCAAGGCTGTTGTAACTTCAAACCAATGTTAAATGAATGGTCATAAGTCAAGGACTACACATAATGCGTCTAAACTGGTGAAGGTTTATCAGGTGAGTTGTCAAGATATTGTCAAGGTTGGTTAATGTTTTTTTCTGTTTTCTTACAGAACCAAATAATTACCGAACCCTCACAGGACGAGCAGTGAATGGCACTCAGTTCGGCAAGGACTATACACAGCTGAAGAGACTGCTACAGTTAATCCGCACCTACTCCCGAGCCAGTCTGTATGGGCCCAATATTGGGAGACCTAAAAAAAATGTTGTCACTCTCTTGGATGGGTAAGTGATCATGACAAACAATGCAGAAAGCTAAAAAATAACTATTAACTATCTACTCGGTTTATTATGATCCTCTTTCTATTGTGAGATATAATCTGCACTGGTTCCATTTAGCCTGGGAAGCAATACCTATCTTCAGAATTACTATATAATCTCTTATTTCTTATAATAGGGAAGCTTTGAATTGCTCATTGTAGGCTGAGAGAATAATGCACAGCCTAGTAAAGAGCTCCATCACCATTAGACATGAGAGATCAGAACCATTCCAAGATATCTTATCGCCAAATGTGAGGGGACTGGCAACTGGTCATGCTTTTCCAACTATTTCTCACCCATCCTGAAACAGGAAACTACATTGACATAACATTTGGTGACCTTATTGCCAATTCCTATCCTGCATCATTACTTCTGTTAAAGCTTTCTCGTGTTGGGATATGTTAAGCATAGTGATTGCTTAATATTTCTGGCTTTGATGCCCTGTGTCTTTCTGAACATTACAGGTGGCAGGAAATAATTCACCAATCAAAACACTGATGTAATTTGGGGCAAGGATGGGAAAATTCTGAATTTTAACAAGTGGCTGTCTAGCCTCTCCTTTGCTACTGTGTGGTGAAGCAGGAAAAAACAGGCCTCACAAAGTGTCACATCATGCTGATTTCAACTATCACAGACAATGCCCTACTGATCTATGCCCTCCAGGGGACTCTAGACAATGCCGTGTTCAAAGGTAGTATTGGCTAAGAAGGTCCTATAGAACCAAAAGGGATGCACTCCCCCATCGACTTCCATGGCGATCAATTTCAGTAACAATTTGAGAGTAGAAATAAGTTCAGTAATCATTCCTTAAGAAACTCAGGGACCTGTGATACCAACATATGTTCTATGACCTTGCCCCCACAGAGAATTTATCTAGCCTGTTGAATCTAAAGTAGTCTTTTAGTACTACCCTTTTAACATTAGAAATTTTAAATTTATATTTTCTGATCCCTTGGGCATTGCTGTGTTTGCCATATCTGCTTACAAACCACATGTTAAGATGACAGCAAGCACCTGAACTACACAGGGTTTCCTAATAGTATCTAAATAGGAATGTGATATATTTTCTTGTAATAGGAATAAAAGATTCATTATGTCCTTTCTAGTTTTGTGATATATGTTTTAGCAACTAAATCTAAAAGAAAGGAGAACTGCTAGTTTCTGAGTCAAAGCTGATCCTGTGCACCATGTCTCAGAGCTGACAGAAGGACTTATGGGATGATTGAGCACCTATGATTTGGCATAGGTGTTAAGATGTTTCAGTCCCTGTAAAAATGTTCTGGGACATGGTTAAAGGTCTTATACATGCTATAATCAAGATCATAAGCATAATTTCAGTTTCATTTAGTGAGCACTTCACTAATCGCCAAATTGTCATTCCTAATTATGGCCGCTAAAAGAGAACTACATATAATTAGTTTTTTCCTCCTCAATATCTTCTGTTTGATGGACAGAATTTTTTTTGTTTTTGCTTTGTTTGGTCCAGACTTTGAAATATATATTGATTTTTACTATTAGGGAATTTTAGAGAAACAGCAACCAGAGATCAAGATAAGAAAAATTGGGCACAGATTTTATGAGAATAAGCTCCAACATGTTGCCTGTAAAACTGTTTCCAATCACTAATAATTCTGCTGATTTCTTGAAGAATTGTAGTCCTATTTCAATTTATACTAATAAAGAATAACTTATGCAGTTAATTTTCTTGCCCATGTATAATTATATTGATACATATCTAAATCATGGAAAGAATCCATTTATTTCACCCCGAAGATTATGAAAAAGGAGAAGAAAGAAGGTTGCATGCTACAGAAAAAAGTACATCAGTGCATTTCATTAAAAAAGGGGGAATCTAGGGAATAAGTGTCTTTTTATGTCTAACCATACCCAACAGGCAGCCTAGGTTAAAAACCTGAAATGTGTCTAAACAATGGTGAGTAAAGGTGTTGTTGTTAGTTGCGAAGTCGTGTCCAACCCATCACAACTCCATGGACAATGTTCCTCCAGGCCTTCCTGTCCTCTACCATCCTCTGGAGTCCATTTAAGCTTACACCTACTGCTTCAATGACTTCATCAGCCACCTCATTCTCTGTTGTCTCCTTCTTCTTTTGCCCTCAATCTTTCCCAGTCTTCCTTCTCATTAGGTGGCCAAAGTATTTGAGTTTCACCTTCAGGATCTGGCCTTCTAAAGAGCAGTCAGGGTTGATCTCCTCTAGGACTGACCGGTTTGATCGCCTTGCAGTCCAAGGGACTCACAGGAGTCTTCTCCAGCACCATAGTTCAAAGGCCTCAATTCTTTGGCACTCAGCCTTTCTTAAGGTCCAACTTTCACAGCCATACATTGCAACTGGGAAAACCATAGCCTTGACTATATGCACTTTTGTTGGCAGGGTGATGTCTCTGCTTTTTAGTATGCTGTCTAGATTTGCCATAACTTTCCTCCCCAGGAGCAAGCATCTTTTAATTTCTTGGCTGCAGTCCCCATCTGCAATGATCTTGGAACCCAGGAAAATAAAATCTGTCACTACCTCCATTTCTTCCCCATCTATTTGCTAGGAATTGAGAGGGCCGAATGTCATGATCTTAGTTTTCTTAATGTTGAGTTTCAAGCCAACTTTTGCACTCTCTTCCTTCACCCACATCAAGAGGCTCTATAGTTCCTCTTCACTTTCTGCCATTAGAGTGGTATCATCTGCATATCTGAGGTTGTTGATATTTCTCCTGGCAATCTTAATTCCAGCTTTTGATTCATCTAGCCCCGCATTTCTCACGATATGCTCTGCATATAAGTTAAATAGGCAGGGTGACAGTATACAGCCTTGCCGGACTCCTTTCCCAATTTTGAACCAATCAGTAGTTCCGTGTCCAGTTCTCACTGTTGTTTCTTGACCCTCATATAGGTTTCTCAAGAGTCAGATAAGATGGTCTGGTACTCCCACCTCTTTAAGACTTTTAACTTGCCACAATTTGTTGTGATCCACACAATCAAAGGCTTTAGCATAATCAATGAAGCAAAAGTAGATGTTTTTCTGGAACTCCCTAGCTTTCTCCATGATCCATCATATGTTGGCAATTTGATCTCTAGTTCCTCTGCCTCTTCGAAATCCTGCCTGTACTTCTGGTAGTTTTCGATCCACATACTGCTGGTGATCCACATACTGCTTACTTTTAGAGAATAAAAGGTATACTCTCTAAAAAGGACTGGCCATGCTATGTGCCTTATTTAGAGTGACACTGGCTTCAGCTATTTATTTTGTTTATGACAAAAGTATCAATGAATTGAACACTGTATTTTCACTTCTAAACAGATTGTTCACTTTGATTTGCAAAGTAAAGTTTGTGCAATTGAATAACTAGTAGTTCCTGCCTAACCTTTTTTTGGGGGGGCGGTGGGGGGAGATTTGGGTTCAAAATTTGAAAAACTGTTAAGATGTTTCAAAGAGCTGAAAGTAGTATATTCAGTGTTAGAAGATAACCAGTACAGCACAACTTTGGATTCAGTTGCATCAGTTGAAACAGAAATAGTTTCCTGTAGCTCAAATCTGACAGTGCTGGAAAGCATGCTTGTAAAGTACAAATGTATCTGTATGTGGATGTGGGTGGGTGGGTGGGAGTGTAAATACAATAAAGAGGCCTATTAAAGTTGCATTTTTTTGCTGGGTCAAATTTCGCTGTATCTAGGTAATTTCTTTACCTATTCTGCTCTATTCTTGGTTTCAGTTGGAACACTTGCACTTGAATAAAAATATAAACCATATTTTGTGGCTGAGAATTTTAAATATGAACAGGCTGCACATTTTAGAAGGAATTGGAAGATTTTGGATTCCTAAACCTTCCCGCCATCACAACAGTCATACACTCTTTGAAATGAGATGTGTTCCAGATTTTTCTCCTTATTTTCTTGTTCTTGTTTTGCTTGTTTTTGTTATTGTGGTAAGATGGTAACCATTTCCTTAATGGTTAAAAAGTTTGTGTGTATGTACACTGTACACCGTATACACATACACAAATACACACACACACACACACACACACACACACACACAGAGTATGTATTTGTATACATACATATGCATACAGTATGTATAGTGCATACATATATACACACATACAGTATGTATATATGTGTGTGTACACACACATGCATACAGTATATTCAGTGCATATACACACACACATACAGTGTGTGTGTGTGTGTGTGTGCATATATAATGAGAAAGGCTCTTCAGTCAGTTTCTTAGGGAATGTACTTTTTGTAAAATATGTAACATAATGAAGCAAAGTATTCAGCTTGCTGTCACACTGTCTACCCACTTCCTAACTTACGTGTCTGACCTTATAACCAAAAATTCCTTTGAAGTATCTGCATCAAACAGTGGGCTTTCCTACCAACGGAAGTAAAAGTAATAAAAAAAAAACTTTAGAAGTGTGAAAATAGGGTGAAGTACATTGCCAACTTTCTTGTGTTATTGATGTTTGACCATATAATAAAGATGAACACATATAAAAAATGGATTTCGTATGAGAGAAAACATTATGCATCCATGAAATAAGTGTATCATCTTTATAGTTTGTGCTGTCAGATAGGTATGCAGACTACCTTGACAGTTTATTTGATTTAAGTTGCCTCCTTTGAAGGGAATGTTCAGCCTTACATGTTTATGATCTTTTTTTGCATGCTTTAGAACTGCAGTCCCAATCTCTGTTAAACTGTAGCTATTATCTTACTGACTGGATATCTTATAGCTGAATTCTTCTAAAAGTCACCATATTTAGAAAATTTAACAGATTCCTTTTAATTCAGTTGTGCAAGTGTGCATTTCTGTGGTATCTTGCTATTTTTAATATTTATCAAATAATTCATGTTATATCATATATTGTCACAAATATATCTGCATTAATAAGTATATCTAAGACATATTTTCCCAGCCTTGGGTCCTCCAGATGAATACTTCCAGAATTCTCAAGCAATATTCTCTATGTTATACTCCCATAGTTTGATGGAGAAGTTGGGGAAGACTGCTTTATGGGGAAGTGTTTTTTTCCTTCTCCAGCCAAACGTGGATTTTGAGAATGAAATAATAGAGAGAATTGGGACACGACAGATTGCTGCATCAAAGTGCTATATTTCAGTCTAGAAAAAGTACAAATGTACAAATAGCATACATTTTACTATTGCATTATAGACCTCCATTCTGCATTAAGGCTGGTATCAGCACTCAAAGCCATGGAGTAGACAAAAATGAACCCCCTGTCTAAAATAATAAACACTCCAAAAGACAGCCACATGAAACCCCATGTTGGTAAAAACATATGAAATCCTGTAATGCACACATTAGTGACAAAACAAGCAACACACAATGGTAAAATCTGATTCCCTTTCTTGGGTTAATTCAACAATCTCTCGTCACAGGACTAATGCTCTTTCAAAACTTTTAAAAACTTACATATTTTAAAAACTTACATAAGGAGCTGGAATAATAGACAAGCACTTTCACAGAAGATAAGAATTCAGTCTCCCCTGTAATTCAAACTAAAAGAGTAGCGTCTAGCAATTAGAGGGATAGGGTCATGCTTGTAGGACAGGTCCCAACCTCTGGTTGAGTCATCAACTACATCAGGGGTGTCAAACTCAAAGCCCGGGGGCTGAATTCAGCCTGTGGGGTACTTAAATCTGGCTCTCAGGGCCACCCTGGAAACAGCAAAGAACTGGACTGCGATGCTTCTGCCAGTGAAAATGGAGTTCGGTAGGGTTGTGTGTGACCTTCTCGAGCTCCATTTTCACTGGCAGAGGGTTGCAGGAGGCCATCACAGGTGAAAATGGAGCTTTGGAGCCCTTTTTCACTGGCAGAGAGCTTGGGCCACCACCTGTGCCCCTGACATGAGTGATGTCAAGATGGCCACGCCCACCCTGGCCATGCCTACCCCAGTCCCCCAAGGTCAAACACAACCCTGATGTGGCCCTCAATGAAATTGAGTTTGACACCCCTGAACTACATCATTGATAAAGTGTGCTAAACCATTTAAATGGTAAAAATTGAATTGGAAGAAGAGTAAGAATATTATTTTAAATCTGGAACAGCTGTAGTTGACTTAAACTTATGATTTTAAGTCTCTCTGGGGTAACTAGTTATGTCAGGACTCTCCCCTAAAAAGCCACAACATCATCAACAACAATAAAAGTATTGTAGATTATGCATGTCCTTGGAGATAGAAACCATTTGCCTCTTGCCCCATAAACACAGAAAATAATTGTAAATCAAAAAGCTTATTTTTAAGCTCCATTCCCCTTAATCTTCATTGGGTATTGTCAGATGGAAGATTACTAATATTACCAATTAAAAGATAAAGTGCAACTATTTCATCTTTTAAGAAAAAAATATGGAGGAAGCAATGGAATCATGAGAGGTTTTAAATAGAAATAATATCATATGAACCTCCTATAAAATTCCATTAACACAATAGGGGAGTTGCAGAATAACAACAGTAACTAGAACAGGGCTGTCAAACTCACGGGCTGTGGGCCAGATGCATCATGCGGTGGCCATGCCCCTGCCTGGTTTAGCGAAGGGGAAAAATATCCCAATATGTCATGTGACAATGCCATGATGACGCGAATTTGATAGCCCTGAACTAGAAGCACCTATAGTTAAAGAAAAATTAATTTCAGACACAGACCAGTTTATAGACCACACTTTTCCTTCTGTCACACAGAAATAATCCTGTGGCAGTGTTCTAGAGACTTCTGTTTTTATGAATTGCAGGTTGTTTTACCAGATATGAAAAATGAACAGAGATTCCTCATTTAACCTGTGTTATGGCTTAGTACTAAATTATTTGCAGGTCTGCATCTCCCCACAGTCAGCCTGACCAATTTGGTTAAGCCAAGCAAAAGCAGCTGGTTGTCCCCAGTTTTGGGAGGTTTGAGAGATTGAAGCCTGGAAATATTTCTATGCGATGGGCCTGGCTTTCTGGAATGGTTTTCCATCTGCCTTTTGGAAAAGTTGAAAACAGAGCTATCCCAGAGTGTCTATGGGGTCTGATGCCAGGAATTGTTTTGCTTTATTTTACTGTACTTATAATGCGTATTTTTGAATATTATTATATTTTGTGTGTCATTGTGGGCAACCAAAAGAGCAGCATGATATAAATCAGATAGAGAGTTAGAGATAAAAATGTGGTGCTTTTGAACATGCCTAAAATACACGCTCTAAAGCTATGATTTTTTCTAGGAAAGTCCTTTTCATGAACAGTTAAATTTAATAGAAAACAATAAATGAACGCTGTCATCTGTGCATGTTTATTATTCTTATAAGGTGTGAGATTCACTCTTTTTTTCTTTATGTTACATAAAATTGACTCTACCTGTCCTTCATATGAACAAACATTATACTATATAAACATTGCTGATTTCGTTTTTTACACATTGCAATTGATATTAGAGGTTGCCATTAATTTCTTTCCCAAGATCTGACTGACACCGCAGACATTCAGATATGTTCTGAGATAGTTCTCTGACCATTCGGTAATTCAGAGCCCATTTTTTATATACTGTATGCTGCAGAATGTTGATATATGACAAACATGGAAGGAAAACAGATGTGGATCAGGAAAGAAAAGCACACATCAAAGAATAACTATCAAATGCTGGAGAAATATCTTGGAGCCCAAGCCATTACTTCTGATTCTTGCAGAAGAAAAAAAAAACTCAAAAGACTGGAGAAGGACAAATATGTGACATCTATATTTAAGAAGGAGAAGTTGAGGAGTTATAGACTAGTTAGTTTGACTTTTATACCCTGGAAGTTATTAGAATGAACAATAAATCAATCTTTTTAAGCACCTGTGGGAAAACAGGGTAATTGCTAGTAGCTGGCATAGATTTATGAAAATGACAACAGGTATAACCAATCTAGCAGACTTTTGGCAGGGAATTCTTCAAGTATATCTGGCCAATATCATAGATATCATACACCTTAACTGTAAAAATCATTTTACAGTTCCATGGATCATGGAACAGCAAGAAGAACAAAATAAAAATTGGAAGAATTTCATTTATTTTCTGTCTAAATGAGCCACTCATCTCATAAAGCAAATGACTCTATGCAACATACAAGACTAAAACAATACATATATAAATCAATTATCATTAACAATTATTTTTTTAAAAATAGAAAAAAAAATTGGAACAAAGAAATACATAGAAGAAGGAATGATAATAATATGAAGCCACTTCATAAATTCACCTGTTCCCTGGGGAATAACCACATCTTGAGGGATCTTCAGAAGCTTAGAAGCAATGAGGCCATTCTCACATCAGATGGAAGAAGATTCTACAATGCAGGTGTCATAGCAAAAATGGACTGCCACCTAACGCCCACCAGATGGAGCTTCCTAGACAACAAAATCCATAAAATGACCACTCTGTTGGATCATGTGGAACAGGCAGATGAAATTAGATAGACGCCGTTCCTCAAATAACCTGGTTCCGTGCCATGTAGAGCTTTCAAGATTAAATCGGTGTTGGAAACAAATTGGTAACCAATGTAGTTCATGCAGCACTGATATAATATATACCGTATCTTCTTAATTATAATAAAGGCTTTGAAGGTTTTAACTGATTATAAACCCTTCTCAATACTCTATGATTAACCCATATCTTGAACAGTCTTAGGCTGACTTCTTGTTACTGCTCTTCTGTTTTCTGAGGTTAGAATTGCTGTTTGCACATGGGGAATAATCCTTAAAAACTCTTTTAAGAATTGAAATAATCTCAATTATTGGTGGAGATTGGGTAGCTTTTATCTCAGTACCAGTATTTAAGAACTCTGTTTAACTTCCCTACTTGGCATCTTTTCTTAAGTTTGTCTGCAGTTTTGAGGTTATCTGTGCTTGATTAAAACTAAAAACTGAAATCGGCACATGAAGATTTACAAAGTACTGCACATTTATACTTGGGTGCCAAAGATTATAAATGTAACTGTAGATAAGTCAAATGAAATTAAATCAATTGGCTACATCGTTCTACATAGAAGAAACCCCTGAACCGCAGCACAACCCAAAGCCTCAGTTACTCCTGGAAGCCCCAGCTGCCCTAGCAATATGGCACAAAACCCGCAGCTGCCTCAGGAACCTTCAGCCACCCCAGCACAGTCCAGCCTCCATCTCCCCAGCTACTGACTAATCGTTCCCAGGTCTTGCAAAGGAGAAATTCTTGTGTAACCAGGAGCTGCCTTGGCCTGCTTGATCAGTAGCAGAAGCAAGAAGACTGCAAAGGTCAGTTAGGGAAGAATGCAGGGTGCCAAAAGGGCATAGATGTGGAGAAGATATGTGAGTGGGGGAAGTGAAGTGCTCCTGAAATGTGGGTGAGTTATCAAGCACCTGAATTTTGATCACATGACTTCAGGAGCACTGCAATGGCTGTAACTTCAAGAACTGGTCATAAGTTCCTTAGTTTAGCACCACCTTAACTTCAAACAGTCTCTGAACAAATAGTTGTAAGTCAAGGACTACCTATATCTCATCGGGAAGGATTTCAAGTGGATCTGGCCTATAAATTATCCCAATTTTATAGATTGGTTGGAAGGTACCACTGTTTCTGTATGTTTGCCAGAAAATAAATGATATAAAATACGCAAGGCAGAAGTGGTATTCAGCAGATTCTGACCAGTTCTGGAGAACCAGTAAATTTTGAGTAGTTCGGAGAACTGGTAAATACCAACTCTGATTGGCCCTGCCCCCATCTATTCTCTGCCTCCTGAGTCCCAGCTGATCGGGAGGAAATGGGATTTTGCAGTAACCTTCCCTTGGAGTGGGGAGGGAACGGAAATTTTACAGTATTCTTCCCCTGCCACGCCCACCAAGCCATCCATGCCATGCCATGCCACTCCCATCAAGCCACGCCCACAGAACCGGTAGTATAAAATTTTTGAATCTCACCACTGATGCAAGATAGATTGTGTTCTTTTTTGAACTGGTGTTCCCTATTTTCTTATAAACTTGCATTACCAAGACTTAGATGAATGAATCACCTAATTCAGTGCTGGTACAATTGGTTCAAGTTGACTATTTGATATGGCTTTCCCCTTCCAAATACTGCTTTTATTATTTTTTAAAAGAGTCTTCTGAATTTTATAAATGGATTATTACTAGGGAACTTTCCAAAGAGTAAAACATCACTCTTTGGAAAGGGGTACAATGTATAATATGATCCAATGATAATAATATGGTTAATAAATTTGAATGAGCACAGGAAAATATGTGGAAACTCCTGGAACTCTAATTTGATATCGGAAAAAAGCAAAGAAGGGATAGATCTTCTACAGCTCTACTATGATGGACATGCTGCAAAACAGCTGAATGATGGCACTTGGTAACAGCTGAATGAGAATTCCAATTCTACTACTGCTTTGCCTTCACTGCTCCTTCTGCTACCTCTTTTTGTTGATCCAACTCCATGTTTCCCCCAAAATACGACCTACCCCAAAAACAAGCCCTAGCTCGATTTTTATGCCTGCACCTAAAATAAGCCCCACCCCCAAAATAAGGCCTAGTTAAACCTCGTTCACCGTCTGGTTGTACGAGGTGGGGCAGGCATAAAAAACAACCTAGGGCAGGGGTGGGGGATGGAGCAAGGAAAGCAGATGCACTAGAGACCCTGGCTTGTTTCTCTCCCCCAAACTCCGCCAGAAATGGGTCTTCGTGAGGCTCGTCACGCCAGTGCAGCCACTTGTGGCAGGACACTGCAAGCCTTGTGTTGGTGCGTGTGAGCAGTGGCACTGCTGCAAGGCTCATTGCGCCAGTGCTACCATTTGCAGCAGGACACCACAAGGTTTGTTATGCTGCTTGCATGTGCAATGGCACAACAAACCTCGCAGCGTCCTGCCAAGAGCAGCGGCACTGCACGATGAGCCTTGCAGAGTCCTGCGAGGTTCATTGCACCAGTGCAGCTGCTTGTGGCAGGACGCCGCAAGGCTTGTTGTGCCGGGTCCACCACTTGCGCACGCAACAGCACAAACAAGGATGGGGGGAAATTAAGACATCCCCCAAAATAAGGCCTAGCGCTTATTTTGGAGGTTGAAAGAAAATAAGACCGGGTCTTCTTTTTGGGGAAACATGGTACCACTCCAATGTCCAACACTAGAACCAAGGCAATTCCCGCCATTCCATTCTGCAAGATATTTGGAGAAAATTCTTATCATCCGACCACTCGCTTGGAGACCTCAAAAATAAGACCAGCAGAAACTGTGTTGGTCTATCGAACGTTGGGAAACCCCTTCTTTTTTGTCCCAGGACTTGAAACTACCAAACTTTCCAAATCATTGCAACCACCTTTCACAATCCCCTCCTACATCCATTGCCATGAATGCCAAAAAAGAAAAATGAAATTTCTCTTAATAATCTGCCTGAATCGCTTCATTTTGGGTGTGGTTCTGGTCAGTGTTGATGGGGGAGGCAAGATATGAAATCTACTCTATCTATTCTTGTTTAAAATCTGCATAAAACTGCAGGAAGATACCCATTGATGGCACATAGCACAGTATTATCAATATGAATTAGAATTTAATAGTGATAGGTTGAATGACTGGCATGCCACAAAAGTAAATTATCTACTATCTAAATAACTATTAGCAAAGCTGAAACTATAAATGAGGCAGGATTAGTACTCTTAATATTTTTGTGCTGAATAAATTTATCAATATGATGTTATTGCTGATTCAAGAAAACAATTTTATATCACATTTGGAATGAATAAATGTATGTGTGGTTAGCAAGTCATGTTCAAATCTCCATTGGAACTGGAACATTGTGACTCACAGTATGAGTGCAACTCACTATGGCATGTTTCTTACGTTGTCACTCTCAGTATTCACAGTTACTGAGATTGTATTACATGACTAAACTAATTGAAAGAATTCCCCATGATTAGCTGTGCTTCCAGACTTATTTGTAATTCTATCCATCAGTGCACGTTGTGCAATTGCTCCATCTTTTCTTTCTTAAGGGATTCTTTATAGTGAAAAAAACACTGGTGGATTATAAACAGAAGACAATAACATCTGGATCTCGCTATAAAATTCCATGAACTACATGTTATGATTGCGTAATAAATGGCTTGTCTGGAATCTCTGCAGATTTCCCAACAATTTTTAAATGGAACACAATTGGGAGGGTCTGCCAGTTTAATCCGCGCAGCAGCATTGGGGAAAGAAATGGGAATCTTTTCTTCTGAAACTGTATCTTTTCCCTTCCAAAATTAGATGTTGTAGTTTTGTGATCAGCAAGAGAAAATGCTAGCCCACTTTCAGTTCTAGTTGTGAAATCAAATCATTCCATATATTTTAGATAGTCATGGCGTCATACACTTGTGTACACTTAAATATTGCACATATTGCTTTTGCCCACTTCATAATCTGATACACATTTCCCAGCCAACTGCTAGAGTTCTGTCTCTCTTGCCTTTCTCTAAAAATAGTGCCTGTTTTAAACTATATTTGGTGGAAATTTGAGGAGTTTCAATTCCAAAATATTCAAAAGAAGCCATGTTCAGAAAACTATTTTAAGAGGTTCAGATCTTTAAATACTATAGCACTAATTGAGTCAGGATTACTGTCTTAAATTTATTTACATTAGATTTTTCTTTCATTGAAAAAGTGCATTCAGAACTGAAGTAAGCATGAATATTTATTCCATACTGCATTTGGCTCGTTTATTTTGAAGCATGGCTCTCACAAAAGTGAAGTCATTTGGTTTATTTGACAGAAAAACTATCACATGTATGCCTTTCTCTTATGCCCATAAATTTACCAGCTTTCTGTATTTCACAGGTTCATGAAGGTGGCAGGGAACATAGTAGATGCAGTTACCTGGCAACAGTAGGTATTTTTTCCTCTCTTTTTCCTCTTTCAATGTTTATAAAAGGATGATCATAATAAGAAGGTTGGATGCAGGACAGAGTGGAACCTAACATTGACAGGGTCTTCTTCCGACAAGAGAGAACTCAGAAATGTATCCTCATTCTGCTCTTCAGAGTTCAGTCTTTTGCATGAAAAAAAGGAAGAGGTACTCTTCTAATTATGTAAAGCCAAAGAAATTCAGCAGGTGACTACGGATTACATATTCCTGTAGTTTAGCAGAACCTACTAAACCATAGGTGTAGATCAACCTTGGCATCTTTAAGACATGTGGACCAATTCCCAGAAATTCTGGGAGTTGAAGTCTACATATCTTAAAGTTGCCAAAGCTGAAAAACACTGGTGTAGATAATCTGCAGTCATTAAGCTGAATAATAACTTTAAACATTTTTTTTCTTTAGTATTGCTAGCTGGGACTGCTGAGCATTGTTATTCAGATATCACCTCTCTTTTAGTGTTTATTTTGACTATAGTGCAAAGAGACTTGACATGAAGTTTAAAACAGGTTATTCTAAAAAAGCCCTAGCAAGCCCTTGGAGTACTTCATATTCAGGTAGAATGGTATTCTGAAGAAAGTTCATATTGGAAGTCAACTTAGTTTCCTGAATAATTAATGGTTTATAGCAGAGTTCCAATCCCTGGTCCATGGACCAACACTGATCCGCAGCATGCCAGCAACTGGCACAAACAAGCGAAGCCCCATCCATGGGATGCAGGCAGCATGGAAAACTATGTCCATGGAAAAATCCTTCTCTACGGAACCAATCCATGGTGCCCAAAAGGTTGGGGGACACTGCTTTATAGGCCAGCAGGTGAGTCACATTTACTTGCTGTTGTAAGGAACAGCTTGCAGGGAACTGACTGAATGTAGAATCAGTGTTGAGCCAGTGGGCTTCAGAAAAAAGCAGATGGAAAGAAGCAATTTCTGCTCTTTGGATTGTTTATCTGAGCAATCAAGTTTCACTATCCAGTGATAACACATGGTATTTTTGGAAACTCTCATGTGCAGCATTTACTAAGACTGAAGGGATTATTGTTACTGAAGAAAGTTTGATTGAATTAGTACATAGTAGAAAGCCTGGCTATAGGAATTTTGCTGTAGCAGTCCTATTAGTTGGGGTAGCTCCCTTGAAAAATAGTTGAGATTAATGTTTGGTGTTTCTTCTGCCTACCAAAATGGCTTTAGTGCCAGTTATAAATTGAATTCTGAAAACTAACAATGGTCATTGATTCTAGGGATTTGGCTGCTAGCATTATTGATATTTTCAGAATGATGAGCACTAAAAAGGTGTTGCCTTGCACATTTTTAATAAATCATGTCCTTCTAGGATTCCATATATGTTTTCTGATGATAGCGAAAATATCATCCATAAATCATAAACTCACTGTATGCACAATAGTCATCAACAGGTCTTATACAGAGAAAACAAATACTTTTATTCAAGCAGTGTAGTTTTACTTGCAACAAGTCTTGTTGATGATTGTCTTGTGGCTGACAGAAAATAAAGCATAATAAAATCAGGTAGATGGAAGGTGTTCTCAAATCTCATCTAAACTATCACTAGCACAAATGCCAGAATGCTGTTCCAAGGTTATTGCCCTCTGAAGGGAGCATTTTCCAAATAATATCATAGTTATATTCATAACGCACTATGGTAATTTAGGATAATATAGGTTCAGACTCTTGTAGACTATGCAACTCTTTTCATTATGCTATTTTTCTTCCTAACTTTCAGAAATATGGGAATACAGATTACTTTCCCAGAAACAGACACAGCATCTATATAATGAGAATAAGCCTGGATATAATGAAAATGTCACTGTTGGCCACATGCTGATTTGTTACTTATTGTGACTATCACATGTTTTATGGTCTATGGTGACTGGCAGAGCATTTGTGAGATATTTGCTCTTGAAATATGTATCATGAATTTTGTAGGTGTTACATTATATCAATGGAATAAGAGATTCCATGGACTGAAATAAAGAAAAAGCAAAATGTGTAATATTCCATATGATGCGTCTGTATGTCAAGGTGGTTTGCAGCCATGACCCTATCACTGAGATCAAAATAATCCAGATATTACAGTCAGTATTTTTTCTCAGGAGCCCAGGTTGGACTAAGGCAGTGGATGCTTCTAGATTAAGTATAAACGTGAACTTATTTGCTACAATTTTCTACAAATTGTAATCTTAATTAAGTCCTATTTGTATGATATTTATATAGAGATTTAGGAAGAAATTTGGTGCAGGGTTGGGGGAGAGCATCTACTTTCTGGAAATTACTACTCCTGTCATTGCTGGAAAACGATATTCCCATCCATATCCTATCAGAACTTCTGTTGCCGTGGTTTTTGGTGTTGCTGTGTGGTGAAGGCTTTTATTTGAAAATTGTGTATGCATGTATACATGCAGCACATGTTTTCATAATAAATTATTGAGAAAAACAGAAGTCAGAAACTGAAACTGAGCAATTGGAGTTGGTGGATGCATAGCATGTCAGTAATGGTTAATTGTAGTACAATAAAGGCAGGAGAATATCTCAGATAATGCAGAAGAATGCTGTTTGATGCAATTATTTTACAGATCAGCCTTCTTTATGGTGCAAATTCCTATCAGCTCACATGCTAGCCTTCCCTCCCTTCTCTGCCTGGATAACCAAAATGTTACTTTGATGAAGCAAAGTGGAAAATACTAGGTTTAGGCTTACATCTGAGAATTTAGTAACTGATTCACACAAGCAGAACTGAAGCACCCAGTTTTGTATAAACATCCCATAAATTAGATCCAGTATCTATATTGAGAAAGGGACAGTGGACCATACAAACAAAAACACAAGACCCAGGCTTGGGGTAAGCTGGAATGGAGAAAGAAAAGGTGATACAGATCTAATTTCAAGCAGACCTCCCTAGAAATTCCTGAGTGTTGGGAAGTGGCCTTAATGCCATTAACTGAAGTAAAAGTTAGGGTCAGATAATGGAGCAAAGTTTCCTCTGCAATAAATTGGAGTAAAATAAAAACAGCTGTGCTGAAGCCATCCAACTTTGTTCATTATATCCTGTCTGAGACTAATGGGTCTGAGCAGCTAATTGTGTCTATTGCTGGAAAAATGTATCGAAGATATAATAGTTCTGTTTAGTGAAGGAAATGGCTAGTATACAAATCCGCAGAAGAGGCTTCAGTTTGGTTTATGTGGCAATCTAAACTTGGTTATTGTGCATGCATTTAGACCACAAGCACAGTATGGACAGTATATGAGCCAGCTGGGTAATCTTGGGCCAGTCACTCTTTCAGCCCAACTCATCTGAAAGGGTTATTGTAAGGAAAATAGGAGGAAGGAGTTTAGATATATTTGCTATCCTAAGTTCTTCATAAAAATAATAAAGGTGGGATATAAATAAAATAAATAAATAAAATGATACTGTGATATATGTTGAGATGGGAGGTAAAAAGCCTCATTTGTTCAGGATGCAACTTGTTTTCTTGCCTTAATGTGGCATTCAGAGTGGAGGCAGAGTCCTTTCAATCAAGCTTAGTGAAAATTGTCTGAATTGCACAGAATTGATTTGATCTTTGTGACAATACTTCCCAAGAGGCATAGGAATCCATTTGCTGCAAATGAAAAGGCGTTCCACCAGCAAGAGCAAAACTGCACTGTCACATCTGTGACAAGTGGGCAAAACAATTTAGATTGAGTTTCAGAGTGTAATTAGTGAGATCAAAGTCTATCTGGTCCAGTCTCCTGACCAAAGATAAAATTGTCAACATTACATATCATGTTAAGCCAATTAGGCCAGAGGGTGCCAAAAGCATAAAAATGATGAACCAGAAAAGAAGGTTGCAGATCATAAGGAAATCACTCTTCAGTGAGGGAGGACTTGATCTCATTCTCTGCCACAAGTGGGGCATGAAGTGTGCTATCACACTCCTCCTCACTCATCTCTTCCCAAGTCTAAACATCTTCAGCTCCTTTAAATTTGCCTTTATAGGACTTATTGCTACTCCCTTGATTCCTTGTTCCGTTCTCTTGTTCCGTTCTCTGTACCTGTTCCAGTTTATCTACGTCCTTCTTAAAGTATATGTGTGTGTATATGCCTTTAAATTTGTGTAGACTCACAGCAACTGTCTGAGCACATCGCTGCAGTTTTCTCCACAAGATTTGCAGAAGTGGTTTTCCATTATCTTCTTCCTGGGATGAGAGGGAATAATTGGCCCAAAGTCATCCAGTTTGTTTTTTACCTAAGGAGGAACTAGAACTCAGAGTTTCCCAGTATCTAACCTGATCCCTTTTACCACTACAGCAAACTGCCTCTCTTTGTTGTACAGTCCCCATAAATTGACAAAATACTCAATATGGTTTCTGAACAAAGTAGAATAATGTGGAATTACAGGTAGTCCTCAATTTACAGCAGTTCATTTAGTGACCATTCAAATTTACAAAGGCACTGAAAAAAGTGACTTATGACCATTTTTAAAGCTTATGACCTTTGCAGCATCTCCATAATCCTGTGATCAAAATTCAGATGCTTGGCAATTGGGTGATACTTATGACCGTTGCTGTATCCCAAGGTGACGTATCACCTTTTGACAAGCAAAATCAATGGGGAAGCCAGATTCACTTAACAACCATGTTACTAACTTATCAACTGCAGTGATTTACTTAACAACTTTGGAAGAAAGGTCGTAAAGTGGGGCAAAACTCATTTAACAAATATCTCACTTAAGAACAGAAATTTTGGGCTCAACTGTAGTTGTAAGTTGAGGACTACCTGTACTTTTTCTCATGATTTGGAAACTGTACTTTTGTTAATGTAGAGTTTTTTTGGTAGCCAATCATATCACTAGCTCATAGTAAGTTTGCAATTGGTTACTATGCCAAAGATCTTTTTTCAAATAGAATTACCAAACAGCTTTCCCATTTTGGTACCTCCCTTATACAGATATAATTATGTTTCTTTCAGCTTATTTTTCTGAACTACCAAGCTTGTTTTGAATTTTATCTCTATTAGCTATCTAATTTTGTTGTGGCTGAAAATTTGATAACATACTTTCTATCTCTTCATACACATCATTAATGAAAATACGGAAGGAGAGGGTTAAGAACTAAATCTTGTGATATCTCATCATCTCGCTTGAATTAGATGAGGGACCACTGATGAGCACAGTGTGAAAAGTATAGCTTGGAACCCTGACACACAATTTGAGAATGATTGATTGTCAATCCACTTTATTGTCATGCTATCCATATCACTTTTAATTGACTAATTATTTAGTAGGTTATCAATAATCTGCTCAATTCTTTGCTGAAATCTAGATATCTTATGCCTACAGTATTTCTGCAATCTACTTAGTCATAAAATTAATCTTGCAAGAATTATTCTTTACAAATCCATGCTGATTTCTGGTAATTACCTCATTGTTTTCAAAGTAGTGTTTATCATCTGTTCTAGAATTTCTCCAAGTATAAGTGTTAGACTGACCAGTCTATAATTCCCTAGATCCTTCTTTTTATCTCTTGGGGGACAGAGAAACAACATTTGCTCTCCATTGTATGGCACTTCAGTTCTCCAACAGCAAACATATTTGTCAAAAGAGGCAGGCATATCTGATCTACTGTACTGGGAATGCCTTTTGTTTGTGCCCAATTGGCTTGGATGGGAATTCTACAAAAGCACTTATGTGAAAATGTTATAAGGCTTAGCAGTAGGTCTCTGAACCTACTGAGAATAGTAATATAATACCTAGTTTAGAAATACAGAACAATAGACTCAACGGCTAAAGTCTTCAGAGAAGATAAACAGAATAGATCAGGAAGGCACTGATCAAGAAACCAAGCATAAATTACCTTACCTCTCCTGGGTTGCTAGACAAGATGTCTGTGGAGCAGCTACTGTAATTAGGTCTATCTACATCCTGAATGACATCCTCCCACTCCCCACTCTGGTTTGTTCCCTATTAGGTTCTCCACCCATTACTATCTGACAATTAGATATTGGCGTGCCTGATAATGTGTTCCAGAGCTCTCATTTGTCAATGCTGCATATCTCCTTGTAGTTTAAGAGAATAGATCTGGTTGACAAACCAATGCTGGATTTATGCATAGTTATATTTAGAATGTGCTGCTGTGAGACAGCTAACATGCTACAGTATGATAGATGTTAAAATCTGGATCTATTATAAACTATAAGTGCTCACTCAAATTTTACTTGAAACCAAGTTTTTTGAGGTCAAGGTTTTTTTAATTAACGCAACATTAATTTAATCTATGCATCTCTTGCGCTTTCTGCTAAGTATTGCTAGATTGCAATATAACATGAGTGTTTTGAGAATATAGGAAAATCACTCTATTAGTAGTATGGTGGTTCTATGATTTTTATAAACCAAGAAATAAAATCTAATTAAAATATTTCAGGAAAAAGAACTGAAAGAACTAAAATAGCAACTTTGAAGCAGTCACACATTGGCTTACAGTGGTTTGGATCTGGTCTTAGCTATACTGAGAGAATCCCTTCTTGAAATCACAGCTATTGTATTGATTTGATTAGATCTTTTCTAAGCTGACTAAGTTTGACTAAGGCTGAACCTAACCCATTAATAATAAAATAAGTATTTCCCTGCCTTTCTTGTATTTATGGCTAGCATTAATGAAGACAATTAGAAGAGTGAACAAGATGTATAACAGATCTATCCCAAAACCCTGTTGGAAAATACAGGCATTAATACCTTGAGGGAACCCTTTCTGATATTATCAGACCAACCAATTGGAAGAAGGCAATAATGAGGACAACCAGATTCTGAGTTGCGAAGGGCTTTAAAAGTGACAACCAGGATTTTTAATTGTATCTACTAGCAAAGTGGTAACCAGTGCAGCTCTGAAAACATGGAAAAATGGAGATGCATCCATAACTATTCAAGCTGTTGCATTCTGGACCAGCTGTGATTTTTGAATTCTCTTCAAAACTAGCCCCATGTTGAATATATTGCAATACTCCAACCAAAAATGACCAAGCCATGAATGACTATGACCAGGTTCTCTCATTCCAAGAAAGATTCTATATGGAGTTGCGCTACTTCCATTTCCTCTTTAAGCAGGAACTGAAAATCAAAAGAAATTATGAACCATGTGGAATGGAGTAAACCTAAGCAAAACTACTTACTGAATTTCCATAGAACATTTTGGATGGTTTCCTAATCCATAGCCATTTCATTTTTCTAGGATTGATTTTTAAGCTTGTGTCTCCACATCCGGATAGCAACACAGATATTGTAGCATTACATCTGAATATACTATACATAACTTGTTAATTTACTAACATTGCATTTTACTGTTGACTCCTTCATATTAAATTAGATACAGACAATCCATCAATATATTCCACTTAAAGGTAAGCAGTTTCTAGCTTACCACGAGTCTCTGAGATCCAACTTTATAGCAGGATAACTCTGTTTTACCTGTCTTATATGTACCATCCAGTAAATTATTTATTGATATGAACAAAGAATAAGATGAAAGGAAAGAAAATATAAGTTGGAATCAGTTGGTAACGTTTAGGAAGTTGATTCCAAAGTACATAACAGAAACAATATCCTCCCAAGGTTATTTCAGCTATGATCCTGAGCCGACATTATTATTTTACTTGAGATTGTTGGTTCTGCTGAATCTAGCCTAGCTATTATCTCATGTATGTGATTTTTTTTTGTATTTACAGTACAGTGCATAACATTACTTGAGAAGATCAAAGTGATTAATTAGTAAGAACTGTTATGATGGCAATTAACATACCAATACAGGACTTCTAAACCTTTGGTTGGATCATATCGTCTTTATTGCTTGCAATGACCAAACATAGGACATCTAAGACAAATAGAGCATGAAAGAAATATCTTTCTCCTCTTATTCTACAACAAATGAATTGCTTTTGTTGTTTAGAATTCTTTTATACTTGGTCTATCAATTTATTTACAGATCTGATAAATGTTATCTGTCTGGAAAATTGACTGAGGGGACTTTCATACTTTGTAATCAATTATTATTATTACTATTTTACAGTCATTATTGTTTATATTTATCATAGTTCTAGACATTATGTAGAAATGTGTTCCTGGCTTGAGGTCTCTCTCTTCATTAAATTGAATAAAGTTATCTAGGACTTACAAATTGCTGCATAAAAGTACAGAAAGGTAAAGTTAGAGTGATTTAAGAAGAAGAATTAAGAAAAAATATCACCATGGAGAAACTTGTAGAAGAATGGGGTTTGGGGCACAGGGAAAAGCATGTGGCAAAAGCACAGAAAAAGAACAGACCAAAGAAGCAAAGGTCACCAATAGCAGCTGACCTTGTGCAGAACAGAGAGAATATTTGGGGGAAATGTAAATGTGGACAGCAGCGGTCCTTGGTCAAGGTGAGGGAGAGCACATAGTTGCAGCCCCTCTGACTGTTGCCTTCTCATTTTCATTCCAGTTACTACCTTGATGGCCGAGTGGCCAAGGTGACGGACTTCCTGAAAACACGCCTGTTAGACACACTCTCTGACCAGATCAGGAAAATCCAGAAAGTGAGTGAGTGTTGCAAAGGTGGGGAGCTTCAAGTACTTCAGGGTGCTGAGTCTGAATTTGACAAGTGCTCAGTACCAGACGGGTTTAGCAAAGGTTTCTACTTTGCTACTTTTAAGACCCTGTAACTTCCAGCAAACTCAAGTCCACTGTAACTTCCAGCCAATTTGACAAATAAGCTAGATAAAATAAGTATAAGAATATTTGAGAGAGATTCTGTGGACAGTGAAATATCCTAAACCCTGTCCTGATAGAGATATTGGGAAAGCTGTTATTGACTGAAATAGTTGAATTTCAGAACCCTTGTAAGAATAATACAAAAGTCATTATGCAGGACAGGAAGTGGGGGAGGAGATGCTAGTTTTGGAGAACAAAGGTGATGAATCTTTCCTTCGGCTAATGTATATCAAGGGAAAAGAGGCCACTTCTATGAACTCATTATGCCTAACTCTATTTCCTGTAAGGTACTTGACTAGAATGTTTGGTCCATTTTTACAGAATGTTTTGACTTACCAAGAAAGCTATAAAAACAGCTTTATTATGGATCATTTTTCTCTCTTAATAGAAAAAGAATTTTTAGCTGCACTGCCAGATAGATCCTAACAGGGGAAGATTTACTTCATTAGAGAGCCCAAAGATATCAGCTTACAGATGCCCTAATTAAATTTATTACCTCCTTTCCTCTTCTTTGTTTTATAATTTTGAGATGGTTCCTTCAAGTAAGTCTAGTGAATGACCAGACCTTCAGGCACTTGTCAGATTTCTATCCAGAGGTAGCAAGAGTTGTAAACTGACATCATTAGACCTTGTGTTCACTTACATGCGTTTGCTTTTTGGCACCATCACGTCCTTGACATGTCTGTGCTGTCAAGGTTTGTCTTATGTTACAGGGGCTTTCTCACAATGGGGTCTCTAGTGCCATGTACATACTTCTCTTTTATACTTCTCTTTTGCCACTGCAGTTTCAAAGTTAAGCCAGTTTCTGACAAGGTTCTGGGCTTGGTAACATACAGTATGCTCCAAGACATTGATTACTCTCATTAAAGGCACCAGTATAGTTAAAGTAAGAAATAGCTTTGTAACTGCTACTAATGCCTGTTTTTTATTGAAAACTAGCTTAGAGGCCTGCTCGGATTTATAAAGAAACTACCATAGGCTTATATGCTGTTCAAAAAAATAAAGGGAACATAAGCAGAAGACATCCGAGATCTGAATGAATGAAATAGCCTTATTAAATACTTTGTTCTTTACATACAGTAGTTTATACACTGCTCAAACAACTAAAGGGAACACAAAACTACTGTATGTAACGAACAAAGTATTTAATAAGGCTATTTCATTCATTCAGATCTTGGATGTCTTCTGCCTGTGTTCCCTTTATTTTTTTGAGCAGTGTATATTAATGTAGATTCTGAACATATCCTGAACAATCAGACATCCAATCTACATGTTAATCTAACAAGCATTTGTTTCTCATTAGGCTGTATACACCTGCATATATACACAGTAAGCTCCCAGTTTTATGGTGCATAAACTGTATCATATATGAAAAGAAGTATTTACTAAAAGAACATATATATTTATAAATGTACATTTTAAATTACAAGTAGTCCTCGACTTTTGCTTAGTGACCATTCAAAGTTACAGTGCCACTGAGAAAAGTGACATGACCATTTTGCACACTTATGACCATTGCAAGATGGTCATATGATCAAAATTCAGATGACTCATATTTATGATGGTTGCAATGTCCTAAGGTCATGTGATCAACTTTTGTGACCTTCTGACAAGCATAGTCAATGGGGAAGCCAGATTAATTTAACAACCGTGTCACTAATTTAACAACTGCAATGATTCACTTAACAACTGTGTCAAGAAAGATCATAAAATGGGGCAAAATTCACTTAATAAATGTCTTGCTTAACAACAGAAATGTTGGGCTCAATTGTGATTGTAAGTTGAGGACTACCTGTATATAAAACTATTCAAAACTAGGCAGCGGCATGCAGTAGTCAAACTACAAAGTGTATATATGTGGAAAAAAATACCATTGTGGAAATTTTAAAAATACTAACTTTTTAAAACCTGAGAATGAGGTCAATTTGTACTCATTTTAAAAACTGAGAATGAGATCTTATACAAAGTTCTGCTGTAAGTAGGAATAAGAAAAGTTAATGGTGTTGCCATATGGTATAGCAGCATACTGTGATATATGTCTTGGAAAGCAAAATTATAGTATAAGTAAAAAAAAGAATCTTTCCTTACATAAGGGTCTGATCTGGATAATGGAAATATCTTACATTGTGTGAGTAATTTCTGTTTTCATAAAGAAATGAGGCTTTGAAGGCACGGGCAATTTCATTTTGCAAGAGTGAAGTATTTTATTGATTAGCCTTCTGTCTGCTACTTCATGTGAGACACCACAAAGAGACTGAAAGGAATCACTGAATGTACAACAAAACTAAGAGAGCCCACACTGAGGTAAACAAATAGGAAGTCAGCAAAGAATTATATGGTCCAGGAAAGCAAGATCAATGATCATAAAAGAAGAAAATAAAGTTTTGTTCAGATTAACATATTTTCCATCCACTTCTTATTTTTGTTTTCCTCATTATTTCAGTGCCCTACTAGTCACTGACAAATCAGTATTATTTATGCTAGCCTGTAATAATACATGTTTTAAAGTTACCCGCTATAGCCAATTGTTGAACAGCAGGGCTATTCCTATGTTCTTACCACCACTTTTGCTTTCCCCTTCTTTTTTTTTTTGGCAACAGGTGGTCAATGCATACATGCCTGGAAAAAGGATTTGGTTAGAGGGTATCGGGGCTGCTTCTGAAGGAGGCATCACTAATCTCTCAGATTCCTATGCTGCCAGCTTCCTGTAAGTTAATCTAAGGATGGAAGTAGTGATATGTTTATGAGAAAACCAGTAAGTGCACCAAATGGTTAATTGGCTTCTTTATTGTCTATAAAACACACTAATCCCAATTCTAAAATCAAGGATACTGTACTATCATTGGATTAATGGTTATTAGACTTTATCCATCCATTTTTCTGTTTCAATGGGAGACGATATGTATATGTTAGTAATAACATATAAATAAAAGAAGCTATTTCTTTAAGGTAGCAATAGCTAGGTATCTTAAAGTAGTAGCTTCTCCACCTTTATCTATGTATAAACTGGACATACTGTGAGCAGATTAGAAAGGGAACATTTAATTAGTTCTAATGCTTTATCATACCACCGCACAGTCTATGGACCTACAACCACCAGAGAATTTTTACAAGAATTATCTGTCTCAATCTATTGTGAGGGCTGTTCCAGAGATGGGAAGGGAAGAGCAAAGGGAAAGGAAGAGGAAGAGTAGGGAAAGTATTAGATAGGGAGCAAAAATGATATTAGCAAAGACTTTTTGGCTCTGGCCACACTTGTTAAACTTTACCTGTTACTGCCAAATTCCCTAGAGATTAAAATTTATTTATTTATTTATTTATTTATTTATTTATTTATTTATTTATTTATTTATTTATTTAATTATTTTTACAAATAACTCAAGGCAGTGAACATATCCACCACATCTTCCTCCTCCTATTTTCTCCACAACAATAACCCTGCTAGGTGAGTTGAGCTGAGAGAGAGCAACCGGCCTAAAATCACCCAACAGGCTTTCATGGCTAAGGTGGGATTTGAACATCCTGCTTTCTAGCCTGGTGCCTTAACCACTAGACCAAACTGGCTCTAAAGGAGTTTGAAAGAGCAAAAGATTTATCCAGAACAGATTTCCTTTTTGTTTCAGCTTTATTTTCTTACTTCCTATCATGAGGACACATTGCTTAAAAATGGTTAGTGAAACAACTAGTGCCAAAACAACAGAGACATGAATCCACAGGTAACGGTAGATAAGAAGTAATATCTGTTGAATTTTCAGATGCCAAAAAAGTGACTGATTAAGATAAGCTAACGAATGGAAAAGAATATTGTGCCTCTCGGAACTCTTTAACACATTATTATAGCAGATTTATTTAAACTTTAAGCATAAGTGCATTAGTAGTGGGATTCAAATCCCGTTGCGCAACACTTGTACGCATGCGCAGAGATGTCTGGGCGGGTGGGCAGAGCCTCCTGCCGCCGCTGCCGCTACCGGTTCGCCCGATCTGGGGCTAACTGGTAGCAACCCATCACTGAAATGCAACCATTTTTAGGAGCACAGTGCTAATTAGTTTTAAGTTCCCCTTTCCCTCCCTTTCTCTTCCATTTGTCTTTGCTTTAAGTTAATGATTTTTACTTCGTTTTTATGTTATGAAAATACGCAAAATTCATATTTTAGCACAAGGCCCTTGGAAGCTCTGTTTGATCATTTTTAGTAGGTGTCATTAAAATCCATTTTTAAAATTAGTATTTTTCCTCATGATGTGTGGGAAAGTGATGTCATGGGTTATAGGTCATCCAGGTGGTGGTGGAAAGAACAATCCTGGCAACTTTTCAACTCATTTATAAAAATAAAACAAAGAAATCACATGGGAAATTTCAAGTTATTAAGTTCATAGAAGGTGCTCTATTGAGATCCACATGGTCAAACCAGGTTAATCAACAGAAATTAGTATAGGGGTCCACTTTCTTAAAAAAAGAGTTTGCTTATATACACTGACAGCAGGCGATCAACGTGTTTTGTCTGACTTAGCTAAAAATTGTGCTAGGCAACTTCCCTTCCACTGTTCTTTCTCTCCCCACTGGAGATAAGAATCTCTGCCCAAAAGAAAATGAGATAGCCTCAAGCTTTTCTTGGGGTAAAAAAAAAGCAGATGGAAATAAAGTAAGTTTAATGGTTGAAGACTGCTGATAAGATTCCTTTAACCATTTCTATTTGATTGTGTTTTAAATTATTCCATGAGAATTTACATCCTATTTACAGAAGTGTGAAAACAAATAACTTTATTTATTTATTTATTTGGTTATTTGTTTATTTATTTATTTATTCATTTGTTTATTTCAAGTACACATTTAACTTTTATTATGGTTTTAAAGAAAGTGATAGGCTATGGTATTAAAATTGAAGGAAAGTACTAAACTTGCAAAGGAGTTTAAGACAAGAGATGAAGAGTTGAAAAATGAGAAAAGTATTTTGACAGCAATGTTCTTTGAACTTTCTCTTAAGAGTATCAGTTACTACAACTAGTCTTCAATTTACGACCATAATTAGGATCAGAACTACCATCACTAAGCAAAGTGGTCATTAAATGAGTTGCACCCTATTTTACAACATTTTTGCCACAGACCTTAAGTAAATCCACTTCCCCCATTGATTTCGCTTGTCGGAAGCACCCTGGGATAGCAAACAATAATCACATGACCTCAGGATGTTGGAACCTTCATAAATATATGCCACTTGCCAAGCACCTGAATTTTAAACACATAATCACACGGACACTGTGATGGTTGTAAATGTAAGGACTCATTGTAAGTCACTTTTTTAACACCACAGTAACTTTGAACTGTTGTTAACAAATAGTCATAAGTCGAGGACTACCTGTATAAGAATCAGTCTGTTTTAGATATGGATTTAAAATTGACAGAATACAAGAGTTATATTGACAAAGAAATTATACAGGATTTATAAGTGAAACTAGCTGATATTTTAATTTCTAAAATGGACACACAAATAGTAAATCAGAAGAGTGACTGGAGGTATATATTTCAACTAAAAGAGTGATTTGGATAGCTTTCTTATTTTGGACATTAAAAAGAGTTGTGTTATTAGGCTATTTCTAAGAAAAGATAAACAAAATAAAAAGAGAATGAAAAGAAGTCATGGTTCCAAAAGGTATTGTTCAAGGACCCAGAGAGTATTAATCCTGTCAGATCAAATCAGCTGAGAAGAGATTATAGGGGAAGGTGTCCTTCAATAACTAGGTCTGTGACATATAGTGTTTTATAGGTAATAACCAGAATCACACCCAGAAACAAACTGGGAATCAGTATGGCTCATGAACATACCTACACTGCTGTGTTCTGGATCAGTTTGATGCTTCTGGGTGGTCTTCAAGGACATGCAGTAGTAGTCAAGCCATGAAGTGATCAGGGTATAAATGACTGTCTGAAGGACCTCCCAATTTTAGATAGGGCACAATTGGTGCACCAGATAAAGTTGCACAGAGGCATTCCTAGCCACAGCAGCTACCTACTCATTGAGCAGATATTAAAATTGCTCATAACTTCAAATCCTCATCAAATGCACTGTTGTGGTGGTGGGCTCATCTCATCACACCTATCAGGACTCCACATTCATCTTGAATATCTCATTAAAATTAAGGGAGAATCATCTCTCTCTCTCTTTCTTGTCTAGTGGTGCCTTATACCTTAACAATAGAAATTCAATTTCCCCCAATATTTCACTCAGTTCTTATAATTATTCCATGGACAATTTATGGAAGTTCTCCTGGGATATTTTCACATAAATCTCCAACTTTTCCCTGTAGAATCTTGGTAATATCATATCCACCTCCTTGCAGGAGAGCTGCCAAGACACACTTTCAATCAACCGGCTGTCTTAAGTTCAAAAGAATTTAAGTTTTATTCATAATAGACAAATAATGGATTGTCTTGGGTGGGGGAGGGGGAAAGCAGACCTGCTAGAATGTTTTTATTCTCCCTCCCTCCCTCTCTCTCTCTCTGAACAAAAATAAATTTGTAGTTTTGGTTCATTCAAAATCCACATATGCTAATATTCAAAGTTATCTAATGTACAGAGACAATATAGGGCATTTTGTCCATTGCCCTTGTTGGAAGACAGTAAAAATAATTGTAGAAATATCTTTGACCCTTAGTGTTGAAGTTTTTTTCCATCATAAATTGCTGAAAACATGCTGCATTGTGCACAATAGCAATTTATATCATCTGACTATGCTGGGTTTCAACTTTCAAGTCCAAAAAGTTCCCATAATTTAACTCTGAAATATGTCATTTTTGGAAAAGATCTTGAGTACCTCTTAATTAGAGGCTTCTATGATGACTGCTAACGCTATTTCTCAGTGAAGTAGCAGAATAATTAATTCATGAACATATCTTACTTGGATGGCAAGTTAATACCTTTCAAAAGAAGAGAATGCACCAGGGACATCTTCCCCCAAACTAGTGGCCTCCAAATGTTTTGGAATATAATTCCAGTCATCTTAAATCACTGACCGCTATGGTGAATTGTGAGGTATCAGTTAGACAAGACAGCTTTGATATATGGAACTAAGGCACAACCTAGATTGAGGAAATCTATCCTGCTATTCTTGGTTAAACGTTAATCAATTGTCTTCTAAATTGCTAGGTGGCTAAACTCTCTTGGGATGCTAGCGAGCCAGGGCATCGATGTGGTAATGAGACATTCATTCTTTGATCATGGGCACAACCATCTTGTGGACCAGAACTTTAACCCATTGCCGGTAGGTGAATGATACAGTACTGTATCTTCTGAATTTGCATTAACATCCCTCTGTTCTTACTGATCCTCTGTCCTACATATTATACTGTATACTCTATATGTGTAATGTAACACAGGGCCTTTCTTATATTTTACATTCTGGTATATATACAACCAAACACTGTTTCTCCATCATTGCTTATTTTGTAAGAGTTACTTCAAGGCAGCATTTTTCACCTATTAGTAGAGGTACATAGCATGGTAGCAACCTTATTCACATGCTGTATCTTCATCAACTTCTTTCTGTCATTTCCAGCCAGAATTCTCTCTTCTTTTCGCTCTTACTAGGCACATAGCTCAACAGTAATTCCATTCATTTCTCACCTCACTTTTCTGCTTGTTTCTTTCTTGTTTGCTCTATATTATCTCTGCTGAATCAGTCTGAATTTCTCTCTTCTTTTCATGTTGCCAGTCAGTAAATCAGAGGATTTGTGCATGACTTTGTACCCTTGACCTGTTCCTCAAATTCTTGGCTTTCACAGACAAGCAGGCACTCATACCCAGATATACTGTGTGTATGTGTGTGTATATATATTTAAGAAAAGATTTTGCACACACAGCTGAAAATCTACTGTTTTTTGTGGCCTGTTTGAACTCGGCTTGAAAATACATTTTTCCAGATTGGTTTCTTTCAATGCTAATAGGAGACATTAGTTAATGTCAAGTACAACATGTTGAAAGCAGATGGGGCAGGGTTACCTCTGGAGCTATAACTTTGTCCACTATGAGAGCCTCAATGGGACCCTTGTGGGTTGCACAAGACCAAGAGAATCAGGGCATTTCTTATGGGAGGGGCATTTAAGCCATAGCAGGGAGGAAGGAGGGGCAGAAGGGGCGTTATAGGTCCTGAAAACATACAATAAAAACAACCAAACCCAAGGCAGCCAGGTCCTTAGGGAAAAAGCAAAGTGGCAGGAAAATGGAGCTGAACAAAGTTTAAATTTATAGGAATGAAGGTGAAAGAAGTTCACAATTTCACACAGCAGGGTGGTTCCTTGCAATTTAATGCAAACCCTCTTATTTGCAGTTCTTCAAAAGGACAGAAGTATTCACTGTTGAAAGTGTACAGGGTTCTAATAAGAAAAACATATGTTAATCTTTTAAAATAGCAGGTTTTCTTTTCTTCCATTTCAGTCTAGTAAATTTTACACCTTGTAAGTGAAACTTGGCAGCATCAAAAAGCTCTGAATCTCCATGGCCAGAAATGTACAGGCCTGGTAACATCTGAGACCCTCTACCCATAAGACCCTGGAATGCAGCATGTAGATTTGGGAAGCAGCAGAGCAGTCACAAAAGCAGAGTAATCCTGTAATGAAGAGGAAATTTTCTGCAATTAGATTCTAGGAAAGCATTGGTTGCTGAAATTTTCTCTTAGCTAAAAATTTGTTGATTCATGATTCTTATGCCTCACATCTCCAGAATAATGTTCACAAGATGTCAGCTTAGGTAACTTCCATATACTAGAAAAAGACAAAGATATGCATGGTCTGTAGTTCTTATGACACAGAAAGATTTAAAAAATGATACTTCTTGAATGCTTCTTTTTTCATAAAGTTAAGGTTTAATTTAAAAAAAAAACACTGCTTTATAAATAGACTGATAAGAGAAAAGGGGAGAGGGAGTAGGGATGGATGAAAATGTGGTGTAGATAATTATCAGGCTACTGAAAGACAGAGGCAGAGACACAGACTTATGTTACAATTCCAAGATCTGCTGTTAACTGAGTATCAACATGTAAATACTTTTCTCCAAAGCATTTATACCAAAAAGGCAAGTTTGGGGGCCTTAGAAAAATCAAAAATCCTATGCAGAGCTTCCTCTAGGATTTCAAACATTCTAAATTAAGCATACAGAGCTAAGAAAAAAGGACATATTATGCATGCATCTTCTTTTGAGTAAAACTCACTCAGTGCTAATATCTTTCTTCCTATCCAGAACAGGTGATTTTTTTGGGTGGAGAGGTAGAGTCTGTTGAACAGGCAAAAATGGCATCGCTCAGCCGCAGCAGACTCTGAAGCTGGGCTGAGATGCTGCCCATTTTTTTTCCCGTGGGAGCTATCAGGGAGATGAAAGTGGGTGTTTGAGGCTCTGCAAGACTGCTGGGATGTGAAATTGAATCCTCCCACTAACTCATTGACAAAGACTTGCTATCTTTCCTTTGTGCAAACCCTCCAATGCTGAGAGAAGCCATGCCATCAATCACTGCCTTGGCCTGGCTGCCCATCAGCTGGCGACAAGCTTTGGCTAGGTGCCTTGCAAGAGCTCAGTTGCTTTCCTTTCCATGCCATGGCTGATCTAGCCCTAACTCCAGAGATTCTCTGCTGAAGGAAAGACAATTGAGCTGTTGTGGCACCCATGAAAACAGTTTTGAGGTCTAGACTAATTCAGTTTGCCAAAGTGAATATCTTTCAACTTCTGGAATATTATCCATATCATATATATATTATATGATATCTAGCCCTAACTCCAGAGATTCTCTGCTGAAGGAAGCACATATATATTATATGATATTCCATATATTTTCATCTAGCTAGGTTCTTTATAATTTTTGGAGCATTTTGACAGATACTGAACTGCTGTTTACAAATAAAGTAAATGGCAGTTCAGTGTGTACTGCCATTTACTTTATTAGATAATAATTTTGGTCCTTACTATTACTTGAAGTAATGCTCAGTTGGAGCAAATTAAAAATTTATTCAAAATCCTAGGCAACTAAGATACAAACATTAAAACATGTAAGAAAACCTCCAAATGATAATAGCATATCTTATGAGATGCTTACAGATTTTTCAGGCTCAGTAGCTACTGGAGAGGATATTCTAAATGTGAAACTTCATGAAAAATATCTAAGAAAGAATTTCTTATCCCCAGATTTTTATAGTCTTTTCTGTAAAACTATGACAGCTCTAAGTTGTACTCTAAAATATTGTGGAATAGGGGCACCAAATTGTGTTTACACCTTAGCTAAGAATAAATACTCTGTCTGCTTTGCACATGAATCCTAAGGGTATATTGTTCTCATACTTGTGGTAAATGGCACTCGTATTGTTCTGCTGCATCTCATTTGACAAACGCGTGTACAATTGTCACTGGAAGGAACAGAACATGAAGTGACGAGAGCAGAACCACAAGTGGCATTTTATGTCCTGGGTTTTACAACAATAACTCTCAGAGAACTGGGAGTAGAAGGTCTATTATACTGCAATTATTTGTCAGGTTACAAGCAGTATTTCTTCACCATGTGGTTAGGGCATAGTTTTAGAGCTCAGATCTGGTTGCAGAGGTCTACGGGGCCCCTGGGAATGTATCCTGTAAGTCTCTGCTAGGAGACAGCCGTGTCTACTTATTAGGATTGTATAAAAGGTCATCTAATTTATGTTTTTTCCAATACCTCCTTTTCTAAACACACCTATATAAGAAACCCCTGGGGTCATGTCACAAACTTTCCATAGAAAAGGAAACTTAAATTCTATAGTAATAGGTTCAGTATTGGATGGAGCTCAAACATTTTTGACAGTTATTCTGAAAGGAAGAATTTGTGCAAGTACTGTTTCTCAACACAAGAAAAACACATATTCCACATTCTCCCATATTGTGTAGTTATTAAAAGTAGAAAAAATCTATCTTATATTTTCTGAACATTTTGTTGTTGTTGTTAGTTGCAAAGTCGTGTCCGACCCATCGTGACCTCATGGACAACATTCCTCCAGGCTTTCCTGTCCTCTACCATCCTCTGGAGTCCATTTCTGAACATAGAGAAGCATAATTCTTTATGCGTAGCGTTACTCTTGGACTGCAGCAAACTAGAATATGCTTCATAATCCTTTATACTGCCTCTCTGCCCTAGGAATAATCAATCTGGCTTTTTTTGACAGGACTACTGGCTCTCACTGCTATATAAGCGACTTGTCGGACCCAGAGTACTTGCTGTTCATGTTGCTGGACTGCAGAGAAAACCTCGCCCTGGCAGGGTGATTCGTGATAAGTTACGGATCTATGCTCACTGCACCAGTTACTACAAGTGAGTTATCTCAGAGCAGGTGCAACTACTGAAGTAAAAAATGGAGATTGGGCACTGAAGACCAGCAGACCCGAATGGGGTTAATCAGTATGAGCTACACCCACAAAAAGAAAATGTTATCTAATTCAGATGAATCTCTATGTTCCAGACTCCCAGAGCTATGTGTCATTATACCTGCTAAAGAACGAGTTTCATTATTTGAACAGTAGTGCACTAGGGGGAAAACCCTATATAAATACATGCATAAGTTTTTGCCTCCTCTTTTTTCCCCCTCTCTGTGTACAACTTGGCAACGTGGCTTTCTCAGATCGTGGAGAGGGGAGGAACAACGTTGGTGTTGATAGGGAAGCTCACCTATCTCTGGGACTGTGGTGGGAGCCTTTGTGGATGACATCAAGGGAATACAGTTCCCCAAAGGCCCCATGGTTTAGTTTCAGTTCCTTCTCTCCCCCCACTTCCCATTTGGGGCACCTAGCCTAGCTAGAGTTTCTACGATAAGCCTTCAAAGCATCCTAGGAGTGTAGGACCTGGGACTTTCCTAAAGACACAGGTCCCTATTGTTGCTACTTCACATCACCCAGATGCTTTCAGCAAGGCTCCCCCTCCCCCTCCTAGAGGGAACTTTGGCCAACGACTGACAGGTAACTGGCAACAGAAACAGGGAGAGATGGGAAAGGGAGGGTAGGCACAGGCCAGCAGACCCTTGGCTCCTTTCCATGCCCAGGGCAAATACTGTAAATGGGGGCCACCTGTGCAGAAGCTGAAGCTAACTCTCTTCTCTTTGGAGATATTCATGCCTAAGCTTAGTTCAAAAGCAGGAGTATTGAAAACCTTATAAATGCTGCCTAAGGAAACAATATGTATAAAGCTTCAGATGCCTTGCATTATCCCATCTGTATAAACATCCTATAATAAAAGAGTGCTGTTAACCACACCATCATCATCATCACCCTTCAGGCAAGAGATGTAGACTGAAAGATTACCAAAGGCCACTAAAACAATTCATCTGGTTAGCTGAGATTTCAACCAGGGACTCCCAACCAGGGACTCTAACGATTCTATTAGCTTTCATATATTCCCCCCAAATGACTTTTCTTTAGCATACAGTATAGCTTTCTTCTGACCTATAAAATATTGCTTTTTAGGTAGGTAGCATTTCTACATGTAGTGTACATGATGGCAAATTACAGCTAAATAGAATGATTTTACTTAAACTTGTAAGGGCCTAATCATCCTATTGCTGCCTGCAACAAATATTAAAAACCTGAAGCCCACTCTAATCATCCATTCATCACAGATGCAGTAACTTCATTTGTCTCACATGCCAGTTTCCTATTCAGTTTCATAGCCACTTGTAATTAAACAATGGTAGAGTTGGAAGCCTATTCATTTAACTAGACAAGAGAACTGCTACATTTACTGCACTAATGGGTACTAACTTTTTCCAAGAGAAAATATTGATGCTTCAATTGATGCACACCAGGCTAGATCTTGAAGCAAAACTGTTATCTTGTCCTACCTTACTGGAAACATAGGACCTTAGCTGCTCTGAAAACACATGTCCTTCATTAAGACCAAGGAATTATTGCAGAAAATGTTGGGAGCATCCTTTAGCTAAATCTTTCTTTGCAAAGTGACAAATTGGACAATTGATATGACAGAAGAACATCCCTGATTGAATTGGAGGAAATGCTTCTTGCTGTTAGGCAGTTGAGCTAAATAAGTCCCAAAATGGGGTTCCTATCACTAGAATTTCATGTTGGGATTGGAAAATAATAGTGAAAATCTTTAATTCTAGAGCTAACACATTATTACTAAAAATTATTCAAATGGTTCACCTTTAAGCTCTTATCTTTGTCACAGCCATAATTATGTCCGTGGTTCTATCACAATTTACATTATCAACTTGCATCGGTCACGAAAGAAAATCAAGTTGGTGGGGACCCTTCGGGACAAACTTGTCCATCAGTATGTGCTGCAACCCTATGGTCAGGAAGGACTTCAGTCAAGGTGAGTGCTATTGTCCAGTTCAAGGCCACTATCATGAGAACCCATTAAAGGAACATTTTAGTGACCAAGCATTGATATTAAGCACTGTACTCCATTTATTCATCTGTACATATGGTATCCTACCTGCCATTTAATTTCCATTTTTTTGTTATCCCAAAAGCTTATGTTATAATAAATCATGTGAATAACGTTCACTTTTAAGAAATCATGTATTTTTGTGTGTTGTAAACAAAAAAGACTACCTTTTTGGAACTTGTCACTGTGTCTAATTCCATCCAGCTTTAAAATACTGATGGAGAATCCAGCAATGTTGTTTTCCCAAAAATTCCACCCACGCTTGATCAGAGGTTTCCAGGCCCCATAAAGAAAACTATCCAGATATACCTTCTTGCTTTATTCTCCATTTATTTATGGTGCTCCACACAAAATCAGATAAAAAGAAGTACAGTATTCTACCAAACCTAAGAAGGCTTATATGGTCTAACATTCCATTTTTCTAATGGCCAGTGAAATGCCTGTGGAAAACCCACAAATGGAATGCAAGCACAGTAGGCCTCTCTCTCTCAGCAAGTAGTATCGAGTCACGTACTGTCTTGGTTTTGGAATTATATTCCAGCATCATGAGTCATAACTAGGTATCAGTTAATGGTATGCTATGAATTTATCCAATCTGCTTTTAAAGTCTTCCAGACTGTTGTTCATCACTGCACCTTGTCATCATGCATGCCCTAGATCAGAGTTCCCCAAACTTTCCAGCTTTGCAGACGGGTGGAGGGAAGAGGGGATGGTCCGTGCAAGTGGTGTGTTGCTCACGCAAGTGGGAATGCATGCGCTCACCTGCCAATTCCACAGCCTGGTTCCAAACAGCTCAAGGCCCAGTAGTGGGCCATGGCTGAGGTGGCACAGTGGTTAGAGTGCTGTCCTGCAGCTACTTCAGCTGACTGCTAGTTCAGCAGATCAGCAGATCAAATCTCACTGGCTCAAGGTTGACTCAGCCTTCCATCCTTCCGAGGTGGGTAAAATGAGGACCCAGATTGTTGGGGGCAATATGCTATTTAGTATACTGTCAATTGTTGTAAGCTGCCCAGAGTCCTCGGAGAGTGGGCGGCATAAAAATATGATTAATAAAATAAATAAATAAATAAATAAATAATAAATAAATAAATAATGGCCCGGGGTTGAAAATCCCTCCCCTAGATTAACCATACATTTGTTAAAGGTTTTTATTTGTCCTGAATTCTACACTCTCAGTCCTTCTCACCATCCATGTGATTCTAGTATTGGTATAATTTATCTGACAATGGAGTCACTGTCCTAGCCTCGTCCTTCATAGGATCTTTAGGTTCCATAGCAGAGATATAAAGATAAAGCTAGTGGCCATCTATCTTGAAGTCTTCATAGAAGAACATCTATGCTATCTCTAACTTCTACCTTTCCCCCATTATCTGGAAAGGGGCAGCTTTCTCCTCTACATTTTGACTGAAAAAATGCATTTGGTCTGTGCAGGTCTGTGCAGCTTAATGGACAGCTCCTCACTATGTTGGATGATGGAACCCTGCCAAATCTGAAGCCTCGTCCCCTTCGTCCTGGACGAACTCTTGTTATTCCACCGCTTACTATGAGCTTCTACGTGGTGAAAAATGTTAATGCCCTGGCATGCCGGTATCGGTAGCTCTACCAAACCCCACTGCTAAGGACAGACCTTGAGACCCTCTTGGGGCACTTCTTGGCAGGGGTGTGCACAGACCACCAGGAAAAGAGGACAGAAGTGCCTCCAGGAAAATACTGCCTATCCACAGATGTTTCACATGTTCTTATGGTCCTAGCATCCCCACCTGCTATGGTGATTTCCAAATAAGCAGTATTTTAAACCCTTTGCAATTTTCTTATAGATTATCATAGAGTGGGGACTTTGTGCCACCTTGTGGGCAACAAAGAAGCTGTAATATGAAGAACTGTTCCTGGTTTTCTGTGCTCAACAAGTGGAAAGTCAAGATGCATCCATCACACCAGAGGCTACCAAAAAAGTATCAGCAGGAAGAGGCTTAGAATCTAATATTTCAGTTTTATCCCTGTGGATGGTGTGCCCCCTACTGGCAAGTGGCAACAGAACAAGCAATGTAGCAAGGAAAACGCAGCTAGAAGAGCCAGAATTGTATCTTGAAGAATTAAGCACCCAGTTATGCTGCAGAAAACAATCCAGACATGAAATTCTGGAGTGTCTCTAACTGCTTGAGCCTATGGCATTGTTGGATGGAAAAGAAGAGGATTGGTCTTGGCCACTGTAAATAATGCTGCCTCTTGGGAGCATTTGTTGTAAATGTTAACTATTAAATTATATTTTCTGAAAAGCTGAAAAAAAAATACTTGTAAGAACTGAGAAATTGAGGCTTTAAAAAAGTTTTCTACTTCTTGGAGCACCAATCAATTGTATCAGGTGGTGCATGAAAGAATGACAGAAAGGCTTGTAAATATTTAAAAACATCTATTATATTTCTGTTTCAATATTCTGAAGCCTCTGCATTGTACTAAGTCTGGGCTGCAAAACTCTGTATGGCAGCAAAGAGCAATAATTTTCTGTGTCTCTTTGCTTTCATGTAGTGGTCATTCAGATTTTTACAAACCAGATCCAGTAGCTCTATCCCTGCACTTTCTAAAAGTGGTGTTTATATTAAGTTAGATGTCACAACTAATTATGAGCAACCAGACATTTGTTATGTTATTAATAACCCTGCACACTTTTCCAGTCTGAGGATCCATCCTATTGTTTACACTCCCATGCACAATAGCCTTTTAGATACAGTCCACCCCACATTATTTATCTCTATTCATTTCACCTAACTCAAATGTTACTAAAAGAAGCAAAGATCTATACAGTGTTCTTCAAGATTAAATTAAGTTAGCCTGTGGGGGTGGGGGAGGGAGATAATTCAGATATAAAGTCTTGGGATTTTTTGGTTGACATTAAATGTAAATGATAACGAGATTTAAAATAAAAAATGAAGCTTCCACGATGTTAATATATACTTCTTGTCAAAAGAAAAAGAAGAAGAGAGAGGAACTAGAAAAAATGCAAAAGAAAGAACTTTTCACAAATGCCATCTAATAATAGTACTTGACTCTTTTATACTTTTGTTATCAGTGTTTAAAGTATAAGTCTCACCAAATAACTTGCCTAATTATTTAATGGCCTCTCAAGTTCAAAAATAGTTTTGACATAAATTTAAAGGTTTTATTACAGAATGAAAATTTCTAAACTGGTTTTATTGACCCTTTTAGCTCATAATTATTTTGCTATGTACATGATTGATTTAATTTCCCCTAGGACAACATCCAATTACAGGAAAAAAGTGTCAATGTTGTCTTTAGGCATGCAAGGCCAGGAATAAAGCAAACTAAATCCGAATCATATTATTTATGTAATGCTTTCGAGTTTTCAATTACTTTAGGTATGCTATAATTAATACTATTGTTACTATTATTATTAATCATTACAATAATTGCGGAAGATAGATCAGCATTTTTAGTTCTATATTGCAAAAGAAGTTAAGAAGCAGTAACCTGCCTTGAAAAAACCTGAGTAAATATACAGCAAAGGCAAGAACATGATGGCGAACCTATGGCATCTCTCCAGGCACACGAGCCGTCACCCGTTGCTCTTCTGGGTTCTGGCGTGCTGGCCAGCTGGTCTTCACATGCACGGGAGCGCCAGAAACTGGAAGAGCAGCCACCCGGTGCACATGCGCATGCCGGGAAGATAATCTTTCGGTTTCCGGCATGTGCATGCACCCCAGTTGCCTGGTCTTCCAGTTTCTGGCACGCATGCACACATAAAGACCAGCTGGTTGGTGCGCATGCATGTCCAAGAAACCGGAAGATCATCTTTCCGATGTGCATGCAGCTGCTCTTCCGGTTTACGGAGCTCCCGTGTGTGTGAAGACCAGTTGGCCATTGGCTGGAACCCAGGAGAGCAACAGGTGATGGCTTGCGTGCCCAAAGATGCAGAGAGGGGATCCCGGCAGTCACTTCCTAGGGGAGCAGAGCTGTCGGCTAGGACAGGTGGGGCTTCACTCCCTCCCCACCCGAGGAGGCTTCTTGTGCGGCCCCAGCCCTCCAGCCCACGGCACCGATGCGCATCCATGGCCGGTTCAGGTGCCCCAGGAGAGCAGCAGCAGTGGCAGGAGGGACCGGCCGGCCCCTGCAGCCACTCCCCTTCCAGTGAGCCAGGCATTTGGCGGCATTTCCATGTGTGAGGAACTGCACTCTCCTTCAGCCCTCCTGAGGCAGCTCGCCTCCCCGATGGCAGCTGCTCCTCCAGCATGTCCTCCTCCAGCTGGTCTTTGCACACGCATGCACACCAGAAACTGGAGGACCAGGTGGCCATCGTGCATCCATGTGTTGGAAACTTGAAGATCGCAGCTGCTCTGTTAAGTGTTAACTAAAGTGATATTAGGTTGGTCAGTGATATGAAGTAAAAGCATCAGAATTCTTGTACATACAGTAATGCAACAGCTAGCATATATGAGTAGCGCAGTTGCAGTAGAATTTGAGCATATTTTCTTGATTTTTCTTCAGCAGAACGGGAATCAACTTCTATTTTAATAAGTCAATTGAAACCCATAGACTCAACTTCTTGTTCTCCAGGTTAACAAGTGAATTTCCATTACTAGACATCAGTATTTTAAGCCTCAGCTGCAAAACTCTTATTTTAAAGCTTATACTTGTCTTATATTTGTTCCCTGGGCAAATATGACAATCTCCTGAATAATTATTTTTCAATCTCTATGAAAATTCCAGAGTTGGAATTGGTTAACCTCATAATATGCACATCCTTTGACAGTACACAATATCCCTACTCTAATTAAACTGTACAAAAAGAGTTTGTGGAGAATTTAGGGGTGTTTTTTTAAAAAAATAACAACAAAATAGAATTGTTGAACAGCAAAATGAAATAGCACTGTGTTGTGGCCTGCTCCTGATCACATAAAGTCATAGCAATTTGGGAATGTTGGGCCAATATTTTCTATGGGATTCCTCTTGTGGCTCAGGTCTTTTTCTGCACTGGCAGTAGTGCATCAAGGTAATTCTATCACTTGCTGCTCCATTTCTTAAGAGATTGTTTTTCTACAGGCATTTCCAGGTTTCTGCTCTGCCATCAGCAGCATCTGCTTGTTAATCCACAGCCATCTGAAGATAAACAGGACTACTTTCTCCATGTAGGTTTTGTATCCAAAGTAGTGCCTCCTTGCTAATCACATCACTTTTTGATATTCAATTATTGTAAAAAATCCACTTTGTTTATCTCAATTTAAGGTTGAATATGGTATAATTGGATTGAGCAGTCTAAATGTTTAGGTGTGAGTTAAATATCACAACTGTGTCCTTACATTGTTCAATGACAGAAACTTAACATGGAAAAACCCTTGTTTCTTTCCCCAAAGACAAGTGTTCTTACCACTTCATTTCAGATCACTTATTGTTGAAATGCATTTTATTTTGACTAAATTTCTATAAAATGAAGAATGAGTATAAACACTGTACTAATTCATAATGTGGTTTGTTGGTTCTTGGTTTAACATATTATATGAACTTAGCCATTTTGCTGTATATAGTGAATCATAGTTAAACAAACCATGGTGTGTGAACCAATCTAGAAGAGTATAAAAAGTTTAGAAGTATCCAAGTAAAAGATGAAAAGTCTTATTTTGATTATTTGACCATCATGCATGGGCCCCAATTCAGTATGTATGAATACAAATATTTTCACTATTTTCCAGATTGTAATTGGGAGGATGCATTATCTTCCGGGTCAGAGGCTTCCATGATCTTGTACCAGAAAGCACAACTGCTTACAGTCCTAGCAATCCTAAAATTTTCCTAAGAAATCCTAGAAATGTGTATGTTATCCAGAATTGCTAGATGACATGGCCTAAAATGTAATTAAATACATTTCATATCTGAGGAATATGTCATGTGTGTCATCACAAAGTAGTGGTATGGAGATATATGCCATTCCCCAAATGTGATGAGCATGGTCACATCCTTATGTCTGCAAAATGATGCTGGTAATATATATGTTGGCAGTGAGGAGACAGAATCACATACACACAATTCCTTGAACTACATTTTTTTCAAGAACATCTCTCAGATTTTCATAGTCTAAGTGCTCATAATACAAAATCTATTTTTCCCATAAATAATCCACTCACCCACACAATAACTGAACCCCATTCAGGTTCCACTCATTCACTGCTCATTTCTTTCTCAGTTTTGTCCCTCTGCACTGCTTCCTCTTCCCACTGATAGAATAACACTTATATCTTCTTCTCCCTTTAACAAGAACAATGAGGTTGACCACTTTTCTATGTGATTGGAGAGTTATATCACAACAAAAATATGGTTTTCAGCTGCCACAATACTTATTTCATAAGGATATTTTGGGGTCCCAAAGATGCTTTTTCGAGAGGCAACTGGACTTTGTTTTTTCTTTGAAGACGTTTCGCTTCTCATCCAAGAAGCTTCTTCAGCTCTGACTAGATGGTGGGAAATAGAAGGATTTATACTCAGTATAAACCAGAAAGTCCAGTTGCCTCCTGAAAAAGCACCTTTGGGATAACCATGACCTGGATGACTGAGAATCTCCAAGATGATATTTTGGGGTCTTTTGAAACCTGGAGATATTCTCCAGTGTAAAAATAGCAGGTGGCTATAGGCCGACTCTTCAGGTGAAGCACTCCTAGCCACTGTGAAAAAGAAAAGATGGTCTGTAGGAGCAGTGGGAGTTATCTCTTGACATAGCAGTGCCCATGGGCATCATTTATATGTTCCTGTCTCAAGGAAGGATATACGAATTATTGCAGTCAAGAAGTCCTATTGGAACAATAGTGAACTAGAAGTAACTAATACTTGTATATAGACATTAGTTAAGTATGGGATGGAGAACTTCTGCACTTCTAACTCTTGTTGATCATCAACTCCCATTATCTGTGATTGTGCTAGCTAGGCTGCTGAGAACTGAAATTTAATAGCCTCTGGATCAATGATTCCCCATCTTTAGTATACAGCAGCTCCAATCTGAGGGAGATAGGTAGATTATAACATGGGTATATGTCTTAATGTGGATGCATATTTAACTAGCAACAGAAAAAAATACAATATAATGATACAGTAATAATAAAAATAAAGAGAAAGCAGCAACAGTTTGAAAATAATGTAATAAACAAATAGCTCGAAAGTCGTGTTCATTTGCAAATGTTGACAAGTAGCATATACTGACACAGTATTAATTCAAGAGCAGGCATAGATTTCCTCTTTCTATGTTTAAAGTCTACATTTCTTATGTCTTGACAAATTCCAAATACCCTGGGAATATAGCCAAGAAGGAGAAAAGCATGCTTACACAGTGATTGATGTGTCTCAACAATTCTGTGACTTTTATCCCAAAATGTGACAACAGAAAGGTATATATTTATATAGATGATAATACTATATGCATTAACATTTTAGTTCCTGAACTGCAAATCCAACAACTAGGCAGTTGCAACAAAGCATATTCAACATTGTGAGTACTAACATGATCTTAACTTAATGTTAAGGTCCAAGGACACTAAATTCTTGTAGCTTTCATGTATGTATGTATGTATGTATGTATGTATGTATGTATGTGTATGTATGTAGTCCTTAAACTTATAAACTTCAAATCTATAAATCAAATCAATCTGTTTTTAACTCTAAAAAACTTTAA
The DNA here is from genome assembly GCF_059756535.1 of Pantherophis guttatus. Lineage (NCBI taxonomy): Eukaryota > Metazoa > Chordata > Lepidosauria > Squamata > Colubridae > Pantherophis > Pantherophis guttatus. The sequence continues at coordinate 44,971,117 of NC_142068.1, forward strand.
AATACCTTCCAAGAAACTTCATTTACACAATTGATTTATCAACTATTTGTTAACAGTTATTCCAGTATGCCATAATAATAGCAGCTTTATTTCATACTGATAATAATGCATATTTCAAGTTATACAAATAATTAGTCATGCAAAATAAAGTGCAATAGACAATTAAAATTACATTATTTTAATTTATAATTTGCGGAAACTGAACTCTTCCCTTTTAAAAAATATTTTATTGAAAAATGTAAAAAAAAACCAGGAAAATAAATAGTGAAAAAAGAAAACTAAGAAAGAAAAATACAGAATAGAAAATGCAAAAAAAAGGAGAAAAAACATTTAAAGAAATGATTTCTGATCTTCATCACAAGTACAAACTTAGTAATTCTTCACCTCTTGTAAGAATACATGGAAGTAAAACTTTTCATAGTTAAAAGGGGTAAAAATTATATCTGCAATGTAATGTTTTTGATAGATAGACACAGCCAGCCAGCCACAGGTAATTTGTGTGTATTGAAACTGATCCTGCATGAAACAGCATCATTATACCTACCAGAATTTTAATTAGGTAAAAAATCAGCTACGGTATCAACTTAAATCCAAAGAGAAGATGAAAATGTATATTCTAGACAATAACCAAAACTAAAATAAAGGTCAAATTATAAGCCTGAAATTTTGGTATAATAAAGCCACTTTTTGATTCAGTATCATTTATTCAGTATTAATATCTGGTTTAAAACATACTATTCCATTTGTACATTTGCCCCTCATCTTTGTATGTATTCTTTTAATATTTCCAGAATTTCTATTAACACACACAAAAACTCATCTTAAAAAGAATATAAGAAAGAAGGCATCTTTGATCTGTACCATTTCATGAAGTTTGTTAATTTACAGGTCTAATAAATCATATGAATCCAAACTATATAGCTCTGGAGAAACCCCAGATAAATCAAAATCTGTCTCAAAAAAATCTCCCTCCTTCTGCCTCTCCTTTTCTCAGTAACCAAAATCTGCCCATTTTGAGTTAGAGGCAAAACACCAGAACTGTCAAAAGCGTGACAGTCTGGTATAAATCCAATCAAACCTGCATGCATAACAATTGGAAAAACAATATACAAGACAAATTGCTGTTAAAAACCTAGTATCCACATTCATCAAGAAAATATGTCTATAATTAGAACATACAGTATATACTTCCCTACTTGGAAATAACTGTTTTATTTTAGTCATTAAACGTATAGGAATTTATTTGAAAAAGTTTTACTATGTACCTCCAAGAAAATAAAAGATATAAACTCGTATATTTTATATCAGTCAATGGGAAAACAATCAAGGCCAGTGGCCAGGAGCTTTTCCTGGTTTTAGATTTAACTGCAGTGACAATTTCTTGAAGTAAAAGTGGTAAAGTAAAATTAATGACCTGGCCCTATAATAACTGCAGTAATCTCACATTGTGTGCGCTTTTTAAAAGAAATCTATTTCATCATTTGTTGATGAATTGGACCTAAACAATTTATAATTTTTAGAAGTGTTGATTGATCTAGAATCTGTATAGTTTCCCATGTGAATAAATGCTACAATACTACATTGCTTAATTTCTGTCTAAAGGCCATTAGCTTATAGATTTTTCTCCTTTCCCAATATTGTTGCCTGGTGCAATGTAATAAAAAATCTGTTTTAGAAGCATAAAGCTTGTGAGACTCCCATTTAGCAGACACCAAAGATTTACATTACTCAGGGTTGAATGAAATCCATAAAGAATTAATAATTCTTTAACTTTTTTCTGAGAGGATTTAACTTTAACTAATTGTTGCTCAATTTTGTAAGAACATTATGCAGTAATTCACTTCAAATAAATGCTTTGGCAATGTCCCATATCAGAGACAGTGATGTAATCTAGTCCCTACCGGTATAACGGGGGGATATAATCTTCTGTTCTACCTGTTCAATTAAACCTTAATGCTTTAACAAAGTTACACTTAAGGACCACTTAAAAGATATAAGTAATGTATTGTCAAATAAGGTTATAAATTTCACAAAAACATAATTGTACATTAATTTTATCTGATGTATATCTGAAATCGTACATCCTGTCTTAACTTTAAATACCAAGGAATATGAAACAGGAAAAGGGCTAAGAACATCATCTGCTTATCATGATGCAAAGAAGCCTCACATACCATTTTCTGAAGATACAGCCTCAGAAGGGAGTGTCTATCCTGTAGACAACCTGCTATTGAAGGTTCAAGGTGTTCCCGTGAAATCAGTGCTTTCCCAACTCCTGCAGCAGAAGGCCTGCCAAGCGGATATTACAATGGTATGTATCAGGGGAATAGTACCCTAGTGGGAAAGGAATGTAGGTCCTCTATGAAGTTAATATTTCCAGCAGAGCCTCATCTGATAATTTATGTCTTCAATGGGGTGGGGAGGCAGGGGAGAGAAAAAGCTGCAGAGTACAAATGCACCACCAAGCATTGCGCCCAGGAGCTACTGTTTAATTGTTGTACTCTGTGTGTGTATAGGCTTATGTGCGAGCCTTATGACCCTTCTTTTCTTTGCACAGGGATCAGGGGGCCTGTGGTGCTTTGATGTTGGGCTTTGCCTTTGTCATCTTCTGTTTCTACCTCTCCCTGCCGATATATATTTCATAAGGCACACAGAAATGCCCAGAGGAAAGCAGAATTGAAGCTTCACTACACTTATGTAGATCTTGAGTAAACAGGAGCACAAAGGGCCATCTCTAGCACAAAAAACAGTTGAAGCCCATGTGATTTTTCTTTGCCAGAGCCTTCTAGTTTTGGCAAAGGAAAATTTAAAGATACTTATTTCCATTTATTACATCACACATCTCAGCTCTTGTAGGTGTGTTTTTTAACGGAGTTTTTAATAGTATTTTAAGGCCAGTTCATTTTAATCTTTTAACTATTTTTCACTTGTTTTTATAATTTGTAAGCCACCATGAATCACCTTGTAGGGGAGATGGGCGGCACAGAAATTTAATTAACAAACAAATGCTACTGTTGCAGGGTAAAAGATTCAAATGGCAATCAAGCACGTTAACAGTATGTAAATGAATGTGCTTAGATGCAATTGTAGACACAACTGTGCATCTATTGAGTACCTGGAGATGTGCTGTGACTACGCCTGCTGCTGTTCCCACGGGTCTAGGATTTTTAGGCTCCTACCATTGGCCACGCTGCTTCTCCTCCAAGGTTCTGCCTCCATGCATTATCCACCAGCTTTTCTCCTTGGCTGGCCCACCCCCATCCTTTCACCCTAGCCAATGGGGGAGAAGTAGGCGCGGCCAACAGTAGGAGTCTAAAAGTCCCATTCTGTGCTCCCATTTCCCTATGTAGTGTCATTGCAGGAGCAACCCGAGATGTAGCTGCCAGCAAGGAGTAGGATGAAAAGGTCTTACCAGTCGGTGCCTTAAAATTACCAACACTGAGTTGCGTGAAGACAGCCACATTACTGTTCTCATTGCTGAGATATGCATGGTAAAATATAGGCTGAAGAAGAGCAGCAGTCTTTATATCAGTATATTTTCATTTTGTCTCAGAATAGGAGCAATGCACCTTAAGGATTAAGGTTACACTCAACACAAAAAGTTCTACGTACAGAGAAAACTGAAGCATATTCATGTTGAGAAGGATTAACAGAACTACAACTATCCATTAAAATTCTTACATAATGCTGAAGAAAATCTTACAAAACCAAGGATATAATTGGGAGTATTTGATTTTAAAAGGGTTAAAAATTGTAATGTAATCAAAATTACAATTGGAAAACAGAATTATCATTTACCTAGGTCAGGGCTGTCAAACTCGTGGCCCACAGGCCGGATGCGTCATGTGCTGGCCACGCCCATCCCTGGTTTAGCGAAGGGGAAAGAACAGAGGTGGGTTTCAGCAGGTTCTGACCAATTCTGGAGAACCGGTAGTGGAAATTTTGAGTAGTTCGGAGAACTGGTAGCAGAAATTTTGAGTAATTCAGAGAACTGGTAAATACCACCTCTGACTACTCTGAGCCTATTCTCTGCCTCTCGAGTCCCAGCTGATCGGAAGGAAATGGGGATTTTGCAGTAACCTTCCCCTGGAGTGGGGAGGGAATGGAGATTTTACAGTATCCTTCCCCTGGAGTGGGATGGGAATGGAGATTTTACAGTATCCTTCCCCTGGAGTGGGGAGGAAATGGAGATTTTACAGTAACCTTCCCCTGGAGTGGGGAGGGAATGGAGATTTTACAGTGTCCTTCCCCTGGAGTGGGATGGGAATGGAGATTTTATTGCCACGCCCACCAAGCCACACCCACAGAACCGGTAGTAAAAAAATCTGAAACCCACTACTGGGAAAGAAGTCTTGATACATTCTGTGACCACGCAAGTTTGACACCGCTGACCTAGACTTTCCTTCTCAAGCCTTCTATTAGGAGTTTCCTGCGGAAAAGCATGTTCAGTCCACATCTGTTTTAACTTGGCAAATACTATTCTACAGTGTGCTTAATTGGGGGATCCAGCCCTTCAATGATCCTTGTTACAACAGTGAGTACCTTGTAGGCAGGCATAATTAAACAATTCTTTAATTAGGTTGACATTGAAAAAAACAATCCTGTAGGTAAAAGCACATTAGCAGAACATGGAATACATGTAAGATCTCCCCCCTCCTCAAGAGGTGGGCTGAAATGGATCCTGATTTAGTCTGAAAGACAATAACTGACCCAAGGTCAACCAGCTGATTTCTGTGTCAAAGGGATTATTAGAATCTAGGTCTCTGGGCTCCTACTCCAATAGCCCAACCACTGTGCCATGCAGTACAGTTTGGCCCTTGCATCATGCAACAGGTAAAGCAAAATCATTTATAATATAACCCAGTATCCCAATAAAACAAGATAATAAAAATAAGATAGCTCTGAGTTCTGATCCAATATAATAATCTTCTTTTGCACTTTCAGTCACATATAAATTGGCCCAGTGAGAGTGGAATTCCAGCAACACTGTTTCACTCTGAAGGATTTTATCAGCTTTCAATAAATCAGTTGCAGACATATCCACAGACTTCCCACAGTCTTCTCATTTAGAGATTCTATTTTCAGCTGGAGATAATCTAGCACTTAGTGTTTATAGTGTCTTTAATCTCTTTTATGTCATCTCCAAAAGAGTGGCCATCACATTTTTTTCACTAGCTGCTGCAGTCTTGCCTTGAAGCCTAGCCATTTGGGAGAAGGGCACTCAGCCTGGGGAAGGCAAGTTTATCTTATGTCCACCAGCTCTGTAATCAAACGTCAAACATGTAGCCAAGTATCACAAGGCTTCCCAGGACAAGGGAGGGAAGGATTCCCAAAAGAAAAGGGGAATTGTTTTCAATTCATGTTCTTGAAGCCTACCACTGGAGTTCTTCACTGAAAGTAATTGTCTGCACATCCTTCAGTCTGTGTCATGGCATGCTGCTTACAGAGCAATTAGCAAATTTGCTGACTGCAGCAAGCTCGCTGGCAAGGCTTAAAATTAACATTATTTATATAGCACAATCAGTGGACATGACACTTTGTGGAACAATAACAAGTACAAAACAATATACAGTTACACCCTTGAGTAGTCAGGCTGATAGGAAGTGATGGGAATTGTAAAATGAGATATCTAAAAGATGGGCATGAAAGAAGTCAAATGAGAGGATTGATACAGAAGGTGGGAAAGATCAACAAGAAGCCCAAAGGACACAGGAGAAAGATGTGGGGTTAAGGGAGCAATTAGGGCTAGGGAGAGAGAACAACAGCAGTTTTGATATAAATAGAACAAAGTGGTGCCCAAACTGGTTCCTCTATTTTTCACCACCCATATTCCTGCCCAACCTGAAATTTGGAGGAAAATTCTTTCAAACCTTAAATAAGAAAATAACAAGTTGCCAGCATCTTTTTTCTTTTTCTCTTTTTTTTTTTTTTGGAGGGGGGGCTTCAAGTCAGTGTTGATTCCTGGCAACTGCCAAGATAAGTCCCTGCACTTTTCTTGGCAATGTTTATGGAAGTGGTTCGCTACTGCTTCCTTCCTATAACTGAGACAGTGACTGACCCAAACTCACCCAACTGGCTTTTTTTCCAAGGTTGCCTAGTTTCTAGCCTATTGCCTTAGCCACTACACCACTCTCCCTTACACTACACTCTGTCATCTTTTTTTACAAAATTGTTATTCAAAATGTGTCCACTTGTCTAGAATAAAAGTAAAGATAGCAGAGAGTACTCCTTAAGTTAGAAGCAGTAAGAAAGAGCAATTTTTTTGGGAAAACTATTTACTGCCTCATCACAGCTACCATAGTAGAACTTCTAATAAGGTCCTCTGATGGAAACTATTACAAATGAGCATGCACAACAAAATTTCAAGATTTCGATTGTGCCACTTTCCAAACAGTTATCTAGGATTAGAAAAAAATGGTAAGGGGAAGAAGTGTACCTGGAGAGCCAGGATATGTGTACACACATACATGCACACGCCTGCACACACACTCACAGGTGGGACATTTTTCAATGGAGGGTTGCTCAGAGTTGAAATGGGAGAGCCCTTGGTGCTCTCTTGCTTATTTTCTTGCAGACATTTCATTATCCAAGCTAGGTAATGGCTGCAAGAAAACAAGCAAGCTCAGAGAGCACCAAAGACTCTCCATTTCAACCCTGAATTACAAATATTCTCTTTTATTGGTACCACATTTTTCAATGAAAGGAATAATCACAGCCAAGTTAAATACTATACACCAGTACTTGAGCCAGCATAAAATTATACCAGGATAAACTTTAATTTTCCTACTAGTGATTCCTAACAAATGGTGCTCTCCTTGTTGTGCTGTACAGGGCACATTAAGGATAGATTGTTCCTACAGTGGACTGGGGCTGGAGTTTGGGGGGAGAAGAGGTTGACAGATGACTAGACCAGGAATTTTAGCTAAAAATTCACTGTTTTCTGTGTGCATGCATGGAAGCATGACTATCAGCTGATATATGTTTTTGAATAGCATTAAACTCATGTCCAAAAGGAGCTCTTCCAAGTTTAGTGCTATTCCAGAAGAGTGCCAAACCCACTTTCAGAAGCATCCTGAACACCAGCTGATAGGTGCAGGCTTAGCTGTGCCACAAAGCAGCAGAGAGACAGTTCGCTCTAGTTTCAATAAGCAGCCCACTTCCTAACCACATCTCTACTTCTGGTCAGATGCTGATCATTCCTGATGGATTTTCACTACTTAAAGCAGATACTCTAGGACGCAGAGAGGAGACCTGGCTCCATCAGCCCAAAGTCACCACACCTCCTAGAATTCACTTGACAGCACGAAGCTTTGCTTTTCACTTTGGTCAGTGAAGCTTATGAGAGTTTGAATCCATGGCGAAATTTGGTAGGAGAAGAAAGGGGTGGACATTGCTTTGACATCAGTACAGACTTAAGGCTGCCACGGATACTGGTTGGGGAAGAGATGAAGTCCGCGACATCAACTCACAGCCGAAAAAGGACTTGCTGAGGGAGATCGGGAAGCAGCCGGATGCAAGTGGAAACCCGCCCCAGAGAAAAGGCAGCAGCCGGCCAAACCGTACTGTGCCCCCTTCCTTTGAGGCCCTGCTGGACCGAGGGGTCGCTCGGGGTGCCCTGGCCCTCTTCACCTCGGGTAACCACCTTCCACCTCGCCGTCCTTCGCCAGCACCTTGGCGAAGAGCCCCGCCCTGTCTCCTCTCAAAGGCGGAGCGGCGCGATTCACTGAACCGGCCAAACAGCCAACCGAGTGGTGGGGAAATAGGCCAGGCAATGGCGCTTTCCTTCCTCTCCGCCATCGGCCTAACAGACTCGCCGCCGGCTTGATTCAAACAAAACCCCCGAACCCCTAAACAGCAACGCCCAAAGGGCGGCAACGGCGGGCGGGCAGGGGGAGCTGATTCCGCGTCTTTTCCCGGGCAGAGTCACGCGCCCGCTCTCCGGCGCGCGGGCTTGTCTTGTCTATCTTGCACAAGTCGGTCTGGAGTGGATGAGAGAGAGGCGCTTTTGGGACAGGGCCGCTCCTCCTGCTCGGCTCACGCATTTGAAAAGACCCCGCGGTTCCACGTCCGCAGCCGATCCCTGCCTCGCTTGGAGGCGTGTCCCAGGACGGGAAAGGTAGGGCAGTTCGGCGCAACGGGCCCGTCTTGGCCTGAAAAAAGTTCTCCTCCTTCCGGGGAAATCTCCGTGACATCCTGGCCACTTAGTCCCGGTGGGTTTCCAGCGGGGTGTTTGGTTGTTGCTTCTTTCCTTCCCTTCTTCCTCTGCCGACTGTAGAAACAAGTTTCATTTCCGCATAGGAAGCCGTGGAGAAGAGGCTCTTGGCGCTTCCTTCTTTCTGCAAGGCTCCCTTGGAGCACCATCAGCCGATAGCCACGTTATAGATGCTCCTGAGTTTGCTTACTGACCCCATGCTCAGTTCTTCACTGGTTACCATTTTGACTGTCCCTTTTGTTGATTTATATTTCTTGCTAGATCCAAAACTGGTCTTTTCTTCTTCTTCTTTGTTTTTCACCACCTCATAAAGGGGAACTAAATTTAAGTAACCACCTTGAAAGCTGAGCGTTTGTATTTCTTTACAGATGAAGTGTGTCCTCATTTCCAGTGAGGGTGCCGAAGTCCTTTTCTACTGGGCAGATCCAGACTTTTTGGCAATCCTACAGCAGCGATTTGGAATCCAGGATCAGAATGGTGATGAAGTAAGATCTGAAGAGAGAATTAGTACAAATGCAGGAGCAGGAGATTGATGCTGTTGGGTTCGGCTCCATTTAGAAATTGTAACTCTTGAAGCATTAGAGCAAGTGTACCTAAGGTTTCTTTGGATGCCAAAATGGCAGTCTGCCAGCTTTTGCAGGCCCCAGAGACCCATGCGAGTAGATGGAGTCAAATATTTTCAGGCCTGTTTCTACAGTATATGTTTTGTAGTTCAGGGGATTAAAGAGCACAATGGGTCCTTTAAGCCTTGCCAAATCACTCAAGAAAGGAGTAGCTGCCCTGTAAACTTTTGATATATTGCTTTTTGGTCTGCTGTGCAAGACTTAATGTGGTTAGGTATGTTAATAGTTACATGTTCCTGTTTAAGAAATCATGTATAACTTCTTGAAAGGATATTGGGTTTCTGCTAGTCCAAGATATGTGTGCTAATTGGAAGACAAGAATATTTGGTGGTTTTCCTTCTTTTCACAGATACCTTCTGTGGAAGACAGCATCAACACATTGTTTGCCCCCATAATCATCTCCTGTGCAACTATGCTAGAAAAGTTAGGAGACACATACACTTGCTTCTCTGCTGAAAATGGCAAGCATCTCTATGTGCTGCATATGGTAACTATTCACTGCTCAGTATTTCAAGTAATTGGTGAACTTCTAACAAAAAGGGGATAAATATCTTCTGGATGTGCCATTTGTTTTAGGACAGAAATGAACTGTCCAGGTTTGAAATAATATTTTCTCTCTTCTCCCAAAAGAATTTTGTTTCTAGGCAAAATAGAATCTTCTTTACAACTTTGACTTTTTAAAAAATCAACAAATAATAATAATAAAATGGTGTTAAACAACATAGCTTAAAACAGCAATAAGTAAAGATTACAATATCTTTCCCTGACCTGGGGGCCTTCTTATGTGAATTGCATTTTAGTTTTCATAAACATTAGTTCACATATCATTTAGCCACAATTAGGGGAGTATTTCAGTCAAAAAGGAGAGCCAACCAGATTTTTTTCTATAGTTTAGCTGATGAGTCTCTCAATCTTCTCAGTTCTGAGTCTTTCAGTCCCAGGCAGATTTGTATCTGAGGATGTCATAGCCTAATGACTGTGGCCTCAAGCCAATTTGGACTTCTTAATTGATAACTTAGGTAGCATGGATATCTAAAGCACAAGTATCTGTATATGTGCATATGAAATCCCAAGAGAATCATCCTTCAGTATATAGTTCAACTCCTCTTAGATCCAAACTTGAAGGGAGGAGAGGGCTTTCCAAAAGGGATTTCTTGCCTGCAATGCCAGAGAGATTAATAATTGTTTGCAGAGCAAGTGAAAGGTCTAGGTGGAAGCACTTTAAATAACTTTATTCTAACATCCTCCTTGAAGATCAAATTGGTGTGGGAGGATGTTGAATACATGCTTTCTTAAAGTTGGCTGTCCAGAGCTATTTGCTATATTTGCTGTTGTTAGACAAATCCTGCATGGTCACAGTGTCCTGTGGTCAGGTGATCACCATTTGCAACCTCCTGCTGGTTTCCCCATTGGCTTTGCCAGAAGCCAGCAGTAAAGATTGGAAATGGCAATCAAATTACCATGAGATGTGACCACCATAATGTGAGCTGCTTGCCAAGTGCCGGTCACGGTTTTATGACCATGGGACATTGCAATGGCTGCACTTATGAGAAACAGTCCTCTCAATCAATGATGTCATAACTTTGAACAGTTGCTAAATGAGTGATCACTGAACTATCTGTATTCTTTTCCTTTTGGTTTCAGTGTTTGAAACTAAACTTGGTTTTTATAAAAATAATTTATAAATGTCATTTTTTTTTGTCAACCACAAGCCAAATGCATCCTGGAAACAGTATATTGTAGACTGGATACTTTTTGATAAGTCTCAGACAATGTTCTCTAAAGTGACCTCAGTGACTAACCATCATCAGTGAACTGCCTTTGACTTCAAACATGGTTTATTTAAAAATAAAAATGTGCTTAGAGTTTTGGAGCAGTAAAAAGGGCTTTTAAGTAATGTTAGTTTTATGGTAAATGTTACCAGTAGTATGCTGTTGATTTTATTTTCTTGTCCTTGTAGCTGATGCAGTTCTGTGGGTGTGTCTTGCTTTTTTTTTCAGTTTGGTGAATGCCTGTACATTGCCATGAATGGAGATGGCCGTGAGAGTGAGGATGACTTGCGCCGTCAGCTCTATGTGCTCAGAAGATTAACTGAGGCTCACTTTGGTCTAGTCACACTGGACAGCCACCTCTTCCACCGGGAGTGAGTGACTGGGTGAAGATGGGATTTTTGTTTTGCTGGATTCTTCATTGTGGCCTTTTCTTGGATGGAACATCAACCTTTTTATATGTTGTTGTTCAGCTCTACTAACATTAAGCTCCTCTTTTGTAATTGTGCTAAGTGACACGAGGGCAAGATCTTTTTCATTTTTCTCACTCTTGGAATTTAGACTTGTATACATGTTGTATACATTAGTAATCCTGGCCATACTGCTGTAATATAATGTTCATCAACTTTGGCAACTTTAAGATGTTTGGACTTCAACTCTGAAAATTCCCCAGCCAGGAGGCTGGCTAGAGAATTATAGGAATTGAAGTCCATATGTGTTCTGCCCCAGCTACGGATCCCAAAGCACACACAAAGTTTGTACAAAACTTAATTTACTAAAATAACTCAGTCTTTTTCAAAACAAAGGCTGTTAAGAAACTTTTTTAATAGCCTACAAGAAACCAAAGATAAAGTAATCACAATCTTACTAAGGTTGGCAGAAAGCCCAGAAGCAATTTGCAGAGAATCCGGACACGAGTGAGTCAAGTTGTTCCCTACAAATTGCTTCAGTCGGCGTTCCTCCTTAAATAGGCTAAGGGAGTGGCCAATTAGCCCCAAGCCTTACTCTCGAGGAGACCTCCTCCTGAGGAGCCACTCCTGCCTTTTGGCTGCTCTGCGCGCCCGTGCATCGAGAAGAGGCTCCTCTTCTTCGTCTTCTTCACTTAGTGGAGCTTCTGAAGGCCTTGGCTGAATCCCTGCCTCTGGCACCACATCTTCTCCAGCCTTCTCACTGTCTGACTCAGGTGCCAGCTGCACAGGCTGCTGTCGCAACACCACACCAGCCTCCTCGCTGTCAGAATCAGCTACAATCTGCACAGGCCGCTGACGGGCCACGACAAAATGTCTTGAAGTTGCCACAGTTGAGAACCATTGGTGTAATACAACCATCTAGCCAATGGCAGTTCTAGGCATTGTAATTTTCAGGTACTCCATGTTGGGAATACCAGCTTCATGAAAATCTAATATATTCTCTAATGCATATCACTTATGTGTTAGAAGTTCGTCATAAGAAGAGTTGGTCTCTTTTCTGAGACAGAAAAGTTGGGGTTATTTATAATTGATAGGCAAGGACAGCAACATAAAGACTTGTATGCTTATGGTACTTATCAAGAACTGTTGTATTGCTTGATATATTAAGGAAGACTGAATAGTTGGGTTAAAGATAATGACTCTGGAGTGCAGTAGCATTTTCCACTCTAGATAGAAAGGGGGACCAATGGCAAAGTATGGAGGGGAAGGTGGTGAAAGGGAAAATTAACAGTGGCTGTACTCAGCTGATTGGTTGGGTTTGGTTTTCTTTTAGACTTCGCCCAGTAGAAACTGAACAACGAGCTCACATCTGGGGGCTTTTTCAGAGCTTGCTGCAGACTTATAACCAGCTGCGTGAGGAAGACCAGAGTTTTGCTGTAGAGGTAAAGTAGAGTGGAGTTGTTGAAATGCTTGTGAGATACAACATTTTAAGAATGGAGATGGGATGAAGGAATTTACCCTACATTTGTTTAGAGGAATAGGAATGTACTTTATTCCTATAGGGGAATTCAAAGGCCCACAAGTAGGAGTGGAGAGTCTTTTGAAATATAAATGTCCTTCTGCTCATTTTTATCAGGCTGTAGAGCGGCTGATCCACCCACAGTTGTGTGAACAGTGTATTGAATTCTTGGAGCGCCAAGTTGTACAATACATCAATAGCAACACTGAACGTGCTGGACATGAAGTAGTGCATGCTTTTCTGCTCATACACACTAAACTACTTGCCTTTTACTCCAGGTAAAATCCTAGTTCTCTTCAGTCATCTTCTGTCTAATGCAGGTGCCACTTTTCCCCACAAAATATTTAATGCTTCCCACTATCTGGGCCTCCTCCTCTGATACCTTCCATTGTCTGGGCCTCCAATTTGCTTTTTCTGTCCCTTTGAGAAGTTAGTATATGGCTTCCCTAACAATTACATTCTTTTTCTTGGGGATGCTTTGTTTCCAGCCGGAATGCCAGCTCTTTGCGACCCGCTGACTTGCTCACTCTGCTCCTGATTGTGCAGGATCTATATCCCAGCTCTTTTAAGGACCAGCCTGTTCCCGAAGTGCTTGCCCAGGTAAAGAAATAACTATTCCATATAAAGGGAATAAGAATCTCTTGGTTTATCACCCTCTTCTTCCCTCTCTCTGTCTGAGAATCCCTTTGACAACTATTTTGGGATGGAATGCCAAAGTAGAATTAGGAAAAAACAGAATTCTGTGATAGGAATCTTGAATTAAGAACTTTTATTCATATAAATATGTATGTGCCAAATATAGAGATATATGCCACTTTTCCTTTGGAGGCTTAAGACAACATGCATAAGCACTCCCTTCTCCAGTTTTTCTCTTAACAATAAAAGGAATTAGGCTGCAAAATAGTGACTGATCAAAAGTCTTTTGGTGAGCTCTTTTGGCTGAGAATGAACTTAAATCAGCTTCTCTTCACTTCTAGTATCTTAATTATTAAACAGCATTGGCTCTATGAGTTTTGCACAAATGCCCGAATGCTCGAGTCTTTCTTGAATGACATTGTTAGTTAATGATTAGACTGTTGAACTAGAATTCAGATTAGTTGAAATCCTCATCAGCTGTAAATGTCATTGATATTCACTCAACCTATCTAAAATGAAGTTGAAAGATGTAATCAATATATGTTATCCTAAACTCTTTAAAAGAAGAATGGGATGAATGTGACAATTTCTATTTATAGCCTTAGCTCCTGTAAATGCTTATTTTCCCATGTTTTTCTACTATTTTAATTTCCCACAGGGCCACAAAATTAAGTTATGATTAGGTATTGTGAAAAATTAAACACTGGAAAAATAGCTTTTTATAGTGGAACTGGATGCTGATGCCAAACCTGTCTCTTCAGCCTATAGAAGGAGAAATAAGTCTTCAGAGACCTCAAAGCAGTGAGAGTATTCCAGTGAACAGTCCCCTTTACCACAGCACTTCTGAAGAGCAGGTGAGTACTGGCTGGTCTTTGGTCCGATCTTTCAGATACTTAATGTGGCTTGGGATTTGGATGCTGGATGTGGACTGGATTTCAAAAATTAGAATAGCTAGAAAACAAGAAAGCTTCTCTGAGGTTTGGGACAAACTGTATGAGATCCATTCTTTGCCCCGACTGGTTTTTAATTTTAATTTAATTTAATTTCCAATTTATATACCGCCCTTCTCCCTGAGGACTCAGGGCAGTGTACAGCCAAGATAAAAAACATAGAATATAAATATTAAAAAACATTTAAAAATATATATAAATTTTGGCCCGAAAGTTAAGAAATCACAGACTGATTAAAAGAATTTAAAATTTCTTCTTAAGCCAACCTGGCTTGCTGAAAAAGATGGGTTTTAAGGGAACAACGGAAGGCATTGAGGTCATGGATTCTCCTTATCTCTGGGGGCAACTGATTCCAGAGGGTGGGAGCCCCCACCAAGAAGGCCCTCCCCCTGGGGGTCACCAGCCTACATTGTTTGGCTGATGGCACCCTGAGGAGGCCCTCTCTGTGGGAGCGCACGGGTTGATGGGAGGTCGTCGGTAGCAGCAGGCGGTCTCGCAGATAGCTAGGCCCTATGCCATGGAGCGCTTTAAAGGTGATAACCAACACCTTGAAGCGCACCCGGAAGACCACCGGGAGCCAGTGCAGCTCGCGCAGGAGCGGTGTTACATGGGAGCGCCATGTTGCTCCCATCACTACCCGCGCTGCTGCATTCTGGACCAGCTGGAGCCTCCGGGTGCTCTTCAAGGGGAGCCCCATGTAGAGAGCATTGCAGTAGTCAAGGCGAGAGGTGACGAGGGCGTGAGTGACTGTGCACAAGGAATCCCGATCGAGAAAGGGCCACAACTGGCGAATCAGGCGAACCTGATAAAAGGTCCCCCTGGTAACAGCCGTCAGATGTCCTCCAAAGACAGCTGCCTATCCAGGAGGACTCCCAGATTGCGAGCCCTTTCAGTGGGGGCCAAAGACTCGCCCCCAATAGTCAGTGATGGAGTCACTCCATTAACCAGTGATGGTTAATCTCTGTTGCACACTATAAGAATTTCTTCAGGGTCATATGGGAGGAAGCCATGTTGAACTCTGGCTGAGTCAGTTCCCTTCCGCCTTCCCTCAGATAGCGGATGATCTCTCTATGCCTGAAGAGTTCTTCACCCCCAAGGCTTCCCCTAGCCAACAGAGCACGGGTGAGTTTGGGATCAATTGTGGAGAACATTGAGATGAGATTATGGAGAATGTGGGGCATTCTGTTATGGCTCTGAGTAGGACTCTTTCAGAAGAAGTGGGTTGCATATTACTTGGCTGTAGTAAATGGCAACTGCTGTTATCTTGGCTGACTGGCTGGCTGGCTTGCTGGCTTGCTTGCTTGCTAGGGACAGAGCTCTACTACTATTGTGACATAAGAAAAATAATGTTCTAAAGCTGAGAAAACCTGTGGAAAAAGGGATAGGTATTGTTCCAGATGCTTGGATTAGATAGGTCAAAATTTCTTGTGTTAGTTGCTGTCTTTTTTACTTCTTTTCCATTCTTGGAGGTAAGGGTATCTTGAGTGCTTATAAGGTCCATCAATCAGTAGTTATTATGCAGCTATTCCACATTTATTTTTAATGGATTTTTGTGGAAAAAAGAAAATATGTGAGAACACAGAGGCTCCAAGTGGAAGATGATTGTGACTGAACATGTCAGTAAAATTTTGTTTTTGAGGCAGGGGCAAAAATATAAGAAGTCTCTGTTTGGAAGCACTCTTAGACTCTCTTTTTCTGCTATCTGAAGGAAGTGCCTGGACTGAGGGTGTGGATTCACAGAGTGATGGAGAGGTAAATTCTGCTGATTTCTTGGTAAGTACTTGGATTAGGGTTGGTAGTGTTATAATACATTTTTGTACTTTCATCTTTTGGGGATTTACTCTTTCCTATACTTTTCTCTAACCTTCACCTATTTTATCACCAAAGCAGAAATGATTTTAGGGTACCACCCACCCACTCACTGCCCTTCTGTGAGCCAAGCCTTTAGCATAGGATGGCATTCACCTGTTGTCCCCATATGAAGAAAAGAATAACATGAAATCTCTCAAACTCTATAAAACTCCACAAAAGATAAAATGCAGCCATAGAGAAACTCATCAGTAAAAGATGGAGAGAGGCTAGGGACTATTCTATAATGAATCAAAGAGTTCAAGACAGAAGAGCTAACAAGGGATTTTCTTTATAGTAGCTTTTCCAGACCTGGTATCCCCCAGATGCATTACGCTGCAATCTCCATAATCTTCAACCAATATAGACAATCCTCCTGGCTAGAGGATTTGGGGAGGCTTGTTCTGTGATACAATACATAACTTCCATTTTGCATAATATAGATAGATAGTCTACCTATCCTGATAAGCATCCTCCAACCTAGTTCTTTTTTGTCCTGGAAGAATCATTTAAGCTTTGAATAAGTTGCCTCATCCTAATTAACAAACAAACAAACTCTGAGTAAGTGTCCTATTCAAGTGTGAGGGAAAGTGTGGGAAAGTTAGCTTCCTAGAACTCAGTTCTGACGAATATGTGCCTCCTTGTGATCTGCTCTCTACATATTCCCTACTTGCTTCTTCAAATTGTCAGTAGTTGGAGCTGTTGCTTTACATTGCCATCACAAATTCAAAGTAATAGCGGATTATCTTGGCACATCCTTAAATCATAATGAAACAAGTCTTGGAACATTAATCTGAATATATACTGCAGTTCATTTTATTTTAATTCCATGACACCTGTACATTTTCTTCCTAGCTGGCTGAGGATATGCTGCATATTGTAGAATCCCCAGAGTCAGAAGCTACAAATCCACGGAGAATATTTCTGGATGTTAACTTGAAAGAAGGCTACTGCCCCATGATGCCACACACAATGCACTGCCTTTCACTCTGGCCAGGCATCTTGCTGGTACTCCTCACAAAGGTGAACAGAGTCCACAGACATTCATTTGATACCCCCCAGACTGGTGGTTTCTGAATGTCCACCCTTTAAATGTCCACCCTCTTTGCCTTCTAGAACCCCAGTTCCCAAGTAGCCCTTTCTCTCTATCAATTGCTGGATGGAATCCTGATGATAGAAAAGAAATTGAAAGAGGGACAGGAGACCCGGCAACCTCTGCGTTCTCAGCCATTATTTTTGGAGCTCCGACATAGAATGGACAAATTTGTCAAGAAGCTGGGTGGACAAGAGTCACAGGTAAAAATTAAGTTCATCTACACAGAAAACAAGTAGTGTTAGTGGGTGTTTTTGCTCAACCACCCTGACCACCCTAGGGATGCCCTTTCCGTGATGTCCCACTGCCTGGAAGCGGTGCGGGTTTGGATGGGGAGGAACAGACTTAGACTCAACCCTTCCAAGACTGAGTGGCTGTGGATGCCGGCATCCCGGGATCTGGAGGTTCCATCTCTAACGATCGGGGGAGAAACTCTTGCTCCCTCTGATAGGGTCCGCAACTTGGGTGGCCTCCTGGATTCTCGGCTGTCCTTAGAGGACCATCTGACGGCCGTAACCAGGGGGGCCTTCGCAGAGGTGCGTCTTGTGCGCCAGTTGCGCCCTCTTCTAGACCAGGATGCCCTCGCCACGGTCACTCATGCCCTCGTTACCTCTAGGTTGGACTACTGTAACACCCTCTACATGGGGCTGCCCTTGGGATGCGTCCGGAGGCTCCAGCTAGTCCAGAACGCAGCCGCACGGGTAGTTACGGGGGCGTCTAGATACTCCCGTGTAACACCTCTCCTGCGTGAGCTGCACTGGCTGCCAGTGGCGCTCCGGATACATTTCAAGGTGCTGGTGCTCACCTATAAAGCCCTTCATGGCTTAGGCCCGGGATACTTGCAGGACCATCTCCAGCCGCTCTCCCACCGTCCTGTGCGCTCTCACAGAGTCAGCCTCCTCAGGGTGCCGTCGGCCAAACAAGGTCGGCTGACGGCCCCCAGGAGGAGGGCGTTCTCTGTGGGAGCCCCGACCCTCTGGAATGGATTGCCCACCGAGCTCAGGATAGCCCCCGACCTTCTTTCCTTCCGTCGCGAGCTGAAGAGGTGGCTCTTTCGTCAACTCAACTGATCCGTTTGGGGATACACTGTCATAATTTTAAACTGTTTTTAATAGGGTTGCTGATTTTAATTTATTTCATTGTGATTTGTATTGGAATTTGTCATTTTGTAAGCTGCCTTGACTCCCTAGGGAGAAAGGCGGCATATAAATCGCAATAATAAATAAATAAAATAAATAGGAGGAGGGCTGGGCTAATTACTGATAAAATCTAATCCTTCAGCATGAGATAGAATTGAGTAGACCTTTACCATGGTTGAGATCCCACTTTGCTTTGGGAATGATAATGAGACCTCCTAGATAAGAAAGGAGCTGAACTTTGTTATGCAATGGATTCTGAATGCAGCTTGTTTCTCTATGTCCCTCAGTTGCAGAATACTTGGCAGGAGTTAAAGAACAAAATTTCCTCTCGAAGTGACCCTGGGACTTCCTTGGAGTGAGTATTAGTCAAAATTATCACATCTGCTGACTGATATGCACAAGTAAATTCATCCATTCAAGCAGAATACATTTATGGGATAGCTTAAATTTTGCACCTGTGAGTATTGAGAATAGATATCTTGTTTAAAAGAATTAACAAAGAAGAAACAAAGACGTTCAAAATTATATATAGCATATAACAAGAACTAAAATGTAAAAGAGAGAATAAGCAGGAGTGGGCAACTTGTTGCTTTCAGAGCTCCAACTGATTAAGATTGCTAAAAACTGGAGGGACAGGAGACCATTTCCTGAGGTGGGAAGCAGATGAAAACTGTAGTTTAAAGCTTAAAATCGGAATGCTATAACTTAAACAAAACAAGAGATTGTTTTGTCCAGTGTCCACCCTAAAGTTAAAGAGTGCAGTACTTCAGCTAATACTTTCGTGCAGAAAATATACAGAAAACATACTCAAATATTAGGAAAAGGAAAGGAAAAGAATTCCATATGGATAATTATTTTTCCTGGGTTGCTGATATGCTCCTTATAAAAAGTAATTGTAGAAAAAAAATGCAAGTCCAAATCAGGTGTGACGTTTAGAGTGAGTGTTCTAAAAACATACTGATATTTATTTTCTTTCAGGCTTTTGCAGGCATTTTGCAACGTCCGGCGGCAGCTCTGTGCTGTATACCGGCTTCTCTTCCTTGGATCTCCAGGGGCCCAAGGCCTGCCTCAGAACTTGCTGGAACGGGTACAGCAATTCACACAGTGAGTGAGAAGGAGCAGAAAGATGAAATTGCAGCTGAGAGTCTGGGGGGTTGCAGGATTTGTAGGTGCGAAGCACTGTTGTTCATGACTTGTGTGCATAAACAACATTAACATTTTATTTATTTATTTTTCTCCATCTTGTATTGTCAGGGACAAGCTCCAAGACTGGAAAGACTTCTTACTGGTGAAGAGCAAGCGTAATGTCACCATGGTGTCATATCCTTTGATTTTTACCATTTTTCCCCATCTTTCCATTTTGGTGGGGAATGCTGGAAGATCTATAGGAAAATAAAGGGGCTCTAGAGAAGGGAGAGGGAAGCACTGGGCAAAATACTGTTTTGAAACAAGTATGGAAGCAACTTTGACAGAGAAGGAATTTCTTGGGAAAACAGCCTTGAAAACAAGAATTTCTTTTCCATCTTCACATGCACAAAACCTATTTAGTGTTTCCCTTAGGCATGTGGCAGAACAGGAAGAGAAGAGCACAGTTCCTAAGTTTCTCAGGTTTTGGAACAGAGCCATAAAAACATTGTGTTGAAGGATAACAGAAATACAGCAAGAAAGTACCCATACTCCTAGACAAACATTAAACTCTAAAGAAATTAAATAATAGCTCTGTTATTCATTCAATTCTATGTTTTAAAAAATAAGGATTGGGCTCTTGACTCCAAAAATTCTATGAAGTGTCTAAATATTATTGTAGAGAGTGAACGTTTAGATCTACTGTTTGAGCTGGTCATGGCCAAAATGGAAAAGATGCCTATCTTTAACCAAGTTCTTAACTTGCTTTCATCCACATATTTGGAAAATTTCCCAGGGCTTGTGCATTTCATCTATGTGGATCGTACAGTAGGACAAATGGTGGCTCCATCACTTGGCGTATCAGAGGAATCTTCTTCAGAATTAGGCAAAGGACCTCTGCTTGAATTTATAAAGAAGAAGGTAATGATTATGTGTCTGTATTCACATAATTTTAGTGGGAGATTTTGAATTTGAGATTTGAGCTGACTCTTAAGGAAACTTTTACCTTCCTATTTTCTGCCTTTGGTCCACAGGTGTGGTCACTGGTGGCTTTGGCTCGAAGCTACTTGCAGAAGGGCTACACTACACTGATGGTCCGGGATGGAGACTACTATTGTACCTACTTCCTCTGGTTTGAGAATGAGCTGGTAATTGTGGAGGAACCTGGAGCTCAGAGGAGAAGGGGGTGGGGGGCAGGATGCTATTTTACAACTTAGTATATAAAAGTGGTTGATACAGAAGTGGTTGATATACCACCCTTTCTTCAGTGTGGTGCAAATAATATACAGAGATTTGCTTTGTTATACCCAAATTAAATTCATAATCCTTCCCCATTAAATCCACAACTGGCTACTCTTAGTTTCTTTTATTTAATTGGTATAATTTATGGCCAGGGAGAGTCTCTTTTTCTCCTGCTGCTGCTTAAACAACTTGGAATCAGAAACCCTTCCTGATTTATTGCAGGTCTTTCAGATACCTACCAGTAAAGCCGGATTTACTCATCTTTGATGAGGTATTGGCCTTTCCCAGCTTTGGGGATGAGCAACTAATGTGGCAATTAAGTACTGACGACAGGAAGATAGTGCAGACTGATGTCCAGTCTTTCTGAAGAGCACTAAGATGAGGATGCCTTCTTTAGCCATGAGCTAAAAATACATACATCTGCTTCAGTTCAAAACATCTTTTCCCTGACAGTTTCTTTCTGTTTCCATGTAGGGATATAAGCTGGAGGTTATGGAAGTGCCAGTGCTTTCTGATGATTCAGTTCCCATTGGGACACTGGCAGGTGATTATTACAGGTAAGCAAGGTTTCTGACTCCATAGATACTGATGGGTGCAGAAGGGATTTGATTCAAGCTCTGTGATTAGATGAAAAGGACAGTGTTTACAGCTTAATTAACTGCCTCTTCCTCCTAGCAATGGTATACTTCACAACTTTGAAGTGTGCGACTCCAACATTAGGTCTAAACCTATACTGTAGTTATCTTTGTATGATATGAAGTTGAAAGGTGTTGTAACAATCAATATTCTTGCAACTTTATCTTTTACTTTGCATAACATTGGGAGAGATCTTTAAATTGCCTAAAATTGTATGGCTATATTTTAAATTTTTGTAAGCCTGTTGATAGTTGAAGTCCAGGGCTTTTGTCTTTTGCTGGAAAGACCATTGAGGCTTTGTAGAACTTTCTTAATTTCACTCTTTCACCACCACCCACATTTACCCATTTTCTGACCCTCTCATACAGGAAACTGCTCCGTTATTTCGGCAGGAAACATGCCAATGAAGTGGTGAAGTGCTATGAGCTGCTGACCATCCATCTGGGCATCATGCCAAATGAACTTATGATCCAGCAGGCACGCAGCTTGGCCCAGCAACTGTGGGAGCCAACACGCATCCCCTTGCTTTAGAGGGCTTGACTGGTGCTCAGTGCAATTTGGCTGTTTTCTTCTTTCTGGACTATGTTGCATCTCAGGTCTCTGCTGATTTTACTTCAGTGGGACAGGTCTAACTTGGGTAATGTTTTAACTTGACCTCCATTGGATTTTCAGAGCTAGGAGATCAATGTGTTCATTTGTTTTCCTTCACAACATTGAAGAGCTCCGTCTTGGATACCAAAAGCGATTCATGTCAGAGCACAGCTACTGACCTAGCATTGGCCCTTGGTGTGAACTTCTGTTGGAGAACTTGCAGTGCAGGACTTCCTTTCTTGTAACTGCACATCAGAATTTTGACTCAGAAGCCCATTGGGCACAGCTTGTAAACTTATATGTTTAGTATAGTGCCTCATTTTGTTAGGCACTTCATTATCATTAAATATTTATCCTAGACTTGAGAAATGTAATATACAATAACTTAGAGCAGAAAAGATAACATTTTAGGCCTCTTATAAAATACAGAAGTGAACCAAGAGAGTGCCGTCCAACACCCTGGCTAGATCCTAGCTATCAGTCTCTTATCACTCCAATTCAGTTTTTAAAATCTTATTTGTAAGTGTCTACATATCCAATGAGAGTCCTAAATTGCAACCATTCTGGTTTTTTAAGATTTTTTTAAGAATGCCTATGGGGCCCAGACAGCCTTCGATTAATGCTTAAGCAAATTAAGTACATGCTCAGGGTCCCAATGGAAGGGTGAGTGGGATGCCACAAAGTTTTTTCACCCAGCTATCATGCCCTTAATTCTTTCACTGCCACTTTCAATTCAGTGTTTCTTTCTTTTCCCAATTATCTACCTACCATGTTCAACTTTAATTGTATTATTAAAAATATTTCCTTTTGCATGGTGACTGACTAATGTTAAAAAGTGTCAATCTTAACGTAAGTTAAGCAATGGAAGGACTGTAATGCATGTTGGGCTATGCTTAGGGCATCAGTTGGCCTTTACCCCTAAAGGCATAGAAGACCTTGGGGCATATTTAAAAAAAAAAAAATCTCCAGAGGCTTTTTGTGGGTTTTTTGGTCTACGTCTTGCTTTGCAGCATGCTAGCTTCCCATGTATTTATTTTATTCTTTTAAATACAATTTCAAAAAGATGGGCAGGGATTTTTCAGATGTCCAAGAACACATACACAAGCACCATATTCTCCCTCTTTGATTTACAAATGTTTGTAAAACTTGTGTGCAAAAAGAGATATGAACATAATGAAAATGATGTCCATAGAAAAAGAGCTAAGGATTCTCAGCTTTAATAGTTTATACCATATCAGCTTTTAGTATTCTAATTGTCCAATAAAGACTGAGGCAACTTGGCAAAGCTGGCTGTATTTGTGGTTAAGATCCTCATACAGCCTCTACTGTACTGTTGTTTCAGTACAGGCCAGTGATATGGAATCAGTTGCAGAAGGCAGAAATATCAAAAAAATTATTTTATTGGCTAGGGGATTATTATAGTTGAAGTTGAGCACATCTGGAACATGGTAAACTGGTTACAATGGAACTTAATTTATTTCAGGTCTGATCGAAAACAGCTATTTGTCTATTCTTAGCCATGTCTGTTGTTGCCATTTTCCGTAGAACACGCTCTTACACTATTTTATAACCAGATAGATGAGTACATTTCTCTGGCTGTGTCTGGTATGAAGATGAAATTTCTACATAATGTGCAGCTATTTTCTTTTGTCTGTTTCATGTTTATCGGGAAACAGTTTTCAGTATGACAGCCTATTTATCCAGAAAAAATGATAATTATACTTATAAGGATTACTGTATAGGAAAGCGAGAACCAAGGTTTATTCATAATTCTTGGCAGGGGATTTTTTTATTAATAATGAAATACTTCTACAGTGCTTTCTCTCACACCTGAATTATTATAGTCACCTGTTCTAGAACTGGCAGAAAACTACTGATATTTAAAAATTCACTATTCCCAATGCTGCCCTGTCTTGTATCTGTTACCTTTAGGTTGGCTTATTGCCAAGCAGTGGTATCCTGATATTGCACATGCAGGTCATATTAAGCCTGGCAAACTAGTGAAATCCTCTGGCTTTGCTGTACACTCATGTTTTGGCAGGAAAGCATTGGCAGGGTGGGGGTTTCAGGAGGTAGCAAATCTTGACCACTGACCCCCGTCTCCTGTTTTATCAACTATGTCATCTAGTTTGCAGATGACATTGATAACCCAGTTGCCTCTTCCTCTCGTGATAAAGCAGGAGAAGCAGCTTTCTAATAAGCAGTTGCACCCCACAGCTCTGCCAGCCACCAATCAGCTGTCCATGAGCAGAGCTGTAAGTGTGTCCAGTACTTGCTGCCAGGAAATGGAACAAAGGAATGGTGGCAGAGGAAAAGGCTGGAACCTGAGGGGTTAGGTGGTGACAACTACACAAGCCTGATGTTGCTAATGGGTGTTTGCTACTTCACCCCTTACAATCACCTGACCTTCTGGCAGGATAGTCAGCAAAGCATGTCAGATTTCATACGTCTGGAAACTGCTATAGGTTGAGCACCACTTAACACTGTCCTGTACATAGGCTGACAATGAGATGAAGGCCATTTGATAGGGGTAATGCTGAATAAAGTATGTGTCGGTACAAGATGCAAATGAAGAGAGCTGGGCTGTGTAACCAAATGAGTCCCAAGCGAAGTCTAGCAGTAGGGCAAAGGAAACCTGAGGATGTGAATGCAATCTTTAGCAAGAAAAAATCTCGAAAGTGCCCTCCTCACTCTAAAGAACCCAGGAAGGACAGCGTGCTCAGCAGCCTCAACTTAGAACATTCAGTGTGTTGGAAGGAGATGGAATAGTAAATCAGGAGGAAGAGAAAAAAGGGTCTTATGTGGAGGGGGACATACAGTAACTGGGATTCTGAATGTGATGCAACATTTTGATTCCAGTTTTCCTCCTGAAATATTTATTTATTTATTTCGTCAAGCATGTATTTTATGACAGATGCAAGTGTAAACATAATTATAAATACATGAAAAGGATACGAATAAAAGAAAACATTAGGACAGGGGCTGCTTATGTAAGTGTGCTGCAGTTAAAAGTTGACAAGAATAAAGCAACGGGATATATTCTGCATTGGCATCTGTGGGTAAACAATCTATTTTAAACACGGGGGAAAAAAGCCCTTTGTGGGTAGATTTTCATTAACGCTGGAAAGCAGAAATATTCTTCCGACCACTTAGAAGAAAGGGTGGGGACTGATAACACAGATGAAGCATGTGAAAGATGGCCAGGCGAGCCGAGTGGAAGTTGTAATTATACCAATAGATATCAGAAGTTAATTATTTCTTTAAACGCTTGACTGGAAGCCCTCTTAATCTCAGCTGCCTGCAAATGTTGGCAATGGCTGTGATTATCCAGCTTGGGGGAGGGCAAGTGATCTGCATTGCTGAGAAACGTAAGAGAGCCGATGCTCCAGTTTTGCCTGGATCAGGTCGTCTTCTGCTTGGTTGCAAGCAAAGGCCTCTCAAAATTTTGATTTCATGTTAATATGTGCATAGTACACCACCTTTTCTGCCACTTAGTTAAGTTTATCCTTAGGGCTTTCTCTGTCCCTTGAAAACAGCCCTTCTTTCAGGTTGTGTGCGCTGGATGGAAAATCTAGGAGCTGAATGGGGCCGAAAGAGAAGGGTCCCAGGTCAAAGAAAACCCCCTGTGTGTGGGTACCTAAAGTGCCCTTGAGAATACACTTTCCAGTTATTTCACATTTCCGGAGCACGTAAGGTGATAGGAGGTCTTGGAAAGAGACTCGTTAATTATCCACAATTATTACTGTGTAATGCTGGGAGGGGCGAAAGGTGTTTCTGAAATGCTCTGTATCAGGTACCAAACTGATTTGGTGGACTTGATGTGAGTCTGGAGCTGGAAAGCAGCTCTGCTTTGGACTATGTCACAAAACACACCTAGTTTTTGGCCTGTTTTGCTGGGACATCGCGTGGTTGGTGAAGCAAAATAACACGGAAACATTTAAGCAACGAGTCTCTCCCCTCTCTCTATACTTGTGCATTCGGGAGGGTTTCCGGGCACTCCCCCTCTCTCCTCCTCCCCGCCTTCCTGAAAGCCCGTAGGACCTCCCCTGTTCCTTCCCCCGAAAGTGCCATCCCAAATGCAAAGTTCAGTGCGTGCAAAATGGCAAGTAGGCACTGTCGGCGCCTGGGCCCGGCTGGCATTCGCCGGATTTTGCCGGGCTGCAGGGCAAACCATTCGCGGCCTGCAGCCTCGTTGAAGCGGGAGTACGATGCTGTCGTGATCGGGGCAGGTGAGCCTCAGATGAATGAAGCCCATTTAACACATATGGGAGCGAAGGAGGCGCCCCAGGGCCAGATATAGAGATGGCCCACTGCCCAGATAGAATTGCCTTGGTTTGGAGTCAGTGTCTATCTTGGCGTCAAGAGTCTTCCTTCACATGCAAAGATCAAGCCTTGAAGTTTTAAACTAAAAACTATTGGCCATGCAGTCCTGTAGCCCTTTAAAAAGTAAAGCTTCCTAGGAGCGTCCTGCAATTTTTTTGAGAACAGTATAAACTTAGTTTGCCAATGTTGCCTTCTAGGATGTTTTTCTACTTCCCAGGTATTTTCTAATAGTGTCCCAACCAAATGTTTGTCAATATTGCATATTTATCTGGAGTTCTGCATTGCCCTTTAAGTATAGCATCTAAGCAACCTTGGCTGATCTCAATTAAGCAGAGTCACTTTTGGTCATTCAAAAAGTCAGGACTAGACTGGAATGTTAAAAAGCCACCTCATAGTTGCTAAGAAAACTCTCTGAAAGGGTTAATGCAGTCTTAAAAATCAAACATTGTTTGGAGACTTACTGTAATTCTGTGCCAGACATATACAGGGATCTTCAACCTCTGATCATTTAGATCAGTGTTTCTCCAGCATGCTGGCTGGGGAATTCTGGGAGTAAAATCCACTTGTCTTAAAATCGCCAAGATTGAGAAACACTGGTTTAGATACAGCCGAATTATACTTCCCAGCAACTTCATTCCTGACCATGCTGACTGTGGGTGGCCGGGCATGGCAATCCATTTGCATCTGCAGTCCTTACTGCTGATTTTAAATGTTTTCATATAACCTGTTCTTAATTGTATTATAAATTATAATTTTTCAAGTGAATCTTTTTTCCTTGACCCTTTCAGGGTTGAGAAAGGTGACAAAAATGCTTGTATAAATAAAATATGTGCAGCTATATAAGAAGAAGCATATGATGTAGCTTTTCATTCTGGGATATCTCTTTACAGGACACAATGGACTAGTAGCTGTAAGTACTGAGGGTGATGAGAAGAGGTGACACCTTACATCGGCTAGAACAGGTCCCAGGTGCTTAATCTGTACTTGGGGAGAATCTGTTCTTTGCTGGGGATATTTGGTTTTATAATTATGAGGTTCCGCAGCAGGGATTCTTGGAAGGCAGCAGGTGGAACTATTCAGGACCAAGTTAATACTCACTGCATCCCCAGGCTGCTTATCTGCAAAAGGGAGGGTTGAAAACAGTAGTGCTGGAGAGAAGATACATTGTGGGAGGCGCTGCAGTCACTGAAGAAGTCATCCCAGGTAAGAGTTAAACTGATCCAATACTTCCCTTTCCCAAGCATATAAACTTCTGCCCCTTGGTACACCTGATCTCCACTATTCTGCAGGCTTTCACTTCTCCAGAGCCTCTTACCTGCTCAGTCTGCTGAGACCCCAGATTTACACTGAGCTGGAGCTGAAGGTATGGATTGTGCTTTGGGTAGCACCAGGAAATACTTAGTATTGTTCGATATCTTTTTTTCCAAATTGTGCTTGTCATTTTTTTCCTGAAACCTGTTATATCCTGATCCCAGATCTGGCATGTTGTGGATAGCATTGACTGGGAACCTTCATTTGGTGGGTCCCAGGAAATGTGCCTTCTCTGCTGTAGCACCTGCCTTATGGAACATTATTCTTCCCCCTGAATTTAGATTAGCTCCATCCCTTTTGACATGTATTTGTTTTATTTTATATTTGTAAAATTTATTGGCCTCCCGTTTTCAATGTAACTGGGAGGTTTACAATCATAAAAGAAAACTATATTAAAATTATATTAAAAACATAAAAAGTTAATACAAAAAGCCAAACACTGTGGCCCAATTAAAAGATAGGGAGGGCAGGAGCAGTATGGGGGGAGATAGAATTTGCTGTTTATCTATCAACCACCTCCATTTTGATGTTCTACCAATGGAGTTGTTGTTGTTGTTGTTGTTGTTGTTGTTGTTATTATTATTATTATTATTATTATTATTATTATTATTATTATTTATTCAATTTATATACCGCCCTTCTCCTATTGGACTCAGGGCAGTGCACAGCCAAGGATAAAAACATACCACTACAAAATTTAAAACCGATTAAAAGAATTATACAGTTTTGGCCCACAATTTAAAACAATCCAATTAAAACCCAATTTACACTTAAAAAGCTAAAAAGAGCTAAAAGGGGGGGGGGGGTGTTTCACGCCAGCCCTGCTTGATGGAAAAGAAAAGTTTTTAGGGCACGGCGAAAGGCCCGGAGATCTGGTATCCTTCGTATCTCCGGGGGCAAATCGTTCCAGAGGGCAGGTGCTGCCACAGAGAAGGCCCTCCCCTGGGGGTCACCAGCCGACATTGCCTGGCTGATGACACCCTGAGGAGTCTCTGTGGGAGTGTACTGGTCGGTGGGAGGCCAAGCTAACTGGCAGAGCCAGGTCTTTAGGCTCTTATGGAAGGTCAGGAGGATTGGAGCTAACTTCAGGGGGGCAGGAGGGAGGCACAATGTTCCAGAGGGCAGGTGCAATGGCAGAGAAGACCCTTTTCCTGGACCCCGCCAGCCTGAATACTTGGGCTGACAAGGTCTGTAGCATGCCTCCTCTGCTGGCATGGGTGGGGCAGGCCAATCCCAGTGGGATGAGATGGTCATTCTGGAAATCCATCAAGTTTTGACTATTATCAGGCCTGGGTCTCCCAGGGAACTGGAACTTGCTCTGATGACTCCATTATTGAGGTAGCCATTTTTTTTCTTCCCACTCCTGTTGTTTGTATTTTTTTCTTTTATGGTATTTGTTAATAAGGTTTTTTATATTGGACATTTTTGTTTTTATTTATTGTTTTATCTGGTTGTTTGCTGCCCAGAGTTGCCTTCTGTGAAATGGGTGTGTGTATAATATATATAAAATAAATACATTTGATTAACATTTCAATAATCAAGGAAGCAAACTCTTGAAATCAGAAACCAACAGATAATAGGTTTAAAAAAGGAGCCTCTTCATATTGAGGAGCTTACCAGGAATTAAGTCCCACTATATTTGATGAAGTTTACTCCACATATAAACGTATTTAAAAGACTGCAGCCTAAATTAGCTGGTGGCCATTTGTACAATTGTTAGTGGTGTAAAGCGATCATTCTTCTATTGTATGCCAGGAAAGGGTAATTCTGGGGCTGTTGTATAACATACGCTTTGGCATAGTCACCTATATGTCTGAGCTCTGTGCACAAATCTCCCTACTGCATGTGTGTGATAATTCTGTCTTGCAGAAACATGGCTTAAAAGTGCTTCTACGTGACCCCCATTCCTTCACTCCAATCCTGGAGGACAGCCAGGGTGGGCAAGTTCCTCGCTCGCTGTTGCTGGGGAACAACATGGCTGAGACACAGAAACAGATTGCCCAGTTCTCCCTAAAGGATGCCCAGGTATTTGGGGAGGACTGATCTTGAAGGCAGAGGGGAAAGGAGCATAGAACATATCACAGTCACATGATACAAGAAATACAATAATATTTGTGAGTGCTTGGGGTGTTGATTTGTAAGAAAAGGCTTGCTCTAGAAACGAGCTGAATAGCTTCTCTTCCTTTACTTTTGCAGGCTTTTCCCAAGTATGAGGCGTTTATGAACCGCTTGGTGACAGCCATTGACCCTCTACTTGATATCTGTCCAATGGATGTAGCTGCGCTCACCCAGGGCTCCTTGCGTCAGCGATTCAGGGCCTTGGTGGGGTTGAGAGCCCTGTTCCGTGCGGGTGAGAGACGGGTGGCCCAGGCCCCGCCATTTGTGATACCTATCCAGATTTCTCTTCAGTGGCTGTTGTGGTGAATTACATAGATGATCAGAATCTCACCCAACCACATAGACTTTGTACTTGAATTACCATTCTCTCCTCTTACCTTGCTGTAAGGTAAGAAGGAGTAAATGCAATCCTAGATCAGGGATGGCGAACCTATGGCACGCATGCCGGAAGTGGCATGCAGAACCATCTCTCCAGGCACACCAGCCATTGCCTGTTGCTCTTCTGGGTTCCAAGGCAGACATGCACGCCGGCCAGCTGGTCTTCACGTGTGCAGGAGCACAGGAAACCGGAAGAGCAGCTCCCTGGGGCACATGCGTGTGCCGGGAAGCTGAGCATCTGGTTTCCGGCATGTGCGTGTGCGCCAGCCAGCTGGTCTTTGCACACATGCATGCCAGAAACCGGAAGACCAGGTGACCGCCGCGCATGCGCACACGGGAAACTAAGCTCAGATTCCCGGCATGCACATGCACACTGGGGAGCTGCTCTTCCAGTTTCCGGCGCCCCCGTGCATGCACGCACACACTCCCGTTTCAGCACTTTGTACTGAAAAGGTTCGCTAATGCTGCCCTAGACTTCTTTTTTGCAGCCCTTAAAGAATTTCTGATCATGTTTACTAAAATTTGGCACCCAGTTTCCAACAATTTTGAGAAGGAAACACGTGGACATTAGCCTTGGCCTTAAAATAAAACCTAGCCTCGCCCACACGTGTAACCTTATCTAGCCCAAAAGCATTTAAACAAAAGATTATTTGTTTCTATCTTGGAACAAGAAAACAACCACTATATCCCTTGGAAACTACATTGGCTGATAAACTGAGGGCTGCACTCATTTGCACACTTAGTTGTACTAATACATGTGTGCACTAATGCCCAAAGAATACACATACAAGAAGAAGACTATGCTAAATCAATTAAGATTACTTTGCATCTTCCCTAAATTTGATTGTTGAAATCAACATTTTTATAAATTGAAAATCGGCACTAACAGTAATAACCTATGGAGCAGTTTGTGAAGATTTTTTTGCCAAAGGGGTGCTGCTAACCAAGAAATGTGAACTTAAAAGTGTTTAAGCAGCATGCATGGCATATCACCTGTGTATGAACAGCAGTGGAAGATGAGAGAGAGAGAGAGAGAGAGGGAGGGAGGAAGGAGAGGAATTTTCCTGGTATGATCTTTTTACTGGGGATCTTCTGCAGCTATAAGTCTGTCTTTGTGTGGGATGTTAACTAGAGTAGTTTCCCTTTTGGTTCTATATTTGAAAGGCATGAATCACCTTATTTATTTGTTTATTTATTTTCTATAGCTGTCCATCTCAAACACATGACTCTTGGGGTGGGGTGGGCAAACAATAACCTTGTTTTCTTCTTGCCAGGATTTGCTTTGGGAAAACAACTTCCACAGTATTATGAGGTTCTCACAGCTCCCATTTCCAAGGTGAATGGCCCTGGTCAATCTGAAATAGGGGGATTGTTTGCATAGCCTTTTTATTGTATAACTGTACTATCTCCCTAATTCAGTAGGTGCTCAATAATACATTTTGGATAACTTTAATTTGAACTGTAAAAGGATCCTAAGGTTAGCCTAGCACCTGTGGGTCAGAGGAAGGCAATGAGTACATAGAATGTATATAGATTCCTTCAGGGTTTACATACAAGGCTTGTTTCTCATTCTCTTCTTGCAGATTTTGGATTTCTGGTTTGAATCAGAGCCCTTAAAAGCAACATTGGCCACAGATGCGGTGATTGGTGCCATGGCTGGTCCACACACACCAGGCAGTGGGTAATAATATTGTTCTTAATTCTTATTGCTGTTTTACAACTTAACCTCTCCCTCCTATCTCTGCACATACATTTCTTTCATCCTTTCATATTCATCCCCAGCCTTTATACCTTGTTGGAAATCAACAGCACACTATATACCAGCATTGCTGGACTCAAGGAAAATAGCTAGTAAGTTATACCAAGCATCATTACATTTTATTTCTATAATACTCTACATTTTTGTAAGCCCTTGGGAAGTGAAGTGTTATTATTCTAATGCACACAATCACTGTAATGCATACAGTTATAAAGACTAAGTTGTATTTGAGGCAGAAGACTTGTATTGAAAAAGGTATACAGAAAGACAAACCCAAGCTGCTTGCCAGGATCTACATTAGTGTTTCTCAACCTTGACAGTTTGAAGATATGTGGACTTCAACTTCCAGAATTCCCTAGCCTGCTATGTTATGTTATGTTGGCTGGGGAATTCTGGGAGTTGGTCCACACAATTTCAAACTGCTAAGGTTGAGAAACACTGATCTACATTAAAAATAAAATTGCAGCCTTCATAATATTACTTGGCAGTCCCTAATTGTTGTCCTTTCTCATAGATACGTTCTGCTGCACCATGTCATGGGAGGAGTAGAGGGGCGCAAGGGTGCCTGGGGTTATGTGTCTGGTGGCATGGGGGCACTTTCCAGGTCCTTGGCTCGTGCTGCAACTACATTTGGGGCTGAGATCTTTACTGATAAGGTGAGTCAATTTATCAAATCTTGATCTGAGGAGTGACAAAAAGGCCTCCAGGAAAGAGGACACTGGCAAAGAACAATGAACCAAGAAAAGAGGCAGCAAATGCAATTGTTTGCTGTTATGTAAGGAACTGGGTTCCTTATATCTTTGATCCACAGGGCAAGACACAGATATTCAAACTTGGGTTTTTTTATGGAGGGGACAGCCTGAAGTCAAGATCCCTTCTACCACCAGATTAAGTAGGCAGTTTTTACTAATCACATGAGAACCCATACTTACTTGCTGATTGTTTTGTTTTTCCTCCTCAGGCAGTTTCCCAGATTCTCCTGAGTTCTGATAAGAAGGTTCAAGGAGTTTGTCTCCAGGATGGAACTGAAGTGAAGAGCCACTTGGTGCTGTCCAATGCATCTCCACATCATACCTTTTTGGAGCTGACTCCACAAGTATGTTTAGCTTTCTGACAAAACAGGGAATGCCTCAGGGGGACTTGTTAGAAAACCATCACCATTACCCTTATTTTTTTCCTTCTCTTAAAAACCAGGATGCCTAGAACTTGCCCCAAATATTTGATGGATTTATTTGCATTCTAGTTCTGGTTAAGCAATGTGCATCTCTTGCAACAAGACCCAGAAGAAAGCAGGGACTATAATTTGCCTAGAAGAGAACTGGATTACGGATTCTCAGCCAAATAAGATTGTTGAGAGTTCCTTCAATTGATATAAGAGAAAGACTGATAAATGTTTGGAAAGAGGAAGGCATTCCAAAGGGAAAGGGGGAGAAGACTGAGCCGTGTGGTCCCAGTATATGTTTCTCCATCTTCCTGTTCCAGAATTCCTACCTAATGCCAGGCAAATCTAAATGAGTGCCACTGAGATCTTAAGATTCTTCTAATTCTAGTTTGTATTGATTAATACTTTTTTTCAGAACAGTGGATTGCTTTCATATTAAACACTGAACCTCCAATTGTATTGCATTCCAGAAATGGAGGGTACCATATTCTCTGGCATAAAGTCCTTATTCTGTCAATGAACTGCCCTATCTGAGGTGTGGGTACTAACTGAGATACCTTTTAGTATTTTTAATTCATTTATATATGAAATAATGGTCTTTTCAAACTGGGACTTTTTCCATACAAAATATGTGATATGGCACTTAATCACGACCCTTGATCAAGTAGGCTTACTTGGTCAACTGCTACCATTAGGACAGTTGTCATACTGTATCCATCTAAATCTGAATTCTTGGCAACTGCATACAGGGGTGAGTGACTGAGAGTGCCAATCATGTATGCATTCTTCACATAGTATAAAATATATGAAGAATGAGAAAAGTGAGTTTGGGCAGTTAAACTCCAAACTATTTTCCAAATAGTTTGCTTCAAAACCAAGCATCTGTGTTTCTTCTTTCTAGGAGCATCTGCCCTTGGAGTTTGTACAAAGAATCTCACAGTTCGACACACGTTCTCCAGTCACCAAGATCAATGGTGAGGACTGTAAGGCAGTGAATAGGTGAGAAGCTTCCATGTAAAAGTTCTTAGTGGTACAATAATTTCCATGGTCCTGGGCACAACAGGCAGAGCTCTCCCTATCTAATACTGGGTAAATTTAATAGGGCCAACTGAAACATGACAGAACGGATAACAGATTTCTGTTCTTCAGACTGGATAGTACAAAAGACATGTGAAGAATAGAAAAAGCAAAAAAAAAAAAGAGGAATTATCTTTTGTTCTTCCAATTCAATTGCTCAGATAATTGGAAATTATTTTTATTTGCCCCCCCCCACCCCAACTTTAGAGGGCTGGTGATTTAAAGAACAATGTTGACAAAGTGGGGAACCAATGGCTCTCATGCTACACAGAACAGTTTGCAAAACACTGATCATATGTCCCAATCTCAAAGCAGAGAAGAAAACAGCCAATTTTTTGTAGACTTGAAAAGGTAGGATCAAAAGGCCCAGAATTTAAATCCTAAAATAGAAATTATGTAGGACTTGATTTCTGTTGCAGTAGGTAGGTGTTCTTCATAAGTATGGATTCCATTTTATCTGCAATAAATGACTTATCTATGTTCTGTTGTGAGCAAATTCCTGAATGCTGTGTTAAGTATCTGGAGAACTGAAATTTATTGTACTGCCTAGCGTTGTTTATAACATCAACTTTTACTACGCATATCCCCAGTGGCTGTGGATCGGTTGCCCAATTTTCTGGCTGTCTCAAACACTACCAGCAACGACCCCTTGCCCCACCATCAATGCTCCATCCATCTCAATTGTGAAAACACTCATGCCTTGCACCAGGCCTTTGAA
The DNA here is from genome assembly GCF_059756535.1 of Pantherophis guttatus. Lineage (NCBI taxonomy): Eukaryota > Metazoa > Chordata > Lepidosauria > Squamata > Colubridae > Pantherophis > Pantherophis guttatus. The sequence goes on from NC_142068.1 coordinate 45,005,756, forward strand.
GATGCTTGCAATGGGAGGCCCTCGAGAAGGTATGGTCAGCACTTCTGAGTGGCTTCAATAGATTTGAGGGAGTGGTGAAATGTAATATTTGTTACTACTGGTTCTGTGGGCGTGGCTTAGTGGTGGTGGGGTAATGTGACGGTGGGCGTGGCCATTTTAAAAAAAAATTTTTTTAAAGCATTTTTTTCAGGTGAATAGGTTGTAAAAAAATGATGTGGCGTCCGATCGTCAGAGCCTTTTTTATACCATTTAAAAGCAGGAAGTAACGACATCTGGGCAGGTGGGCGGAGCCTCTCGCCACCATCACTACCGGTTCTCCGAACCACCTGCCACAATTGCTACCGGATTGCCCGATCCGGCCCGAACCAGGAGCATTTCACTCCTGAATTGGGGATGGAGCACCCACCCCCCCAAAAACCCTGCATATTTCCAGTTATGTTAGATTTCAGTTCCTATAATTCCCAGCCAACATGGCAAAGAATGGTGATTGAGAATTATGTAAACTGAGGTCCTCTTAGCTTTGAGGGAGACAACCTTTTCCTGCCCTATCAGCTACAGAAGAGAATGAAGTCAACTCAATTCTAATATATGAAATTATATATGCTAATATATGCTACTATTACTTAATACATATTTAAAACTGTTATGGTTGGACCTGCTCCCAGCTATCCTTTTAGGTAGCCGTCCTAGTACTCAACCTGGAAGTGCCCTGCAGTTAAATTTACTATTTTCCTACACTTGAGAGCACAGACTTAAACTGTTAACTCAGATTTCACCTCTCCAGAGTTTCTAATCTAAAACCCTTACCATGATCTAATCCTGGTAGCTCATTTTGTAGCAAAGCAAATATTATTTTCTAGTAAGTTATATGACTGTGAATTTCATATGCATCTACACAGTTTCATTAGCTATTTTAGGCACTGCAACATCTGTCAGGCTTTTGTTCCTGTTATGAATGTAGTGCAGAAATTCTAATTTAGATGCACATTCTGCACTGCTGGTTTGATCTTCCAGTGCCATATCTTTGCAACAACAAAGAGTTTGCTGGTGTTTTCTGTTTTTTTCATCTCTCAGTATTATCATTTATTCAACAGTTTTAAGTGCACAATACCATTTAAAATCCAGAATAGTAATTCACCTTGACACTCAATCTGTGCTTTGTGTAGAAAGAAAATTAACAGCCCAATTATATGGTTGTTTACTCACTAGAATTAAGTTCATGAAAATTACTGAGGCCAACTCCCAAATAAATTGTATGTGGAATTGCATTGTTAGGTTAAGGTATACTATTTCAACCCCATAATAAATAAAATTGGAATATTAGGCCTCATGCTGGAAATCATATACTCCAGATAAGATGGTATCTGTTATCTATAATGAAAATTGCCTATTTCAAATTTGTATTTTCTTGGTTTTATGAGAATAGCAAATGGGACCCAGAACCAACAATATGTGGATGGTGCTCTTGACCAATCTTTTCTGTTTAATCTGTCATCTGTCCAATTTCCTTCTGGTTTCCTCTTCTATTGGTCAGAAGAGCTGAATTTGCTACTAGTATTTGCTAGGAATGGGTGATTCCCTCACCCTCCCCATGTTGCTGAATTTCAATTTCCAGCAACCCCAACTAGTCTGATTAAAGATGATGCTAGAAGTTGACATTCTGCAAGAACTGGAGTGCTACTTCATGTTCACCCCTGGATTTATGTGTATTGTTTTCAGCGAGTTTTTGCAAAGTCAGTACATATTACGAAACAAGTAGGACTTTGTCCTGTCACGTTATCCTTCAGCAGACTTTAGGTCTTCTCAGAAGATTTGTTTCAAGGCTTGGGCTATCTTCTTGGCTTGGTGCCAAGTACCTTATTTAGTTCCCTTCTGTTGGAAGCTGTTGGCAGGATTGTATTAGGGCAAGTCCAGTGTGTTAGTATAAAACTGAGGCATGATCTTAGCAGCCACAGATAGAGAACTGTCAGCCAGTGACTCTGGGGATAAGAGTCACAAGCTGCCTTCTTTCTTGTTGTTTAGGCCCATGATTGAGATGTGCATTCCATCGGTCTTGGATCCTACCCTGGCTCCCCCAGGCTGCCATGTGATTTCACTTTTTACCCAATACACCCCCTATTTGCTTGCCGAAGAAAAACAGTGGGACTCCCGTGACCGAGAGGACTATGCCAATCAAGGTACAGCCAATGGCTAAACCCTGGCAGGGAGTAATCTTGGTATAAAGGGCAAATCTTGCATTTACCTAAGGAGCATCTACCATTTGCAAGACTATCTTTACCTTTCCACTCATGTATACCTTATCACTGTATCCTTGATAAAATGTTAATTCCCTTACTCTTTTAGAAGGATTTATTGCTCTCAGTTGCTGTTTCAGTACACAGAGAAAACCTCTGAGAACAGCCAAGTGCATTTCCTGATAATGAACAGGGAAGTTCTTGGAATGAACAGGAGCCTAGCAGCAACTGAAGGATAATTTAATCACAGAGCATCCCTAGCTTTATGTTCTTGAAGGTTTGCATTCCAACCTGTCTAAAAGGTAGATGTTGGGGGGGCCACCTAGATAAATAATGATTGATTTGCCTTGAACCAAGAAACAAGTATTTTATTCTATTTGGCCAATGAGAAGACTGCCTCATACTATATCAGACCATGGATCCAACTGTTTAAGTGTCTTCAACAGTAACTGGGAGGAGATTCCAAGATTAAAGATAGAGGCTCTCCAGTTCAACCTGGACATTCCAGAGATTAATGTTGGGAAGTTCTGTTCTACTCCTGATTTACGGTCCCTACCAGATGTCTTCTCTCTCTGTAGTATTTGACAGTGTTGAAGCCTATGCACCTGGGTTCAAGGCATCCATCATTGGCATAGATGTTTTAACACCTCCAGACCTTGAGCAGATCTTTGGCCTACCTGGTGGGGTATGTATTTCCTGAAAATCACCCCTCCCCCCTCAATTTAAGAGACTGTATAGCTTGATCTTTACACAGTAACTTTGTCTAAAACCCACCCACCCACTTACAAATTACCATAAGGATTGTTTTTATTCTTCCGCCTTTGACTGTAAAATAGTCTTGGAAATCTATCCTATATGCTATTCTTAGACTCTGAATGCCACAGGGTAGCCATTCCCTTTCTCTGCCCTGGGAAATGGTCAAGGACCCCTGTCTCTTCAGCAATGTCTCATCTGACACTGCCTCTGACTTTCAGAATATATTCCATGGAGCCATGTCTTTGGATCAGTTATATTTTGCCCGACCAGTGCCATCTTACTCCAGTTACCAGTCTCCAATCCAAGGCCTATACCTCTGTGGAAGCGGTGCTCATCCTGGTATGTCTGGGAGAGGGGCAGGGTGAATGGTATATGCAAGGCTGCAATTAAAAAAAAAAGACATAAAAGGTGTTTGCCCATAGTGTCATTATGGGAACCTTGATTTCTGCAATATAGTCCTGGAAGGGGCTGAAAGAGTTTGGGGTCATTTGTTCAGGCCTACCTGTCAATCACAAATATTTCTAAGAACCATTCCAAGTTACCATTTTATTTTCTGTTGTAGTCAACAGAAATATTTCTAAGAACCGTTCCAAGTTACCATTTTACTTTCTGTTGTAGTCAAGCCTCTTTCTTCCTTCAATGCCTCAATTTTCTTCCTAGGAGGAGGTGTGATGGGAGCAGTGGGACGCAATGCTGCTAGAGTAGCCTTGGAGGATTTCAAGAATCTCTGAACCAATAGGATGATTTACTGCATTGGCTCAAAAAGAGAGAAATCTGGGCATTCTCCAACCCAAGCCTTTGAAATGAACTCTCTTACTTTAGCATTTGGGGGCCTGTTTTACTAGCGTCCTTTCATATTTTTTCATCACAAATTATTCAGTATACCACTACGATACATTTCTCCTGGAGTAGCATGGTCACTAAGCAAGTAAGAGCCACTGCTGCTTCATGTGGGACACAAAACATGCTATGAACACAATGGCTGAGCTTTTCTGGCAAATTTGTTTCAACTTTATAATCAACTAACATGCTTCCCATGTTGTATTATTTAACCAGGAGTTTGTCCCTCTATCTTGTTCAACAACTTATTCATCTTCTTTGGATCATTGAAGGAATGCACACAGCTTATAGTTCTCCTGTAGTTAGAGGAACGCTTAGAGCCATGCAGGAAGGAGAACCCACGGGGTAGCTTTCTCTCCGGTTGAATAAGCCAATTATACTGAGGTTCGTTTAGTTCAGATTGTCTTGGACTGCTCTTTAGCAATTTCTTTTCTTCCAAAACTCCCAGCGGTGCTATTTATCTTGCTTTTTGCTTCTTGACCTGTGAAAATACGGCCATTCTGAAATGCTGCTCCTGAGAACCAGTTTATAACATAGATGATGAGTCATGTTTTCCAGAAGATCAAAACCAAGGCCAGGTTGTTACAAAATCACCTCAGCAGAGGGTTAAGGAGAGTCTGCTGCCATTCATGTCATCTAACCTTGTGCTCCCCATCCAAAGCCAGATATGCCTGACTGAGCCAGCGTCCCAAAGAGTCATATTTCTCACTAGCAAAAAGCAGCTGCTTGCAAACACCTCTCTGCAATCTGACTGCAAATCCAGTCAGGAAATGGCCAGAAGCCAGCTGCCCTTGCTGATTCGGCCTCGGTTGGATTTTCTGCACCAGCTAATCTCAGTCACAAAGCATGGGAGCCAGAATACTTGGCTGCTATCCGTTCCATTCCATTGAAATCAGTGGGAATAAATCAGTTTAAATCTAATACTCCACCTCAGTTTTCCACATGGATTGCAAGCAAAATGTGTTGACACAGTGAGAAATGTCAGTAGCTCCCCTCCCTGTATGTGATGAATGAATTTCATATGAAGAACTGATGATAAAATCATTGCCTACTAGAAAATATCCAGAGATTAATAAAGAGTTTGAAAAACGCCTTCCTTTCTCCAATCATCTTTTGTAGTACTGTAATGTTTCTCTTGTTTTATGGGAGCACATCAGTCACTGGCTGCCGGATTCAAAGCAAGCACAGACAATGCTGGTTGTGGGGTTTGTGGATGGGGGTTGCCATTGGTCTCACACTTTCTCAACTGCAGTTTATGAGCAACAGCCGTTCATCTCGATGTGACTTCCTTAGGAACTGGCACAAACATCGACTGACATAAATTGAAATTGTATGCGGCAGTAGGTAGATTTTTCCAAGGAAAAGGAAATTGTCAAAGGCTGACAAAGTAGTTATGTAAAGCCACATAATTTCTGAGTCATCATACAAAACGATGAAATATCAGCTTTATTCTTAGGAAACAGGAAGCATGTTACATAAAATAATAGAGCCTTCTACTTCCCAAACATTTGTCAACCCCAAATATCCGGTCTCGGTTGTAATGCAACCCAGGGCAACTACTCCCTATATTACCACCCCGATGGTTCGCATTGGAAATATTTCCTTGTTAAATCTAAGTTCCCCCCAATGTCCTGTGTATTGCAGTAGCTGCAGTTACAGGAATTAGTGCACGAACAATTTCTTGTTCCTGCACTTTTCTTGATGGTTCATAGTAACATAAGTTTGTAAATATTCACTTATATGAAGATTGTAAAGGGCCCCATTTTATATCGCATCCCGTGGCAATCATCTTGTGTGGTATCTGGTCAAGAGTGGGTGCTTTAGCAGAGGAACTTTTCAGAACTGAATTGAACCTAGAACAAACAGCACAGTGGAAAGAATCAAAAGCTGGGCTTCGTTTTTCTGCTAAGTCATGATTAGTTTAACCACAGTTAATTGAATAAACTGAAAGTGGATGGATTCACACAACTTATATGGCACAGCTCCTAAGGTCATTCAGCCTGAAAGTTCATCACTGCTTTACACAAGTTACTATTATTTCATCATAACCCAACAGACCACAGTCTGTGGAACTATTTTTTTGGCTAGACCAAAGATGGCCACAAGAGGGAACCATTGCTGCTTAAATTAAGAGGGTTTAAAAGAGCAAGGGCAGAGTAGCCCTATTCTAATGCAGTTCCATAGTCTTAACTAAGGCAGCTGTATTTTTCATTTGTTGGTGTCATGTTCACATTTTGCACAGCTGTTTTGGTACTACTGGTAGTATCTGGCAGTGCTGCATCCATGCCATCTAGCTTGCAACATATGAGATTTGGCCTAGCCTGAGCTAAAACATGGGTCATCTGCCATCACCCCTTTTCCATAAACAGAAAATGCTAATAATGGAAACATTTATAATGGAAAATAATAGTTGGTGCTGATGTCCCAAGGAAAAGCAAAATCCAGTTGTCAGTACATTTCCCAGAATATATCTGTTTACATACACTGCTAAGCCATGAGTTGACTAATGATGGCTTAATAATTACATAACTGGTTAGTGCAGAGTATGATAAACCCCGAGTCATGATTTATAAAGCACAGCAATGTCTGAGTTCATTCTCTAAATATATTTTCCTTTTGCCTTCAGTTTTGCCCCATGAAGATGAAAATCTTAATATATTTAGGAAATATACACCAGGTTCAAGTGTCATCCTTCACTTCTTCTGGAAGTAACTCTCCAGGGTTTCTGGCAGAGAACATCTTTTTCATTATCTTTGATTTGATCCCTTTATCTTAGAGATACCAAGAGTTGAATCCAGAACTTCCAGATCAACTTTGTTTTTGAGCTGTGATCCCTCGTGCTGCTCTTGCCAAAAATAGCACAGGTATAAGAGGACGAGAACAGGCCTGTGCAAGTCAGTTTCATCAAGGCATGGAGACAGACCTAAGTGCTTTATTCAGGTGTTTCATTTTGCCCTACTTGCCATTGGCATCCCAGGAGAGGGAGAGATGCTGTAATCACATAAACCAGGGGTCTCCAACCTTGGCAACTTTAAGACTTGTGGACTTCAACTCCCAGAGTTCGTCAGCCAGCAAAACTGGCAAAGCTGGCTGAGGAACTCTGGGAGTTGAAGTCCACAAGTCTTAAAGTTGCCAAGGTTGGAGACCCCTGACATAAACCATGGAACTTTCTATTTGCATTCCACACCCTGAAGCAAATATATGTCATATTTGCATCACTGTGCTGCTATTTTGATGACGTGGTTTGTTGCATATGCTTTTGTTAAACTGCATTTGCAGAAGCTTCTTAGCTGACTGCTGGAAAGGCTGAAAAAGGCAGCCACAGCAATGCACAGAGCACACTGCAGGAGTTTTCCCTCCCTTTAGAAACAAAAAGGCCGTGCTGTTTTCTGAAGAAACTGCTTAAGAGGGTAGCTGACAGCAGCAATTATTTCCCTGTGCCTTCCCATTCCAAATCAGACTGGGTGATGAAACCCGCTGCTGTGTTTGTACAACATGCTTAACCAGGTCTGTTAAAGCTTTAAATAACTGCATTTGCACATCATGTAAAAGCTGGCAAATTTTATCACTGGTTAGGCTTCCTTGTGGCTTAACATGTGTAAATCCAGCCACTTTGGGTAGTTTATATATTGTCCCAACGTATAAAACGAATTCACCAATTTAAGTGAGTTTCATAAATGCAGCCAGAGTTCCTTGGTCATGTCACCCAGTAGGTTGAAAACAGGAGGCTTTTCCTGATTTTTCATCCCTTTGTGTATTTCTTGAGACTTCTTATTTGCACATGCCATTGGGGGGGGGTCTCTTTCGCCAGGGGCAATGAATAAAAATTAAAAGCAGCACCAGTTCGTTTACTATACACACCAGAGATTATCCATTTTGTTATCTGCCAGGTTTCTTCCAATCTCAAGAGAGACTGTCCTGGCATTCTGCTTCAGGTTGAAGGGTTTCTCATGTGTTTGACCTCCTCTGATTGCAGTGATGGTGGCAGAGGAGAGTCACAGGGTTAGCACATTATCCAGAAATGCTTCATGGATAGATGGATATGAATACAGATGGACTATTAATGCGGCATTTCTGGTTGAGAAGTAAGAAGCAGAGACTTAAAGGTTTTTCTTACCCCCAGCTTTTCTTTTCTTTTCTTACCCCCAGCTTCTGTTAGGAAGAAAATGATTACTCTGGAGGGAGGAAGTGTCGTAATCTTATGACAAAAAGGAGGGTGAAACTGCAGCCTTATCTGGCTAATCTGCCTTTTTTGCATCCTTTCGGGCAGTAGGTTGGGCTGCAATTTGATTGGCAGTGTGAGAGGTAGCGTGGAAAGTGTTCTCTTCCATTAGAAACCACATACTGTCTCAAAGTAATATTGTAATTTTCAAGCACTTTTCATTAGCGTACAGCACTTAGATTTATATACCGCTTCATAGTGCTTTACAGCCTTCTCTAAGTGGTTTACAGATTGAGCAGATTAGAGGAATATATGCAGGAATTAAGGAAAAGGGGGAGAGATATAGGCTTTTTATAACACTCAGTCATAATTTAGAAAGCAGAATCACACCTTAAAAATAAATGCAGGCAGTCCATAACCAATAAATGAAAGTCCTCTTGTAGCACAATAAAACTCTGGAACTCACTGCAATCAGATCTGGTATTGGCTGCTAATATATATTATATATCCCGTTCAAGGGGAACTGGACACATTCCCGGAGGATTGGGCTACTAATCCGAAAGCCATACACTCACAGGCAGCACATTTTTAAAACATCCTTTCTGAAACTGACGGCTGGGGAATTCTGGGAGTTGAAGTCCACACATCTAAAAGATGACACGTTTGAGAAGCACTGCGCTAAAAGGCAGCCTTGGAGAGCGGAGGGAAAAAGAGCGGTCTGAGGGGCAGCGTTGGATATGAGCCCCTTCTTGGCTTTTGGCCCTGAGGCTCTTTTGGCCCCATAGTGCCAATTTCCCCTCCCTCGCCTTCGTCGGCGCCCCACCCCACCTGCGCAAGCGGGTTCCCCCCACTCGCCCCCTCACTTTTCCCCGCTGCTGCGGCGAAACAGGGGGCTCCCACACCTTGGCTCGGCCCCGAAGCCACTTCCGCCGTGTGACGCTCCGGCCCGTCGCCCCCGCCGCTGGAACTCCCACCAGCCCTTAAATAAAAGCTTCCCTGGCGCGAGGTGCTGCACCTGAGACAGCTATATAAATATTGACGGGCTGAGAATAGCTCCCGCCTGAGCTGTTTTTAGCGCCGCCTGAACTGCTCCCCAGGCTTAACCACAGGATGCATCCCGAGCCGAGGGGCTGACACGTGCTCGCCCTGCGCCTGGCGCTCGGAAGGCGGAGGAGCGCCTGCTCCTCTCCCATTGCCACGTCGGCCGGGCGAATGGCCCTGGGTCCAGGCGAGCGCTTCAGGGCAGCCTCCCGCCCCCGCAGGCGGCAGCGGGGCAGGAAGGACCACGGGCCTGTCGGGGACTGCGCAGAAGAACGGAGAGAGGCTAGAAACCGTTGCCGGAGGAAAGGAAGAGCAGCTTCGCCCCTGTCGGCGTCTCCCGCCTGCCTGGAAGGGCAAATCCCAGCTTTAAGCTCTGGCTCGACGTTTCCGATCGGAGGGCCGTCCAGGGGCAGGACTTTCTCCCCTTAAAAGCCTGACAGATGTCGCTATGTGTGGCATAATTGAGCCAGTGAAAAAAATCTCATTAAGCAGGAGGATCGCTTGATCCTCCCCATAGCGCCTGAGTTTGTGTGGAGCAGTGGTGGGATTCAAATAATTTAACAATCGGTTCCCTGCCTTAATGGATTTCTTCCAACAACCAGTTCACCAAACTGCTTAGAAAGTTAACAACCGGTTCTCCCGAAGTGGTGCGAACTGGCTGAATCCCACCACTGGTTTGGAGGTTCTAGTTGGGGAACGCAGCCGAATCAAGCCTGGCGATCAATGGGGTGCAGGGTCGCCCATTTGACAAAAAGCGACTTGGGGAGGAAAGAGGCTCGTTTTATACCTTGCCTGAAAAAATTAAGTGGACCAATTCAGTGGGGTGGCAGAACTCCATAGTTACTTGGGCCCCCAAGATATTTCCTTTGCATGGGCATTGGTGCAGGCATGTCTGCTCTTGATGGATGGGATCAGAGCAGCAAACCTGGCTTGTTTTGGAGGGTAGGAAGGAAGCAAGATTTATTTTTCTTCCTATTGCTTTGATATTCCTCTTGACCAAATTAGAGACATTTTCCCCATTCTGTCTTACCTGTTAATGCTTGATTAATGCTAGTTCACTTCTTCTAAGAAATGAGAGAGAAGGTTGATAGGGATTGATTATTTATGTGATTAATACCTTTATCCTTAGGATACTTCAAGACAGTTAACAATAAAAAGTAAAACAAAGGAAAAGTGTTAAAAACCATTATTCAGGGTATCTTAGAGGGAAGGGACCTGGTTGAAATGGAGAGGCTTGATTATGGAAGATTTGAAGACCTTTCTTGAAAGCAGACGTGGGAAGGATCTCAACATAACTCCCAGGGAAGGCTTGAGCATAGCAATGTGAGGCACGATGAGTTTGCAAGTGGCTCCCTCATATTCTCAACCTGAGAGAAAGCAGCAGCTTTTTTTGGGAAAGATGAGGGATTCAGTTCTGATACTGAAACCAAGTTGCTGATCTGAACCATATACTTGAAACCACCCTTTTATTTATGATACTTGGTGCAGGCCTACTCTTGGTGACCATTTAGTCATAGCCAATATTGTTTTTGGGACATGGCTAAGACGCTGAGCTTGTCAATCGGAAAGGTCGGCGGTTCGAGTCCCTAGTGCCACAGTAACAGGGTGAGCTCCCCTTACTTGTCCCAGCGTCTGCCAACCTAGCAGTTCGAAAGCATGTAAAAATGCAAGTAGAAAAATAGGGACCACCTTTGGTGGGAAGGTAACAGCGTTCCGTGGTGTTAGTCATGCCGGCCACATAATCATGCAGACGTCTTCAGACAGCACTGGCTCTTCGGCTTAGAAACGGAGATGAGCACCGCCCCCTAGAGTCGGGAACGACTAGCACGTATGTGCGAGGGGAACCTTTACCTTTACCTTTAATATTGTTTTAGAGCACATGACTAAAATGTACAGTATGTTGATACCAGCTCTTAATGTCAAGTCCAAACAAGTCATGATGTGAGTAAATTGATATTTAACCACCACCCCCATCTCTTTCCTGAAAAGAAGCTGTGGGTGAAAGAAGTGATTTGGGGATAGACTACAGATGAATTCCCACTCTCTTGCCACAACTCCCATGCAGGCCTTATCCCTGGGCTCTTGGCTCTAAGAAGGAAGAAAAGTAGAGCATGGTGAAAGTATTACAGTAATGGATGTTCCCCCAAACAAATAGCATGCGGGAGAGGAATTTGGAATAAGGCATCCACATGGGAAAAAAGATTAACCTCAGCCCCCTCCCCAGTTTCCTGCTGCTGCACCATAATTCTTATTTCTAATCGCCTCCTCCCCCCAACCAAATATGTTTAGTTAAAGAACAAGGTGCTGTGAGATATGCATGGATCTCCAAGACATGAAAAAGAACCTTCCACTTTTTCAGAAAAGGACGTCCCTTTAAGTTCAGCGAATACACCTGAACCGAGAAATTATTTCTGTCCCTACTTGTACTTGGTAGTCATTCCTTGACAACAATCATTCTCACTCATCCCTACCACGTTGCCTTCATCTTGTTTCCCAGTCCACCAGTGAGGCAGGCTTACGTCCAGCTTCCTCCTCAAGACGTGTTCTTTCTGTTACAATTCTCCAGTTGCAACATGGAAGCAAAGGAAGGTGAATAGTAGAATAAGTGATCAGAAATAGCTTATTATCCAGATTGATGCAGGTGCATCCCTCTTCTGCTGGTTCATGGTCAGAGTCTTCTGCCAATCACTCCCTGGACACAAAACATGAAGCCTACTTGATATGTTGCTGCTGCCCAAATAATATAACATGAAATAGTGTAACAGACTGAAATAGGAAGAGTGAAATGCTGCCCTCCCTCTTTCCCCCTTCTGCATTCACTTCCAGAACACAAAGGAACCGTTACTATGTAAAAAAAGGAGAGAAGGGGGAGATAAATTTCAAATGAATGTGATATTCCCTTACAACCTCTGCCAGCAACTTGACTCCATTTGTGATACTTGGTTTGTTTTTTCGATTTTATGATGACAGAATGGAGCTTAGGAGGGAGCAGCAGATGATGCCGTCTGGAGATCCTGGCAAAATCCTGGTGCTGGACCCAGCCAATTTCTGCTGCAGGGCCCTGGGTGGCAGATGTTTTTCCTGTGTGATGGCATATTGAAAAGGAGAATGGCAAAGCTGGAGGAGTCGGCCATCACTATTGCCTGCATAGCATATACATAATCAGGACAGCATTATTTGGAATACATTAGAGGCAGGATAGGGATCAGCAATGGAGTATAATTTTATGCTGGATTTATGCTAGAAACTCAAGGATGGATGGAAAGCAATTTAACTCAGCAGTGGGCAAAATTCCTCTCACTCATTCTAAGAGGAGAAAAAAAATGCTATATAAACATGTCTTCTTGTAACATTGAATATAATACATTTTGGCATTTTTTTTCTATCTCTGAAATTAATTGTAAGCACAAGTAAACTAAAGTATTTATAATTTTAGATTTTTTTAATATTCCCAAATAAACATCTTCCTTTATTTATATTATTCCCCTTGTTTATTCAAAAAAATCTAACTTTTTGGACATACCATCAGGAAAAATATGGCCAAGAGTTGAAAGACTATGGATCAAATCTAAAATTACTGTCAAAGCTCTCAATGTAATATTGGACCAGTTAGTTTCACTTAGAGTAACTTGTCTCATAATTTTTGGGGGACAGGAGAGAACTGAGCTTTGAATTCCTTGAATTACAAAGCAATGGATACTGTTTGCATTCCTCGATTTTTTTCCAAATTTAACTATAACTAAGTTACTAACTTAATTGCGCTAACTCAGCACAGGAATTCTGGGGACTGCAATCCCATTTGAAAGCTGCCAATTTGGATAAGGTTGTGTTAAACAAATTTTATTTAGATAAATAAGTGATGAAGTGAAAGCAGTTACAGTACATTAAAGTGTCATTTTGAACTTGATTAATCTACTCTATTTTTTCCATGCTTCAAATCACACCTAGAGGTTGGGCCTTTGATTATAAGAAATGTGCTGGCTCAGTTCGATCAGGAGAGGGAACCATAATATTTACAAATCTCCATGCGCTGGTTTGCCCTGGCAAATCTCTCCAGAGTTGACATTGTGTCCTGAAAACAAGCTGCCCTTCCAGGGTTCTTGGGAAGGTAACAGCTCTTCTCATGATTCAGTCTGCCCCATTGATCATAATTTGCCTGCTCTGGGTCATAGTAATACATTTGGAAAAATCTGGTACTTTGGCAATTGCTAAGTCCCCTGACATCATTTATTCATAAGCCATGTGCTGGGGAGAGAAGCAGAGAGAGCTCTGTGTGGCTGGGCTCTGACTTGACAAGAGAAGCCCCCGAGACTTCACCAGGAAAAAAGTCAAGAAGTTCCCTGGCATCATCCTATAAGGCATCTTCGCTCAGCTGGGCCCTGCAGATTGGTGGGGCTAACTCCATTTATGGGAACTCAAGTTGGAAGGCACAGTTTGGGACTGGTAAAAAATTATTCATCCCAGATGGGTCTTTCCCTGAAAAGAGAGAGAAAGGGACTTGCCAAAATGATGAGCTCAGGGCTATTTTGAGGCTTCCCTCTCTCCGTCCGGCTCTTCATGTCAGCAACCTACTCTTTAATTTCTAAGCAAACAGGCAGTTGCCACTAGCACATTTTTGCCTGGGATGCGGGCTACAGCCAAGGCAACAAGCTTCCTGTTTACTGCTCGTTGCTCCACTGGGCAGTGGGGAGGGAGCAGCTACTGCCAGGATGAGGCCACAGAATATGAGCCAGTAGCAGGTGTCCAGGAGGTGCTGCGAATGTGTTGCTACTTGGAGGAGTCAGCAGTCCAACAAATCACAGCAAAGGTGGAACTGGATTACAGGGAGCTGTGGGACGAACTCAAGGTCAAGGAATGTGGAGCAAGACTGACTCATCTGGCAGGTTGCAGGTTGAGGGCGGTGTAGTGGCTACAGCCTGATCATTTGCCTGATCCTAAAAAGAGAGAAACCTGCAGAGAATAGGCAGCAATGCCATTAAAGCAAAATGTCAGACCTGAAATTTAGGGCTTCACTTAGCAGGATAACCAGAAAATCCCTCAATGCAAAAAGAACTTAAATGTATCCATGTTTACAGGACACATTTACCCATGGTTAACATTAACTGAGAATAGCTCTCTGAGAATCTGAGAAGAGACTTGAATATGCCTACAAAATTATTATAGAAACTGAACCTGGAATATTCTGCATCCAAAGTTTACATTTTGCCACTGAACCACACATATTCTTAGCACGTTAAAAATATTTGTTGCACCCAATAATACTACCACCTCCAAGAAACTGAAAATTGGGGGAAATTAACCATATTTTCCAGAGACATATTTGCTGTGGGTGGGATAGATATTTTTTAATATACCAATTAAGGAGAATTCTACTCATCATAGGCAAATCAGTTTATGTTAGCAAAGCATTAAAAAGCTCTGCTTAACGCTAGGATGCATTTGTGACATTTCAGTAACATCATGGAAATATCCAATTATTGCCCATGATACTAACTCAAACACAACCAAAATATCCTGATGGTTGCTTATGACTTTATCTCAGTAAGCCTGCCAAAAAATTGTTGGGTTGCTTATTTTGCTTGGACATCTATTTCAGAGCCCTTTCCTGGTGGTACTATTGGAAAGGATGGCACCAACAGTACATGCGCTAAAGGGATGGTAGGCAATCTAGGAGCCTCCAGATGTTTTGGACTATAACTCAAGTAATTCCTTGAACTGGCCTTTCTGGATAAGGCTGAATGAACATGGGGGCTAAAATATTTGAAGGATAGCATGATGGCCTCTTCTTATCCTAAACAGGTTCTATTTAAGGCAATACAGGCTCTGATTGGATTGGAGATGACAGAGCTGTCTACATTTTTCTTTCTTCAAGTTTTTCTCAATGCATTTAAAAAGAAACAAGCTTCATCTTGATACAGAACAGATGCCATGGATCATCTTTGATGGTTTTGGTTGAGAAATGCAAACCATGGTTCAAATGATAGCCACTCCTTTCAGCGGAATAATAATTCTTTTCAAGATTGATTGTAGTACAGATTGTGATTAATTTTTATTGTTGTTGAAGATGAGTTGTTCATACCGAACAACAGCATAAAGAAGAAAGTTGCTAGCAAGAACTAAACAAAGAATAGCAGTGTTCTCAGATCCTTTATTTAGTGGCTCTTAACTGTCTAGTGACCAATCTCCAATTTCCGAAGAAGTACAGCTATCATTGCTATGCTACAGAGTGTGCACATTCCATGTTCAGGATCAAACAAAAACAAATCCATAAGAGTTCACACCTATTTCAAATATATCTATTGTGTGTTAGTTGTGTGACTTCCTCAGTTATGGGGCAAGATATAATTTGAAAAGAAAAATCAATGACAGATGACAACTTTCTTTGTTAAGGAGAATAAGTATTTACATGAATTCGATGACACTGAATTTATCCAGTAAGTAATAATGTAACAAACAGGCTGAACATTGCACAACATTGTAAGTCACCAGAAAAGCAGGTGGTGGTGATGGTGATGGTGGGAATGGACCACTACAGGTTACTACTACAAACTAAGGACTATATCCATTGAAAAGACCATAGAGCAGTGTTTCTCAACCTTGGCCGCTGGACGATGTGTGGACTTCAACTCCCAGAATTCCCCAGCCAGCTGGGGAATTCTGGGAGTTGAAGTCCACACATCGTCCAGCGGCCAAGGTTGAGAAACACTGTCATAGAGGAACAAGACACTCCCACAGGTTTTTGAAAACAACTTTCATCCTCCATTATTGAGTTGCAGTTGGAGATGGAAGTGGAGCTGTTTCAGACCATAATGCAAAGCGCTGGACACTCTTTGGGTGCAAGAGCGTCGCTGAAAAGAAGCACTTCACCGGATCCACCGAATCAGAGCCGTAAGGATCCAGATGACCCCTAGGTGGCAGCAAAGAGGTACAGAAACCACTAGGGTAGTGCTTCATGTCCTCTGGGGGTTATCTAGATTTCCGCAGTTCAGATCTGGTGGCTGCGTCTTGGAAGGCCGCCTCTTCATCTTCTAAACCTTGCCAGAGCCTTTCACCATCCATTTTGTATTTCTGATGGGCCTGATCAGCCCATGAGGTCCCCGATTTGAGGGCCACCCATCGGGGAACCTGCATCCTGCAAATCTTCCATCCTTGAAATGTGAACCGTCCCTCCTACCCAACGTTGCTCCTACCCCTTCCTCTTGCAAAATGCCTCTTTGCCCTTCCTGCTGCTAACGTTTTTAAGTACTGCAGAAACCCAACAGGTGAAGCCTGCTGAACCCCCTCCCCCGGTAAAGAGCGATAGGATCGCGTTATTGTTGCGGTTCTGCGGCTCCTTTGGGGAGGGATGGGGGGGGGAGAGAAGCCTGCCCGGGCATACCCAAAAGCCGAGGGGCCGGGGGCCCCTTTTTCACCCCTCTGGGGGAGGCGTCCTTTCGGGTACTGTGAGGCGCTCGCCCGCCCTGCCCAGATTCGTGCAGGAGCCAGAGCCGAAGGGCGGATGCCGCGGATAAAAAGGGTGGGACGGGACGGGCTGCTGGCAAAACTCGCGCTGGCCGCTTTCTTCGCCAGGGTCTCTTGTCAGCCAGAGGGTTTTGTAGCGGGCGACCAGCCTCCCCCTCCCCCTGAGGTCCAGCTGCTGACCAGAAGTTGTCGGGCTCCGGAGAGCAGCTCTTTCCCCACCTTCAGCGGCTGCACGTGAGTAAGTTACTACAAGCCCGACTCTGGATGCTGCTGCCTGGGGGCGCAGGGAGGTGGAATTGGGGAGTGGGGGGCGTCTGCTTTCACATAATCTCTTTAACTTGGAAGGACTGAGTCCAAAGTTGAAGATGGGCTAGAATCGTAAAACAGATACCCCTCCCCTTCCCAAGGGGGAAAAAAAAACCCGTTTAAAAAAGGCTACTAAATGCTAAATACTGATAAAATACTCTACACCTCTGACTTGCCCTGGTTAAGTGCCCCTGGAGCTCCTCTGGCACTGAATGTAGAGAAAGGGGCCCAGTTTGTCCTTTAGCACAGTCCACAGCAGTGTGGAATGGATATATCAAATCCCTCAGTGAAGTATGTTAGATTGAGATCAGTGGGCACAGGGAGATGGTGATGGACTTGTGCCTGCATGGCTGTGCCCTCTTCATAAGCTGTGCTTTGCATGGAAAGGCGTCAGTGTGTCCAGGTAGAAATCGGACATCCTCTGCAGCCTCTCAGAAAATCCTGGTCACAAATATAGAAAAGCAACCAATCATTTCACTCTACTGATGTGGCAGGATACTGGAGGAGATGGCAAGGTCCCATCCTACTCTTGTGGGTGGTTGGGCTGCTGTGCTATGCCTTTGGCAGGCTCGTCTATGCCTGCTTCCCCCTTTGTCATTCTCCTTCTGGTGAGGTTGGGGGGGGGAAAGAACCTGGGTCGTCTTAAAATGAGTCCACATTGCTAAGTGCTTAATGAATAATTTACAATGCATTATTATTTGCTATTGCTGATTTTTTTTTAAAAAAGAAAACATTTCCTCCTGGTTATTTTTATATTGTTGTTATAAATTGTCTTGTCCATTTAAAAAAAAAAACAAGGAATCCTCTGATAAGAAGTGCCACTGACCCTTTCCTTTCCCATATTCCTTTATCAAATTTCCTTGCCTCCCAGGGGTCTCCACCAGCACTGGACCAGAGATGCTCCCTCTGCAGGTGTATCCTCTTACCTTCCTCCTCTTCCTCCTCCTATGTCTTCAAGTACCTAGCTGGGCAAAGCACCCCAAAATTAAGCTGCGCTTGGTGGGGCCCAGGAGCCAAGCAGGTGAAGGGCGTCTGGAGGTGCTGTACAAAGGACAGTGGGGCACAGTGTGCGATGATGACTTCAACATCCACGTGGCAAATGTGGCCTGCAGAGAGCTGGGCTATGATCAGGCCATAAACTGGGCTCACAGCGCCAAATATGGCTCAGGAGATGGTAAGGACGGGCAGGAATGGAGAATGCTGTTGATCTCAAGTACTTTTTAATGCTTGCAGACCTGAGTCGCGACACCCATTTTCAGTGCAAGAGCTGGAAACTCACTAATAAAGGTGGTATTTACTATGAAAGCATTCAAATTGTTGGTCTAGGTTTTTAAGGTCTATAGTAGCTTTCAAGTAAGTGGGCTATGTATCTTCCTGTTCTAAATACTGGGATTATGTGAACTAGCAAGATTTTACTTTTCCTTGGCTCAAAACCACCATTAATTGAAAGATGGGGGAGATTGCATCCCACACATTTCACAATAATTCTTCTCTTCCATCAAGAAATAGCAAAACAGTTCTGTATAACAAGTGGGGGTCTTACAATACTGTGGGTACTTTGGGCTATGCTCACTTCAACTTCAGGTGAAAATCTGTAAGTGCCAAACATTGCCAAAAGAAGATAGGGACAAAGTCTAATAAAAAGTAACATGTTGGCCATAGTGAGCTCATCTTAAATTAATGTAAATTAAATTAAATACATTTGTATTTAGGATGAGAATTCATGGAACCAGATTTCCCACATTTGCTGGGCTTTTTTGTCCACCAATCCAGCCTTCCTTAATGTATGCTCTTCAGATACACTGGAATACGAGTGTTATTAGCTGTTCTGATGGGGAATGATGGGGATTGTATTCCACCTGGAGGGTATTTAGTTGGGGAAGACTTCTCTAGTCTGATCTCTATCCAGATGTTCCCCATTTTCTTATACTTCTCCTATTCCTCACCAAATATATACCTAACAAGAAGTTCTTTTTGGTGATATAGAAGTAAAATTATTTGTTCTGATGTAACAGATGCTTGATTTCTCAAAATGATCCATGTATATTACAAGTGGTGTTTGAATTGAAAGACTAGCAAAGTATAAACAGAAAATAGTATGGTATTTCCTAGGAAAGGCAGTGAGATCAGGCTAGGGAAAATGAAACACTGAAAAGAGCAACCAGGGCTTCTGCTTCTGATCTTATGTATCTACAGGTCCCATCTGGCTGGACAATATGCGCTGCTCAGGTACTGAAAGCTCCCTGGCTGAATGTGCCTCCAATGGTTGGGGGGTGACTGATTGCAACCACAATGAAGATAGCGGCGTGGTGTGCACAGGGCCCCGCCGACTCAATTCTGCTGCTTCACATATCCAGCTGCAGGTGAGGACCTGATTAGAGTCTGGAGCTGTTTCCTTTCTATAATGATAATCTGGAGCATCCTATGTGTGCACATTTGGAAGCCCTGCTGAGATCAATGGCCGTAGGAATGTAATCTTACGGTGAAATGAAGATCAGCCGGTTTTGTCCCTGCGCCGTTGCTGAGCATGTGCATGTGATGATTTCACTTTTCATTAACAGCAATCCCAGAACGGAGTAATATCCATTGTTTCTCTTGGGTAGGGTTCAAAGGTAGAAGAGGTACAGATCAAGCCGATACTGGCCCGGGCCAAATTGAGCTCCCCGGTCACAGAAGGTGCGGTAGAAGTAAAGCTCCAGGGGCGCTGGCGCCAGGTGTGCGATGCTGGCTGGACTCGAAACAATACTCGTGTACTGTGTGGGATGCTGGGATTCCCCTATGACGGACAGGTGGCCACAGGATTCTACAGGTACGAGTGAGAAGTACAAGGGCTACGTGTGCAATGTTATATTTGCGATGAAGAAAGAGATCAATATAAACTGGAGGGTCGACCTTTTAATGGCAACATAAGGCTCAGCATAAGTATCAGGCCGTTCTTTAGTAAAGAAAACAGGGCTGTTTCTGTTTGTCTTGTCTAAAATTTCCTTTTGTTTCTCATGAAGAGGCCTGTCCAATTTCTTTTTGTGGGTTCTTTTTCTCTCCACAGACTGGTAGTTCCATGTGCTTGTTTCCTTCTGTCCATCTTCTACACTCCACCCACTATTCTCTTGCTAAATACAGTCCTGCAATAAGCAGTTGTGGATGCCAGGGCCATTTCACCATGGGGTCCAGCCAAACCGCAGTGGGGTAATTATATAGTGAAGACTGCGCTTCTCAGACACTGAGCAGAACCTGCACTTTCTGGCTCTGGCTTATGCCTCAATGCTGTGGGACTAGCACCCCAGGGTCAACATCTAGATTGTCCTAACTTGGTGCGGTGTCCTCCCAAAGTGTTAGATCACAAGCACAGCCATGTTTGATGGGGCAGTGGCAGAGTGCTCAGGTTGAGGAAGATGAACATGTTCTCTGAATGCCAACAGGATCTGTGGACACATTTTTTTTCTTGACCACATAGGTAAAGATGTACTTAAAGCTCTGGTCTCCATCATCGTCAAGTACTCTCTTTTTTCTATGATGATAGCCATAGCTCTTGCAGTTTATTTATGAGAACATCTGTGCAGGTACTGATTCAGGAGTGGCAGGGGTTTTAGGTAATTTAGTTCTCGTGGATAATGCTGTCACCTTTCCTAAAAGAACAAATGAGAATACGAAGGACCATAACTTCAGTGTATTTGGTAATTCATGGAAATAAGAGTTCAGAATGAGTTCTTTTAATATATATATATATATATATATATATATATATATATATATATATATATCTAAAAATTGTCAACAAAAAAATTTCAACACGCAGTGAAGGATCTGAGTTATGTATCTACCGTTTCTGCAATGGAATTTTTAATGCTCCTGCCAAAGTGCATTTATATTAGATCATCTAATTTCTATTTCATCTATTTCAGGAAACTCTGGAATCAGAAACTAAAGGATCCAAGGTCCAGGTAAGGAGTGGGCTCATTTTTTATTGCCTTGCAGTAGTCAATATTTGGGAAGAGAGGATTCTGGAGCCTCTAGAATTTATTTGCATGATTGCTTCCTGGGCCTTTAAGCAGTTAATTCACCAAATTTCAAAGCCTTTCCCCATTTGTGCCTAATGATGGTATTTACCTGGCCCTTTTCTGCTGTGTTCCAATAATGTTGCCATCCTTTCTTTACCAACCATGAATGGGACAGGTTGAAGTCATGTGTCAGTTTTAAAGCACTATTTTCTTCCTTATAATGACACCATTGAAGGACTGACTCAAGCTGTATAAATTCTGCCAGGCTTTGTCACCTTGAAGCAAAGTCAGGTGACTCCAGTAACTTGAAACTAAGGCAATAGAAACAGGATAGCAAGTGAGGACAGCAAATTTCACGCTAGTACAGTTTTCTGCGAACTCAAGGATGGGTGGATGGCACTTCAATTCAGCCATGGAAAAAGCCGCCTGGAGGATCGCCAGAGGGATTATTATCTGACAAAAGACAATAATTTCTTCTCTTGTTTTGCAGCCTAAAAAAACTGAGTAAGAAGAATACCTTCTGGATCCATCAGATTAAATGCCTGGGCACTGAGGTTCACTTGGGTGAATGCAAACTACATGTGCTTCCAAAAGCTCAGAATCAAAGTGCCTGCCCACATGGTATGCATGCCTTGGTCAGCTGTATAGCAGGTCCTGAATTCCAGCCCAAGAAAGCCAAGCTAACCAGCCATAGCAAGCCTAAGCAGGTAAAAAGAAGACAATTTTCCAAAGAATATTAATAGAGGCTCATATATCTTTACAATTAGGCTCAAAATATTCACAGTGAAGAGCACTGACCATAGCAAAACCGTAGGATCTACTAGGGCAAGGACCAGTCTAATTCTCTGTCAGGATGATTTCAGACAAAGAGTTCATAGTGCTTCACTGAATCAATCCTATATAGTATATACCATAGTTGTTCCATCCTAGAATAGCAGTGGAAAGACCAGAGTTACAGAAAGATATCTGTGTGGCCTTAGAACTTTCATAAAAGGTTAAGAATGAAAGAGGAGAACTGCAAGTTAAAAACCTTAGATGGAAGCCTACTGGTTTCACTCTTTGCTGTTGACAGAGAACAAAAGTCCATCTTTCATAAATATCACTAACCCACCCTTCTGTTTGTTGGTCCCTAATCTCTATCTCCATTCCAGAAGGAAGCCCAGGTGCGTCTCCGTGCAGGTGCACATATAGGTGAAGGACGTGTGGAAGTGCTAATAGGTAACCAGTGGGGCACTGTGTGTGATGAAGGCTGGAATCTACCTGCTGCCAGTGTGGTGTGTCGGCAGTTAGGTTATGGCACTGCACGAGAAGCTCTTTCAGGAGCACAGTTGGGCCAAGGTGAGTGGAAGGGATGAGGGAAATCATAAAGTGGGTGGCATAAGGCTTGAATTAGGAAATTTGCATCCTTGATAAATATGGAAGGAGAAGGAAGACTCTGGATAAGTTACTTCTAAGAAACATTTCATGGAGTTTCTCAGAAGCAAGCAAAATCCAGAAAGGGGGACAGAGTTCTGCAATACCAGAGATAAATTTCAGGAATAGGAAAAAGAGGATGAATTTGGAGAAGACTGAGTTGTGGGACCAAAGTAAAAGAATGGAGACTAGGAAGATCCATGTATCCCTAGTGAGAAAGAATCAGACTGATAACTGTGCATGTGGGGAAGAATTTGGGGTGTAGCGTGTGTGACATGCAATGTGATGGGACTCCATCCTATCAAGAATAATTCATGTTACAGGCCTAGGTCCTATCCATTTAACAAGAGTGCGGTGCAGGGGACATGAACGATCACTGATGGACTGCAGGTCCCAAAAAGCAGCTCAGACAGGATGCCGGCATGACAATGATGTTGCTGTCCGCTGCAATGTGCCCCAAACAAATGTCCAACGTCAAGTAAGATCCAGTTCTTTGGCTAAAAACCAAAACCGGGAGAAAAATGAATAATACAAGGAGATGGGCTGCTTTTGCTAAACACCTCAGAAGAGAAAGTGTAACTGACCTAAGAAAGAGTAAACTGTTTGGAATGAATAAAAAGTTGTTGGGGCCATGTCTTACTTGGAAAAATATAGGGCACCACAACTTGGCAGGCTGCAAAAAAAAAAAAAAAAAAAAAAAAAGCTACTGCCACTTGACCAATCTGAATGGCCTTCATACAATCCATTATGCATTTCTAAGGAAACTTGTATCCAAATTGTCAAAAACTCTAATGATGCCGACATAGTTTTGGATTCACCTGTAACATGCATCGCATTACATCACTATTCTTCCGTTCTATTAAGCCAGTTTTCATCCATTCAGATCCGTCTGGCTGGTGGACGCACTTCAGAGGAAGGTGTTGTAGAAGTACTGGTGCCCAGAGGAAATGCCTTCCGCTGGGGTGCTGTGTGTGGGGAACACTGGGGACTCAAGGAGGCCATGGTTGTTTGTCGACAGATGGGGCTGGGCTTTGCAAGCCATGCTCTCCAGGTAAGTGATTGCCTATGTTATTGACTCATAATGTTAAGTACTGAGTGCACCAGCACAATTCTGGCTTGCTTACTCAGTTGCAAATATGGTACCTGATGTCCCAAGCTTTCAAGTTAATCATGATTGGGCAAGGGTTTAAAGGAAGCCTGGGAGCTTATGTACCCCAAGACAAGGATTTCAAATTCAGAGCCTGTATTTACTTGGATCCTACTCCCTTGTTCCTATTCCAGGAAACATGGTACTGGCAGGGCAATACAGATGCTTCTGAGGTGGTGTTGAGTGGTGTGCGCTGTAAAGGCACAGAACTGTCTATTCTACAATGTCAGCACCATGGACCCGTGCATTGCCCAAATGGAGGAGGCCGTTTTGTTGCAGGAGTCACCTGCACCCAGAGTAAGTGGAAATAGGAATGGCCTGGCCTGGCCTGAGGGTGTTTAAAGCTAAGACAGTGGGATCACATATAGTAAAGCAGCTACATATAGTAGGCATCACAGCAGTTATGAGAGCCACCTTTTTGCCTAGGGCAAAGACAGATTTATTTATTTGTTTATTGTTATATTGAGGTTGAAGAAAGAAATGTTGAGAGTGCAAAATATATAGTATGGTGTCTATGGAGATTCTCAGTCATCCAGGTCATGGTTGTCCCAAAGGTGCTTTTTCAAGAGGCAAGTGGACTTTCTGGTTTTTCTTTGAAGATGTTTCACTTTTCATCCAAGAAGCTTCTTCAGATGAGATAAAGAAGCTTCTTGGATGAGAAACAAAACGTCTTCAACGAAAAACCAGAAAGTTCACTTGCCTTTTGAAAAAGCACCTTTGGGATATAATATGATGGACAAATCTGGAGAATGTGGTGTAACTGGACTGGGATATCAACTGCCTATCATTATGGGCCTAGAATTCACACTGTATGGGTTTAAGACTTCATGCTCCACTTGTCTTTTTAGATGCTCCAGATCTAGTAATGAGTGCCCAGCTGGTAGAGGAGACAGCTTATCTTGAGGACCGCCCATTGAACATGCTGTATTGTGCCCATGAGGAAGGCTGCCTTTCTGCCTCTGCTGACCATATGAACTGGCCAGAGGGGTATCGACGCCTGCTGCGCTTCTCTTCTCAGATTCACAATCTGGGCCGGGCTGACTTCCTTCCCAAAATTGGGCGTCATGCATGGATATGGCATGAATGCCACAGGTAGTTCTTGACACAGCATGGCCAGTAATATGTGCTTCTTCGTCATATGAAGTGCTATTGCTATCTGATGCACTTTGCAACGGAAAGCTGTTGTTAATTCCTGTTGGTATTTTTGTTTATTTTTTAAAAAAAAATCACATCCAGACTTTTCCTTTTCTAAACCTAGCCTTTTCATCTCCCTGTAAGTTAAAGCTCACATATCCCACTGAAAGATATCCACCCTAGCCAGCTCTTTTATGGTGGGAGCTCAGTTTGTTGCATCTGGGAAAATAGCAATGTTTATGCTAAAGCTATCATTATGGTTGAGCATGGATGAAGAGCTATAATAGCAACTGAGCCAAAAGCCCCACTTAATTCGTCTACTTTGCTTTGTTTCATGGCTCAGCAGATCTTTGCTTTTCGTTGCCACAAGTAGCAAGAATGACTGTTTGGCTATTGCCTAGACAAGCCCGTTTCTTCCAAGCCATAGTTTTATCCTGACCTATTGTAGCTTTCTGATTCCTCATTTTCATCATCCCACAGACATTTCCACAGCATTGAGGTTTTCACACACTATGACTTATTGACACTCAATGGATCCAAGGTGGCTGAGGGACACAAGGCCAGTTTCTGTCTGGAGGACACCAACTGCCCAGAGGGTAAGAGAAAATTCATGACATTCAAAAGGGAACAGTACAAAATGCTACAGATGTTCATCAGAAGCCTATTGTGAGAGACACAAGGCCTACTTTCTCCCACTTAGTCTATTCTCTTCCGTATAGGAATGCAGCGGCGTTTTGGCTGTGCTAATTTTGGAGAGCAGGGTGTCAGTGTAGGCTGCTGGGACACATACAGACATGATATTGACTGCCAGTGGATAGATATCACTGATGTGCCCCCTGGGAGTTACATATTCCAGGTAAGTTTGGGAAGGAATCTGACTTGGTCTGAGCACAGACATATTAGCAGAAAGGCATAAATTTGGCCCTTGTTGTAAGTTGCTTTGTCATGGATTTTTTAAAAAACTAAAACTGGGAAGGGGCACAGAGAAGATGAGAAGAGAGCAAGCAACCTGAACTACAAGCCATCCTTTCCCCTTCTGCTCTCCCGCTTTTTTTTGGCAGGTTATAGTGAACCCTAAGCAGGAGGTAGCAGAATCTGACTTTTCCAACAATGCCCTTCGCTGTCAGTGCCAGTATGAGGGACAACGTATTTGGTTGCATGGATGCCATACAGGTATAAACACAACAGAAAGCCTTAACTATGGTCAGAAGATAAACTGTGTACCACAGCCTGGAGATATATCCTGCCCTTTGGCATTGCCAGCTGGGTTAATAGCTCTCCTTTCTTCTTCTGTCTTGTTTGTAGGTGACGAGTATGGTGCCAGGATAGAGTGGGATGAGGAAGCACAACGGAGATTGAGCACCAACTTTGTGTAAGGCAAATATTCCAGAAGCAGCTGGAATTCCCAAGGACCTGGATCTAGATCTTCTCATGGCTCAAAGCAACCCAACACGAGCTATGGTAGAATCCAAGCAGCTGCTGGCTAGCACAAGAACTAGATTCTGCAGACAGATTCTTCCAAGACCCTCTTCCCTCCTGGTCATTTGTCCAGGATTTTCACACACAGCGGCACCACATACAGACTTTATGGCCATACTGTGACTATCACTACTTTGCCTTCCATTACACAGTCCAGCTTGTCTGGTCTGCTTTCTCTATTTATTCAGCTTGGCAACTATGGTCAAATATGGGACTGAAATGACCTGATGGGGGACACTACAGTCTTTCTCATGTCCAGCTAAGATAATAATTCAGAGGCAAAAAGGACCATGCTCTTGCCTTGCTGGCAGAAGGGGTGCGTGAGTAGCACAGCCCAGAAAAACTACCTCAGCCAGCACTATCTGCTGACAAGCTTTTATCTCAGGAGCTGGTTCATCTCAAGACATATATCATTCTTTTCAGCCCCATATCCCCACTTTGCCACAAAGGCATACAGCATGCAACATGCCAGTAGGCCCAAGCATCCATACCCACCTTACCTCTGATGCAGAAGCGCTTCGTCCTGCCATGGATGCAGATACCTCCAGATCCAAGAATTCAAGTCAGACCAAAGGATGCAGAAAAGGCACCTATGAGCCCTCCTGTAAGAAGGCACTAGTTGGGCCATGCTATTAGTTTAAATATTGAGAGATTAGGGAAGTGGAACAATATTATTAACTATGGAGTCAGTAATGTGCAATGAACCGTGATGGCTTTCAGGAAGCGTAAAATACGATTTGGGGATCACTTGCTCAGGGAAGAATCACAAGCCTCTCCCAAGAGAAACAAAAGGTGCCATTTTGTACCACATTTTATAGAGTTTGACCCTGCCAATAAAAGGCTTTTTGAACCACATAATAATATTCATGGTTGAATGAGAGAAATCACGGGCAGATTCTTGTGCCATCCACTTTTTTGCTACGAGTTCCAATGATGAAGTCCAGCTGAGAAAGCTTGGAAACAGCACACGGCCAGTCTGTTTGTCTGCCCACCTGTGTGGAGCAGGGAAGCATTGCTTCAGAAGCAGCAGCATTAAACTGGCTCAGGATAGCAGAGGATAATGCTAGCAGAGAATGGGTGGAAGCAGTAATGCCTCAAATCCAAAGGGAATACCCACAGATCTCCCAGTAGGAGTGAGGCAAGCCAATGTGCCTATGAGGGAGAAGTCAGGCAGAAAGAGTTGATCATAACAAAATGGCACCTGCCTCCCTCAACAGCCCCACTGCAGTGTTCATCCAGGCAACAAATAAAGCCTAGCTATAGGCAGGAGCTTGCAATAGATCAGGCACTGTGGAAGGGGGAGGGCATCTCTCAAGCTCACGTCAAGGAAGGAAGAGGAATGGATGGGAGTGATTTATGCCTGCCCCCAGGAAAGCCAAGACTCAACGGCCCCATTGATCTCCAGCACCACAGTAGAGTCGTACTAGAACTGTAATCTCCCCCACCCCAAAGCAAGCTTACTTTTCTCTTACAACTGAGCTCAATTGGAATACTCACTTCATTGGTAATCCTGCAATGGATTAACAAGCAGCCAGAAATATGTTAATCTGCCTGGCCTTCTTGGTGATGGAGTTTAGCTTATTTCATAATGAATCCAAGGAAACCAGGGGGGAAGAGAAGCATTCTCTCCTTCAAAAGTGGAGGAAGGATGTGGGGTGGGAGATGGGAACAGTTTAGCAGAGGCCAACCCCTTTTTCCTCTAATGCCCCATCAGAGGTTCCACTCCTTGGGAAAAGTACCTGGTCCCAAAAGTACCTGGTCACACTGTACCTGCTGATATACAGTTCTTCCAAATTCACAACTAGCAAAAGTGTATTTTAGCTGAAACAGAATCTTCACAACAGTGTGACTCCTCCTCTGGAACAATTCCTTTAAAAATGTTACTGGGCTGGTGGTAATCTATTTTGGGTGAAGTAGGGAGGGTCAGGAGGTTTTTAATTTCTCTGGGACCTGGGACAATTCAGGCAGTGGGACACTGATTCTCATTATCTGAACTCTCAACCGGAGAGAGAGCTGATTGGTTCATTGGGTTTTCTGGGGTTCAAGACCAACAGAAGTGAAAAAAAAAATAAGGTTGGCTTCAATTTGGGTGTGAAAATGGAGTGGAAAAAATTGTAATAATTTTATTAAATGTTATAATTCAGAAGATAAAAGCTAATACAAACTAAAAAAAAAGATGTAAAAAATAGAAATGTTTTTTAACCTTGACCAAATAAACTAACTTTATATTTATTCTCATGTTTCATAATCTTGTTCTTTAATCTCTTCAAATATGTCCCAGAACTATTTGTGTGTGTGCACCAAGGAGCCAAAATGTTCAGCATCAAGGAGTATGAAGACCAGTCTTCTGTTGGGTAGAGGGAGAAATCCGTTTCATGTACTTTGACAGGAAGCAGTGGTAAGATGCTATAGAACAGAAGTATGCATTTTTGGTGTCTTTAGAAACTATAGAAGTTGCTGTCACACTGAAGAAATACTTTGTGTATGGAATGGAGAAAAGGGTCATCACGCTCTTCATCTCAAGTAGACTCTTGATATGGTCTTTATTCTTTAGAGTACAGACAAGAATTCTCTTAACTCTGAAGACGACAGTAAAAAATGAGACCTAAGCTCTCTTCCTGGAAAACACGTATATCTTTCCCGTTTTTTTCATGGAGAAATTCCAGGAGTTTCTGGAAAGCAATTTCAACACTTTTGTACACATTATTTTAGCTGTGAGTATAATATAAGTTCAATATTTATTTGTGCGGCCAACAGTGATTACATTCTTAGTAAGCTTCTTCAGCAAATTTTCTCACCAGCTCGCAATTCATGGGGAGAATCATTTTTCATGAAATATCTTGTATGTACAACTACAGACCTCCATCTTCCAACTCAGTGCTATGCTAACTCTGCAATATGAGACTGATTCTATTTTCTTAGACTCCTCATCTCCTTTGATTTTTTTTCTCCTTGTCATCATTTGTATCAAGTAATTTATGTGATCTTCGCTCTGAAGATTAAATATCTCTGCTAGATGGACCAGACAGGCATAAGGGAAGCAGAAATAACTGAAACATGGGGAACAGGAAAAGCAAAAGAGAAATTGATTGCAATCTGCAGGATAGATTTAACAGAGTGGAAGCTGAAAAGAACCTTCATGGTTTAATGGAGTGCAGAGGCAAGAAGGCAATCATATTTGAGGCTTACATAGAACAGAAAGGGCATGGAAGAACATACGAGTTCATATTCATTCTATGACATAAAATCCTCATCTATTAATTTAATGCCATTTTTCATGTTGATGTGGGGAAAAAAAGGCTAGCACCGCAAATCTTCACTTGCTCAATATGCTCCTTCCCTACATTTTCATATGCACCATAATCTCAATAAATTCTCTCTCTTCTTCAGTCATTTCTCCTTCACTTCCAAACTTCTTGCACAGCCTCTTCTTAGTTATATACACTCACATTTACCTTACCCATTTAATTTTCCATTTTAAGGCATTAGACTAGAGTATGCAAAAGATTTCTAGTCTGAATTATTTGTGGTTGAAACACCTCATTTCAGACTCAAAATGGCTGTCCGAATGGCTTCACCGAAGATGTTTGATGCTGCTCTGACCCTTATTGAAGTGTTCAAAAATCAAAATTCTTGTTTCAAAAGTACAAGTTTGTGAGTCTTTTGGTATCATTAACTTTACACTATGTCACATCTGTGCTGTTTCCAGATACTTCCCAATTTTACCAATCAAGAGATATCATACAGTTATTCCGTCTTTATATATTTTCTGAGGACCAAAACCCACAAGTAGTGGAAGACAAGATGTTATTGTCCCATAAAAATTGGAATGTGTGGCAGGCTGATCAGGCAGAAAAATCTCTTCTAGAAGTTCCTATGTGCCTGGTACTTCTGCAAAGAACACTTAGACCAGTGTTTTTAACCTTGTCAGATAGAAAATATGTGGATTTCAACTCCCAGAATTCTGGAAGTTAAAGTCCACACATCTTCAAGTTGCCAAGGTTGAAAAACACTGACTGTTCTTAGGATGGTGAGGCAACTTCCATCCAACTTTCATGCCTCAAAAAGCAATTCCTACAACACTATATGTATATTTGGACAGGAAAGAATACTTAATTTTTCTCAGAAAGAAAGCACTACATTTTAAATAGTTGGAAAATGCACATGTTTTCCCAAGAGAAATGCAACCATGAAAAGACAAGTGAGGATTATATATACAACAGATGAACTAGAAATGGAAATTTATCACGCAACAAACAGGGGGAACTGAAATATACTGGAACGGATTACAATTATTCCTTTAATAGAGGGCAAAAATCCAAACTCTCATTCCAACTAAACTGAATTAAACTGAGGATTTAAGAAATGAAGGAATCAAACATATCGTTCCAGAGGATACTTATTTCATAGCCCTTTATGATACTGCTTCAATACTACTTTTGAGTATTAAATGTTTTCAAAATCCCAACAGGGCTGAATTTAGCTAAAACATTATTTCCTGGTAAAGAAGTACGTGAGTCACAATAGGATCACTGCAGAGGGGAATGGGCATGATGCCCAAGCCAGAATTGGCCAGATCAGATTTTCCAAGTTTCTATCTTGAAATGTGCAGTAAACACATTCAATAACTGTATTCTGCAATCAATACGGCCAGGTATTCCTTAGATTACTGCAGTTCTGATATGAAAACACCTAGAAACATTCTGCCATTTTAAAAATTATTCTTGCTTTGAACCAAATTACTGACTCTCTGTTAACACATTTCTACTCTTCCTCTCTCCACTTCAGGAGGGCTGCAGTGAGGGAATATTCAGCATGTGAAATCTAAATATGGTTACCAATGATCAATGCCCAGAAAAAATAAATCGGCTGCTGGCAGTTTTAGCTTTGTGCCACTGAATCTTGCAAAGGATCCAGAAACCCTCAAGAATCAATGTGGGCTTAAATTTGTGAGAACAAGTATGCAGTCAGAGGAAAGCCTTTGAGGGAGGTTGTATTAAACCATCAGAAGAGATGGAGAGTCAGAGCCCAACAAGTTCCTCTAGCGCTTCCAAGAATGTCCAACTGACCAGCCCATAATTGATATCAGGGATCTCCAACCTATTTGAGTCAGAGCCAGGCATGAGTTTTGTGAGTGCATCGCAAGAATGCACACCACAGGTTGCCGTGAGGGGGAGAAGAGTGGGTGGACTTGACTTTTCCCCAAGTGGCTGTTATAGCAAGCACAAACAGCCCATTACCAGAAGGCAACTCTATAAAATCGCTGATTGTTAACTCCTCCAGCTCCCATGATACTCCTATAGTTCCCAGAGTGTCGGAGATTAGAGTGATTTACAAATATTGCAAAATAAATAAGTAGCTTTTAGCTAGCCTTTTCTCTGGCCAGATAGGCAGCCTTTTAACAAAACATTGGGCTGCAGTAACCCACCACTTGTATTTTCTAAGAATGCCTATGAGGCCCAGAGGAATTATTGTAAATAAAGATGATGTTGGAGGCTGGTACTTTAGAGGGCTCAATGTCTCATGTTTCTTTTTAGCCTGCCAATTCCTCCCCCCCCCCACTCCCCATGAGTTTGGATTGTTGCTGTGCGCATACATACTGTTACTCCAATAAGTGGTATCTTTGAATGACTCCTACATAATACTGTGTATCTGTGCCATATTTATGTAACAGAGTTGCTGATTAATAAAAATGGGCAGAACCTGTCTTAATTTATCTACCATTGGTCAGTATAATGGTCACTGACATGTGTTTGAATGTACTGTTCAATTTTTTTGGCTTTGCAAAAGTTTTTGGGACAGAAGATTTTTATCAGTAGCAGAAGACAAAAACAGACAAGAACCAAGCTCCATTTTCTTTTTATTATTTCCAATCCAATGGAAATATTGGAAAGAAATTATGCAGAGAGACTCAGGACCCTACTGCGTCTTCTCAGCACAATAATTAACTGAAAACTGAACAGACCAGGGCCAAATTTGGTGCTGGAAATAAAGCAAGCAAAATAATTTGGTGCTGGAAATAAAACATGCAAAGAAAAATTGTGTTCAAGTATGAGCCAGATCAAGCCAGGAGCTGCAGAAGAAAAAGAAATCCAGAGGAACACCCCCACCCCCCCGCCCTGCAACCCCCTGTGGAAAGGCAATTGAGCTTGGAATGTGTTGTGATCTTCATTTAAAGTCTCACTTTCTGATCAAATGTTCCAGAGCAGAACTATTTTAATGAGCTTAAAGGATACAAGCATGTTCTGCATGCTTCTTCTAAAATTAAGAGAAACTAGAAAAAATTGAAAGCCAGATGAGGCAGGGAATCTGATATGCCCTGATACAAGGGGATCATCCACCAGCACATGCTTTTAATGCCTTCTGAACTCAACTTACTCATGTTCTTTCTTGAGCATAGAGATTAGTATGAAAGACCAGGAAAGGATCTTTCTCCTTTAAGGAAGTGCTGATAGGGGGGAGGAGAGGTCTCTATGCTAGATCTGAAGCCTCTTTGCATAATTTAGATCTGAACACTACACGCTTTTGGTGTTTAGATTTTAAAGCAACATCGAGGAGACAAATCTTAAATCTGTTTCTGGAAATAATTAAAATAGTTCTCAAATTCTGTGGCATGTTTTGCAATAGTGCAATCCTAGCAGAAATGGCAAGAGTACAGGAAAAGAGGCCAATAACGAATCAAAAATACAAATCCTGTCTGGAATAAGACATGGGACCAGCTAAGCATAGGATCTGGGGTATGCCAATTTAAAGAATGATCTGCATGTTTGCCTTAAAGCCACATTTACAAAAGAATTAAATACAGTTCTTCAATAAGCTTCAATGCAATTGTTCCTAAGTAAATATGAAATTACTTGGATGGCTAGTCTACTCTGATGCAAATGCTGATGGCCTTTCATGCAGGGAGGCTCTGCAAACTGCCAGAAACTATAAATGGGAATGAAACCTAATTTAGCCACTCTGGTGTATCAGATTGGAGAGTATTTAGTTGGATCAAATAGACAGGGCTTGGTTCAGGTATCACTTGCTTGGCAGAGTAGGGAATTAGACTATTAGAACTGCCAGGAAAAGCAGTCACTACCCATCCGCTCCTATTCCAGAATACTGCCCACATCACAGGCAAGCACTCCACCCTGCTCAAATGGAGACACAACCGGTTGCTGTTCCAGGTACGGAGATGGCTGTAAGTCTGGCTGGCCAGCAACAGGCAGCTTGCCAGAGCATTCCAGCTCTGAGAGCTGCCTTGGCTTACTCTGTGCGATTTGACCCCAAACAATCTCAAGCGGAATGTCCCATAGAGAGTATCTCCAGTCTCCCTGTGGCTAGATCAATGTGGCATGCCAGGCACACACCCCTAGTGAACTCTGCTCCCCCCCCTTCCAAAATGCCACCTCCAACATGACCTCTGATGCGCTGTCTTGACCCACAACTTGGACTAGGACAGATTGTGTTGATCTAGAGTTTGAGCAGCAATTGTGTCTACTGCTGTGCAGTAGCAAGATCAGACTGATGTGTTTGGATCTTGATTTCTGCACCAACTAAGCGGAGACAACCAAAATTCTTGGTCCAAGCTTAGAGGGCTTGACCCCAAACACAGCTGGGAGTGTCTGACCACAGGAATCTCCGGCCCAGCCTGGCAAAGGTGTGTTGTTGATGTACATTTTCAGGAAGCAGCCAATCTGCCTGCTTTTTGGGTGGTGGTAATGCAGCTGCTCAGAACAGAAAGGACCTTGTTTGCCAGTCTTTGAGATACATTCCTGGGGAGTGGGCGGTGGTGGTGGTGGGGAAGGAATGCTTGTAAAGTAAAATCCAACAGGCCAGAGCTGGCTTGCTTTTTACTTGTGCCTGTTTTTACAGGGTGTGAGTGACATACTGCAAGGACTGCTGCCAACATATTCCTGCCATAAGGAGGGGAATCCCACACAAGTGCATAGAGCCTCTTAGGAACGGTTCTGCTAGGAGGTCCAGAATCTGATTGGGTAGCAGGGTCTCCCAGCAGGAGCCTGATTTCCCTGTAGGGGAAGACTTGCTTTCATCTCAACTCTTCAGATGAACTTACGAGCATCCCATCAGGAATGGGTTTGTAAGAGAGAAGCCCCTTTCTTCTGGGCATCTTATGTTGACTTCCATTCTAAAGGATCTGGAAGAGGAAGGTCTGAGTCAAGTCCAACCTTAGTAACTCATTGAGTTGCTGTCATACCTCTGCTTACTTTCCAGTGCTGAAGATTCATAGAGTTACTTGGAGGCAGTAAAGCTGCCTGCATCACACGAGACCATATAAAATCAAATCAACTTTAATAGCAAGCTCAGCATTGGGCACCTGGCCATCCTAGCGGGCCTGATCTAAAAGCTATCACGGTTCAGTCCCATCCCACTGAGCACAACATGACTCAGTGACCCAGAGCACAGATAGGCCCTGCATCCAGGCTGCTTTAAACTAATGTGATGAGTGCATTTGGATAACATTCTATGGCATTCAGAACAGCACTGGCAGGACTGTTAACAATACAGCAGCTCTTCCTGTGGTACTGCCAGACTCCAGTCCCACTCTTTCACAGCCTTCCAGCCAACCCAGTAGCTTGGGTTCACATGACTCACCCTGGTATGTCTGGCTACTCCAATGCACTCCCAACTCCCCATATCTTATTGCTTCCCCCAAAGGGGATGGTAGAGTCCCTCAATGCTGTAAGCACAAGCTGCCATTTGTCAGTTCCACTCCATGAGGTTTTCAAGCAGGCCTGATCAACTTCCCTCTTCTTGCACTGGCTGCTGACTCACTCCCGACCTTCCCAGGCATCTTCCTTTTGCTTGGCCTCCAAGAGCTTCCGCTCTGCAAGACAAAATGTGATTAGGGAAGTAGCGGTCACATGAAACAGAGCTGATCATAGCAGCAACTTCCAGGGCTTTGGTGACCCTTAACGCAGCCTCGGTGTGCATGCATTCTCTCTTGATATCCCTCGTGACATAGGAGGCTGTTGTCTCTGCTTACTTGGTGCAGAGATCAAGAGCCACCTCAGCAAACTGTGGACATGCTCACATCATTGCACACTGGAAGTGTTCACTCAATTACCCTGCACAGTGCGCCTGAATCCTATCCCTTCCTACACATCCATGAAACATATTATGAAGCTGCATTTCACCTGAGATCAGCCTAGAGTATTTGCTTGTAATCTGTTTGAAAGCCTACTCAGCAGAGGAGAGTAGCAAATTACTGAGTTGGTAGCTGCAATTAAATTAAAATAAGCTATTCTTATGCACGGCTTGCTCTCACTATTTTGAAGCTCAGCCTGGTTCAGGGTTCTGTATTCCGGAGTAGTACTATTGTTCAGTACAGTAAACAGAACTGGAGCACCACCTAGTGTCCACTAGTGAACACTGAAGACCTGACACAATTGCATTTCCCATATATCTTTTTCCTAGAGGGACTGAATATACCACAGCTTTCTTCCCTCAAGGCACTTAATTAGAGCTATAAACTGCTCTTGCTGCTCGGGGGAATCCTTGTTCTCTTCCAATGCCCTTAAAGAAAAAGGATAGGAAAATAAGAATTCCTAGTCCTTGCATGAATTCAAAGAGGCACACCTTAGTAAGTACAATGAAGGCATTCAATTAACAAGGCTACATAAACCTGGACATCACATGTTTAATGTTGATGCTTTCCCCTCCCTAAAATGTCTTTTGCATGGAGCTCATAGTATATCTGATCCCGATATTATTGCTGGAAAGATGGCAGTGATTATTGGATGCGTAGCCTATTCAAAAAGCCAAACCAGTAGAGAAAAGCAATCTTTAACAGTTAATTACAATAAGAATGTCTAAAAAACTTGAATAATCAATACTTATACTCCAATTTCAAAAGAACAATTGAAGAAGGTCAACAAATACTCTACAAAATAGCTGCTTCAGAATATGCCACAGAAAAATGGGGGAGGGGAGGGACTGTACGGAAAAGGAAAGATAGAGGAGTTGAGTTTACCAGAATTATTAGAGAGAAGAGGCAATGTTACAAAATGGAACCACCTGGAGATTTATCATTTGAACTGACAAAAAGTTGTCAGCATATTCCCGAAGTGCAAAGTGTGTTGTTAAAGAAAAATACTACAAATAAAATATTTGCATTGTTAATGACCTGCATTTCTCATCTGATTTTCAATGCTGCCTGAATGATAATGTGAGCTTTAAATATAGCACTTTCATAAAAGATCACAGTGCCGGTAGAAATAACTTCTACCCTTTCTTTTCCAAAAGGGAGTCCATAGCTTCTATATTTAATTTTTTCATCCTCATTTTTTATCATTTCTGGTCCATCTGGACAAGATTCAACTCTGCCTTCCATATCCACCAGCTCTGGCCAAAAAAAACACCCAAACCACCTTCTCAGTGGTTCTGTCTAAGACTGCAAAGATCTGGATTCAGGTCACACAATCAAATTTAATTCTCAGCCCAATCTATCTTGCAGAATTTCTTTTAAAAAAAACCCAGAAAAGATTTATCCAAGAAAGCTAATTTGAGCCACTATGGAAAAGCTGGACAGAAATCTAACAGATAAATAAAATAAATACATTTCTTCAAAAATCTCAGAAACTCTGGTTAAATTGAAAACAAGGTTGAATTTCTGGTTACATAATTTTCTAGCCCATGATTATGAGATGGAACAGAGGTTGTTCAGAAGATTTATCGTTTCACAAGAGGAAATACACTTCTGATAGCTTTTGTAACTGATACATTTATTATGCTATATTTTCTAGTCATTCAACATGATTTGTCCTTTACATCCCTATAGGCAAAATGCTGCATTGTCGAACATGTGGGTTCAATCTCAGTTTTGGGCCATCCAGGAGGATGAGGAGTTGGAGATAAGCTAGGTAGAATCTTTGAAGACTAAAATGCATCCAGATGCCCACCATAAACAGAAGCAGTACCATACACACCGGCATCAACTAAAGAGTAAAGTAACCTTTTACTCAAGAGATTACACTACTGCAGGTCGGGGGAGTTCATTTCCAAATATCCACAAGCTATTCTGCAGCAAATGGCTGGTTCTCTTTCTTCTTTCTACTTCTACCAGACAAGGGCACAGTAGGAATCTACAAATACTTTGTTGATTTCATTACAATTTCCTAGATAGGATGAAAAACTCTCCTTCCCCCGGCCAGGCCAATAGCTTTGTCACTGCTCTCTGGTTGATGCACATGAAGGATAGGCAGAGAGTGAGGTGCTATACCTTAGTAACATTAAAGAAAGGGGACTGAAGTGCAGTTGATTCTTTCTTGTTTATCCCTGTATATTTCAGGAGAGCACAGTTAAGTTTCTCCACTGAACCCGAGACAGGGAAATCTCCGGCCATTGCGAAGTTCCCTAGGGTACTCAGGTAGATCTGGCAGAGTGATAACAAAAATGTTTTGGCTCACTTACCATTCTGCACTGAAGCAGACACTTGGACCAGATTGACTTCCTGAATGTGGATAGTAAATGAGAGCAGGGTAGCTTGAAACAGAGACACAGAGAAATGATGTAATTTTTTTCATTGCTACTTATGATACTGCAGACTGCATCTTTTTCATCTTAGACACTTGGTACTCCTAGAAGTAGAATAGCCATTCATATCTCTCCCGACTTCTTACACACACACACACACCTCCAACACCGCAGTGTCTCTGCTCCTTCACGCTTACCTCGAGCTGCTTGTAACTGCTTGCGTTCAGCTTCGCGTTCGGCCTTGCTCTGCTTGCTTCGCACACCAAGGGCACCTGTCACCAGTCTCCTGGCCAGAGCAGCTGAGGTCTCAGGACGCTCTTTGGCAGGTTGCAGGAATTCTAAGAGGAGGGAAAAGCAGATGTCTCAATATCTGGAGTTATTGTTTCCATTGATAGGATGGGAAGACGAACATATTTAAGTATTAACAAATGGCTCCCTTCCCCAGAACACAGGCATTCCTTTCTACTTCAAATAATAATAAGACAGAGTGAAAGATTGGTAGCAACTTTAATAGACCTTCCCATGAAACTAGAAAAAAAAAGAATAATAAAGAGGGCATGTTGCAATGAACTTAAGAAACTACTGGCCAAATATACAACTACTAGCAGAGCTATACATTTGCTGTTTCTTCAGTTCCATTAATTCTATCCCCATTATACTGTATTGAAAACAGATCATGATACATGGCAGTGTTACCATTGTGCTACTCACTTTTCAGTCTCACAGATGTTGGACAACATAGGATTGGAAAACTAAAAAAAATATTTGCTGTGTTTACTACTTAAAACATGCAGCAGCATATCATATTTGCCTGAAAAGAGTCTTGGGAATTAGTTTAACCAACAGCAACTCAAGAGAGGATGACCCAGCATTTCATAGGCTTGATCCTTGTTAATGTTACAAAAAGCACTGTTCAATGCTAAGAGAACACCATGAATAGACTGTTAGCGTAGCTCTTTCATTGGAGAAACGTGCACAGGATTCTAAAAGCTAAGTTTAAGAGGGAATGATGAATATTTCCAATGGAACAGTTTTCTTGATCAGGAGGCATTTTTATCAGCACTGAGAACCAGAGCTAATCAATCTATGACATGTGCAGAGCAAAGGTGGATAGAACAGTTGACGCCTGGTATAAAATCAGATGGTCTCACTTAATACCTACCCGTATTTTCCCAAAAATAAGACCTGTCATATTTTTTTTGCCACCAAAAAAAAGGCACCAGGTCTTATTTTCGGGGGAGATGTCATCCATTGACTCACCTCATGTGCGTGCGATGCCCTGGCCTCCTTTTTGCTGTCAGAGGCCTTTAGTAACTTCTTCTGCAGCTGGTAAGGTTGGCAAAAGGCCGGCAAGGCTTTCCTGAAGGCCTCTGCAGCCAAAAACAGAGCTCCAGATCGATCTGAAGCTGTTATTGGCTACAGAGGCCTCCAGGAAAGCCATGCCGGCTGCAGAAGAAATAGGCCAGCAAGGCAGGTGTCGGGATGTGCGAGGCTTGGCTGCAACTGTCCTAAGGTAAGTAGTAGTAGCAGCAGCTGCACCCCATCTTAATTTTTATCCATGTACCCTGGAGTGGGCAAGGTCTTAATTAGGGGTTATTTTGGGGGTAGGGCTTATATTGAGCGCACATGTAAAAATCAGGCTAGGACTTACTTTCGGGGTCGGTTGTATTTTTGGGGAAACACGATATAGGAAGACAATATATATTACAGGTATGACTCAGCAGCTAGAAAAAGGTTAACCTGGCAGATTCTTTGAATCTTTCTGGACTTACCTGCATAAGCTCTGGCTTTGGTCCTTGCAGCTCGTGTAGCCTGTGACAGGGGACGGGTTTTCACCATCAGATGTTTGGTATTGAGAGCATCCTGTGCTATGGTGAATAAAGGCAATGTCAGATGAGAAATGAGAGTGAGTGGACAGGAGCCCCAAGTCCCACCACTCAACAAATGCTGTCATCCAGCATCTTTCATCCAAGGACACACCCAGCAGGTCTGGTTCTCAAAAGCAGGTCATACCTGTGATGGGACTAGAGAAGATACCCAGAGCATGTGTGTCATCTATCCATTTAATGTCAAAGCCTTTTTTCCTGATGAAAGGGAAAAAAGAAAGCTGGAAAATTGGCAGTGATCCAAAAAAACAACAACAAAAACCATCAAATTACGTGCAGCTTCAAAGAAAATATACAGTTAGGAAATAGATGTGTGTTCACTTGAATTTCTCACTGCAGGGCAGGAAGAATCCTTAGAAGATGGGAGGAATAAAATATTCCCTTGATGAGTGGCAATAACATACCAAACCTAAGCATCATTAGAAAAAGCTGATAATAATGGCCCTGAGGCAGGGGTGGCTGCAATAAAAGCAAGCAAGCAAGCAGCCGGTCAGTGACTTTTACAGAAGTCATTGAAAGGGTGCAGTTCTAACGTGCTACATCCCAGCCACTTCAGCTCAGAGGATAGACTACACTAGAAAACACAAGTGAGAAACAGAACCAAACTGCTTACTGGTAATGGCAGAAGACACACAGCAGATCCTCAGTGCGGAATTCTGGTGGGAAGTCATAGATTTCAATGACATGTGGCAGCTCAGAGTCACTCATGTCCTGATCAGCTGGAGAATAGTTGTAATAATCAAAATGCGGCTCCTGTAGCCTTGTGCCACGGAGAGTGCAGGTAGACAGCTGGAGGGAGGGCAGAGACTAATTATAAGCACGAAGCGCAGGATACACAGCAAAACTGTCTTTTGTTTCGATCCTTTCTTTGAAAGCAAGATTGGCCACAGGTAGATTCCAGATGTCATTTCAGGGATCTACTCCATTGTCTAATTTCATATCTCAACCCTGAAACGTTAGCCTCTGTCTTGTCTCATCGCAAACCTTTATGTCAGCCTGGGAATGGGTGCACTAGCTGATTGATGGGGCTAGAGACTCGGCTCTGGAAAAGGATTGATTATCCATGGGAGATTGGGAGTTATTGATTAGGTGCCTCCTGCTGCTTGCATGCTCTTTCCCTAGATCTAGGCGGATTTCTCCCTCACTGATTCCAGAGGAGGAAGCGGGAATGAACATCTGCTTCAGTAAGCATCCATCCGGCAGGAAGGCATTAGTTGCATCCAAACCAATACCTGAGATAGTTGCAAAACGCAGTTAGTAAAGCAACTATGGCAAGCCGCATGGTGACTGGATATGGCTAGAATAGATAGGAGATAAAATGCTAAATAAAGACTGTGGCAAAAGGAGAAAATCTGAGCCCATGTATTCCTTGGAATATGTCCTAGTGAACATCTTTAAATAGATGTGTCCAAATAAATTAACACATTAATGCATTAACAGTTAATGGCAATTACAGCCAGTGGTAATTAAATGTAACACAAGATGTTTATTTTGCAATTGGAAGGTATAGCTATTTAAAAAAAAAAAATTCTTGGACCTGCTTTTTTGAAAATATTGCCCTGTTCTTGTTTAAACTCCACTGACTTCTGATTGTTTCTGGTCTAATACAAACTGCTGATTATTATCTTTCAAGTCTAAAATGATTTGAGACCAGAACACTTTGTTATCCTTGCACTTACTTGTCAAGTCCAGTTATTCTGCTGCCAAGAGAGGGCAAATGGTAGAGATGCATTACAAGGTTTTATCAGTGGCAGCACCTGGCTATGGAGGCCACGCCTAATGCAGACTCTTTTTCAAAAAGAGAGTTAAGTTGTCTTTAGTGTTTTAAAATCTTGCCTGCTGCTGTATTTGATCGGCTTTGCTTTACTTTTTTATATGCGCTCCAGTTTCGATCATAGCTAATTTTTGCCTGGTGATCTTCTCAGGACTTAAACACAATGCAAAATAATGTTTTGTAAATAAATTCATAAAATGATTATATTTCACAAAGAAACCACGTTTGATATGGTTTTCAACCCTAAATCAGAAAGGTCATCCAAGCCTGACTTTTACTTCTGCGGGGAAGGAAGCAGAGCTTCTACAAACACCTTTGAATTGGCACGGTTCTTCTTAGGAAATCTTTGATGTGGCCACCAAACCCGCCTCACGGTAACAGAACGGACATTGATCCTTGCACCAAATTGCCTTGTTCTGGCCATTCCATTCTATTCCAAAGACATGTCTCTTCCAATAAGGATGCCAAGTCATTTTGGCTGTGTTGTGATTGACAGATGGATGCTGATTACTATTGCTGCTGCTGATCTGTTGACAGAACTCTTGTCCTGGGTTTTTAATGGCATACATCAGCACATACCCTGTTGGCAAGGAAGACTATAACTCAGGCAGGTTTCTGGTTTTGCAAGCATCTGTACCAGGACAAGCCACGATTCCACAGGGAGACTATAAATTCACCTCTCTTGAGTCAATA
Source organism: Pantherophis guttatus (assembly GCF_059756535.1). Taxonomy (NCBI): domain Eukaryota; kingdom Metazoa; phylum Chordata; class Lepidosauria; order Squamata; family Colubridae; genus Pantherophis; species Pantherophis guttatus. The sequence goes on from NC_142068.1 coordinate 45,047,558, forward strand.
GAAGACAATAATTCAGATAATTCTTCCTGGAAAGTGGATTTGCAGTAGGAGCAAGTAAGAAAAAGGTGGCAATCCAGAGAGGAAGAGGTGGAACTGTCGCAATAGGAACATAAAGAAGGATGCATCTTGCTGGGTTTAATAAAACTAAGGCATGAACCTGAGCATCCAGAGTTCAAATGAACAACACTACAGCCCAGCAGGATCGGGCCTCAGACATGCTTGATGGAGCAGAGTGCTCATAATATCAAGTGGCATAGAAGATTATCTGAGATTGTGGAATGCATACTGCATGAGCACCCCTGCCCTTCACAAACCACTGGGTGCAAGGAGGATGACAAGTCAAAACAGGACAGTTCACAAAATGCGAAGATTAGAATTTGCCTCCAGGGACCACTGGAAATAGAAGACAAAGTTTCTTAAAACTTTCCATGTGTATAAATTGCAATTTTAATTGTGAAATATGAGCGACAGACAGACAGCTGCTCATGCATATGTGCATCAGGTAATGCGGTGTGTATATAGCTTTGTATTGTTACAAGTATGTTTAAAAAGCTTCATACATAATGAGAGTGTGAACCCATTAGTGTTGGAACTTCCTATCATGAATTGCATAAGGGACTGTGAACTTAACTGCGCATAAAGTCAGCCTCAGCTTTTGGTTGAAAGTCTGCTTTCCAAAGAGTACTCATGCCTGTGGCGAGAAAGGTGGATGTTCAGGCAATGAGGGAAAGGAAGGAAGGAAGGAAGGAAGGAAGGAAGGAAGGAAGGAAGGAAGGAAGGAAGGAAGGAAGGAAGGAAGGAAGAGTAGGGTAAAGAACTGAGTAGCAGAGGCTGCAGAAACCTCACTCTCATTGGGAAATTAAAGATTTTGGTATCACTTGATATAAATTATCTTTCTCGACGGAAAAATGATTTTCTGGCAGCCAAAAGAAACAAGATTAGATTAATTTTCAAATGCAGATCGTAGAATAATAATTTAAAAAATCCACCCAAAACTTTAGAGTTAAGAATCAAGTGGTCTAATATCAGAGCAAAATCCTAATTTTCCTTGCTAAATGAAAACATTTACCAAATGCTAAATTAAGGGAATAAATCTTGTTGCTTTCACCAGACAGATAAGATCACTGCAGCCTTTAAACTCATACATGAGCCATCCCCACTTTCAGCCCTTTCAATACAGCTACTAAACATAGTGGCTTGAAATGATGAGAACTGTGATCCAATACTATAGGAAAGGCTAAGGTTTGGGAAGTACAGGGCACAAATCCTAATTTCACATATATCACCTACACATATACCTCCTGCCTCACTCCAAAGAAAAACACACCTATTTGTGTTCCTTCCTTTGACTTCAATACTCACAAAGATGAAGACTAAGCATGATGCTCCTATCTTCATGTGTAAACATTAGAGTCCTAACAAACAACCTATAATGAACATTAGAAATATTTTCTCTGGAATATGCCAAAATTTCCTCCCTTTTCTCTTTTTCTCATGTCTAACCCTCTCTCCCTAACCTTGCTCTTATATAACAAAATGAGTTAGACTGACCTTAGAAAACTCACTGGGGCAAATAATAGCACAGATCCTGCTTTATTTAGATATGAGTTGTTTGTGAAGAATTGTTTTTTTTTCCATCCTGTTTTTTATCTCACCTTATTCTTTCTTCAGCACAAACAGAAAGATATGAATAAATGCACCTCTGCATTAACAAAGCTACAGCCACTGCAGAAAAGCCAAATTCTACCTTTTACAGGAAATTTCCATTGGGGATTAAATGAATTGAATTTTAATGTATGCAAAGATCTCTTACAATAACATATGCAAACTCATTTAAAGTAGGGGCGCATCTCACAATGAATATAACACCAAGGTAGTGCGTGCTAGTGTGAACTCTCCCTTTGCTCAATTAGGTTGCCCTAAGAATTTTTGGAATGCTTGAATACTGATTTTTCCCACACGAACAAGGAATACAGCTCACACACAGCCCAAGATCTGTCACTGTGTGCATCTCAAGTCCTGTTTTATCCACATAAAATCTTGTACCTCATTAAAGTGATACTATGGGTAATTGGTCTCAACAGAAATCTTACACGAACTCGTTTTTCTGGCTATTGTCCCATATTCACTCTTTTTATTAACACAACATTTTTCTTCGTTAAGGTAAATTTGTGGCATTGCACCTTTTTGTGAGGCCCTCTTAAAAGAACCTTTGTAAATCCACCTGCTTCATGATCCTGGAGCCCTGTTATTTCATAAGCCTGATGAAAGATCCTTTCTGGTAAGCACAGAGGGAGAGAAATCAAATCTAATAACATGGATTGGGGAAGTGTCTTATTGATGCAATCACACACAGAGCTCCATGTTCATGAAAGAAAATATGAGAATCCCAAACTGCACACACACATACACATGCACACACTTATAGCCTATTTGGTAAGCAAGTAATGGTGGTAGAGACACTCAGAGTGGACCTGGCACAGTGGAATTTACTGCCATATGTAATCTGACAAAAATCTTGGTCTGGATATGCTGCAACCCAAACTTCCAGCAACCAGATGTTTTGGGCTCTACTTCTCCCTCTCCCATTTTTGATGATTGGTCATAGAAAGCTGCAATTCAGAGTTTTGGGGGAAAGCTACCCTAAGTCAGTGACTTCATAAGATTCCCCTATGAGATCTTCCTAACAAAGATCACTGGATTGTTTTCATTTGGATCCTGCCTTCACGGTTAAAAGATTATGTTCCTGTTTTGGTTTGCTTTTCCTTGAAGTGGCTGTGGCACATGGAAATGCTGGGCCTTTTCTCTTCTGAGTGCAATGGTACAGTTACTAGAGTTGAAGAAATCTGTGAGCTATAAGAGGTGCCTACTGAGAAAGGGTCAAGAGCTTGCTTCCTTGACAGGCTATATCGCCCAGTTTTTATCAAAGAATCAAAATATTAAAGAACATTTTACCTCCACTTTCCCAGCTAAGGAAGATGCACTTTCTGCCAAGCAAAAAGAAAGATGTAGGAAAAAAAGAAACTATCCCTAACTTTAAGATTTAATGCACAATGTGTACTGATATAATTTCTCTTATAAAAGCAGACACAGACTTCGTTCAACCAAGCACAAATATTCTACAATGCTGAATTCATAGTAATGCAAAGTGATCACTAGCTTTGTGGTTGGAGCAAGAGATACCCTTACTGTTCCTGGTTAAGTGTAGACAACAATTTCCTCTGACAAATCCAACAGAGCAGACCAAGCCTTATAGAAAGCAAAGGACATAACCCTAGGAGAGATAATCTAAAATGTTTTTCCTTTTCTGATGCCTACCAGCAGCAATATAATTTTTGAACTGTAAACTGTCCAGAGTCATTGATTGAGATGGGTGGCTATAGTAATTGAATGAATGAATGAATGAACGAATGAATGAATGCAAATAATTCTCCTGCTCATTTTTCAGCCCAAAGCACCAAGCAAGCCATCACAGAAGCTGCAGAAAAAATGTAAATGCGGTAAGATGCTCACTTGCACAAGCATTCATTTGCATTTGCTGGGCATGGGTGAAGGATGCCTTGTGCCTCTGAGGCCTGCCTATATTGTGAAACAGACATCCAGTGCCACTGATCTGTTCACAGCCATTGCATTCCTGTTGCTCTTCCAGTTCTGAGAAAGAAAGACTGCACTTGAGATGCTGCCATGTCTGCTGAAAACATAGGAAGGTAGAGAGCTCTTTTCGGCCATATATGCCACCTGTGTGATCTGGGTTGGTAGGTTACCTGCTTAGTAAGAGAGATTTAATTTCTAGACCGTAAAAAAGTAGAATAAGCAATAGTGAATCCACAGCCATTTCCTGTCAAAGCGGGCCCTGTAGAGTTTTAGCAGGTTCCAATATATGGAATTTAGGACAGCCTATGAGCTAAGCCTTAGTAATGAGCCTGCTTAGTTAATTTCAGTGGTCTGCAGGAGCTATTAGCAAGCTGAATCAACTCAGATCAACCCTGACTCCTGAGCAGGCTATATGCCGTTTGCAGCAATATTAGGATACTTTGTTACTTTAGGTACCTTTGCGTCACTCCGAAAGTACAAGGCCGTGATATTGATTTAAGCTTTAATAAGGGTCCTCAGCCATCCAGCCAACACAGAGATTTCCTCGTAAACTGACGGCAAGGCAGCGCATTCCCTGGGCTGTACTTCTCATCGCCACGCACTCAGCACTACCCTTACAGGGCAATATGCTAACAAGCCAAAGCCAATTAAAAAACTGCCATTTTCATGAAGCTTCACAGTCCATCTTTCCATGCCTGGTGTTCATCATGCTGAAGCTGCTCGATGGCAACGCAGGCCCCGCGCACAGCACTTCCGCCTGCTTGATTACATGCATTTTATATACTGTCAATGGAGGACATTTCTTTATTGCGTTCCAGGGCCTGGCCTTGCTGAGCTTTAGCCCACTGCAGGTGTTGGGATTTATAAATAATCATTCACGTTGCTTCTCTTTGTTTTATGATTTCATCGCCAATGTTTGTGCTACAAGCTAGCCATGCAGGAGGCAGAATTTTCTTCCAATTCCCACTGCAGACCATATGGGATCCTCCCTGCAATTTATCAAAGAGAACAGGAAGCACGTCGCCAGAAAATATTATTTAATGCACATCCCTGATAAGAGTTTTTCTGGGTGAACTACTAACCCTCATGGGCAGCGGATGGGGGAAATAATACAAACCTCTACTAAACGTTCAAGAAATAGGGTATATTTTCACCAATAGAGTTGGAGCTTTGCAGTTTTTATTATTTCTGGAATTTCCTTTTGCTTCTTGTAGGTACTGCAGCAGGAGAGCTATGTTAGTATATGACAGCAAACAATCAGGAGTCACCTTTTCCAATTAACATATTTTATTACGAGGCATGAGTCTATGCCTTTTAATAAAGTCTACCAGAAAAGGGGTTATTGGTCTCCGGTTTTGTTTTTTCCTTCCTATGAAGGCAATTGCCAATTTTCCTACCCCCGTATACCATTTTCCAATGGTATCAACTCTTCTTCGCCTCCCAATAACATGCAGATAATGCAAAAATTAAAAAAAAAAGATTTAGAAACAATATGAAATTACAAAACCATGCATATGTATTTTGAATGGTTTTCCACTTTACTCTGAGCATCACGGTTTGAATTTTTCAGCAGATAATTCAGTGTGTGATGATTATGGTTTGATCTTCCAGGAAAAAGCAGGAAGTGACCAGACTGAGTTAGCTTTGATATAAGCAAAGATTCTAGATTCGAGGTGGCCATGTCTCTGACATGCATGCAATTCTTACCATTTTGCTTCAGCTCTGGGGGAAAAAATCCAGAATACTCACCTGCTCCAGTAATTGTGGATCCAAGCAATCCCCATCATCATTAAACAGGGCATCCCAGCTCTCATCTGCCATGTTGTCAGCCTCGCTGTGACTTACTGGATCAGTGCTGGTGTTAGTGGTCTCTTCCGAACTAGATGGCACACGATTTGTGGGTGGTTCTTCTCCTTTGCCTTCAGAGGGATACTGCAAGCTTGTACCTAGTTCTCCGAAACCTGGCTTTGTCACTTCTAAGGGTGTTCCTGTTCTCTCCAATATGCTTACTGGACAAGATGCCATCTTCTCAGAGGCAGACTTCGGAGACCAGCTGGCAGTCTCCTTGGAAGGACAAACTGGCTCCACACTACTTCTGCTCTCAGGGTTCTGGTCAACCAAGTCCAAAATGCTTTCCTCTGTTGCCAGTGCAGCCTTTGCCTCAAATGTATCAAATTTATACTGGCCTGTCTCATCACACAGGCTTTTGTCCTTATCGTGTTCACTATCACCTGCCTGTAACTTTTCATCACCTGCTATCTTAAAGACACAATTGGGTAGATCATCTATCTTCTCAGAAGTCCTGTCTGAACAACTAAAACCTATAGACACGTTTGAATTATCTGGAAGCTGCTCTGCATTCTCCAAGATGTTATGTGTCTCCACCTGAATTAAAATGTTCTCACGACTATCAGCAGCTACTCCAACCTGATCAGAGTTAACTGAAGAGTGGGAGATACAGCTCTCATTCTTGTCGCCATACTCACTTGCTTGTGCTGAAGCAGGAACACTCTCCTTTGCATCTTTAACTCTACTACATTCTAAGATGCTATTGTTACTCATTGCTGTTTGACTAGAGTTGCTTTGTTCTATACATTTGCATCTATTATACATGGTTATCTCCTTAGGAAACAGATTGCTTTTATCAATGTACTCCAGCAAATCACTTGTGTGTGCTGAATCAGAGTTTCCTTCCTCTGTGCAGATGGATGAACTACCCTTATATGTCTCTATGTTATCTGGAATCTTCTGGTCTGCAGTTCCAGATATACTGTTCTCACTTATTCCGGTCAATTCTGAACCACCTTTACTATCTTCGCTTAGCATTTTATGTTCCAAGGAATTCTGCCTACCACCTTGACCTGGTCCTACTGCTTGTGACACAACTGCTGCCCTCTTGGTCCTGCTGGTGACCTGCCTTTCTGATGGGCAGATACACTCATTTTTCCATGAGATGTTGATGCTACTAATCTCTGGCTGGAAATCTGCCATTCTTTCCCCTGAGGCAGCAGATTGTACAGTACAGCACTCATATGTCTCTGTTTCGCTCACTCCAGTAAGAGTTGGGTCCGGGAAGCTGGAGGAAGGGAACAAGTGTTGTGATGTGGCCTTCTGATGGAACTTTGGACTCTTCTCTTCCTGAGCCTTTGTCCTTTGGTTTCTTTGGCAGAATGCATCAATATGGCTTGAGTCCTGGGGAAAAGATCTTCTCTCTTTCTGAGGAGACCTAGCATTTTCCTGATCATTCTGAAGCAGCCCTTTCCTAGTTTTAGGGTTTTGTCCTGCCTCACACGCTTTAACACTCTCCTTCTCTGTGGTGGAGCCGTGACTCTCCCTCCCGCATTTGGTGGCCACGGAAGTGCCACTTTTTGAGACTGCCATCTCACGTCTTGCTCTTGGGACATACAGAACCATGTCCGGTTTCCTAACTCGTACCCTGGTTTTGTCTGTATCTGGCTGCATGATGTTATCAATATCTGTAAGAAAGAGAGAGAGAAAGAAAGAGAGAAAGACGATCAGTTCAATGCAGCAGCAGTTATGTAAATTAGCACAATGTACTAATTAAAATAGAATTCATCAGAGCAGATTTGAGGTTGTAGTACTTAAAAAAAATTGTTCTGAAATAAGGAAAACATAGAGTAAAGCAGAGCTAGTTGTGCACGATAGTGTACACAAAACAGCATCAGTAACTGACATTCCTCTACAGAAAACTCTACTGCTTAAATATTTTGACATTTTGATTATTCTTTTGATCAATGAACTACTTGAGCATTTCTTATAGGTCTTGCATCAGATTTTGAGGCTAACAGATCTCCTTTGTGGTTTCTTTCTTTACTGCTAAACATTTTCTGATATTGCTCTCAAGAAAGGAGGATAATCATGCTTAAATAAACCACAGTAATTTTGCACTAGGCACAAAAAGAAAGAGAAAGATATAAATCATGCTCATCCGATGGAACCTAGTATAGCTTGTTATTTTTAAAAACTGGTATAAGTAAACTTCAACCTGCTGCCTCCTGCATCTTGGTACCCTAATCCCAGCTGCTTCATACTCTAATCAAACTCCTCTCAGGGTTTTTATCAGCTTTGCCACTATCCTGTAGGAAATCACAATGGTGTTTGTCATAAAATCAGCTATCCTTACAATACCCCAAACTCTATCCAAAACCAAAAGTTTCTATGTTGCATTTAAAATCCACATTAATACTTTTGTTCAAAAAGATTTTGAGAATAAGACAGTTACAGAAAAGTATGTTTTAGGATAGGTGAAGCAGCAAGTAAAATAGGTATGCAATTTTATTCTATATTGTAATTCTGGTCTCTAGCCTCAAGGCTCAAGCTGCTGCAAATATCATTCAGTGTCTTTGCTCTAGAGTGGGAGGGGAAAAAAATCTTTTAAAAAAAGACCCAGATTTATTAACCTATACTCTGCACAACTGGCAATTCTCTTTATTTAAAGAATATGTGCAAATCTCCAGGATAAAATTCAAGATTCTCTTGAATCTTGAATTCTCTTCTCCAGTCAAGATTCTCTTCTATTAATTAATACACCAATTCTTGCTGATGTATAAGACACACAATTTCTATTTACCCTATCACATTTTAAATGTGTTGTATATTAACTGACTGGCCAAACTAGTAGATTTGAAGAAAATTGCTTTTATAGATGTATAGACAATTGTATAAATTTTGGAGCAATTAATGAAAGGAAGCAGAACTATCTCTAGAGGGTGATAAGATAATGTTCTGCTGGGTCAGTGAAGGCTGGGGAAGTATTTACCAATTTCTGCATGACACAGAGCACCCACAAAGTTCAGGAACAATAGAGAACCTGCCTTATTAAATTTTCTGCCCGAGAGACTAGGGGGCAGACCACAACTCAATGATAAGACTACATGTTTTGCATGCAGAAACTGATAGGAAAGAGTTTTGTTCTTCTGGTCAAAAGTATCCCTTCAGTTTCAGTGGACAATACTGGCTGGATACAGTGTAAGATGGCCAGGTACAGATTAAATTTCCTGTTTTGCTACTTCTGAAAAGGAAGCAATGGAAGATCCTTGCCCAAAGGTTGTTGTTGTTTTTTTTTTTTTAAATTGAATCCAGCATTCTTTGGGGAAAACAGGAAACAAGTTATACAAGCGGGATAGTATTGTATAAAAAATTGAAAAAGATATAAGTCTTTGAGTTGAAGGAGGAGTTTTCCATGGCTCGCTTGCCTATTTCATCTGAAGAACTAAGTGTAAGCTTTCGGATGCTGTGTGGATCTAAAAAGAGCACCAGTCTCTAACACATTTTATCCTTTCTGCCTCTAATATGGAGATGAAATGGATACTTATCATACATGAAAACATGGAAAACATACATGGAAACTGTATCCTTACGATTTATATTGATATTGTTCCTGATTGCTTATTTGTACCCTATGACTATCATTAAGTGTTGTACCTTACGATTCTTGATGAACGTATCTTTTCTTTTATGTACACTGAGAGCATATACACCAAGACAAATTCCTTGTGTGTCCAATCACACTTGGCCAATAAAAAATTCTATTCTATTCTATTCTATTCTATTCTATTCTATTCTATTCTATTCTATTCTAGTCTAGTCTAGTCTAGTCTAGTCTAGTCTAGTCTAGTCTAGTCTTACTTAAATCTACTAAGCTTTACAAAGGAAAAAGGAATCAGAGTATTCCTTCTCCTCCTCCTTCTCTTCCTGCTTCCCCCTCCCCTCCTCCTCCTCTCCAAATGCCATGGAGGGGATTTTGCTGTGCCCTTTTCTCTTTTGCAATTGCATTCCCCTGGATATGTAAGAAGTACAGTATATATATTCTAATCTGACAGGTTCCTAAGGGACAGATCTAAGCCCCTTAAGCAAAAGATCGACAGACTATAAAATGTCACATGTTCCAAAAATATATAGCATATATGGTATTAAATGATGGTTTACACATTAATAAGGCAAGAGCAAAGATACTGTATTGAACATACCACAGGTATATAAAGAGCTCGGTTTTATGCATTTATCTGTATCTCCTAACAACAGTTATTGAGCGAGACAGGATTTATGGCAGGATGGCGGTATTTACACAATGTGCTTTTCTGGTTCAACAATGGGGTAAGTGTGCTGTGAGAATATTATAGCTCAGAAAGGAGTGGGGCAGGAGGAGATTCATTTTAATCTCTCAAGCCCTGAGTTTATTCTGGTTTAAGCAATTCAAGATGTTGGATTATCACCTGTAAATCCCTATTTGGCATAGGGCTTGGTTATGTGAACACCATAACCCAGTCAAAATGGGGAAGTTTTCTAATCCAACCCAATCAGTCCTCCAAGAAAGAATTGGAGCTCTTTAGAGAATAGTGAAGAACTAATAAAATAAACGAAACCTTGCTTGATTAACTTCTTAGAAAGATCAATGGATATCAATATTATCTAAGATACAATTACCCTTGCACTCATTTTGTTGACAAAGTTCAGAGTAAACAGGTAGTGATAGTCTAAGCCTACCTTAGTTCATCCCAGCCATACCAATGCAAAACGACATAATGTCAGATGCAAAAGACCAGGTCCACATTAAACTGAGTATTACTATTCATGCCTATGCACAGGAATCTACTCAACTAATGGTTAGCAATATTTTGGCAGCAGATAAGGGTCAATGGAATTCAAGAGGAGTTGGACTTAGTCCATTTGTGGCTATGTAGCGACTCTAACTTGATTCGTCTTTTGACTCCACCCTCAGGTTCTACCATTCCTTCTGCTACATCTGAAGGTTTGGAAACATACACAAATGTTAGAAATACACTCATCATAAAGTGTACACCCACACAGAATCTTGTTCATTTGCCAGCTATCTCTAAGAATACTGGATCAAACCCATTTTCAAACAAGGAAGAGAGCAAAGAACTCTGGACATGAAGGGAATTTAATATAAATGCTTTGAAGATTCCCAAAGTATTGGAAATGTAAAGAAAATCTCTTTACATTTCCAAACCAAGAGATTCTAATCTCTTCTTAAAAACTTCCAGTGTTGGAGCACTCCCACTTCTGGAGGCAAGTCATTCCACTGATTAATTGTTCTAACTGTTAGGAAATTTCTCCTCAATTCTAGGTTGGTTTTCTCCTTTATTAGTTTAATCATGGATGAATGGTCAAATTTACATTTGCAGCAGATTACGGCAGGCTGGTTTACCACTCTCGGTTTACCAATCTCGGCTTTTTGTTTTTAAGTTTAAAAAATTTCCCATGATTCAAAGCCAAGGAAAAAATGCAAGGTACAGTCTCCCTTCATCATAAATCCATATTCCCTTCCAAGACCGAAACAGCTATATTTGCTTCCTCTTATTCAATTCCCCTCAACCTGAAACCTAACCGCTACCCCACAGCCCCAGGTACTTGAAGCCCCCTTCTGCCAGGGGATATTTATTTTTCATAAGCTTTGGCACAAACAGCCAAGGCTGCTCTCTGCTAGGCCCCAGGCCCCTATAAATATGCATCAGGTCACGTTTATAGAGACAGATGGCTTCAGGGTCTGTCCTCTGGTAAAGGCGAAGAAAGAGTTGGAGAAGGGTGTGGCCACATGATTAATCACTGCCCACTTGGTTTAGGGGTATTCATCATGGCCCGCTGTCAGGTAAATCACTGGAAAAAACACCTCTCTAGTAATTAATGGGAAGTGACGGATGGACAGCCCCTGGGTCCATTAATCTGGACTATCAGCAGCACACCAAGATTATGAATGTCAGGATGTATAAACTGTTTACCAATCAATAGCACCAGAAATTCATCCAAGGTTCTCATTTCCGAAGCTCCTCCGGTACATGAGGCTGTTTTTACTTTTTCCACCCAGCTCGTCTCTTTTCATTTCTCCCCATCCTTGATTTGCAATAAAATCACCAGTCAATTCACCCGGAATAACCTAAAGGGTGACATGGGGCTTGGAAGAAAAGGCCTGCAGCAAAAGAACTAAGAAAAGCCTTTCGGTGTCACCTAGGCACATAGATGCCCTCAAAAGGTATAGAACAGAGGTGTGAAACTCATCTGGCCCGCAGGGTGTTTAGATCTGGCCCGCAGCGAAGGACTGGCCCGCAGTGCCTCTGCCAGTGAAAACAGGCTCCCTATCTCTGTTTTCGTTTGGGATGCCCTCCTGCAACCCTCTGCCACGAGGCCCTCCTGAGCTCTGTTTTCGTTGGCAGAGGGTTGCAGGAGGCCGTCCCAGCCAAAAACAGAGATTGGGAGCCTGTTTTCGCTGGCAGAGCACTCGGGCCACCACAGGCGCCCCTGACATGACTGATGTCAAGCTGGCCACGCCCATCTTGGCCCCCCGAGGTCAAACACAACCCTGATGTGGCCCTCAATGAAATCGAGTTTGACACCCGTGTATTGAATAGAAGGAAGGCTACTAAATTAACCATGATGCCTACTGAAACAGCATTGCAATCTACCACAGACAGGTAAATGATTAAATATCCAACTGGTTAAAAACATGAAACTGGGCTGTGTTGTTGGGGAGGAGCCTTTTGTCAGAGTGCCATGGTTAGAAAAGAACATAAATATAGGGCCAAGAGTTCTACTCATGCTCTCCTCTATAGAGCCCAGCCAATGTTTTGAACTAGAAAAGCATCCTCATAATAAAATGTTTTATTTGAAGCTCTAAGAAACCATGGTATGCATGGCAAATTTTATAAAGAGTCCACAGACTGTTTCATGACCATGATACAGATAGAACAACTGGATTTTTTTAAATTCTCCAATAAGCTACTTTAACCAACAGAATGATCCCCTTCATCATTATTGACTCAGTGAGAAGAAAAGGTATCATCAAGACAGTTTCAGCCCAAAGGAGTCATTTTTCAGCTCTAAGTATGATCTATTTCTTTCAGAATAGTCACACCCACTGTGAAGGAAGAATTGTGTTCCACAAACTGGGTGCTCTCAAGGTATCTCATGGCAACAACACTAATGACAGCAAACAAAAGCTTCACTCATAATTACTTCTCAAATATCATATGTGTAACAAGTATAAAGTAGAGCAACACATCACAAATGTTACAATAAAAAGAGGCTGTAAACTCAGCATTATGGTAAACAGCAGTTTCACGAGAAGGAAACAGAATAATACAGAAGTTAAATAGGGACTCCAAGGAGTACCACAAGAACAAGTAGGCTCTCCCAGTGTATCTTTGATGACTCCACAAAACAGCGTCCCCTAACCTGGCAGCCTACACTTTGATAAGTCAGGTTACCACCTCCATCATTCATAGTCAGCACAGCTATGACAGGTAAGGAAGGAGGAGTTATAGTCCAATGCATCTGGGAGGTGCAAGGTTGGAGAAGACTGCAATAAGCAATTTACGAGAAAATTAGCAGGACTGTGAAGATAATTGGACTGATGTTGGGAAAGCTGAAAATATGCCCTTGCCAGTGTGCCTGCAAAATGAATACATATGTGAGTCTTCCTTAATATCACATTATTAATTAACTGAAAGTCTTAACGTTTGTCATGGATATATCCAGAGTGTTCTATTTCTTCCACTCTGAACTTTTATCAGCTCTAGATCCCTGTAGTTCCTTCGTATATTTTCCAGGATTATACAGCCCACTGAGTTTTTCTTCATCCTATCTTCCATAAGGAGTAGTCAGAGAATCAGAATAACCCAATGGTTCAAGTATCAATCTCTTGCAATTAGCAATCCTTTGAGAAGCTTACTATGCATGGAATATATATATTCAGCCTTCTCTGACAAATCTCCAGAGAAGATTCTGCAACTTCCTTTTTCTACAAGAAGCCTCCTTAAAGCACTTCCCATTATGCAACTTACATCTGTTCTTAAACCTGTCATTTGTGCCTCTTCTGCAGTTCCAATGAAATAATGGTTGCCTTCCAGACAAAATTGTAAAAATTTCACCCATAAGTTGCCTTGATCCCTAAAAATGTATATTTGTCCTTAGAAATTAATAGCAGTTATACATTTAAATGAAAATAAACAATAAACATACCCTATTCATCCAGTTGTACTTGCTCATCAGTGAAACAGCTAATAAGGCATTTGTTGTTTGGTTAACCAACCTTAGGATATCTGATATGCTCTAAAGAAACAGAACACAACCAGAATAACCAACAAGTTATTCTGGTTGGCTGTATCTGCTCACAAGAATATGTCATCACATTCACTGCTCAGCCACCCTGCACTTAGTTTGATGTATAACTGGTTTTATGCAATTTGGCTTCTAAAAATATAATTGCAATTTTTAGAATTGGAAGTTTACTGAGCTTGATTTCAAGCCAATCAGAGTCCAAAAGCATGATGACAACAATAAATTTAGGGATATTTATTATTGTAAACCTGCTGACATTTGCAGATTTCAGTGCTTCCTTTCAACCACAGTTGCTGAAACAAAGAGGTTCTCAGATTCTGTTCAGTGCTTTTTAGCTCATGATCATATTCAGAGAGGGGGGGGGGAAGGGAGGGAGGGGAGGGGGGAAACTTAAATGAATCTGACTGCTCAAAAATGAATACCAGGGACCCTGGAAAAAACCCCTCAAGTAAACATAAACTACATATTCTACATCTCTGGTTCTGTGTCAGGATTTTAATTAATTTAGGGACAGTTTCTCTTCCAAAAATTGGAGTTAACCCACTGGCAGCCTGAACTGACAAAAAACAAACATTTATTTATTTGTTAGATTTATATAGCCATCAATCCCACACAATGTTACTCTAGGTGGCATATAAACATATTAACATTTAAAACAAAAAAAAAATTGAACATATATAAAAAAACACCAAGAATGCAGAAATACAACAATCATTTGACAACATATAACCATCTTGAAACCTCACAATGGGATCCCCAAAGTTGATGGGGAAAAAACCAAGTTTTAAGGACCTTCTGGAAGGCAGAGATGGAACTAGAATTTTTTAAGACCCCAGGAACATTGCCAAAATGGTATTATTTTTTTAAAAAAATTAAAATGTAAAAACTTTCAGATGTACTGGTTTCACTGCCAATCTGTCACTCTTAAAATTATTGCATCATCTGATGATGCGTGTGCCATGTTTGTGAAGCCCTCTTTACCAGATGATGTTGATTTAATTGACCAGGCATGAAGAGGCCAAGAAGCCAAATGAGTTAATCATTTGGAATGGACTTCCCAGACTAGAGCCTTCCATTTGTGCAGAACTACAGTCTTCCCAGCTAACATGATCAATCCTTACAGAAATGGAATTATGGAAGCTATATTCCAACTTGATTTGTACACATTACATTAAGACTTAACTCCCTAGAGAAGGACCCTAAGGCTGGAAAAGATGAAGGAAAGATAACAAGATGACCAGCAGCAAGGCGGAGGACTCAGTTATGCAGCAATGGGTGCACTATTGGAAGATCTGAAGTTAGGGACAGATTGTCATGGAGAAAATCTATACATGTCACTAAGAGTCCTCACAGTGACTTGATGGTACATAATCAATCATAATCAATTCCAACCTGAATGCAGGGCATTGGCTTGGAAAGGTGAGCCCAGAGAATATAGCTTTAAGGAAAAGAAGTTTCTAGACTCTTGAAGCAACAAGTCCTGTGCTGAGCAAGACTGGATTTGAAAATTATAAGTCTTCCTGAGAACAATTTGTGTGTCCACTCCACCACCCTCCCTTGACAGCCATTCAGCCATCCTTCATCTGTGCCGAGACAATCTTTCCACAATTTGTCATCATGAAGCAGCACAACTTGCACTGTGCCACGGTCTGAAAAGCCACAGCCAGTCACACTTTCTATTAAACCTCTCTTGCTGTCAAAATTTGCAGCCGTTTCAACAACCTCTGATTCTCCTTGCCACCCTTAGAAGATCCATACTTTCTACAGCAAATGCAGTTGTGGCTAGGATGCTGGTGTTCCATGTAAGGTGTGAGCATCAGCTATGTGTGAACATTGTCTACCAGTGTGCGGATATCTAACTCAATCATGTTTTAGACAGGTTCCCATGAATAACACAATATTTACATCTTATAGTTTTATTGTTAAGACTATATAGTATTTAAGCAATATGAACCTAATTATAAAACATGAAGTATCTCTTATACAAGGATTCAAAGGCAACCCAGTACATAGATGTTTATCTGGGTTACATATAAAAAATGGTATTGCAGGAATGAACAGCAAAAAACAAAATAAAAAACACTCTCACTGATGAGACTTTTAATTTTGAAACAAAATGTTCAAGCAAGGAGCAATTAATGCTCAAATACTCAATTAAAGAGTTTGAAAGTTGCAGAGACGAGGAAAGAATAGACATATTTGATCATAATTAAATTAATTAGCTGCAGATTCAGAACACACTAAAGTTATTTATATCATGCCATTTTATTCATAGAATTCACTGTCACAAGATGCAGCATTAGTCGTTGGCTTTGAAAAACTAAAGCGGCCTTTCTCATATAGCTTCTAGATGTCTATGACTAAAGTTCCCATCATTCCCAAACAGCATAGCTGGACCAATGGCTGTGGTGGCTAGAGATAATTTAACATATCTCAGATCAAGGATACTGAAAGAGTCAAAAATATTGAACAAGGCAATTTAGAAGATATTGGTCAGCTGCTGTAAGTTATAAATAGTGGAAAACTAGTAACTAATGTGTCTCTGAGATTATGTCTGGGAACTGCAAACTACAGACAAGACTAGATGTGCCTTTAGTCTGATCCACTTCTGATATCCTTCAAAAGCTTTATTCTGTGATATTTTAAGTCTAACTAGACTCTAACTACTGCATCGGCCTCTGCAGAGATTTTGGGTTTTTTTTTTTTTCAGAACAAGATGCAAAACAAAAAGAACAGGAGGAAGTACAGCTCACAAATTTTATTTCTCAAGATCTTGTATCTCCCTTGTATCCGCAGTCTATTACACACTCCATCAGATGCCTCCCCCCCCACCCGCCACGCCTCGGCACCAATCCATTTCATGCTTAGAGGATTGAATCAGTGTCCCTTGGCGTGTCTCCTTTTCACACTATGCTGAACAACACAACTTCTAACTTGTTCTCTAACTTCTGTAGTAAGTCCCTTAATCTATACCACAAGACAAGGAAACTGAAAAACAACCCAAGGAATCATCTGACTTCAAAACTAGGCAGGATGTCAAGCCAAAAACAAAAGCCTAGGACTAGAGATCAGTAGATAACAGCTTCTAGAGCAGGGACCTGATATTTAGTTTATTCTGAGGAACACTTTCAATGATTTAATAATGCCAAAGTATGACACAAAGATTTGATTTCAAGTTTAGCTATGTTTTGTGTTCACTATCTTTCTTCCTCTCTGTATTGTGCAGCAGGCTCTCCTATTCCTCTGCATGTTTATATTTCTTAAACATCTGTTAGCTTTTCTTCTTTTTCTGTTTCAAGGCATGCAGCTCTTTTTGCAGTTTCCCCACATAGCCTCATTTTCTTTCCATCTCTCTCACACCATTTTATCCACTTTTTCTGCACCTGAAATAAAGTTCTAGTGCTCCATATTAATTTTCCCCAAGTCCACAGGATATT
This sequence comes from Pantherophis guttatus, assembly GCF_059756535.1. NCBI lineage: Eukaryota > Metazoa > Chordata > Lepidosauria > Squamata > Colubridae > Pantherophis > Pantherophis guttatus. Next base: position 45,064,687 of record NC_142068.1, read on the forward strand.
CTCTGTCCCCTCATTATTCTTTCTTCTTCTCATTCCTTGTCTGAAAGATGCTTCAGTGGATCCTTCTCTCCCCACCACCATCAAAAATATGTCTGCTCCCCTCGCCCTGTGTATCTTTATTTCATTGCTTTATTTTATTACATTACCACTTTTCTAGCAATTTATACAATTGAGAAACTGGGTTTGTACAAGATGGTTAAACAGGAAACCTGGCTCATTTGACAGCTGTATTTACATAATATGTTATGCCACCTCCCAAATTAAACCATATTATGGCTTAATGTGATATCGTTCAATGATACGTTAAGATAATAACTAGGTTTGCACAAGACAAAGAACTGTAAGAAACTGAGCTCCAATTTCGTCTAGTCTAGCATTTTCTGCAAACCTAGAGACGGTAACAACTCTTCCACATGTTGTTGAATCTACAAAGAAAATCACAACTTAGATATTCTACATTTTCACCTCCATCTTAAAGCCTTATTCTAGATGTATCTACAAAAGGATGGGAAAGGACCTTAAGCAAATGAAATCTGAGATCCCTCAGTTAGTCACAAAGGGTCAAAGAGAAGATTGCAATCAGTGCTCAGATCCAGATGTTGCTCTGCCTGATTCAAGAAAAAGTGCAATACAGGGAGCCTACTGAGAAACAAGACCCAGAACAATTATAGTGGCATGATGGTAAAAGATGGGAGGGGGAAATATCCCCAAATTGTGCTAAAAGAACCAATCCATCAAAATGTAACTTGCCTTTATTTATTTTATTTTTTTACTATAACTGCAATTGGGCTCTTCCTACAGACAACTTTAGAATATGTTCCCGTTGGAGCTCTAGTCTTAACAGCCATGTCAAATGAATTGTGTTCACAGGGAAAGGCTTCAGCAATTAGTTATGGGTAAAGTGTCCATTCCTTTAAGGGAAACAGAGTCAAGTGAGATGTCAGAGCGTGAGCTCTAAGAGTTTGTGCCCTAAGAGCACAAAACCCTCCTCCAATAACTGCACAAACACAGCTGCTAGTAGTAAAGGCTGTAGTGGCACCTATGAGCTTCTAGCAGCTGGTATTGCTTCCTGGCAGCAAACTGTATTTTTAGCTTTTGAGGTTTCCGATTCCACTCAATCCATAACTCCATCAATAGCATATTTACCTTAGAGCCTCGGACTTAGGAGAGAAATAACAACCCGTTTAGCTTGACAAAAGCACTAGATCTTTGCCCCACAGTACTGCGTAGGTGGGGCATATGCCAATTTTATTCCTGGCCCTAGGGATTCAGCTTCCACCCTCCCTGGGGTTGGCAGTGACCAAAACCCCATCTCTCCTTCCACCTGCCTCCACTCATTTTGCACAAAGGGAACAGCTCTCAATTGGTGCTTAGGGAGCAGCAAAGTGCCCTTGCATGACAGCACCATGTGTCATTTAGCACTCATACATACGCAATGTCACTCTTTATGGCCTACTGTAGAACTGGAACTTCTTATAAAATAACAGTATTAGTAACAAGAGAGAGGTGCAAGGAGACTCCAAACAACTTGAATTAGAAACCTCTTTGGAATGGTCTACTCATTTAGTCTCCAGGCACATGAAAACAGGGCCTCTCCCTCTCTGCAGAGCATCCATAGAAGACTTTGCCAACAGAGATCCAGAGTCCATCTGCATTCCCCGCCCCCCACCAAGACACTAAACTGGTACAATATGACTGGGACTGCATGTCTCCCAAATGTCTCTGTTGTTCTCAATAATATATATAGCTCAAAGTAGTAAGTCCCATACCCCACCTCCCCAGACACAGATCCCTCATCTCCTGCAAATTAAGGACTGTTCACCAAACAGCTACACATCTGAAGCCGGGACAGTGAGCCAAGAGTAAGCAATGTATTATAATCAGGGTTTGCAGTTTAATTCTTTTTGACCTCCCAGGGGCATTAGGCATGGGATGGGGGCATGCCTAGATTTTGATTTGATTTTATTGGATTTATATACAGCCCTACTCCCGAAGGATTCAGGGCGGTGAACATGTTTTAGGATGGGCAGCACTATGTTCAATTATTTCAGATGGGATCTGTGAGTTGTTACGAGGCAAAAAAGGTATCTTTTCACTCCTAAATCATCCCAAACAGTAAAATATGTTCCAGTTTAGGAGGTAGGGGTATGGTTTTAACCCTAAGATGTAAAAGCAAGGCCAATTATATGCCACTGTACCAAGATGTCGGTAGCTACAGGCATGGATAAAACTCCTGATGCTAAAAAAAAAAAGATATATAAAGAAATGACTTTCTCTTCATCATGACAAGCATAAGCAATTTTAGTAACATCACTTTCTCTGATATTGCCATAAAAGTTCTCTTCTTCCCATATCTCTTCTTGTCTATAAACAAATTTTTACAGCCTCATCATCCAGTCCTGGTCAATAAAAATCCAATAAAAGTTACCAGAAACAACAATATATATATTTTAATCTTGATCTAATAAATCAACTTTATATTCCTTTCCTTTCCTTTTAACAATCTTGATCTTTAATCTTTTTAAACACTACCCCAAAATTTGATTTCTTTTCATTTTCTGTGTCAGCCCATGGTCCTTCTGTCTCTTCTCAGAAGCTGCTTCAAAACTTCAACACATCTCTTGTGTAAAACCAAAAGAAGAAATTGCACCTTAGGCATGCTTGTAACACTTGTCATAAGCCAGTAAATAGCTTTGAATCCAGCCAGGTGGATAGCAAGAAATCCATATCCCACCCTTGCCCTAATCCTCCTTCATCTTTTATAACCATAGAAATTCACATCTATTTGACCAATGACCCCTTCTCCAGTTCAATAACTACAGGATATCTAATTCTACGGCCCTTTCTTGAAAATAAAAAACCTTTTCACGCAACATTTTTCTCTCTAATAGAATACAAAGACCTACAGAAAGAGCAAGGAATCAACTGCACTTCGAAAGGAAATTCCAAACATGCAAAGATAACACTTTAAAAAAAATATGAACATACAACAGAGGAAACAGTTCATTTTTTTCCATTTCAGTTTCTTTGGAATAAGCACAGCTCCTAACACCAGTTCAATACCAGGAGGAAGCTTGGAGTCAATGATATTCATTTAAACTTGCATGAAAAAAGACAAGGCAACAAAGAAAAAAAGTGAATTAATGTCTGACCAAAGAACTAAGGGAATTAGGCAGGATTGTATAGATATATCAAGGGCAGAAGCCCTGCTAGAGAGCACATCAATAAATAACAAAAGAGATGAAATTAACAAGGAGTCCAATAGGAATAAGATTATTTAAATCTGTCTTGAAAACCAGGGAAAAAAAGATGAGAGGAATGGCCTTGAGAAAATAGCGCCATATATGTACACACTACTAAAACTAGCCACTTACAACCATAAGCATTCCAGAGTAAACTAAGCAAGTTTAACTAATTAATATATTGATTCTGAATAATTAATGAATTTTAAAAGACATTGGTGAGGAAAACTTAGTAAAGGGTAGATTTGGTTGCTTTTGTGGCAACTTGTCCACAAATATGGTCTGATTTCCAGCATTTGTACCTATGCAAGTTGGAAAGTTTCTCCTGCCAAATGTAGGATTGCTATAAAGAAAAAGTATATCAGGGAAAGTGAATATAAGACTGTAAGGTTGCATTCATCCTAGACAGTGAAGGAATCATCTATGATCAGGATTTAAAAATAAGCCTTTATCAAAAACTGCCATCAAATGATGCAAAAGCAGCATTACAATTCAATGCAACTGATCTTTGAGGTTAGTTTTTCAAATTTTAATTTCCAAATGCTTGGCAATTACATTTGCAGATAATACTAAATTTGCACCAAGAACTGAGAGAACAAGAAAATAATTCAAAGAAAGTGAGTGAAGTTAGAAATAAAATACAATTCAGGCAAGCAAGACATAGCTTCTGGAGACAGGAAATGCAGACACTGAACAGGGACAGAAACCTGGAAAGGATGAGAGCAAAGTAGAGATGAGCTGACAATGATGAAAGACCTGCTACTATTTCAGTCTGCAGAAATATCACGCCCCAAAGGAAGGGGGAATGGCAGACCGGACGCATCCATGATCAGGAAGATCAGTTGCCCAAAGCACCCTGGCTGGAGCTGAGAAAAGATGACATGACACTGGAGTAAAATTAAGTAGAAGCCAAAAGAAGCAGCGTGATCTCTCCCGAACAACTCTTCCTCTAGTCTAGGAAATAATAAACAATACTCTCTGATCGCAATTCCTTCCATTCAATCCAAAGTGGAATTCCACAATCTAGAAAAAAACAAAGGAGACATTTCCTGCCAGTGACAACAACCAACCAATGGAATGACTTGACTTCAGAAGTTGTGGGTGCTCCATCACTGGAGGCTTTCAAAAAGAGACCGGAGAATCATAGGGTATCCTGCTCAAGCAGGGAATTGGATTAGACGACTTCCAAGGCCCCTTCCAACTCTTATTATTCTATGTTCAATCAAGGTGCTTCAAGAAGAAACCTCCTTGTAAACAGGTCTGTATAAATGTCTCAAAACCACAAGCCTAAACAAAAGGCCTCAAACTGGGCAAACAATACAATCAGTAGAAGAGCTTGTGGGGAAAAGAGCAGGCTTTAGAATAAGAGGTAGAATGACTGCATAGCTCTCCTCTCCTCAGTATTAACACTCATAAAAATAATTTATATCCATAAAATAAAAAGAAAGTATTCTTTGCTTTCAATATGCCAAATCCTGGTAGCACATCCTCTTTAAACTTTTCTCAATTATTGGCATTCAAAGAATTCTCTTTAAATAAATGTAGCAGAAAACTGAAAATAGATTCCAACTTCTCCCACTTCACATTTTCCAAAATCTTCCTACTCTCATATCTTTCTCTAATCATGTGAATTCCTCTACTGAAGAAGAATGGCTCTGTTTGCATGACCAATGCATGTGGATGCATAGGATGTGACCTATGATTACACAGCTCAGTCAAGTAGCAAGGACAGGATTAATTTTAATCCCAAACCAACTGTCCCTTAGGTAACCTTGCTGCCAATATGATGACAAAGTGGTCCCACAAAAAAGCCTTCTCTAGGAAGTCTGACTCTGTGTATTTTTTACATTTCAAATCTTCCCTCCATAATTCCGTGCAGGATAGAAAAGTGGAGGAAAGGGGTGGAATTAGATAAGCCTCCTTCCTAAGAGGTGCCTGCTGTGGTATTGTCACCAATATGGATTTTGCAGATTATTTTTCAGAGAAGAAAAGTTAACAACCAGAAAATATTGTTCTCCATCTTCCTCTGCAAGAGCTAGAATGGCTTAAAAAATGGTTACTACTTGGTTGACTGGGTCACCTGGATCGTAGGCGGCAAGATGGATAGCAAATTTAATAAAATAATAAAATAAAATAAATAAAATAATAATATAAATATGCTGCTGGTGTAAAAGGAAGAGAACATTTTTTTTAAAAAAAATTGATTTAGATGCCGCCCTTCTCCGGAGACTCAGGGCGGCTTACAATGCATTAAGCAATAGCCTTCATACTTTTGTATATTTATACAAAGTCAGCTTATTGCCCCCACAAACTGGGTCCTCAATTTACCTACCTTAGAAAGGATGGAAGGCTGAGTCAACCTTGAGCCTTGGCGAGATTCGAACTTACAGTAATTGCAGACAGCTGGTGTTAATCACAATGCTATTAGTCTGCTGAGCCACCAGGCCCGTTTTTTTCAAGTATAGCTATCATTTTACTCCTAATCCTACCCCAAATCCTCTACCCTTCTAAAATCCTAGGACAAATGTTGTTCTTGCTCCAAAGTGAACATCACACTATTGGTCACTAGTAGCAATATGCGCATAGCCAAGGAAACTGAAACAACCGTGATGAAGAATAGCAGCTATGGCATTTTTTGGCAGTAGATAGTGAAAAACATTGCGGGAGGCTGGAAATGAAGGGATATATGTTTAATGAGGCGTCAAGTGCCTGGGACTGCAAGTATGCCAAGAGAGGAAGGAGATGCTGCACAGCACTAGCAAGGGACACCATATAACTTCTCCCCCTGCACGGATTCTGATAAATAGAATCTCTTTGTAATTCAATAAAGTCCCAGCAGTTACTGTGGTTCATCCATCGTACCCAGAAGACTCCAACTGCTGCTCACATAAATTTTCCAGACCAATATGCACAAGTAAAGGACTTACTGGATGGTAGGCACTAGTGATCCTCCCCAAATGCAGCATCAGCTCCCGATTCTGAGGGCAGCAATAAAGCATTACTGGAATTCAAAGGAAGCCCTCTACATTCTGCCAAACAGTTACAATTTATTTTGTCCTACAAATAATGTTCTATTAGATAGGTTTTGCTTGTCAGTTTTACAAAAAAAAATTGTCTTCTTTATTGAGTGCTATATTTAATCATTTTGTTTTAATTGCTCTAGGCCACATGACATGATGGTCAGGGATGGGAATATAAATTATTTTTACATAACCTGTGATAATAGTTTGATACTGTCTCAGATAAATTAAACTAGGGCAGGGATTAACAATGAGGGACCATGTGGCCCCCTCTGAAATTTTTTGGTAACAAACCATTTGCACCAGTTATGTAAGAGGCACGTTACAGCGTCTAGTTTGTTGGTATTAAGAACTATCAATTTGGTTTCAGGATATTCTTAAGCACAGACTTCACCTGTATATTTTTGCCTGTAATCAATAATCAATTCTGTTCACAAGCAGAGCCAGGACAATTTCACTGCCAGTGCCCACTGTGCAATCCCTTTCTGTTAAGGACTTTTAGCAGAGGACCAAGAGAACATTCAGTGCTTCACTTTTTATTGCTCCCTTTCTTAGGATGGCTGTATATGCCAAAGTAATTTCTTAATACAGAATATATCACTATTTTATTTGTTCTGTGCATATCACTTTGGAACGATTCAATCCTAAAATGCAATTTATAAATAGATTAATTAATTCATGTAATCTTATACTAAACATTTCATATCCTCTAACAGTTACATAGGTATGGCTTACAACCAATGAGAAAGTTTTTCTCCCTGAAATGGAATAACAATTCATATTGAGAACTGTTTTATAAATGTTATGAAGGAAGAAAGAAAAAGAAACTTTCCAAATTACTATATTTCTAGGTTGTCTCAACCCTTTCCTCATTAGAACATGTGAAAAGAAGAATCTGTAAAATAACACAAAGATTTTCAACATTTTTTTCAAGATGTAGTTCATTACATCTAATATATTACAAGAGCTGGTCATAGATATTTCTCTTTTCACATCCCACACAAAATGGAACACACAAGGCTGGGGAAATAGCACACCAATCTAAGACTACTAAAATGTGAAGAGAGAATCTTATTTATCTTTCTTATAGAAAATGCATTTATCCAGTGAATCCAAAGTGTGTATGTGTACTTAAATAGAATGAAAAAGTGATCGTTTCAACAAATCAAATATCACATGCCCAAAAGTAAAGAAAACTGAGCTTGGTTCATATAGTGCATAGTACATGGTTTTATTCCTGAAACTGTTTAGAAAATTCAAGTAAAACTAATTAGGAGATATTACATGTTTACCAGGTACAAATATTGTTCCAGACTGATTTATGCTTATAAGGCCTTTAAAAATTGAGCCCACATCTGCACCTATCTATGCATTATTGCAAATTACCTGTTTCTTTAGTTATCTATTGTTGGAAGAAAGCCCATCTGGGTTCAGTTCCAAGTGGGGAGAAAGACACTGAAAACAGGGAAGCTGCTTGGAAGGATGGTTTAATGGTGAACAGGACCACATGGGTTTGAAGTCCTGGGTAGCTGACCACATGGAATGGAGATTTATACCCTCTCTTGGGCTTTGAACGTGAGCTTCCTGTTCTTGTGGCAAGGGCATGTATCTTATTGGTTGCAGACTCCCATGTGGAGTCATGTTTGTCTGAATCAACTTTGGTTGAACCTTGCTGGGTGATGTAATGAAGGGGCTTGGTTGTGCCATGTGGTGACCTAGATAATCTATTATGTCCTGGAGGGTCATGTCTTAATCCCATCACCCTGGAGCTGAGGTCTTTTGTTTTGTAGATAAACTGGTCCAGTCTTAATGTGCACCAAATATCTGCTGGGGGCAGGGAGCTGCTCTTTCTTCACTCTCCATTAAACAACACAGCTGAAGGATGAGCAGATACTTTTGATCCTTTCATCACAACTACAGAAGGCCTTTTCACGAGGGACATTATTTCAATGGTATCAAACTAGTGGAGTGCTAGATGCAAGAGAGAGAGGTAATTTTACCTGTTAACAGGGTATAATTATATTAAGAATATGTGCTGTTTATATAATAGGAAAGAGTATTAAATAGTATCCCCTTCTTTTTCTAACAATAAACGCAAGCTGGTAGCAGTTCTTAAAGGAAAATTTAAAGAACAGGAGCAGCGAATTAAGGATTTATCAATTCAAAGGCTACAAAAGAAATTGACAGTGGAAACAAATCACCATGAAGAAAACAGCCAAACAGAGGAATAACCTCAATGGATCCGAGCAATAGCAAGAGATATAAAAGATGTACTATTTTCTGGAACTCAGTAACCATTTTCAAACTCTTACAGCTGAAAGAAACACTGAAGAATGGAAGACAGGATGGTGGAAGTTAAAAGGTAGAGAGGACACAACTGTCTCCTGTAAAAAGCCAAACAGAAGACTCAGCACAATAAGTAACTGAAACATATGTATGCCAACTGGACCCATCAATTGCCTTGAGTGAGAACCAGGAACTTCCAAGATCTACCAGGTTCCCCAATTTTTTTTTTCTGATAATACACGAGGGGACAAATAATACTGCAAAGAATGGCTCTGAAAACTTTGGAACAAAACTCTGGGAGATGAGGTGGTATTCTCATCTATTTTTCTAGTTCATGGAAAAAAGATTAAAAAGAGAAAGAAAGATACTGCAATTCAATAACTGGCTACACAGTTTGGGTCAATGGGAGAGATTTGGTTTCCAGGATGATGGTTTTAGTAATCTAGGTGATGAACCACTGTCGCAAGACAAGTTTTATATTTCCAAAGAGTGTTTGTCCAAAGCAAGTGAAACTTGATTAGAAGGGTTTTAACTGAATCCTATGGCAAGCAAAAGTAAAAGAATTGGAAAAATGCACTATAGAAAGCGGGAGTGTTTCTGCAATGGAGCCTCTTAAACCATTCAAATAAGTCAGCAAGATCACTGGTTCATGAAGTTCATGACCTTCATTGACTATACACTAATACTCAAAATATAAGATATAAGCAAGATGAGTATGAACTCTCGATACAGAAAAGCTAATATGCTTTATTAATTTTAATGGAGACCTAGTGGGGTGACTCCCAACTGAAAAAGAGCAGTAAAGAAAACAATTTATTCAAAAGGAATAGAAACTATAGAAAGGGGAGGAGTTCCACTATCTGTTAAAAATATCAACTTCTGCTCAGAAATCTAAAGCAATCAACTTAACAATGCTGCAGAGAGCATCTAAATTAAAATAACTAATGGAAGAAATAAAAGCAATATTGTTGACATCTGCCATGGGATGGGTCATCCAACCAATTAGGTGCGGATACCTTTCAAAAGCAAACTACGGCTTTTTTGAAGCAGCAAGAATTCACAAAAATCCAGCAAACTATAGACCAGCTACTCTGAGATTATAAAGGGATTGCTTCCAAAGTTCTTATCTATCAAAGCAATATTACTCAGCTTTCCAGACTAATTTTATCTCATTTTTGAGTGGGTAAATTCCTTAACAGATTGTGGGATATATTTCTGTGGACACAATACACTGCTCAAAAAAATAAAGGGAACACAAGCAGAAGACATCCGAGATCTGAATGAATGAAATAGCCTTATTAAATACTTTGTTCGTTACATACAGTAGTTTTGTGTTCCCTTTAGTTGTTTGAGCAGTGTATAAACTACTGTATGTAAAGAACAAAGTATTTAATAAGGCTATTTTATTCATTCAGATCTCGGATGTCTTCTGCTTGTGTTCCCTTTATTTTTTTGAGCAGTATATATCCTGAGATCCGAAGTGCATTTGATAAATACTGATTAACAAAGTACTTAAGTGTGGGCTGGATAGCATCACAATTAAATGGGAATGTAGCTGTTTCAAAAGTCATACTCAATAGGGTGTTCATCAAACTGAAGAGAGGTATCAAATAGGATGTCATACATAACAATTCTGGGCTTTATACTCTTTAATATTTTTATCAATGACATGGAGATCCAAGGAATATTTATTGAATTTTAAAAATGGGTGAAATTGCTAATTCCCCAGAAAGCAGAAATAAAATTGAAATTGAATTTAATAGGTTGGAGAAATTAACTGAATAAACTTTAAGAGAGCAGCAAAGTTTTTATTTAGAAAATAAAACATGATATGGGGAACTTAATTTCATATTTATGAAAAAAAATAAAATAGTAATTGATTGCAAAGAACATATAAGTAAACAGTGTGATAAGAGTACAAAATGTTAAGTGCAATTATAGGCTGTATTAAGTTATTGAAAGTAACAGTACTTAACTGGTCAGACCCCACCATGAAGTACTGTGTCTAGTTAACAGTGATCTTCGACACAGAGAAAATCAGAAAAACTGGATTAGGTTCACAGAATGTCAATGAAGATGGTCAGGGTAATAGAAATTAACCTATATAAAAGATATTGAATGAGTGGGATACTTTTAGTCCTTGGAAAAAGTTAAGGAAATCTGATAGCACTTTCAAAATACCTGAAAGATACTGAATTTAAGGTGCAGGACCTAGAATAATATATTTAAGTTGAAAGACCCTTAATAATGCATTAAGGAAGGAAGTTTTTAACAATGTTAGAAAATACATTCTCAAAGTAAATGCAATTTGATGTGGGAATCAGTTATCTGGGAAGGTGAAAGTTTTCCTGTCACTGAATGTATTCAAACAGAGGGTGGATAACCATCTGTCTGAAAGTTTTTACCTTGAATATCTGCACTGAGTAGAGTTAGGTTTTATAATACTATTTTCTATTGCCAACATTGCAAAAAAATTCCCATTTTTAATAAAATGTACACTATTAGTTATTTGAGCTATATTAAGAAACAAGTGTAATATAATTTCCTTAAATTTGCATTTTAACATTACATGTTTTCACAGCTTTTGAACTTATTAATTAAAAACTCAATAGCACTTGAATACCTGTAATCAATGAAAAGAATTGGAGCATTTTAGACTTCTCACATTATTAGTGTTTCACTTGAGTTTGAATTGTTTATCTTTATTTTTATGTATAAAGTATGTCACCAAGCCTTCAAACCATGGAAAGTTAAAAGTTCATCAAATTTTAAAAGTTGAAGTTTTATCCTTGAACCGTAAGAAAAATTATTCAGTTTCTCTCTAATTCTTGTATAGACTGGTATTTGCAAGGCTCTTTTGGCAACCAAAAGCACTAGTTATGTAGGATAGTATACTAACATTGTGCATTAATACTCTTAAAAATGATATTAAATAATAAAATTAACAATATTTATAATTGTAACAGTAAAGAGTTAGTTTGGGCCTTGAAATGAAATCAGAATGTCAGGATTCATCTCTTAAAAATTGAAACCCTAAAAAAGATATATTTAAGAGCCCTTTGCCTTTCAATATTTTCCCTCAAATATACGGTACTTTTTTTTACTGCTTCATGCAGACTGACAAGCCATGCAACATTTCTGAAGTGGAAAGAAGTTTTCACACAGGATCAAACCATAATATTTTTTCAGTTAACTTATATATAATTATAGTTTTAGTTCTACCGAAAGAGGGAAGGAAGATAGTAATTTGTTGATTAAAAAAATGAATCAAAGCAATGTAAATTTTATGCATAATGTGGTTCAGCTAGGAATCCTTAAACAAGCGTTATCCTTCTTGAAGCGTGTCATAAAAATATGTAACAAAAATATTTTAAGACTACCCTGAAATGCATTAGAGAAATGCACCCTGTAGGAAAAGGATGAATGTTCCCAAAGTCACAAAAAAATGGAATACCCTCTCAACAACACAGTGTTAAGGATTCCAAATATTTTTTTTTAATTATACCTTTATTGTACAGTATGCTGCATGTTTTCAAAATACAACACATCCGCACTACGAATGTACTTTAGACTGAATTATAGACCAGGGTCGCGCGGAGTTGGAGAAAACTGAGGCTGATTTATGACATGGTTCTTCAGCGTAATCTGACAATGAACTTTAATTTTCTATATTAGAAAATTATATAGCGTCTTTCTTTCCAAAGATCAATTGCTGCCCACCTGTTGCTTGAATGTGAACTACTGTAGCGGTAGCATCGCCAGCCCAAAAAAAGCCATCAGAATTGGTGGGGACCATCAACTATCATACCAACTAATTTGTGGTTATGGGGAACAAGCGAAAAGGAAGGGAACGGCATTAAGGACCCCGTAGATCACCCAGAAAAAGAGGGGACGAGGGTGGAAAGCAAAGGAAGAGAGAGAGAGATCTGCAAAGCCCAACACGGGAAGGGGAGAAAAGAAAGAGTTACCGAGTACAAACAGGACCACTCCACCGCAGCTGCTTCCGCCTTCCCTACTTCCGTCCGACCCTATCCTGTTTTATGCGTTCTCTCCGCAAGGGCCGCTGGGAAATGTAGTACCGTGAGTCACCCTCTTAAATTTGGCGTTCCTTCAAATATCTTTCCCCGATCTAGTTGTCCTAAGAAAAGTCACGATTAAGCGCCTGAAGAAATTCTTCTTTTGGATTTGCATAGTCGCTGACGTTCATCCGGTGAACATCGGACATAATCTAACCTTGTTGAAGAAGCGCGCCATGCGACTGCTTAAAGTTTACGGGCTGCTTTTGTCCTTGAATTTTACCAACGTTATGTACTTAGTGGTAGGAATAGAAGCTCTCTGCTCTGCACATGCGCAACAATATAGATAGATAGATAGATAGATAGATAGATAGATAGATAGATATTTGTTTTCTTTTCTTTTTGTAGGCCTTTATGTGTATTTCTCTTTAGCCAGGTTCTTCCTAAGTAAACCAAGATGCATAAAAATCTTGGTTTACGTAGGAAGAACCTGGCTAAAGAGAAATACATACATACATACATACATACATACACACACATATACACACACACACACACACACACACACACATATATATGTGATATTTTTGCAAAAATAGGAATATATATATATATATATATATATATATATATATATATATATATATATATATATATATATATATTACTGAATTGGAAGGAAAAGATCAATTTCTTATTTCGCGCTGATAAAGTGCCACATTCTAAAATCAGCAAACGTATTTTAATTTTGAGAAAATTTGATAGCATGGATGCCATCAACACACTCCGAAGTAGCTCATCTTATCTCCCCATCCATTGTTTGACCCGTGTGAAATAGAAAATACATATGAAAAAATTCTTTGCCTTCCATTTTGAAATGAGTATTGTATGTTCTGTACATTTTTCTCCTAATAGGTGAACCCAAGCCAAAGTGTAGAATTTAGAATCACAACCTGAGGAACTCAACAAATTTATTAAAAATTATCAATTGAAAGTTAGCAATTGCTCCTACCTCCTCTTATCCCCCTGCATTTTCTTTGTTTAAGAAACTCACATTATCTTCAGTATGCCCCTAGAACATGGATTCTTAGGGAAGACAATGGGAGAGTGTTGATCTATCCAACCTCACCAAGAAAGGCCAAATTACCAATGGATGAGAAGCACTGGATCCATCCTCCACACTTCTATAGAGGTCCCAGAATACACAAGCCTGATACATACCTCTCCATCCAATTGTATCATTACCAAGAACCCCCTACCTACAACATCACAAAAGAATTAACAAAAAAGCTTGGGCACCTCACAAAAGGAAGCAAACACTTCATCAACTCACTACTATAGTGCCTTCAAACAGAGACGAAACCATAGTCCCATTTGATGTCATAGCCCTTTTCATTTTCCTAGATCCAGTTAGCCCAGAGTCTATGACTACATTGCTCCACAGCACACTTGACTTAAATCAAATACATGAAGATTGAAACATTCAGGATTATGGATTTCATAAACCTCTGCCTAACTATGTATATAGTTCCAATTTGACAGACAAACTTACAGACAAATTAAAGATACACCTATGAAGTCACTACTTTCAGGACTTTTTTATTTACCGTATTTATAAAAGTTATAGGCTACCCATCTTACCTCAAGATAACTTATAGTGGAGGTCATTATGCAACATCTAGAAGCCATAGCATTTCCACAAATGCAACCCAAAATACAGATCAGATACGTGGACAACACCTTCACCATAATAAAAAGGACCAATTAGAAAACATCTACAAAACCATCAACAACATCTTTGAAGGAATCCAGTTTATCAGAGAAGAAGAAAACAACAACTCACACCCTTCCTAGACATCCTGATCAGCAGAGACCACAAAGTAGAGACCACAAAGTAGAAACACAAGTGTACCAAGAAGAGGCGCTCTGTAAGAACTTTATTTAAAGAGTATAAACTCACTGCAGTAACTCTGAACAGCAAGAAAAAGAACAGAGCATCTATACAACATCTTCCAACAAAATGGATAACCACACAATTTTATCAAAAGTGCACAACCAACACAAGCTCTAAAAAAAATAACACTACAACACATCAAGAATAGCTCAGAAACCACCAACAGACTACTGCAACCACATGGAATCAGCATATATAGCCACTGTAGGACAAACAGGCAGAAGACTGGCAGAACACCTCCATGAACACCAACTAGAAGTCAGAAGACATGATGAAAACTCTAATTTCACAATATATGGACAGAGGTAACCATAGTTTCAACTGGGAAACTGTGATCATTGTAGACTAAGTCCAAAAATGCCTGGCACTATGATAAATTAGCTACCCATAGACTCATAAATAATATCCAAATACTATGCAAAAATGACAATCAATAAACCAAAAAGGGAACAAAGCACCTCCCTATCAGCAATCAGCACCCAGAAGAGCATACATTAACTCCAAGATTAACATCAGACCAACAATCAAATAAAAAGTACCTCAATCAAGGAACTGCCAAACAGGCAACAGAAAACAGCCCAACTAAAAAACCTCTAAGACCACTCCTACCAGCACTGACAGGCCAAGCAACTATAGTAGAATATATACTGAGAGCAAACTTCACTCCTTACTAGCAATGATGATGTTATCTAGTTTGGGTAATGAAATATCTGGAAGAAAACAGACAAGTTCAGGAATCCCTCATTTCAACTCTGAGCTACAAATATTCTCCTTTATTGGTATCCAAGCTTCACCTCTATTCTTCCCAAGGATTACTGGATGACTTGAATCATGGAATATAGATGAACTGCTAGATCTTTGCTAGATCTTAAAATGGCATAACAGCTGTGTTTTGTTGAGACAATCTATGCTAAAAAGCTCTCAATATACTCTTATTGTTTGCCTCAATACTTTCAAATGAACGAAGTGAATATGCTTTTCTGTGATATATCTTTTGCAATGGTTCAAGTTACAGAAGAACGTTTGGTTAATCCACTCTACACTGAGATTGATGCATTCACATATGGCTCAACTTGATGATTTAGAGACATACCTTTGAATCCTCTTAAGTTCAACAAGCATCTGGGATTACTTTTAGTGATATTGATTATTTTTATGTTCCACCTTGCACTCACAATATAAACCTTTAGTCCTTCTTACTTTTGTTTCCTCCTTATTAAAAAAATAAAATAAAATTCTAAATAATATTTTAAAATGTTAGAAAAACTTCACACTACAGAGCAAGTCAACAGTGGAACAAATTTTCCAAAGAAGGTATGAGTTTTCTTGACTGGAAGTACTGAAGCACAAATTCAGCAGCCATCTGCTGAATTTTTTTAAAATTTATATGATATGTACCCTCATATTCATATTCTCTCACTAAACTGAGTTGAACTCAGTGACCAAAGTAAACCATTTTGATTCTGTGATTCTAAGTAATGCATATCCGGCTAAAAAAAATTACACTCAGATATTAATCAATGAATCTTCAAACATAGTTCAGTCCTGCATCTTGC
Organism: Pantherophis guttatus; assembly: GCF_059756535.1. Lineage (NCBI taxonomy): Eukaryota > Metazoa > Chordata > Lepidosauria > Squamata > Colubridae > Pantherophis > Pantherophis guttatus. Next base: position 45,080,761 of record NC_142068.1, read on the forward strand.
ACTCTTCACCATTTTTAATGACTTGTTATTGAAGTTGTATAGTTGACAGATTGCTTATCACATTAGTGTTTGACCCTAATTGGGCAAGATGGCTAGTACCCTGTAAAGTAGAAATAAAATTCAAATTATCTTGATAGGGTAGGCTAGACTTTCAACCTTTCTGTAAGCCTTTACATTTTGTTGGCAAGCAAGATAATAATTATGGTTATATTTATGTATGATTTCTCATTCACTGCATTTTAATGGCTTTTTAAAACTACATTTTATATCATTTTTAAAAAATCCAGGATTAAGAATGTATTTCTCACTTGAATAATTTTATGTACACAATTGTGTATTAACAATTTTTGGAAAAACTTGCTGATCAAGAATATTCTTCAGTGGAAATCTTTCAATAGTGAAGAGCTGGAAATTGAATGGAATGATATCCCACTGAAACTCCTTTTTTGTATATTATTATCACTTCTCTCTTTTGGATATTTGTGTGAGATATCTGTATGAGAAACATCATTTGTTGTAAATTTGTTGATGAACTTGAATTGTAGAACATTTTCATAAAATATGCAGCTTAAAGTTGGTTGCTGAACATGATAAAGTTAATATAACATGGAAGTAAAGCATGCATCAAATTACCTGGAATGCTTAGTGAATGGTTGAACATTGAGCAAATGATAAGACAAGGTTGTTTCCCTATGGTTGTTTAATGTTTTTAGGGATAAATGTATAAGGAAAGTTTGTGTAATGTTAGAGATACATTGTTGGGGACATGAACATGTACATATTTTTGTATACAGATAATGCCATTCCAATGATGCCCTATAACAATCTGAATTATTTGTGGCAAAAGTTGAATAGATTATATAATGCAACAAAGGATTATGGATCTGAAAAATGCAATTGCAAGTTATATATGGATGGCAAAAAAACCCCCAATAAGTAGATTAATTTAGTAGAATGCTTACTAAGAATAAAAAAGTGAAAATGCTGATGATAGATAGATAGATAGATAGATAGATAGATAGATAGATAGATAGATAGATAGATGATAGATATAGTTAGAGATAGTATTACACAGACAGATAGTGAGTACTACACAGTCTATTGCAGGGAAATATGTTGTTGAAAGAAAAATGGCTGGTATTAGAATGTGCTCCTTCCCACTTCATTATATGAAGATGACAGTTGGTATATCAGAAAAATATATAAATATGAGATGGGTACACTGGGAATTGGGTGATGAAGAAGTGTGTCTGATAGAACAAGAAAATATAGAATCAGAAATGGGTGTTGAATGCATGTGGACTAAATACAAAGGTAACTAACCAGGCCAAAAGTATGTTGAGGTAATTTGGTCATGCAGTAGCAAATGAATCTCAGAAGAAATATAGGAAAAAGGGTTGAGAAAAAGGGAAAGACCCAAAAAGTCATTGTTGGAATGAGTTGATTAGATCCTCAAGAAATGTCAAGGTATGAGGTAATGTATGGATATGGTGGAAGCAACATGATATGGAAGTATAGGAATGGAGAGGGATAACAAATATAAACACCATTATATTGGTGTAGTAGGATAGCAATCCTCAAATAACTGAAAGGATGGAATATAGCAAACGGAAATCTGTTCCACATAATTCCAGAATTCAGGATATGGAATAATGGAGAAGTTAAAGGAAAGGTGGAATAATAAGGGGAAAAAACTTCCTAATAATGAGAGAATTTGGTAGTGAACTACTTACACAAGGAAATGCTGCTTCTCCTTCACAAAAGTGTTCTCTTATAATCAGGCAGCCATATGTCTGAGAGATTTTAATTTGGATGCTGGAGTTGAGTAGTGACTTTGACTTTATATGTCAAAGACTGGTGTTCTGTCTTTCGCAAGCAATCAGTCTAGATAGTGCATAGGTGATAGAAACCAGGATATAAAAGATTGACCCAGCTGGGTTATTAAATCCCTAGGTATTCATGTTCAGAAGAGGAGCTCTGTCTGGACTTCTTTTCTGTCTGAATGTGTCTGTTTGATGCTGCTTATCTGATTGTGATGAGAGTATTCATGTGGTACTGAAGAATGGCAGTACCACATTGCAATGTCAGAAATACCAACCAGCAGGATCTCTTGAGAAATGCCAATGCTAGAAGGCTGGTGCTGATAACAAGACACTGACCGAATTGAAAATGCACATATTTTGAGTAAAGCTAGAACTAATGGGGAGGACAGATAAAGAAATAATGTCTGGTAAAAATTTGCTCTCAGGGTCTTACTATAGAAGATTTTTGTCATTAAGTCAGTAGAAAGTTGCCATATAATTTTCCCAGAAATTCTGGGAGTTATAAATAACAATGTTAAAACTGTTAGTCTCATACTGTAATTTGCTTATCCAGTATATGTATAGACGATTGGCTATTCTGAAAACTATGTAAATACATCTGATCAAATGTCCATAGACAGTTAATTGGTGAACACTTAATTTGGGAACACAAGTAGCAAAATCTTTTCCCGTAGAATTTGGGATAATCAACATGAGCTTTTTCCTTCATTGCTATAACATGGCTTGTATTTTGTATCCACACAGACATAACTGTTGTGTTTCTGCAATATCCAAATACCTGGGTTTATCAGTATACCGCATGTTCCGCCCAGTTGATGAGATGTGCACAATACAGTAAAGCATAGTGTTTAGGTTAAAGATGTTAGTTTGAACAGAATAATGTGAAGTTCCTTAGCGTAAAACTGGACCTTTGTTGCATTTCTGCCATATTAGCCAAAATGTTCCAGTATCTGATTGGGTATTATGATCTAGGCATGACAAAGCTGTAATTTTATTTACTTTTTACATAGTTTAATAAAAAGAATTATGTTAACAAAAGCCATAATTTGTGGTAATAGTCAAGATCTATGGGCTTATCCAGTGACAAGCATGATGTTTGGAAAATTATGACTTAAAATAGCAAATGATAAAAAGGAAAGGGAAGGGAATAGCTGTCTATGAAACTAAAAGGCCATTTTATACAGGGTTGTGTTGTGTTGAAGCATTAAAACAATTGTTTGTACGTATCTCCTTTCCGTACATTTGATATCCATCATTATCTTCTTCATTAGAAAAATTCCAGAATAAAATCCCATTATTTTCAAATTCTATATGAATTTTATTGACTTGGTTCGTTCATTTAGGTGGTCTAGAAATTTCATTACCTTCTTTTTTTCATGTTGTCAGACAATGAAAGTATCATCTATGTATCACAGTAAGCCAATAATACGGTTTACATTACATTCCAAGCCAACTGCTCAAAATCTTCTATAAAGGCATTGGTAGTCTGGTGAAAACAGCATTCCCACAACTGTTCTAGATTTTTGTTCATAACATTTTTCACATCCAAGGGAAATGTGTTATTTTACCAGTGTGTGATATCTTTATTATGTGTATATCTGGTGGCTCAGGGATTTTAAATCTGCTGATAAATAAGAATGTAAACCACACCAGACTGTCATTTTCAGTTTTATAAAGACATAGCTGAAATGCTTTGAGGTTGGTTAGTTATTCTTTTTAACAAGCAGGGCTATTTTCCAAATAGATATTAGTTTCTCAATATACAGTGATGTCTATAGATGGGTGATTTGATGTTGCTGACAATGAGCACAATGGAAAAGATAGATTTATGAATCTTAGGGATTCTTGTTGATTTGGGTGATGTAGATAGAGGAGCTTACTGTTCGTTTCTTGGAAATATGTGAACGGTTGATAATGCTTGTTCCTCAGTTTTTGAAGTGGGTTGTAGGAATCCTTTGAGAAGGGGGTGATTATGTCATGCTTTAGAAGTAGGAGCCCATGTGGCACAGTGGTTAGAATACAGTATTGCAGGCTAAGTCTGCCCACAGTCGGGAGTTCGATCCTGAGCAGTTCAAGGTTGACTCAGCCTTCCAGTCTTCTGAGGTTGGTAAAATGAGGATGCAGAATGTTGGGGGCAATATGCTGATCTTGTAAACCATTCATAGAGTGCTATAAAGGACTATTGAGATGTATCTAAATCTAAGTGCTATTGCTATTGTTATTCTGAATGTTTTCATTGTAGTTGGCTGTATATATTATGACTTGCATTTGAGAATAAGTAATGTAGCTATCAAACCAAAAGAAATTCAACACCTGTATAATGCCCTTATAAATAATGAATACACTTAAAAACATTATTAGAGCAAGAAAAATATCAGACTAGCCAAAGAAGTATGAACAGCATGCAAACTATTCACACATCTCAGATGTGTTTAACTTGATTAGAAATGTTATACAAAAAAGTATAGCAATAGGATTTGGGTTGATGGCAAGCTATAACAACAGTTATCTCTAATAAAGATAAATTGTCATCTAAGAATTGAGAGAGTATATAAAATAAATTGGTCAGTGTAGGAACACTTACATTGGACAAATGAGACTTAAAGAGTTAAAGAACATGAGAGGACATTTGACTTAATGAACAAGAGCCAAATCCAAAATAGATTTTGTGAATGTCAGCATCTTGGCACACTGTAACAAATCTGCATAATTATTAGAAAGGCAATAGAAATGCATAAAGAGCCAAATAATTTAAATATGGAAAACAATTATCAACTATTATTTATATGGTGGTTAGCAAATGATTATTGATTGTGGACCATATATTACACTGCTAAGTTCAGTGTCAGATCTGCTTTTAAAATAGTAGCAGCATGGCTAGTAAGATTTCAGCACATGTTCATTATCTCACATGGCTTTACCTTAAAGTAATTTCACTAATATGGTGGAAGGCAGGAATTGATTTAAATATGCCTGAGAATGGTATGAGCCGCATCATTGAGCAAAGTTTGGGAAGTTCATTGTAGCTAAATGGCAAGCAGGGGTATAGACTAGCTTTTTGCTCTTCTGCTGCTCATTAAGAAACTTATGAATATAAGAAAGACATTCCATTGTATATCCATTGCTGTGAAGAAAATGTATGCTTAACTAAATAGGCTTGAATTATGGAATATTTTGCATGAAGATAAAGTTAAAGGTTGGTTGCAGAATTTGATAAGAATGCTATAGAGTGGAAGTAAATCATGCACAAAAATAAGTAGCATGCATAGCAAATGGTTCATATGGAGCATCCCTGTTTGTTAAATGTATTTATGGATAAATGAATAAAAAATATTGTGATGACATTAGAAATGTTTTGAGTGGAGAGATGAACACACACACACACTAACAGAAATACGGTATGTGGATAGATAACATAGTGGTTAGAGTACAAGGGGACGGATTCAAATTCTAGTTGGCACCTACCTTATCACTAGAAGCCCTTGAGTAAAGATGACCTAACACTTTACCTGCCTTTCTCAAATATAAGTGATACAATTAGGAGAGTCATATTGACTCAGACATCACCCAAATTAACAAGTATCGTATTAGATGTCGGGGAACTATGATAATCTGATGATAAGTGCACTACTTGAGTAGACCACACATGGACAAGACAAGAGAACCTGGAATTTATGGAATGCTACCACAACAGCAGACCTAACAAGAGGAGATATATGAAATGTATGAAGGAACTATGGATGGACAGAAGACCTGCATCCACACTAACTGAGAAACAGCTAGTTATCTAATGCTTCAACATCGTGAAGAGGAAGCTGCTCTCACAACTTGAGATAGACCAACTACACATTACATCCCATATTCAAGAAGATCCAGAAGGATAACTAGATGTACAGCCAACCCTGAAACTGGACAATCACTATTATCCTCTCCATTATAGAGCACAGATGCTGACATGGGACATAAATTCATGGATAAACTAGCTAAAATCAATTCTCGAGATAGGTTACCAAGGTTCAGTGGAGAAGTACCATCAGATAGTATGCTAGTTGATCTCAGTAGGGGGCCTCATGACAATCTCTACTACCACCATAACTCAAATCAATGAACTGGTATACAGTACAGTTGCTGTTATTCTGGAGATGGTTGGCTACCCAATCAATAGAAACAGCAATACGTACCCTCCCCAGAAAATGAGTTTAGAGATTAAGTTGAAGGCAACTTGGAGAGAGGATAATCAGATGGTGGAATTATAGAAGAGTGTGAAGATTAAGGATAAGACTCAGCTACTGAAAAAAAATCCTTGACTCCACCTGAACCCTAGAGTCTGCTAAATAAAGACAGCACAGCTATGAGCTAAGGAAATACACTAGAGAGGCAGGGGCCAGGAAGATAAATGCCCTGTTTCCCAAAGGTGTACTCCCAAGTGCAGTACAACAACACAGTAACAGCAGAGTCACCAACAGCAGGCACTGAAAAGTACCGAAAAATCATAGGAGAAACAGAAGACACATAACACCAATACAAAGTGTCTGCAGATCCTGAGAGGAGACTACAACAATCTCGCAGAACAGGAACCAGTCACCTTCACAGTAGCAGACATCCAAGAGCAGATTAAGAACATAAAGATCTGGACAGGATGGCCTGGACATTATTCACATCTACTGGATAAAGAAGCTAATAGCACAAATGCACAAATGCCTAGAAGCAAAGATGAACCTGTGCTAGAGCAGGTTCCCACCCAGACTGGTTAATCCAATGACGGATAGAGCTGATTATTAAAGCCCCAAGAGAACAGCATCACCCTTCTATTGGCCAATAACTTGCCTCCCCTCAATATGGTAAGTCCTATCAGGCATCATAGTGGCCAAGCTTTAGGACTACCTGGGCCAGTATAAGCTCAAAATGGAATTGAGAACAACACCAGAGGCTCAAAACACTAGCTCCTCATAGATAAAGTAGTTGCCTAAGACTCAACCTCAGCCCGAAGAGGTTTTAGAAAAAATGCTTTTGAAAGTAAAAAAAAAAGCCTCTGATGATCATGCAGCTCAGTTGGGCATGGGGGGCCCAGGGATTTTTGCTACCAGTTCTCTGACCCGCCGCTATCGCTACTGGATTGGGCGATCTGGTCCGAATCGGGAGCATTTCACCCCTGGCTGTGATCCTGTGAAAATTGCAGATCCAGAAGGCTTGGCAAATTAGCAATATATCATGGTAGTAGACAAAGAGCAGAAGACTGTGGTGGTGATAGATGTAGCAATGCCAAGTGACAGCAAGATCAGGAAGTAGGAGCACTTGGGGCTATGAGTCATAAGATGGGAGAGTGACTCCAACACATTCCTGGAACCACATGAGAGGTCGCTGTCCAGCAGAGTGCAATGATAGGAACAGCTAAGCTATGGCATAGAACTGTCAAACTCCCAGACCTCTGGTAGAAGACCTGAGACTAAGGAAGACACATAGTACCCATAGGGGCGAGCAGGAAATTTTATTATTATTATTATCTGAGAACCTCAATGATTTGTAACAAATGTATAATAGCAATAACAATAGCAATAGCACTTAGACTTATATACCACTTCACAGTGCTTTATAGCCCTCTCTAAGCGGTTTACAGAGTCAGCATATTGCCCCCAACAATCTGGATCCTCATTTTACTGACCTTGGAAGGATGGAAGGCTGAGTCATCTTTGAGTCGGTTAGGACTGAACCCCTGGCAGTCACCAGAATTAGCCTTCAATACAGCATTCTAGCCACTGCGCCACATGGCTTTTGCAAGCAGAACGAGGAATCTGAACATTAACCTATCAAAGACCAAGGTAGCTTTGTTTTACTAGAAAATGCAAATAATAATTAAATGTTATATAATAGTGCCAAAAAGAACAAGAGCAAATTGCTGAAATTGTGCACCAGAGTACAATATGAAATAAATATGGGAAAATTGACAAAGAAATTTTAAGATATGCAGATAGTGGTGGAATGGCAATCATAGAAGTTCATCTGTTGCAAAGATTTAGTTGAAGGAAGTAAAAATCAGTGTCATTAAGAACATGCAGCTAATTGTACTGTATACCAATGGAATGACAGCAAATCAAGGAATTTGATTAATTCAGCCCAGTACAAAGCAGAAACTATGTTGCACTTACGGCAAAAGAAGTGACAGCAACTGGTTAATCTTCCCTGGGTTCAGAAGTTGGGGCTTGCCTGGTAGCAGTTGAAGAAGAAAGTCAAAATAATTCTAGGGCTGCAGCTAGTTTGGGAAGTAAAAAAAAATCCAGATGCAGGAAATGGAAATCCATTTCTGGATTGTTTGCAAGAAAACTGTCTGCTTGTGTCCATAGGGTTGCTAGGAGTTGAATTCAACTTAAGAACAACTCTCTTTTGTCTGTGAAAAGATGTAACAGCATAACAAGCACTGGTCTTGAATTTTGCTTGTTCACATCAGTGGTGGGATTCAAATAATTTAACAACCGGTTCTGTGCCCTAATGACCAGCTGGGTAGGCGTGGCTCGGTGGTCATGTGACCATGTAGGTGTGGACTACGCAACGTCACTTATGTCGATGGTGCTTCGCCTAGCAGTTACAATGTAATAAGGGTTAACCAGAGAGGCAGTTTCTGTAAGCAGGGCAATAAAGATTAGGCTAGAAAAAACACCAGAATGTTTCCTTCCTGCCTTCCTTACAGGATTAGCCCTGTAAAGTGGATATAAACAAAATAAGATTTCTTCCAACAACCGGTTCTCTGAACTGCTTAGAAAGTTAACAACCGGTTTTCTCGAATAGGTGCGAACTGGCTGAATCCCACCACTGGTTCACATGTATACATAACAACAATCCTAGTTCTCATCATGGTATAAGAATCTCTATAATTTGTGGCCAAAAAAAAATGGTAATAAGTATGAAGTCCTAAATTTCAAACTAATTGACATTTCCACTTAATGGTTAAGGTGAAAATTAAACAAAAATCTCTGTGTTAGGATGTTGGTGAGCATAAATCAATTTATGGGCAATATTGGTTTGCCATTAGATTGAACATGATCTATTTGACTGTGTTTTGTATTGCCACCTCCCATTTCTGCCTTATTGTCAGGAGCCAGCCCTGTCTTAGGCCTCTATTCTTGAATCACTGTCAGACTGTTGTTTCTGAAGAGATTGACTCTCTGGCATGTTCATCAAAAATATCACAAAGAGAAGGCAATAAAACTGTCATTATATCATAATTCATTAACTTTCTGGCAGGCAGCATCCTGGTCTAATGCCTGCCTTAGCTGATGCCCTGATGGGATATTTTCTTTTCCAGAGACTCAGATGCCTCTAGAAAGAAGCCAACATGCATTGGGATATCTTCTGAAACCTAATCTTTTTTTACCCTGACCTTTCTCCATCACAACCACTTCTAAAAGTTTATAAATATATTAATTGTCCTATTGCCAGTCTCCTGAGGCATCATGCAATAGCAACAGATTTTTATAATTTGCAGTTCCCTTTATCATAATGAGCATCACAAAAACATATGCCTTTTAATAAATTGTGTTAATCGGAAAAGATGTTAACAGGCTTGTCCTGAATTCTTGCTTCTAAATTCATCCTGCCATTAGACAAAGTGAAACTATTGCTTCAGGCGGCAGATATTGGAGGACAACAATGAAATCCACGGAGATGATTCTTCTGTGGCCTCTCTGTGGTCTTAGGCCATTTTCATCTCTTGGATCACCAAGCAGTATATGCCCCATGGTCTAGCCTTCATCCCCTAAAATAGCCTGCTGTCATTGTCAGATGTGGGGAATGATCCGTTTCTTTTGTTAGAGTTGAACTCTGATTGAGCTGCCAGTGTCGTCGTCTCCTGGAAATGGAATCGAAGGACAGAAAATCATCTTGTCCTTTCCTCTGGCAGCCATGTCTTGGGTCAACCTTTGTTTGTGTCTCACAGAATCTGGAGTCAGGCTAATGAATACTAGAGGAAGGTCAGTAGTGACTTATTTGTGCTAGTCGAGGGAGCAATGAGACTCACCTGAAGCTAAGAATTGGAAGGCTGTACTATGGGTAACATTTACAAATCCAGGGATGATATTTCAATTGAAAACAAAAGCCTGGTTAAAAGCCCTGTATGCTTTCCAACGATGGAAAACAAGTGCAGTGAAGTAGGCATCTACAGCATGAGAAATTCAAGCTTTCACTGTTTTCTCTGTCAGCAGACCAGAAGATTTGCATACTTGTCCCATTCTGGATTTTTATTTCATTCTACATTGCAACTTAATGTTGGTTTTCTCCTATCCTATCCAATTACATTTTCTATCATCAGTAAACTAATTTTAAATTACCATAATTGGAAACAAGTGGTACATCATTTGAGGGTGAGTTGTAGATTTGGAATACAAATTATGCAGGGAAGGAAAAACTTGGCTCTCCAAAAAAACAAAAACAAAAAAACAACTTGCAGCTCAGATTGAAACAGGGCTGGGAAACCTGTGCCCTACAACTATTGTTAATCTATGATTCCCACCAACTTCAGCCTTTAGGACCAATAATTAGGGTTTTAGAGGATTCATAGGTAGCCCACCTCTCAGCTAGAGCAATTAATAAAAGCATAATAATATTAGGAACAGTGAGGGTAAATATGATGTAGAGCAATGAAGACTATTAAGGCAACACAATGAGTGGTAGTAGCTACCATTCTACCCACCCTTTCTCCCCCTCCTGCTTCTGCTTCTTTTTCTCTTTTTCTCTACCCAAAATATGTTGATATTTCAGTCAGAAGGATTGTATGCCAATAAATAGAGATTAAGTTCAGCTTTCCTTTATAATAAAATATCTAATTGTCATGATCTCTGTCTGAACTGGAGACTAGGATACATTACAATGCAACACAAATAACTTTATTGACAGCCCTAGAGGCAAATACAGGCTTAAAGAGAAGCGGAGTGACAGTCCTTCTTTACAATCTTATGTAAATTAGAATATACATGTGATTGAGCAATAGAGCAATCTGGAATTTCATTGGGCAATGCGTATCATTTGAGGCTATTAGGTATAACTATGAGGTAATGGGGTAAACTACAAAGGCACTGCAGCTTTGAAAGAACACAGAAGTAGTATATCATGAACATAGTTTACTTCCGGGAAGTTACTTTCTTCTGCTTTCCCAGAACTTTGTTCCCCTTACAAGGGGATAATCTTTTCCAAGTTTATCAGCATATTTTGGTCTTCTAAATATTCTATGACTGAACTAAGTTTCAGTTTCCTCTGAGAAATGTTTGTAGAGGGGGTAGTTGCCTAACTTAACACTGCATAGCTCAGGGGTCAGCAACCTATGGCTCCGGAGCCACATGTGGCTCTTTGGACCCTCTGCTGTGGCTCCCTGTCAAGTGATCCCAACACTGGCTGACCCCGCTGACCCACCCCTCCCCCTCCCCTCCCCTCCCAGTCACTCTTCACCTGGCCTGAGAAGGTAAGGGCAATGGTGGGGGATGGAGAAGCAGCCAGGGCAGAGACAGAGAGATACAGAGAGGGGGGAGAGAGAGAGATATAGAGAGATTCAGGGAGAAAGGGGAGGAGAGAGGGAGGGAGGGGAGAGAGAGATATGTCAAAAGGATTTCGTGGTTACCGGTGTCTTTTAACAATTGGTTCTCTGCCCTAATGACCGGCTGGGTAGGTGTGGCTATGGGGTCATGTGACCGGTGGAAGTGAGTGATATCGAGTTGGCCATCCCTACCCAGGTTTTGTGGCTCCCGGGGTTTTTTTTTTCTGTGGGAAATGGGTCCAAATGGCTCTTTGAGACTTTAAGGTTGCAAACCCCTGGTATAGCTGAACCTGGCTTTTAACCTGGCTTTATAAGATCTCATATACATTTACAAGAAGAGCTTTGTGGAAAAGGTTTCAGATAAATTCTCAGTATTCAGCAGAGTATTCTAGCCAACCCCAGTGTATGCCACTTTTATTAATTTGAAGGCAGTCTTTAGCTCAATAGCTACAGAGAACGTATGGTTGAAATTGGCAGAAAGAACTGTAATGTTATATACCGTAAAGTACCGTAGTTTACATGCAGGTTAGAAGCACCACCTTTGGCAGGTTTGGCAATACCGACTGGAAAAGTTATTAAGGATGTGCTTGGTCTCCTTTTTCAACTTTCTATCAATTCTATCCTGTCTAAAACCAAGTTTCCCAATCACTGACTCCTTTCTCTGGAACTTCATTTCTCTACCTTATTGGTTTCTCGCAAAGTCATTAAGGCCTGTTTTAGCAGACCTTTTGGGGCTCTAGGAATCATTTTAGTCCTTCTTGTTACTTGGCATGTAAGTTGTTATTTATTATCCTGTTATATTATTAGATTGCTATGCTTATATTGCTAATTTTAATTGTAACCTTATCATTTTGGAAGGCTGTAAGGTGTCCAGAATCAGTCATGGCACACTACAGTCAAACAACATTGTAAGATGCTTGGAGTCACCTATGTGTGAGTTGGGCAGCTATATCAATTTGTTAAATAAATAAATGATAAATTTCACCGGAAGTTAGAAAATAAACCGCTAACTCTCTTTCTCTATGCTGATGATGCAGGCATCTTATCCCTGACACACAAGAGTCTCAGCCAGAGCTTGTCTTGCAACCTTGGCAACAATTTGCAATGAAGAAAAATTGGCCACCCACTTTCAGAAGTTTTGTTCAAACTTCAAAAGCAAGCTAGCTGCTTGTACAAGTGCACCAGTGGTGGGTCGCTCCTGGTTCACCCCAGTTTGGGTGAACCGGTAGTGGCCGCTGTGGTGTGAGTCTCTGCCCACCCACCCAGACATCATCAAAAACACTCTGCACATGCACAGAAGCGCTGCATGCTCACACGCTACCAATAGCAAACCAGTAGCGCCAGGATTTGAAATCCACTACTGAAGTACACATAATAGTATCTGAACTGAACAAGTCAAAGATTTGTCAAATATCTAGATACCTTCATCTAAACATCCTCAACTTTGAAGAAACCAAAACTGTCTAGGTCCACAATAGTTCAAGCCCCAAGATCTGGAATGCCATAACTCAGTTTGTTAGCTGTAGTGGGTATCATTCTGAAATCAAAATGTTCAGATGTAAGATGTTGAGCCTTATGCTCTGTGCAGTGTAGTCCTGCTTTTATAATGATAATGACATGAGAGCCTTAGAGGTAATTCAATCCACAAGAACTGTGTTATGTATCTCCCCAATGTGTGTTAAGTGCTCTTTTGCACTTGCAATTTGGCTTTTCCTCTGTGGACACTTATAAAAGATCTTGCCAGTTAAAGTATGGAGTAAACCTTTATAGAGGAATCTTTAGCCCAGCTAGTCCTATCTGATAAATGTGTTTCTTCTTAGAAGCAAAGCATGACTATGGTATATAGCCTAGTCCTTGATGATACGGAAGTTTGAGTGAGCTTGTTTAGAGACCAGAAACAAGTTCTTGGCCTAGATTTACAGTGAAAGAGAAGGAAAGTTCTTGCACTTGTAATGGCAGCCTATGGGGTTGATCTATCACATTGCCTGTTTACACTGATTACACATCAATGATTGGGGAGATACTTAGCTGACAAGGGAGATACCATGAACAAGAAGGGGGTTTTTTTTTCTCCATTTGAGACTCATTCATTACAATGTGGGTGTGCCGACCCATTTTATTTTCCCAAATGTGGAAAAACTTGACTACATAATTTATGGTAATGGGGGACTGTGTTCATGCCTACTCCTGAAAAAAATAAAATAAAAATGGTTTGGAGAGGGAGTTATGTAACATTCTATCTCAAGTTTGCCTATTTCCCTTTGGATTAAGGCAATTGATACCATATATGTTGTTCTCTGTATCAAGCCTAGTACTCTGAATTAATGACCTAGCCAATCATTTAGTTGGTCAGAAAAAGCAAAAATTTCTTCTTGTTAGTGGAACCATCTTCAGAAATGTGCAGGAGGGTTGCCAAGGTTTGTGTGATTGTAATAGCCACAAGAAGGTTTCAGGTTTAATACTGGAAATCATTGATTTATTCATTTTCTAATTTTATTCATTTTACTAATTATTTGGCTCTTATTCTATTAACTTCTTTTTTGCTGTTATACAATTCTGATTTTATTAATTTTAACTGTAAATTAATCACAACTATAGAACAGTATTTAGCCTCAGTGAAATGGTGCCAACAAGTTCACATCAGAATTAATAAGGAAAGGATGGTGGCATGGTGGAGAAAGAGATATTATCTTGTCCTAAGCAAAATGTAGGGCTGCTGCCATATGATTATGTCTGATAGTCTCTAGTGCCCAGGATTCCACAAAGTCCTAATGCTCCTTGAAACCAGCATGAATCGGCTCCACCTATGCTTAATTACTGGACCTATTCCTGTGTTACAAGAATAATCTTGTATCATGTTGTTGATTCATCGACCAGAGGCAATTGCAAGACAGTAGCTAAGGTCAAAAATCATTAAATTGTAAAATGTTATTCCCTGTTCCCCTTCCTCATCAGAGAGGATAGACAAGTACAACTCCACTTCTTTGTTATTACAAGTCCTTTAGTATTCTAATGTCAGGTCCCAAAACTGTTCAGTCCAGTTACACAACAGTGTAAAAAAAAATGAACTGGATCACTGAAATCGAAGGATCTATTGATAAGAAGATGTGTACATATTAGTTTTCCTGGAGGCAGTAAAGTTAATTAATCTGTCTCTCAGGTAATGAAAGAGTAATTATCACAGTCCTGAGCATGCCCTATGTATCCAACACCGTTCAATACTTTTCTGCAACTGTACTTCACTTCACTTTTCTATCAGGAATGTTGCCAATTATTTATTCTGGATATGAATTAAAATAAAACTGGAGATGGTGCAGCCTATATTATATAATATTTTTAATTTCATATGCTAGCAAAATAGTGCTTAGGATCATCCAACATAGATTAGAGGAGGAAATGGGAATAGAGATGCCAGATGTTCAAGTTGGCTTTAGAAAAGGCCAAGGGACACTTTATTGCCGATGCATGGGGATAATTGAGAAAGCCGAAGAATGCCAAAAAGAAGTCATTAATCACAGAAAGGCCCTTGATTGTGCCAGTCACAGAAAAATGGGAATCCCAGTACATCTCATTGTCCTCATGAGAAATATATATATATATTTATAGCCTCCTATATATTTATATATATATGTATATAGCCTCCCACCGACCAGTTCGTTCTCACAGGGAGGGACTACTCAGGGTACCGTCAGTCAAATTATGTCGACTGGCGACTCCCAGGGGGAGGGCCTTCTCTGTGGGGGCTCCAACCCTTTGGAATGAACTGCCCCCGGAGATACGGAATATCCCTGATCTCCGTGCTTTCCGCCGTGCCCTCAAGACTCTGATGTTCCAACAGGTGGGGCTAAACATACGAACATGTGAATGATTTTTTAAATGTTATCTAATTCTGGGTTTTATTTAATTGACCAAACTAAGTAATAATTTTAATTAGCAATTTTATGATGTTTGTGTGTCTATATTTTTCTTGACTGTACACCGCCTTGAGTCCTACGGGAGAAAGGCGGTATAGAAATATTATATATATATACATACATACATACATATATATATATATATATATATATATATATATATATATATATATGTCATAAATTAAATTAAATAAATTAAAATTCATGGAAAACATGGTGAAATAGACTGGATCCAGGTTGGCAAAGAGGTGTGATAAGACTGCAGACTTGCCATTATTTATTCAATCTCTATAATGAATATATATTAAGGAAAGCTGGATTGGAGAAGATGAGAAGAAAATTGGAGGAAGAAACATCAATAATCTGTGCTGTGCTGATGATACTGTATTGATAGCCAAAAATTCAAAGGATCTGCAAGCTCTAGTAATAAAAATCAAGAAGCAAAGTGAAATAAATGGGTCTTAAATTCAATATAAAGAAGACCAAACTAATGACAATAGGTAGAAGAACTAGTGTTAGTATTGATAATGAAGATGTCAATGTGGTGTATAACCCAAATGTGCTTTTTCAGGAGGCAACTGGACTTTCTTGTTTTTTCTTTGAAGACGTTTCGCTTCTCATCCAAGAAGCTTCTTCAGCTCTGACTGGATAGTGTGGAAGAAATTTCTTGGATGAGAAGTGAAAAGTCTTCAAAGAAAAAATAAGAAAGTCCAGTTGTCTCCTGAAAAAGCACTTTTGGGATAACCATGATCTGGATGACTGAGAATCGCTACAGGCATGTGGTGTATAGCTGCTGCCTTTTAAGACCAATCACCAATAAGGAAAGAACAAGCAGCCAAGAAATACACCACAGATTAGCACTTGGTAAAGCAGTCATGAAGGCCTTGGAAAAGACATTCAAATGTTGTGATATGTCTATACTTACAAAAATCAGAATTGTGCAAACTATGGTGTTCCCTGAGACACACTATAGAAATGAATAAAGAAATAGGATAGGAACAATATTGACATTTTGAACTTTGGGATTGGAGAAGACTCCTGAGAATACAGTTGGACAGTCAAGAAAACAAACAAATGAACCATCAAACAAATCAACTCACAGTTCTCACTGGAGGCACAAATGACCAAGTTCAAATTACCTTCCTTTAGACCAGTGTTTCTCAACCTTGGTAGCTTGAAGATGGGTGGACTTCAACTCCCAGAATCCCTCAGCCAGCAGCGCTGGCTGGGGGATTCTGGGAGTTGAAGTCCACCCATCTTCAAGCTTCCAAGGTTGAGAAACACTGCTTTAGATACATGGTACAAACACTTAGCTCTCTGGGGAAGGCTCTAACGCTGGGAACGGTGAAAGGAAAGACAAGAGAATGACCAGCAGCAAGCTGGGTGGATTCAGTTACAGAGGTGTTAGGTGCACTGTTAGGAAGACCTAAAAGACCAGATTAGGGACAGGTCATTATGAAGAGAATCTATCTATATGGATGCTAAAAATTAAAAATGACTTGCTGACACAGAATCAATTTATCAAAGCTGGAGATATTCACCTGCCCTATTTTTTGATAAGGATAGGCAGAATGCCTCCAAGAATTTCGCTTTGGTGGGACAAACAAGTCTTAAATAGGCAACTAGCTGAGACAACAAAGACAGCATCATTATGATGGATTCAATTATTTCTTTTGAATTGCCAATCTAACACTCCTTTATATTATTGGAGGATATACAGAATATGCACAATAGGAGAAAAAAGCTTCACTCTGGGCACACAGCAGTAGGTACCAGGTGCTGTGCCTTATATTTTGGCAGGAGCCAGCACAGGCGATATTAGCTGGTGTGTTGCTCTCTGCTGTGTTTAATTTACTAAGCAGGGAAGTTTTACTGATGCAGATGATAAGTGCCTATTCTTCTAGGCCAGGGAAGATGTAATAACAGTAACAATTCCTGCTCTTGACTCCTGGAAGATGAATATACTTCCTATTCTTTGTAACTTTGCATTTTCAAATGTTTGTCAGGACACAAGGATACATGGATGCATTCCTACAAGGGGAAGAGGAGAACTGACAGAGGGAAAGAAAATATTCCGGTCACCCATGTTAATTTCAAATTCACTTTTTATCCTGGCTTCCATTGTGGTTAAATTCTGCACTAATTTGAATGAGTCTGAAACTGAACTGCTGAATGTCTGATTTGGAGTTTCTGGTTCTGGGAAGAAATTGGCAAAAATGAATGGTCCACTTTCAGTCCGTATCATTCTGCTAGTTGTTAAACAATAAACAACCTTAACCACAGCTCCCAAACAGCAGCAGTCAGACAGGCACTTTCTATGCTCAAAAACCAGGCTAAGTTTATAAAGTAGGAGGTGGGCTGAGTAAAGAGAACCCAGCTCCTTACTTTGGCCAGGATTGCAGAATTACTATCTACCCTGCAATTGGAGCTTTGTGCCTCCAAAAAGGCAGAAACACCTGTTAGTGCTACCCCCTCAAATATACATCCCTGGGTATAATTTAGGATGGCATCCACCATTTAACAGATGATGGTAAACGGAAAAAAAGTTGCATCTAAAATAATGATAAATGGGTACATGTTTTTTTTTCCTGTGTACCTCATTGTTCACAGTTTTGAAGGGGTGGTACTACATGAACATCCAGCTAGTCATGGGATACAAAACTTGGCACAGCTTGAAACACACAGCACCTGGCCCCTCTAGCTCCCTTGGCAGGGCCCAACAAACGCTACTTGTGTCTTGCACTTGCAACAGAGGGACCCTGCTGTTGCTGGGATTGATTTTCCCATTACCTTTTAATGTTGCATATTAAAGGTATAGAGATTCACTCGGTTACTCTCCTGCTTTATTAGTTTCCGGCAGGGCTGAAGTGACATTGCTGCAATTTTCTAGGGCTCTGGACTTGGGCTGGAAGGGTAGGGGGGAGAGCCCACTGCTAAGTAATGAAAGAGTCTATGCATGGCTGCACTCAGAGGCACCCAGACCGGGATGCTGGGACAAATAGATTGAACGCTGGGGCCACAACAAAAAAAATGTGGCAGCAGATGCTGCTGAATTTTCACAAAGCAGGAAGTGGAGGATTCAAAGCACAACATGAGCAGGTGTGTATGCATGTAACCTCTCCACCCCCATAATCACATCTCTCTTTCTTTTCAATCTCCTTTTGAAATTATTTTAGCCATTAATGACTGAAAATAACTAGCTTCAGGAAAGAAAAAGCAATTTAAGGGAAAAGGCCCAGGTAGAGCTCCACGCATACCTGCCCACCCATTCTCTGCTTTAAATCTTTCCCTTCCCACTTGTCCTTTTGCATAACCCTGTAGAGGGACCAAATTAAATGGGATAAGGGTACTCATCTGCTTTAAAATTTATATAACTACTCCATTTGGGTGTATTTCTATGTTTTTTTATCTGCAACAACTTTTGCTTCAATACAATATTAGGTGTGGAGGGGGTGGATGGGATGAAGATTGCCTGGAACAACTAAGGAAACATAGTGGTCGTATATATGCCTGACACTTTTATCCAATTAACCCAAGAAATAAAAGAGGGACATCTCTAAATCCAAACTTTAGTCAATGTGAATGGATCAATTAAGACAGGCTAAGGTGGAACAAACAACAACAACAACAACAAAAGAAAGATAGGGTGGGGGGAGAATAGTTAAAAGCAGTGTTACAGTACTACACATTTACACCAGCACTGTACCCTCTTCCTAAGAGTAATGCCAGGGTCCATGCGTAATGTGGATTATTTACTACAAAGCCACCTGAACACGTATTGGGGCACTCCCAGAATATGTTGGGACATTGTAGCTCCATAGAGAATATTTATTTGTGAATCCATAGGATATGGAACGGAGGAGATTACCTGATCACCTCCCATGAAAATTCTAAATTTATGGTTAGTACATAATTGCCTGTTGAATCTGCTACTGTTGGATGCTGCAAAGGAAATAAGAAAATGTGTAAAAAAAGACAGAAACAGTCAATGAAGTAACTGTCCATGGCTGCCGTCTTCTAAGCATACTTTTTGTGGAAGTGCATTATAATGAGATCAATAGAATATGCCACTTGGTGTGCATTTTTCAAACGATTCTCGCTTTCTCAAGGATCTTAATCCTAGCTTCTTGAAGCATGCATCTCTTGTATCTTGCTTTGTGCTTGTCTTGTGCTCATGCATGTGTGTGCACAAAGGATGAATTCTGCTGAGGAACCAACTTTAGACCATATCTTTGCAGAAACTGTAAGCATGCGGTTGCTCTGTTGATTTATTATAAAGATTCTGATGCTTTAAGGTTAGCAAAGACTTTGGAATAGGATAGGGGACTGGAAATTCCTCTGCCATGCACTATCCTATTAGCCAGCACTTTTTATGGAACCACCAATTCTCAATTACTATTAAAGGAGCATAGGGGCAAGGAGGTTTAAAATAAGTGAGGTGAGATTGTGGAGGGTTCTGTCCTATTGTCCATTCTTACTACCAGGTCACAACATGTGAGGATCTGAAGTACAATAATAAGCAACGATGCTATTGGCCATGGGCAGAATTATTTTTCCATCATGAATAAGAAGCCACACAGCCCTCAAGCACATGGGATTAAAGGGCAAAGTAGGTGTTTATTTCCAAACAAAAGGAGGCCCTGATAGCACCCACTTCACAAGCCTCAAATTCAAGCTAAAGAAAAACCTGCAGCTTAATTTGAAAAGCTTTCTGCAAGAATTTTAGACTTCCAGCAAAAGATGGAGTAAAGGATAGAAAGAAAAAGGGTGGGCACAATTACTTCAATCATGACCTCTCCTAGTCCTCATTATGGCCCCACAACTAATGCACACATCCCATCCCAACTCCCAATGGAAGGTTCCTACCCAAAATATAAATTTGGGGCAAAGGCATCTCCCATGACAAATATTTACCAAAATAAAGTGTTGAGAAAACCAGAAATGCAAGATCTTTTCTTGCCACAGTTCCCTTGGACATCCACTTTTTTTTCCTTACAGGAGAATCTTGTGACCTTAAACAGCACATGCCTAGAGAGTTGCAAGTGTGTCCCTGGTCTAGCAAGATCTGTCTCCTCTGTCTTCCCCACACACCTGCCAGCAGTACTGCAAGATGAGCTAGAACATGAATCGTGGGTAAGAGCCCCTCTGCACAGGTAATCAATAGAGGGAGCCCCAATCACTCCAAGAGGGATTATTATTTTCTTATGCATGTGTGCATGAGAGATTTATCGCTGAGGCTGCTACTGCAAAATCAATTATTCATGTTATAAATTAGAAAATGATTTATGGAGGTTAAGGGAGTGGCTGGAAGCCTGGTCTTGTGCAAGATGCATGAAGTTTAGACACATTTGTGCTTCCATGCTCCTTCTGCTAGGAATTGTCCTCTGTCCTTTGCTTCATGCATGGCCTCTAACCTCTGGCCCTTATGCCAGGAATAAACCCTTCCTGTCATTAAAAAGATGGAATTGCAGTTCCTTTTCTCTGTGAGACCTCATAATAGATGTCAGAGATAGAAGAAATCTTATCTTAGTGGGACAGCATTCAAACAATATTTGTTTAAATCAGGTTGTATCATCTCTTTGTGCTAACATTAGCATGTTGGGGATTTATAATTTGGATGATGTGAATGCAGGTTACCAGAGAAGTGAAAGGGCTGATCTTAAATTGATAATTAGTTTAATGGGCTGCTGTATAAATGTTCCCTTCAAAGATGCCCTCCCATCACATTTAAATCTGACCTGCCATTTGAAGGTAGAAACATCGAAGATATGCAATGGGTGAGGCCATAGAGACTTTCTTCTAGCATCAACGTTGTCTCACATGTGAACAGAAATGCATATTTCAGCAGCAGCTTCTAGTGGATTCCCTCATATCGTCCTGTAAGGAAATACTACTCTTTCAATCATATTCCTTTATCAAGATTGCCTGACTTCCTCTTCTATAATCACTTCTGGCCAGAAATGGTACTGTAGTTCTTACATTAGGAACATCGTGGAAGACTGCTGGGAAAAGAGTGAAAATTTTTGTATTGATAGAGCCACATATTAACATTTTTGAAAGCAAATACCTGATCAAATACAGCGATGCAACAAAAGCAAATACCTGATCAAAACAAAATTTGATCAGGTATTTGATCAACTACCTGATCAAATATCTGAAAGCAAATATAGCGATGCAACAAAAATGGATTTGAGTAGGCAATGATTGAAGGGTTTTTTTCCCCCTCTCCTTATAGTTTTGGGAGGGGGAATTTGGGAATTTTAACAATGTTATTTATGTTAAACATTTCTCTAGTATTTTATTTATTTATTTATATCCCACCTTTATTATTTTTTACAAACAGCCCAAGGAAGCTAATGTATCAAACACATCTTCCTCCTCCTATTTTCTCCATCCCCACAAAAACCCTGTGAAGTGGATTGGATTGAGAGAGAGTGATTGACCCAAAGTCACCCAGATGACTTTCATGACTAAGGTGGGACTTGAACTCATGTCTCCCACTTTCTAATCTGCTGCCTTAACCACTAGAGCAAATGGACTCTTTTAAGTCCTCTTTTAGGATTTGCTTTACATTTTTCATGTTCAAAAACAAAATGGCAGGAAACCATGTTCTTGATTTTTAGCAATTGCCACTAGACGTGGCTACAAAACTGCAAGAAAAAAAAAAGATTTTGTAGCTATAGGCCAGTGATGGTTAACCTTTTTGGTGCCGAGTGCCCAAAGTACATGTGCATGCGTACCTGGAGCCCCAAAATGCAATGTGAGCACCCCCGTGCATGCGCCCCTGTGCATGCGTGCACGTGCCCCACCCACGTGCCCCGCCCCCCCGTGCTCTGTTTTGGCTTCCTTGTTGGTGCAGGAGGCTTTCCAGGCCCAAAATGGGGGCCAGGGGGGACCTTGCGCGGTGCCACCATGCCCTGTTTTGGCTTCCAAGTTGGTGCGGGCAGCAGAAACGGAGTAGAAAGGTAGGGCGCACTGTGGGGAACCTGGGGAGATCAGGGAAGGCACGAGTGGCAGAAATGGAGGAGAAAGGTAGGGCGTGCTGGGGGGAACCTGCGGAGATTGGGGAAGCCCCCCCCCCTGTGCATGCGTGGCAGAGACCTGAAGACCAGCTGGCTGGCGGGAGGTGTGCGCACATGCATGGTGAAGCTGGACTGGGGCGACAGCTGGCGTGCCCGCAGAGAGCGTTCTGTGTGCCACCTATGACACATGTGCCATAGGTTCGCCATCATGGCTATAGGCCATCATCAGCCTTGCTCTAACATCAATACTGTAGGGAATGAACTTGGTAAATTGAAAAGTAGGAAATATTAGGGTTTACTCTTAGCATCACCCTATTGCTATGCAGGACAACCTGGTGTGTTAGAGAAAAGCTTGAATTAATATTTACCAGAGCTCTCAAAGCCCTCAACAGACCCGGGCAATTCAGCCTACACTGTGGGGTCCCCTGTCAGTCCAACTATGGACATTATTCTGATTTTAGCTGCTGTTTCCATAGCAGCAGTAGCAGAATAACTGTTTACTACCAAGTTTCTAATGCAGATTCTCCCCTCCCCTCCCTCACATTTCTTAACACCACTGTAGCATCCTGAGTGCTAAACAGCTAGTGAGGGGGGCAATTATACTGCTATTCAATCCTTCTTCAATCTACACAGGCCATTGTCCTCTTTCCGTGATCCATGCACGCTCACAGGAAACCTTTTGCTTCTACAGAATCTCCAGAAAACTTAAAAATTCATTGGCATCCAGGCAC
Source organism: Pantherophis guttatus (assembly GCF_059756535.1). NCBI lineage: Eukaryota > Metazoa > Chordata > Lepidosauria > Squamata > Colubridae > Pantherophis > Pantherophis guttatus. The sequence continues at coordinate 45,103,771 of NC_142068.1, forward strand.
AAAGGAGGGTGAGGAGCCTGAAGCATGAGAATTTTTTAAATAAAATGATCGCTTGGGTAAAGGATGATGCCGTAAATCTGACCACTTTTGGTACTTGATAGGAAAGGCCTATTAAGCGGAAGACACTGCAGAAGGGAGGGTTGATGCCAGTTTCAACTCTTTTTCTATCCTCATGGATCCTGGAGAAAACTCTGCTTGGATTTATGTAGCTATTTCAGCCCAGCAACAGAATCTCCTGCGGCAAGTAAGGCCTTGAATGAGGAAGGGGGAATGATATTCCCCATTCTATCAGCAGAGTTGCCAAATCCATCCACTAAGAAGACACCTATCCTTTTAGGAGTTGCACAGAACTGAGAATTCAGTCTAATATAGCTTCCCTATCAGTGGACTGTCATGATGTTTCAGAGAAGGGGATGTCCTTTTTTAAGGCAAAAACTGATCCTAATATGCTTCCTCAGATTCAATTATTTCTAATATATTTCTATAAAACAGCCATCCAGTTGTTCCAACAGCTTCTCCCAGAGTTCCCAGCTGGAATGCAGTCAAGAACATCTGGAAAGCATTAGACTGGAACAGTATGCAACAAAGCATATTTAAAATAATAGTTTAGGAGACCTCTTGGCTTCTGCCCCTGGAAATCCAGTTTTCTGCCCCTGGAAATCTAGAGCTTATGCACTGGAGACAAATGCCTTCTGTGTCCAATTACTCTTGGCCAATAACAAAATCCTATCCTATCCTATCCTATCCTATCCTATCCTATCCTATCCTATCCTATCCTATCCTATCCTATCCTATCCACATCCATTGGCCACAGTACCTAATTTCTTAAGTCCTATCTGTGGTGGTAGGAGTGTTCCTCAGCCACTGCATGCCAACCTTTTTGAGTGTCTCTTATAGGGCTTGTGCATTCTTCTCTAGTGTCCTCTTGATTCAGTTCTGATGATGTTTCTAGGTCTGCTGGCTGTTATCTCTCTCATTATCTGCTGATCTGTAACTGAAAGGATGAGCACTCATGAGGAAGGAGCTATCAGTCTTGCTATGCTGTTTGAGAAGGTCTTTTAGGGCCATCAACCATTGCCCCACAATGCAACAGGAGCCCTTGGTTTTTTGGAAAAGGAGCAACCACCAGATAGCCAAATCAAAAGTGCTCTAAGTTGAGAACATCTACAGCATTGTACAGGGCAGTTTCAATGAGGAGGAAGTGCCTTAAAATAAAAATTAAAAAACTGTTTAAATATAATGTAACAATCATTTTGTATGGCAAAAAAAATGTCATTTTTTTTTGAAGGAACTATACAGTAGGTAGTCCTCAACTTGCAACCATTTGTTTAGTGACTGTTCAAAGTTACAACAGCATTGGAAAAAGTGACTGCTTTCATACCTAAGACTGTGACTCTATGGTCACATGATCAAATTTTGATTGCTTGGGAACTGGTTCATATTTATGATGGTTCCAATGTCCCAATGTCATGTGATCACCTTTTGTGTCCTGCCGACAAGCAAAGTCTATGGGGAAGCCAGATTCACTTAACAACCATATTACTAACTTAACAACTGCAGTGGTACACTTAACAACTGTGGCAAGTAAGGTTGTAAAATGGTGCAAAACTCACTTAACCACTGTCTCACTTAGCAACAGAAATTTTGGGTTCAGTTGTGGTCATATGTCGAGGACTACCTGCATCTGGTGAAATTAAGGTCATTCCTTAAAATAGAAAACATCTCATAATTTCCATGTTTAGACTCAGGACATGTTTATTCCTCCACTGGTCTGATTGCTCGAAGCCTTTCTTCTCATCGGCTTCCTGTCAAGTTCCCTTGGATCCTCAAAAGCAGCATCACAGGAAAGTGCAACTTTTAAGATTTTAGTCAGAACACAGCACTGTCCATCATCTGCACTACTGTATCTGATGAAGTGAGTATAGCTCATGACCCAGTAAATCTAATATCATTAAGGAGCTACAGAACTGACAATTTTTCATCATCTATATGAAATTTTGGATTTCAAAAAATCATAGCATTTGTTTATCTATATATACTAAAACTTTTGTTGTCATGACATTTAACTGGGCAAAATGTTGCATCACAGAGGAACAATTTGAACCAAGGAATTTCAAGTGGTAAATTGGTCTAATTTACAGAACGTGTCCAAAATCCAGGACCCATGACTTCTGAGAAAATAACATTTGGGGAAGTCCTTCAATATTCCGGGCTGCTGCTGTGCAGCTGGACTGCTGCTGTGTTCATTTGGTCTCCATTTTCAAAATTCCATGAAAATTTTCCAGCAATCCCACACTCTCTCCTTCACTCAGCAGCAGCCACTTATCTGCCTGCTGAGAAAGGAAAGGAAAGGAAAGAAAGAGGATATTTCCAATGCTCCCTGCCAGATTCCCACAAGGAAATTCAATGGGGAAGCTGGCAGGTAGTCTGAAGCCACTACCTTTTTGATTGCCAGTGGTCATTCCGTTTCTCTGTTTAAGTAAGAAAATGTCTTTGTTTTTTTTGGTTTTTTAAAAAAATAGTATTTATTGAATTTTCCAGCATTTAAAACACAAAAACATATATTTACACTTATAACAGCTTTTCCATTTCAGTGTCAATAACTTTTGTAACAATCATATTTACAAAAATTCTATTTATATACATCACTATCTTATGTTATATCCTTATTTAAATTATAATATTATCTACTCACAAATCAATATCATATATTTCTTATAAATTTTACATTCTATATATTATATTTTTTACAACTTATACCTTAAGTTTTACGTTTACTCTCAAGCCAGGAATACCATCTATTCCAGATTTTGTAGTACTCGGTTTCTTCCTTCTCTTTCATTTCCATAGACAGTCTATCCATTTCTGCACATTCATAAACTTTCCTTATTATCATGTGGTTTGGAGGAGTGTCAGTCTGTTTCCAATTCTGTGCTATTCTACTTGCTGTTAATATATGTAACGTTATGTATTGTAATTTTTCCCTCATTTTCCCATCAAAAATACTCAGGAGAAACAATTCTGGCTTCAACTCTACCCTCTGTTCAGTTATCTCTTCCAGCCACTTTCTTATCCTATGCCAATACTTTCTGGCCTTGGGGCAGGTTCACCACATGTGGTAGAACTTTCCCTGCTTGTAGCCACATCTCCAGCACTCAGGCGATGTGGTTTGGTTTGCAAACATCTTGGCCAATCTGGCTGGTGGTAGGTGCCAGTGGTAAAACATTTTATAGAGGTTCTCCTTATAAGCAGCTGACATTGTTAGTTTGTAGTTTCTCTCCCATAATTTATCCCAATGCTCTAATTGAATACTATGTCCAAAATTTCTCGTGCAACTAATCATTATTTATTTGTATCTCACCTTTATTATTTTTTACAAACAGCCCAAGGCAGCTAATGTATTTTACTTTTTTCATCTCTTGAAATAGATCTGAATTTTCTTATTTCAAAGTACCTCAGATTAGGCAGCTGAATTCCACCCCTTGATTCTGTAATACAATTGCACTCTTTTATTTTGTTTAAGCAAATGTTAATTTTTTAAAAAATGCATTTCATCTGGAGCTGGCAAATTTAGACCACTTTCAACAAGGATAAAATAAAAGAACAACTAATTATGAGCAAGGTCTACAGGGATTAATCTGCCAAGATTTGTTGTAACACAAAGGCCTCCAATTAATGTTCATTGTTACATTGATGCTCTGATCATGGCTTTTGATAAAGCAATATAAAGAAAGACAGCTCCTTGTCTCGGGATGGCTCCAATCTAACTTCCAAAGATGAAAGCAAAAGCAGAAGAGTAATTTCCCTAAGTAAATTGATAATAGATCTAGAATGAAAAGCTGAACTTCCAGTTACTAGGAATGGCCCCAGTCATTTTGTTGTTGGTGTCAAAAATGGTGCCTATTTCCCATCTCACATGAAGATATTGGTGAGTCTGGTATCAGCAAAGGAGTGAAATTCACAATTGTGCTTGAAACAGTGGTATGGTTTAGAGGGCTCAGAGCAAGATGTATGGCAGGGGTCATCAACCATTCAGACCTCAGGGATCACTAAATTCATAATTTTAAATCCCGTGGACCACTAATATGATCTGCCTAATATGATCGGCTGGGTGGGCGTGGCTAGGTGGTCATGTGACTAGGTGGGTGTGGCCAACTCGGTGTCATTTATGTCAAGGGGTGCCTCGTCAGCCTCTACTCGCCCCTCCCCTCCCAGCCACTCCTCACCTGCCCGCCCGGGCTCTTTAGGGCTCCAACAGGAAGCAGTTGTTGGAGCTAAGCAGCCACCATGAGAAAGAGTGGGCAAAACAGCTGGCATACTTCAAATTGGATCTGATCGAGAAGGAGGCTCAGCAGAAGCACTTCACTGAGGACTACAAGCATAGGCTTTCCAAGTAAAGGGAAGACCTGCGGGAGTGCAAGGCCAGGTACCGGCGCCTGGAGCTCAGCGGGCTGAGATGGTCAGCCAGTTCCAGGCCATGATGCAGTCCCACTAGAACAAGGCCTTCTGGCTCTTCACCACCAGCGGCACTTCCCTCCAACCTTCACCCAAAGCCCCACACCAGGAGGCTGAAGCAGACCACAAGTCGGAATTTCTCCCCCTCCCTGACCCACACAAAAAGACCCCGATGGGGGAGACTCTCTGTAGCAAAACAAATGTTCATTGCATGTATCTGTCCCAGGGGCTGTAGTTTGAGGACTGTTATGGATCCTCTGTCTACAGCAGCAATCACCAACTGATGGTCCGCAGAAAAATTATTTGCATTTTTTATATTGCACTAAAAATACAAATAATTTTTCTGTGGACCACCAAAATTTTCTTGTGGACCACCAGTTGGTGACCACTGATATATGGCATATATAACTGTGTTCAACAAAGAAAACATCATAGAAACAGCTAGGAACCTGTCATGACTGCTCTCTAGCACTCAATGGTCATCTCATTGTGTTTAATAATAAGGCCTCGTATGTTCCTGGGTATATGGGAGGTGTCATGCCTTTAAACAGCACTATCACTTTATATTCCTTATAAAATACTTTTTAAAAAAAGTCATAGAATGTTCTCAAACATAGTTGTTGCTGTTATTCACCATGACTGTAAAGAGCCATTCATCCTTCTGTTAGTACAAACCCTGACACTTAGCTCTTATTTCTTCTTTAGCAAAGAGTTTCCCTTTTTGGACTCCTGGGGTAGGTACCAACTGGTGGAGCTTGAGCAGATTCTATGAGCAAGGCTAATTATCACTGTCTCCAAGTAACATCACGGCCAGTACATCCCTGGAGCATCTTGGTGGATACAGACGTGATGCTGTCAAGCAAATTCAAATTGTGTTTGTGACCTTGCTGCAGAAAGGGTTAACTCCCAAGCTCCTAGCACATGAGGAGATGAGAGCAGCAGCTGTGTAGAATGACACAAAAGGATGTATTTAGCCTCTCTGAATTTAGGTTTCAAGTCTCAGAGCTGTTCTCATATGTGGATGGGCTGGGCTGGGCTGTGATGGAGAAATAACAACAGGATCTTAAAATACACTAATATGACAAAGCAACTCTATACCAAGGACTACACAGACCACTAGCATGAGAAATGCAGAACTTGTGGGCTTTCATCTAGGCAAGATCTAAAGCTAGGACCAGTAAATATATTTGTACTTGGAAACTGGGCTTTAGGGAATGACTTCTCTACCTGGAAAAAAATGATGCAGTCACACAAATTCAGATTGTGCTTGTGACCTTGCTGCAAAAAGGGTTAACAAGTGCGATTCGACTGGCAACCATTTCTGAGACTAGACATTACTGATGTAGCCCAGATCTTTGGACTCTACTTTTGGGAGGGGATACGTTAGATTGTTACAATGCATTATGCCTAGTATCTGGCTGCACTCATTTCAGTCCAGATAGTGGTAAAAAGATGCTCCTTATCAGTGTGCACCGGCCCTGACTGGGAGGGACGGTTATGTCAGGTAGCATCTATTTGAAATCCAAAAATTATTGGTAGACAATAATTGGAAATGATTCATCAACATGATCTGTCGTATGCTAATCCATCTTTCATGAGGATCGGTAAAGGGGAGCTGAGTGAGTAGGTCTTTTCTTTCATGGTAACTCATGTGTCTTCTAGCTATGCCATTTTCAAAAGGTTTCTGTAAGCACATGCAATTCAATTCCTGGATTTCTGTTTCATGCCACAAGCTATACTGGCTTCTCCATGAATAAAGAAATTATTACTATTAGAAGTTGACATCAGAAGCAGTTGAAAACACAACTTTGGCTTGCTTTCTTTATAGCTTCTTCCTAGAAGTTATAGTGAAAAACAGATTTCAAGACACCAAGCTTAATTTGCAAAAGCCTATAATACCTTGATAAACGTGACAAACACTGATGCGCTTCTTACTCCCAAGATCACATTTCTTTAGCCATAGAGTACCAAGATGCTTTACTGAATCTCATTTATTGAATGAAATGCCAAACATGAGAAGAGCTAGCCATGATGCAGCATCACAGCACACATAACATGTATTTTGGCAAAAATGTCCTGCAGTGGGCTCCAAATTCTCTGAAGCTTGATGGGATTATGAACACTGATCCAATGCTGATTCTGAAACAACAGCTTGCCTCTAGCTGCCCCCTATTCCTAGTGTCCTGGAATGAATTTGCTACCTCTGGCATCAACTCACCACACACACTCCCATCATTTCCTGATAAAAAGACTCTTGATGAAACAGTAGTCTTCATCAGTTCATTTTCATTGCCCTTTTGGAGAATCCCATTTTTAATCACTTTAAGAACCATTTAATATAGTAGAGCTCTATTTATATTTTCGGCATAGGAATCAGGCCATCTGGTAGTATAGAGAAGTCAGTGAGCATTGAACTTTGTGACAATATATGTATATCTGAAGAAGAGGTAAATGCATTGCCTCTTCTAATATCTCCAATGGCAGTTCTTACCCTTGTTCTGTTCACATGGAACAAGGGGGGGGGGATTCTTAAGGAGAAAATATGCTCCTATTCTCAGAATATAAAAAATCAGGGTGAAAGAAGGGCAAAAAAATAATATTTATCTAACTACAATATTACTTGACCTGAATATGACATAAAAAGGAATCATTATGTATTTAGATGTTACATTAATGTGTACATAACCCACATCTATTTGCTTGCTGCTTATACATGCCAGGTGATTCTCATTCCTCATTACCTGTACAGTCATTTATCATGCATTCAGTCCACATAACTGTACATGTTAACACTGCAGCAGAGATCAGGCTAAAGGAAGCATTGAAGAAATGCTACAAAATGCTAATCGCCAAACAACACACAGCAAATAGACAAATGGCACTTCTTAGGCAACAACTTCATATAAAAATACCTCATCTTTAGTTGTTTCTATCACTGTGTGTATCACAGATGGGACAATCTATGGCCCCAAATGGACTCCAAACATCTTTTGTGCGCCTCTCTGGGCATAATTATTGAAACTCAGGGCATGGTTTCTGATATTTTGAGGAAGAAAACAGAAGAAAACTTCAATGTTTTTAATATGGTTTATAAAACAAAGACCCACTCCCAAACTCTATCCCAATATATGAGAAAGAAACAAAAGCCTGGCCTCATTGCCTCAGCCAGTGTGGCCTTTAGTTCCTCTCCTCCTGCATATACTAACTCTCTAGCATGAATGGCAATGGAATGAGAAAGTGAATAGGTCCCCATATTTATTCGGACACTTCCTAAAAATTTGAGAGTTGGGCTTTAGCATATCTGATTCTTAAGACCATTTCCAAGTACTTATGGATAGAATCTGCACAACACATAACTAAGGCAGGATATCAGCAGGCAGCCAGAATCTGCAAAGACAAAGTCAGGAAAGCAAAGGCTCAGAATGAACAAAGATTTGCAACAAAAGTCAAAGATAACAAAAAAAGTTCTTCCAACGTATAAATAACAAGAAAAAAAATCAAGGAAACAGTCTGTCCACTAAAGAGAGAAAACAGCAAGGAAGTAACAGGCAACAGAGGGAAAGCAGAGCTGCTTAACTCATTCTTTGCATCGGTCTTCACACAAAAAGAAACTATAGCCCAACCTACCAGAAACATAACTGTAAAGAACAAACTGGAAATAAAAGTTAAAATAAGCAAAAAAATAGTAAGAGAACACCTGTCAGATTTTGATGAATACAAATCACCAGGACCTGATGAATTACACCCCAGAGTTCTAAAGGAGCTGGCAGATGTCATCTCAGAACCATTGCACCACATCTTTCAAAAATCCTGGAACACTGGGGAACTACCAGAGGACTGGAAAAGAGCTGATGTGGTTCCCATCTTCAAAAAAAGGGGTGGGTGGGAAACAGACCCAGGAAACTACAGACCAATCAGCCTAACATCAATACCTGGGAAGATACTGGAAAAGATAATTAAAAAACAGATCTGCCAACACCTAGAAACGAGTAAAGTAATAACTAGCAGTCAGCATGGGTTTGTTAAAAACAGATCATGCCAAACCAATCTTATTTCATTCTTCAATATAGTGACTAAATTAGTAGACCAGCGAAATACTGTGGGCATAATATACTTAGACTTCAGCAAGGCATTCAACCAAGTAGACCACAACCTACTTCTTCGTAAGCTAGAAAAAAGTGGGATAGATAGCTTCACCGCCAGTTGGATTTGCAACTGGCTGACAAACGAACAGTCCTTAATGGGTCTAAGTCTACATGGAGGGAAGTAAGCAGTGGGGTGCCACAAGATTCTGTCTGAGGCCCAGTACTCTTCAATATCTTCATAAACAACTTAGATGAGGGAATAGAAGGGGAACTCACCAAATTTGCAGATGATACTAAGCTGGTAGGAATAGCTAACACCCTTGAAGATAGGGTCAAGATCCAGAAGGATCTTGACAGACTTGAACACTGGGCCCTATCTAACAAAATGAAATTCAATGTAGAGAAAAGTAAAGTCCTACACTTAAGTAAGAAAAACCAAAAGCACAAAACTGGGGGAAACCAGGCTTAATAGCAGTTACTGTGAGAGGGATCTTGGAGTCTTAGTGGACAACTTAGCTAAATATGAGTCAGCAGTGTGCAGCGGCAGCTAGAAAAGCCAATGCAATCCTAAATTGCATTAACAGAGGGATACAATCAAGATCAAATGAAGTACTAATACCACTCTATAAAGCCCTAGTAAGATCACACCTAGAGTACTGCATCCAGTTTTGGTCACTATACTACACTATTAAAAAAATGTTGATACATACAGTGCAGAGGAGAGCAACCAGGATGATTAGGAGACTGGAGACTAAAACATATGAAGAATGGTTACAGGAACTGGGCATGGCTAGTCTAGTGAAGAGAAGGACCAGGGGAGACATAATAGCCATCTTCCAATACTTGAGGGGCTGCCACAGAGAGGAGGGGGTCAAGCTGTTTTCCAAAGCACCTGAAGGCCAGACAAGGAATAAGGGATCGAAACTGACCAAAGAGAGATTCAACCTAGAAAAGAGGAGGAACTTTCTGACAGTGAGACCAATCAACCAATGGAACAGCTTGCCTTCGGAAGTTGTGGGAGCTTCATCACTTGAGACTTTCAAGAAAAGATTGGACTGCCATTTGTCAGAAATAGTGTAGGGTCTCCTGCTTGAGCGAGGGTTGGACTAGATGACCTATAAGGTCCCTTCCAACTCTGTTAATCTGTCTGTCTCCCAGCTTTGGAAATACTATATAGACCAAGAGTGTCAAACTGTCAGCCCATGGGCCAGAAGCATCACGCACAGGCCACGCCCACCCCGGCTCTGCAAAGGCAAACAATGTCACGATATGTCACGATACGCCGTGTGACGCGATCAAGTTTGACACCTGTGATATAGACTATAACATATTTAAAGGGCAGCTGCACAGTGTTCCTCAGTTCTTCCCAATTTGCCTTATATTGCTGCTGCTTCAGCAATGTTACTAATGTTGTCAACAACCACTTTTTTTCAGTTAATATTATAATTGGCATTTAGCAATACCCACTCCAATGCGCTGCAGGATAGAGGAAGAGCAGGGCTGTTTCATGCCATCTTCCCTCCTCACTGCTACCAGGCAGCAACCTTTATTTCTGTTGGTTAATTGACTATAACTTTAAGCATATTGTGCATATGAGCAAGGAGCCTTGGTGGCGCAGCGGATTAAAGTGCTGTTAAGTAGCACTTAGCTGCCAGCTGCCTGCAATTACTACAAGTTCAAATCTCATCAGGCTCAAGGTTGACTCAGCCTTCCATCCTTCCGAGGTAGGTAAAATGAGGACCCGGATTGGGGGGCAATAAGCTGACTTTGTGTAAAAAGAACACCGCTTTGGGGGGGGCAAAGCCCTACTAAGCAGGTATATACAAAAAAGTATGAAGGCTATTGCTTAACGCATTGTAAACCGCCCTGAGTCTCCGGAGAAGGGCGGCATATAAATCGAACCAATAAATAAATAAATAAATAAATAAATAAATAAATAAATAAATAAATAAATAAATAAATAAATAAATAAATATTTCATCTTGTTTTCAGTGATGAGAAAATAAGGTTTTACACTTAAGCAAGCTTGTTTTCTTGCTACTTACTCCGCATCCCTTTTTCATTGTGCGCCATGGCTTTTAGAGTAAAAGACTAAAGGAAATAACTTACTATTGATCTGGATAAGCTGTTCTAAAAATCTTTTTTTTTGCTCAAGTGTAGTAGGCATACACAAACAAATATAGGGTCCTTGGTGCTCTCAGACAGCACCAAAGACCCCACAGCTCGACTCTGAGTTACAAATATTCTCTTCTATAGGTACAAACAAATATTTTAAGCAAACTTTCTTAGTTTCGTAGGTGAAGCCATCCTAAAATTTAGCATGTGCAGAAGTTATAGGAAAACTTCTATATGAGAAGTTATTAAACTTCTCATACAGATAGAAGGAGACAATTTTGCCTCTAGTGGCAAAACAACAAAAACAAAAAAACAACCCCTGGGTGTCTAGGAGCACCTTTTCCAAGTAGCATGATCTTTTGCACATTTAAACCTTTTAATAAAGCTCATTAGTTGGAAAAGGTGCTATCAGACTGCTGATCATATGCAGAAGTTTGACTATTTTAAGATAATAATAATAATAATAATAATAATAATAATAATAATAATAATAATAATAATTTTATTTCTATACCGCCCTTCTCCCGAAGGACTCAGGGCGGTGTACAGCCAATTTAAAAACACAGGACACAACAATAATTAAAAATTAAAATAATTAAATAGATTTGGCCGATTTAAAACCCCAAAAATTTAAAATACCCCAATTTAAAATTATTATGTTGATAGCCCTCATAATCTAGGCTGATTTTATCATGGTATAATGGTAAGATGATAGGGGCTGATCAGAAGCAATAAAACAGAGTTGGAAAGGACATTGGAGGCCTTCTAGTCCAATCCCCCTACTCAAGTACGAGACTTTATACCAGTGGTAGGCAAACTTGGCTCTTTCACACCCTGTGGATTTCAATTCCCAGAATTCCTAAGACAGCTCCTAAGACAGCCAAGCTGTTTTAGGAATTCTGGGAGTTGAAGTCCACAGGGTGTAAAAGAGCCAAGTTTGCCTACCACTGCTTTATACCATTCCAGACAAATAGTTGTCCAATTTTTTCTTAAGTCATTTCACTGATTAATTGATCTCACTGTCAGGAAATTTCTCCTTGGTTCTAGGTTGGATCTCTCTTTGATTAGTTTCCAACTGTTACTTCTTATCCAGCCCTCAGGTGCTTTGGAGAATATATCAACCCCCTCCTCTCTGTGGTACCCCTTCAAATATTGGAAGACTGCTATCAAGTCACCCGTAGCCCTTTTCTTCATTAGACTAAGCGTGCCCAGGTCATGTAACCATTCTTCATGTTTTATCCCCCAGTCCCCTAATCATCTTTGTTGCTCTTCTCTGTACTCTTTCTAGAGTCTCAACATATTTTTTTTGTATTGTGGTGATCAAAACTGGATGCAGTATTCCAAGTGTAGCTTTACAAATGCAGTATAATGTGGTACTAGCACTTCATCTAATCCTACTCCTATCCCTCTGTTGATGCAGCCTAGGACTGCTTTGGTCTTTTTGGCAGCTGTAGCACACTGCTGGCTCATACATACTGTAAATGGTTGTTCACTAGGACTGTTTTTTTTAAAATTTAATTTAATTTATTTATTTTTTAATTTGATTTATATGCCGCCCTTCTCCAGAGACTCAGGGTGGCTTACAATGCGTTAAGTAATAGCCTTCATACTTTTGTATATTTATACAAAGTCAGTTTATTGCCCCCATAATCTGGGTCCTCATTTTACCTACCTTAGAAAGGATGGAAGGTGAGTCAACCTTGAGCCTGGTGAGATTTGAACTTGCAGTAATTGCAGGCAGCAGATGTAAGTGGATGTTAATTAGTCTGCTGAGCCATCAGAGCTCTCTGGTGAGAGAGCTCTCTGTTAGAACCCTCTCACAGTTACTCCTGTTGAACTAGGTGCCACCTATTCTATACCTGTGCATTTGTAAGTTCACTGTGGTCTATTTTGTCAAATGCCTTATTAAGTATACAAATGTCTACAGCATTTCATTGGCCCACACTTTGGAACTTTTGAGGAAAATTCTTCATGATGGCACCCATCATGGAAAAGGCATTCCATTTAATGACCCATGCCTTCCTGAGAGATAGAGTTTCTTGCTACTGTCTAGGAAATTCCTGGGAAGTCGACAATCACCTTGAAGATAACTAGGCAAATGTACACCTTGGTGCCTGGCCAGATACTCCCAGCACCCCCACCCCTCATGACTGTTAGCTGGTGGGGAGATGACCACAGAAAAAGGGACTGTGTGGCAGTAGCTCCGGTTACACAGCAATAGCAAATACTCAAGAAAAGCAAGACAGCAAAAAGGGCTTTTAGTGAGAATGAATAATTCACATTTTGAGCAATGTCCTAGTGAGTGGCGACAGGAAGATTTCAAATAGCTCCCCAGGGCATAGCCCACCAAGGGAACAGTGGGGAGACAAGTCATGAGGAATGGGCAGCATGGCGGGGAAAGCAGAAGAATAAAATGGAAGAGAAGCAAGCTGGGGTAGCATTAGTGGAGAGAGCAAGCCTATAATAGTTGCTAAAAAGAGATACATTTAGTGAACAGGATTTCTCATTGTGCTGCAGAACTATCTAAGAGGCACCTATCCTGGATAATACTCTTTTAGCTGATTGAAAAAAAATCCTGTATTGTGATGGAGCTGGTTACCTAAACCTTGGTCAAGGTATGCCATGTCAACAGAACAAAGCAGGAGAAATCAAAGAGTACTGGCAAAGTACTCAGCCTTCTATACACACAGCAAGGTTTTGGATTCGTTGAGAGGAAAGTCTCTTTGGTAGCAATTTTGGGAAACTTCTGTTAGGTCCCTTTCTCCTCTTGATCATGAATGTTACTGGTATTAATGCAAACGATATGCATAACCTCCTTCCACGGGTTATATGTCTTTCTGAGTTGCTTTTCTTGTTCAAGAACATCTGTGCAATACAGTAACTGAAAAACATTAAAAATAAGACATCCTGGGTAGAGAGGAGAAAACATGTTATGCAGCTTAATATTAATGTGCATTATGGGGAAAATAGCAGATGAGAAACTGAGTTCTATTTTATCCAATGCCTCTTATGAATCTCTCACTATGAATAACATCTGGACTATAGTGATACAATGCAGAAGTATATCATTTTAAAATATAAAGGGGGAGGCAGGCAATGCAGCACCCTCCAGATGTTTTGGACTACAGCTCTTCTAGTCCCTTGCCATGGCCAATCGGCTGGGACTGATGGGAGTTGGTTCAGCACATTTGGAGTAGCCTGCAGCTTGGATTTCTACTATGTCTTTTAAATCTTGGGGGCAGAGAGATAAAATAACAAGCTAATCCAAAAGGGAAAGCGGTCTTTGTTTGCTCCTTTTCTGTTCAAGCTGAGATTTCTTTCGACTTGGGTCACTCTCCAGTACCCAAACCTTCAGTTTATTCAAAGTATGAAAGGTAGCATTTAGAACAAGTGACTTTTTATTTTTTTAAAAAAAAATACCCAACACAGAAATGATTATTAGGTCAGTTTATTTTAAAATCATAAGATGAATTGGTAAGGTAAAGTCATTTTAAATTTTGGACAAATGGTCCTGTTTTGAACGAAATAATGTCTAAAGTATCACAAGCTTGGAATATTCATTGCACTAATTTGCACTTACAGAAAGAAAACAGCGGAGCAATTTAAATTGACAAACTATCGCAAACTTAATATTTATACTTTGAAGAATCTTTCCCACTGCCATAATGTGATGAAGTGAGAATGCTTTTAAGAGGAAACCACAAGTCCCAGCTGCCATTCCACAGTGTTTTTATCTTTGAGTCACAATTAAATCATACAAAGCTCCTAACATTTCTACAGTTCTTAACAATTTGTCAGTGTTGATGTATGCAGCCTTTCAATACACTTGCCATATTTGGACTGACAGCAAAACACAAACTCTCCCCCTCCCCACCACTTACACCACCTTTCCAGCAGGCTCTACCAGGCCTTTCACCGCCATATCTGACTGCCAGCTCAACTCTAATATCCTGTTCATTGTTCCCAGCTCCCTGGTCTGCACCTCCATTGTCTCAATGCCTTCACAAAAGTCACGCATTTCCATTTACTGCCCTCTGACATTTGCTACACTTTCTATCGTCACCCCTCTCTCTCCTTGCTGTACTTTCTGCTGTTCTGACACCTCCCAATTTAGTATAAACTGCCAATATCATTAGCACTGTTTATTCTTCTATGTTTTTAATGTGAATTTAGAACCCAAATAAGAGGCTTTTCAGGGCATTCTTCACCAGATCCCAGACCCTGCCTGTATCATTTGCTCAGCAATGCTCCTAATTCAGTAAAAATGCATTTATGAAAGAATAAGTCACTAGGCCCTAGCTGAGAGCCAAGAACAATTTCTATGAAGTAAGATCTCTTTTTGGTGCAAGTAGGTTTAAAATAAATACCTGCATGAGAGCAATTTGTTAATTTCTGTATAGGGATACTGTAGCATTGGAAACATTCCTTGTCCCGTTTACAGGAAGATTAGGAATGTTCGATTATACCTGAATTGGAAAAGAAATAAGAAATTATATTAGAATTATAAAATTATAAAAGAAGCCATTTGTAAACATCTTGAAGAACATGTCTTGATTCCAAAGAGTCAGCATGGGTTTTCTTCTTTAAAAAGGTAGCTACTTTAGTGAACTAGGGAAATGTTTTGCATGTGATCTTCCTCAACTTCAGCCAAACCTTTGACAGGATTCCACATGACATTCTCCTTTACAAGTTGTTAAATTGTGGCTGCGATGACTCTACAGTTGGTTGACTAACCACACTCAAATGGATTACATCAGGTTGGACAGCAATAACTAGTGTGATCCTGCAAGGTTATGTCTTAAGTCCAGTATTATTCAATTTTTTTATTGACAATTTAGATAACAAAATTCATGGGTTGCTTATCAAATTTGTGGATGACACACAATTGAGAAATCTGGCCAATATCCAGGATGACAGATCAAGATGGCAATCTCATTTGGATAGGCTGGAAGACTGAGATAAGAGGAATAAGACGTCCTTCAACAGGGAGACGTCTAAGCTATTACAATTAGAGAGGGCAAACTATAGCACACACATATAAGATGAAGATTCATGGCTTGGAAGCACTATTCTGAGAAGGATTTGAGTATGGTTAAGAACAACAAACTGAGCATGACTTGGAAGTGTGAGACAGCTGCTAGAAGGGCTAATGCAGTTTGGGTTGAATTAGGATTTGTATCAAAGAAAGAGAAGCCCTTATTCCCCTCTATTCTGCATGGATGAGACCATGCCAGAATACTGTTTATGACTCCGGATACTACAGTTTCAAAAGGATATTGATAAATAAGAACAAGTTCAGAGGAAGGCAATGAAGATGATACAGGGACTTGATGACATGCCCTATGAGGACAGGATGAAAGAACTTACAAGCTATCCAGAACTTCCAATAGTCAATCAGTAGAAAAGAAGATTGAGCAGACAAGTGGTATCATTGTCCAAGTACCTTTTAAAGTGCCATAGAGAACAAGGACAGGAAATCAGAGTAAATCTGCTGGATTAGGGGCTATACTGGACTCTATGTGGCATATTAAGGGCTGCACTCCAGCAATGCAAAGAGCCATTTTGAATTTAACTTTAGTTTTTACTTATTTTATTTATTTTGGAAGTGCTTTAAAAAGTATGCTCCCACCCAAGTTGCAGTTTTGTTTTTCATCTGTAGAAGGCAAAATAACACAACTCCTTTTTTTCAAGGTCATAGATCTCATTGCTGATAAATTAAAAAGTGGTTTTTTTAAACAGATGACAGAAGAAACTAGCAGAAGAAACTATGTATATAACACTGGAATCAATAGGGCTAAAATGTTCCCCCGCATTTGGGGTATGTTTTGGAGATTTAAATATTTACTCTTTTTGGAATTATGAAGTTGAGGAATTCACCTAACTCCATGTCCACTAACCAAAGTTGGTGAAAGAAAATACACAATCTTTTGGGGAGTTCCTTTGATTTATTCTTTCTGTGATTTGACTAAACTGTGAGAAGAGTCATTCACTCTACAGAAGCTTGTGCACTTCCAGATTTCCAAAGGATTTGTGCTTGTGTCACATTTCTTTTCTACCCCATTCCATTATATTCAAGTCCTTTGTAACTCTCCTTAAGTGTCCCCAAAAGATAAGTTGCTTACATCATTGTAGGAAGTTAGCACCCACCCCTCTCCTGGAAGAGTGAAATATTTTAGGAAATACGAAAAAGGCAAAATATTATATTTCCCTGGGATAAGCATGTTTTGAAGCAGCTCCCATCTTCCTGCCCCCACCCTTTGTCAATGGGCCATTAAGGCCTGGGCCAGTCTATTCTACATAACAAAGATCTACCTCCTTCAGGCAGAGCCATAGTAGGAATTGCCAAAAATGGGATTAGCCCTCTACACAATAGCAGCAGAAACTCACCACATGTGACCTGGGAAGCACATGTGACCATCAGCCAGCAAGGCCCCCACCCCCTGGGAGTCTGACAACCAATCAGGGTACTCTTTCTGGGCCCCAAGAAATGCAGAGCCAGAGAGAGCATAAAAACCCGAGGATTTTCTGTATCTGCCCCTTTTCTGTTCAGGAACTCAAGCCATGTGATCCTGTCCACCATTAAACCATCTTTCCAAGCAGTCTCCATGTTTCCAGTGTCTGTTTTCCCCACTTGGAGCAGAACCCAGAAGGAAGTTTCTTCCAACATCATATTGTAAACCTCTCATCCACTGACCACATCCTCTGACTGAAAAGTAATAAGAGCCAATTGCAGCATATAAGAATTACCCCTAGTTCAATATAGTCAAATGAAATGGTGATGAAAACAGCAGAATATGAATATGAGATTGATTAAAATCACAGTCTGCAGGGCTCTTCCGCACCCCAACTGCTTTTATTTCTCCAACCTCAGAAAATTTTCTATGATTACCTTAAAACCTGTTGCCAACCACAAAATGCTTGGAACAACTACGATAGCAACAAACACTCTATCTTCTCTTGCCATCAGTTTAATAGCATCACAAATGCTTCCCCTATCCAACTCCATAGAAAAGGAGAATAAAAATAATCATTTGTATATTACCCCAATAATACCCTTTCTTCATTTTTCAAACATTTATCTAGTTATATACAACCCTCCCCAACCAAACAGCTGTCTTATAGCAATAGACATAGCACTTAGACTTATATACCACTTCACAGTGCTTTACAGCCCTCTCTAAGCAGTTTACAGAGTCAGCATATTTCCTCCAACAATCTGGATCCTCATTTTACCAACCTCAGAAGGATGGAAGGCTGAGTCAGCCATGTGTCGGTGAGAATTGAACTGCCGAAACTGCTGGCAGCCAGCGGTTAGCAGAAATAGCCTGCAGTACTTCATTCTAACCACTGCACTACCATGGCTCCTCATGAGAGGACTTGAAAAGGCTCTAAACCATTTTATTCTTGAAAGACCTGATCTGAGAGGTGTTCTGAGTCAGGGAAATGGGCTATACAGATAGACAGATGATGGTGATAATGGTGGCAGTGGTGGTAATGATAGTTTCAAATACACCATAACTGAGAGAGAAATAATTCAGCTCAGCTCTTGAACACAGTTGATATTAATTAACAGAGGTCTGGAGTTGCCTTTGAACTGGTGTGTTATCCTTAACTTTTGAAATAATAATAAAAAAAACTAGCGCACAACATTTATTCCTAATATGCTAGTTTTCTTGTTCTTTTTTATTCCATTCAATCATACTTGATTTTTGAAGGCTGCCTGAGCAAGTCCGTGCAATTTTCTTTGCAGGGTTTTTCATAAGTGGTTTGCCATGGCCTTCTTCCCAGGGCTGAGAGAAAGACTAGCTCAAGGTCATCCAACTGGCTCTGCTTAATGTGGGATTAGAACTCATACTCCGCTGCTTTTTAGCCTGTTGCCTTAACCATTACACCAAGTTGACTTCCTACTTGCATTCAAATATGGAGAATTGGGGGGTTGGGGGTGGAAATGATGTTCTGAACTTTTATAGTCAAGTTTTTCCCATCACAGATGAGTTCAATTATTCCTATAAGTTGTATATAATGCCATCTGTGTTACATAAGGGTATTCTTTCAAGGCTTTAAACGAATCACCTTTTCTGCTTTCAAAGCAAATATGGTGCTATATGAACCACAACTTTTAACAAATACATTTTTCTACTTGGAAATAATTATTAGATAAGAGATGGTGAAAATGCATTGTGCAGTTCAGCAGATATGCCTATTTGGCCAGTGTAAGTATGGTCTATTCCCTTACATGGGCATGTGTTTGCACATGTGCATGTATCTTATGTCTGTTTATTATCTTATTTACCTCAAATTCCTCTACTTCTTTGGAAGAAATTCTACCTTGTATAAAAAAGCCCAAAATTTCTCAAGAATCATCACTGTGTTTGTATTCTAGTTAGCTGAGAGGAAGGAGTTCATAAATTTGTCCTTTAAAACCAGCTGTTTGACATACTAGAGAAAAATTCCATCCTCTACTAGCTCTGGTAAAAGAGAGTAGTCCATTATGTTTGCAACTCAGCTTATAAGCACAGAAAACATGAGAAGCAAATGTTTCCATTTCGCCACCCATTGAATATCAACCATAGCTGAACTTATACAGTTTTCAGGCTTTAGTTTCCACCAACAGTTGTATTAATGGTTATTTCTAATCCAACGAAATCATTAAAATTTTCCTGTAACTTTGAAGGAGTAAACATTCCACACATCCAGCCCCTAACTGTCAACAAAATTCACACAGATTTCATACATATTGATACCGTCTAAAATTTTCAAGACTAACATACTACAGCATAAGGTTTCTCATAATGTCTACTTTGTTAGATACATGTTATCAGAAATCTATTCTTAATTATTATGTCTCTGCATGTAACAGCATGACATACAGTTTTATTTCTCTAGAGTCGCGCATCTGATGAAGTGGACTGCAGTCAATTAAATAAAGCTAACACTACAATACTATTGTTTTTGCTACAGCAGATTAATGAGCTAACCCCTTGGTAATCAGATGTTTTTATCATAATATATAAGAGTGAAATGTTTGATGGCTAGATTAGAAGTGGGGGAAGATCAGTGACTCTGAATATGGTTAAAACTGCAGGGATATATTTGAAAGGGCATATTATTATCTGGTGCTTATGATTGTAAATTTACATAGCATGCTTGTAAGCAGAGAAGCAAATTTGGGTAAATTAGCATTGGCAGCTGACTGGACTACTTGAAAATGGAACTGTATTACAAAAGAGATACTAGTTATATTTCACTCAAAGCTTCCAATGTGATTACTTCAGAAATGAATGATCTGTTACTATTTCCATTGCATGTATTCAGCCATATTACACATCTGGTCAATGTATTTCTAATGTAAAAAAGAAAAAGAATTCTTATGCTGTACTTGAATCATCCTAACATAAAGATGCTTTCTTTCTAACAGGCACTATGTGTATGTGGGAAATTATAATACGTGAGGCATTATAATAAGGTGTCTAATGTGAGTGAAAAAAGCAGTAGTTAATTTTGCTATTCTATTGATATTAGAGATGTGGGGTGTTGTCCCCCATTAAACTCCATATTTGGTTAAGAAGAAGCTGCAGTGCAATTAATGAGTTAGGTAGCAAACCAAGCTTCTAAGGATCAGGGATCTGTTCTTGTGTTTTTATATCATGGCTATTTTCTTAGTTGATTTGTTTCTTCTGTAAAGTCCACTGGTATTCAAAAGAGACTTCACACGGCACTGGTTGGACACATAATTCCGTAGAGGCATTCATTCTTCTCCCCAAAGTTCCTCTAGCAACAGAGTTGTAGTACAGCCAATGCCCACATCAACTGGAACTGAAGGCAGCCATAATTCAACACATCTAGTGATGCCAGGTTAGGAAAAGCTTTTCAATGGTAGCCGTATATGTGGCCTCAAAGAATCCCTTCAAACACTCTTTTAACCCAATGCGGTCTCCTGGAATGCTTGCTGCTTTTTTGGCATCAGGAGACAACTTCAAAAACTCAAGATGAAAATGTTCCTATTCACCAGTTGCACATTGGGAAGAGGGAAGTGTGTTTCCAATAGTGACCATTTCTACTTCATGAACAGCAAACTATGGAGATCATAGAAAAACTGTGCTTCCAGCATCCTTAACCTAGCCATGTCACAGTATGGTGCAGAGGCATTGAATAATATGCCCTCCAACACAGAAAATCAAAACTAATGTGCTTAGGCTGCCCAAACAGGAAAGCCAAAAATAAACGAACTGAATATTTGCCTGGTTACTGGGCATGGTGGGCACAGTGCTGAGAACTTGGATATCAGGATCTGCCAAAGGAAGCAAGGACTCAGGAAGAAGAGAGGCATCTCCCCTTCTGGCCCTCAAGATGAAATTTATACAGAGCCTGTTGCTTAAGGAAATCTAGGAGTAGCTGGGACGGGAAAAGTGGAAACTTCAGCCAGCTCCACGGTCCTGTCTTCCACCTTTTCCCTTGTCTCTCGCTAACAGAGAAGAAGCCAGGTTTTCCCATCTTCAACCAAACTTGTGAAGCAGTGGAGACACACGGCAACAGGTCAGGGGTGGCGAAGATCATTAGGGGCATAAAGAGGGGTGTTAGGATCCATGGAAAACGGGGCGGCGAGAGCGAATGTCTGGAGACTTTGGGCACAGCGGAGGGTACTGCCTGGGAGTCGGGGAAAGGGAGGAGAGGGTTGTTACTGGAGGAGACGCCAGCGCTGCTCCCCAAGGCCACAGCCCTCTTGGCAAGCCCACCCCACTCTTCCATCCTTGGGTTGGGAGGGTCCCCGCCTTTACTTCGTTCATCCTTGCACGCAGCTTCTCCACTTTCCAGCCAGTGCTCTTTTCCTCTGATCTTTTTCTTCACCTAAAAGAAACGGGATAGAAGATAGTCCCGTCAAAATTGGCTTCAAGAAGGCGCAGGACAGGTGGCACCTGCGATACCCACGCCCACTCTGCTCTTCTTTGTGGCCAAGGGTGGTGTCGTCGGAGCAGTATTGCTCCCTTACAAAGGTTACACGCCTGCTCTTGAAAGCTGCTTCCCCCACCCCACCCCACGAGTGTACGTACGGACACACACACACACACACACACACACGCACGCACGCACACACAAACCAGCTTCACCGCCCGTCACAGTTTGGCTCCGTATTGATCGGCGCTGCCTGGCCGCGCTTCCCCTGCAATTCCAGGTAGTAAATCAGTGCCAGGCGACTCCACCTCCCGGCGTTGCCATTGGGTGCCTGCTGTGCTCGGGTCGCCGTGATTGGTCGCCTCGCGGGCACAAGCCTTTACATAAGAAGGCGCTCGCTCTGCTGACTCGATAGAGCCGGAGAGATACACATTCACGCACGCCGAGACCGAAAGAGCGGTGGCCAGAGAGCGGACACTAACACGACAAGCACCCGCACGTGAACAGGGCAGTCCGCCCGCCTGCCCGCTCCGGATGCTTCGCGGCCAGCTGGTAGGCATGGAGCTGCCCCGGCAACCCACTTGCCCGGTGAGTACAACTGTTTCCTGCCCTGCTGAGCCCAAGCCGACCGGGGCAAAGTTTTCCAAATTCCCAAAGAGATGGAGACTTTGGGTGGGAAGAAAAGTTGCAGTTGGCGAACGATGCGGGGCGGGAGGAGGCTATGGAAGCGTAGTCGAGGGCCACGTGAGACTGGCGGCCGGAATTTGGGGTTGAGGGGTGGGCTTCTGGGAGAGAGCGGTGGGGAGGGGCCGTGTGAAAAAGCCCGGGCTTCGGAAACCAGGGAGTAAGAAGTGGAATTGAAGGTTTGAGAGAAGCGATGGGGACGGGGAAGCACTTTTGTGCGCTGGGGATGTGCTGAAGAGCCGCTTGGAGACAGCTATCGGCTGTCCAATGGCACGCTGGATCTTCCTGAGCAGGGAGCCGTTTCTTGGAGTGCTCGCCTCCGGCAGCGAGCAAAAACTGAGTGCCAAGGTGACTGCTGCTCTCCAGATTGCACTAATGCTGCTGGTGGCGGCAGCTGCTAGTAGTGGCAATGCCAGTGTTGAGGTTGGCTTGATACCCTGCAGTTTGACATGGCCGAGGAAAGGCATGGTTCCAACTCTGAAGTGTAACTCTATGGGCCCGGGACTTCTGGCTGCTTCCTGAAGATCTGATAGGTCTGGTTCCAAATTCTTTGATTTTGTGGGGGAAAAGAATATCCCTTGCCTGCAGTATTAATGCAGGATCTGGGCTGGGAATAGCAAACTCTGGAAAGACAGCAATGCAGACAAAGCCAGTAGCTTTTTCTTGTTAGTGGCTTCAGAAAGGAAAAAAAAAACAAAATTTGGAACCAGAAACAATACTTGCTCATTACTGAAGCTCAAACCTGAATTTTATGATGTCAATTCTTTTGATTGGTTGAACCCGTTTGCCCTCCTGCACTTTGAACAAGAACCTGGTGGGTTGGCATCTTGTGACATTTCTTAACTAGGTTGATATCAGCACACGTCATTGGCTGAACAGACATGATGTCACAGAGAAGTATACAGGAATCCATTTGGACAACTCTGTGAACGAGTGATGTCACTAGTCTACAATGAGACAGAAAACCCTGTGTCACTGTGAGGCTTTTGGAAAAGCATCTATATTATATTGGTGATGTGGTTCTATAGGAGTTCAACTATCATTTAGGAAAATTGCAGAAAGTATGGAGTAGAAACTGCTTGCTAATGCGGAACAGCGGTCCACTTAAAAGTTTGGTTCTGCTATGGCCACTCATTTGAAAGTACAGGATTTGCCAGGAGAATGTATCAACTGAGAAAATCGCATGCAATTTCTTCTCTCTTCCTCTGAACAATGGCAAGAAATCAAAGCATGCATTTATTAGGGGATTATTGCATAGTGTTAAAATGTTATGCAAATCCCAATTTCTTTCCGACAGAAGAAATCTGTTGTCACCAACCCTACTGGTTTCTGCATATATGGGTACAAATAGCAGTATCATCAGCCACACCCTAAGAGATCATGAAAGTCATGGAAATATGCAGCTGCAGACATACCCTCTTGAAGCGCCTTCTCTCTAGTTTGACAATACACATCCCTGTTCCAAACACTATTCTTTTAGAAGCTTTTCATCCAGTCAGCATTTGGAATCACATGACTAGAAAACTAGAAGACAACCACAAAAAGTGGGATTATTGTCACAGTCTTGTGTTTTGGGGCAAATTTGCTGCAGCAGGGGTTCAGAATGCGCATTTTGTCCATACAGCATTCTCTGTGTTAAGAGCAGACCCCTGGTATAATAAAAGATCATAAGGTATAGGGCATGAAGTCATGCAGATGATTTCCATCAATGTCCACAGCAAGAACAAAATGGCGTCCACTATTTTTTTTTTCCAGCTGCCAAGGACATCGAAAACCATATCCATCCCTTTTAATCCTAACAGACACCTAAGACTGTTTCTGATCTTGGTTTGGTTCAAGAAGTAAGTGGATTCAATCTTGAATCCTCTTAACCTATCCGTATCTTCCACTTTCAGAGCCGACTTGAAGAGGCAAAGGGAAGCGATCAAAAACAACGTAGGAGGTAGCACATGAATGCCTCGCTTCAGTCCATTGCTTTTCTATACAATCCTGTTTGAACATGGGGATGGAGAGATTCTCCTTGCTTTTCCTTTATCGTGGCATGCTGCTCTCTTGATACTTTCCATGGGCATCCAATAGTGACTTTTGCAGGCATATTGGCAGGGATTGCTGAATTGCCACCCCCAACCCACGAAGTAAAATCTCAAAACCCGGGAACAAAACAGAGATAGGCAATGGGAAGTAGACACATTGGGAATTTTGAGTCATGTCATGAACAATATCACAAAATGGCTGCCATAGTGACAAAACTGTCAATTTTTAAAAAGACAAATGTGAATTTGATCCCCACTACTCTCTTTGGCCTCAGCTTCCAATCCAAAATACTCTGTTCCACGCCCAGCTTTACTTTTGTTTTGAGATTATTTTGGAGGTCCAGGAAGTCCTTTTCTAAACAAAGCCCTGAGCTGCTACCACTTACCATTTTTGTTTTCTAAGTAAGTCCGAAAATCGTAGGTGACTTAGACGTGCTCATAGGAATGATGCTGGAGGCTGTTATCTTGCTTTGCTATATGCCAACTTCTTGGTTCAATTTTTCACTTGAAAAAGAAAGAGTAATATCCACTGAGTTAGGGGACTCAGTAGCACCGAAGGAAGCCTTCACCAGTTTGTTGGTGTACAGGTAGTCCTCAACTTACAACAGTTCATTTAGTGACCATTCGAAGTTACAATGTCATTGAAAAAAGTGTCTTATGACCATTTTTCACAAACATTGCAGCATCCCCATGCTCATATGATCAGATGCTTGACAACTGACTCATACTTATGACAGTTGCAGTATCTCAGGATCATGTGATCCCCTTTAATGACCTTCTGACAAGCAAAATCAATGGGGAAGTCAGATTCACTTAACAGTCATGTTACCAACTTAACAACTGCAGGGATTCACTTAACAACTGTGGCAAAAAGGTCGTAAAATGTCTCAGCAACAGAAATATTGGGTTCAACGGAGGTCGTAAGTCGAGGACCTGTACTTGGATGTCATTTTGTTCACCCGGGACTAGAAACTTCACCAGCTGATTTGGGACTACTGGTAGATCACGTATGGATTTAGATAGAGATAATAACAATTACACTATTTTTCCCCTATCTGACACTCTTCTGATATATTTGGGTCCAAATTCCAGTCATCCCAATCTAGTGAGATGTGCTGGCTAAGGTTAATGAGAATTATGTTCCAATATTTGGGAGGAGCTAAGCTATGCAAATGCCACAAAATTGAATAGATTTGTATTAGAATCTCTAGGAAAGTTGTGTATAAATTATAACGCAGGTCCAATGCAAAAATGAAATTTGGGGCTGCGGGTATGATTAATATTTAATCTGTATGTCTTTTCCTGTGAAATACTTTATAGTGGCTATAACATATGATGACATATAGGATCATGGTTCCTAATCAGTTTTCCTCAATAACTATTGGAAACTGTTCAAAATAAGCCTAAATGGAACTATTTTCCATAAAAGGATTTTGTAATGTGTTCAGCAACTTTATCTGACAGCGCTAAGAGCATAAAAACCAGGTCTTCCAAGGTCCAAGGGGAAAGCTGAAATCCCAGAAGAGGAAGAGCAGGGGTTACAAGGATCAAGTACATTTTCTTCACTGCCTGCGCACAGGTGCAAGCTCTGAGTGCATGTTTGTGCGTGTTTAGGAAGGCAACTTAATTAATGGCCATTTCCCTAATGATCTATCTGGAAATGCACACTGATGTATGAGTTTAATTAGCTCAAGCCAAATGCTGGGAGCGCGACAGAAGAACACGTTGTCTTTGTCACCAGGCGCCTGTTACTATCCTATGTTTATGGAAACTTATTTAATGAAGAGTTAATCTGTGCCTAAACTGGAGGATAGTACCAGCTACTGGCCTTGTATGATGGATTGTTTTGCTGTGGAAGAACACAAGAAAAATGCATGTGCTCTTGTACTTACTACCTGGTCATTTGATCTATAGATACCTATGAATGGCTCCTTCATTGTTTCTAAACCGAGTAGGTAGAGTTTTTCCTGAAGAGGACCAAACCTGATAGCTCCTGATATTATCACATTATAACTATTCATAGTAATCATTATTAATTGCAATTATATGCACCAGGGGACTCCTCTCTTATATAACGGGAATAACCAAGTTTACTGAGACTTTTCAGTTTTTGTTTTTGGTAGGTTTCTTATATTTCAGGCCACATCATGAATTCTGCAGCCCTAAATTCTACTGCAAAGCATAATGAAATAGATAAATTTCATCAACTGCCTCTTCAGAGAATAATTTTGAGCATATGGTGATTTCAATGAAGTCATGGAAAGTCTTAGAGGCTTGCTGATCTTCAAGCAGGAGGCGAAAAGGCTTAGGACATGCCTGGTTATAGTACCATCTGCCTATCAGTGTAGGTAGAGTGGATATTCACAATTGTTCAAGACCACCTCTGGGTTTGGATACAGCAGGAAGATTTGCAAGAGCTTACCTTGAGATCTGTTTTGTAGAAGTGTTAATACCACAGGGTACTTCTAAGAGGGGTTAGGACAGTCCCAAAAGGCCAATAATAGAGCTAATGAGTTATTATCTGTAGAAATGTTCACAAGACAGATTACCTATTCCATAATGCATTTTGACAGCCTTCTTATTCACACAATCAGGATGGATAAAACATGATGAAACGATGGGCTTCTCCCCCTTCACACTTTCATTCCAAGGGACTTTAAAGGGACTATTGATTCTAACCTACAATACTGATTATAAGAATACTCCAAACTGACAGCCCTGGCTGGGAGAGGAAAGATAGTTATTAACATAAAATATAAGACTTTTCATATGTGGATACTGACAGAATGAAGAAGTGCCTTTTTTCTTGCTAAGCTTTAACTACTCTTGTTGTGTTTACAAATGAGGGGAAGAGATGATCATCTGTTTTAAGGATTAACGAATCTCATTGCAAAATTGCCTTCTCAGAAAGTAAAAGAGGCTATCCTATCTCAGAGTCTACCTTGAACTGAAAGGTGATTTCTGGCAAAAAGATGCTTTATTTGCTGCCATCTTCTTTTTTTGCATGGACTACTCCATAGGAGAGATCAACAGACATTCTGTGGAAGTGCTTTAATTTGGAGAAGATCCTGCCTCAAGAAGCAGACTGGATGGCTCTCAGGATTGTCTGATCTTCATCAGAGTTACTGGAAAGTTATGAAGCAGAGTGTGATCAACTTAAAACAGAAATGTGATGTTATTAAAATACTTGCTCACATCACTGCATTTGGGTTTAAATCTACACTGTTGCCTGGTGCTTTTTTATAGATTCTTTCTCTGCCATCTTCTAGCTCAGGGTAGCCAGAAAATCAAATCCTACCCTTTGATGGAATCAAAGAAGAGAGATGGGACATTCTTCTTGAAGGAATGAATTAAGGTCCTTTCTCTTCCTTTTAATTCTGATGAATGAATGTGAGATCTAATGGTCTAACCTAGTATATTTTTTTTCTCTTCAGCAGGGATGTGGAACTCTGAAGCTAACATGGTTTCACATCCCAGAGTGAATTCTGAGACAGCTGAATTGACTTTCAATCCTGAAACTAGATGTTTGGTACGAACTATTGTATCAGCACATCCTGCTCTTCACAACAGCTGAAATTTTGAATAGATCTAGCATGCCAATGCTTCCTCCCTAAAGTTCAGAAGATTAAGAAACAGAAGTTTCCTGCCCACAATAAAGTAAAAAAAAAAACATCTCTATTGGTACTTGAGCATTAGGCAATTGCTGACCAATCCGGAACCAAACCAAAGTCTCTAAAACTGCTTGCCCAATTCTGCAAGGGGCAGTGGCAATGCTACCCCTAAGAATTTATCAGGATGGTTATATCGGATCCCTACCAATGCTTATCTGCATGGTTAAGTAACAATGAAATGAGCAAAGCAAGCTAGATTTTGAGCCATGCTGGCACAGTGGTTAGAATGTTGTACAGCAGGCAAATTCTGCCCACAGCCTGGAGTTTGATCCTGACCGGCTCAATATTGATTCAGCCTTCCATCCTTCTGAGGTTGGTAACATGAGAACCCAGATTGTTGGGAGCAATATGCCAACATTTGTAAACAAACCAGAGAGTGCTGTAAAGCAGTATGGAGCAATATATAAGTCTAAGTGCTATTGCTATTTTCCATAGTTTTATAACTATCTGTTACAGAATTCCTGCATTAAGAAAAAAAATTCCCAGCTACTAAGTGAATGGGTGATGTAGCCACATGCTTCTCTTTATAGGTGCCAAGGTTGCTGCTACTGCTGTTGTGGAGCCTGGTTCTGCCTTGGCCTGGTGAAGGATCCCAGCGCAGTAAACCCATGTTCACAGCAATCACGGATCAAATCCTTCCTCCTGACTATGACAGCAACCCGACTCAGCTCAACTATGGTGTGGCTGTGACCGATGTAGACCAGGATGGAGACTTTGAGATTGTCGTTGCTGGGTGGGTACCAAGAAAAATGCTAAGTATTGCTAGTGCATGGGAAGTTGTGGGGGGGGGAGGGAGGGGCTGCCACTCCACAAGGAGTCATATTTGAAGAAAAGAATAGTCCAGAGCAGTGGTTCTCAACCTGTGGGTCGGGACCCCTTTGGGGTGGAACAACCTTTTCACAGGTGTCGCCTAAGACCATCAGAAAACACATATTTCCAATGGTTTTAGGAATAATTTTATGGTTGGGGGTCACCACAACATGAGGAGCTGTATTAAAGGGTCGTGGCATTAGGAAGGTTGAGACTCACTGGTCTAGAGTTAACAGGATGCAAGGAAGATGGTTACATCCCAAAGGCTGGTCTCATACAGAAGGTAAAAAACACAATGTACATTATTATTATTATTATTATTATTATTATTATTATTATTATTATTCGCACAGTCAGCCAGATGTTCAGACTGGGTTTGGTATTTTTGTCTACCTATCGAGTCCTTACTAAGGACCTAGGATAGGCAAATCTGGATGTTTGATGGTTACAGATATCGTTGCAGGATGGAAGCAGGTGCAAGTAAAGCTGCCTTCTGTAATTGACTGATGACAAATTTGTCAATGCCTATGGTGTTCAAGTGGTGCTCCAGTTGTTTTGGGACTGCACCCAAGGTGCCTATTACTATTGGTACTATTCTTGCTTGCCTGTGCCATAGTCAAATTATTATTATATACTTTATTCATTAAACATGAAACTCAGTCCACTCAGTCCAGTCAAATTATTATTATTATTATTATTATTATTATTATTATTATTATTATTATTATTATTATTATTACATTTCTATATTGCCTTCCTCACAATCTCAAGCACCTCTGGGCAGGTTTGGCTAACTGCCATACAGTATATGAATTAGTATGTGTATTGCCATACAGTAAGAATCAAATATATAGATTTGTTTGTAAGCCATGACCCAACTATTATTTATTTTCATCATGGTATATTGAACAAGCTATAATGGTCCAATTCACATATAAGAAAAGCCTTAAATCACCTTATAATCACGATGGCTGGATGCATATATTGTATTAATTCAAAACTAAACAAATCACATTAAAGTTTAATACAGTGTATGAATTCAGACCCTGTTTCTCAGAAGAACTTGGCCACTGCTATGTTTGTGGGGTTTTATAAATGTTCTGGACTAAAACTAACATTCCCAGTTAGTGGGATCTGGTTTTGCTGGTTGAGGCCTATGAGAAATGTCTTTGAAAATCCCTGAAGGGCATTAAATTGGTGAAGGCTGTAAAAAGAAGGAAAAGTATACATGTTTATACTCTGCTTTGCAATGATTCAATTCCAGATGTGTGTGTGGAACTACTGTGTATGTCTATGTGGAACTACTGTACAGTTGCATCCTCAAAGCTTACAGCTCAACTGTCTCCCACATGATCACTTCCCTGATTAACTGCCTCTGCCAGTAGCCTTCTCAGCTCCCACCCCAGCTTCCCCAACCTGTCCAGGCTGCAATCATGACCTAGGAAGTAGGGGCCAGAGAGGACTGTCTCTTTATAGCTGGCCACTGCTTGTATAACTTGGACTAACATAAAACATATCTCAGTTGCACTGAGCTGGAAAGAACATATATCCATTGAAAAGCTCTTCTGTCTAGGATTTCCTAGAAAACAGAGAAATTGTTTCTGTAACCACATTCATTTCACTGAGCCTTCTCAATCTCTTCTTGGCCTTGATTTTTCCTAGCTCTTGCTAAATTGTTTTCCATCTATTCATACCATCCCTATAGCAGGAAGAGAGGATAGCAAGTCTGCTTTAAACACATGGACTACTAGGGCCATAGTTTTAGAGGCCCACATTTTTCTCTTTCATCCCCACTGGGCTGCCAGGGACCTCAGTTGCCCTGAAGTTGCATTCAGTCTCAGTGGTCTCCCAGGATCTTTCACTAACAGATTCACATCTTCATGGCTAGCAATTTTTCATTTGGATTCATCTGCATGTAGCCTCTTCAAAGGTTGCTCATATCAGTAAAACATAAAACTGCTCCACAAGCTGTAGTCCCCGTGCTGCTACACAGGCTCTATGGAATAGTGACTATGGAAGAGCAGTCTTCAGCTTTACTGAATGATCATAGAGAAGAAGCCACCCAGACTGGATGGGGAAGCTGTTCTAGACCAGGGCAAAGCATGCAAAAAAGCCTGCCTTCAAACATCCATTTTTTTCATGTCCTGGGGGGGACATGCAGCATATAATTTAACAATTGCTGTGATTCACTTAACAACTGTGGCAAGAAAGATAACGAAATGGGGCAAAATCCACTTAACAAATCTTTCACTTACCAGCAGAAATTTTTGGCTCAATTGAGGTTGTAATTCGAGGACTACCTGTAATTGGAATCTAGTTCTAGCCTCTAACCATCAGGTCAAAGCTGTTACTATATCTCCTTCTTGGCTGAAGTGGAGCCATTCAGTCATAGGCGTACTGATAACATCCCACCCTAAACTAAAGAATGGCCTCTCTTGATAGTTTCATATATGTGTTAAAAGGAATGCAAGATAAGACTTGACCTCTTCTCCCCCATCAACACTGATTTCTCCAATTTGATTCTCCACTGATTCCCCCTCTCTCTGTATGTGTATGTGTGTGTGTGTGTGTATATATACACATATACATATACATATACATATACATATACATATACATGTTTTTCTCTCGAAGCACCTGGTCTACCCCAATATGGGAGGGAGCATACTGCTTCCCTTTAGCCTTTATTTCTTTATCAGCAAATATAAATTTTATACACGCACACATACTTTCAGGTTTGGGAACTTTTTCCCTTCAATTCTTCATGCTGACCTTCCCCAATCTGATGCCCTCCAGTTGTGTTGTAATGATAGCTTCTAGAATTTTCCTGCCTGGAAATTCTGGGAATTGTAATCCCAATGTAACTGGAAAACTTGTTTGGGAAATGCTGCTTTATACAAAGGCTGTGATCTTTGGAGCCCAGATTATCTTATTAAGTCTAGAAAACTGTTGAGAGACAGGTCTTTCTCATAGGTGAGGAAAAGTTTAGGCAAGTCAAGACAAGTGGAAGAGTGCCCTGGTTTGACCTGAAGGAAAACAAACTTTCTCTCACTCTGAGGAGAGGCAACCTTCTCTCTCGCTCTTCTGACAGCCTCAATGTGCACCTTGACATTGTGTTAATTGGCTGCAGCAGAGTGAGAGAGTGCTTCATCGCATTATTGACAGTGTGCTTGCCTTGAGTTGGTGCACAGGAGTGAACAGGCATTCAGCTGTGTGCTCCTTGCATCCCTAATCTGACAGTCCCTTGAAGAGGAAGGATAGAAGGAAATGGAAACCAGCCTGGCCAGCTGCTCAAAGAGGAACAGCATGTTTTGCCT
This sequence comes from Pantherophis guttatus, assembly GCF_059756535.1. Lineage (NCBI taxonomy): Eukaryota > Metazoa > Chordata > Lepidosauria > Squamata > Colubridae > Pantherophis > Pantherophis guttatus. Next base: position 45,135,834 of record NC_142068.1, read on the forward strand.
TTAGGGTGATCATGTTGGACATACCTTGACAAATATGCATATGGAGAAGTTGAAGTTTCCCATGAATGAACAATCAGGAATGTGTTCATACTTGCCAGGGCTACTTTAATGTATCATTAAGAAGAGGCAAGTTATCACACAGGAAACAATACCTTATTTATTTATCACATTTTTAAACCTCACATCTCCCTCACAAAGGAACTCTATGTTAGAACGGTATGAGTCCAGCTCTTAAAAGATCCTCATAATCTCTATCTAGGAATTCTATAATCCTGTCAAGAACAAATAAGTATCAGATAATGAACTGACTATTCTGACTAGGCTGTTGTCACAGGTAGACTTCAGCTCACTGGTTTCCCCAACCTGCTGCCCCTCCACTTGTTGGGCTGTAGTGCCTCACCCCTAACTCTTATCTAGTAGTTAGGAATGATAAGGGCTCCAAATTTGGAGAAATCAATTCTAATTCTCAAATACTACAAAAAGAAATTGATGGTCCCTTCTGAATGATTGTAAGTGATGCATTAACATGAGACTAAATACTGGGCTGCACTTCTCATATTTAATAATATTACAATTACTTAAAATAATGATGATGGATAATCCTTGTAAATGATATAAAATTCTAAGTGTGGGAATCAGCACTTCTCCCAATTTTACTGACTACAAAGTCACATTTCCTTAGATTTGTAGGCTTCATTACAGGATATCTACCCTACAGCTTTCCTTAATTTAGCTCCCTCTAGATATTTCAAATAACAAATCCATAAGACCCATTCAACATATGATTGGAGAATATAGGGAAGTTAGTTCAAAACATCTTGAGAGTGCTCAAATGGGAAAGGTTGTAGCTTTTCCCCAAAATTGCTAGCCAGAATGCTAATTCAACCAATTTCACTGGGAATGCTGGAAGTGATCATTCACTTGAAGGGGGAGGAGGACTTTTTACAATAAGATATTCCTCTGGGTAAGAATTATATTCAACCTGTTCCTGATTAATCCCTGATTGCTTCGATTTCTTAGAAGGCAACTTTACCCGGCAAACTTAACTCATTAATCTATGTGTTCACCTGAATCCATCCATCCTTTTTATTCCCGTCATTCCTCTGACCTTCCTTCATGGATGTGCATTCCAGACGCGACATCTCCATCACTCTGTCCTAAACTGTCACCACGTTGTTAGTATTCTTACTAAAGTAGAAACATTGTGCTAGTTCTTTAGTTATGGCCTTAACAGAGGCAAGCAGAGCAATTGGACCCTCCTTCTGAGATATGATTTATTTGTAGCCTGAAAAGGACTTACTTCTGCTTTTGCTATACTTCTTCACATTTGTTCTGAGATGCACTGTAATTGTCTGTCCGTCCATTCCCACCCCACACCCCCAAACATGCATCTTTAGGGCACAATAGTGACTTGTTTGGTACTTAAACTTAAAGCCCTTTGACAGAATTGGAATGGAATACAATGAAAACAAAAGAAAATGTTATCATAATATATTTAAAAGGCAATACATTAAAAAACAATAACAGTAATAAAGAAGTCACCTACATTCCTGTGAGGGCAAAAAAAATGTAATCCGGCAGTGAAAAGATACAATAATGTCACTTTTGTGGAAGGGACATTTGATCATAGCAGAGGAGATCTTAGTACTGAGTAGTACCTTGGCAGGCTGGCACACAGGAGGCCCTACAAGCAGTAGCAGCATATTCCCTTGACAGGGCACTCAAAACCCATACCTTGGATTTCACAGTTTAAGAGTGAGAAATATATTAGAACTGCTGCCACCAGAAGACGGTCTATGCAAAGTTTGCAAGTATCATTTGCAGATCTAATATACCCGGTATTTCTAATTTCCTTTTGATATTGCTCTTAATAAAGGATAACAAAGCATCTCATTCAGCCATGGGCTGAGCTGCCCATATTTAGACAACTTTGCATCGCAGAGTGCAACCTTTTGCAGGAAGATTCCCACCCTAAGATTGCCAGTGCTATGCTTTCTAATATAGTGCATTTCAAATCTTGCAATGATTAAATAAATTAAAGAATATGATTCTGAAAGAGATACTGGAACAACATGTTAAAATAAAAGCCAGACATGTGGCTTTTATTACATGTAAGTTTCTTTCCCTCTGATCTTTCTAGAAGAAGAATATGGGAGATCTTGAAGTTAGTCAAGTAGTTGAAAGATTCCAAGAGACAGATTATTAAATCAGCCATAATGTAAACTACAGTTTTTTCTGAATCTATTTTTATTAAAAGCTGAAGAATCTGAAAATATATATATTGCACCACATGTGAACAAGACACACATCTTAAAATAGAGGATTACCATGTTTTCTGAAGGCAGTTTTTCCTACTTCAGATTACAAAGTCCTCACTTCAAAATACACTTGGAATAGTAGCCAAAATGTGTTACTAGGCATTTCATAGACCCACTGACACATAAAATTCAGCCTCTGATGCAGGCTTGGCCCTTTGCATTAATTGGTTTCTTGAAAGGCTCCCCTCTTGATCTCCTTTGAGGACAAGATATTTTCCCTTGAGTTTTCAAATATTGCCCTCAAGGTTTTATCAAATTCTATATTTATTACTAGCTACTAGGGCTCCCTCCCTGCCCTCCTCCTCTGTTGTATTTTCTCTCTATGCTGTACATTTTCAGCCTTAGCAAACTCTATGCTAACCACATTAGAGTCACACATCATTAGCTGCCAGATGAAACCACTCAGGCGTTTCTGCAACTTTGCATTGTGTGATGTTAACATGGATGGATGTCTCAAAGAATTCAGAACTCTCCCTTAATCAAACAAGCAGAATTCTACACAACTAGAGGAAGGGTATACTTTGGCCAAATCCATTAATAAGACAGATAAGTACTCTATAAAAGCAGTATTCTTGATCTGATACTGTAGTAATTTAGGTTTTTGTCAGTGCTGTATCAGAGATCTTCCCAGTGTCTCTTCCTGACAAGGGCTTTAGGTCAAACCCATGTAATATGCCTTTTAACAATACAGTCCCAGATAAATCCTGATTCCTGAATAGGAGGGGAAACTTCTATTTGCATCTTGCATACATTAGATGTCTGAAATAAGATAAGAAAGAAATTTCTTTTGGGCCTTTACCATTTGGTTTCCATTTTCCTGAGGAGCCCCAGTGGTGCCTGCCTTAATCCCCAAATCCTTCAGCATGTCAGAAAAGATTTAGAAAAAGAACTCTTGTCTATAAATATAGGAAACACAAAATCCAGCCCTTCTTCTTTAACCTATTTTTCCAAATGAATCTCACTGATCTGAAGAAGGAAGAAGGGAACAGTATAAGCTACGTGGTAAATCAAAATGATTTAAACATGCTTAACTATAAGTGGCATAACATTTTTATGTGCATTTATCTTACATTGGATGAAAAAATAGACTTTCCTAATATTTTTTAAAAATATAATCCTAAACTCCATAAGCATCAGTCCTCCTGAACTTTGTCCTTTGTCCTATGAAGGGTTTTAATCAACTCTGGTGAATTATGTGTCTCGAAATCTTACCAGATTAATGTATTAAATCTGTACTTCAAAGCATTTTCATAAATGTGTGATGTGTTCAGCAGACATGAGGAAAACAATGGCTCTATTCCTTTTTCTCTGTTGACTTTTTCTCACAAAATAGGACAGTTTTTTGGAAAGGTAGCTGTGGCAGTTGCTGAGAGCCGTGTGACTCATTAAAATCTAACAAATCCATTATGGCAGAAAAGAGGCAGGGAGGTGATTAATCCAGTGTGCTAGAACTCAGGCTGAGTTACTGGCTTCTTAATAAGGCGGAGCGGTGCAAACGATGAAAAAATATGGAAAGCATATTGGTTCCCACCACTGTTCTCTTCATTAAAGTCCATTCCTTTCCCTTCTCCAAGAAGATATTGGGAATGCTTGGTTGCCTAATTGAGGAAGTACATTAGCAGCAATAGAAAACTTCACTTTGATAGGAAAAAAAAAAGAGAAAAACTATTGAGAAGGCCTAATATCTGAAACCATTCTTGCTCACTCTTGCTTCATTTCTTACTCTCTGTTCCTTTAGGTACAATGGACCCAACCTGGTGCTGAAGTACGACAAGGCACGGGGCCAGCTGTTAAATCTTGCAGTGGATGAACACAGCTCCCCCTACTATGCACTGAGGGATCGCCAGGGCAATGCAATTGGTGTGACAGCCTGTGACATTGATGGAGATGGATGGGAGGAAATTTACTTCCTAAACACCAATAATGCCTTTTCTGGTGTGTGTCAAAGTTACCCATCCCTGGCATTTAACTTACCACTGATAACCAAATTAACGCATCAAACCTTTTGAATGGTCTTTGCATTTCCCTTCATCTTCTGATATCCATCCAACTATGATATACAACATACTATATGCCTGGAAATTATCCCATTGTAGCAGCTTAACCAGTGCTGACTAGTTCCAGGATCCATTTAACCTGCCCAAAAGAGGTGACAGAAACTAGAAGTGATTCTCAGAGGGGACACATAGTGATGTGGCTGGATGAAGACCAGGAGTCTGTTCAGCCATCTTTCTTTCTTGTTTGTGGTGTCCTGAAGGCTGCCCTCTGCATAGTTTACTCTGGGACCTCCTCTGCTAGCCTTGTACCAATGGCGTTCATTTCCTGACCTTCACTGGCCACCAGGGTGGGATGTTTCAAGCCTGGAGTTAATTTCCCAGCTGAGTGATTTTGTCGATTCTCTGGCAGCAGTGGGGCTGGCAGAAGGGGGGGGGCAGGAGGTGTAGAGAGACTTAGCTGCTGACTCAGGGTTTTGCCAGATCTCTAGTTGCCAGAAGTGACTGCAGCTCTTGAGGGCTTAAAATTGCAGGGGATGAAGGAGCGCCTCTGGGACAATGTTCCTTGAGGTGAATAGGACAGAGGGAAAATGGCAAACCTCTGAAGCATCTAGGCCTCTGTGGCTCCACTGTTGTTATTGTTTTCCTTTGGGAGGACGAGTATCTAACTGCTAGGCTGGCACTAGACTCCTTTACGATACGGTCTTGCCAAAGTCACATATGTAGCACTAGTCCACGTCTGCACCCTGCCAGCGTAATCTTTATGGCCTAGCCCTTGCTTAATAGAAATTGCAGTTAGAATAACAGGCCACTTTTCTTTTCTGAGCTTCAGATGGGCTTGTGGGATTTTCTGGGAAATGCTGCTTGACCATTGGCTTTTCTGTTAAGATTCCATGCTGGATTTTGGCTGCTTCTAGATTCTTTCTGAATAGCTTGTGGCAACCCTGGAACGACGATTGCTTTCCTCCCACTTGCTCAAAGTCCCTCTTTAGATCTCTGTGGCCCTTTCCCTAGAAAAAACACCATCAAGCCCCTGCTCCTTCCAGAGTTGGGCTGGGCCCATTACCTGCCTCATTGATCTACTCTTGGTTCTGCTTATCTGTCTTCCTGACACACCTAATTATAGCTTTGCAGCTACCAAAGACTCCCACTCTTTAGATCAGCCAATCACATTACTCCCGGCATCAGGGTCTGGCCATCGATTTTTTGTTTTCCCTTTTCCCTTTATGATGTACATGGCTCCGTGCTGCTTTGGCACATTTTTCCTTAATGAATGTATTCTTCTGGACCTCCCTTACCAACACTTAAGCTTTGTTGGAGTTGCTGCATTCACAGCAGTGCAGTCCCAGTCAAAGCCCTGCATACTAGCTAGCAGTTAGAGACTCACTGAGAGTGGGTATTGGAGAAGCTTTAAAGGCTGACAATCAGGAACTAGGTGCTCAAAGTGGACAAGAAAAAAAAGGGATTCAGTTTGTAGTGATAAGGTGGGATTGTTTGATGGTCACATACACAATCTGCACGTACGTACAAATTTCAGATCTGCATAGTGCAATTGTGTTGTTTCAGGATGGGTTTATGCCAAATCTTTCCACCTCTGATCGCTGGAATCTTGGAGCCCTTTTTCCAAAGGACTCAGCTGAGGTTCTAAAGAAAAAACAGCTCTGCCTGGTTCCCCATCTTTGACAGGAGAAAGAATGTACTGAGATGGAATACAGCCTGAAGCCATAAGATGCTTGATGTCTTCTCTCTCTTTCCCAGGTGTAGCCACCTATACAGATAAACTATTCAAGTTCCGCAATGGGCGCTGGGAGGACATCTTGAGCGATGAGGTGAACCGGGGTGTAGCAAGCCGGTTTGCTGGGCGTTCTGTGGCTTGCGTAGACAGGCTGGTGAGTGCATGAGTTTGGCTCACGGGGGCTATCATCTCAGAATCGCTGGTCTCTGGCATATATGCGGAAGAAAGAAATTGGAACCAAAGAAGCATAATCTAAACTGCGTCAAGAGAAAAAATGTTTTTGGAGAGGCCTTGTTCTCCACCCAGCCTCCCTATGACCAGGCTCTGCCCCCTCCTCCACAGCTGTCAGGACTCCCATCAGGGGCTGCAGTGCCAGGCGAGTGCCGTGCTGCTGATAAACACCGCCTGTCTGGGTGATTTATGCCCCTGTCACCTGCATTTTCTTCTCTCTCTACCATGCGTGGTTTGTTTTCCAATGATTATTGCTAAATCAGGGTGCCATGGGAGAACAAAAGGGGGCAGATGGCAGCTGACAAAGAAGCCTGGGGCAAACATGGGCACGTGAAGACCTGGCGTGTTCCTTTTGGAAGCCCCCTAGCAAGGATAAGGAAACAACCATGTCTGAGTAGACTGTTTTTGCTTGTATGTTGTAAGGGTCTGGCATGGCATTTTCTTTACCAGACTTATCCTTCTCACGGCTGTGGAACTGCGACCCACTGGAGGCACCCAATATGCCGGACCATAGCTTCAATATTTTGTGGCTCATTGTGTTTTGGAAACTCAGCCATTTCATTATATGAATCAGATTATTGTGTTACACCATCACAGTTTACATTTGGGCATAAGATAAGAACCTAGGAATTGTGTTTTGTTCCTCTGGTTTGGTGGGTTCACATGTTATCTAGCTATTCTATCCAACATGTGGGGAATGGATGGGAATGCTTCATTGGAGCGCCGGTTCTCAGCGGTTCTACTCCCTTCCTTCCTGCAGGGGTCTGGCCGCTATTCCATTTACATAGCTAACTATGCCAATGGAAGAGTTGGTCCTCATGCCCTCATTGAGATGGACACAGCTGCCAGTGACCTAGAGCATGGTATTGTGGCACTGAATGATGTGGCTGCAGAAGCTGGAGTCAATAAATTCACAGGTATGAGGGAAGCAGAAAGTTGCTATATTGCTGAAGAAGACCTGAGGATATAAACTGGGGAGACCTTTGATCAGAATGAACTCCAGGTTTGAAGGAACTCTTACAAAATGTCCTCCATGGGGTTTTCCTTTGTTGTGTTGCCCTAAGGTTCAGAATAAATTTACCTTTTAGTGCCATAGAATGTACAGTAATTGATGTTTTTTTTCCATGTTAGCATTTCCTCTGAACAGCAGCCTATATTTTTTTCCTGAAATTCTCCATTCCATAATGCATTGTGGGGGGGGGGAATAAAATATTCCATTGGTCCCTTCTTAAAATCCTACACTACCCAGGCATAGCAGCACATCTGGAGCTTTAGGGCAACACAACTGTAGCCACCAACTGAGTTGTGGCTGCCAGAAACAGACCTCTGAGATGGAGGGGGTACTTGCCTCACATGATGCTGGACCAGTCTCTGACTCTAGTTCCATTCATCTTTGGAGGTCTTGGCTCAGCTTTCAGTCTCAAAGGCCCTGAATTCTTACCAAATATTTTTGTGGGTATTATGGAACTTCAAGGTAAAATAGGGATCCTCCCAATGAATTTCAGTGTTTTATCAATTCGTAGGATTGACTGTAGACAGAGATGGGAAATAGGAGAATGAATCCATGGTTGGGGTTTTGGTCTTATATTCAGGCTAGGATTTATTTCCAGTGCAGTTACTGCTTCACGGGGAGCAGGTGATGGGAGTGCTCTGGAGCTTTCACTCCTCTTGTTCCCAGGGGGTCGGGGCATAACGGTGGGTCCCATTCTCAGTGAAGCTGCCTCTGACATATTTTGTGATAATGAGAACGGAGCCAACTTCCTCTTTCAGAACCAGGGCGACGGTACCTTCATAGATGTAGCACCCAGCACTGGTGAGTATGCAGCCTGGGCAAGGGTTTTGGGGGCGGCATGTCTTATAAAATTAAAATGATTTATGTAGTTGCTGGACACTTGAAATCCTACTAGAGTTAAGATTTTTTTTCCCTATCCCAGCCTCCCTACTTCTGGGGAAGGAGGGGGTTATAAGTGCACCCAGGCTCAACCACCAGTTATTTAACGTCTGGCTGATGATCACTGGAGTTTAACGAAATGTCAGGCTGGCATCCATCACAACCGTGCTGCTGATGACACCTATTCTCTTTAGAAACATTCCTTCCATGTCATCAAGGGAATAGGAACACATTGGCGAGAAGGAGCTTGGGCGGGGGGGGAGGTGAAAAGCAGATTGCCAGCCCCTCACATGCCTACTCAACTAAACTAGCTGCCAGAAAATCCTCTTCTGTCCTCCGCCACCATGGAGCCTAAATTCCTTGAGGTCCAAAACAGCATAAGATTCAGTTCAGTATAGTACATGGGAATGTTCATCCAGCTGACTTCCCTGTCATCCTCTGTAGGGTTGGATGATCCCTACCAACATGGTCGTGGAGTGGCTCTAGCTGACTTCAATCGTGATGGCAAAGTTGACCTAATCTATGGTAACTGGAATGGACCACACCGGCTCTATCTGCAGGTTAACGCAGGTGGGCGTATCCGCTTCCGAGTAAGTGCTATCTGAAAAAGGGAAGTCCAACACCGGCATATGCCTGGAATGTCCTGGGCTGTGAGCAGGGAAAGGGGATGTGGGGACTCTGGTAGTAAAGTAACGTAAGAAAGAACGGAGCATATAGATTAGGTCCAATCACCAAAGAGACTGATGTCTATATCCCAATTGGATGACCAGAAATTCCTTTTTTAAGGATTATCTCCCAGCTCAAGAATGTTCCTTATTCTTGCAATGTAGATTTGGCAGCATTTTCCTCATCTTGCTTTCTATCCATCAGCAGAACACTCCTTCATGAAACTATATAGACTTTTGATATTGCCTGCTGCAATTAGCTTCCTACTTTTCAGCCCAGTAACAAAGTCTCCAACCACCTAAATCTATTCCTAATCTTTACTTCCTCTTGGTCCTGCTCAAGACCAAGCCCTGCCCCACTAATCCCCGTCCTTCCCCCAGGACATTGCCACGCCCAAACTGTCCATGCCATCACCTGTCCGCACCGTCATCGCTGCTGATTTTGACAATGACCAGGAATTGGAGATCTTCTTCAACAACATCGCGTATCGTGGCTCGTCTGCCAACCGCCTCTTCCGGTGGGTGAGAGCCACATGGCCACCAGAGGCTAGGGCAGTGGGCTCCCTATCTTGCTTGGCCCTGGATACTGCAAGAAAGGTTTCCACCAGCAGAGTCTGGTGGAAATCATTCTGTCTTTAAAAAGCTGTGCATGCAAACTGAGAACATGAGAGGAGACAGCTGGGAGGGGTAATTCTTGATCCATTGTACAGTGGCATTTACTCTCCTGTGTCTTAATCCACAGGAGTGAGGTGGTTCCACCAGAATGGAAAGGGTCCCATTTAGTTCCAGCCACTCTATATACAGTTGACAATGTTGTGACTATCTCACTACTGATACAACAGTCTGTTCTGCCTAGACCAATCCCTGGAGATTCTGGCTTTCACTAATTAGCACTTATGCACAGTTCCCATTAATTGTAGGCAATCAATGGCTTGTTAAACAGAGTTGCTTACATTTCTCTGACTAATAAAGTGATAGCAGCAGCATATGGCAAGTCTAGGGAGTCCGTGCCAAATTTATCATTTTGCAAATGTGCAAGGTCTCTTCCAGAGAAAAGAACAGTGGCAAAAGCAGATACAGCCTAGAGATCTAGCCTGTAGATACAGGGTGGTGATCACCAGAAATAGACTTTCAAAATTAAGGTCCTGTTCAGGGAGGACAACATTCATTCTGCAGTCCTTTTCTGCTGCAGGGTTATCCGTCGAGAACATGCCGACCCAGCTATTGAAGAACTAAACCCTGGCGATGCTGTGGAACCAGAGGGGCGTGGCACAGGTGAATCATTGTCATGTCTTTTGTGGAGCATGATTATCATGCATCACTTAGCAAGAATAAAACAGATATAAAAGAGGTTGCTGTAACCTATTGGCAATGGTTGGGACAGACCTTCTGCCAGTGATGAATTGTGTACCAGTGACCCCTCTCTGTGCCAGGAAAATCTAGATATCTGGGTTGTTGGCAGTGGGCATAGTTAGGAAATGTCAAATTGTGAGTGTAATGGTTTCAAATAATAGTGTATTTATATGATAAGTTTGCATTAAATCTGTGTTTTGTAAACACTCAATGAATAGATGCAAATACTGCAGGTGTTTGAGGGAGAAAGGGAGAGATCGGCAAATCTTCATCTGGGTCCTGTGATGCATCATAACAAGAGCATAATTATTTGTATTAGGCTCAGAGACAAAACATCCATGTGGCCTGACCCCATGGTCTATGGGTTGTTCCCATGACTGGCTGCCTCTTAAAGCATATGAAGGAAGAGAAGAATGACCTTTGTGTGTGATGCCTATCAACAGCCAGGAGACTTAATTCCTGAATATCAGGAGCAGAAAGGGCTCTTATTAATAGAGGATTTGGCACTAGGAAAAATAGTATCTGTGGAGTAGAGAGCACAATAAATACCACTGCAGGGAAACTGAATGGAATCAAGCGCAGAGAAGAAGAAACTATGTTCTGATTTTCTCATGTTGGGCATTATATCATTCAATATCGCTGTTAAGTAATGTGGCCCTTTCACAAAAGTGATGAGCAAAGATACATTTCCTTACTGAAATTATATCATTTTAGGAGGAGCGGTGGTAGATTTTGATGGTGATGGGAAGCTGGATTTAATTCTATCACATGGTGAATCCATGGCACAACCACTCTCAGTCTTCAAAGTCAATGAGGTAGGTTTAGAAAGTTTCCTCTCTTAATGTGTTTAAAATCAAATCTATATGTCAACAAGCATGAAAGTCCTTCCTCGGTTCCATGACCACTTCATCCTTTGGCTGAGTCTGTCTGTCCATCTCCACAGGGTGCTGGCAACAACTGGCTGCGGGTGATTCCACGTACACGCTTTGGGGCATTTGCTCGCGGTGCTAAAGTGGTGCTGTTCACACGGCACAGTGGTGCCCATCTGCGCATCATTGATGGAGGGTCTGGGTACTTGTGTGAGATGGAGCCTGTTGCCCATTTCGGCTTGGGTGAGTGAGGAGGAGTAGAGGCAGGGCTTGGAACGCAGAGTGGTGTGTGGCCCCAGGTCTCTTTTGCCCCAGCCATCTGCCTACTAGTCCAATACAGGCAGTCCTTGATTTACAACTATTTGTTTAGTGACCATTCAAAATTGCAATGGCACTGAAAAAAATGATTCATGACTGTTTGTCACACTTACGACCTAGGATCAGGTGATCAAAATTCAGACACTTGGCAAACGGCATGTATTTATGATGGTTGCAGTGTCCCGGGATCATGTGATCCCCTTTTGTGACCATCTGTCAAGCAAAGTCACTGGGAAAGCCAGGTTCACTTAACAAGTGTGTTACTATCTTAACAACTGCAGTGATTCACTTAACAACTGTGGCAAGAAAGGTAGTAAAATGGGGCATAACAACTGTCTTGTTTAGCAACAGAAATTTTGGATTCAATTGTGGTCATAAGTTGAGGGCTACCTGTAATATATAGTACTAGTTATTACTTATTTCTTCTTCCAAATCAAATTTGAGAGAGAGAAACCTGGTGCAACCTAACACCACCTCTGAATTTGATAGGGTCATATGCAGACAGATAGTGCTATATGACCCTGAAATTGTTGCAAACATGGGTCAATTATTAACAAACTTCAACTAACATTTCCCCACTCTGTTCCACACTGCTTTTTTTTATTTTTGAATTAGAGTTCTTGAAAACTCAAAAGCTTGCATGCTATTTTCTAAACCCTAACTTAAGAAAGGCATTGCCTTAATATGGACTTCAATTTTGTTTTCTTGTGACCGGTTTAGGTTCTTTGGGTTTTTTTTATAGATCTTCCTTGTCTCTCATCCTTCCTAAATACTCACCAAACACTGCAAACTAGAACTCTGTAGAGATTCTCAGTCATCCAGGTCATGGTTGTCCCAAAGGTGCTTTTTCAGGAGGCAACTGGGCTTTCTTGTTTTTTCTTTTGAAGACGTTTCGTTTCTCATCCAAGAAGCTTCTTCTTCTTCCCCACTCCTGCCAGAGCTGAAGAAGCTTCTTGGATGAAGAAGCAAAACATCTTCAAAAGAAAAAACAAGAAAGCCCAGTTGCCTCCTGAAAAAGCACCTTTGGGACTGCAAATTGGATTAAACATTAGGTCTGTCCTTTCACTAACTTATATCCTTATCTTTCTATATTCCTTCAAAATGTTTTAGTTCAGAGCCTCATCCCTACATTCCTTCAATTCTACTAAGGTCGAGCAAGCATACTGACGAATCTTCATTATAATACATTTCATACTTTTAAATGTTTTCCCAAGTCTGCCAATTCAGCAGCAAATTTTTTAAGAGCTCTAGCAGCTCCCTACTTTATGGGGGATCCACGGATACTAAACTACTGCTGCAATAAAGCCTATTACCCAATCATAATCCTTTTTTTTGAAAATATTTAGCAAGTTAATGTTATTATCTTATGTATTAATGATAGCTAATTCATCCTCAGGAGAATAAAGGGTGTTCACAGTAATTTGCATTCTCAGAGAGTAGACTATTTGTATTACAGTGAAGCCCTGATTTGCTCCTTCAGCTGTTTTTTTGCAGAAGGCACTGCATTTCTTCACACCTCATTACTCTTCTGCATCCTTGAGGTGGCTTGGTTTAGTGGGGCATTGCCAGGTTAGATTGCGCTGTAAGTGAAACCAAGTGGCTCAGAAATTCAAGGAGCCTATATGCCCAAATATTCCACATCCCTGCTGGTCTTGGCACAGAGTAGTTGATGGAACCACACAACCCCATCACATCGCAAGTTCTTTCATCTCTGTTGGGAACAGCTATTGAAATTTGGGAGGAGGAAAACTAAGCACGAATCTGAAGGAAGGGTAGTTTTTAACAACCATTCCTCTTTCTATGGTGCCTGCAGTTTTCTCCATTATTCAACAATTCCCTGTGCTTTTTCCTTGTAGGACAGGATGAACCCAGCAGCCTGGAAGTGACTTGGCCAGATGGCAAGCTTATCAGCAGAGCTGTAGTGAGCACTGAGATCAATTCTGTTCTGGAGATTCTCTATCCCAAAGACACACCAGGGCCACCCACCGTTTTAGTTCCTCTTGAGGTAAGCTTCACAATTAAGTCAATTTAAGTTAGGTTTCAGTGTAAAGAATGTGAAGTCATTTTCTCCATAATGAAAGCAATGAAACTAAATGGGTCCCAAGAAACAAGATACCAATATCATGCTTGTTTAGTAGAAGTATTACAATAATTTTAAAATAAGATAAAAGGGAGTGATTTTCCACCCAATTTTACTTTCCAAAAATATGTAAATAAGATATCCAGCGACCCAGGATTGTGAAATATGGACTCCTGGTGGCAAAAGAAAAAGAGCCAGGAACATAGGGGCAGAAAAGGTGGGGGTGTTGGTTTGTATGATTTTTTTACAAGGTCTTCCCTTGAGTCTAGATCTCAAGGGAAGGTGTGCCTGGATGAACAGGAGCTGCTCCCAACAAGAAGGGAAGATATTTGGATAAAAGAAAGGCAGATCTCAGAGGATGCATCCAAATTTTATCATACACTAAATATGAATCTTAAATATATGTAGCTACAATATCATTCTAGGAAGGTTGCACCTGAAAATGTGGTGCTTCCATAAGGACTGCCAGGCTGATCTAATAAATTTCTGTTAGAGCTCCTTCTTTGGTTTCCCTTGCTCTTTTCCATCACCTCCTTTTCCAAAGTTTTTGACATCTGTTCTCTTTCAATGGCCCAGTTTCTCTAGTTTCATAGAAGAGAATATATTTGGCTTAGGGTTCTTGGTGCTTTCTCAGCTTGGTTGTTTGCTTGCAGACATTTCATTACCCAACTATGTAACATCATCAGTGCAAATCTAAGACTCTCTGAATTGTGATAACTACATTAAAAGGGAACAGAGAAGATAAAGGGTCTAATACAACTAAAGTGGCTGTAATAAAAGTGACGCTGCTGCAAAATTTGCTGTTGTCAGCAAAGTGACTTCCAATGTTAAAAATCTACTAGCACGAGGTAAGGAATGGCCAAGTTGTCAGTGTAAGAAAGCTATGTGATAGTAAATGAAGCTTAATAATAAAAGACTACTGAAATCTGGAAAGAGAATTTGAATGTGCCATCTTTCTAATAAAACAATTAGTTGGAATCCATAGTATTAGATCACCTTCTTAGTTAGTTCTTAGGTAGTTTTGTTCCTCTCTTTCAAATATATTGTTCATAAAACCAGAAAAGCTTGAAATTGTTCAGGAATCTGGATGGGAGGAACAGACTTTGGCTTGTTCCTCACAAGATTGAGTGGCTGGGTCTGCCTGGGCTCCCAGGCAGGGAACGTTTTCACTGTCTTGGAGGGGGCTGGATGGGGTTGCACTTCCCCATTTTGAGACTGGTGTGCAAACTGGAAGTCTTCCCGAATTTGCAGCTACTGCTCAAAGAGCAGGTGGCAGCTGTGGCCAGGAGCTTTTGCGCAGGTTCATTTTGTGCATCAGTTGAGCCCTTTTCTTATCCAGGAGGCCTTCAGATACTCATTCAAGCTTTACTCCTCTTGTGACTGGACTATTGCAATAGACTCTACACGGGACTGTCCTTGAAAACCTTCTGGGAGCTATAGCTATATATGTGTAAAAGGTAGAAATGCAAGCACTTCTTGTTATACTCATATGCCAGTGTTGCTACACGAGCTGCAGTGGCTACCAGTTGGCTTCCAGGTGCAATTTAAAGTGCTAGTTATTACCTATAAAGCCCTTCATGCCACCAGAGTCTGGTTTATCTGCAGAACTGCCTTGTCACCAATCATTTCTGCCTGCCTGGTATGTTCAACAAAGTGGGTGCAGTCCAGGTCCCTTCAATTAAATAGACTATGTCTTCTATGTTCCTGCCCCTGATGTCTGGAGAAGGATCCTCCTAAAGATGGCACCTACCCTCTTAGGTTTAATATGTTAGTGGAGTCCCTGTCGAAACAGTTTTGTACTGTTACAGTTGTTTTGCCTGGGCTGTTATGTGTTTTGTTTTGATGGTTTCAAATTGGATGTTGCCTATAATGGGATAATGGGGTTTACTAAAAAAAGATTGCTGAAATTTGGAAACAGAATTTGAACATGCCATCTCTATACTAAAAATATTGGGCATGAATCTGTAAAGGCTTTACTTGGAGCAGCTTATATTCTGTGACAATACCTTTAATATTATTGAACAATGACATCTGCTACCCCAGGCATTTGGGAAGGACTTGATAGGTAGGCAAAAAGGCCAAACTGAGTCTACACATCTGGCTGAATGTACAACCAAGCATAACAATACAATAACACAACTTTCCCATTTGCAAATACTGGTTTGTGAGTTCTCAACTACGTTCACAATAAACAGTGAAGATGTTCAAATTTGCCCTGACTGATATTTACCCAGTGCAGATTATTTTCCTTGCTGCTTCTTCTTATCCAGAAAATCTACTGTGTGCCCTGATTTCCATATGAAGTCTTTGCTGCCAAATAGGAAGCACTGGCTTCTACATTTATTGTACAAGAGGGTCAGAAGGGGTATATACAAAAGTACCCCTCAAGATTGGGAGCTATATACAAACAGTCCTCGATTTACGACCCCAGTTGAGTCCAAAATTCCCATTGTTAAGCAAAACAGTTAAGTGAGTTTTGCCTCATTTGCAACCTTTTGCTAACAGTTGTTAAGTGAATCATTGCAGTTATTAAGTGAATTTAGTTTCCTGCATTGATTTTGCTTGTCAGAAGTTGGCGGGGAAGGTTACAAATGGTGATCATCCTGGGTCAGTGCCGCGATGATCACCATTTGTAACCTTCCCAGACAACTTCTGACAAGAAGCAAAATCAATGCAGGAAGCTAGATTAACTTAATAACTGCATGATTTACTTAAAAACTTCAGTGAGTCATTCAACAAATACATGCCAGTTGCCAAGTGCCCAAATTTTGAGCATATGACCATGGGGATGCTGCAGTGGTTGTAAGCATGAAAACCAGTTGTGAGTCACTTTTTTCAGTGCTCTTGTAAGTTTGAATCAGGGGTGGTATTCACTTACCTTCGCTACCAGTTCACAAATGGGAGTGTACATATCAGTGGTGGGTTGCCCGCAGTTCGCACCGGTTCTATAGAACCTGTAGTAAAACCGGAGGGAGGCTCCGCCCACCAACCCCAATGTCATCAAAATGGTTCTGCGCATGTGCAGAAGCTTCTGTACTTGCGCAGAAGAGCGTGCACGGCCCCGCTGCAAACCAGTAGTAAAGGTAAGTAGAACCCATCCCTGGTACATATTACCTCCGCGCATGCACAGAGCGCCAAAAGTGGGACGTGATGACTTCCGGGTGGGTGGGCAGAGCCTCCCTCAGCCACCACTACCGGTTCACCTGAACCGGATAAAACCGGCTGAATAGCACCACTTGTTTGAATGGTCACTAAACAAAATGGTTGTAAGTCAAGGACTACCTGTATTAGATAGTATATGGTCTGAGGCAGAAACTGCAACTACACAAATTCAGGAATAAATCCCTCAAAATACATATGACAAAAATGAGATTAAAGATCAATGGTTTCCTGATGATCTGTTCTTCCTTTTTTCCCTCATAGTGTGGCCAAGGATTCTCTCAGCACAAGAATGGGCGTTGTGTTGGTGAGTCACCTGCCAAGAGAAAATCAGCAAATGCTCCTTGATTCCCACAGCCGGGTTTCCCTGAAGTAGAATGACGCTCTTTGGTATCCAAACCCACCAGTGTGGCTGATTTCTGAGACTGCCGGCACTGAGTCTGTCTTTTATTATTTCCCATGCTTTCTCTCTCTCTCTCCTCTCTCTCACTTCCTTTCTTCCCAGACATGGATGAGTGTGCAGAATTTCCTTTTGTGTGTCCAAGAGGCAGGCCCATCTGCATCAACACATATGGTGGGTACCGTTGCCGCAGCAACAAGCGCTGTAACCGGGGCTTTGAACCCAATGAGGACGGCACTGCTTGTGTTGGTGAGTGATGACATGGGCAGAAGGGAATAATACCCTTTGGAGCTACTTCCCGAAGTCAGCTAGGAAATTCATAAGAAGCTATCAGGCAGTGAAGCCTGAAATCCTTTGTTAGATGGGAAGGAATGCTTGGAGTGGGAAGCAGATTAACTAACAAGCTCCTAAATTCATCCTGATTAATAACAAATTATTGCAGAGGGCAACACTTCCTGCTCTGTACCCTTGTTAAGCTGAAGAGAAGAATGATAGATACTTTTCCCAGGTGAGGTAAATTTGGTATCAAACATTCTGGAAACTACTAATCATTGCTGAGCAGCTACTCACCAATTGTGGTTTGCCAGAGGGAAATGGCAGGTGGAGACAAGGGTGCTTGTTTTCCTTATACCTGTTACTTCCCAGCTATCACCGGCAGTTCCATGGCTAGAAGATGGTGGCTGGGATTTTTGGACTTCTCTGTGTAGCCCTGCATCCTTTCCCCTAAAGGCCGTCTCCTTGCTAAGTGCCACTAACAAGTGTTCTGTCCTTTCTGCTTCTTTTTCTCTTTTTCTCTGTGTGTAGCTCAAGTGGCCTTTTTCGGTGGATATCCTTCTTCAGGGAGCTGGCTGGGCTCGACCTTGCCATCAGCCCCTCTCCTTTCACTTTGCCTTGGACTCTGCTTTTACTCCTATGCACTTTAAGCCTTGCCAATAAAGGACAGAAGCAGCCTTTATGGATGACTTAGCCTCCCCTCTCCTCCTTCCCTCCATATCCTCTCATCCAGTTTTCTCATGGTGGTCACTGGAAACATAAACTGAGGTGGGAGCATCCATTATGTAGCCCAGCTGATGATACTGGCACTACCAATATACCCTTTGCATGTTTTCTGGGAAAACAGAGAGGGCAGAGGCCCCACTAATGCTTGTCACCTCTGTATGGTGGCCATTTTCTTAGGAGGAGCTTGCCTATAACCAAGACGGTAGCTCTTGCTGGTAGTTGCTTGCTTGGTTAAATCAATAGAGTTACTCTGTGCCTGCTGGTTTGGCCTATGACACAATTGCTTCCCGTCCTTCCTTGTGCTCCTTCTTTTCCTCCTCTCTAGCCCAATACAAACCTGGATCTTGATTGGTCTGCAATTGAAATAAACAATCTTTCAGCTGGAGAATTGCTCTCCCTTAACAGCCCCCCCACCAATAAACTCTACACTGTCAACAAGCATCTACTTGCAACTGTGCTTGGGATGTGGGTGAAATTGGGGGCAATAGCTAATATTCAGAAGAAAATAGGCCAGAAAATGAGATTAGTGATAAGCTATGTGCCTGTTTCCTTTATGGCAGGCTTAGAGCAGTTGCATAAGGAGACGTAAATTGCTTGGTTTTATTTCATTTTAAAACATGTAGCAGCCATTCCTGCTGAATTCTGCTCTCCAGTGCCCGGCACATCTGAGCAGAAGTCTTCTCCTGGTAGCATCTCTGATTGAAGTTGCTTCCATTCTGCAGCTACACATTTCCCACTTGACCTTTCAACATTCCTACTATAGATGCCTTTTTTTTTTTACTTCTTTACTACATTCTTCCCAATCAAAGTCCCTTCCAGATGTATAAATGACAAATCCTAAGATTCTTAGCAAAGATAAACCTGGCTTAGAAATCTGGAATTGAAATCCGTGCATTTGGAAGATTCCCAAGGTAGAAACTCTGCTTTACCATATGCTAGTGGATCTGACCCAATCCTGTGTCAGTGTAATGGTTAAGGTGTTGGACTAAGACCAGAGAGACCCTGAGGGTCCATCCACTTTCAAACAAAGTTCATTTGGTGACTTTAGTCCAGTCTCAGTTTCTCAGCCCAGCCTGCTTCAGGAGGTTGAGAGTAGGGGGTAGAATTGGAGGAGGGATGCGATGCATGCTGCTTTGAGCTCCTGGAGGAAAGGCAGGATATAAATCTAATAAACAGATACAGGCAATTTATGGACCAAATGCAGCCTTTAATCCTTCTTCTGCAGCCAATAACAGTTCCACTTGCTTTGCTAGGCCACATATGGGAATAATCATTAGCTGAATGGCAAGAAGTGTGTGTGTGCATGCATGTGTGTGTGAGTGTGTGTGTATGTGTGTGTGTGTGTAGGAATTGAAGTCTTGCCTCTGAGCAAGCTTGTTCCAGATAGTTTTTTTTTCCCATCTACCAATGGCAGCAAATTATAACAGGTTCATGTTGGGAGAAGGGCTAAAACTTCTCTGGTGAATAAAGTTCACCAGTTGGGAAGTGTATAACTGAACTCCTGTTGTGTAAACATAAATGGAAATGAGACAGCAGGAGTGACTATGCTCTCTACACATGTGATATATCTCTGTGTATTGTGAGTCTATCTTCAAATTTTGTCCACTTGTGTAACTTAGATATGTGGGGGCCAAATCATTCTTGCTATCCATGACTTTAGAAGTTTATTATATTGTTGCAAGCACAAACTAGATATCAGCAAGACACTTCCTTTTTTTACTAAATATTTTGATTATAAATAAAATAAGCCATGGTGGTGCAATGATTAGAATGCAGTATTGCAGGCTAACTATGCTCACCAACAGGAGTTCAATCCTGACCTGCTCAGGGTTGACTCAGCCTTCCATCCTTGCAAGGTGGGTAAAATGAGGACCCAGATTGTTGGGGGCAAAATGCTGACTCTGTAAACCACTCGGAGTACATAGAGTAAAGCACTATGGAGCGGTATATAAGTCTAAGTGCTAATGCTAGTACTAAAGGAGGAGATATTATGAGCATATCTTCTATTTGTTACACAGTAAACACTATCACTTTGTATGGGACCTGTGTTGTGAACACACAAAGCACATGTGCCAAGGGAGTTGCAATAGATCACGGATTGTGCTCTTTGTCTACAAGTGTGTATTCCATTTAGTAATTTTGCTCCTGACTTAGATCCACTGAAACCATGACTGCTGTGTAAAGGGTGAGGTGGAGAAAGGCCAGAAGGCAAACAATACAGGTCAGAAGAAAAAGAGCAGAGAGGTAATCATTCTACAAATGTCAACCAGGGGTGAAATGCTCCCGGTTCGGACCGGCTCAGGCGAGTAGGTAGCGATGGCAGCGGGCAGTTCATAGAACCAGTAGCAAAAATCCCTGCCCCCGCCCCCCATGCCCAGCTGAGCTGCGCGATCATCAGAGGCTTTTTTTCTTTTAAATGCCTCTGACGATCCAAGCTCTGACGATCCAAGCTCTGACGATCCCAGCTGAGTTGCCTAATCGGCAGAGGGTTTTTTAAAAACCCTCTGATGATTAGGCAACTCAGCTGGGATCGTCAGAGCCTTTTGAAAGCATTTTTTACATGGTTTTACATGTAAAAAATGGTTTTAAAAGTAAAAAAAGAATTGACCACGCCCACCCAGTCACATTACCCCCCCCCCCACTAAGTCACGCCCATAGAACCAGTAGTAACAAATTTTAGATTTCACCACTGGTGTCAACCAATGTGAACAGATGCCTGGGAATTCCGTCCCAAATTCTGAAATGGATCAGTTAGTCCCTACTGAAAGAAAAGACTGTCATTTATTTTTGTAGGGGACAATTATGATTATTTAATTAGTAAAATCAATAGTGATCCAGATATTATATAACTTCAAGTTGAAACACAAATCCAGATGGACTCTTGTATCTCATATTGTAATGAGACAAATATCATATTCTGCCAGTTTTTCCTCTGGCTTAGAATAAATAAGAAGCCAGAGAGAATATGAATTCTCTCTCCCCCACCACTACCCCCCACATCTCTCTTACAAGCCTCTATATTGGTGTTTCTCAACTTTAGAAACTTTAAGCCAGAGGAGAATTCTAGGTCCAAACATCTTAAAGTTGCCAAAGTTGAGAAACACTGATCCATATCCTCCAACCAGACAGAGGCCTGTGAAAGAGAGCTTCCTTTTCTACCTGCTGTGGATAAAGGACTGGTGATGGGTTCAGAGCTTCTTACTGTTCCAAGCCTCAGTTGCAACTGGGAGAAAGTTTTAATAGTGGATTGAGAATATTTGAGGGGGGTGGGTTGCTTCTGAATCTAACAGGAACAAGTTTGTCTATCCTTAAATAAAAGGATATGTAAAAAGAGGAAGAGCTCAAAACTTCAAAGAGCATTCTTTTCTGAGCAAATGTGCCATTCTGGAAAAACAAAGTCCATTATTTAAATTTTATATACATGTATTTGGTGTTCTCTTTTTACCAGCTTTCAATACATCTGGAAAGAGTCATTTTGACTAATGTTACTGTTAACTCTCTTACCTATAGTGGGGGTTTTCATTTATATTTTCATGTCTTGAATTCACATAAATCTTCATTTTTCCTGTGCACTAAATAGGCTAGTGGGCAGTACAGATTAATTTGCTTTTTTTATTTTTTTTGGAATTTTCTCTTCATAGCAATGTAAAATCGGATCAAAATATTTGAATATCCTTGGTGCAACTCTAGAAGATTTTCTGTTAACCCATCTCTGCTTGCAGCCTTGAATAGGTGACACATTGTTTGCACACCTCACATCACCTTGTTGGAAAATAGTCTCACCCTGCAGTGCAAGCTACATCCTAAGAACTAGAGGTGCTTTCTTTCTGTATACGTTTCTGATGCACAAAATGTAAAGGATGGTTATTAAAGGATCATGAAACAGTGTTGAAGAAGCATATATTGCTACTACCATCTACACCAGCCTTTCCAGAGTTGCTGAGAATTCTGGAAGTTGGGTCACACAGTTGGAGTGCACCGGGTTGTAAAAGACTGGATGGACCATTTCACTCTAATTTCTTATTCCTAAACATTCACATGACTGTTATGACTGAATATGTACAATGAAGTCTGCATGGCTAGAAAACTCACCTGAGGAACCACTGCCATTCTGGGTAGACAATCTTGACAAAATGAGATCCGTTGCATACTGAAGAGTCAGTAGCGACTAAATGACAGACTAAAAATGCTGAACTGAAGGAACCTTTGCTCAACTTTAATATTAGGTAGCTTTCTAAGTTTCTGGATCTGTGGGATGAATTTGTATGAACAATAATAAAACAGCCATTTGCAGTTTTAAGATATCCGGTTCCCTGGAATGCTAGCACTTTCTTAGGTTCCAAGGCGAAAGTACAGGGAACTGGGATACAAATTGCTTTTACAGCTGTTCTGTCACTTATAGTTGAATGACTTCATTCCTGCTATGTGATTAAAAAGATCTGTTATTGCATAAATGATGAATCTGTCTTATCACACAGCTGTCTCTTAATAACAGAAAAGACCTGAAACAGAGAGAGACCATTTAAGAACCGAGCTATACATGATTAAAAGGAACATTTTTAATGTTCTTCAGAGAAGTGCAAATTGTAGTAGCTTAGAAAATCTCAAATATATTTTGAGCATGTAGAAATGGTAGCCTGGATAAAACCTTTCATCAATGCTTTAAAGGTAGGATGTTGAGCTGGAAAGTTAGCTGAGAAGAGGCATGGGCAACCAGTTTATTCAAGATATTTTTGGCAGCTGAGTCAAGGGCCACAGAATCTTGACAGTATCATAATAATATGACTGAAGGCTACTAAGATAGACTTTTCAGCCCTTCTCATTCTGCTCTGTTGAGATAGGAAGTTAAATAAAATGGGTGCTTTAAACCTATCAGAGGCTAGTATTTACATTTTATTTGGCAAGTAAATTTAGAAAACATATTGCCATTATAAGGAAGTTTGTTGTTGATTTTAGGGAATGTTAGAGATTACAAGGGCCTGGCAGTCACATACCACCCCAAAATTCCAGGTTGTCCATCTCTGATTTAGAACCAGATGGCCGTCTAGCAGCCAGTCTATCTCCTTACTAAATGGAAAGAGGACTCATTCTAAATTCATAATTATCTCCCCTGGCATCTTAGTGATAACCCACCACTCTCTCATTTTGGAGAGAAAGGGTCCCTGCTAGAGTAGAAACAATGCAACCCACTCCCCCATTTTTTTAAAGGGGTATTGGCTAAGTAGCATGTAAAGGGTTAAGTTTCTGTTTCAAACCTGGCTAATGAAAATCGGAGCACAAAATGCTACTTTTCAGATAAACTCTCAGGGACAAGTTAGCAAAGCCATTCAAAGCCACAATGAAATAATCAAAGACGCTGGGCTCTGTGCAAAAGCTTCAGTAGAGAATATCAAGGTTTCTTCTGAGGTTGAAACAATTGGCCTTTAGATGATCCATTGGATGTCTATGATTCTGTGCTTCTGCCCAAAATTTAGTACATGATAGGAGGACTGCTTTTGTGTTTCATGAACGGAAAATAGCTGTAAGTAGTGATATTTTATGGCAAGGTATTGGAAATTCACCAAACCACGCTAGCTAAAACGAAAGCAAATACACATGTCAAACACATTCATAGTAGTACACATAGTCCTCGACTTACAACAGTTCATTGAATGACTGTCTGAAGTTACAACAGCACTGAAAAAGTGACTTATGACCATTTTTCACATTTACATCCATTATAGCATCCCCGCACTCATGTGATCAAAATTCAGATGCTTGGCAACTGACCTGGGGGTCATGTGATCCCCTTTTGTGACCTTCTGATATGCAAAAAAAATGGGGAAGCCAGGTTCGCTTAATATAAAAAGTCCAGTCATTCACTTAACAACTGTGGCAAGAAAGGTCATAAAATGGGCAAAACTCACTTTAAAAATATCTCACTTAGCAACAGAAATTTTGGGCTTAGTTGTGGTCATAAGTTGAGGACTACCTGTACTAAAGGGAAAGAATTATGTACAAATAATTACAAATTGTCAGGAATGCTGGGTGAAAGAGGGAAGTGTCAAGTAAATCATAAACAACAAATGAGTTGTTGGGGACGGCTTCCATTTCCTCCTAGCCTGGTTTAGCAGTGGTTCTGAGACGCTGCTTCAGCTAATAGTGGCTGAATTCCTTGCCTGCCACATCATGTTGCTCAGCTGTGTAAGATACCTGGCATGTGATTTCATCCACCTTCCATGAAAGAAAAATAAAGAGACAGGTTACATGGCCCACTAAGCCCAGAAGCTTAGAAATAATTACGGACTATTTCCCCCTCCCAGTGCATAATATCATTAGTGAATTGTAACAACAATTATGAGGCTAGTGCCCTCTAGAGGACAGAAACAAAATCAGAATAACAAATGTTTGAAGCTTCAGGCTGAAGAATGAGAAAAAAGCTTTCAGACGGAGTGGCAGACATGTCTTCCGAGTGTTAATTCATACCAGCCTGCCTAACAGAGGTGATAAAATGTAGGAGACAACAAATTTCCCATCCTTTCGCGACTAGTCTAGATTTTTGAAAAGGGACGGGAGAAAAATAGAGTTCATTACAGTGTGTTCCATTAGCCATCTTGAACTGCTATGTAGTTATGTAGCACTATAAGCCATGCAAAGGCTGCCCTGAGGGAATGACTGGGATTCTGTACTCCTTGCTCAAAGAATTGGGATGTTTGCTCAGCCTGCTTGCTGCTAAACATTTTCCACATAACTTATTTGCATATAATTACAGTCCTGGCCAAGTTTCCACTAGCATACTTCAGAAAGAGATTGTGGGTCTTTTCAACACACAAAGTTTGTAAATACTGTAAAAGACCTCTTGGTCCCTCTCCCTGCCCAGGTATTAATGATTTGGGATGAATAACTGCGGGTACCTCTGTGTCAAGACCTAGGATGGGTACTCCTTTACTACTACTCTACCAGGTTGATGGCACGTAAACAGCATTGGCTTAGCAAAGAAATAACATTCAGTGCTTTCAAACAAAAATTAGAGCTGTGGACCAGAATCTCCTTCTTTAAATCATCCTGAGATCTCTCTTAACACAAATGTATATAAAGGAGTGGTTTGAAAACAGTCCTTTACAGACTGGATTAGAATACTATTTTGTCCGAAAGGTGTGGAGCAGTGGTGGGTTGCCCCTGGTTCAAACCGGTTCTATAGAACCAGTAGTAAAACCGGCAGGAGACTCTGCCCACTGACCCCGACGTCATCAGGAAGCTTCTACACATGTGCAGAAGTGCGCACGAGCGTGCGGCCCTATTGCAAACCGGTAGTAAAGGTAAGTAGAACCCACCCCTGGTGTAGAGGCTCATTAAGAAGCTCATGATCTCTTCCACCATTAGACTGAGGACGTTGCCTCAAGCAATGGAGCAGATAATGCTTAATGAAGAACCTGCGCTATACCTCTCTGTTGAGTTTGTGCAATGGAAGAGACAACCTCGTCACCGTTGTGAAAGAAATTCAGTTAGCATATGAATCGGAGTACAATCTTGTATTCCTCTCCAGATAGCAAAACTCTTGAAGCAGCCCTAATTAGATGTAACTTTTAATTATGTTTAATTTGTGTATGGTTATGACCAAGGAGTTTATTTTCTTTGCCAAGCCACGTAAATCTTACTGCTCACAGTAGGTGACATTCCCATTGTTGTTGTCCAAATGCGGGTGAGAGAGATCAGCCCATGTGTTCTTGAACTGAACTGATATCTTTCCTTGCCGCTGCCTGCAAGGTTTCTCCTTGGAAACAGATTCCAGTGTCTGCAGAACTGATCAATGCAATAAGCTTCCTTAGTGAATACTGCCTTTTACTCTGCCTGAACTGCATAGCATGCATTAGCTCATGTAACCCCTTCATACGGCAGGTAAACTGTCCCCATAGTTAAATGGTGCAGGCAATCATTTCTCTCTCCCAATTTAAGATAGTCTTTCCTCTTCCATCAGAGGTACAGTTTAAATGAGTGAGATATTCTCTTTTTACTTGAACCCAAAATAAATACTTGCTTACTCACTCCATGACCTTCATTGGGAATGTGGTAGTTTGCACTCCTTGGGTGTTGCCTGTTTCTTCTCTTTTTTCTTGGTGATGCAACAAAGGAGAAGAAAGTTCTGTTACCCCAAAGAAGTATTTTTCTAGAACATGAACACCAAGCAAGATGAGATCAATTTACCACTTTTGAGCTGATAATTTCTCAGTCGACAAATGCCACACGACATAGGGAAGTATTGCAATATAAAATGTTATGCAGGAAATCTAAGATCAATTATATTAACAGGAATATTTACAGTAGGTAGTAAATCCAGATCTATAGAAGAGCTGGGCAAAATCCTATCCTCATCCCCATTGCGAATCTTGTGATGTTTAATATACCACAACATCACTTTCAGGAACATGTTTTTCAAGCAGAAAGAGTGATCCACATTTTACTTATGTTTTTATTTTGATTGCTACTGTGATTTTATTCTGAATTACACAAAAGCTAATGGCTTTGCTCCAAACCAACTTAAAATTAATGTTTATTTTATAATCAAATAGGAAATTATTTTAGCAGCACACATAACCTATTGAAATTTATAGGGTAGGGAATGTCTTCTTATATTTGAGTTAAGCCCCACTTTCTAATACAATCTACTTGCACATTTAAGTTCATTTGGTTATATGGTAAGGCAAAGTAAAAGTCAATGAACTAAGAAATGGATTATTTAAGAATAAGCTAAAGGAAGAAAAATATTCCTTTACAAGGAGATCTATTTATAGGAGTATTTTATAGGTGAGACAAGGGAAGAAGAATCTACTTCTTAATTCTAAATTCTACCTGCAGAGGAATATTATTAAAACATTATTGTAGCAATCTTTGATGTAAACCTCACAAAGATTATCTCAGTAATCCTTTTTGTGTAATCATACATAGGAACCTGCAGAGTATATTTTCCTGTTCCCTAAAATGAGTCTGTTCAGAACTCTATCAGCATAATAAACAGGAGCCTAGCAGGATAAGCTGAATGGATAGTAGTTTATCTAAGAGCAATGGCTGAGGTTATTATCAAGGAGAGATTGGAATAGGGAGCTTCCTAGATCACCCTCACACTAAAAAGATTTAATTACCTCTAAAATTTAATTATCCATCTTTAAATTTCTCATCCTAGCCTCTGGTACTTATCATTACAGTACCAATTCCCCCACCTACTGCTTGTTTTTTTATTGGAGTGAGAAGAAAACCTCGAAGGAGTTTCTATTGGGCAAAAGAACGTTAGTTTTTGGAAGGAAAAAGCAACCTGGCACTCTGTTGTTGCAAGGTTGTATTTTAGGAGAAATTCAAAGTGATGTCAGCATAAAGTTTCAGAATGCTTGTTTATGGCCTGTACCAGTAGTGGTCCATGCTTCAGCAGAGATAGGTATTCTGCTGTGAGACTGACTCCATCTTTGCATTACCCAATAGCCTGCCTTGATTGTTGGACTCTGCTCTGGTTTCTGCAAATTTCCTGACATTTTGCTCAACAGACTTCATTTCATCCAGCCAGGATTTACAAGTTCATCTGACCACTAGTTCAGTAGTGGGTTTTAAATCCCATTGCTACTGGTTCGTTTGTGGATGCACACACACTCGCCCACTGGCACAATGCTTCTGTGCATGCGCAGAGACATCCGGGTGGGTGGGCAGAGCCTCCCACCACCGCCGCTACCAGTTCGCCCGATCTGGGATGAACCGGTAGCAAACCACCACTGCACTAGTTGCTAATTAGAAGACCATTATAGAATCTTCTCCATTCTCTTCCTTTATAACATTAGTGCTAAAAGCAGAGGAAGGAAGCAGTTGAAAAGACTGGTCAAGGAACCTACTCTTCCCAATTCCACATGGCCAGCAAATGGATTTGGGTAGCCAGAGAAGGAAGAAAACTGTACATAAAACAAGCAAAGGAGAATATCCCTGTGCACTAACTTCCATTAGCACAGGTCTAAACTATAAAATATTCAACATGTTTTTTTTAAAACTATAACTGGCTTTGAAAAATTAAAAATTAAAATTAAATTAAAATTAACCAGTCTTTCATGTATTGTATCAGGTTTCAGAACCTGTCATGATGTAAAAAATGTAATGGTTATCACACATATCTAAGGCAAAAAACTTGGATTTAATCTGGTGTCAGTCATCACATAAAATCAGTGTGAAGCTGATTTTGATCTAATTGGGATAAGTGATCTAATTCTCAACTCAGATAGCTTATCTGCAAGCTTATAGTGCTTATATTTTTTTTTCAGCGATGCCACATAATCTTATAGCTTTAATTTAGTGTCTTAGAGTTGGAAGCATTAAATATTGTACTGTGTTTACAAAATGACAGGGTCATTTGTTATCTTATGCTTGTCCAAGGTATCTATCTCATGTATTATATTTCATTTCATCAGTGTGAAATGTTGAAGGATGTATTGTATCACCGGAAAGGTTTTGATTAAATATCAATTGCCTAAAAATTACATGTTGATGTTAGATGTGCTTCCTTTCCTTACAGTTTCAAAAACGCACTACTCCCACAATTTCCTGTGATCTTATCTGAAGGGCTTAATGAGGACTGCTAGTTTTCTCTTATCCAACCAGCAGCAACCAAGGAATAGAGCAATAATTGCAACCAGAAGAATCTTCCAAACCAAAGGAGATTACAATACACATCAGTTAAGTCAAAAACATTGTCATAAGATAAAAAAAAAGAATGCCAGCAAGCCCAGCTCAGGCACTTACAACTTGTAGATATTATTTCCAACACTAGCTTCTTTTGAAATTCCAGAAGCTATAATCATCCACCCATCTGATCAGCATCTATTCCTTCCAACATGAAAGTCCGATCAATTATAGGTCCTTTTGATTCTCTACCTAGTGATGCTTTCACTCTTGTAGCCCAGAAATTCTTCAGAGACTTTCTGCTCAAAATCTGGAGCAACAGATCCTGTACTCATGGGGACAACTATCTGCCTTATGTGCTGGGCCCAGATTTCATTTAAAAGTTTGAAATTTTCTCATGATAGTAGCAGAGGGAAGTTACTAGTAGACTGCCTGAATAAACATGCAAACTGAATCCAAAGCAAAAATGCCCTCTATATGTACACTTTATGCACTAAGAAAAGCCCAGGTCAAAAAGATGCTTCTTTAGCTCCACCTGGTTGCTATGCAACTTGTAATGAGTACAGTTCAATTAGGT
Organism: Pantherophis guttatus; assembly: GCF_059756535.1. Classification (NCBI taxonomy): domain Eukaryota; kingdom Metazoa; phylum Chordata; class Lepidosauria; order Squamata; family Colubridae; genus Pantherophis; species Pantherophis guttatus. The sequence continues at coordinate 45,165,055 of NC_142068.1, forward strand.
CTTCACTCTGCATCATTCTTGCCATGATGCAAAATCTAAATGCCTTTAAAAATAAAACCCAGAAACACCTTTTTTTTCCCAGTTGTGCAGGTCTAGTTTAAGAGGTAATCACATCATATTCAACTGCATTGAGCCTCAGGAATGGGGTGGCCTTCTAAGGCACAGGTGTCAAACTCATGGCATCACGTTGCTGTCACGTGACGTTTTTTGCCTCTGCAGAACTGGGATGGGTGTGGCCTGTGTGTGATGCATCCGGTCTGCGAGCCACCAGTTTGACACCCCTGCGCAGTGTAAGGCTAAGCAAAATTGCTGATGAAGTGGCCTATAGAAAGAAATGGAACAATAATAAAGAGAGTATTGCACAGATGCCTGCCTCTGTTACTCCAAACCTTGGAAAACACCTCCTCTTTGCATCGGTTTTAAGTGGGCCAGTCTCGCCTTTAGCTGATGCAGCTCCATGTTAGGCAAGAGCTGAATCAGGCTAATGGAAATTGATGGTAGCATGAAGATAAAAATGAAAGAGGAGGAAATAAAGAGGTCTTCAGGAAGGAAGGGTTTTCTTACCGAAAATCTAACTTTTACAACACCAGCTTCCTATGTTAACAACCAGAGAAGTGCAAATAAAATGAACTTTACAAAATAGAAGAATTTTGAGTTAGCAAATGAGCTGAGGAAATGGTTACCATGTAAACTGAGAAAAGAAAGTGAGAAGAAAACAATATTAAATTTATAAAATGAGAATGGTATGGTAACAGATAATGCAAATATGCTTAGAATATTCCACCAGTATTATACAAAGCTCTGTAAAGAAGAAATTTCCCCAGCAAAAATGGATACTTAAATTTTTTTAATCAAAGATAATGGATAAACAAAAACAAATGATGAATGGAACTACAACAACAAGGACAGTCTGTGATGTTATAACAAAAGGAGTAAGAAAGGAAAAACCCCTGGCCAAGTCAGACTGCTAGTCCCCTAATATAAATATTTTGAAGATAAACTGTTACAACCTCTTCCAAAATGATTAATTTCATTCTGGATAATGAAGGGTACCAGAAAGTTAGACACAAATAAGGCATTAATTCCTAAAGAAAGTCAGGATTTAACTTTGTCAAAAAATTACTGACCAATGCCAACGATGAAATTGAGCAATGGTATAAAATATTTAGAATGGTTTTAGCTAAAAGAATAAAAAGTATCTTGCAAGAGTTTATACCATGTGGCTTTTTCTCAAGACAATGTAGAAACAATAAAGGCAGTCCTAGACTTAGAACTGTAATGGAGCCTACCCATTATGGTTGCAAATAATGATGGTTGTTAAGCAAGGTACCCATATGATTACCTTGCTTAATGACCCCAATCCCTGCTCTCCTGTTGCAGTTGTTAAGTGACCATGCAGGTTGTTAAGCGGGGTACCTCAGGGATGAGAGAGGTCTTCGGAGGCCTAGCATAGGCCCCGGCCTACATGATACCACCTCCCCAACTCACATGTGGCGCGGGGGCTCCCTCACCCCGATACATCTGGTTCTGCTTCCTCTTTTCCCAGTTTACCAGAGCTTTATAAAAACATGTCTTATTTTAGCCTTCAGCAAACAAACCAAATTTTCCTTTCTTTTACATCTAACATTCTTCATTTTTAATTCATTTAAATGTTGCCTTTCTTTTTCCTATCTTCTTCAAGGCTTTAACTGACCTCTTGTGAAATCTAGTGGAAAGTCATTACCAAGCTCATCTTTTGTCTTTTCCCTTTGATTTTCAAAGCCTTAGCCCAATTTTTTTTTTGTATCAATAAAAAGTCTGTACCAGGGTAGTTCTCCTGGCTTTTCTCTATCTTGTAGCCCACAGTTTTCCTGAAATTTGTATTTTCAATGTCAATGCCTTGTCTACTTTGTAATCCACACTTTTTTATTCACTGTTTCTGATTCCACTATTTCTGCATTAAATTTATTTCACATCTGTCATTCCTTCATTAACATCTTTAGATACAGCCTATCCATAGAATCAGATTTTGTTAATGATCTTGTTGATATAATTGCTACTAATTTCTGGCTCCGTTCTTTGAAAATTTCCTTTAATATGTCATATGTTATAGTATTTTGTGTCATTTTGTAAATCACAAGCCTAAAGAATTTTCGCCTGGACTTTAGTTCCCTCTAGTGTCCAATTTTGACATCTTGACATGGTATGATAAATTTAATGTGGATTTCAAAATTATTATGTAAGAATATGGAACAAATTGTGTCCCAAAATACCTTAGCACAAAAAGTATTGTATAGAAAAGAAACATCAGGCAAAGAGAAATAGTTAACATATCAAGACTTATTAATATAGGGATAGATTAAGATGAAGTCAAGAGAACAATTAACTGCAGAGATTTAATTTTCAATGGTTTTAATAGGCACAATTATGAGAAAGATTTAATAAATTAAAAAAGATAGTGGGAACTGAAGAGCATAAAATGGAGTTTGAAAATGAATTGTGTACAAATGATGAACATCTGGTTGCAAAAAATGTATAAATATTGGTTGAGAGTTGAAACAGAAGAGGAATAAGTTAAAGATTGCATGTTAAAATGGACTAAGAATTTTGATTAAAATATATAGAAGGCAATGGGAGACAATGTTGGTAAAAATCTGGACTGAAATTCACATTGTGTTACAATTTAAAGATTTTTTTTTTCAAAATGAGCTACCATTGTCATATGAGATGACATCAAAGAAATTATCTAAGATGTATAAAGGTGTTTCTAATCAATATTGGAAAATATATCCACAAAGACAAATATTGAAATGCCCACAATGGAAGAATGGATTATGAAGATGACAAAGCTAACAGAGATGACACAATTCACCTGTTTGATCAGGGACAAAACAATAAGTACTTTTTAATTTAAAAAATTGGAAACATTTTATGGACTTTTTGATGAAAATGGAAAAAAATTAAATTGTGATTTCTGGATTTAATGATTGAAAAAAAGATTGAAGGAGGGGCTGAAGGGCTTATTGTTACATTAAAGAGGTAAGGGGGATGATGAGTTTGTAACTGCTGTACAATAAAGAAGAATAGAAATAGCTTTTCCAACTATTCTTTTTTCTCTTTGTATTCTTTTCTACACCTTTTCTTTTCTCCTTTTCTCTTTTCTCTTTTTCTTTTTTCTTATATACTTTTAGCTATAGAAAGTAGAATGTAGAATTCTTTATTGGCCAAGTATGATTGGACACACAAGGAATTTAAAGTCCTCAAAACTGCCAAGGCTAACAGGAAGTTATCTATGATAAGGACTGTTGACAATGCCCCGAACTCCAATTCACATTGCCACTGTTCCAGGGGTGAAATGCTCCCGGTTCGGACCGGCTTGGGCAAGAAGGTAGCGATGGTGGCGGGCAGTTCGGAGAACCCGTAGCAAAAATCCCTGCTCCCGCCCCCCATGCCCAGCTGAGCTGCACGATCATCAGAGGCTTTTTTACTTTTAAATGCCTCTGATGATCCAAACTCTGACGATCCCAGCTGAGTTGCCTGATCGGCAGAGGGTTTTTTAAAAACTCTCTGATGATTAGGCAACTCAGCTGGGATCGTCAGAGCCTTTTGAAAGCATTTTTTTACATGGTTTTACATGTAAAAAATGGTTTTAAAAGAAAAAAAAATTTGACCACGCCCACCCAGTCACATTACCCCCCCCCCACCAAGCCACGCCCACAGAATCGGTAGTAACAAATTTTAGATTTCACCACTGCACTGTTCCAAGACAAAAACCAGATCTAATACATGACCCCAATTGAGAATCATACCATCAGTGCAGCAAGAGCAGAGTAAAGTCAAGAGAGACAACCAATAGCTTTACTTGTCATTCAAATAATCAGAATGGCACCATTCAGCATACAGTAGAGTCAGAACAGACTATAAAGATATAATAGAAATTCGAAATGGGGGCAGCAAATTTCAGGTTGGAGTTTTCTGTGATTCAGGGATGGGTGGATAGCACTTCAATACATCAGAGGGGAAAGGGGTAAATAACTCTTAATTCATGTTGGGTCTCCTGCCAGCATTCCGGCAACAGTATGTATGTATGTACGTATGTATCAGTGGTGGGTTTTAAATTTTTTTACTACTGGTTCTGTGGGTGTGGCTTGGTGGGTGTGGGGTGGCTTGGTGGGCATGGCAGGGGAAGGATACTGTAAAATCTCCATTCCTACCCCACTCCAGGTGAAGGATACTACAAAATCCCCATTTCCTCCCGATCAGCTGGGACTTGGGAGGCAGAGAATAGATGAGGGTGGGGCCAGTCAGAATTTTTACTACCGGTTCTCCGAACTACTCAAAATTTCCACTACCCGTTCTCCAGAACTGGTCAGAACCTGCTGAAACCCACCTCTCGTATGTATGTATGTATGTATGTATGTATGTATGTATGTGTTTATTTGTTTGCAACCCATCTTGCTTTTGTGCTAGGTGTAATGAGTCTCAAACGCCAAGTCCCACCCAATCCTTCCCTTTCTCTGCAAGGGATAATCATACAGACATCTGTTTTCTTCCAACTTCTAAATATGCCATGGCATTCTTTAAATATCAAAATAACTTTCCTTAGCAGATGGCACCAAAAATTGAATCTCAAGAGAGAACCAAAGATTCCTTTAGATGTTCTTCTAGCTAATTAGGAAGATTCTGCACTAGTCTCTGTTTGAAGTAAAGCCAGACTTCTGTAACACTACAGGCATCACTGATGCGGCTTCAAATCTGCTTGAAAGGCAAATCAAGCTTCCAAGGATATTGCTGGGCAATTTCCATCATGAGAAGTCTGAGGTTCTTCCTGCTACAGTATCAAGGCTGTGTGAAAACAGAAGTTCTCCTTCATTCCATGCTACTAAAGATATTTAGATTTCTCTTTGGTTTCGCAGATTCTGAGAGGTAGATATTTTCTCATTGCAAATACAACAATGTGTGATTATGAGGGAATTCTATTCTATGCCCATTACAGCAGACTGCAGAAATCCTACATATTACCTACCATAATTCTGGTTATCAGTTATATTGACCATCAGGAAACACCACCTGGCCAGATTTTCTGGAATCCATCAGACATATGAAGCAAGTTGTTATTCTATGGAGTTCAAACTGTGTTCAAAAGTGACCTTCACACTTCAGATGACCATACACAGTATGATGAAGATGGAGTTTTGGGCATCACTTAATGTAACATGATATATTATGGCCTGAACTTTTCAAAATATCATCTAGGTATATATGCTTGATGAATCCCCAAAGGATGAAATTGGTGCCTCCTAGTAGTTAATGTAAATGAAATCACTACACAGGATATACACACTGTGTAAAATTAGAGACATTTCATACACATACACACACACCAAGGAGGAAAGTGGAAGACCCTGTATGCAGGGGCATGACATAATCTAAAACCATTTATCTTTCGGCTTTGAGAGTTTAAGGGAAGGTAGACTGTCTATTCCATTCTAGTTATACCGATAGTTTTTTTATCACTTGAACATTTGGGAGTGGTGTTTACACAATTATGAATCTAAAAAGATCATAGAGATTTATAATCACAGACATCTATTTTTGTTTGTTTTTACAGGAATGTTTAAATTTACCTTCAGATTGTTTCTACTTTGGTATAATCCAGGGGTGAAATCTACTTACCTTCCCTACCGGTTCGGAAGTGCGCACTCTATGCACTATTTTGGACCCTCTGCGCATGCGCAGAGGGTCAAAAAGAGGTTACTTCCTGGTTAAAACCAGGAAGTAATGACATCCAGGAGGGTGGGCAGAGCTTCATGCTGCCGCTGCTACCAGTTCACCTGAACCAGTGAGAACCAGTAGCATTTCACCCCTGGTATAATCTATGTCTCAATAGAGAACCGATCCCCATTTTTCATGTGTGTTATAGAGGCTGGAAGGTAGCAACTCCATGAACACACTCTCCATAGTCAATGCTACCAGTTTACTATTCATTTCTTGGGGGGAAACAAAGCATCTTAAATTCCTTCAGGCGTGTCCCCATACATGTAATCCATAATGCTCATGCCTCGTTTTATTAAATGAAATCTGCACTATCCACTCCATTAATTAAAATACCTCTTTCATAACTTTCATGGTCCAACTAATTGTCACCAAATGTAAGAGGAGAAGCAGACAGCAGAAGAACCCATCTTCACTTTTTTTTCTGGTTTACTTCACAGCTTCAAGAAAACTGAAGTAAGAAAATTGAGGGAAGCTGAGGGGATGGGAGGATAAAGCAGGAGTTGCAAATATTGGAGGGCAAAATAGATTAACAGATTTCACCCCCTCCCCCTGAAGTTCTGATCGCCTCTGAAAAAAATTACCAAGTATAATCTAAACTAATTTATAATTTTTAGATTAATCTGAAATGAGATTCAGATAAATATGAATTTGTGCTTCTGAGATAGGTTGCATCTTTTGTGTATATGCAAGTCACATTGTTGAGACAATTTCCATGTGGAAGATGATTTTCCTTCCTGGAATGATGACCTGGTTAGCTACATACCATCCAGGCAATTTGGACTGAAAGTTAAGAGAATATTGGATTATTAAGTTTTATGAAGCATTTTCTTCAATTGATTTACATAGCCCTGTATATTAACTGAACTGTTTAAGTAATCAGTCATGCACACATTTGAAACTATGATTCAGAATGATTATGCATGAAACAACTAGCCATAGAGGTGGGAACTAATATGCTGTTTCTAAAGGTGATGGATAAAAAGAACAAAACACAGATAATTTCTCACTTGCCATTTATTGTTAGAAATTGCCATGTAGAGACATATTGGGTTGAGTAATGACCAAATTCATGTGGCAAAAATGATACCCAACATATGGCATGAGGAGCAGCTGCTCAAGGCATCTGGGTACATCTGGCCTAATGTCTATCCATCTGCCATAGCCTCTGCAGTTCCAGTCCCAGAAAACAAGGTTTGGTCAATCTCCAATTCTTTTCTCACTTTCAGGGAAATCCAATTCTGAAATCAAGGTGATCTCCTGTTATTAGTGAACCCTTAACATGGTTGCTGCTGAAGAAACCCTGTTCCATCTGGGAATCCTGTAGCCACATCTCCTACAACTTCTATTACTGCAATCTCTATAAGGTGCCCCACTGCTGGCTACTTATTGCCCCTTCCAATCCCTTATGTCTCCTTCACTCTTGTGCCTCATGAGTATTTACAATAAGTATGAAAGTTAATGTGGCATCTTTCTGTCCCATCCTGTAACATGTATTTTTTCCTTATTTTTAAAGGTCCACATAAGCTATTCTCTCCGTTTTTTTGTTCTCTCCCCCAACTTTTAGGAGAGGCTATAGGCCTGGCCTTAATCATCATTCTACAGTGTATCCGTAAGTGCCATACCTAGAGAGGAATGGCCAACAGAAATGATAGCAAGCAGTCATAGTTGGCATGGCTCAGACTTTAGTAGGAATGTGGGAAGCAGGTTCACCAAGTCAAGGAAGGGTGAGAGTCACAAGGGGAGTAATGGATAGAAACAGTGGAAAAACAGTTATTGATGCAGCAAGAACTATCCTACAGAAGCATCAGACAGGTGACTGATGCCTGCTATGGCATGATTGGCAATGTATCTTTATTAGCACCAGGGCTTTCAGCAGATGCCCCACCATGCCCCTGAGTAATGACAATGAGTTGCAGCAGAGTTTCTCAGGCCAGGCATTCAGTGAATAATAATGCCCTAGTGTGCACTCAACTTAAGACTCCCCCATCCTTAGACATGTGTACAATTTTATTCTTTGAGGCTTTCAGCATGCATATGCCTACAATACACAGAGACAGATGTGTAATATGTGAAAAATCTGAAGTATTTAAGGATCTATTGTTTGTTGTTGGAGGTAGTGACAAACTTCATCCATGATTTGAATACTGATTCATTGGACAACCTAGCATCCTCTTCTTTTGATCTATCTTGTTTCACAGAGTGGCACCAAGGAACTCAGAGAAGTGGCACTGAAGCACCAATACCTAGAGTTTCTTAAATATTTGTAGGACCCAAACAGCTATAAACAGGATGAGAAAACATACCACAAGGAACAACTTGTGCATACAAGTGATAAGGTGATGTTGCAAAACACCAGTGTTGGGAAGTAAGTTAAAATCTGTAGAGAAAAACACTTACTCTATTAGCCTTGGGGAAATATTCTTTCTTGTGACTTTGTGTACCAACTCGGAGGCAGAGGCAGGATGAAGTCTAGATAGTTAGAGCTATAGTAGATATTTACATACATACTTAAAATATACTTCTTGGGCTGGACTAAGTTAAGCAATAAATAAACCATTATCCCACCCCTCTACCCACAATGCACCTTTAAAGCCTCAGAATACTTTTAGTGCTCTCCATGACCCCAGAATTGTACTGAAATCTTTTGGAGTTGGCCAGAGTCAATGAAGTGCAGACTTCCAAATTTGGAAGAAGTTATAGTCTTCAGTAGTATTCATGCTACTGTCCCAAACTAAGGAGCAGTTCCATTCTGTGGCTCTATATTCTTTTCTAGTGCCCTGAAAGAAATAGAGCATAAGGCATGTTCTATGGTTTCCAAGAATAGAAGACATCCTAACATCTGTGAAGACATGTTTTGGAAGTACCAGCACTAGAGGTATAGGAGAGAATGCAGGCAATTGAAGTGGAAGAACTATGGACACTGAATATTCAAAGCATAAGCATGCCTGAAGTTCAGGAAAGGAATATACATAGCACCCAAAGGCAGGAGCTAAGGTAGCCTGTTAAGGAACAAGGCAGGAACTCTCAGTCATGGGATTATAACTTGGTTTTTTAAAAAAATCTCCTGTTTCTTCAGCCTACCCCATCCCAGCTCGCTATGCTGGGTTGCTATTTGCTGATCACTTGACTTCAGCTAGCAGTTGTAGCCAGTTCAGGTAATAAGCCCATAGATTGAGGACAGAATTGGAGTAATAATCTATCTGGGAAAATCAGGTGCCATCATGCCTGCAGGAACTCACAGGAAGTGCCAATATTTCAAGATATAATGAATTCGGCCACAGAAATTGAGCTCCTTCAGGGGTAACAGCCACTCAAGTCAAGGTCAGGAATCCTCTGGGATCCAGGATTTCACTGACCATTGTAAATCTCAGAGGTGTCATGATACTCCTTGCTGGCATCCTGACCCCCCTGGGGGAGCTCAGAAACGGGTGCTCTGATAGCGCAGCCTGCGAATCTCAGAGACTCCATCGTCCCGGCAGTACAAGTCCCTGCCGGGACTTTGTGCCAGTCACCGGCCCCCTGTTCCCCCACCTCCCCCAGCAGTGCTGCTGGTGCTGCTGGTGCTGCCTGAGCTGGAACTGCTGCAACGATCTTCATAGATAGAAATCTCAATCTGAAAGCAAGATGATAAGGACACCAAACAAATGCATGAAAATCCTGCTCCACCCCACACTCAGCTAAGGAGACTCTCTCTCAAATATACTTTCTCTACTGGAACTCAGCAGGTCAGATTGTTGTTGGCTAAGCAGGTATGGAGACATTATGTCATTCATGCAACTATGCTCTTTTTCCTCCCACGCACACACACACCTTTTTGCTTTTTCAGAGGGGGGGAGAGAAAAAAAGAAAGAAGAAAGAAAGAAAGAAAGAAAAAAGAAAAAGAAAGAAAGAAAGAAAGAAAGAAAGAAAGAAAGAAAGAAAGAAAGAAAGAAAGAAAGAGCAGCTCACTTTACCTCCCAAGCCAAGCTACTGGTTTCTGTGATACACATCACAGCCAAATCCCAAGTTGGCAAGCCAGTGCATAGTTAAGTCTTCAGTCAATGTGGAGTCCATCTTCCTTTGCCCAGCTCTTCTACAGGGCAGAAAACCAGGAAGAGCTACAGCACTACTGTAGTCTGTCCACCTCCTAAGAACTCAACTTCTGGATTCATATAACATTCTTAGAATCTTAGCAGTTGCATGCACAGAGTATGCTAACCTTAGCTTTAATTTTATTGCAATCTCTGAAAATGGCTTAAGTTCAACAACCAATTTTAACATTTTGCATGGGAGAGATGAGCCAACTTGGGGTAACAATAGTGAACTCAAAAGATGTGCCTCTGAAAGATGCTGAATTTATTTAACACTTCATTTCCCTTCATGGTAAAGTTAGGTAATAGCTACCCAGATCAACTGTGCATTGTGTAAAAATGTACAGTGTATGTTTTATCTGGCATCTATTGTTAAAGGTGGACTTGAACCAAGGGCTCCCCATTCCTAGACCATTACATCATTGTTGCGCTCATGAAGTCATCTATTGTATCTTATTGTGAATGTGAGATCTTTTGGAAATCACTATCATTATCATTTACAAAAATTGAAAAATAAATAATATCCACATGGTTCCAAATCTCAGTAGGGATAGGAAAATAATAGCACAGGTTATAAGGAGTGTCTGTAGCATAAATCAGAGTTAGCTACCTAGTTTTAGGCAGTAATGTATTCTATTTTCATCCCTGACCTCAATCAAGAAGGATACAACTCTCATGCCCCGCTCCACCGGGTCAGTCAGCAGAAGCCCTCGTGGAGCATAAATCTTCTCATTCTGCTCCTGGATATACTTGGAGATCTTCTTCAGAACCTGAAGAAATAATTAGTGAACCAATCAGAATCAAATGAGTACCCGTTTCATGTTCCCAGATAATACATAGTACAAAGTTGAGAAGAAAGTTATTAAACAAGTTCCAAGTTTTCTTAGAAATTGTGCACTATTATAAAAATTAACAAAAAAATAATAATCCTGGCTCACTGTTAATTGCATGTATTTATCCATCATATTTTATGTTCATATTCACTATTTTAGGACTTTCCTTGGTTCACCGAACCCTCCCTTTCTCCTCTTCTGCTTCATAGTGCAGTTCTTTCCATGCCTTGTCAGATGACAGTCATCCTCCTTCCGAACATGGGTTTGGTACTATCCCAAAAATAATATCATTTTGGAATCCTATTAAAATGTATTCAAAATAGCACTAAAACGTATATCAATATTATCCTCTGAAAATTGTAGCTTTTGTCACACTGTTTTTTCCCCCCCAAGGTTGACTTAAAGTGCTACCATCCAGACCTGTGCAAAACACAAATCCAGAGTGAGATAGGATAGATTCATCATCTACTGAAGCTCACCTCTCCTTCCAGCCACCTTGCATTTGTGGGGTCTAAGTCAACCAAAGCCCATGGAACCCATATCTATTCTCCTTAACATACTCTGTGGATCATAGATAAGGGTAATCTTCTTTGCCAGCATTTTGCCTGTGGCAGGATTGTATAAAATTGATTTTATACTAATGTAGACTTCAATCAGGGATTTAACATCTGGACAATATAAATGGATTCTCTGGGCTCTTACTATGGCTAAAGACTGATCTTGCAGCATTGGAGAATTAAATGTATGGCTCTGTTTATTCGATGAATTGAAGATCTGGTTGCACTTGCCACTTATGAGTGGATTGCATATAGATGTAAACCTTGTATAGACAAGTATGATTATATAATGGGACCCATTTATACAGAATACAGTAGGTTAAAAAAACAGCTGTATAAATGTATTAGAAATATATACGTATTTGCAGGATCCAGTCTGGATCAGTTACCAGAACCAAAGGTTTAGTCTTCCAAGCTTTCGGACTCATGCTGGAGCCCATCCTTAGAGAACTTTTTTCTCACCAGAATGTATATACATATTTCAATATTTGCATTAGATAAGTATATATAAAATTGTAATTGTGTATTGTTATGATGATATATCATTTTCTCTTTCATATTTCTTTCCCTTTTATTAGAGCACTTTTTATATATGTAACTCCATTAATTTTATCCTTGTGTTTGGCTCTTTTTTTCCTTTTAATTAAAAAGCAATAAAACTAAAAAATTTAAAAGCCTTTAAACAGAACTCTGAGTTATATAATTAGAAAAAGATTACATGGTACGCAGTGCAAATGAGGGCAAATTGCTTGGCCACTGCACACTATTTATTTCAATAACTTGTAAAATTAAAATAGTTATCTTGATATTGTTTCCCTACTTTGGGAGCCCTTAATTCAGCATAATAAACACCTATGATATTAACTATTGTAAATCTTCTCTTATGTCTCCAAACCTTCTCATAGTGGGTCTCCATGCAAAGGAAGATGAAATAGGCTGTCGCGCAGGCCAGACATCCCTCCAGATAAGAGCTGCCCCCAATTTTCTCAGCCTCTGCATAGAAGTTGTTCAGTGTCTTCACTGTTTCCTCAAAAAATTGCCGCTCAATCTTTGGGAGGGGAAAAGAAAGGAAACGACATAATAGTGATATGCAGCATGTCATTTTTAATGACTACTGGCGTTCTCCTTTATGGAAATGCCAAAAGGCAGTATAGAAACATTGCTAAATCAAAATAAGGTATGTTGTAAGAAATATCCATTTATGTGGGAACATTTTTGTTTGAAAGAAATCATTCTGCTACTGTGTAGTTAATGTGTGATTGCTTTGGTTAACGGGTTAGGAAAAATCCTTCAAAGTGTCAGATTTATTCACAACTCTTCAGATACTCAACCCCACCCCTTTGCACTCTATTACTAGCTAACAGCAGAACCTCAAGGACTCAGTGCGGTTAGGTAAGAACATTTTTACACAGTCTGTCTATGTAAAAGAACAACTATGACAGAATTGAGAAATCCAACCTTGTATGAATGTGTGGGTGAATATTAGGGGTGAAATCTAGCAGGTTCTGACAGGTTCTGGAGAACCGGTAGCGGAAATTTTGAGTAGTTCGGAGAACCGGCAAATACCACCTCTGGCTGGTCCCAGAGTGAGGTGGGAATGGAGATTTTGCAATATCCTTCCCCCAGGAGTGGGGAGGGAATGGGGATTTTGCAGTATCCTTCCCCTGTCACACCCACCAAGCCACACCACGTCCACCAAGCCACGCCCACAGAACCAATAGTACAAAAATTTGGATTTCACCATTGATGTATATGCCCAGGGATTAAATCCTAGGACTCTTTTGTGGCAACAGACATTTTGTTGTTTTTTTTCTCAGACAGGAATGTGGAGGACAGTTGCCTCCTATTTACATAACAGTCCTGTCTAGTCTGAAATTCTTTGGTTCCTACTTTGCTAATTCAGCCCTTCCACAAAAAAGTACACCTACAGTAAATTCAGTAGGGCCTGGAGGTTTGCCTTCGTTGGAGCTGCTCCAGTCCTTTGCAACAGCTTCCCAACTGAAATTGGGGGAGAGGAAGTAGCACCCTAGTAGCCTTCCAGAAGGCCCTGAAGAGCTGGCTCTTCCCTCAGGTGTTGGGGTAGGGTAGAGTTAATTCAAGTGGTTAATTTTATAGGTGATTATGGCCCCTTGGTGGGGAAAAATATAATGTGCTTTAATGGGGTGAGTTGCCTAGGTGAAGTAGCAGCATGTAAGTTCTTTAAATAAATAAAATAAGGAAGTCACTGAAATATTCATAGAATGTTAATGGGACATCATAGCTTAATCTGAGCTCCAATCTACTCATTTGGTTTGATATAAAAGTTTGCTATAGTGTGTGAGCCAGGAGAACCATAACAGATTGTACCCGACTGTCCAGTTCAGGAGGGAATTTGGTCTGGAATTGACAGATAGTCCCATCACTATAGTCTCGCTGTATAAAAACCTTGGTAGCCAATGAAGCGCTCCTCCGCAGTTCTTGGAGATTGTGGACCTGAAGAAAATTGAAATCAGGAAGTTACAACATGGGAAAATCTTCCTATACAGTAGAACTGGTGGGAGCTCACACTGTATCCTGATACTTGCAGATCAAATGCATGGACTTTTTTCATTCCTGGATTGCTCTATGCCTCACTTTGTATTTTTCTTCATTTTCATTCAGAGACAACACATAATTATCCCTTAATCACATTGCAGACTAAAGTTCTCCCCAAAATAAATTATACACTGATAGGTTGTTTTGTTTGCTGTCTTGGGGTGGAAATGTTAAAGAGTAAGTATACAGGTCCAAGGGAAACAAGCTGTTCTATAACATAGTAAGGGAGCAAATGCAATGCACTCAGCATTCACAAAAGAGTATCATCATTTGTTCTTGAAGGCACTGGAAAGCTACTTAATTATCAGGATTGTTTTTTAAAAATATAAATGGCCTAACTAAGTAGACTGAATGATTTCTGCTTCTATGGAGCACCACTCCGGTAGATGATCATTCAACTATGTATGTATATAGTTATTGATCATTGCATATACTTTATAGGAACAAGTGGAACTATCACTAATATCTGCATTAAAATGCATACTAATGGGATATGGATAGAATGCTGAAATTGTTTTTAGATAATGTTTCGTGAGTTATTTTGGCACCATCTTCAGAGTGGTATTTATTTTCGTATAAGCTTTTTGGGCGATTATCTGCAGGTGCTTCTAAGTATACTGTATACTTCAGTTAAAAATTTGAATTTGTGCATTTTAAATGAAAAATATTACTTTATTACCTAATTATTTAGATAAAAATCTTCTTAATTAGTCAAAATATAATTAAAATAGCCTAACAGATTAATTATACATTTCCATGCTACACCCTCCCAAAGCATTAAAGGATCTTTTATGAGTTGAATACAGTAAACCAATATTCCACTATTTAATTCTAGTTTTTTCCCCATTCAAATAGAAGACACAGAATGGTCCAATTTCAGTTCTGACTGGGATCCTCAGAACTTGGTTCTCATTCTAATCATAGAACATATCAAGCTGAAAGACTGTGTTTTCCTCAAGTCACCCAGTAAGCATCATGGTTAAATGGCGATACATCTGGATCTCAATCTCAATTATTTATATTTGAGTCCAATGTAAAGATCATGTTCTCACAACACACTGAAATATGCATTAGCTATCTACATTTAAACTAGTATAGCTATAAAAATAAGAGGCGGTTCTTTTGTAAACTAAGGTCACAAAATAGAAAATAATTTAAATTAGCAAGCTGAATGAAGATGTTCAAGCATGTTACCAAAGATGATATGTTATTGGATATTTCACATTATATATATATGTACATATATTTTTACATATAAAATCCTTCAAGTGAGTACAACTTGTTGAAATACAATCAGAATTAAACAGGACAAGCCTAAATTAATAAGGATTATTTCCTTTTCCCATCCATAGAGGGAAACCTCTGCATTGTAAGAGCTCACTTAATAACCATCTCCTAATAAGACTCAATTTCTTAGCCTGTGGTTGCATTAAAAGCATTGAGATGGCTAAGGTTGTGGATGATATAAAACTTGCAGCAGATGCAATATGATTTGAAAATAGGATGCATTGAATTTTATATGAATTTTATGTAAAATTCATTAGCATTACCATCACATGATGGCTTTTAATCAATTCACAGTGGGCGGTTTAAGAAATATTAGTGTTGAAGACTCAGTGCTGCTGCCTTTAAGTTTATTTTTCACATTATATGTTGCTTGACCCTAGGAGTTGAACTGGTTCAAAGTGAAATAAGAGGTTACGACATCATAATGTTAGACAAAAATGGGCCAGGAAAGCTATTTTTATGTTCTTAAAGGTCCAACAAGTTTTATTAGTTTAAATATGAGATCATCCAGTTCAATAAAACTTCCTAAATATTTAGAAAATTAATAGATGTACTGAATTTGAAAGTAACCCTGATTTCCCTCAATAGAAATTGGACACAATATTTATCTTATTCTGTGTTTAAATGGAAATCTTCCAAGATCAAAAGTCCCAAAGGTGCTTTTTCAAGAGGCAACTGGACTTTCTGGTGTCCAGTTGCCTCTTGAAAAAACACCTTTGAGACAACCATGGCCTGGATGACTGAGAATCTCCATAGACATCCAAGAGCAGAAATTGAAGATTGAAATTAATTACTTTAGGAGTGGAAGAAAGTTGATGTTAGATAACTATAAAAACAACTAACTATTATTTTGTCAATGTCTGTGTGTGTGTGTGAGAGAGAGAGAGGGAGGGAGAGGGAAGGAGGGAAAGAGAGAGAGAGAGAGAATTTGTATACTTATCTACTTTCTTTATTTCATGGTCTAAGGATATCTCACTGAGTCTTTAACAAGTCCTTTGTGCTTCCTGCCACCCGCCTTTCCATGCCCTCAGGAACTGCTGCCCTTCCCCTAGCAACAAGCAAGCTTTTAGCTATTTGTGATCTGACTCAGATTTATTCTCCTGTTCAGGGACACATCTTTTATTGACAAACATGATTTTACTAGATGAAATGGAAACATGGGAAATATGGGACAAGAGCAATAATGATTGTGAAAAAAATTACTGAATGATGGGATTCTTGATACGGGCTGACTTCAAAAGAGTTTTGAAACCAGAATATAGCACCATTAGAGAAAACACTTCATAATCTCTTTCCCTTCTACTCCTACTGCATTTTTAACCTTATCTTAACCAAAAAAAAAATCATATTATGGACCTGCCTCTGAGTCCATAATTGTTTAATCTGAATAATGGAGCTTCCATTTATTCTAGAAAAGCATAGCTCTTGTATCTCTTTCTTCCCTGTTCACAAAAGGTACAACTGAAACTAAATGCAAAGCATCATAAGGCAGTCTTACCCAACCTTGTTCCCTCCAGGTTCATAACACCACAATAACTATCATCCTACAAGCATGGCTATTGACTGGGCTGCTAGCACAGTCCAACTGAGGAGTGCTCCCCTGGGCTCCTGGTTTTCTGTCTATGGGTGTCTCCCATGTGTTCAGGGAAATCCATTGATTCACAGCTGAGCAAAGGGCCACCTGCTCCTCTTAACATTTGCCTGCCTTGGGAGGGGGGTTTGGAAATGAGGCAATTAACTTTGGAGTGAGTGTTGGTATTCTTAGCCCTCAAAGACCATCATGGTTTTTTTTTACTTCCTTTCTTTATTTAACCCATACAATTGCTGCAAAAAAACAGAAACTCAGGAAATACAAGCAACCCTCAGCACAACAAACCAAAGAACATGACGCTACGACAACCAATAACAGCTAACATTAGGGTGCCTGGTTTAAAGCTTCCTGCAGCATCAGAGAGAACAAGCACAACCCAGGAAAATCTGACTGCAGCTCCAATGATTCGGCAGAGCCACAGCCTCCAGAACATGTGTGTTCTACCTTGCCGGTGTTGCTCACCTCAGTTGCCATGTTTCACCAACGTGGCTCAGTGCTGTTCCTCCACACGGGAGACTGAAGCTGTGACGATAGCAATTTGGTGAGGAAGACGACTGCTTTCCCAGAAAAGGCGCTGTCCCTGGTGTTGTAGTCAGAGGAAGCGCTCAAATCTCGAAGCTGCTGCCAGCGGGGGCGGAATTCAGTCTGCTGCGTTGAGGTGGCGCCTGCGGTGGGAAATAGACGCAGAGCGGGTGGTTGCTATCCTTGGTCCTGAAACTTGCTATTTGAAAAACAGGAACTGGAGGCCAGCATCTCATCTAGCGTTGACGACCCATTTCCCAAGCTGATCCTTCAGTTGGTAGCTCAGTTTCGTTGCACAGGCTGGCTCAGTTAGTGGCATCATAAGGGGAGGGGATCAACAGCTTTAAGTGGGAGCTGTACCCCCCTCCCCTGCATCCCCATGTTGGAGGGACAAGATCCAGCTCGAACTCAGGGGAGGGACTGTGAGAGGCGGAGCTGCCAGAGCTAGGAAAAGAACTCAGCTGACGTTCATTTCCTGCTTGTCTTTTGCAGGAGCTTGTAAGCAAGCAAGCAAGCTATTTGACAGCACTTTTCACCCTTATATTTCTGAGGCTTTGGATTGCAGTGTTTCTCTGGAAAGTGCAGAGACTGCTCCCACTTCCAGAATTCTTTTTTGGTCTGGTGAAAGCCCAATAGCAGCTGTCGCATAGCTGCCCTCGGGGCCAAAGAAAAACTGGTTTTTTTAAAAAAGTCAGATTGATTAATTTGCTGTGCTAATGTAAATTTAAGATATGGTTTCTAAGTTTACAGAGAAACAGTACAGAGACCCACATTCCATTGCACAAGGTGATTAACTCCACAGTCTATATATTAATTAATCAAATTCAGTTATTTAATACCTTTGCTTAGTTTGCATAATTCTGCAGAGAGTGGAATGGAATAACAGTTGTGTATGATAGTGTAGACTCTCTTCCTTCAACTTCATTGTAACCTCCATATGGCTTTGGAATTCTCATTGGTTATCTGTTGTTTTCTAAGTCTTATTTTCACATGAAAAGGATTTTTTTTTCTCCTGTTTGAACATGAAAACTGAGGTTCTCAGGAAACAGAAATCTGCATTCAACCTCATACTTATCCCCTGCAATTGTTTAGTGTCAGAAGCTTTACATACTTCTATTTTCATTTTCTGTCTAGCTAAGCAATTCATTTTGTTCCTTCAGAGTCACTGAACTGTTTAAATTATTGTGACCTCCGTTATGAAAAGAGAGGATGATCTTGAAAGTTCTAAAATCTCATAGTTGTTTGACTAATTATGGTTGGGCATCACATTATTAATATATAAGCTAGACAGACATCTCATTAGGAGTTCTGCTTCCATCTTGTCTAGCAAGTGAATGGTGTCAAAGAAAAGCTTTAGAATTTTATATGCCTGGAGGCTTCTTTCAACATTTGTGAGGAGGAGGAAGGGAAAACAACAGTAGGTAAGGCAGAGGGAGACTTTACTGCATATGTCAATAAGGCTTGGATTTTCTGTTTTTCTCTAGATGAAAAAGAAGCATTGCTTATTTTTAATCTGTTAAACTTAATTTAGAGGTATGCTATTTTTTTAATGCATGTCCTGCCTTAAAACAGCAGAAAATAGAGGTTCTGATCTGTAGCAATTATAGTCAAGGAACTCAAAATAGGGACCCATAAGCTGCTTATGGCCCTGGGCCACATGTTGCTTACAGTGAGTTTTATCTATTGGGTATGTTATTTTTAACTTTTTTTTATTTTTATTTATTTTCATTTAACTTTTATTTGCTGTGCTGAGAACTTTGCTCTAAAACTGCTTTTCTATTTCTTTTGTTCCATTGGTCCTATTTTATAAAAGACTATCAAGTTATGGTAGACCTGTAGGCTAGTCTGGGAAGTAAAGGCAATGTTCCTTGCTGTTGCCAAGAAAACTGCAGAAGAAATAAGTCTGGACTTTAAAAACATATTTAGGTATCACAATTTGGAAACAAAGAGATAGGATGGTTGGGACTGCCTGAGCTAGGGAAGATGCATAGTAGAAATTACAGTGATGTCATGTGCAGCATGACATCCCTGCACAATGACATGAATAATGTAATTTATGTCAGTCATATCATGGTGCAAAGTGTCAGCTGTAATTTCTGTGAATTGTATGAAGACATTATGATGCACGTTACATCCCTCAGATTCCTTATCCCTATGAATGCTCCTAGAAAAAATCAGGTCTGGGAACAGCACAGGGAAAGGGTGTGTGTTTTAATTATGAAGCAATGATTAAACACTTTGCTGTAATAGACCCTGTGGACAGTGTACACTGAATAGGAATGTAGAACGAGAAAGGAAAATTCTTATATTAATTGTGATCTTTATATCTTAAATCATTGTGTTATAGTTTGGTAAGAAGTAAATCTTTCTGCAGCTCAGATTACAAAGCTGAATGCAGAGGACTTTTCCTTGGCTCCTACCATTTTCCTAAAGATGTGACTTTTTAAAAACAAGTTTCACTGTACAACATAAGCTGCCTTTGGGAAGGAAATATGCCTCACAAATCAGTGGCCCTATGTGAAAAAGGAAATCTACCAGCAACAGTGTCTTATAGCACAAAGTTATGCCTACTTTCTGGGCTCAAGCTACACTGTTTAGTTTATAGATGCTACTACAAGACATATTTCCTTGCAGCTACTCTTATAGAATGTAGAGAAGGAATCTTACATAGCTCAAGAATAACCAACAATGCAGCAGTCATTGGAATTCTAGTAAAGAAAAAGAATAAGGGCAATGAGCTTTGCTACTTTGTAAAATGTGATTGGCTGGTATGTGCTTCCATGTGTTCTAGAAACTGAAATAATTGGATTACTTTGGATACCCTGGTTTAATCAGCATGTTGTGCCAATGCAGCCAGCAGAAGCTACTTGGTCCCTCCTTTTCTCTTTCTGCAGCTATCTCATAGACTAACTGAGTACATCTATTCCTGTCTGTCTGTCATGTCTGTCATTCCATCCATGTTGTTAACCACAAGTCTTCTCCAGCTAGCAGAAAGGGATATGATGTGGTTTCTATAGCAACACTTCTGCCTTTGGATCCATGAATAAGGGATTCCCATTAACAAATTTACCATGGTCTGCCACTCCTTTCTTGAAGCAGAAATTTGGTTCTGTCATTCTATTTCTGAGATTTTATTTTTCTCCAGGAGGAAAAATGACTTGTACAAAACACTATGCCCCAGGTATCTACTTCCGTAACCCCTTACTTCTTATAGTGAAACTTCACTACAGGGAGAAAAAAGGGGGAGCCTATTCGTTATGGTTAAGAGCTGCATAGTATCCAGGACTTCATTGCTATCTCAGCACTATCCTCCCCATCCAAACATAACATTTGGCAATGTGCCAAATGAAACATCTCATCAGCAAGATGGAATTTCTATAGCTTATGGTCACTCCAATTCAAACTTTTCACTTTCAGCCTGTTATACTATAAAATAACTCAGAAGACAAATCTGGCAGAGTTGAACTCTAACCTTTTCTTTCAAGCAGATATCCGAAATACACACCGGATAAGCATTCAGGATTAAATGTTGGACAAAGTATGTTTACCAGCAACTGACCTGTTTTTTAAGTTGGACAAGCCACAATCATTGTCACCCTGACTTCTTCGATTAGGCTATAACCTGAAAGGAAGCTTAGTCATTGATCTACTTCTCTTTTTTTCCATGGCCCAAGATGTATTTTCTTGTTTATTTAGAAAGTTATATATCTGTCCATCGTACACATGATTATCCTATGCAGCTCACAATAATAAACAAAAAAGCAGAATAAAACCAACCAAATCATATTTCACTATCACAGTGCTGCAATATTCCATAAACTCTACACAGACTTATATTTGCTAGGTTCTAGGAACTAGCCTAGTTTCAATCCTGGACCAAAAACCAGGTCTTCACAGCCCTTTGGCAGGCTAATAAAGTGATTTCTCTGAATCTCAAAGACGAGCCTATTCCAAAGGGTAGAGGCAACCATGTAAAAGGCATCTCTCTAATGGCACACCAAATGGCAACATTTAAGGGAAGGGATCTGTAGTGTGCTCACTCCACCTAACCTGGTGGAATGGGCAGTCACCCTCAGAGGGAGGCTGTTCCACAAACAACCAGGCCCCATGTCCTATTTATTTAAATATTTATATATACATAAGCCTATAATAATACAAAAAGGGATTCCTCCCCATTATTATTATTGTTGTTATATTATTTTGCTCAGTTCTTTGTTAATTTGTATTCTAACTTTAACATTTAATAAAGTTGTCTTAACAAAACACAAACATTCAAAGTAGGATACACTTAACCCCAAGACCACCGAGAGGGGCAGTTTTTTTCTGGAGCAAAATTTTGGCAGCCAGCCCACCAGGGATGAGCTCTTGAGCTCAAGCAACTGATGCAATCCTGAGTAATCCTCTGCTGGAGGCCTCAGTGTGTGAGGAAACTATTTTTCTGCAGATAGCAAGCAGGGCAGGCAGATGGTAGAGTGCCTTTCATTCTCTCTCACCATCTAGTTGGGCCAAGTAGTGATCTCAGCCTCTACTGGGGAGAGATGCTAGAACTGCATCTGAGTCGATCGAGCTCACTGTGTCAAGTTCAGACTGCTGGGCTATTTAGACTAGTATTATCTATTCAGAGACAGAGGCTTCCTAGTTCTTTTGAAGGAGAATTCAAGAAACCTTCTAAGTACAAGGCAATATACTGATGTATGATCTTGCCATTATTTGGACTTCTCACATAAGAAACAACTCACAATTCTTCCAAATAAAAAACTTGAGAATGAGTGTGTATGAGAACAGTAGCAAAATAATCATTGTTTTGCTTCCTAAAAGCTTTATCAGCATCCCGCCCTGCTCCCCCACCATCCAAAAAAAACCTGGAAGCTGGACTGGTGGGAATCTATTTAGCCACACTGAATAATTAGTTCTTGTCTAAAAGAGATGCAATCTGTTGAGAGAGGATACTTTCTCGAAGCAATGGATCTAATTATGCATTGTGAAAAATACAGAATATTTATCCATGAATTGCCCTAAGCTAAAAGCTCTTCTGGGAACTTTTGTATCCTAATCAGAGTTATTGTTCATTTCCTTACTCCATCCATCACTTATTATACATTAGCAACTACAAAGTAAGCATAAATTAAACCATCTATAGGGCTAGAAAATATAATTGTATAATTGTGTATATGCATGTACATATTTCACCATTAATTCCAGTACTATTCTGATTATATAATCATTTTTCAAATAGCAGAATTGGGTAGATTAATGTAAAAATAAATCACGCAGAGGTGAACTCTGTAGACATAGCCAGGGTATCAATACATTGTAAGAATCATTTATCAGGAACACAAATAAATTATGGTAAGATCTCGAACAGCAGATGGATTTAAAGCATTTTGAATAATTATTTTGTCCATATCCATCTGCTGTTGTCAGACAAATGTGAACCCCAATGCAAATATTGTTTTCATGTAATGTGCCTCTCACATCATGCCAATAATGCCCACCAACCTCCATTATTTGAACCTGCCACAATATTCAGAAGAAATGAATGAATCAAATCCAAAGTAACACAAATATGCCAGGTAAAGCTAGATGTCTAGGCCTTTCCTGACTTGCATTTCACCATGAACAAGCATCTCCTGGCAACCTTTTGTTACTGTTATATCTTCATCTCATCCCGAGCCCATAGTTGAGGCAGTTTAAAATTATCTATTTCAGTGTTAATGTTTTCTCCTTTTAACAGATAAGTCATGCCAATGTTGCCATATTATGCCAGAATATGTTGTATTCACTGATCTTTTAGTCCGTTTCACAGTCATGATATGGCTCAGGGCCAGGGTATCTTCGAGACCCCCTTCTACCGCATAACTCCCAACGACCGGTAAGATCCCACAGCGTTGGTCTGCTCTGGGTCCCATCAGCTAAACAATGCTGGCTGGTGGGCCCGCAGGGGAGGGCCTCCTCTGTGGCTGCCCCAGCTCTCTAGAACCAGTTACCTCCTGAGGTCCGGACCATCCCCACCCTATTGGTCTTCCGAAAAGCGGTGAAGACCTGGCTTTTCCGGCAGGCCTGGGGCCGTTGATCTCGCTCTTGCGATCCGGCAAGATCCAGCCATGAATGGTGTAAATGAGTTTTAATGTTTTTAATTTTTAAATGTTTTTTATAATGATTTTAAATGCATTGTGAGCCGGCCTGAGTCTTTGGAGAGGGGCAGCATACAAATTGAATTAATAAATAATAATAATAAATAAATAGTGTTGGTCTAATTTAATCATCCAGAGGAAAAAGGTTGTCCAATAAAGCAGGATAACTTTGACTGCCTTCCCAGACACAGATGCTACCTGCTCTTTGTGAATTTTACCCTAGATCCCAAAAATCCCTCATGTTTAAGGCTAACTGGAAAATGGCCACAAAATGGCACTGTCTTGCTGCATTTATGTGGAATATAGCTCTGTAAATTGAAGGCAGGGGCTAAAAGTTAAAAACAAATACCACTTCACCTCCTTACACTCACTAAAATTCATGAAATATTTGGAAATACACAAATGATCACCTATACTGGAAGCAGTATATTTATATTCCAAAACTCTGATATATTTATATAGCTAAAGCATCCAAGTAAGACCTAAAGTATACCTCATAAACTAAAGGAGGATGAGGCTTTATGTGGGAAGTTCCTTTTGAAGGGCAGGCAGCTCACCAGCCCCAGATGAAATGGTCATGGAGGGCAATGACCAGTGACTAGAGGGGAGGAAGTATGCACACTACAACATCTATTAAGTAATTGAGGTGGCAGAATTGCCACAAGCATCAAATGTACTGATAGATGTCATTTTTGATGAGAAGCAAGAAAAGACAGAAGGGCAGGTTGAGGATAATGTTCATACCTCCACAAATGGTTCCTGGGGCATCTTTGATCCTGAAGAAGCAGGATGTGCTGATTCTTTAAACACACATCTTGACACAGCTACCTAAAACCCTTTTATTCATATTGTTTTTAAGTCACTTAAAACAAGTGATTATCCTCTCTCAATATGGAGCACAGCCCTTTCTAATATCTACTGTGATTCAATTCAAGTGCTTCTTTTCCCTGTACTTTCCATGGTTTGATTTTTTTGCCTTGTACTTTTTCACTTCAAATCTAGGAATCTGTCCATTTTTGACAAAACTGACATCTTTACCCAGAAAATGAGGTATTCAACTGAACTGCCAAATAATGATTTATGGTATAGCATGGTATAACTAATTGAGGGCTTACTCAATAAACCAGAACTTAATATAATATGCTGTCTCTTTCTGTAACTGACAATGCCGTGTTTTGTTAGAATTAGGGAAAATTTAGACTGCTTCCACAATCTCAGTAGTCTACTGTCAAGTCATTACTCAAGGACTGATTATTCCAGTTCCTGCTGTGCAGCTTTTCCTATCAGTGTCTAAATTGACAATATAAACCCTACAGGTAACCTCTGGACCCTGTGTGACTCCAACATGTTTTTCTCACCCTGTCTCTAAATAACAGGGAAAAAATGATAAGGTTCTGCTGTTAGCACTGTAGAAATACTCTTGATCAAAATTAGTTTCATTGGCTCATACCAGAATGACAATGGTTGAAGATAATGGAAATTTCACTCTTGACATAGAAGTTGTAATTATTACCAGTAGTGCACTAGGATTATATCAGTTTCTTAAAAGGATCAGTGGAGTCTTATTTTATGCATATTAGGTAATCTGTGCCATAACCTAATGTCTCTTGAGATTTATTTATCTGTTTAATTCCAATTCAGATAAGTGCAGCTGAGTGGCATACATCAATAAAGAATAACCAAAAATTAAATTACAATTCAAACTACAATTGTAAAAGCTGAGAACCAGTTTGGTGTAGTTGTTAAGATGCTGATCTAGAAACCAGAAGATTGTGAGTTCTAGTCCCCCTTGGACATGAAAAACCACTTGTGTGACTTTTGGCAATCACTTTATCTCAGCCCAAGTCACCTCACAGAGATGATGAGTGGAAAAATAAGAGGAGTAGGGAAATATTGGTATGTTTGCTGCTTGACTTGAATATGAAAAAAGATGGGATAAAATCTAAAAAAAATAGAAAATTGGGAACACCTTGCAAGGTGGGATCTCCTAAGATCCTGGCACTAGCACCCTAATATCCTGGCCCTAGCATCCAGGGGAAAAACCAAGTTCTTAATGCCTTCCTAAAAGTTAACAGGATTGGGATCAATCAGGGGAATGAGGGCTATCATTCCAGAGGGAAAGAAAATGCTTGCCTTCTGAGTCCCATCAGGTCATTTTGCTTTAAGGGACAATGGAAGGATATGTGTCCCCTATTAGAATGTGGAAAAGACAAAAATAATTTGAAAAAGGTAGTCCTATATGTGCAGTTTTATAGGAACAACTTTGAATTGAACCCAGAAGTCTATTGGGAGCTAGAACAGCTCATGAATTCTCATACTGAAATCATATACATGTTTATATCTCACATAATTTGAGGGGAAAATACAGTGAGGAAAAAAGCTTCAATTTGTATATACTGTACTAATCTGGGGCTTACTTCACTGAATACAATGAGACTACCCTTTGAGTAATCAAGTAGATTTTCACTCTTAAACCTCCACATTAATCACATGCAATGAAGGAATACTTGTATTTATCATCTTTGTATTTTCAGGGAAGAAAATTAGAAAAATTACAACTTCAGATGTCTTAGAGGAACTAGACTATAGGTGTTATATCACGTGAGGTGCTAGTTATGAACTCTGTCACATGCAAAAATTAATGACAGAGGTGATATATAAATGTCTGGCATACAGTTGGTATATGATGACTCATAACTGAAATATGAATAGCTCTAGATGTTAATATCATTTCTCATTCTACACAGCATTTTCTAGATGCTGCTGTCATACAAAGAACTGAAAAGAAATGGTATCTGAGTGGGTTTGTTTAATTGTGCATATTTCCAAGACAGGAGAAAAGAACTGGTGGAGAACAGAATAGAAAGCATTTTACTGATTGTAGGCACATTTGAAGAGAAATGCATATTAAGGTTAAATCATCTATCAACATAGATCTATATATCAGTATGATGATACCAAATGATACATCTTAGTCCTGAGTTGAACAGGTGATGCTGTTGCAGTACTTAAGAGGCTATCAAGATCTGGATGGGGAAGAATAATCTTAGGCTCACTCCCAAAAAGTGAGCCTAAGCCTAACCCATATTCCAGGGTTATTCTATCTCTGCTGGTTTTGGACAAAATTGTGTTCTCTCAAACTGAACTAGATTATCACTTGAAGCTCTTCCTAGACTCACAGCTCCTGATCAAAGAACAGGTAGCACCTGTGGCTGAAAAAACCTTTGCACAGCTCACCTGGTATGCCAATTGTTCTTTCCTGGAGCAGCATGCTTTTTTCAAGGTATCTCCTGCTTCACTCTTCTCCTATCTGGACTGTTACAATGCAATCCATGGGATTGCCCTCAAAGATAATCCAAAAAGCTATAGCTGGTCCAAAATATATCATCTCAAGTAATTATATATATGTTGCAGTTCATCCATGTAAAACTGCACTAGTAATCTAGGTTTAATAATAATAATAATAATCTAGGTTTAATAATAATAATAATAATAAACCATAAACTAGGTTTATGGAGTTCATCTTGCTCAGGACAGGAATCCAAAGCAAAGCTCCCCTAAAAGAGAACATTTTAACCTCTGCTTGAATATATCAGGTGAAAGGGAATCCATCATCTCCATAACTGATAATTGTTGTCCCCTTGAAACACCATTGTGGCTTCTCATCATCTCCTTTTAATCCTTCTGAAGCATCCAGACCTCAGGAGAGGGGAAGAATTAAGGAGAAATTCCCAACATTCCCATGAGAGCATGGCAGTGATAATGCTGTATGGACTTTCAGGCAGCAAATCTTCTGGGATTCCCTATTGTAGGTTTTCCATTCATATTTCATATCTTGCTGCCAGCCAGCCCTGCTAGACAGGGAGCACATTATAAATGTAACGAAGCAGAAAAGACATCAGAACAGTTTATACCCCCAAAGCACTGCAAAGATCTCCTGCTGCTCAAGGCCCTAGACCCATGATGGTGAACCTATGGCACGCGTGCCACAGGTGACACGCAGAGCCATATCTGTGGGCACGTGAGCATTGCCATAGGTTAGCTCCAGCACGCATGTGCACGCCGGCCACCTGATTTTCGGCCGTTCCAGGCCCACTGGGAGTCAGGAAACAGGCCATTTCTGACCTCCAGAGGGCCGCTCGGGAGTGGGGAAGGCCATTTTCGCCCTCCCCAGGCTCCAAGAAAGCCTCTGGAGCCTGGGTAGGGTGAAAAACGGGCCTACTGGGCCCACCGGGCCATCATGTGCCAAAAGTGGGGAGGAGCGCGGGGGACATCACACGTGCTTGCTCGGGGGGGCGTGGCATAGTGAATTATGGGTGTGGGCATGCATACGTGCAAACCCCCTGCGCTCCCCCCGCTTTTGGCACACCACAGCAAAAAGGTTAGCCATCACTGCCCTAGGCTGATCCAACATTTTCTAGGGAAAAGGATTCAGGCCATGGAGGTGCCAAGGCAGCAAGCATATCGTCAACCCACCTACCAATCAGGAAGGATGTATTAGTAGCTGAAGCTGCAGCACAACACAAGACTGAGCAATCCCCAAGTGCAGTTTAGTCCTTCACAGCTGAGGTGAGTTCTAATTAAAAACATAATTTCGGAGCTTCAGAAACAAGAGTTTGCATATGCATCATAGAGATAAGGCAGGTTAATAAGCCAAAAGTAATGTGAGGCTAGTAGAATTAGAATGTGGGCATCCCTAAAGGGTCCTATGAAAAGCACCACTTCTCTGTTATGTGCTTCACTAACAGCTGGTGCTGTCATGGATTGGTTGGAAGAGTTCAGCCAATGATTCCTTTCTATGTATTATGTGGCCCAAGTCTGACGGCCACATTCAAAAAAGGCAATTTCCTATCATCACACAGTTTTTTCAGTTTATCATCTAGGCTCCCAATACTTCTCTGTATGTATTCTTCACCTGCCTTACCAAAGTATTTCATCATTTCCTTTACAATCATCTTCAGACTTTTCCACCATTTCCTGTGATTTAAATAGCTGGTTATCACTAACAACTTCCTACAAGAACATGGAGCTGCTGGAGATACAGAGCAAATCAAAACAGACCTGCGACTGGACCAAGAATTCTTTGGACCTAGGACTGTTCATCTAAGTCAGTGTTCTTCAAAGTGTGGTCTGAGGAACTCTGAGGTTCCCCAAAATCTTTTCTGGGGGGTGCATGAAATCAAATAAATAATATTTTAGCATTTCTAATTCAGTACAAATAAATATATACATATATCTCCCACAAACCAAAGGTCTTTGGGGCTTTCAATCATTTTTAAGAATGTAAAGGGGTCCAGAGATCAAAATATTGGAGAACCATTGATTTAAGTGAACAGCCCACCAGGACTGCCTTGCAGTGAACAGAACATCAATAAGAAGGATAAACCCTGTTCCATGATAGCCTTAGATCTGAAATCATAGCCTTACAAAAGAAAGGACTTATAGTGTGGCAATTAATAATTTTGTTGTGAGCGGCTTACTAATCAGAACAAAATGTTATTCCCATACCTGCAATGCAACAGTTGTCTGGTCCTAGATGAGGGTATCAATTTTCAGATAAACTTTGAGCCTGTACAGATCTGCGGTAAACACAGGATTCTTCCCGTCTCCCACACTGCTCTGCTGAAAGGTTGGGCTAACCCCAGCATATCACTGACAGGCACAGGTGCACCACAGGCACCGTGAATTTGCAAAGCAGTTATTCATTCTCTGAGCCAGCTTCCTCTGCAAAGCCAGAGGAAGCTATAACTGGAAAGCAGTCATAAAACAAGAAAAAATGGTAAAGGGGTTCTAATGGCTTGGTTCCTCACATCAAAGCTTTAGCTCTACAAATTCATATCCATGGAAGAACATTTTTTACAAAGTTGAGGAACTGAAGGAACTGAAAAGGCATAAGACACTGAACACTTATGTTTTCTACATAAAAGACAGGGGGGCTTTATAAAATAGGGGGAGAAGCAGAAAGTAAATGTGCAGAGTATAAATTACCTGGGCATAAGAAAGCAGCCCAATCCAGTCAGTCAGAGTCATGTAGCAGGAATTTGCTGCATTAATCTTTCTTCTTTTGCAAAGATCAATAGCACTGAAGTCCCCTAAGCTAGAAGATCAGAGAGGTAGTAATGAGGGTGTCTTGACAGACAGGAGTATCTCTCCAGATGGCTTTAAGCCTATCCTGCACAGGCCTTTCATCAACCCTTGAACAGAAAGGTAATTCTGTGGCCTTTTAAGTTTATTTTTACTAGACTCTGTGCTGACATCTGGGAAAAGGCCATCTCAAGACATTTTGCTGTCTGAAGGAAGAGATGGCACCTGGATTGGCAACTTTAGCATTAAGTTCAGATAGTAGACTACTGCACTCTAATTTAGGAGGCCTTAAACAAACAAACTAGAAACATCACTAGAAGCCAAAATCACAAGATGTCTGATTTACATTAGCCATGTCATATGTGCAAATTCATTGGAGAAATCAACGATGCTAGGATTGGTTAGTGAATCAAGAAGAAGAGGTAAGCAAAGAACCGCTGGCTTGATACCACCATAGCTGATAGAAAGCATGAACATCCATCAGCTGACAGTAACTGTGCTTGATAAAGGAGCATGGAGAGCACTTGCCTATAAAATCACCAAGAGTTGGGCATGACTGAATGGTTAAAACTAACTAAACAAACTGTAGCACAGTTAAGCCTAATTGAGGATAACAATTGGATGCTTGAAGAAAAACAGGATACTATTCTAATTCTAGCAGCTGTATTCTAAGTTGGTCAATCATTCCAATTTGCATAAAAGTAGAGCCAACAGAACCATGAAATCATAGGAATTTGAACAAGAAGGTGGTAATACTTAGGAGCAAAATACAGGCCTTCATATGACCATGATTTAGGGTCAAGAATTCTGAGATCAGGAATCTAAATAAGCAAAACCATATATGTCGCTTTGGGTCTATGTGTCAAGTCACTTAGGAAAAGTAGTACATACCTCCACCTGCAGACACAAAAATGGAAAAGATATTTTTGTACACATTACTCTGAGCTGAGCCTTCTCCTAATCCACAATATTTGTAAAATTAAAGTTCAATAACAAAACCAGGCTGGAAACATAGCAAAGGGCAGTTAAACATCAAGACTTGTTTTGAACTCTGTAGCAGTGTTCACATAACACAGCTGACACTGTCTGCTGCTACCTCAGAATAAACACTAATACCCACGAGCCAGTAGCAGGCAACTCAGATGACTTGGTCTAAAATAGTGTTTCTCAACCTTGGTAGCTTGAAGATGGGTGGACTTCAACTCCCAGAAACCCCCAGCCAGCAGCGCTGGCTGGGGGATCCTGGGAGTTGAAGTCCACCCATCTTCAAGCTTCCAAGGTTGAGAAACACTGGTCTAAAAGGAAGTGATCTTCTTGACAGGAAAGCCAGCTACTCACTACAAAGAAAACTGAGTTAGTTAAAATCTCTCTCTCTCCCTTCCTCCCTCCCTCCCTCCCTATCTGGAAAAAGAAAAAGACCCATAGTCTTTTATGGGTCTTTTAGTCTAGATCGGGACTCCCTATGCACAGTCACTCATGCCCTCGTCATCTCCCGTCTGGACTATTGTAATGCTCTCTACATGGGGCTCTCCTTGAGGAGCACTCGGTGGCTCCAACTGGCGCAGAGTGCAGCCGCGCGGGTGGTTATGGGAGCGAGGTGGCGTTCCCATGTAACACCTCTCCTGCGCGAGCTGCACTGGCTCCCGGTGGTCTTCCTGGTACGCTTCAAGGTTTTGGTTATCACCTTTAGAGCGCTCCATGGCTTAGGACCTGGTTATCTACGGGACCGCCTGCTACCACCAATAGCCTCCCACCGGCCAGTACGCTCCCATAGAGAGGGGCTCCTCCGGGTGCCGTCGGCCAATGTCGACTGGCGGCCCCTAGGGGGAGAGCCTTCTCTGTGGGGGCACCTACGATCTGGAACGAGCTCCCCCCAGAGATATGGAGGATCCCGGATCTGCGCACCTTCCGTCGCGCACTCAAGAGTTTCTTATTTCATCAAGCTGGCCTGGCCTAAATCTTTTCCCCTTTTAAATGTAAATTTTAATTTGTTTTTAAATTATTGGGTATTTTAAATTTGTCTCAGCCAAATTATTTCATTCGTTTTTATTCTATTTTAAATTTTTGTATTTATGTGTTTTATTCTGTGGCTGTTCACCGCCCTGAGTCCTTCGGGAGTAGGGCGGTATATAAATCCAATAAAACAAATAAACAAACAAACAAACATAGTGGCTTTACTGCAATCAAAGCAGACACTGTTATAGGAGACTTAGACAGTCCCATCCCTTTTTGTGTGGTGGGGGTCATTAAAACGATCAGACAACGGGAGTTTCTGGAGAAGGCCCCATATTTGTGGGGCTTCTTCACGATTCACTTTTGTTCCAGCAGCAAAAAGAGAGGGTTAATTCTCTGTTAATCTTTTCTTGTGTTTACATAATGCAGCTGTTTAGGGGAAATTAGTTTATCCCAAAACAAACCTGGGATTGTATCTTCTGTCACACTAGCTGTGTGATCTTTCACCAATACACAATCATTCTTACAAGAGGAAAATATTGGGGGATTTAATTTTAGTAGGATCATTTCTTTTTTTAAAAAAATGGGATTTTATTTTTAAACCTGTTAAGTTATCATAGTTATTTTTCACACCCTCCATCAACCATTTCTTTGCTAGAGCACCGAAGTTTGTAATATGTACCTAAATATCATACACAGTAAAATTCAACAAGAGGGAAAGTACTGT
The DNA here is from genome assembly GCF_059756535.1 of Pantherophis guttatus. Classification (NCBI taxonomy): domain Eukaryota; kingdom Metazoa; phylum Chordata; class Lepidosauria; order Squamata; family Colubridae; genus Pantherophis; species Pantherophis guttatus. Next base: position 45,197,144 of record NC_142068.1, read on the forward strand.
ATAAAGTAAAATTTGACCAGAGACAACTCGATCAAAAGTCATAGAGAAAATGTGGGACATCTTTGTGCCATCCAGACATCATCCAGACTCTTTTACAGAAAAGCAAGTGAAAGCAGGAAATACTATGTTTAGGATCAGACTTCCTCAACTAGATGCCCTCCACATGCATAGGACTGCAGCTTCTATAATCCTTGGCCAGCACAACAATGGAATCTAAGGATTATGGGAGTTGAAGTTCAACATCTGGCGCATGAGATTGGGGAAGATAAAGGTATTTAACATCTCAAAATTTGGGTAGAATGCTCAGAGGGAAAAAAATACCCCTAGTCTTTATATATGCAGAAGGCAACACTGGATCACTTCAACATATAAATTGAGAGAAGGCTAAAATAAAGCAAATCCTGGAGAAAGCAGTTAAACTGAGTTAAGCTGTTCACAGTCAATAATATTAATATGTTGTGGCTGTCTGTGCTAAAGGCACAAATGGTGTGTGTTGCTGTAGTTTTCCGAGGAGAAAAGCTTTTGCAGAAACTCCAGGCATGGCTCAATTTTGATGGACAGAGGACAGATTGTAACAGGAGGCAGCAGGCAGACTATGCTATAAAGGAGAAGAGAGAAAGCAATAAAGACACACTTAATGCCTGGACAAGCTTGCTCTCATAATCAACATGGCAGACCAGGCAGCAAGGAGAGTTGTGATATTTTTATAGATGAACCATAATGTGTTTTTCTGCAAACCGCATTCAACAGATGGTCCATTTTCCCCAACAGAAGTATAGATGATCATCAGTACAGCTGGATAAGGCAAAAAAAAAAAGTCTGCTAAGAAAACAAAGAGCAATCTTAGAAGCAAAACAACCTAAAACACCTCCAAACCAGCTGATTTTCCCAAAATGAAACTACTACAGCTTTTCAGAAAAGACTTTCAAATGTTTTTCCTAAAATGTATTGTGCCACAAATTATTTTTAAAAATCCAGAGGAGTAGTTAGCCCTTTGCTCTAATGTTAATTGGATCCCTTTCTGTGTGTCTATATTCCATTATCCTGGTCCAATCAACCTCCACATTATCAGAAAATGGTATCATGGTATCAGTATTCTCTCTCTGTTTAGGTTGCCTAGCTCTTTTGTCTTTTTATGTCTCACACTCAAAACCAATCGTCATCCCCACTCGCTTTCCATTGAACTGTTCCCAACCATCTATGTCCTTATGAAAGGAAAAGACCATAGACCCACACTTGGAGCTTGAAGAATATATTTTCAGCATATGCCTATTTTGTTATTTTGCTTCTGGTTCTCAAGGTTTAGTAAACTTCGCAGGAGATCCTGAAATCTGCTACTCAACAGAATTTTAGAAATATTTGTAATTCCGTAATCCTGGAATAATTAGTCTCTGGGCTGATTTTCCCAGCTAAGTTATTCTAAGCAGCTCTTGGTCAAATATAACTGCACCATTTGACCTGATTAGGTCCATGTTTACAAAAATGTAGTATCCAAAGGCATCACTAATTTGCCTGTACATCAAAATGTAAAGAATGTAAAGAAAAAATGTAAAGAAAAAAAGACATTTACACTCTTGAGGTGCTGAGAGAAAATAGATTATATATGTGTCTAAGTTCTCCAAATTTAGGGGAGTAGCTAGAACACAATACCATTTAACAAGAGAAAAAGATCTCAATCCAGTTCCCCATGTGATTATAATTACTCTGCAAACAGCCATATTAGCAAGACAATGATGAAAGACCCAGGTCAGAGGAGGTGAAATCACACAGAAAATGCACGAGAGGGGTTTTTTAATCACATATTTCAGTAACTACGCAAAATGTCCATCTAGACATTCCCTAGCTAATAACTTGTAGGAAGTTGTCAATCTACATGGTAAGCAAATCTACCTAGTAATCTACAATCAGTAGAGACTGCCACACCTTCCACCCTTATTACCAATACCTGGTATTCCCTCTGTTTTCCTTCCTACAGCAATACCTCAACTCTCTCTACTCATTTTCAGAGTGGCGTCATCCTGTCTCACCATAATGTCTCTCAGTGAAAAGAACAAACAAAAAGACCCCACAGGGAAATCGATTTGCCCCTCCCAACCGGCCTTTGAGCATAGCTGCCTATCCCCCAGCTAAAGCATGGATTTAACCCGTGCTTTCCAACACTTTGATCAGAATTAACCCCTTCCTTCCCTGATCTAGCCATTTCTCTGGACTCCAGCGGCCTGTATCTCAATCACTAAGTTGCAATAGTAAACAAATCTTCATTTTCAAATTTAGGACAAGTGTCGCCATACATCTTGAGGCAAGCAAAACAAGAAATTATAAGTAGGTTGTATAGACTATAAAGAAGCCATTAAAAAGGCTAAAAACCAATAATACCACCTACACTTCCGTCATAAGAGAATGAAAAATCCTCTTAGTACCATGCTTAAATAGTACTAGACATACTGATTGGATTCATACAACTCAAGACCGATTAACAAAGCACAACTGCTATGTTCATATAAAATGATGCAGCAATAGAAATAAACCATTTTATGGCTTAATGAAATTACATTGTTTGCTCTACATGCCAGAACAATGGCTGAATTCTCACAATAGGCAGAACCACAAGTTAACCTCATTTTAGGCTGAACTAGACTCTTGTATAAACATAGCCACAAACTCTTACCTGAACCTTCAAGGTTGTTGCCTCCAAGAGGAATAAAATTGCAGGATAACAATCCAGAATTAAGTAAATCACCTTTTGGTTTGATTGGGATTATTCTTAACCCCTATATTTCCAGATTGATCATTCCAAAATAGCGATCCCTTACACTTGTCATGTAGTCACTCTCAGCAGTTTCCCCCAAAATATCCATCTCACCTGCTCTAGGCATTTATACAACACACTCATTTAGTGGTTGGATCCACAAAATATGCTAGTTTGATTTGTATTGTGAGAACCCCATATGTTAAATATGTTTGGCCAAATAATGGATGAATGTACCATATGAATTCAGGCAATCAGTTTTATGATTCAGTTAAGATTAACTTGGCTCAATAAATCTCAATTTACCTTGGTGTAACACAATAATACATCTATTTTTTTTTTCTCTCTCTCTAGAATTCAGAGTGATGGTGAATCCTCTAGTTTCAGTTATTGTATCTTGAATGTTCTATACATATTTAGGACATTAGGAGAGGAAATATAAGACATGGCACATCTGAAGAGCATGAGGTCAAGGGGCTGGATAGCCAGAAACCATTTGCTTGTGATTCTGTTTATAACCAAAAGCTGTGGAAACATTTGTCTTCAATTCTCTCTTTTTCTGCTGGCTATGTCAACAATCAGGGTAGCCAAGATATTCCACCAGGGTTAATGCAAATGCATGTACAAGTGGGAAGGAGGCCTTAGATGGAGCAGCTCTGTCGCATACTTTAGCTGGAGTTTGTTAAGCTGTGTTCCAAGGATCTGACAGGACAGCTTGTTTCTGGATCCTTCATCCTCCCCATTCTTGGCCCAGGCTTACTAGACTTCTTTCACAGTAGTCTACCATTTGGGAATGATTATATCTAGAAAAAGAAACGGACCATATGAAGGAAGATGCATGAAGAAGTGCTTCTGTATATTTGGGGCACTTTCTGAACAAAAATGATCTTGAGAATTTGGCAGGCAGGATTTTATTGCCATTCATAAAAAAGACAAATAAGTGGCCCAGCCATTTTTTCTAAGTGGGCGTACAGTCGTTTCAGGCTAACAGTTCCTTCAAGCAAACGAGAAATAAAATTCACTCCTTCCTTAAAAATAACATAATAGAAACCAGCAGCTAGCCCCAAATCACCCCAAATGGCTGATTCATACACTGTTTTGTTTTCACACTCCTATAAATTCCCACATACAGTCTCACCTTGTGATACTCACACTCCAAAGCCTGTCATTCTCCCCCCTCTACATACTGTTCATTAGCAACATCAAAACAGCACATTCATCAGAAGCCAGCGATTTTCTGTCAGTGCCAGAGAGCTTATCTTGTTCTTAGCTGGGATAACTGGGGCCCTGAAGCCATCCCCTTCACTCAAGTCAGTGGGTTTGATAAAGCCATGTCTCTATCTTATCTGAACTCCAGCGGCAGCCACCAATTAATATGCTTGAGAGAGGGTGTCTCTCCACTTCAACTAAAAAAAAAACAAAGCTGAATCCCACCTGGAATCTATGTCCCCAAAAAGTTATCTTTGCACTGAGTAGTATATGTGAAACTGGATGACAGCACCTGATGATGACCATATAACACATACAAGCTACGAGAAATAGCAAGATTAGCCAAAAGGTTTTATTTGAAATGCATTTTAAAAATATTTCTGTCATGTTAAACATTTTCCAACTATAAAAATGTTAAGTCTTTTAGCCATAAGTCTAGATCTATTTACCTGGGAGGAAAGTTTACTGAACCTTATTTTGGGGTGGATATATATTTCAGTTGTGATATCAAGTATTATGAAGGATAGTAGGATGTTACTCACTGTCAATCCTTTGAGGCACTCAAGGTCAAGAAACAGGAACAATGTGGTTTTCAAGAATGACCTATTGTTATAGGATATAATAAAGCTTGAAAGCTTCTAAGAATTTCTCTCTACTACTTCTTTTACCAAACAATGTCAAGGTGAGATTCTGTTGAATGTCCTTCTCATGCTTTCTTCTTTCCCAGAACTGAGTAATCTTTCTGAAACACTTTCCTTAACTTTGTTCATTCCTGCCTCGTTCCCAAGGCCTAGTGGGTTCAAAAGCCCGTTTGTGTTGTGTGTGACTCTTGATGCAATGACATAATGTGGCCCTATTTCAGAGCTAGGCTCTCTTCATTGAGAATGGTTTCTGAGAATATCAAAGGGTCTTTGACATATTTTCATATAACCAGGTTATTATTTAGACATTTTCTGTTGTGCACTTTACCAAATTGCTAATTTATAACATTTTGCCACAATTGGGCAGTGATGCTTTTAATAGCTATTGAGCAGAGTTCATTTAATTAGAAGAAGTTCTAATGACTGATTAGATTCACTGATTAGATTCAGTGTTAGAGAAAAGTATCTTGGTTAGTTTGGTCTATTTAAAGCACAAGTTTTTCACATAAAATGAACAGGTGATAAACCTAATAAATTGCTCATTTTAAACACTTTTAAATTTGCTAAAAGTACATCCATTCAATATTTGGAAGAAAATCTACATTAACTCTACACATTTCACTGCAGAGTGGTAGCATATCTATTCTCCCAAATAATATTATTTGGTGGTTTTCTCGCTTCATTTTGCTTTTATTCTGACCTTTGAAGTAATTCTCTAGTGATGTTGGCTGCAACATAAATTCTCACAAGATATATAAAACATTGTTATATTTAATAAGTAGCTAGACTTCCCTCATTATAATGGGCTCCAGTATCTATCCCAACCCCAATTTTTTCAGGGCAGACTGTCTCATTAAAAGTAACGAGAATCTTTCTTTAACTTAGGGTTACAGTATAAGATTTGGACTGCAAAAATAACCACTAGATAGATACAAGAAAAGAGATGTTTGTGTATTAGCTAATATTTATCTGTAATCCAGAACTTTGCAGTTCTTTTTCACAATCTTATTAATCACAAACATGAGTGACACTACCGTATATCTAATCCACTTATTTAATGAAAATGGTCCTGTGAATTTAAAGTATTTAACAACAATCAAATCATTCAACAGCAATGGAGAAAACTACACCGGCTGAATTTCTGCTGATCTCAAAATTCTTGTTACAATACAATGGCAATTTCAACATAATATAAAGCATGTTTGCTTCCTCTTTTATTCTATTTACTGTATGTATATTTATATCAAGGGCTACCAGATCTGGGCTGGAAAAATACAGATAGCCAATAGATAGAAGAAAACAGGTACACCCCCCCCAAAAAAACCCCACCGCCATCTAACTCTGTGCTATCATTTCACAGTTGGCCCAAGTAATGGAGTCCAGGTGTGGTGGATATATTAGCAAAGACTCCAGCTAATAGCTAAGTTTTGTTTTTTTCCAGATGTTGGACTGCAACTCCCCTCATCCTCAAATTTATCTAAGGATTATGCTGGCTAGAGATGTTGTGCATTGTAATCCTACATATTCAAAGACAGTGCAAGCAGATCTAAGTTGCAGAAATCCAAACTACCACTAAATGGCAATACAGGGACACAGAAATGTTGTGTCTTTGCTGCCAACTAGATTCAATAACACTTCCTAAAAACAGGAGTAGTTTAACACATCCCATCAAAATGAATACATGCCACATTCGATAAGATTCAATGCTGCCTTCTAGCCGCATTCACAATCAGCAAAGGCACAACCTTCTGCCCCTTAGCTCAAGTAGATGTTTCGTTTCGGTCTCAATTACAGATGTGGCTCTGCATCATCACTTACATCAGTGGCTAGAGAATTCTGGGAGTTGAAGTCTACACACCTTAAAGTGGCCAAGTTTAAGAAACACTGACCTACATGGAATTTACAAGAAGAGCAGACGGACATTCAAACCCATCTGTTTTTTGTTTTATTTCAAACACGACCTAGCTGGAACACAGACTAGGTAAGGAACATGTCAGGGTTTATCACAAGCCCTGTAGTATTATCTTTATACATCACAGCTTTTGTGAAATATTAGGTAAACTATTAGAAATCTTAACAGGCTTTATTCTAGCTATCTTTCCACAAAAGAATTGTGATTGGTTTTAGCCATGATATGTTTTAAGCACAGTTGTCGGAATCAGAACTGACCAAGTTATTCATTAAAACAAGGGGGGAGGTGATGGGGATTATCAAAGCCTTTTCTCCAGAATTCTCCCTTCTCTGCTACAAGGCCATTAGTGTCAACTGCCCTGGGGAAGGGGTTTGGAAAAAATGTTTGTGTTTGTTTGTTTAAGAATGTTTTATTTTTAATTCAGAATTATCTATGTTGCTTGAAAACTACTTGGATAGAACTGGGACTGGAAATGGAGAATATAAATAATAGTAATAAATGAGTACACAAATATTTGTGCTTTCAATTTTTTTTTTAGTTTTTATATTATTTATTCTCTAGTCACCCTGACTCACCCCAATAAAGGAATTAAAGGGTTGTAAAAAGAAAAAAAAATATTCTATATTTTACTGTCCATTAAATACCACACTGTAGTTACTGTTTTAACTGTAACACTAAATGTTTTTGCTAAGCAGAAAGGTGGCATAGAGATTATCATCAATTATAGTGGAAAAACCTAGTCAGTGTGGTTAATTTAGAGTTTAATGTATTGTGCAAACTCCAGCAATCAGGATAATTCGGTTAATCATGGGTTTTCATAGTGTAACAGCACAACTAATATGTGAGGCTGGTGATTTATTTTAGCACCAGTTCTTTATATGGGAGCAGCTGTACATCCCACAAATGACAGACCTAGCTGTCAGAGACTCATTTGTTTGCCATCCAGAATGCTTTGGTGAATGGACAGTCATATAAGTATATTACATAAAATATATGAGCATATACCTTTTGCAAAGAGTTTTCACATTCTGTCTAGTGCAGGGGTGGGCAACTGTGGCCCTTTTACAACCTGTGGACTTCAACTCTCAGAATTCCTGAACTAGCTTGGCTGTCTCAGGAATTCTGGGAGTTGAAGTCCACAGGTTGTAAAAGGGCCACAGTTGCCCACCCCTGGTCTAGTGAATAATACTTTAGACATTTATTCATCTGACAACAACAATAGTTCTTTCAAAAGTCTCCCATATGCTCCCCATGATAATTTCTGGTAGCCTACATGGTTCATCTTCTTGTTCTCCAGGAAGCATACATATCACCTATTTACTTATCTGGTGTAGGGAGGAGGTGGAGGAAGAGGATGCTTCTCTTCATTCTGAGTGATCATACTGACAAGATCCCCTCATTGTTAACTTTACTAAAACAGACACAGATTTGCTCTCCTTTGTCTCTCTCAAAAAAATATTGTAAAAGGGGTGACAGTATTTCCTGCCACCCTCACCAAAACTTTTACCTATAATAATCTCTACAGGAAAAAGTCAGAATGTGATTGTTTCATTGTTTAATTAGTAGGCTAAACATTTGTCTCAATACATTAGAGAGACTGCTAATCAAAACAGACAGGTTTTTCATGGTCTTATCAGGACTAACATATTTTGCACCTGAAATAGGAGGGGAGAATGAAAGCCGCTTTAAACTAATCTGCTCATTTTTAATGCACTCCAGAAATGAAGCCTGGGGACAGAAAATCTGCTGCCTAATGATAGCTGCTTTGTAGTATTTCAAGGCAATGGCAGCTGGAGACTGATGCCATGCATCTTATGGAAAAGAACAAGGCTGTTTTGAAAGGCATACGAACAACCCAGATGGTCCAGGGCAGGGAAGGAGAAGGAGGAGGGGGAAGACTGAGGGTGGAGGAGCAGCCCAGAGTTAGAGGTGGGGACATGTTCATGGCTGGCACCCAAGTCAGACTTGGGAGGAGGGAAGCTTGCTAGTGAAGATTGGCTGCTGGCTACCCCCAAGAGGCTCCTTCACAAACTTAGAAGGGGTGGTGCTAAATAGCCTGGAGCAGAGGCTTTACGTGAATCCAGCTTCAGCTCCTTCCATCCCACTGATAGTGACAAATATAAAGAGCCACTTGGAGAGCAGAGATTTGCTTTTCTGGGCATAGGTACCTGGTTTCCATAGCAGGTACTAGCAGTTCAATTTGGCTGGGATTAGAACAGAGCAGTAAAGTTAGTTGCCAGTGGCACCTGCAGCAACTCACTTGCCTCTTTTCCAGCAGAAACAGCGTTATTTCTGGACCATGATCTTTCTCTGTCGGTGGAATGTCTTGGATGCACTAATAATGGTTCTGTTGCAAGGCTGGGTGCAGTCTATGAGTCAGGAGTATGATTACTACAGCTGGCCTTCAGATAACTTTCAGCATGGACGCTTCTATGCCAAGCAATCACAGTGCATGGACATCCCAGCTGATCTGCAGCTCTGCCATAATGTGGGTTACAAACGTATGCGCTTACCTAATCTGCTGGAGCATGAATCTATGCCTGAGGTCAAGCAACAAGCCAGCAGCTGGGTACCTCTCCTGGCCAAGAGATGCCACTCAGACACACAAGTTTTCCTTTGCTCTCTATTTACACCCGTCTGCCTGGACCAGCCCATCTATCCATGCCGTTCCTTATGTGAAGTTGTGCGTGATTCATGTGCGCCTGTCATGGAATCCTATGGCTTCCCCTGGCCTGATATGCTCAACTGCAACAAATTTCCCTTTGACAACGACCTCTGCATCACAGTGCAGTTTGGAAACAACCAAGTTACTCAGCCACCAGGTAACAGCATGGAGGGCAGGGGAGGTGGGGGGAAAATTAATATAGCTATTTCTTATACCATTCCTATAGAACCCCACTTTACAATGCTCCCTGGACTTTGGTTCCTAGAAACTAATCTTATGCATGCTTCTGTCTATATTAATGTTTCCTGGTGTCAGTGCTTCCAGATGTTTGGATTTCTATTATAAGTAGTCTTTGATTTATGAATTTTGATCACATGACCATGGGGATGCTGGGACAATTGTAAGTGCAAGGACTGATTGTGACTTTTTTCAGTACTGTTGTAACTTCTAATGGTTGTTAAATGAATTGTTGTCATTCAAGGACTAGGCTTTAAGTCAATACACTTAGAAGTTGTCTTAGATTGGAAAACACTAGTCTGGACTCCTACCCTCTATCTTTTACAGGTTCTACATATTTTGCAATTTGTACAGACATTTGCCACACAACATTGTACCAATATCAATGTTTTTCTTCTCTGTATTATAAGAGCAGGACATTACCTTCTGCTTCATTATCCTCCTATTTGGAGGACACTGGGGCTTTTGTTCTCTCTTACTGTCTATACATCCCAGTACCTTGTAAATAATGTGTGTGTTACTATTAATGCAAATTACAGTCTCTGAGTAGCCTCGTATAATTTGATCCTTCTAATGATTTCAGGATTGCTGTACACAGAGTTTCTTTTGCTCTGGAATATTACTTCCAAGCCCAATTACAAAAGCAGTAGCATTCATATAGGATGAAACAGCCAACATAATGTGACTTTTTCTCTAGTATGCTTCTTTTAGGAGTGCAAGCTACTTCACATACTGTAATGAACCCTGAAGGAGCTCATCCTCTCAGGCATGCAATCAGGGAGAGGTGGATACAGAGAGATTTTAGAACCAAAACCAACAAATGTTTGCCCTCACATAGGCATGCTCATCTGCTATCTACAAGCAGTTGTTTGCAAATTCTTTGGCACAGCAGCCAGCTGGAGGCACTGTTTGATCAAAAGAGAACCCAGACTAATTTCAGAGGTATTCCAATCATAGGGCAAGCTGGAAAAAGAACACAGAAACTCTTTTTTTCTACACCTGGGCTTGGTGAGCACCAAATCTGGACCTGGTATGAACCAGTCTACATCTGGGATCTGGGAAGCACCATTTTCAACAAAGAGGCTTCTGAATGTAATCAACAGTACTTATGGAGCGGAGAGCTGAAGAAGCTTCTTGGATGATAAGTGAAACATCTTTAAAAAACAACAACCAGAAAGTCCAGTTCCCTCTTGAAAAAGCACCTTTGGGACAACCATAACCTGGATGACTGAGAATCTCTATAGATAGATATGGAGGCAAAGCATATTATTTTCACCCCAAACACCATAGCATTCAGAGCAATTTTTATGAAAATGTTTTCCTTGGACAAGAAGCAGATATAGCCAAGTTATTTCCATAACCCAGGCCTTAGAAGCCAAAGCCCAGCAAACTCCAGCACATCATGTTTCTCAACCTTGACTATTCTGGGAGTTGAAGTCCACATCTCTTCAAGTTGTCACGGCTGAGAAATACTGCCAGCACAGCTTTTAGCTCCAGGTCCTTTCATTTCAGAATTGCTGTGGTGTACAAGCTGTGTCCGATCCCTAAGCCAGAATGATTCAGAGTGCTTCCATCAACGAACTTTTATTTTCCCTCTTTCGTTTTTTTAATAGCAAGAGGGGAAAAAAACCAGCAGGAAAATAAAGGAATATTAAAATGGATGATTTTGAAATATCAGCACTAATCTGTCTCTCATGCACATATACCAGTCCTATTCACTTAACTTGCTAGATTGAATCAAGACATTAGCATGATATGTAAATACCTAAACCTTGTCACTGGGTACGAAAGAATTTTTTGTCTAAGACAACCCTGAAGCAACTTCTTCCTGAGCTCACCTCACCCACTTACCCCAGTCCCCATCAGCTGTGTCCTCTAAACAAGATTGCAAAAATTATTTCTCTGACTTGAATAGGAAGAGTCTCAAAATCATTGTCCGCAAAAGTAAGTTTCCCTAGGTATACTCTCTGTCTTTTCATTTTCTGTCTCATATATCCAGAGATACCACAGCCATTCAGGAATGTTTGGTTAAGTTCCTCCATCCAACTCGCTCTAAAGACACTAATCCCAATCAGTCATGTAGAATTTTAATAACCATCCACAAGAAGCAACTTCCCCCTTGCCTGTTTTGTGGTGGCTGAAGGATGTCTCTATAAAAGACAATATTTGTAGCTCAGGGTTGAACTGTGGAATCCTTGGTGCTCTCTGAGCTTGGTTGTTTTCTTGTAGACATTTCATTACACAATAAGATAACAAAGTCAGTATCACTATGTTAGCTAGTTGTGTGAAACATCTACAAGAAAACAATCAAGCTTGGAGCTCCAATGGGGGAGTATCATGCTGGATGTGATTGATTTTGCTTCCTCCCTCCCCATCTTAATTACCATAATTTTAAGTACGGTGCATGCGCTTCCGAACCGGTAAGGAAGTTAAATAGATTTCACCCCAGCTCACATTCATTTTTTCTATCTTACAGTGTCAAAGATTTGCACCCAGTGTGAGATGGAACATAAAGCGGATGGCATCATGGAGCAGATGTGTTCCAGTGACTTTGGTAAATCATACACACAGAGCAGCAGTGGGGATCTGGGACAAGCAGCTATTGGGAATACATCAAATATTTGTTACTCTTACTTCCCTTTCCCTGCTTGAACTCCACCTATTTTCAATCAGATCCTTCAGCAGCTTCCAGGTTGTTTCTGGGACCAAATCAATGTGATTTTTTTTTTTTTTGACTCACAGTAGCTCAAAATTCATATTCCAGGAAAAAACCTTTGTCTGAACCCATCTCATCTCTAATATTTTCTCACATTTCTAAGCAGCCTTGTCACTTACCCTGTTCCCCCCAAAATAAGACATCCCCTGATAATAAGCCCAATTGGGCTTTTAAGCGCATGGCAATAAGGCCAAGCGCTTATTTCAGGGGTCAAAAAAATATAAGACAGGGTCTTATTTTCGGGGAAACATGGTAGGTCTGCCTGATTTATATCTTCCAACACCTTTCAATATTCTCACTTTTGAAAAACAAAGTTTTAATAACAGCCTGATCATAGAATTCATTTTTGAAGACAATCTCCAGGCACTAATAATAATATTCATCACCTATAATTATTAGAATTTTGAGTAGTTTTCTTTTCTTTTGTTAATTTTGTGGTGCTCCATTTAAAAGGGGATATCATTTATTTGCTGCCTTGAATAGTCCTTATAGAAAAGCCAAGGCATATATTTTCAAAATAATCATAATAAACTATTTATGTAGTTATAGTTCAGTCCTTCAAAAGATGAGATCAACCAAATATTCAGAATAATCAATCTAGGCAAACAGATGACTGAAAATAGCTGTGGTTAAAGATGGCAGATTTTTCCTTAGCAAAGAACTACTGTGTAGGAGACAAGATGATACCAGCAGCAGAACAGTTTACTCTGATGCAGAACATGATACATTTCACGTACATTTTCACACCCTCAGAGAAGCTAGACCTACCCAAGCTAAGGCAACTGCTTCATGAGGATAATTGTGTGCCATGAAAGGAAAGAAGGTTATTACCACAGGCGAAGGTGGAGATAGAGAGGGGCTTGCAGGGTATTCTACTTCTGGTGTCACATTAAAGTTGTCAATCTTGAATTCTACTTCATTTAATTCAGGGATGAGCACCAGTTTCTTTTCCCCCCAAACTGAAATAGCTTTTTTTTAATATTTCACTTCAAAAACACAATTTATAGCATTCCCTTAAATTTTTCCCAGGGTTTCCCCAAAAGTTGTCATAAATCAATACCTGAGCTTCCTTTATTTCCAGACTGTACATTGTAACAAGCTCCTCCCAAGGTAGCACATTTTCCCCCACATAACCAAATATAAATTTGCTCATTCACTTTGGATGATCGAGTTCTTGTGCCTTTTAGAAGGTCTGTTCATATGTGTATTCTATTAGAAATGATCTGTGCTAAGTCACCCAAAGAATTTCCTCACATGGGAAAATCAAAAGATGAAATTGGTGGTATATCGCTATAACTTCAGTAATTCCCATAAATGCTATACCTGCATTCAATGCTGTTGTGCTCTATAAACTTTTTAACAATCCAAAAAAATGTTATAATGCATTGTAAGCCGCCCTGAGTCTCCGGAGAAGGGCGGCATATAAATTAAAGCAAAAAAAACAAACAAACCCTAAATTCAGTCTGTAAAATAAAATTGGATGATCTGTACCTTTTCCAGATACCCTCACTACTGAAACAATAATGGACTTCAGGGATAACCAATGTGACATAGCTAAAATTCTGGTAGCTGGGCCTTGAGACAAAATAGATTTCTGTCATGTGCAAAAAAGTAGCCAGTAGGAAAATGTGGCAAGGGATGAGTAAATCACTCCCATTTATTCATGCAGCTTCAACTTGTCTGCCATCTATCTTTGGTTTTCCTCTGCCAGCATTTTAAAGGTCAATTTTGAAACTTAAAATCAAAGGAACTATACTCATCAACTCCACAATTTGCATACTTACAATTCTATCTACTTCTCTACTTCTCCCTTCACTGACTTCCCTCCTTAAGTTGTAATGTTTTCAGGCAATTTATGATCTATCCTCTCTTCCACAGTGGTGAAGATGCGCATCAAGGAGATCAAAAAGGAAAATGGGGAGAGGCGATTAGTGGCCACTCAAAAGAAAAAAAAACTGCTCAAAGTGGGGCCATTGAAACGCAAGGATACCAAAAAGCTGGTACTGTATATGAAGAATGCAGGCACCTGTCCTTGCCCTCAGCTTGATGACCTCAGTGGCAGCTTTCTGGTTATGGGCCGAAAAGTGGGTGGGAGACTGCTAGTCTTGGCCATTTACCGCTGGGAGAAGAAGAACAAGGAAATGAAATTTGCAGTTAAGTTCATGTTCTCTTATCCATGTTCCTTGCACTATCCATTCTTTTATGGATCAGACCCACACTGAAAGGGCCACACACAAATATCCTTTTTCTGTGGGCAGGCTGACATCAAGATACAAGCTGTTAGAGCCCATTTTTCCAAGGATTCTGTTTTCCATAGAATAATTGAGTTTGATTAAAAATATTCTGAAGAATCCTGCACGTTGTTGATACTCATATGACTTCAGAGATCTTACAGAAATTCTTCCTTATCCTTGATATACCATCAGCTGTCAAATAAGAAAAGTCTTTGTGGCTTTGAATAATAACATCATCACACTCAGTGTATCCTCCTTTCATCTGAATTGCTCAGTGTTTTAATGGAAACATATAATTAAACTGGAACATTTGAAATAAATTTCTCCATTTTCATTTCATTCTAATAAAAAGTCTTAAAATACATAAAGATTAAGAGCAGGAAATCCACGTTTAATGAACCATTAATTTATACATTCTTTTAAACCTCTCTAAAGTGATTTATTACATTATTTTTTTAACAATAGTCCAGGAATCAAATTCCAAGTATGGCTGATCACCATATTCTCATGTGCTTGAAGAAATACATGTTGCTCAAACTAGGACTCTATTGGGCCTGACCAAATTTTGAGTTTTCTTATTTCCAACTCAAACGAACAGAATTTCAAGCAAAGATTGAGCAATTTTTTGACATGGTGCTAAAAGGCAGTCAATAGTTTTGAGCAAAAGGGATTCTTTACCTATAATTTCACTTACATACATCCCTGCCATAAGCAGCTCTACCTTGAAACATGTGGGCATATTTTAAGGCCAAGTTGCTGGATAAGTGTTGAAACTATTTCTAATATTGTTGTGGATGCTGGCAATGTGTCAGAGTATCAGTATTCCTGTGTTTGCCTTCAAGGAAGGATGCCAAACCAACCAGGCCTTCCAGGTGGCTATCCACCATGCAAGATGCCAGACCATCAAGAGGATGGATGCTAGCCAAATGGCAAACAGGGTGAAATTGCTTTGTCTCCTACAGCTGGGCACACAAATGCATGTATAGCATTAGCATGGCCGGGAGACAGGAGAACTGCCTAAGACAAAGAAAATGGAAAGGAATAATCCTGCTTGCACACAGATACATTTTTCATAGGGACTTATTCCTAGCCAAAACTTTGAGAGAGAAAAAGTGGATGAGAAGAAATATCTTTTCCAAACGGGATAAAAGCTTTTTAGACACGTTTAACACTGTATCTCACCCTGGCAAGTCTAAGATATGTGGACTTTGAGTTGTGGGAGTTTTCAAAATTTACATATTTTATTTTATTTTTAATCCCACCTTTATTATTTTGTAGATAACTCAAGGTGGCAAATAGATGTAATACTCCTTCGTCCTATTTTCCCAAAACAATCCTATAAGGCAGGTTGGGCCAGAGTGATTGGCCCAAAGTCACATGCCTAAGGTGGGACTAGAACTCACACTCTCCTGGTTTCTAGCATTGTGCCTTAACCACTAGAGCAAACAGTCTTACATGACACACACACACTGGGGATATCAAAATTGCTTCTGACATCATTGTTGCCACAACTCTTTTAAATATTTATCTACAACAAGTGAATTTTCATAGATGAAAAAATGGACATTTCTGAAGTTTTAGAACAAAAATGGTGGCAGGGGAAGAGGGAAGGAAAAAACTGATAGGTAGGTGATTTGCACCAGATAGAATTTGAAAAAAGGAGCACTTTGAAAGTTGTCTCTTAAGAATCAGTTATGTAGAAAAAAAGCATTATATCGCACTGGCCCTGAATATTTTCTCATAGACTCTCTGAATTTATATTTTAGTTTGCTATCCATCTATTTCTTTTCTTTTACTTTTCCCCCTAAAAGTATTTTTCTTTGGGGTTATATGATGACATTGCAAGCAACAGTATCAACAGCATTGGTGGCTTAGTTTCAATTCTCTATCCTCTACTGTATTCCAGACCTTATGTTGTGCCAAAATCTGTGGGATTGCCACCAAAGTTATAATATTTTGGAGTAATGAGAACTTTTAGTTCCTAAATCTCCAGGTTTAATTACTTCTAATGTAATCTGTACTTTTCCTTGCAAGAAGATTACCTATTTGCTAATTAAATAAAATGAAAATAGATCATTAAAAACTGACAAAAGACATTTCTCCAATTAAGCTTCACAACTGTTGCATTGTGTGCCCCTTACAGACATAGATCAAGTATTTTCTTCATAAAATCATCTCAAAACACACACACACAAATGCAGTTTTGAAAGTTGGAAGCATAAATGTGTCACTGACACAAGGAAATTGACCAGTTCTGGGATTCCATTTATTCAACTTTCCCTATCAATTGCTACCTTTGTCTCACCCTTCTTCAAAACATCCTCTGAAATTACTTTCATGATAGAACTTTTGTCTATTCTTATAAACAAAACCTCCTCGTTCTGCTCTCAGACTAATACAACCCAAACTCATTTAAAAGGTTAGGGTTCTCCCTCTCCAAAGATAAGCTGTAGAAAAAACATTCTCCATGGGTTTTTTTTTCACACAAACACCATCAACATTATCCTGAAGAACAAGTTTAAAGTTAACCATCAGGAAACAGAACTTTGTCAGTGAAATCTTAGCACTCCCATAAATTGTATCTTTTGATTTATAGTTCGTCAACATCATTTTATATCTATTAAATCTGCCAATGTGAGACCCACCTTTGCTCAAATACTTCCTGGGGAAAAAATCATTTGCAGTTACCCTATTTTCTTCTTAATTCAAGGGAGAAGAAAGACAGGCTTCATCAAGCTAATTTACTTTCCAAATGATCCTTTATATTTTTAACTTGAAAGCCATAAACAAAATGACACAAATTTTTAATGTAGAAAAGCTATTAAGCTGCACATAAAATGACCTGGGGCTGGCTGAGACCTCAGGGTCTCACTTTATAACAGTCCTGACCTGACCCCTGACCCATTCAGCACCTGGCATGACTAGTTTCTTTGCAAGTCCTCTGACTCTGTGGGGAGGCCAGCAACAGCAGAGGCACGGTTTTCTTATATTTCCAATAAAATGGCAATTAATAAATACAGTAATAAAGGCTTTACATTATCTTAGAGGAGGATTTGGCAACAACTATCAGGATAAATTGATCTATCCCAGTGCAATTATGTATGTGCAGTTTGGGGGAGGGGGACAGGAATTCCTCATTTGATCAGTTTTTAAAAAATCATACTTGCATCAGTCATAAGAGAAATTATTAGAAACATTGTATGAGTAGTGTACAAAATCTGAAGTAATATGTTATTACTGCTGAATTGTTACTTACATAGGCCTCCTTTCCCCAGCAGCTGACTAGTTTTTAAATGCTTATAGGTGGATGGGATGAACAGATCTACCGTATTTTTCAGAGTATAAGACCCACCTTTTTCCCTCTGCCTCCCAGCAGTTTACCTCCTTGCAGCAAGCAGCAAGAAGAAACGGCTCGTTTCAGCTTCAGCACAGCCTAATTAGCACAAGTTGATTGGATCGACCTCCTGACTCTCAGCTGTTTTGTTCTCAGCTGTTTTGCGCAGGCCTCTGCTGCTTGCTGCAAGGAGGTAAATTGCTGGGAGTAGATTTTTTTTTCTTGTGCTAATCAAGCTATGCTGAAAACGAAAATGAAAGTAAAGCAGGTTATTTGCTGTTTGCTACAATGAGGCAAAATTGCTGGGAGGCAGATTTCTTTTTCTTGTTTTCCTCACCAAAAAAGGTAGGTGCGTCTTATAGTCCAGAGCGTCATATACTCCAAAAAATACGTTATTTACCTCTTCTATGAATTAACAACTTTGAAGCCTAATTGAAGCTATTGTTGGTGAGAGTATTATACAGTATGTGTTTTACAGACATAGAGTGGCCGTGGATCAGACATGACTGAATGGCTGCTGATGATGTTTTTCAGACACCAAAGTCTCCATTGTTTTTGACATTTTAAAAAACAGCAGGAAGTAAAGAAGAAGTTTTATCTTTTTTCTAATTTATAAGCCATGTTTCTCATGGGACCTCCCATCTTTCCACAGAGACTCCTTTCATAGAAGCTAGTAGGCTCCTGGTTTCACCACAGATTACATATTAAAAAATAATGCATTACAACCATTGGGAAGCTGGCATAAAGAAAAATGCCAACCTTCAGCATCATCTTTATGATACTGTACTTCAAAACTTCACCTGGAAATAGCCACCTATCCAGAAAAAGAACAAAGCTTAGTAGAAGTAGCAGTGAACTAGGGGTGCTTGGAGAAACAGGGGTGGTAGTTGCTGGTGGTAGTATTCTAATAGTCTGGACTCTGGAGCAAAGAATAGCAGCCATTCTGTCAGTAGAAAATCCTCTTTGCCCCAACAGTCATTTTGTGAGCATCCACAAAATGTTTCTCAAATGAAACAAGCAACTCAAAAATGTTGTGGGTGCCTGGCATACTGTGAAGATTTATAAAATGTCACTTCATGTCTTAAAGTAAGACTCCATCTAGTCCTGCAATATATTTTTAGCACTGGAAAACCAAATGCCTTTGATGACATGTACAACTGTCTACAGTCAGAAATGGGGAGATTTAGTTCATCTATTAAGTCAAAAGCATAGTGTTCCGAATCTATTTTCAGCCAGGCTTTGTATTTATGTTTCTAATGTCCCCAAAGCAAAAGGCATTCTCAGTTACATTCCCATCAGGCATACCCAATACTTCACCATGGTTGAGTCTCAAAGGGACTGTCTGAGATACTGTCAGCTCCACACAAAAAAAGATTTCCTTTTGGCATTTAGGATTACATATATGATCCTCCATCTCATATCCCACATGTGTCAGCACATTATAGACACAATATGTCTGTTTTGCAGAAACCCACCATATCCTGTATTGTCCCAAAGAACTGCTCCATTCTCTTATTCCCTACTATGCATCCTATGTTCCACTGTTCTATCTGCCTAATGATGCTCTTCTTCCAGAAATATTTATCCATAGCAGGGACCTTTTAGTCCTCACAGCAATAAAAATTACCTCAGACTCTGAAAATGTTGCCTTCACACCCAAGGATATTGTTTATTGGTAGGATATATATTACTCTGCAATAGTCCAATAATGTCCCACTTCTGCAGAAGTGGTCTACCTCCTAAGGAAGCTCCCTGACTTTCAGCTAGGCCTTGCTATTAGCAAAAACCCCAGTTAACTACAGCAACTTCTGCCTTCTAACAATGCAGGGATGAAACGCACACATTTTCCAAATCCTAGTCTGACCATGATAAAAGGGGCTTTAGAGGAAAACTAACAAAATAAAGTCAATGGCATGGAAGTGGAAAAGGGAGAGAAACACTATCCTCACCTGAAATAGGCAGAAAAAGTAGATCCAGCTACCTCACCAGTTGGACAACCAGTTGATCCTCTTGGCCCTGCAAAGCCTGCTCTCAGAGCCAACTATAACTATCATCTGAACAAAGACCCAGCCTTCATTTCAGAACACACAAACACACAGAAAGAGAGGGGTGGCACCTCAGCAATAGTAAAACACTTTGAGAGGTTTGAGGAGTCCAAGTGCCAAGAGTGACCTTTCAAAAATGAGGACAGCCAACCTCCTGACAGCCAAACTGCAGAGGGGAAAAATGGGGCCACAGACTAGAAATGAAATAATATTTGCTCTTGGAATTGGGAGAAGGGAAGGAAGCCTACAGTAGTTTAGTGCATGAAGAATCCTCCATACAACCAGGATTGCAGGAATCTCCTCAGTTGCTTTCAAGAAAGAGAGCATGAGCACGTAGAGCAGTCAGCAGGTTAGATGTGCTAGCCCTCCTTTTTTTTACAAGTAGAGGGAGGAAGAAAAGAAGCAGTGCTGTTGCTTGTCTCCCTTCAAGTAGCAGCTAGTGTAGTGAAAGATCCCCAGCAGATTCATCTGAAGATTGGATTCCATACGGGCTCCTCACTTGGTGAGTGCTTGGTTACACTGCCCACATACAAAGACAGTCTCCCGCTGGGCATCTGGAGCTGCAATTAGAAACACCAATCAGAATTTCAGGACTAACCAAAGTTTATGCAGTTTCCCACTCACTACAAGTAGTCCTCGACTTACAACAATTCATTTAGTGATCGTTCAAAGTTACAATGGCATGGAAAAAAAGTGACTTATGACCGTTCTTCACACGACTGTTGTAGCATCTCTATGGTCACACAATCAAAATTCAGATGCTTGTCAATTGACTCATACTTATGACGGCTGCAGTGTCCTGGCCAGTGGTGGGTTCCTCCCAGTTCGGTCCGGTTCCGCCGAGCTGGTAGCGGTGATGATATGACATCACCGAACCGGTTCTGCTCCCCCCGCCCCCCCTGCATTATTCTTACCTTTTATTTGGCCCCACCCCCAATCTGTTGCTGCCTTCTGAGTCGCAACTGATTGGCTAGAAGGAAAAAAACTGTTTAAACTCTTGCCGCGGGACTTCAAAGAGTCGCCCTACAGCTGATCACTGTTAAAAGGCAGTGTTAAAAGGCAGACCAGTGCCTGCAAAAATAAATGGGTAGACCAGTGCCTCCAAAAACAAATGAGTAGACCAGTGCCTCCAAACACAAATGAGTAGATCGGTACAGCTCTGCAAGCAGTTAAAAGCCTGGTAGACCAGTAGCTCTGCTAAATCCTAAAGAATTGTCACATGACCATCAAGCCATGCCCACAAAATAAGCCACACCCACAGAACCGGTAGTAAAAAAATTTAGAACCCACCCCTGGTCCTGGCGTCATGTAATCACCTTTTGCGAACCTGTGACAAACAAAGTCGATGGGGAAACCAGAATCACCTAACAACTGCAGTGATTCACTTAACAACTGTGGCAAGAAAGGTTGCAAACTGGGCAAAATTCACTTAACAACTGTCTCGCTTAGCAACAGAAAATTTAGGCTCCATTGTGGTCTTAAGTCGAGGACTACCGGTACCTCTTTCCAGGCATATCACATCTTCAGAACATCTATTATCTCCCACCATAGCAGGTCACAATTTCCCCTGCCCTCCATTGGGAAAGGAAAATACCCACCTACAGGACTTTTACCTAAACGATTCTTCCCTCTGCCCCATCTCATTTTTTGTTATTCACTTACCTGTAGCCCCCATGTAGCTCTTGGGAATTTTGAAAGAACAGCACCTGGAGCAAAAACTGTTCCCACAGTTACTGCAGCTTCGCTAGAGAAGGAAAAGATGCAAGGAGATGAGTGAGTAAGCAGGCTGCAGAGTTCAGTCTGAGATCCACAAGAAATTGATGAAGCAGGAAAAGAAGAAAATGGAAGAGGCCAGGCGGGGAGTTGGTGGGCTGGAGAAAAGACTCACCCTCTTCTTCAAGACAGAGAAAGTGGCAGAACAACTTGCACAGTTTCCTGCAACAGAGCAG
This sequence comes from Pantherophis guttatus, assembly GCF_059756535.1. Lineage (NCBI taxonomy): Eukaryota > Metazoa > Chordata > Lepidosauria > Squamata > Colubridae > Pantherophis > Pantherophis guttatus. Next base: position 45,218,835 of record NC_142068.1, read on the forward strand.
AAGGATACAAGTAACTATCACACACCTAATCACCGCTTTTCTTCTTTTAGTAAGCAAAACCAAAATCCTGGCCTTCCTTTCTTTTTCCAACCACTGAGTAAAGTCTTTGTTCATCTACAGTTCCATCATGCCATTGATGGCTGGATTCATACATAACTCACAAAAATCAAGTCCGGTTCACATTCAACCAGACTAGTTTGGAGTCAGTTTGTACCAAGAAATTAAGAATGAGAATCTCATGCAAGAATCTGAATATGATAAAATTTGGATTCAGCAAAAACAAAACACTGAACAAATATGCTCCTTCTTTGGGGAGAAACCAATTCTAAAACTTGAAATCTTGAATCAGGTGCAGAAATGTAAAAATTCTATATACACATGGAAATTAGCATTGGGTGAAATACACCCCCCACCTCCGGTGCCTTAAAACTGTCAGGAGGAACCAAAGATGTAGTGGACATTAGCTCTTAACAGATGAAATAAAGGAAGACTGGTAGAAAATGTCTCACCTTACTGAGTGATTCTGGTCAAATTGTTTTCTCAGAACATGATTAAGTATAAATGCATTAAATATAATTAATTATCATTAATTTTAATTTAATTTAAAATCAAATTATGTTTGATTTTAAAAATCAATTTTATGCCCTGATTCCCTTCGTTATCTTACATCCACACATTTTTGGACCCAGCCCCCAGACTCTTTTTGTACCCTAAGTTTCTAATACAGTGTTGGTGAAATTTAGTGGTACAACTTTTTTTTAAAGAAATAACTAGTAAAGCAGGTGAACTCAGAAGAGATTAAGTTGGATGCAGTAGAAATTGATAAATTAAAGAGAGTTAAAGTAGCTTTTTTGTTTTAAAACATAACCAGACACATACTTTAAAGCAGGTAAAAGCTAAACATATTTTCTTGTGGCTGTTGGGAACCAATAAAACCAGGAAGAGGCAATAAAAGATTGCCCACCTCTATACCAAACAACACTGAAGATGATTTTTTTCTTAGCCCTGATATTTTTGTATACATAGTTGTGGTCAGGATGGTATTTTTCTGTCATGACCCTGACAGCATTACTCAGTGCTAATTTCCTCTGCAATATTTTTTGGATCAAGCCTCCTCTTCTGCCAATACTCTTGAATAATCCTGCTTCATTCCCAACAATAACCCTCTACCACTTCCCCTTTCAGTCTGGTACCAAGGTTGTTGGTTGGATAGCGTTTGCGCAGTCGTTCTGTCAACCGTGACACCCTGCTACGAATCACTTCATTCTTGCTCATAAAGGGACTGTCAGGAAGGCCAAGGTCAAACTCTCCTGAACCCTGAGAGATGTCATCTTCCTCCTAGGCAGAAAGAGAGGTTATGAGGAATGCGGTATACATATTGTGTGGGAAAAACTCTAAGGCATAAAGATAACGACATCCTGGAAAGTACAATCCAGAAGAAGAGTTCCAAACACTAGGAAAAGCTGGGCCAAGCTTGGAGAAGGGACGGGATGGCAGAAAAACTTTAAAGGTAATCCTCAAATGAATTATGGGAAATATATGTCCCTCAGGGTAATATTGCAGGATCCAATCTGGGTTGGTCACTGGGACCAGAGGTTTAGTCTTCTGAGCTTTTGGACTCATGCTGGAGCCCATTCTCAGGGAACTTCTCTCTCACCAGAACTTTCTCACACATCTTGTGAAAGAGAAGTACTCTGAGGATGGGATTCAAAACAAGTCCAAAAGCTCAGAAGACTAAACTTCTGGTCCTGGTAACCAACTCAGATTGGATCCTGTAATCCTTCAACTTGGAAAAATAGATAAGGAGATGGGATATGATCCAGACAAAAAGTATAGGATAGACTGATTCTTAAGATGTTAGGATTCACAAACAACAAAACAAAAAGGGAATTCAAACTCAGGACAGAGCAGCCCAGTTCTTGCACTCACCATTACAAGCAGCTGAGTCTCCTGTTCTTGCAGCAAAGACAAAAGACAAGAGAAGATGGCCAAAAGACAGAAAACAGTACAGCCCAATCCCAGTATCATGTCTTTAAATGTATTCCTTTCTATTTATAGGGCAGTATATTATTGAAAGGTCCCTTTTATTTCTTGCATTTTTTATTTACATCATAGGTAAAGAACTTGACCTAACTTGAACGTCTCACTAACCTTAGAACAAAAATGGTGAATTTATTTATTTTAGCACTTTTTATAGCCATTCATTTATCTACCTCAATTTTGAGCAACTAATGAAAAATTAAAACCAAAGCAACAAAGAATCCCAAATTAATTTGAAAAAGAAATTTCAACAACACTCAATTAATATGTGCCGAGGGTTCAAATGGATAATGCCATCTTAATCAATGAGAAGCATCAACAAACCAACCAATAAGTCTCACCTAATACCCTGGTCCAAATGCCACATTTAATCCACTGGTTTATCAATATTTTCTTATTCCAGTCTTTCCCAACCTGGTATTCTCCAGAGACATTGGACTGTAATATCCACAACTTACATACAGCATGGCCAAGAACTTGGAGTTAAAAATCCAACATCTCTGGAGAGCATTGGGCAAGGATAAACTGATTTATTTGTCTCAGGACAGACCAATCTAGATTCTCAAACTACAGACCTCAATTGCATCCTTAAATTCATCATCAGGTTCTGCTTCCTCTGCTTCCTCCACACTGCCAGGAGTTAGGTCCTATAAAAAAAGTTTGAAGTTATTGTTAAAGGAGCAGGAGTTCAGGAATAAACTTAGAAAATTAGTAAAGTAATAGGACTAAGGTGAAAAAGTATAGTAGAACAGAGAAATTAACAATTCATTGTCTTTAGATGTAAACCAGCATTGTTCCTGCCTAATAACCAGCTGGGACTTAAAAAGTCCAGAAAGGAGAAGGAAAGAAAAAGATGGCAACTCTCCCAGAATAATAATCCTACAGCAGGCTGTCAAACTGGCAGTCCGTGGGCCGGATGCGTCATGCGCAGGCCCCACTCACCCTGGCTCCAGAAAGGCAAAAAACATCATGATACATCGCTATATGTCACGTGACATGATCACATTTGACACCAGTGTCCTACAGGCAATCCTTAGGTCACCAGATTTTTATGCCAGGATAGATAAAATCTTACGAAGGGGATTTCAGAATGTACAGATTTAATTATTTCTCTGCTTTGCTCCTTCCACCAAGTCTTACCTCAGTCCCAGTCAGGGTAGGTGTCCAATCTGACAAGACAGTAGCTTCCACTTCTCCAAGATCCAGCTCTTCAGGCTCTGGAGCCACAGGGATGGATTTGAAACCCAAGCGCTGCTCTACAGCTGATTTTAGGTCCAGCATCACTGGAAAGAGAAAAAGAAATAGCTAGACATCCTCCAGAAGCTCAAGAGAACTTCTCAACAGACCAGTTCAAGCTTCTGACACTGGCAGAGCAGCAGGTCATTCACTCACATCACCAGCCCAAATGCCAAAAAATCAAGTACAGGCAGAAGAGCAACCACTGTCTGAGTTAATCACAAAAGATGAACTCACATGCTACACTAGGCCAGGACAGGGATCACTGAGCCCGACTACTGTGTTATGTAAAAATATTATTTTTGTTATATGTAACCCAAGTTACTATGATTTATTGAAAAAACCATGGATAAAACAAAGCAATACTGAAAGTGATGTGTGAATCCATCTATGTTTAGAATGAAGTAACACCATGGGTCCTTACTGACCATTACACTGCCTGCCACCACATAGAAAAAAATAATAAACCAGAAAAGCCAAATATGGTTTGAATGCATTTTCCAGAATGCACTTCCAGCACAAAACCTGAACACTGTAATGTCATTCAGTTTCCTCCACACTAATTTCCTGCTATCCACTAATAAGAGGTCTAAATTAATTTCTTCCAGATTTTTGGTGCACAGTTCACCTCAGGAAATTGGCCTAAGAACTCTGCTTGCTTTGTAAAGTGAAGAAATAAATATTTCTGGAGGTGAGGGTTTCCTAAATTTTATATGGAACAAAGTACGCAACAGGGCTTTCAGTTGATTACACACAAAAAATGGATCTCTGCAGTATATTTTCTCCTGAAAATCTACTCTATCAAGTTATAGAAGAAAATGCAATTGGAATAATGAGACAGCATCACTTTCTCAATACAACCCCCACCACAGGGCTTTCTTTCTGAAGATGGATATCCCCTTAGTGGCCTCATCACTGAAATGGTACATAAGTCACACACCGCTGAAACCTGGGGAAATCGATCACGTCTCAATTTTCAACTGTGTGAAGGATATAATTATCGCCTACTTCCCAAACAAATGTTAAAAAAAAAAAAAAAACCAGGTTCCAAATCTGAGCACCATTATTGTAGCGATCTACGATTCTGACAAGTGAAAAAAAAAAGCAGTAAGAGAACAGCAATTAGAGGTGAGTTTCAATGAAATAGCTAAGTTCTGAAGAGGTTTTCTTCCATAAAATTAACTATTTCATGGGTGCATTAAATATCTGCAGATCATTGCACTCCCATTTTTATTAAGACTCAAATGCTCAGTTATCCTACTTCTTGTTCTCTGCCAGCGTGTTCCACAAGAAACTGCAAACTGAGCTTCTTCGAGTAGAAGGTCTTGCAATAACAAGGCTTCCAGCATTATCAGAGTTACATTGCAGGAAATGGCATTGCCACCTGGCTGATATGAACACCAAAGGATGTAATATGGGACTGAGGAAGCAAAAAAAGGAAAACGACTCTTGCTCTCTCCACCCGTTCCCTGACCTAAAATGTTTTATTAGTCCCACTTACATTAAGAGTCAGCCACAGAATATGATAAAATTAATTCCTTGCCTCGCACAGATATCCAGCAAAAAAGGCTTCTACCTTGAAAATCATTTTCAGCAAGCTTCTCCAATTTTCTCTACCAAAGTCCCAATGCAATAGAGAAGTTCACGGGTGAAATGATTTGTTTAAATTTTAATGATACAATCATTTACAGATAACTCATTTCCCAAAGGACTCGGTGCTTGTAATGAAATTACAATTTAAAAAATCCTCAACAATCTGACTAGAGAAGCCTAGGACCCAAATGCTACACAAAATGTTTTTAAGATCTTCCTAAAATCCAGGAGGTTGGTTTTTAGGAAATAGCTTTGAGGGACTGGACAAAGAACCACCATCAAGGCAACAATCAAATAATATTATGAGTCCAGAGCCAAAAAAGTAATATGAGTAAACATCTCAGATAACTCCTCCCCCACCAGTTCTCACAAAGAAAAAGGGAAAGGGGAGGGGGGAATAGAGCAGATCCCGACTTGCAAAATTCTGTTGCTATAGCTTTATAATAAAATAGCATTGACCTACATGATACTGGTCATCTAATTTGGTCTACCATGAAGGACTGACAGGGACATTTCTTAGGGGGCATAATATTCTAAAAGGCATGGGATGAGTATCCTTCTCTTAAAAGAACCTGGGGTCTAAACCATGTGGGGTTTCAAAGATAGCAGCCACTACTTTCAACTGGACATGGACACCAACTGGCAGCCAGTCCATGATCCAATACAGGTGTTATGCTGTTAAATCAACTGTGTCCAGTTAACTGACAAACCACTGCACTTTGGTCTAGATCAGTGTTTCTCAACCTTGGAAGTTTGAAGATGGGTGGATTTCAACTCCCAGAATCCCCCAGCCAGCACTGCTGGCTAGGGGATTCTGGGAGTTGAAGTCCACCCATCTTCAAACTACCAAGGTTGAGAAACACTGGTCTAGATGAAGCTTGCAAGTCAAAGGCTGCCTTATAGAGAGTGTGTTATCATCTTGGATAACTTACCTTGATAAAATGCCCCATTGCCCAAGAAAAGGGCACTATTAAGAAGAACAAAGATCCAACAGAGGGGCAGCAGGTAAAGGGCACAAACTGAACCCATCAGCATCCCATAAAACCTAGGGAGTAGAGGAGAAAAATGGAGAAGAAGACACATAACATACCTGAACATCAGAATGACACTTAGATACCAGTGACTGAGAAGTGGGGGTGCGGGTTTAGGAGGCAAGTTAAAAGCTCCCTAACTCAAATACAACTTCCCAGAGAAAATGAAAACATTGGCTCCACTGTGTGGTGTCAAATTGGGCCACTTCCTCCTTTACAAATATTTGTCTTTGCACTGTTTTTATCTGTTTTCCCTGATCTTGCTGCATCCAGGGACTATACTAGCTCCACAGTCCTAACTTTCCCTCTCCTTTGAATTAGCACACTAAAAACATTTTTTAAACTCTAATTTCTTTTAACAATATTGTTCAAGTGTAAAATGCTGATGCAATTTTTTCACTTTCCCCCCCTTATGTTGTTTTTTTCTCACTCTTGATTTCAGAAGTTTTGGTAAAATACATATACTTACATATATTTCATGTTTAATGAAATAAACCTAGGCAAAGGAAATTTGTATGTGGGTGAGTTGAGTGTTAACGGCCAGATTTTTAACTATGGCTATAAAAACAAGGTTACATATTTTTGTGTATGTTTTAATTTTTTAATTGTGTATTATCTTACAACCATAATCGGAACCAGAATTTTGGTCATAAACCATTAAATAGAGGCAACCACATGAACAAATCTGATTTTACAACCATTTTTATGATAGTTGTTAAGCAAATCACATGGTCGTTAAGCAAAACACACTCGTAAGTACAAATCCATTCCCTCCAAAAGATATTTTTTGCAAGAAATTAGTAGAAAATGGTGGGAACTGGCAAAAAAACATTATAAGTCACAGCCATGTGATCACAGGATCTGCAGTTGTAAATGTAAGCCAGTTGCCAAGCACATGAAATTCAGTCATATGACTTGGGGGGGGGCAGTGTGACATTTTATGATGACAGGAAGTACTTTATGAATTATAAAGCACACTTTGTAAGGCTCCAAATGATCACTCCAAATGGTCATTAAATAATCAATCGTAAGCGAACATAAGTCAATTACCTTCATTAAGTAATATTTATTAAATATTTTATTTATTAAATTGTTTTATATAATGCTGAATTTAAATCATATTTGTAACTTGCTTTTGAGCCTTTTTGTGTAAATGAACTTGATTTTTAAATTATTATCAACTGTCAATATAGGGTTGCTAGTTAATTAGACAGCTGTAATGCTTTTTAAAGTCTGACTACGTTTATTTGTGTGTACAAAGAACATGAAAAAAAACCTAGTTTCTGAGATGGAAGGGAATAGTTGAAGTTATATATTTGAGAACATTTTGAATGCCAAAGAGTGCCAAAAAAACTAGGAAAAGATCCTGGGAGGTGAGCAGAGCTCCAGAAAAGCAGAAGTAATTTTCTAGAAGTAAATTATGTTCATGAAACACTGCCTCTTTGTCTTTACAGTCCCGGCCCATTACTTCATAATTACACCCAATGGCCTTGCTGACCTCAGCAGGCAAACAATGTGTTGTATCCAATGAAATGTTCTATCCAATTATATCCAATCATATGCATATTCTAATTTGCCTGAGTCTATATCCAACTTCTAAGAAAGGCAAGACTAGCAGTGATGTATCAATTTTCATGAAGAGCACCCAACCTTTTCTTGCCCAATGCTTCAGTCGCTAAACTGCAAGATGATGTATTTGGACTGATGAAAAAAAGACTCAAGGAAAAACAACTTAAAACAATTTATCTCAGGGAAGAGGCAAAAGCAAACAAATGTACAGCTTGTTCTGAGCTGAAAGGGTTGCCCACCATTGTTCTAAGCCAACACTTACTGGGACGAGACAGTAGAGTTCTCCCAGAAGAAGACACGGTAAACTGCTTCACAGCCACCACAGAGCCTGTTCAGGAGCGCTTCTAATCGGATCAGGCTGAAAAGAAAGGACAACAATTTTAAATATAACTGTGCTGTCTAGCTCACAGCCAAATAGTGACTGCAGTCACTGAAGTCAGTGACTGCAACATAGAGACTTCAACAACCTAACCTCACAGATAAAGCTTTCCCCTTTATTTATTCCAGGGTAATCATAGAAAGCAGCAACACTCAGAAAGCAGACCCCTTGTCCACACAAAGAAGAAGCTAGGATTAATGTTGCCACCACTATTTAAATTTAGTCAGGTCTGATAAGTTTTTATTTTTTTTAAAGCACAAGTCCAAAGCATTCCAGAAAAAATTAATACTTTTGTAACTCAAACCAAGATGGGATAAGTTAATACGTACTTTTGCCACATGTCCATTTAGCATGCCTAGATATCATATTTCTCCTACTTTTGCACATGCTTCAATGCCAGATGCTGTGAAACAAGGCATGTATTGTAACAGGACAGAAAAATGTGCTGTCACAAGACTTTATCTTGTGACCTGCTGGATGGGGATAAATATATTGCACATGCCAGCAAAAACCGGATGCAGAAAGTTGCGGATTATTTATGTGTTGAGAACTTTTGTCCAAATTTTTAACACTGGATTAGTAATTGGGTGAGTAAAATATCAATTACGACATGCTAAGCTCACCCATCATGAGTTGGGGGAGACCTGCGGGAGCTTCTTATGCCAGCTAGCCCTAGATTGGCAGGCAGAGATGGAGGCAAAAAGCAACTGTATCAGTTTCCCAGACTAGATGAGAATCAGCATGATCCATTACAACATGTGATGTATTCCAACCCGGATTGCTGAATCCTTGCTGAACCATGAAACTTTATTGGGCAATCCTGAACAAGCATCTGCCGTAAGCAGAAATTCCTTAGAGGTAACAATGGCAAACAAATTTGCAGAACCTCTTTGAAGCTAACAATTCCATTCTACACATGCCTACCCAAACGTAAATCATTCAGACACTTGTAAATAAGTGTATGTGGTATTTTAGCATGATTACAACATGCACTTAAAAGTCACTCTATTCAAAGAAAGACACAAAGTTTTCAGTTTTATCATTATAGAAGGTAAAAGGGCAGTTGGTTTTTAGAGAAGAAATGTGCATAAATAAAATATTCCATGCAAAGTACTTAAAGATGCATTTTTATTGATTTCACAGCACAAATTTTATATTTGGCAAGATGATAATGCTGACACCTGGCCAAATTAGTTCCTTATCTAAGAAATGTCCTGACCAACTGCACCGGCAAAAGCATGTATCCTTGCCAACCTCTACTATTCATTATGGATACAAATTACCTGTACTGCTCTCCTATCCTAATTGTGAATTTCTCCCCAATCATTGTGGGAACACAACATTGGGCATGGTCTCATTCTGATCCAGCACATGGATCAGAATGGGGGGGGGAGTGAAAATAAGGATCATTAAAAGATAGTAGAAAGTAAAAATACTAAAGTAGAAAGGCAAGATAAAAGCTAAACTCTACAATCATATGAAAGTCAATTGATGTGCTAAATCTATAGTAATGGCTGTATAGAGTTGTAAATATATCAAAAAGTTTATTAAAATCAATGATTTAAAAATGTGTCTTTTTCTTTAGTAACTGAAATCAATCCACTATTCTGGACTATAAATATAATATAAAATCATTTATATTACCAATAACTCTCCATCCAAGACAGAGTTACAAAGTAATGATATATGATATCCCCAGTGGGTGAAATGATGTAATGCTTCTTACAAACAGCTAATCTATGGGGGGAATCCTTAGAGCGGCAGTGCAAGTAAACATGTAATGATCGTCCAATGTTTCTTAAGAGAGAAATTCTTCACACATGCATCATTATTGGGTTATATTCAGTATTGCACAAGTCTTGTTTACATCATATCACAAACAGTAAAGTGTGGGACCTACAGCAAGTCATGTGGCATTTGTGATGTCATATTAGTTTTCTTCAAACACAAGCAGTCCCTTCCCAAACTCTTGGAAGACTGGAACAGCATGTAAACCAGTCAACCAATCAGTCAGTAACCTCTCAAATTTGATGCAAATGCAACCGTTGGCCTCTAAATTATGCCACTAAGAGAGTGAATTTACTGGAATAAGGGACAGATTGGAGGGTGGAACACCAATGTGTCTTCTCCACCCTGCCTCCTGTAATAAATATGAACATACACATATAGACCAGTTTATAATGTGGTTAATTTTTCCTTGAGTGAGAAGGCTGTTCCTCAACCTCTTCAGGAAGTGATGGTTCACCCTCTCCTCAAAAAACTGGATCCCACTATACTGGACAGTGTTTGTTGAATATCTAACCTCTCCTTTTGGGGAAAAGTGGCAGAGAAGGCAGTCATGTAGTCACTTTAGAGGAGCCTGGATGAAGTGGATTATCCAGATCCCTTTCAGTCAGGATGCAGACCTGAACATGGGATGGAGATGGCATTGGTCGCACTTTTAGATAGTCTCTGGTGAAAGCAGAATGGGGGTTGTGTGTCTGTCCTTGCTGTACTTCACCCCTCAGTGGCTTTCAATATATGATATCCTTCTAGATACCCTCCAGAGATTGGGAATGGGCAACACTGTATTTTGGTGGTTCTCCTCCTTTCTTCAGGGTTGCTTCCAGTCATGTTGATTGGAAGTGAATGATCTTAACCTCTTCCTCATGTGGTACTGTGCGTTTCAGTGTCCTATTTAACTTCTACATGAAGCTGTTGAGTGAGATCCTCTGTCACCAAATGGTGAAGCATCATCAATATGTTGATTATTCCCAATTATACATCTCTACCCATGATGAATTAAGTGATGTTGTTGATGCCTTATCTCAGTTCCTGGGGGCTGTGGGGGCTTGGATGGGGAAAAACAAGCTCTGACTAAACCCTGGCAAGACTAAGTGGCTTTGGGGCCTTCTGATTCTAGGATTTTGCCACATTTGGTACTAGATGAGGTTGCACTGCCACAAACAGATCCAACGCACAACCTCCTAGATTCACAACTACTCAAAAAACATTTTTAAAATTTAAAAGTTATTATAGTGGACTCAGCCTACAGCATTTCCTAATAAAAAAAAATTTCTGCCTTTTTTCCAGGAGCTCAAGCCAGTACAAAACATTCTCCGCTCCAGCCTTATTAGTTCAACAAGCAACTTATATCAAGCAACGGCCCTTCAATTCCATGCTCAAACAATGCCCAATCCCGTCTCTCCCAAGCAGACTTACAAGCCCTTAACTTCAGCCACAGCCTCATTTCGAGAAAGTTGAACTTTTCTCACATCTTCTCGCCGCACACTGTGATACCTACGGCGTGCCAGCTGCTCTTCAGTAAGACGGATGCGGCATGTTTCCTGTAGATAGCCGAGCATGGCAGGCACTGAGATTAGCAGGGCACACAGCCCATACCAAGCAGCTACAATGCAAGATGGAATAGATGCAGAGTTTATTAAGCCACCCACAGCTTATCTAATCAGCAGTCGTTTTACTGCCCCCCTAACATACTGCCTCATCATAGGAAGTTTCAATACCAGCTGTCAGTGCAATTTTCCCACCATACATGATGACAAGCTCCTGCCAGCCTTCCTAAATGTTTTCTGAACAAAATCATATTCTACACTCCTCCCATTAACTCAATCCATTTCATGATTTCTGGGAAAACAGGTCCCAGAATTGCCCAGCATATCCATCCAATACTTCTCACCTTCACTCAGAGTAAGCAGCAGAAAGTTGAGGCCCAAACAAGTAAGGAGAGAGCAGAAGGGCATCTGCCAGCTGTGGAGTAGAAGCAATCAAAAATTTACAATCTGAAAAGGATGCTATTTATTAGTTATTAATTAGGAAGAGCACTGAGGAAAAGTGAGTAAAAAAGGCTGCATAAAGAATTAGAAAGGATCTAGTATCATATATTTTTTCCTGCGATTTGAACCAATCCAAAAAAAGTTTTTAAAGTATGTGAAACCTTTAACCTTATGTTAAAAATCCCTTCTGTTTCCAACATCAATACGGCAGGAGTTGATTACCAGCAACTGTTTCATCATAGTTTAAAAGCAATGTGAAAAGGACCCTAAGAGCTAAGAAAAGGAGGTACAGGAGCTACATGCAATCTCAGAATCACAGCAATTATGATCCTTAAAAATTGTATTTGCATAGAAGACTGATATGGGAAAGAATGCTAAGTTAGATAAGCCTTTTTATGGTCTAACAAAGCTTCTTTCTACGGTCTTAAAATGAAATGAACTAACGCCAGAACAATAAGACAAAGGAAAGGTAATGATCATAAGGTATTGTACATCCTCTGATTTAAACATTTAGGCCAGAAAGGCTTCCCTTTTTCCCACTAGAAAAAGCAAATCTTACAAAAAGAATTTATTCCTCTATTCTCAAGAATGACAACAGGCATAGATTTTGCTGAACTATGATCTATGAACTATGATAGATCTATGATAGTTCTACGAACTATGAAAAAGTAGCTATATAGAAAAGCACCAACCTGAGGAGGAACCACACTCCTTCAGCAACATCCTGCAGTGGTTCCAGGTACAGCTCTAGTTGCTTATAGGATACCACCAGATTAAAGAGGTCCAAGGAAGGAGGCTTAGGTTGAGAGGGCGAAACTTGCTGGGCATCAGATGCTGTGGCACTGTCTAATCCATTCCCTGTGGACACTCCACCATCACGTTCTGATACCTGCATACTGTAAATATGCATTTGTGATTTAAGTTAATTTTTTATTTATTTCACTGAAGGGAAAATTAAGGTGAACAAAGATAAACATTTCTGAAATAACAGTTTTGAAACATAAAATTATCTATTAAAACCTAAAATTCATAGCCTGTTAAATAGTGGAAATTGTAAACACAAAAATTAATAAGTAAACAACAAAATAAACTAGCAGCACATTTAATTTCTGTGCCATTGAAGTGAAACATAAATTACCATGGGCTTCATACTTCTAAGGCTATAGAAAATTATATTTCCCATTCAGACAATAATGAACAGAGATTGCATGAAGAAGTTGAATGAAAACCCAGAGGAAAGTGCATTGCAAACAAAATAAATGCATAAAATTGTTATATTTACACAGGGACTCCTTGTGCACGGTCACTCATGCCCTCGTCATGTCACGCCTGGACTACTGCAACGCTCTCTACATGGGGCTCCCCTTGAGGAGCACCCGGAGGCTCCAGCTGGTGCAGAATGCGGCCGCGCGGGTGATTATGGGAGCGACGTGGTGCTCCCATGTAACACCTCTCCTGCGCGAGCTGCATTGGCTCCCGGTGGTCTTCCGGGTGCGCTTTAAGGTATTGGTTCTCATCTTTAAAGCGCTCCATGGCTTAGGGCCAGGATATTTGCGAGACCGCCTGCTGCTACCGATAACCTCCCACCGGCCAATACGCTCTCACAGAGAGGGCCTCCTCAGGGTGCCGTCGGTCAGGCAATGTCGGCTGGCGGCCCCCAGGGGGAGAGCCTTCTCTGTGGGGGCACCCGCTCTGTGGAACAAGCTGCCTCCTGGAATACGGCTGATCCCGGACCTCCAGACCTTCCGTAAGGCCCTGAAGACTTATTTATTCCACCAAGCCGGCCTAGCCTAAATGGCTCTTAATTGGGATTTTAAATTTTATGGACTTGGGGGTTTTAAATTGGGAAACCAATGATTTAATTGTTTTTAATTATCTTAACTTTTGTATTTGTATGTTTTTTAATTTTGGCTGAGTCCCTTCTGGGAGAAGGGCGGTATACAAATTAAATAAATAAATAAATATTTACATGTTTTAATTTACCCCAATTATCATTGTTTCCTTATGAACAAAATCTCTCTTCATAAATATTGATTACACAGAGGGGGAAGGTAGAAAGAAAATGACCCAGTGTATCATTATTTAACCAATATGCTGACAAGCGCTAACAAGTCCTTAACCTATGCTCTTTATCAAAAGTTGAGAGGTGCATCTGTGGTAGAAAAAAAGACCAGATCACATTCTGCATTATAATCTAACTGGGCAATCCTATTACCTGAACCAAACAGACATACAAAAAAACCATGACAGATGCTCTCTTTCATCTTCTCAATACACATAACAAAAAGGACCTTAAATCCTTTTCCAGAAATGAAGAAAGTTTTCAATTTATTCATAGATGAAGAAATCTGTCATTAGTAACTATCAGATACAAAGAGATCCAGCATCTGCATTCTCTCCATCCCCGAGTCTGCAAGCCTCATCAAACCGCATTTCCCCTTCACCAGCATGAGCTTCTTTCAGGAAGGAAACCACAAAAACCCACAATTTAAGTCTTAGAGCTCTGAAACCAAGAGGAAGCAAACGTTCCCTGCATGGCATCTTTTCCCACCTGGCGCCGTCCAGATGCACTGAATTACAACTGCCAGCACCGCACCCAAACACGTCCTTGCCGCGCTGGCCAGAACTATAGGAATTCATGGCATCTAGAGGGTTCAAGGTTGGAGAAGTTTGCTTCCTGGGAGAAGGAAGGCAACGATTCCATGGACCAGATCATGGAGACCTACCGGATACCAAAGCCTCACCTCGATCCTGCTCCGCTTCCCTCCACACTCACCCCAATCTCAAATCAGGAGAAGGGGCGGAGCCTCCCCAGCGGCTCTGTTCAACTCGACCCTCCCGTAGCCGCCCGCACTTCCTACCAAGAGAGACCCGGCTGTGCCTAAGCTTCGCTACTCAGCGTAAGCTTCGGGAAAGCGTCGGCCGTACCCGCCTATCAGAGGCAGCGAGCCAATCAGAGGCAGCGACACAATCCGAAGGGCGTGAAGGGTCACACCGGCGGATGGTCTCCCCGGAAAAGCTCACCTCCTATTGGTTAAAGGCCTCTGGTCCTCAGCCTATAAGAGTTGGATTTCTTGCTCGCGGTACTGGCAAGCTGAGGCTAGAGTTCCTGAAACGGGCTTCGGTGGTTGCGGCCTGAGCATGCTCCGGCTGTCTGACTCTGCACCCTGTGCCAAAGTTAGCCGTTGGTCATCCAGGTTTCTTTGGGAGCGTCTTTGCCCCAAAGCAGAAAAGCTCCAGTCATAACAAGAGTAACATAAATGAAAGGTTGCGTTCTGGAAACTACCAAAGCATTTTTCATTCAAGGTTCCTAAAATCGCCAAGATTGATTTCATGATGAGTTAGTTGGCCATTAAAGACTTATTACGCGTTAAGCATAATTTTTTAATATTTTTCAAATTTCAAAGACATTTTTCAAATTTCAAAGAAACACAAGTTTCTCCTGTTATGACTGAAGTCACAAACAACGGAGCTAAGGCATAATGTGATTTGCTTGTTTGGGACCTAGCAGTTGGACCAGCAAGGTCCCGCTTTTGGGAAAGACACAAAATTATCCTCCTAGAAGGTAAAAGGGCAGTTGCTATTTTGGGAAAGGAATTCAGGCCCTTTCTGACCACAGAAACCAGAAAGTGGTCCTGTTTTCCAAGTGCTCCAAAAAGAATAACGAACAGAAGGAATAGCTAGGAAGCCACAGCGACTTTAATTGCAGGAAAGGAACTGCCTCCCTCATTTCGTTGCTCGTTGAACTTGCGCAAGTATTTTGGGTCGAGTGGGCAGCACAGGAAGAGAAGCCAGCCACAAAAACAGTTTTAAGTAAAAAGGCTGTCATCAGAGTGCCTGGGTTTTCTGTCACTTATGGTGCAGGCTGTGGGACGAACTTCTGGATGGAATGAAATATAAGTTTAAAAGAAAATATACTGCTCAAAAAAATAAAGGGAACACAAGCAGAAGACATCCGAAATCTGAATGAATGAAATAGCCTTATTAAATACTTTGTTCTTTACATACAGTAGTTTATACACTGCTCAAACAACTAAAGGGAATACAAAACTACTGTATGTAACGAACAAAGTATTTAATAAGGCTATTTCATTCATTCAGATTTCGGATGTCTTCTGCTTGTGTTCCCTTTATTTTTTTGAGCAGTGTATTTAGATTACTCCATTTATGTTCCATGCACCTTGTGTAAAGCTGCTTCTTTGAAAGTAGGTATTTGCTATTAAAAACCATTGTAAATAAAGATAATTCAGAATGAATGCGAGCTACAGTCATCTGGCCAAAACTTTTTTTAAAATTTAAGTTCTGTGGTCAAGGTTATTAGAACTGAAATTAGAGTTGACAATGAAGATATCCAAGTAGTGGTTGACTTCTGGCTTTTAGGATCAACTATCAACAGTAAAAGAATAAGCAGTCAAGAAATATGTTGCAGTTTAGCACTCAGCAGAGCAATCATGAAGGCCTTAGAAAAGACTTTCAAATGCTATGATGTGGACTGTTTTCCTTGAGGAAGAAGTTTCACTTCTCATCCAAGAAGCTTCATCAGTTCTGGCAGGATGGTGGGGATGATGGAAGGATTTGTTCTGACAGGATGGGGGGGAGGGTTGGAAGGATCATATCTATTTGTAGTCATCTGGTGGTTAGCACACTCCCTGAGAGCTCTTGAGGTCACTTGGGGTTTTATCAGAAAAGTATTGATCCATTTGAACATCAGTGTTAGAGAAAACTCCTAAAAATACCATTGGCAGCCAAGGAGACAAACCAGATCAACCCAAAGTTCCCTCTCAAGACACAAATGACCAGGCTCAATTTATCTTACTTCAGACACATTATGCAAAGACCCAGCTCTCTGGAAAAGATTCTAGTGCTGGGAAACGTGGGAAAAGGACAACCAGCAGCAAGGGGGGTGGACTTAGTGTGGCAATGAGTGTACCAGTGAGAAACTTGGAAAAAACGGATAGATCATCATGGAGAAAATCTATGTGGTTGCTAGGAGCTATAAACAATTTTTGGAACAAAGTCAAAAATACTCTGAACAGTATATTGATACAACTTTTTAAAATTTGTTTTTCTTTGTACAAAAAAACACTGCAATTCTGTTCATGAAAACAACTTGGTATAATAGAAATGCCTCCTAAATGCAATATTTATTTAGTGAAGAACTGCAAAAAAATAAAGAGCTCCATCTGTAGACACATTTTCTTACATTATAATGCACAACTAGCATTTTGGTCAAGTGGACTAAACTTCTTTAATTAGAAAATGTATAATGAATTCTAATGTCATACAAAGACTAAAGTTCCAGTTATAAATATATTTGCATTGTTTGCCACAGATTTAAAAACCATCATGGAAAATTGATTATGTACTAATTACATACAGTATTGGTGTATTCTGTTTGTGCTTCAATAAAAGTTAATGCCCATAGTAATCTTTAAATATAAGAATTGTAGTAAAATTGTTGCCATGTTAAGTGAAATTTCTACCATGTTATATGGAAACGCTGTTGCTAAATTAAGTTCACAAATAACTGAAATGGTTGGATTTTTGGCTAACAGCAGAAATAGTAGCTTTTGTGGCATAAGAGAAGGAAATCAAAATATTTTCTACAGATTGAAAGAAGCAGGCTCTGAAAATGTTAATTTGAACATAATGTGCAGAGTTTGCATTTGCATTATTATTGTTGATACGTTATCCCTTAAGTTAGTCTTTTGTTATCAAATATTGGTTCCATATTTATGCTGTTACAACCATAAATTTGAAATGTTATTTTATTGATTTGGAATGTCAGCTACTTCTCAACAAAAGCAATGTTCATTGACTTTTTTAATGTCTATTGTCTAGCATGTTATATGAATTCAACCATTGTGTTTGTAAACCATAGGGTAGGGCTTTGGCTGTTTTACTCTCTTTTGCTCTCAGGTTTTGTGGATCTGAACACTGGTATGTGTTGACCACATGTCACATTTCGGTTTTGTGTGCTGGCAGATAATAAGTATCCAACATGCTGCTAATACTGTAGTCAATGGTAAAATTTAGCATTCACAAGAAAGCCACTAGATGGTGGTAGAAAACAGGCTTTAAACCTTGGAGAGTTTGGAAAGATAGGAAGAACAGCAGTTTCCTTTCTCAGTAATTATCTGGTTTTTTAAAAACATTCAAAATCCATTTGGTTCTACTGGAAGAACCAAAATGTCAAAAAATATAGACAAACTTTTGCAATTATAAAAAAAAAACTCTCTACAGCTCTGAGATGAGACCCACAGAAACCTCTTCTACAGATAAACTGCCTCAAACCTTTTCTTTACTTGTCCCAGATTGTCACATGTACAATTTGAGCCAATTCATATGTATAAATGACATACATAGAATTTGATTTTATAAACGTCAATATTTTAAATGTTTTACTACTTGGGGCAGGCACTATTAATACCAATCATTATTAAAATTTATATCCTCCCAGCTCCAGAAACTCTGGGTGGCTGACATCCAGATAAAAACTCATTACACTTACCGTTGTAAACAATAATATAAAACTAAACTAAACATATGAGAGTTACAAGCCAATCCATGCAGATGCTTTTAATCCCCAAATTCTCATTCCAACAATAAGGATGTGAGTGACTGTTAATAAGACTATCTGCTCTAGCTAGAGATACAATTTACAGTCAAGGCTGGGCAAAGCCCCCACCCTCTAGCAAGCTCTGGCTTCTTGCACATACTTTTCAGGGGAGTGCAACTACATCCAGAGTTGGCACAAGCTGCTGGAGAATCACTTGATGTCCAAATAAATAACCATTCTGTCTTGGTATATTCCGTTTCAGTCTGTTCTGTCCCATCCAGATGCGTACAGCTTCCAAGTTTAGAATGTACACAGTATTTTCTGTCCAGCTACAGTAGAGACGTGTAGTTGGGTAATATTCATATTCATTCCAAATCAGATTGTCTTTCCCTGAGTTTCATATAAATGTTAAATAATGTAACAAAATACAAATCCTATGGGACTCCATATGGGAGCAGTGACATGCTTAAATACTCTTCCTTTAATATAATTATTTTAGCCCGCTTTGGAAGGAACAAAATCCCTGTAAAACAGTGCCTCCAGCTCCCCACCTTGCAGGTTACCAGAAACTATGGCAATGGTATTACATATTGAGATACCAGAATCAGGAGAGCTACACTACTTCTAGATCCCATGGAAGTCATCTAAGTAAAAGACTGTGAGGAACAGGTATGAGTTCAGTTGGTATAAGGACAGGCAGCCCACCCCAGGTGAGACACTAGGGGAAGGAAACATTTCAAAAAGGCTAGGCCTGAATTTATTTGCTGTAGGGCTGCCTGGAGATTTTTACAGTGGTCAGAAATGTATTTTACTCCTGACTAGAATTAAATGTACTTTTCTGAATTCTATGAGTTCTTGTTTCTTGGGCTTGCCAGTTATATGGACCTGAGTTATTGCCAAGAGTTACCAAGCAGTTTCTATTTCATATCTAAGCTTGAATACTAATTCTAGAAGATTCATTTTCTGTCCAAACTATCTCAGATGTCACGCATCAGAGGCATGACTTGAATAGACTATTCAGTAAATAGGGTCTTAGATTTTACAGGAAGTCATAGTAAGATTATTAAGCAGTTGGTATATGAGCCTTTAGAAAAGAACACAGCATGACAGCATGGGTTTATCAAGAATAAATTATGTCAAACCAACCTAAATTTCTCTTTGATTCAGTGGCCAGTTAAGAGTATAGTACACACAGTATATCTATTTAGCAAAACATTTGATAAAATATTCCATGAGATTTCAGTAGACAATATGACAAATATGAGTTGGCTTATGCTATCGTTAGATGGATATATAGTTGGTTCAATAATCATAACTCAAAAGCATGTTAATCCTCAGCATCAAGCTGGAACAAAGTGTTGAATGATAAACTTCTGTTTTAGGACCTGAGCTATTGAACATGCTAAAAAATGACTTGCACAGGAAATTAGAAAATCCAATTATCAAATTTACAGAAGATACAAAGATAAGTGAGAAAGCAAGTAGCTCAAAAGACTAATTCAGACTAGTTCAGAATAATTTTTGAAAACTGAAATAATGGATAGAAAGCAGCAAGTCGCCTCTAGACAATGGATGACACATAGATCAAATAAATTTCAAGGGACAAATGCAAAATCCTACATATGGGATGAAAAATCAAAGACACAATTATAGAATAAAAGAAGCATAATAAGCAGCAGTACATCAAAAAGGATTGGGATATTTTGGTGGATCACAAGATGAATATGAACCAGTAGTGTAATAGAGCTGCAAAACAAACCCCAAATTTAATCTTAGCCTACATATACTATAATTAAAGAAACCAGATGAAAAGTTGCCATTGTTCCTCTGTTTTGCATTAATCAGACTGCACCTAGAATAGAACATACAGTTCTGAGTATTATATTTTCGGAAGAACATTGATAAACTGTAGGGGGTCAATAATAGATCTATCAAAATGTAAGGGACCTGGAAGGAAAAAATAGGAATAGTAGGATGCAATGGTTATGTTTTGCTTTGAAAAACAGGGTAGCTTTCTTCAAGTCCTTGAAAGCTATCATGGAGAGACTGGGGCACTGCTTAGTTCCAAAAGACTGGATAAAGAAGCATGTTAACATTACAAGGGAGGAGAGTTAACAGTATGATTTTTTTAACAGACTGCTTTGGATGGTGACCTGTCCCTTGCTGGATGGCCATCTATCAAAAATGCTGTTGAGGTCAATGTCTGCATTGTATTGACTCTATAGAGGATTGGCCTGAATGATCTTTATAGCCCCTTCCAACCATAATTACACAATTCATCCCCTCCAATATTTTTTTTATCAGTTACCAGTTATTTATCTGCAATAAATTAGGCCACTAAATTAGAAACAAGCTAGGTGACTAGATTTAGGTCCTAGACTAGAAAGTTGATAAACATTTATCTACCAACTCAGAGGGGGTTGGCATTATAGATTTTGATCAGTAATGTTCTATGTAGAGACCTTTAACCTATATAGTGGATTAATTCAGAATCCTTCTCTTTTTCTGGCTGTAGGATCTTAACATATTCTGCCCTAATAATTTACATTTAGTAAGGCATTCTCTTATTTTTATGAGAGCTGGCTATGAATTTTGTTTGAGATTTGCTGTCCCCTACTTTACTGTATGGTGTTATTGTTGCTGACAGAACCCTGAAAAGTAACTTCTGTGCCCTGCAATGAGTTTCAGCATTTCCTCATAATGGCTCAAGTACATTCTTTCTTTAGTGGTCTCTTCCACTGAGTTATTCCATGGTTTTAGTCAATTCCTTTTTCCTTGCATGAAAGCTCTTCTTGTGCAAAAAAACAATTCTTTCAGCTTTGTCCAGGATGTCTTGATGCTCTTTCATGCATGGATTTCTTGCTTGCATCTTTCACTCTGCCTATAGAAGCTCACTTCCCACTGACTGTCAGGAAGTGATGCAGTCTGAGTCTCATTCCTTCCTTCACTGTCTGGGCTTGTTTACTGATCAAAAACAATGGTTTGGACAGGCTGCTTCAGGTTTAAAATAATACTCTGATGGAAGATCTGAAGCTTGAATAATTATGGCTGCCTTCACAATGACATAGTGTTATAATTTGAAATGCTCTCATTATAGAATACTTCCATGAGTGTGTACACAAAGCATAAATCTATGGAGATTCTTAATCACCTTGGTCATAGTTGTCTCAAATGTGCTTTTCAAAAGGCAACTGGACTTTCTTAGTTTTTTTCTTGAAAACATTTCACTTCTCATCCATTCCGCTTCTTGGATGAGAAATGAAACGTTTTCAAGAAAAAACGAAGAAAGTCCAGTTGTCTTTTGAAAAGCACCTTTGGGATACACAGAGCAATAGTACACTCACTCTGATCAATAAGACTGTAGTTGCCTGTTTCTCTTTGCATAAATTCATGTGATAAAATATGAAGATTTAACAGCTAAAATGTGTTATTTTAATTAGAAATGTAAAAAATCTCACGAGTTGTGGTATGTACAAAAACATTCTTCAGAAGGAAGAATTCACTTTGCTTGAATATTTCCCTCGTTCTCTGACTGCCCTGTGTTATCTACTCACAAACAATGATCACAACTGATCTTTGGAAAAAATGATCTTGTTATTACAACATAATCACTTCCTTGAGTAAAATGGAACCCATCAATTACCCTAGTGCTCCTGAAAATGATCTCACTTTCATTGCTCTGAAAAAGGCTTGAACTGTAAATTCCACTTTCTGTTACCATCTAACCATGATGGCTTGATCAAAATGGGGTTACCACCATTTTATTCTTGCATTATTACATATTAACTGGTTCCTATCATAAATGAGGAGTATAAATATTCATCAGTATGCAAGCTGTACCGGTGATGCTTACATTCTGAGCAAGTATTGGTAGATTTGCTTCAAATTATTATGCTTTTGCTGCTCAAAGTATTCATCCAATTTAAAGCAGATCCTGTCCAGTATCATAGTCCAACATATTTATAATGATAGAAAATAACTTCCCATATCTGCTTTTCCTCATTACTGATGTCTACAATCTTTACTGCAACTTAACTAATTTCTACAATTAGAACTGTTTTCAGCACCAAAACTTTTCCTTTAAAAAAAAAAGTCACTGAATACCCTGATTGTTTAAAGTAATATATATTGAGATTCATCTCTATCTAGCAGTCAACAATTTCATTTATATCCCACCTTTATTATTTTTATAAACAACGTGGCAAAAATATCTAATATTCCATTCTCCTATTTCTCCACAACAACAACCTAGTTATCTGGCTGCAGTCAGTTACATCTGTGACATACGATGTTCTATTAAGTCAGTTTTTTGCTGACTTAATAGTAAAGTAAATAGGAGAAAAAAACCAATTTCTCTGAGTAAATTAGTAACATGAAGGTTGTGAAAGCTGTTGTGGCATTTGTCCAGTTTTGTCTGTGATGTTTCGAACAGCTTTGGGGCCAAAATCAATAAAAACTATAAATGTCAAGGATCATTCTTTCCTGGTTATGATCAAGTGTGAGTCAAAAGCAATATATTTAATTCCATCCACATCAATTATTTACACATTTTTCTTTCTAAAAAACAAACGTTATGCAATGGCAGATGATCCGTCTATTAGTAACATCCAATCATCTTTTATTTCAAAAATAAAGTACTATCTGGAAGACCGTACTATAGGTGTTAATACTTAGTTGCAGGACTTACTTGTGCAAGGAGGACTTAAGAGGTTAAGATAACAGTTGATGACAATCATGCATACACAGAGAAAAATTATCACATAATCATTAATCTCATGAAAGAAATATGTACATTGTTCATGCAATCTCCAAATCAGATTTCTTCATTTATAACTTACCAGTATCTGGTACCACCCACCTTGCAGGAATAAGGCACAGGGGCAGTCCTAGCATTAAGTAAGGCAGAAATCTCTGGCAGTATATGTGGAATTTAGCAAATTCTAAATTATTTAATCTGTAATTGCTATTTTTTTACAGCCAAAGATGAATGAGTTGCTTCTTACCTATTATTACCTATATTTCCCTCATCTCTCTCTCATTTTCCTTGTTGTTTCTCCTTTTTTTCTCTTTCCTGGCTGCATTTGGAGGGGGAAAGGCATATATGTTTAAAACAGAGCTATTTAACATATCATGCTTATTATACACAATTTTATTCAGAATCTGAGATAATTACAGAATTAAGGATCCAGAATATAATCTTTATCAAGACAGAACATATCTAGAATTTGTTGCAGAAACAAATCTGTGTCTAATAACCAAAGTGGAACTTTTGGAAAGTAAAGGGAAATGATCCAAAGATCCCTAAATGTTTAATCTATTTTATACTGCTTGCTTTGCAGCTCCTCCTACTGAGAAAGCCTTTTTTCAGATTTTATGTTCAAGAATAATCTATATTGGCCGAGATGCTCCAAATTTAATGGATGTTATAGCCATTCCCAGATATATTACACATTGTTTAGAACATGTTAACAGTAGCTAAAAGTAGCAACAACACTTCCCCTTGCTCTTCCCATCTCTAGTAGGTAGGATGGCACAGCAATCCTCCACTGATGAGCTCCCTGTAGCATAGAGCCAAATTGCCCTTGGATTCAGCATGCCTGAAGGTTTTTATCTCCTTATATTTATCTCCTCCTCCTAGAACACTTTCAGACTGCCATGCCCTACCATAACTCTTGACTAAACTGTCTTGGCATGGGCATTTGGTTCTTTCCCAATAGCTAATCAATTTCACCTTGTGTGAAGACAGGTAGTCTCCCATTCTCCTTTCTTCTCCCTCCATTGCTGCATAACAGCAAGACTATTATATGAAACTAATAGCCTATCCAAGGTCAAGGATGCACCTAAACAGCTGGCTTTGGGCAGAATTTTTCTTCTACAAAAACCATATAGGATAATGTTTAAGGTATTGAACTTAGATTGAAGAGACCCAGTTTCACGTTGAGACGCAATCATGTTAATTCATTAAATTAAGATAGTCCTTAACCTAACAGCTATTTGTTTAGTGACTGTTACACAGCACTGAAAATAGTGACTTATGACCAGTTTTCACACCTTCAGCCATTGCAGCATCCTCATGGTCATGTGATCAAAATTTGGGAGCTTGGCAACTGGCATGTATTTATGACAGTTGCACTATCCCGGGGTCATGTGATCACTATTTGTAACTTTCCTAACCAGTGTCTGACAAGTAAAGCTAATGGGGAGAGCCAGATTTGCTTAACCACCACATGACTTATCCTCATCTCTTAACAACTATGGCAAAAAAGGTCACAAAATGAGACACAATTCACTTACAAATTGCTTTGCTTAGCAATGAAATTTTGGGCTTAATTGTGATTGCACATAGAGGACTGCCTGTATTATCCAGTCAGATCACCCTACCTCATGGGCTAGCTAGTTGCTGTGTGGATAAAATGAAGCCATCTTGAGCTCTTGAAAGAAATATGGAATATAAATCTAACAAATGTTTTATCCTGATATCAGCTGGGAGACAAACTCTGCAGCAAGTGGGAGATCAAATAGATTCTTAACTAACTTAGCTGACAACTTTGTCTTCCAAAAGGTAGGGGAGAGAACTAGAAGAAACAAGAGGAAAAACTATACTGGACCTAATTCTTACTAATAGAGAAGTGTTAGAGGGAGTTGAAGTTCTTATTAATTACTAATTAAGTACTTACTAATTCTTACTAATAGAGAATAAGGGATAGAGGAAGTTGAAGTTGCTGGAACCTTGGGCGAGAATGACATCATACTGGAATTCAATAGCTGATTTTAACAAACTCAGAGACAGCCTAAGCAAAATTTCATGGATAAAAATCCTAAAGGGGAAAAGAACTCAAGAAATGTGGGAAACACTGAAAAATATGATCCAACACAATACCACTGAAAAAGAAAAGCAAGAAATCCAAAAGGAAACCAGCATGGTTGCACAAAGATCTCTCTGATAAACTGAAAGACAACAAGGATAAGTACAAAAAATGGAAAGAGTGACACATAACTAAGGCAGAATATCAGCAGATAGCCCGATTCTGCAAAGATGAAGTCAGGAAAGCAGGTTCAGAAGGAATAAAGACTTGCAGCAAAAGTCAAAGATAATTTTTAAAAAGTATATTTCAATATATAAATAACAAGAAAAAAGTCAAGGAAACAGTTGGTCCACTAAAGAGAAGGAAGTAGCAGGCAGTAAAGGGAAAGCAGAACTGCTTAATTCATTCTTTGTGTGAGTCTTCACACAAAAAGCCATCCTTGGATCCGGCTGTTTTGGCTAACTATCGTCCAGTCTCCAACCTTCGCTTTATTGTGAAGGTTGTTGAGAGTGTGGTGGCGCGACAGCTTCCCCAGTACCTGGATGAAGCTGTCTATTTCAATCCGCTCCAGTCCGGCTTCAGACCTGGGTACAGCACGGAAACGGCATTGGTCGCGTTGGTGGATGATCTCTGGAGGGCTCGGGATAGGGGTTACTCCTCTATCCTGGTCCTGTTAGACCTCTCAGCGGCTTTTGATACCATCGACCATGGTATCATGTTGCGCCGGCTGGAGGGACTGGGAGTGGGGGGCACCGTTTTGCGGTGGTTCTCCTCCTATCTCTCCGACCGGTCGCAATCCGTGTTGACGGGGGCAGCGGTCGACCCCGAGGTGCCTTGTTTGTGGGGTGCCACAAGGGTCGGTCCTCTCGCCCCTCCTGTTCAACATTTATGGGAAGCCACTGGGTGAGATCATCCGTGGTTTTGGGGTGGAGTTCCATCAGTACGCTGATGATACTCAGCTGTACATCTCCACCCCAGACCATCCCAACGATGCCTTGGAAGTGATGTCCCAGTGCCTGGAGGCCGTGCGTGTCTGGATGGGGAGAACAGGCTTCGACTCAACCCTTCCAAGACTGAGTGGCTGTGGCTGCCGGCATCCCGGTATAGCCAGCTGACGCCATCGCTGGTTATTGGGGGCGAATCACTGGCCCCCACGGAAAGGGCCCGCAACTTGGGCGTCCTCTTGGACGCACGGCTGTCTTTAGAAGGGCATATGACGGCCGTGGCCAGGGGGGCTTTTTATCAGGTTCGCCTGATACGCCAGTTGCGCCCCTTTCTGGATCGGGACTCCCTACGCACAGTCACTCAAGCACTCGTCACCTCTCGTCTGGACTATTGTAATGCTCTCTACATGGGGCTCCCCTTGGGGTACACCCGGAGGCTCCAACTGGTGCAGAATGCGGCTGCGCGGGGGATTATGGGAGCAACGGGGCGCTCCCATGTGACTCCTCTCCTGCGCGAGCTGCATTGGCTTCCGGTGGACTTCCGGGTGCGCTTCAAGGTGTTGGTGATCACCTTTAAAGCGCTCCATGGCTTAGGGCCAGGGTACTTACGGGACCGCCTTCTGCCACCAATAGCCTCCCACCGGCCAGTTCGCTCCCACAGAGAGGGCCTCCTCAGGGTGCCGTCGGCTAGACAATGCCAGCTGGCGACCCCCAGGAGGAGAGCCTTCTCTGTGGTGGCACCTACCCTTTGGAACAATCTACCCCCAGAGATACGAGTGATCTCCGACCTCCGGACTTTTCGTCGGGCCCTAAAAACTCATCTCTTTCAGTTAGCCGGTCTCTCTTGATTTTATGATTTTATGGTTGATTTTAAATTTTGATATGGATTTTAAATTGATAAATTTTAAACTATGGGCCAAATTTAATTATTTTAAATCTATTTTTAATCGTACTTTATGTATAAATGTTTTATTTTGGCTGTTCACCGCCCTGAGTCCGAAAGGAGAAGGGCGGTATAGAAATTTGAATAATAAATAAATAAATAAATAAATAAATAAATAAATAAATAAATAAATAAATAAATAAATAAATAAATAAATAAATAAATAAATAAACCAAAGCCCAACCTACCAAAAGCATAACTGTAAAAGACAGGCTAGAAATAAATATTAAAATAAGCAAGAAAATGGTACCAGACAGAGCACCTGTCTGACCTTGATGAATATAAATCACCAGGACATGATGGATTAGGCCCAGGCTATTTGTCGGACCACCTGCAACCAGCGTCAACTTCCCATCGCCCGGTGCCCTCTCACAAAGAGGGCCTACTCAGGATGCTGTCAGCTAGACAATGTTGGCTGGCGACCCCCAGGGGTAGAGTTTTCTCTGTGAGTGCCCCCACCCTTTGGAATCAACTTCCCTTGCGGCTCCGGTTGGCCCCTGATCTTCGCACCTTCCGCCATGAATTGAAAACCTGGCTATTTATGTCCCCCAGCCTGGACTGATGGGGTAGTATATTTTAAAATTTTTAAAACTTTTTATATTTTTGTGTATATTTGTTGATTTTAACAGTTGCTTGGTCGATTGTTATTGTGAGCCGCCCTGAGTCCTTGGAGATAGAGCGGCATACAAATTTTATAAATAAATAAATAAATAAATAACATCCCAGAGTTCTGAAGAAGCTGACAGATGTTATCTCAGAACCATTGTATCACATCTTTAAAAAAATTGTGGCACACCAGGGAATTACCAGAGGATTGGAAAAGACCTGATGTGGTACCCATCTTAAAAAAGGGGAAAAAACAGACCCAGGAAACTACAGACCAATCAGCCAACATCAATATCTGGGAAGATACTGAAAAAAATCATTAAAAAACAGATCTGTGAACATCTAGAAACAAATAAGCTGTATTTGTACTAGAAGATCTCCAAGGTCCCTTCCAGCTCTGATTCCTTCATGTTCCAATATGGGTACACTCGGGTATGTTTTACTGAACATGATAAAAGAGATGATGTAGTTGTCCAGCGCCACCATTTCTCCATGAAATTCTGAATTAATCCATGCTGGATCTCAATACTATCAGGAGCTTTCTGAATTATGTAAATTGCTGTTTAAGGATTCTTGTTACTATGATTTCCCACCCTCTTTCTTTTGACCAAATTCTGAAGTATTGAACTACTATGGCTGGTTTCTACATTTATATTCAGACTTTCTCAGGCACTATAAAATTCTACTTTCATTTGCCTCAACTTGAACTGAGTATAATGTTTTATGCAAAATAAATTGCAAATCCTTCCAGATTATAACAACAGAAGTTATAGTGCACTTTCATCACCGGAGCTATACCACAGTTATAACCTGGAAAATAGCTCTATCCCTTGCTACATAGTTAGATACCTTCTTTATTAAGTTCCAAATTCTCAGTATTTTTAGAAAGTCTGAATAAAACAGAGGTTTCAGGGGGTAAACTTGGAAAGCTTTATTTCCTGTCTTTGAAAAATATCCTGCATAAACTTAAGGCCTACTGTAGAAGGTGTTAACTAGAGAAAATTTATAATTCACCCTAATTCGAAATGTAACTTTAGCTAATTATCAGTAAACCCTTTCCATTTCTAGGTGAAGCCTCCACTCACTATCTTTTGTCCCATCACTGATGAACATTACCTCTTATTTATGATTGGTTCGCTGTAAAAGGCCTCCCAAATCTGCTACTCTCAAGAACATTGGACACAAATATTTCTATAATTCTCTTCAGATGGTAAATAGAATCCCAAACGTCTGAAAGAAACAATTTTAGAGAAGGCTACTTTAATGCAGGATATGGACTGAGATTTCATCAAATTGAAATAATACAGCAACATTTATGGGCAAGATGACAAAGTTTTATTTCAGGGATTCTTTTGTGAATTGAAACCCTTAAGATTGGAATTCATTCATGGAGGCAGAGCTTAGTTCTGGGATATATTAAACAGTACTGTACCCATACAGAAAAATAATTTCTGAGCATATTCAACATGTACTATTTTTCTTAATTTAATTAACATACATCTGGAATTAAAATCAGCTCTTTCAATTAGAGAGTGCAGTTTAAGATGGGAGGAGCCTTTAACCCTCTGTTTTCTGAAAAACACGTTACCATAATAATGCTACAAATACTATCGGGTGTATTCAAAAGTTTTTAAATTTACAGTAAATAATTATGTATAAATATCTGTTTAAAACAGAATATTCCTGTGTAAAACAAACAAACAAACAAAAAACTCTCAAGAAGCCCATATGGTATAAAATCTGAACATTTCATTTCTAAGGTCCAAACAGGATAGCATGAATAATAAAACCAATATTGTATACCAGAAGGTGATAATACCGAAACCTTCCTACAGCAATCAGATATATTGGAAGTACAGATCAGGTCAAAACTTCCCAGACCCATAGAAATCCTCCTGCCAAAATGAAAGAAGACAAGAGAAAGAAAGAGAGAGACAGAGAAATGAATCCACAATCTGGTTTCCAGGTGTTCCTCCTAAGATGCATCATTTTTAGCTTCTGGTTCATGACAGCATGCGTCCATCTGTGGATGAAAAGTTCAGACATCTGGAGGTAAAAGCATTCATAACTGTCAGAAAAAATAGGATATGCATCAGGTTTTCCTCAGGAAGGTGACAGCATCTGGAGCAAGGGATTTATAGGCTAATTGTATGCTAGCTTTATCCATCTATTTGAATAAAGTCTGTACTTCTTGAGCTTCTTGCATCTCTCAGATGATATCATGGTGCCCCTGGAACCGCCGTACCAAGCAGTAGAGTCCGGAGAGCAAGTACAGGAAGGCAGTTTTACCAGCAAAGATAGCAGCGACTAAATAGGCAGTATAACTGCAGGGCTGGCTGTAACCTCGCAGGGTACAATAGCTGATGCTCCGCGCCTTGTAGCCTATGATGGCTGCAGAAGCCGTGAAGAAAATAACTCCAAGCAACAGGTCATGCAGAATGTTTGTTAGTAGCCAGCGGGTCCCCACCACAGGAATCAGAGCCCATCGGCCCAATAAACTGAGTCCAAAAAGAACCAAGGTAAGAAGCCACACCAGGACTGCTGCAAAGACTGCAAAGTAGGTTGCTCCTTCATACTTGTGTGCAGCTAAAGTTATCCAGCAGACAGCACCCAACAGCAGCTGTGCTATACGCAGCCCTCCTAACAGGCTTCGTAGGAAGGGCCTGTTCAGGCTCAGAGATTCTCTAGATGCTGGACACGGGGGTGGAGGTGAGGAAGGGGGTGGTGGAAGAGGCATGTTATATCACTAGGTCCTCCGCAGCTCCTGTCTCCTCTAGTGCCTTCTTCTGCCCAGCAAATCTCACTCCCCTCTTAGGCACTTCCTGTCTGCAGCTGCCAAACATCTGCAGCTTAGCAGTTGTTCCTGCACTGGGGCCTCTCAATTTCCTGTTCTAGCCCTCCCTTTCCCACCCTTGCCCCTCCTTTTTTTGGAACTCATTTCATTTCTCCTTTGTCTTACTAATAACTCTCTCCCTCTCTCCATTGGTCCTGTAGCTCTAGCCAAGAACTTAAAATAATTTCTGAATGCTGCCTTCTTTAGAATCATAGTTTCCTTAGTTCTGTTACTACTTGGGCCAACAAGGCTCTGCCAAACCAAAAAGATTGACTAAAGAAAACATGGACTCTGCAAACATCAAGTTCAGTTCCTCCCTTCTGCATGGAAAAAGGCCAAGTGATTGTCACTCATTAAACTCCCTAAAAGGAAGAACTTGAAAGATGTAAACCTAAATGTACAAATAGTTTCTTCATTTGTTGCTCTGGCATTTAAATTCTGTTGCATTCTTTAGATTGCAGAGAGGCAACTTTTGATTTTGAACAAGCATAATCTCTAGAGGATCTT
The DNA here is from genome assembly GCF_059756535.1 of Pantherophis guttatus. Classification (NCBI taxonomy): domain Eukaryota; kingdom Metazoa; phylum Chordata; class Lepidosauria; order Squamata; family Colubridae; genus Pantherophis; species Pantherophis guttatus. Next base: position 45,249,654 of record NC_142068.1, read on the forward strand.
TTCAGCCTTCCGTTTTTGCTGCAAGCAAAACTTTTTATCAACCTCAAATTGAAGCTGATCTAATCACATCCATAAATCATTTTAAAACCACACCCTGTGTGTTAAATTAAGAAGCTAGAGCATGAGGGACTTGGAGCTGTCCACCAAGGCATATTGTAACTGCAATGAGTGGAATAAATTTTGGATTTATAGTCCAATGCAAGTTACCCTTTGAGTGTGGAAAATAAATGTTCTGCATAGCAACTTTGAATTTTGGTCAACGAATTTCAGATGGCAGGATTTAATGTATATATGGTATTTTTATTGAATAACTAAGTCGCCTAGATACACTTTGGTGGGATGGGTAGTATAGCAGTTTAATAAATAAAATGAATCCCAGATGCATTCCAATCCAATGGAACTCCTTTTTTTCTGTAAATTTCATAAGCTGTCTCCTATGATGCATTTTAAGTTCTACTTTACTTTTAGTTCATCTCCATAACTGAATCTTTCAGAATTGTTGTTGGTCATTCTTTGTGTCATTCTAACTTAATTTTGGTTTTTATATGCTCTTGCAAACAAAAAAAATTCTATGTGCTGCATGTGTATTATAGGTCATGACTGAATATGTACCATCAAATCTCTGCTGACTCTTAGTGACTATCGGTATATAGATAGATTTTCTCTATGACTATCTGTCCCTAACTGGAGCTTTCAGGTTTTACTGTCAAGATAAGTCACTTACTTTTGGTATTTTCCACATGTATATATGGGTATATAAAACATGTATCAAGTCAAATAGCCCAAAAATGCTAGGGAACGCCTAGAAGCCTGTCATTCAGACAAATCATCAACAGGCACATAGAGATAAACAATGTACATACTACTCAAAAGAGACAATCAAAAAGCCAAAAAAGAAACAAAAACATCAAAACACCTCCCAACCAGCAAACAACACCCATAAAAACAGAGATTAACATCAAAATTAACACCAGACCAACAGTCAGGAAGTAAACAATACCCCAATGAAGGAATTACAAATGCAGACAAACAAGCTAATGGTAAACAGCCTAATGAAGGAACCAAAAGATTATTCCCACCAACACTAACAGGACACGCCACTAGTATATAAAAATAAGACCAAACCCCACTCCTTATTACCACTGATAACATTACCTAATTGGGTAATGAAACGTCTGTAAGGAAATTACCAAACTAGGAGAGCACGAAGGACCCCACAGTTCAACCCTGAGCTACAAATATTTTCTTCTGTAGGTATGGGAAGAATCAAGCTATCATGGTGCTGCTTTAGCCAGACTTCAGCATATAAACTATTGCTGGTAACCTTGTTGTGTGAAAATAGCAGAAGGGCTTTAACACAAGCTAATGGACAGCAACCGCAAGGAAGCCGAGAAGCGGTGGGGGAGAAAAATGGTAAACTGTCCAAAGTTGCTTTCCATAGCGGGATGGGCGGCATATAAATTTAATAAATGAATAAATAAATAAAAATCGACTGTGACACTATACAGTTACAGGCCGTCTATTTATATTGGATGGTGGCCCGCATATGAATGTCTGTGCAGGAGCTGAACACAAAACCACGCGCCCCGCCGAAAGCAAACTTCTAGACAACGACGTCCTTTTGCCCTGCAGGCTAAACACTCCCTTCTGACGTCAACAATCCTGCCTGCCACGTGTTCCCAAACGAGACCTCGCCGTCCCTCCCTCGTCCTCAACTGATTGGCTAGTTTACAGCATTCTCTTCGGCATTTGGAGAAGAGAGCAGCGGAAGGGGATTGGCCGAGATGTTTTATTGTCATTTCTCTTCATTGGCCAAACGCATCTTCTTAGGAGCCGAGTATGAATGGCCGGAGGTCGGTTTGAGAAGGGAAGGGAAAGCTTCCCTGAGCTCGGGCAACTCTGGCGGATCTTCGAGAGCCTTCGAGGGGCCGGCGACCCCCAGCAGGACGGCAGACGCCAGGTCCGTGAGTGTCTGCAGAGCTTGAGGGTCTCGGCTTCAGCCTCGATCGCCGTTCTAAAATTCTGGACGGGATGGGGAAGGGAGGGGGGGAGAGGTGATTCCTTATGGCCGCTCAAAAGCCGTCCGAAGATTTTCTAGCAATAATTCAGACAAATCCCCTTTGTCTGCTGAAATTCGTTTTAGCTAGGCGGCTGCTGCGTATCTTCAAAGAATCCAAAGTGATTGGGTTGGGTGGGGTGGGGTGGGCTTCTCTGAAACGAGGGACTTGCCCTATATTACTCCGTGTATTTAATGACTGGCAGGGAGGACTTCTTATATAATATTAATGGTAGCCGACAGTTGCGAATATCGGAGAGCATTCAGTTAATGGCTCTCATTCGACCGAGAGCCTACCCGTTAGTGTATATTTCAAACCTCCCTCTCTCTCTCTGGAATTCAGGACCCTTCTAAATACGAGCGTCCTCAAACTCCGATATTGTAGTATAAATAAGTGTTCGGTATTGTGTTGTAAAAGGAGGCGCTTTTACCCTCCTGAGAACTGAGACATTAGTACCAATAAAGGAGAATATTTGTAGCTCAGGGATGAAACGAGGGTTCCTTGGTGCTTTCTGAGTTTGCCTGTTTTCTCGCAGACGTTTCATTACCCTAACTAGGTAACATTATCAGTGCTAGTAAGGGAACTTACTAGCACTGATGATGTTACCTAGTTAGGGTAATGAAACGCCTATGAGAAAACAGGCAACCTCAGAAAGCACCAAGGACCCCCCACTCCCCTGAGACATTAGTATTAGCCCTCTCACTCTTCCCCCCCCCCCCGCCTTTCAGCCAGATTGGTGGATTAATCGAGGTGGCTCATTGACATAATCTGCCAGTTTAGCCAATACAATCCCAGTTCAAATTGTTGCTGGTCCATGGTGTGTGTTGCTCACTTTTCTTACCTACTTTTTTGGGCATTTGGATAGGTAGGGTTTTCATAGGAAATTGTAGCTATTGTTACTAGGCTTTGTCAAACACAAGGCATGTCAGAACCTGAAAGGCTGACGGGGAAAAATTGTCCTGTGGTTGACTGAGAAAACTTCCCACCCCAAATGGATCCACCCTGGTACTCATACCAGTTTAGGTAGAATAACCTGGAGCTCATATTTCCTGCTAATTGAGTAAATGTGCAAGTCCTGACTTGACAATACATATTCTATCTACTACTATATATGAATTACTATACAGTTTTCACATTAAGCTGCAATATCTGAATGTCAATGCCTTAAGTCTTAGGCAATGAAAAGCTCTGAATAAACATTCTTGAAATATTGCATACCTGAATAACCACAATGGTAGAGAAAGGAGTCTGCCGTGGATATTTTAATTTGGATTCTTGCACAGAGCAGAGTTAAGACGTAATGACTTAAATGATTCCTCTCTGTTCTGAGGAATCATCTTCTGGGAGGAATTAGGATGAACTATGTTATAAGGAAACTTAGTTCTGACCTGTGGTCCCAAAATATAGGTGCCTCAGATTAAGGCTATTAAACATCTATGCATGTGTCCACTTAGACCCAGGTTATGATAGGAAAGAGGAACTGCTGTCAGGACCAGTTAACTAATCTGCTTCTTCCTGGTTTCATCTTTTCTACAGAACTACCATTAACTACAATATGGAGAGATCCTAGCACCATGGGAACTCCAGCCTCTATTATCTGTGACTTGCCACAGAATCAAATCGCTAAATCATGTGCTAGAAAGAGAGCATCTGCCAATATTTTTCAGGGGGTGGGGTTACTGCAGTTACGTCGCCTCTTCCGTAGCAGTGGGGATATGCAAGCAGAAGAACGAGCCCAGCTAATTTGGGAGCGTGCAGAAAGCCAATGCATTACTCGGGCCTTACAACAGCTCCACAGAAGGCAGAGGAAACTGAAGCTGCAAGCCAATGGGAGGCCTCTATCTGGAAAGGGCAGCAGTACCAGGCTGCTAGAGCTACAGCACTTCAGTCACTTACGGTATGATTTCGAAATTTGCTCTTATACCGCTTTTTAATTTTACTTAGATTGCTGGTACTAGAAGCAGAATTTGTAGGCTCTATTCCCTCCCCCAGAAACACCTTCAGTTACTTTCAACTAAGAGTATGAACATATTTTTATTCCTATTCACAGTTGATTAATGTACTATATATCTTTCTTTAGGAAGGAAGGTAAGGATTTATTTAGCTTGGGTTTTTTTAATTGAAAATGATTTTTGGCATGTATTTAGAAAGTAAAACCTTAGTTAGCTGCTGCACTATTTAATTGTGAACTGTGAACCATTCAACTGGAATATATTTCCAATACAATTGGTATTGTATAGTTATTAAACAGTAATAAAAGCACGTATTGGGAAGAGTTTCTTTAAATAGGTGTCCAATCTTGAAGCATGTTAAATTATATTCATAGATATTACAATATAACCAAATTGATGTAGAATTGATTTTTATAGGGCTTTCAGAAAGGGAAAATAGATTTTAGCTCATATAGCCGAATAGGTAGTTGAATAATTTAGAATACTGCAGATCAGAAGAGACAAAGTTATAGGAAACTGCAGTGGGAGAGAAGATGAAATGATAAAATGCGTCATGATATTTCAAGATAACCTCTACCTTTTGGAAGTGATATGCAATTATGTAAGGGGCAGAGCTTGCATCATAACATCACAAGAAACATTTAATTTTCTCATTTTGTTGCCATCTGGTCTTGCTATAGGCAACCCTGGGCAAATTCTTTCTTCTCCCTTCCTATTGTTAGGGGTTGTTAAAGCACAGAATATATCCATCATGGCTAAACAACATGCTGAAATCAACAGTAAACTGACATTGTGAGATTATTTGGATTTTATTTTCCATCAGTTCTAACCACCATGATCCATGGCAAATTATGGATGTCTAAAACACCTGGAGAATAATATAAGTATTTTTCTGCTAACATAGCAAGAGGATATTGAGTTGAAGAGCAGCTGTATAATTTTTTGTTACATTAGCAAACCAGCATCACAATGCTTTGCTCCCTATTCCTTATCTTGATTGTCTGCTTCTAAGAAAAAGGGAGTATAAGGCAATTCTTAATGAGACTTTTGTTGACCCACAGGATTGAAGATTGTAATACATCTGCTGCTGCTGCTGTTGATGGTGACAGTAGGAAGAAAGAGATAGAGACAGCAGATGGAAGTGGCCACTACATTGCTTCCCAATATAGGAAGAAAGAAAAAGAGATGAGTGTGGCTACGTACACAATGAAAAATGATTGTGATCTTATGCCAATGGTTGTGGCCGAGTGTAATCAGACTAGCCTGGAGAAGCCTCAAAGGGAGAATGTCTGACAAATGATTGCAGGTAACAGCAGAAAAAAATCGAAAAATTCTTTTGCTGTCAAGCACTTTGGTTTGCTAATTTAGACTTGATTAGTTTATGTCAAAGCACAAACACTACGTATTTTGACTATTTATGGTTTATATTTAATAAAGCTTCTTGTCTAAAGACGTCTCTGAATGTAAGAGTCCAAATGTCTCTCTAGTCCAGAACTTCTTTCTCCTAAGAGATCTTTGGGAAATTTACAATCAGAATCCAGAAGAAATTATTTTCCTCATTATTCCACGTATGCAAACTTACCGCTGTTCAGAGGTAGTGTATGTAAACACTCAGTTAATAACTGCTTCTATATTTATCTTCCATCTGATCTGCTTTAACAAATTGTTTCAGAGAAACCAATTTGGTCATTATGCATTGTGTGATTAAGTATATTTTGTCTAGCCTATGAAAACATATAAGCCTTAGCATAACAGCTTTGTGATATCATGATGTAGGAGGCCACATTCCCTCACATCACCAGCTTCATCAGTTTTTGTTCAGCAGAGTGCCAGAGAAAGAACCTGCCCTACCAAAGGTCTGGAATCATTTGCTGCAGTATGCCATATGAAAATACACCAAGCACTACGTCAATTTTAGAACTGCAGGCTGCTTACCTTTGCCTTAAACAACATTGAACTGGTAAGGTTTATTTAAATAAAAGGTTTTAGTGAGTACAGCAAGTTCTGAACATGTTTCCTAATTCATTGCAGATAGAACTAAATGCTTTCCCACTGCCACAAATGCACACAAATATTCTAAAGGCAAGTACCTTTTCTCTACAATTGCAAAAAAAGCACCACAGAAAGTCTATTAAATCCACATCTGTATTCATATGCTCATAATATGTATAAGATATATAAAAATAAGGTCTTTGGCAAGAGAGACCCCATTGCTTCATTCAATCTTGTCTGTCAATCTTGCCATCTTTTATCAATTTTACTGTAAGTTGTTTAATTGTTAGCCATTTGGACTCATTGGGAGTCAGGCAGAACACAACTTTGATAAATTATTACCTTCTCCAACTAAGTCTTAGGGAATCATTTGGCCTTGTATGTAATTAGTTTCACTCAATATATTAACCCAGATTATTATCAACCTGGCACATAAAAAGATAATTCAGTTTCTGTAGCCTGTTTGAACTACTAAGGATCCAACCATATTTTAGCCTAGAGCAGTGCCCTGCCAATTTTTTTTCTTTCATTACCCAAAACTGTTTATCGGAGAATCCTTTTTATCCAACGTAGGTAAATACTTTGTCAATTTAAATGTCTCTGTTGTGATTAGGTAATAGGTTTATGTCATTACCCAAAGAAAAACTACATTTACCCAATTTTGGATAATTTGCTCAAGTCTGAGAAGTGCTGGCCTAGAGTAATATATGAACCAGTTATAAGCAGCTGCAGGACAGCATGATACACTTAACTGTTTTTTCTCTTCATGGATCTGATTGACAACTGCCAAGGAACAATTATGTCATATTGCCATTCAAGCACTGATAGGCAGGTCTGACTTCCAATGGGCAAAAAGTTACATTACTACTTACTTTACCTCTGCAACCTTTTCTGAACATTACTAAATAATCAACATTTGGAAGTGTGTCAAGGCCAAATTAAACAGCAGCATAGGAAAAAATAAGGCACCACAGTTTCCAGGAGACAATATACAATTTTGTATCACCCTAAGCCTAAATGTAATGGTTTCCCTACAACTCTGGAATATAATCCTGTAAATCCACTCCATATTTAATACTGAATTTGAAAAATTGATTTTCAGTCACTACACACATGCAATGCTATCAGCATAGAACATGTAATAATTAAGTATCAGTTCTAATCGGGAAGCAACGATAAATGATTAAAATACAGGAATAATTTATCCATGTTGTAGCAGCTCCAACATAAACCAGGTCCTGCAATCATACTTTACAAATAAAACAAGAACAATAAGGAGGGACTTTCTGATAATGCAGGTATTGTAGTCTAAAATAATCTGTATGGTAAATAAGTCAATCATTATGTCAAGGCACAGTTGCAGCTCTACTGCATGGTGTGAGGCTAGTGAAGGGGGAAGATCCAGTTCTTATTAACTCCAGAAGACAAACACACACAAGAGACTTGACTCTGTAACAGCAGATCTGTTATGAAGAGACTTGCATTGATTTAAATATATTACATACATTTCTATAGTGCATAAGAACAATACATTTCAGTTCGGACTGGCAAAAATGTAAAGTATTTCCAAGTGCCAGCTTCTGCCTGCCACCTCTAGCAAAATGCAGGAAGCTGTCTCTTGAGCCAGCAACACCAGAGAAAAAGAGGTCCTACATTCAGCATATCAGGATTTTATTAAGAGGCAGGAAGCTGGAATTAGTAAAAGGTCTCTTCTTGTAGGTCTGGGAAGCAGCCAAGTAGCCAACTGGGAAACTTATATATAAAATTTCAAATAAGTTCTTGTTGCCAGAGGTTTAGTACAGTAGCCTATGAGAAGCAGCAAATCCACTGTACATAGAACATCATCTTGATATGGTAGAAATTCTACCTTCCTCTTACAATTCTCTACAGCCCTGTAGAAGATATCTCCCCATGTCAGCATCCCACAGAGAATTTCCCTCCCCACTTCCCTCCCGCTACAGATTGTCAATGCTCAAACCAGCCCAATAGAACTCCCACTCTGTAGGACAATGCACACCATTGCCTCTGGAATAGCCTCTCTTATCTCCTAAATCAGCCAGCATTTCTAGAGATGAGAGACAGCTATTGCTTACTCTTGGGAATACTAGAAATGTCTAAAATGCTAACCAAGGTAATAGTGGTAGGTATATAACCTCTTATTCGCTTGCTCTAGGACTATGTGGAGCATGAATGTATGAGCATGGGATGGATAATTTAAAACCAAATTAAAAACTAGTATTTGAGGCCCTTGGTCCTAGCCACATATGAGGAATGGGAAGCGCACTAGTTAATTTTTGCTCTATGGTTGTCTTGCAGAATCCGTCTGCCCTATTATTTATCCTAAGTGGAATTGAAGCTGTTACAATTGGCTTTGGCCCAATCCTCAATAAATTACTTTATATCAGATTAAATTCTGATTATAGCCACATTTCCTATTGAACAGCTCCAAGGCATACACCCTAGGAGCTTCTCCATAGGACAAGAGAAACAGCAAATCCAGTGGGGCAGGAAAACCTGCTTTCAACAGGAATAACAAATGTGCAACAAGGAAGGAAGGAACAACAAGGCTGGCAGTTATAGACAGTGAAGTGCTTCCATCCAATTTGGATTATCCCCTCACCATCAGCCCTTCCTTGTAGGAGACCTTATGAGATGTCCATCCAAATGAACATTAGAAGGATATCTTGAAACAAAAGGGCATGGCATGCAGGCTCCCGCTAGGAAATGCTGTCATGCTTGGGCTGATGATAGGACCTGTCCAGCCCAAAGAGAAGGCAGCAGCAATCAGACCAATGAACATCCCTTGTTTCTCACAGGGAACGTGCAGAGTTGAGACTGACCCTGCTTAAATTCCCGACCATCTACAGCAGACAACCTCAGTCTGGAAGGTTGATTGCTTGCTCTCAAATGATGCCCCCTCTAAAGTTCTTCACTGCGAATAGAGGCAACTGCTACCACCAGGTAAAGAAGGGCCTGCGGCTCTGGAAGCTTTGTGTATATGATTCACTGGCAGAGCGTTGATGGGAGCGAGCAGTCTCTACAATAACAGGAGGCATCTGGACCAAGTTAAGAGGGCTCTTCCCATCCTTCAGGGCTTGCATCAAGTTTAGGATCTAGGAATAGAAGAAAGACAACTGAATACTAAACTAATGTATAAATGGTAAAAATTGCCCAATGCCCAACCCAGGTTCCATCTCTCCAGTGGGACGAAGTACATACCTGACCACGCATTACTGCAATCTGCTTATGAAATTGGCCTCGGTCAAAACCTGGATCTTTCTATAAAAGAAATAGTATATCTAATTAGGATGGGTATGACATCTACATCACTGCTCCTAAGGGTACCTAATATTCCGATATTAACTTGTTCTTGTGGTTACCTTGAAGAGTTCATAGAGATCTTCTTCTAAATCCTTGACAAAATTAGGGTCTGAAATCTTTGGCAGGATAAGATCCTTGATCTCTTGAGAAAATGGCACTTTCGCCTGTGGCAGCCATGCCCAATAGAAAGGATCTTGTGAAGAAAGAACAAACATAAGGCAAAAATTAGGCTCGTAAAGCCAAACTTAGCAATAAGGGTAGCATAGATTCAAATACAAAGGAAATACTTCAGGACTTAACACCCTGGATTTATTAAAGGAACATCAAGAAATTAGCCCTTCACAAACATCCATACTGAGAAAAAAAATACAATGAACTCATATGGCTTCTCTTATTTGGAGTACTTACATGCTCTCCAAGAGTCTGGATGCTTAAGAGGGAAAGCCAAACCATTGTCAATGGCTGCCAGTTTAATTATAGGCTCCTTGACTACAACCCATTCTGAGTCCTACAAGGAAACGGAAAATGTTGCATCAGGAAATGATACAAATCCCAGCAATCATTGCCCATTAGTTGAAGAGATAATGTATAATTCCAGAAGACTCATTGCCCCAAAGCCAACCCAATGGAATGCTGACCATAGCAATAGCAATAGCACTTAAGACTTATATACCGCTTCACAGTACTCTCTAAGCCCTCTCTAAGCAATTTACAGAGTCGGCATATTGTCCCCAACAAACTGGGTCCACATTTTACTGACCTCAGAAGGATGGATGGTTCAGTCAATCCTGAGCTGGTGAAAATTGAACTGCCAAACTACTGGCAGTCAGCAGAAGTAGCCTGCAGTACTGCATTCTAACCACTGTACCGCCATAGCTCTTAAACCATGTCAACATAGTTTAACCTACCTCTGTTTTATATCCCCTCTGCAAAGGTGCAAAAGGAAACCAGGCACTGCTATGTTTGGACTCCATGGTGTTACAGACATTATTAATGCACTTTCATATGTTGCCCCCTATAAAACCAAGATGCCACAAAGAAATTGCCTAAGAAGGGTCTAGCAAATCCTAGATCTCTACATCTATTCCATATACTTTAAGCTAACTCTAATATTTCTATACAGTTCACATGACATATCTAAGTATTTTTATCATATGTACACCTCTAGTATATATGATTAATCTGGATCTCTAGTGTTTGAGCCACTTCCCTAGATCTGTTCCATGCAGGACATTATATGCAAGTCTCTGAGAGCCCCTTATTTTCTGTATTATATACTCATATGGAGTTGTCAGAGCCCCACTGGGCCCTACTCACCTGCATACTTGTACTGTCCAGGGGGCAATCACACTTGATCAGCCAGTTGTCATTACCCCTATCTATAAAGAAATCGAAATGCACAGATGGAAAACAGAGAAGTATCTCACCACACATAACAAACCTCACATCCCAATATTATGGGAGGAAAAAATTACTGGAATATGGCATGACTGGAATATGAAGTAGGAAGGAGGTCCTATACTTTCCAGCCAAACCTTATGACCTTCAGAAATGGCTGGAAAAGAGTCCTGTTTGAAATTCTGGGAAGCTGTTGCTAATTCATTTCAGCAATATTGAGACATATGGAACAATGCCTTGATTTGACAAAAAATTAAGTAGGCATACTGGAGAAGCTAAACAAACATTTTCAATATGAATAACCTCAATCAGCATTCCATGTCAAGAGCAAGGAAAAAGCAGAACCTACCAGTATTGCGTATAATATAGTCCAGCACCACCAATCTCTCAAACTGTAGCAACAATTGATGGTTACTCTTTTCTGGAAGAGGCTCAGACTCAAAGCGCCGCAACCAGTAATCTGCATCCTTATAGCCTTCCACAAAAAGCTGGAATGAACCCACCTGAGAAGAAGAAGCAAATACCTTAACAAGAGCAACATACCAAAGAACTATATTGAATGCCTTACTCTTTATCAATATCCCCTACCTTTGGTGGAAGACCAATTCGATGAAACCTCTGCCCAACCTTTGGCACTTTTTCCAAGGCCAGACGCTTGCCCCGGGACTTCACTCTGTCAATGGCGCTGTAGTTAAATGTTTCACTGGCCAAGTACACCACCTTGAAGAAATTATAAATTCATAATCAGTTTCTGTCTCGTCTATACTAGCAATCCAGCCATCCCCATTTACAGAACAAAGTCATAACTGCATAAATCTATGCATAAATCTGCATAAATCCAAGGCCTGTCTGTCTAGAACAAGTTCTAATCATCTGACTGAATGTAGAATTTAAATGGCTTGAAAAACAAATCATGACAATAATGGAGAATAATGAGAAATTAGAGATTGATGTCAAGTGTCCATACTATAACACATATGCCAGCTCTGAAAGATAGACCAGATCAAGAAACCAATGCCATATGAGCCTAAATCTTAAAAGTCTGAACGCGCTTCTCCCCTCCCTCACTTTATTTTGTGTGAACTAAGGAGTGGCCTGTTTGAGATTTCAGGCAAGGACTCAAGCCCTACTTTCCCAATTGTTACATGTGCCTAACTCTCAAAGTAAGATCAAATCTATTTTTCTTTTTTAAAAAAACGTAACTACAATTATTCTCGCATTACTACCAATTATTTCCTGTCTGCAGTGCCTTTTTTTAAAAAGAACAGGTACTTTTTCAAAAGTACCCGTTGTTTCTAACCAAATATAATGGAGATTTATAAATATTCACTGGACTAGGAATAAGTGACATGAAATGTAAAAGGAGAGCGAGGGGAAGAATGTCATTGTTGGAAGATGTGACATACTGGTGATCTCAAATGCAGTAATGGGAAATCAATCTTTCAGGTATTTTCAAATTGCAACTTCCATAAGTTTGAGTCACAGGGCCAATAGGCAAGCAAAGTAGGAGCTGAAGTTGAATGCAATCCAAAAGCCCCTGGGGTTTTCTGTACCTGGCATGTAGGGAAATATGGTCCTATTCCAAGCCTCATGATCCACAGTTTAATCCCATTTGATTATGTCTCTCCTATGAATGGGCTCACCATTGTGCGAGGTACAATGTTCAATTCCAGCTTTTGGTCAACAAGGCTTGCACCAGCTTCAGACAGATATCCTTGGTTGAGAACTAAACAATCTCTTCCAAAACAGCAGGGACAGCAAAGTTTTTGCAGCCATTTTGTCCACTTTGGGTTCAGATGCCCATAGGGTTCTTCATTCTTCGGTTTGAACACACCAATGATTTTCTGAAAGAGACAGAAGAGTGGATATTGCTAATATAGGCTGGATAAAGCAAAGGGAATTAATCATCCCAGCTTGGTGATAACCCTGTAGCTCCAAGATGTGTGTCTAAGGAATTTAATTCCTCTTTCCCTCTTTCTTTGTAGGAGATAAGGGTTTTTTAAGAGGCAAAGGCTTTAAGTAGAATATGGAGGTTAAATAACATGTGATGTTGAGTATGGTTTAAGCATAAATAAAATCACAAGATTAAAGCACAGGCTGTTGAAAACCATGACTCCAGTAAAAGACACAGTCACCAAAATAAAGGGAAAAAAATCTGAAAAGAACCTCCCATAGAAAAATACACAGGATAATAATATAGGGCTCTGAGCACATCACAAGACAGTATTGATCTCATCTACTAAACAACTGTGACATAAAAAATTGTCTAAAACGTTGAGAGGCTGTATAGAGAAAATAGTCACCAGAGGAAAAAACAAAAATCAAGCATAAACACACATAACCAGATTTAAAACAATCTTGTGCAATACATATTCCTAACTAATGATTTTTAAATCTATCTTTCAAAGATAGCTCTTTTTACAGAAACAATATATTCTTCCTAGACTCCTGGCTGATATTTCAGAATTGTGGTCAATATATTCTGCTCCAGAATTAGAGGATCCCTTGTTTCACTCAGCCTTGGTTTCCAACTTCTGCTTTTGTTTTAAAAGGGCAGTGTATTTCATTTTCTATTTCAGTGTATTTCAACGAGAAAGAAGTTTGGATAATCTGACTTTCCTATGTGATCCAGGGAATGCAACTGCACATAGGAAGATTACAGATCTGAGATGTGAGAATACAACACAAACTAAAACTACAACATCTGATTTTTTTTTTTTTTACTGAATATGGGACGACAGCCTGCCTGCTTTCCTATTTACTACAAAAGAAGCAAGGCATTAAAAACAACAAAGCAATCTTTAGTCAAGGGATTTCCACTCCCTCCTGCTCTTTAACTCTGTGAAGTAGTAGACCAGTAACTCCAGTAGATGAACATAGATCAGGATAAAACCAATTTAGTCATCCCTCCTCTCATGTCTCTTCCCAAATTTATGAAGTCTTCTAGAATGCTAATATAAAAAGAAGCAGTCTTGAGTGTGCTTGCCAGGGACAGGGGGAATCTAGACTTAAATAGCAACTGATTTTATTTTCACAAAATACTTCTGTTTTATAAAAAGTTCACTGGGTCTCATGATTTGTTGAACCCCTGAAAAATGCACAGATAATTTTGCTAAACCTTGGATATAGCATAGTGATTAAGGCTTTAAGCCTGAAGCTCTACCTTCAGCCTTTTTATTCCCATTTCTGTGAAACAGTAGAAACCATTTACAAATAAAATTGAGAAAATAAAGGATAGGCTGTCTGATTTACCTGACTTATATATACTAGTAATAATAAATGTTAGCACAACACATTTTGTCCATCAGATAAATCAATGTTTTTATCAAAACGAGAGCAAAAAATTGAAGTTGGGAACATCATTACTATCACAAAATCTCTTTAAGGAATATTTTTACATAGAAAATTCAAATAGGTTGCCAAGAACCATATTCTGAAACCATACATTGAAGATTCAGCATACTCAGGTGGAATATTCTGAAAATATTTACCAAAATTAGTCCTTTCCTTGCACTATCTGATCTGACTGCCTCTGAAATACAACTTATTAGCAGAAGCATTTCTGATAAAACTAGACTTTCCATATTGTCAGTTCAGTGTTAGATACTGTACTAGCTAAATCACTTCTTCTAATCAAGTAGAAAAGCATATTCCTAAACCAATCTTTCCCAATTTAGCAATGATCAGATATACTGAACTGCTGTACAAGTCCCATTTCTTCCAGTCAGCATAATTTACTGATCATTCTGTGGAGATTATGGTAGCTGTAGTTCAGCATATTTGAGGGCACCAGATTTGGAAGTTGCCCTAAGCCAGATGGGAGAACCAGTTTGGTGTAGAGGTTAAAGTTGTGGCCTAGAAACCAGAAGACTCTGAGTTCAGATCCTCCTTAGGCATGAAAGCCAGCTGGATGACTTTAGGCCAGTCTCGCTTTCTCAGCACAACCCACTGCACAGATTTTTTTTGTTATGGGTAAATAGGAGGCAGGAGTATTAGGCATGTTCACTGCCTTGAGTAAAATATATATAAGGTGGGACAAAAATATAATAATAGTTTAGGATTAAAAACATTCAAACATAGAAATCTTTGCAATAGAAATTATTGCCCCTTTGGGGCAATAATTAGGTCAATCCAACTAAACACACAGACTTTTCATTGTGAAGATAAAAGAGGAAAAGAGAATAATAGATATGACATTCTAATATTTGGGGGGGAAAGATAGAACACACAACTAATAAATAAGTAAATAAATACAACAACATAGCTGTAGCCCCACACATGCAGCAAACATAACCAAATTCCACAGCAAAATCTTACAGTTTTCACTGACCTAATCTTGCAAGGCTAACTGGGAGCAGATAACCCAGATACCAAGTCCTAAATTCCAAGACTTAATTCTTTTATAGTGATATATAGTGAATCAATACAAAAGTTTGATTCATCTCAGCTGCATCTCACAAATCCAACAAGAAAGGAAATTAATTTAAGCAGAAAAGAAGAGCCTGGATTCCTAGCAATGGAAAGATTTGTAATGCTATATGATTTCATGCATGTTGGGAATGCAGAATAAAGGAGCCAAATTAATTTAGTTAGATATAATAGGTCACAAGGAGAACCATCAGGCTACAAACACAATCAGCTCTATACAAACATGGGGAAACTCGTCATCCCATTCTCCATGTGATAAATTGTTCCTCTTATTTCAATACATTATGATACAGCATGTAAAACTGAACCATAGACTGAAACGTCCAGTTTCCTAAAGGTGGAGAAACAGTAATGCAAACAGAAGCAGCAACCACCACCAAAGCCTCAAAGATGTTCTAAACTAAAAAAACTACCCTATGCAAGTTTCAACCTGAGAATTGGAGAGCAAGAGAATTTAAAACCTCTTTCAGTTGCAAATACAGAAGCACAAATGGAGACAAATCTTCTCTTCATGTAATCTTTACCCAAATCGATTTTAAACTTTGAGTGATGCCAATTCCAGTGACACCTTGGGGAATTATCCTCCTGCCAAGAACTCTCATAGCAGTAAAAATAACAAAAAATATGCTTATTGTCTTCTCCAATGCTTTTGATAGAACATATGTATCATTGTCCAGCTGCCTGCCTCCAAACAAGCTTACACTCTAAAATAGCTACAAAAGGATCAATGTATCATAGAATTTTAACCCCTTTTCTAAAAAGCTGGGTTTCAAAAGGGAAAAAAAAGATTGTAGTCTAATTGCCATCAATGACCAATGGGGAAAAAAACAAGAATAAGCTGCATTGGTTTTTGAAAGCTGGTTGAATAAACAATGGCAAAAGTTGTTTGGAAAGCAAAGGGCAAATAGTAACCTGCTTCAGTTTAAAGCTGAAAAGGAGAACAATGAGCAATTCATAAAAGTTTTTCTACAAATCAAATTTGTCTGATTCTTTCAGCTTTCTTTTCCAAATGTACTCTGTATTGCCCAAAGTATGAAGGGCAGAGATTATTTTCAATACTGTATGCAGAATTAACCCAAATCAAATTTTGAAGATTTGATTTGCTTTGTTCAAAAGATCAGAAAACTTAGGAAAGAAGGAGTTGTTCTCAGGGCTAGCAGTTATTTTCCTCCACAGCAATGTTTTGCTATAAGGCAGCCATCAGATTTATAAGAATCTAAAATAATTCAAAGGAATGTATCTGGACTGTATTCCTACTGACTGACTAACATTCAAATTGATCATCTTCATGTGTAATTTGTAAAATAGAACCAAAAGCTAGCAGCAGTATTACTTGAATAAGACTGCACTACAGGACTATTAGAAAGCTTCCACTTCTGATCCAACATAAAGACTTAAGTATAAGAAATTAAATAATACCACTTTATAATGCCTCAATAAGACCACACTCGGAATATTGCATCCAGCTTTGATTGCCACAATGTAAAACATTTGTTGAGACTCTAGAAAGAGTGCAAAGAAGAGCAACAAAGATGATTAGGGGACTGGAGGCTAAAACATATAAAGAACAGTTGCTGGAACTGGGTATGTCTAGTCTGATGAAAAGAAGGACTAGGGGTGACATGATAGGAGTGTTCCGATATCTCAGGGGTTGCCACAAAGAAGAGGGAGTCAAGCTATTCTCCAAAGCACCTGAGGGCAGGACAAGAAACTAATCAAGGAGAGAAGCAACCTAGAACTAAGGAGAAATTTCCTGACAGTTAGAACAATTAATCAGTGGAATGACTTGCCTCCAGAAGTTGTGAATGCTCCAACACTGGAAGTTTTTAAGAAGACACTGGCCAACCATTTGTCTGAAATGGTATACAAATGGTATTTGTCTGAAATGGTTTTCCTGCCTGAGGAAGGGGTTGGATTAAAAGACCCCCAAGGTTCCTTCCAACTCTTAATTGATCATGTCAACCAAAAATATACATTAGCATCAAAATATCCTTTCCCGTAAGTTAATTGTTTTATTACATTATAAAATGTGTGTAATATATATTGAATAAAGGTGATAGGAACTACAGTGGTGTTTATGCAATAAAAACTAGGAATTGTCAACACTATGATAAGGTAAACTAAACTTTTAAAGATGAGGGAGAAAGTATATATCAATGGTAAATATAATTTCTAAATTGTTAACATAGGGCTCAGAACTGTTCAAAAGACATTTCACCCTGATAACCAAAAATTTACATCACCAAACATTTAATATTATTGATTGTAAATTCATTGATACCTCAGCATAATTCACAAAATTTCTGGGCCAAACAGAAACTATGTCACTATGCAACAACGTTGTTTCACTAAACATCATTATCTATGTTCCTCAATATGGTCTCATTAATTCAATAAAATCTTCCATAAGGACAGAGGCATATGGTGTGTCATTTTTTTTATGCATCAGAAGAAGCAATTCCAGTATTATATCTCATTCTGAAGACCTAGCTTAGAAGAAAAAAGTGAGCAAAAGTCAATACGGCATTGGGGAGGGGGGCGCAAGGGACTGAGAAAGGTAGCAACTACAAATATCCCGCAACCCTTGCATCCTCTCTCCAGTTATTTTAAAATTTCAACCAACCCCGTCCTGTTCTTTCTCCCCTTGTCCCGTGATCTGAATACTTTTCCCGAGCCCCGATCTCTCACCCCCTGCGGATCCTTGACGAAATAGCTGCCGCTAGAACCTTGGTAGATGCGCTCAGGGTAGATTCCGCGTTCGCTCGCCAGCTCTGCCAGTCGCACCACCTCGGCGAATTCTGGGTCATCGGGAAATTCATTCCGGTGCTCCCGTTCACCTCGACCCGCGGCGATCCCTACTCCGACCCCCACTTGAGCCTGAGTCTGGGTCGCCCCGGCTGTTGCTACAGTCCCCCGCGTGGCTCCACGCTCCGACCCACCAGCCCGATCCAACAGTGGCTGGCGCTCCCGGTCGCGGCCACCTGCGGGGGATCCCGGTGGGGAAGGACAGGGACACGGTCCAGCGGGAGTAGCAGGGGCAGCGGGGCAGGGCGGGGAGCGCACGGCACCCCCAGGCAGCCCATACCCCGGGGCCGGACCGCGCTCTGGAGATACCAGCGGGCTCGTTTCATCCATAGGCCGAGCCGGTCCGAGGCGCTGATCTAACCCCGGATGGGCGCTTGCACGCATAAACCACGGCCCCGCGGTCTCAGACTCAACGCCGCTCAGTTCGGATCACCTGACGCCGGCCCGCGGCCACTGCCGTTTCCGCCAGAGTAGCATCAGCCAATCACAGTGCGGCCACGCCCCCTGTTTACAGGGGACCCGGAAGCCACGCCTATTAGAGAGCCCATCGTCCATTCGCAAAGCTTGTCCCGCCCAGTGCACGCCCCTTCGTTATGTAGAGTTCCGCCTCCCCCTTCCTAGCTAAGTCATGCCTTTTGAATGGAGCATAAATATAGATCCATTCCTTACTTTTCAATCCGTGCTTCTTCTTTTTTTTCACTAGGCCCCTAATGCCACAATTCCGTTTCTTGAGCAGAGCGCCGCCCGCATTCCGTATTACATGTACATCTTACTGTATACTGTATCGCCTCCTGATTATGCTGAAGACATTCTATGTCATCTAGGCTCCGTTGCTAAATCACACCTACGTATTCTGCGCCGATTGCAAAGACCATTTGTCAATGTGCTACACACAATTCTTTTCGCTATGTCAATGTACGGTATACATCCCGTACGTATAACAACCGCTTTGGAATGTCATACGATCTTATTGTAAATCCTTTCAAAAAATTTATATAACCAACTGCCCGGGCTGCAGAAAGGCTGGCACTGCAATTGTACTGGACGGACTGCGTGGATTTTAAGGGACTTAAAACTTGTAGCGGGAAATAACAAATTATCCCATAGCCTTTAATCGCAACAATCCGTCTCTAAAGACTCCCTTTTCTTAGGAAATGGCTGCCTGTAGCCTCTGGATATTTATGATCTTGTTCATTTCTCAGAATTTTCTACACACCCCCATTCACTTTCATCATGGGAACTAGGCAACACTGTCACTGAATGGTGGAGTCACTGGACAGCTTTCTTGATTTGTCTTCCTCCTACCCAAGAGCTAGTGGTGTAGTGCTGAAGAAACCAAGCCACTGTGAATTCTAGTTCCGCTTTAAGACATGAAAGTCGTCTAGGTGACTTTTGGACCCAACCAGGATTGTTGTTGTTGGGATAATAGGAAGGAATATTATGTATGCTTACTACCCTGAATTACTTATAAAGTTTAAAGGCAGAATAAAAATCTAGTAAATAAATCCTGTTAGAACTCATCTGTTTTAATTATCTGCTTCCCTGGTTGTTTTGTTTCAGTTATTCTAATGTTGAGAAATTTTGTGGCTGTTCTGAGATAAAAATGTTGGAGAACAATCGCAACTCCTACATCCCCAACTCCATTTCAACTAGTTTCAGCACGGCATGCACACTTGGCAATTCCTGCCCTCCTCGCCCCACCGCCAACGCTTGCAAACACTGTACTTTCCCTCTTCAAAGTGACAGTTCCTATTTAATGAGGGGGGAAGGGAGAATGTTTTGCTTAAACTATTGAAAATTTAACCCCCTTCCCACTTCCTTAACAGCCTTAGTGTGCTTCTCAGAAATCATCAGCTATTGGACATTATTATATGTTTTATTTCATTCTTTTCATTCAGAACTACTTAGCACAAGGATTGTATAATATATTGAATATAATGAAAGCTTCTTCTAGCAAAACAATTGTATTTCTCAAGTGCTTGCATGTCACCAAAACTGTTAATATCAATGCAATTCACTATCATATTTATACCAATGCATGATAGCTGTGTCATGTCTGAAATCTTTCTAGAAGAATCATAGGGATATCATCAGTGGTGAAATCCAGCCGGATCTATCCGGCTCGCACGAACCAGTAGGGCTGGCGGCAGGAGGCTCCGCCCACCCGCCAGGATGTCATTACATCCCATTTTTGACCCTCTGCGCATGCGCAGAAGGGGCGCGCACAAGCGTAGCGAGAGTACACACGTCACATTTCCAAACCGGTAGCAAAGGTAAGTGCATTTCACCACTGGATATCAGATATTGGTCCATTATTTAATTATTCAATGAAATTTAAAAAAAGATTGAACTACTATTGTAGTACTCAAGTTTACATTTTTAAAACTAGATTCTTCCATTTATCTGTTCATTAGAATGTCTTGATTCAAGCAATACATAGGGAATCATTTCATTTGTTTGCTTTTGCATTAGCATACTCTAGTTTTAAAACTGTAGTTTATGCTTCAATGCATTGTATAAACCCAGTTTAATATGATTTATTTACTAAAGCATAGTTAAACAAATGATTACTATCCAATTAAATTTCACTTAGCTATCATAGAATAAGAATTTGAGTGATCTCATATAATACAAAAAAATAACATTTTCACAGTGGAGAAAAATGTAAACTGCCAGATCAGTTTATATTATAAACTGTTTTAACCAACCCTTACTAAAATATCAGTTAGGATACCTTATGTAGGACACATAAGTAAGAAAGAGAAAAAGAAATATTGCAGTTATTGGTGTTTTTAATGAACGTGTAGCTTGACCTGCAGGAATCTTATAGTACCTTTTTAATATATTCATGACTTATTTGGAATTAAGAATGAGAATTGACATGTCCATGTTTTCAGATTATTTTACATGATTTACATTAATCAAGAGTAATTTATTTCCAAAAGTTTTTAGAGAATAGGAAAATAATGCTTTTGAGGCTAATTATTATTTATTATTATAAACAATGTTACTTCTCTTATTTAAATTCTGTTTTTCTGTTATATGGTCAATCACGCTTTCTCATCAGATGGCAATATTTTAGAGGAAGAATTAGGAGCGTGCCACGCTATCTGACCTAATAGGATGAGTCATGGTGGCATAGTGGTTAGAGTGCAGTACTGCAAGCTACTTCTGCTGCCTGCCAGCTGCCTGCAATTTGGCAGTTCAAATGTCACCAGGCTCAAGGTTGACTCGGCCTTCCATCCTTCTCAGGTCGGTAAAATGAGGACCCAGATTGTTGGGGGCAATATGCTGATTCTGTAAACTACTTAGAGAGGGCTGTAAAGCACAATGAAACAGTATATAAGTCTAAGTGATATTGCTATTGCTATGAGTAAATGTTAGGGAAAAGCAGTCCCACAGATAACCTGGACCTGGGCTAATTGTGATGACCACCAGTTCACACAACAGAGGTGTTACATGAGAAAACCTAGGGACCCAATTACTGCGCATGCTCTGCATTCTGAACCAGTTGAAGTTTCCTGGTGGACTTTGGGGAAAGATTCATTTAAAGTACATTGTAATAATCCAAACAGGCAGTGACCAAGGCACGAGTGACCGTGAGCAAGGTGAGGAAAGGGAACAATTGGCAACTAGACAAATCTGTACAAAAGTCCCTTCCAGCTCAGTTTTGGTGGAGTGCCATTCCATCCAGAGTCAAAGATGAAGTATCATTTAGGCCTGGAGGGGAACCCATAGCCACTCATCTTGCCAGGATTGAGTTGAAAGTTCCTCCCCATCCAGAGATATATAATTAGGTATTGTTAGCATACTGATGATACTAAATTCCATACCAACAAATGCCAAAAGACCTAGCAGCTTCATGTAGCTGTTAAAAGGGAATGGTGAAAGCTCAAGCACTGGGACCCCACATTGCTTAACTTTTCAATTTCTACCAACACTGAATGGAACAGGCCATGGAAGAAGAAGGAGAACCACTACAACACAGTGCCTCTCATTCCTAAGCCTCAAAGCCAGTCCAGAAGGTGACTGTGGGCAATGGTATTGAATAGCCAGAGAGGCCCAGGAAGATCAGAATGGTCACACCATCTCCATCCCATGTTCTCCAAAGGTACGGTCAAAGCACAAGTCTAAGTCAGTAAAGTAGAAGTCTTCTGATATTTGTCTAGCCTCTATGCTAAAACACCATAGGTTTTCCAGTCATAATCTATACACTCTCATGTTTGGATGTAGCCCAAACCCAAATGGGCTAACTTACAGAACATGTCCAAAATCCAAAATATGTGACTCCCACAGAAATGAAATTTGACAAATTCTATAAATATTTTGAAACATAAAAATTATCATAAAACATTTTATGACATAATACAAAATGTCATAAAAAATTCCCGGCGGTCATCTCTTCTTGTTTGATTATGCTATATAGAGTTCACCATGGCTATTTTCATGGCAGATACATCTCTGGATATCTTGTTCTCTCCCTTTTCCAATGAAGGCAGTATATTAGAAGCTCGTTCATTGTTAAAGGCCTTGAGGGTAAGGAAATATCTCTGAAAAGATGACCAAGTGAGTCACAGTTGTTTAGTATAACTCCTCTAACATCATTTCATTTTATTTTGTTCAAGTGGCTGTTGTGACCAACTGTCGTGTCATAAATTAAAATAAGTCAGAACATCTTTTTGTTTTGTCTATTTTCAGTTAGTTTGAATGTTTCTGGCAATAAAAAGGGTCATATTCAATGCACGACTTATATCCTCCAGGTTCCTTGAAATTGGTGACCTTTTTTTAAAAATTGGCTTTGTCTAAATCCCTTAACACATGAAGGGATTTTGAAACTGCCCAGAAGCCTAAGACTCAGGGCATTATACAAGCTTAATAAATTGTAGCTATTAGTATTAATGGAATTGCTTCAAACATATGTGTAGTTGAAATGAAATACTAATTTCCTTGTTGTGGATTACTATCACTTTTTGGGAGGAGGAGCTAAAATTTTAACAGCCAGTTTAAAGAAAACTTCTATGCATAAATATCATTCAACGAAATTCAGCCACCCGAAATTATCCAGTAGCCATAAAGAAACATTCACTGCATTTCTTACTGAACAAAACAAAAACAAAAGCCAAGCACTTGAAAACAGTTTTATTGTTTCATAAAAGCCCCTCTTTGATCTTCTTCTTCAAGGGCACTGCCTATTTGCTTTAGCATCCTTTCCCGAATTTTGTCTCTTGGGAGCTGCAGCAGGCATCTCTTCCCGCAGATGAAGGGAGCTCTGGAGAGCCTCAGTATGGCAGCCTCTCGCTTCTGTGGAGAGGAAAGCCTTGTCTTTTTGCTCCCTCAGAAATATGGCCGTTCCGTGAAAATTTCCTTGCCCTTCACAAAGAAGGCCATGGAGGGAAGGGAGAATTAGCCGGAAGGCTGGGCAATAGAGGGGCGCGTTACTACCGGTTGTCTAGGAAACCACCAACAGCGTGAGCGGATAATTCCTAGTGGGCGAGTGCCCTGAGAGATGGATGGGGGGAAGCCTGGCATAGCGGAGGGAGGGAGGGAGGGAGGCGGTAGCCCATGGGGGAGAGCAAAGGGGCGTGCGGCTGGTGGCAGCTGCTACAAAGCTTGCATCCAGGTGAGGGGCGCGGTCATTGTTGGTGCAATGAATAGATAAAAGCATAGGAATGACGTGGTCGGGAATACTGCGTGGAATCCGGGCGGATAGGAAGGCTTTGGGGGTAGGAAACTGCAACGCGAAGAAAGGCTGAGTGGAAAGCAGCAGAGGTAGCAGCAGCAGCAGCAGCGACCCGTAAAGCGGGGCGCAGA
Source organism: Pantherophis guttatus (assembly GCF_059756535.1). NCBI lineage: Eukaryota > Metazoa > Chordata > Lepidosauria > Squamata > Colubridae > Pantherophis > Pantherophis guttatus. The sequence continues at coordinate 45,273,418 of NC_142068.1, forward strand.
GCCGTTGTAGTCTACTAGATGGGCGTGGTTCCGGGCTGGAGGGCATGATTTAAGGATGCTGGGCTCGGTCGCGGAGCTGTCAAAAGAGACTTTGCAGTGAGCAGTTTTGATTCCACTACTGAGGGATGCTGCCTGGGGGTAAGTGATGACTCAGGACTGTTAACATTGCCTGAAAGATTGTGGTTTAGGAAAAACTAAAACAGAGGAATATAGTAGTATACTATAGGAGTATCTTTGATTGCTGGCTTTTTGTTCATTGAATCAGATTCTGCTGATGTGTATGGAAATGTCCCCAGAAATTGGGAAACTGCTACCCGCATGGTTTGCTGCTGAGCAACTGCAGTTGCTCTGCTCCGTAAAACAGCTGTAATTATTTCCAGGGAAGCAGCAGTCATTGTACTGTAAGATCCCTGAAAGGACAAGCAGGTCTCTGATTCTTTCTGTGTAGCCCTTTAGCCAGCTTTAATCATTCATTACAATTTTTTTTCTTCAGAGGAAAGCAAATGTGTTTTTTCACAGCAGCAAGTTTTTAAAAATGTGATTCTGACTGGCATTTGAGAAAAGACTGACACAATGTATTTTGCTCCTTTGTACTAGCCTTATCTAACCTAGCATATTCCAGATATATTGAATGTTCAGTCTTACTTTCTTCAGCCAGCATAGACACACTGACTGGATGAATATGGAAGTTGTCATCCAACACATCTGGAGAAAATCAAGTTATGGAACATTCCTTTATACTTTCTCCTGTGAGATGGATTGGTTTGTGTACAGTATTGTGTAGCTTGAATCTGAGATTAGTTTTGAAATCTTGGTTCACTTTGCAGTTATTATGCTGCTAGTTTTCCCATTTAATATAATAAGTAAGCACTCCTATTTTTATAATCTTGGCTTTATTAGCTATGGACAAAAAAGGATATTTTTTTTCTAAATTGACCCCTACAAATCAAAAAGAAATTTAAAATGAATTGGATATGTTATCAAGAAAATAGAACATAACATCTTTTGTGGTTGCTCATTGTACATGTGATTATTGCTCTGGAACCCCTTGGTTTTACACTTGGAATTACTGTCTTTGTGTACTATATACCAGTATGAGAAATGATGTCCATGCTTAACAGCTTATCCAGTGGTGTATGAGAATGACTCTAACAGAGGATTCAGGATAAGTGTATAGCACTAGTATGCTGAATAGATAATCCACTAATAGGAGACGTTTGAGGAATATGGCCACCGCCGAGACTGAGAAGTGAGCATTTTTCCCATATACTATTACTGCTTACCAATCATTTGTGACTCGTTCTTCCTCAGAGGATTACAGTCAGAATATATAGAGTAAAGCAACAGAAATGTAGGCAGAATATCAGTGCATTTCCCTGTACTGGATAGATGAATACCTGAAAAATATAATTATCTTTGTAGTTGATGTATCTCCGAACATTGCCCCTGAAGAATTAACAATAAAGACAACTTGGGCATGCAGGATGAAATAAAGCATAAGTAGTAATAGCTTTTTTAAATATGTAAATCTAACTATTGTCACTTCAGAAAACATTAATGTTTTTTGTAATGTTTAATGTTCCAGCAGTCTTTGGCTTTTCTTTTCCCCCCAGAAGCAATCACATAGCCATTCATTTCTTACAAAGGAAAGGATGGTTCTCACCATACCAACCTTAAGTAATTCCTATAGCAGCAACAATTATCAGTAAGGAATCAGTTTCCTTATGTCCACTTTTTCTTTTCTAGTCTTTAGTGACTTTCAGCATTTAATACATAGGAATATAACAGATGGAACAATACCCAACTCAGGCTATTGAAGCTGTGATGGACAAAGCAACTCAGAACTACAGAAGCCTTGTGAAGTCAGAGAAGCTGATAGAATTTCAGAGACATGAGACTGTTAGAATCTATTCCACAGTTGATACAATTCAATAAACCATGTAAATGTTCCAACTGTTTGAAAGAAAGGCAATAACTCTAACACTTCACTGCTATTAGTATTCAATTCAAATTACTTCCATCTGATTACCTGCTGTGGAAGGGTGGTCTGCATCTTTGAATTGATCCAGCTGCACTCTTTTTTTGATAGAGACCACCCAGTTATTCCAGATAAATTGCAGTCATGAATGTTTCATAAGTGGAGCCCTTTTGCTCAAGCTACATTTAAATCTAGTCCAATGAAATAAAACTAATAAATTGTAAGATATAAGACTTAAATTTGTTGTGTAAGGATTGGATATGCTTTCTAGTGAAAGTACGAACTTGCTCTATATACAACTGGCATTGGGAAATACCTGTAGAATGAAAGTCAGTCTGTGGTGTGAGAATTCTACTACTATATCAATACCATTTGAGGGAGGATCCCATAAGAGTAGCATATCACAATCTATGTTTAAGAGGTTTATTCTTATATGTTTAGGATATAGGGGAATGGCTGAACTGGAAGTGATCTAGTTCAATATTGCATTGAAGTTCATATGAATAAAATTGCAGAATATTAATGGAAACAGTGGTTTTCATTCATTATGACACAACTCTGAAATGCAATGGGTGGCATCGTCCATTCATATTCTTTTAATTTAAGGTATCATGGTATACTATACCATATCATGGTATAGCACATAAGTGATGCTTGAGCAGATTCCGCAGGATTGTCTGGGGCACTACACACCCTCTTCATGACCTGTTTTCCTTGTTACCTTCTGGGAGGAGGCTTCATGGTGTACAAAGCAAAACATCTACATTCAATAATAATTTTGTTCCATATAGCATCAATCTCCTGAACTCTCAGGTTTTCCGTTACATATTCAAAATGGACAGTGATTAATATAGATGTATGGTGTAATATGTGTGGTGCAGGTATATATTTATGTATGTATATAGCATGTGTATATTTGTGTTATATGTGAGTTTGGGTAGATATACACTTTCTCTTGAGGGCAGGCAATAGAATTTCATTTTTAATGTGGCCGGTGTGCTCTCAGTAAAAAACAACAACAATAAAGTTATGTGTGCAGAAAAGGGGAGGTAAGGAAAGACGGGATTAAAATTTACTTTTATCACTCTGAGGGGAACTGTCTGATTTGAGGCCACTATCTGCAGTATGCTACTATTAGTATTTTAGAAGTAATTCTCACATCATAAATCACTATATTGTTTTAGAACAGGGCTGTCAAACTCCCAACCCATGGGCCAGATGTGTCACCCTCTGGCCACGGCCATGTCCAGTTTAGTGAAGGGGGGGAAAGTCCCAATATGTCATGTGATGACGCCATGACGACATGAGTTTGACACCCCTGTTTTAAAAGCTCTTAAGTGACATCAATATGAAAATACAAAGATTGTCTGACGTTTTGTTAATGTTTCAAAGAGAATTTTCATATGCCATTTTAAGGAATATACATTAGAATAAGCTGAACCGTAGGGTGATATATGACTAGCTGGAATCTGGACAGCAGCACTCTCCAGTGCTATATTTTGTTTCAACCCTAAATACATTATTTTAGTATTTCACTAATCCATTCTTATTTTGTCAGAAGAACATTTGAAAGTAATGAGCCAGTCATCAAAACAATGTGTCCATTAGATGTATCCATATAACATATGCTGTCAATTTGGTCATTAAAATTCTTAGTCTTCAATACCATAAAAATATTAATAGTATTAATGCACAATTAGTTAATAATTTAAAGAGAAAATACATAGCTCTTTCTTGGTTTGGGATTAAATTACTTCCTATGCTGTCCTTAGGCTAATTAGGCATTCCAAGCCATGAATGTACTAACTACATAATTGCAATACTTTCTAAAATATATTGTGATATTTGCTAATATCATGCATGAAATTAATACTATGATTTTGTGATGTCTGTGCAGCACCAGAAATTGTGTTTAGCTTACTATTAAGCTCACACATGGTGTGCAGATCATATTTCGTATGAAACCTAATAAAATATGGTTGCTCTGATTTTCGTGATATAGTTAAATTACTTTGGACAATGGATTTACAAGAGGCCCTTTTATATGGTAATTACTTGCTTATTTCAAAATAGGGCAAGCTAAATCTGCTGTAGTAAGAAACAGTGTGCCCCACCCTTTCTCTTGACAATACCTATTGTCTACCTTTTCCATTCGTAGTGCCACAGTTTTGTAAATGTAAACTCCATTCCCTCCTAGCACTGATGAAGTTACCTAGTTTGGTAATAAAACATCTACAAGAAAACTATGAAGCCCAGAGAGCACCGAGGATCCCACAGCTTTGTAAATGTTTCTTCTCCCCTTTCATTCTTGTCTTATGCTGCTTTCATTTTCCTGAACTTTCTGTTGCAGCTGCTATCCTGTCTTCCTGAAAGTTAGTATCATGACCTTGACTAAGGGCTCATTCACTTACTCCAGTGGAGAGGAATACTGTGGGGAATGGAAGGAAGGTAAGTGAATTTTTCATAGGTGCAGTACCATCAGTTTTACTTGTACGACCCTACTTGGGAAAGATACATACTATTTTTATTACTATGGAGAATTAAGCCAGGGGATTTTTTCTATTGTCATTATGAAATAGAATAAATTGTTTTGAAATTGGTTAGATCAGGAACTCTATTAAGATGAAGTTATGAAAATGACCATAGAACAAGTAAAGAGTCAGTGTAAAAGAAGGAGAACACTCTTAATATTTGTCTCAACAGAGCAAAAAGAAAGAGCTTATTATTTATTTTAAACATATATTAGATGCACAAGTATATAGGAAAAGTACTTCAAATCTATACATATCTGTAAACAAAATTGGATTGAAAACAAAGCAATTGGAACCGACAATTACAATGCTAATAGTCATCCAATAAATAGTATTTATACTACTACTTTTCTCAGAAACAAGAAATATGTACCTTGTGTTCATACTGCATTTCTAAAATTGGAGAATTATGCTGTACTTAAAAACAATTGCTATGATAGTTATAGCTGATGAAAGGAACCCATGCTCTTGCCAGGATACCTCTGATGTCTTTCATAAAAGGAGCTTGCAATAATAAGGAACTACAGATGACTAGAAATGTTTAATCCCATTTAACAAAGAAGATGCTTGCATAGCTTTTAGAGAAGGATGGCTATAAATTCTTTATTTCAACTTTGCAGTAGCTTCTACAAGAAGCTATGTTGACTATTGCAAAGAATGGCTCTATTAGGATAGGCAACAAAGAACATAAGCTTCATCCTGGTGAGAGAAGAGGTTCTAAATCTAGTTTTGCAAATAGGTTTTCTTTGAAAAGATGTCTAAGAATAATATGGTCTCTGCCCTCCTCACCCAGATACCTTTATTAGGAGATGGAGATGACCCCCTTCATGATCCCATACAGTTTACTATTGGTTACTAATGATGGGCCGGAGTACATCAATATACTTAATAGGATCATGTGGGATTTGCAAGTCATACAATATGTAAATCTAGGCAGCAATAGGATTATTGTTTTAAGTTAAACTAATGTTCTCCAGTCACTTGTGTTATCTGACAAGAAATAGGACAGTTAACAAAGGTAAGACTTTTCCTACTGCCAGCACAGAAACAAAATCCTAGAATGGCTGTTCAAAAGTGGAGCAACTTTAGGAATTATGATTTGGTGTAACTTTTACTTTCACCTTATGACTATATGAAGAGTAAAGGCTGGAAAGAAAGGATTGAGGTAAATAAACCTATTCAGTATTGTCCACATTGGTAATGACCAGCTATATAGTTCTCTGTTGCACTTTTATTTTATGTATGCAATATCTATTATTCGTTATGTCCAATATATAGAGCTACTGGCATACCTTCTCCCATCTAGCACTGATCACTGCTCTCCACACTTATTTTGGGACATCTGTCTCTGGTGGGGGTGGGAGGTGGGGGGGGCGAGGAACTAAATACTGAAACGTCCAGTACTTTGAGCGGTAGAATAGCTTATGCACATTGCTATCTTTGATAATTGGTGCTCTAAAGCACCCCTTCGCTCATTCCTATGTATGTTGTTGTTGTTAGTTGCAAATTCATGTCCAAATCATTGCAACCCCATGGACAATGTTCCTCCAGGCCTTCCTGTCCTCTACCACCCTTTGGAGTCCATTTAAGCTCATGCCTACTGTTTCAGTAATTCCAGCCAGCCACCTTATTCTGTGTCGTCCCATTATTCTTTTGCCCTCAATCTTTCCCAGCATTAGACTCTTCTCCAGTGAGTCCTTCCTTCTCATTAGGTGGCCAAAGTATTTGAGTTTCATCTTCAAGATCTGGCCTTTTAAAGAGCAGTCAGGGTTGATCTCTTCTAGGACTGACCGGTTTGATCGCCTTGCAGTCCAAGGGACTCGCAGGAGTCTTCTCCAGCACCATAGTTCATTCCTACGTATATGCATCTACAATAGACACACCAAAAATGTGAAGGACAAACAACAGATGGTCACTAAACTTTTTCATCTCTTTTTCAGTACATCGATGATATGCTGGACTTTTTTTTTTTTTTTTTGCTTTTAAGTTTCCTGCAGAAGTGATGAAAGCAATTGGGGAAAGCGTTTCTTTCATTTTTAAAAACTCAATTGTAATTCACAAGAGTTCTGCCAGTTACTCTTTCTAGTCCAAATGACAGAAAGGTGTTTTCTCCCCACCATCTGCCCAGAAAAAGTACATCAGATAGAAAGATTATTATTATTTATTAATAAATAATTTATTATTTATGTATTATTTATTTATCAAATTTCATTTTATTTTTAGCTTACCAAATTATAAGAGTCAACTGAGTGTTTTATGTGACATACCAAAGATCTATCAATGAAAATCACATGCCCTCAAAGACCTACCTTGAGAAAAGAAAGCAATTCTTGTTTTTATACCAGTCGGGACCATAGTAACCAGAATACCTGGCCAACATTATCAAATCTGAAAAATGGATTGAAAACTGGACAGCAATTTCTTAAGCCCACTTCATTTCCAGCCAGTTTCAACATAGGGCCCAGCTGGAAAAAAAAATGTTCTTTACAGATATACATTTGAATCAGTATGGTATATGAGAGTCTTTATGGTAGTAACAGCGGCTATGCAGTCAAATCTAGAAAACTAATCCTGTTCCTTAAGATCCACCCACATATCTTTTTTAAAAGAGTGCTGTGAACCTGTGCATGATATAATGCATGGAATAATGCAGCCCACACGTTTTATAAATAATGATTGGTAAAAGGAACAAACAAGAGGTTCTTTCCATTCTTGATTTGCCTACCAGATTATCTGGCATGGACTCTTGTTATTGTTTCTTTTCATTTTGAAACTAATATAAAGTAAGATGTCATTACAATGATTGATAGAAAAGTAATGCTGCTCATTTTCTTCTATTAGGACGTCGACATGGTATTGGACAATTGACTTTTGCTGATGGCAGCATTTACATAGGACATTTTGAAAATGGTCTCTTCAATGGATATGGAGTGCTCAATTTTGCAGACGGTTCCAGGTGAGTACTGGATTATGAGTTCAGTAGCACTATGCTAGCTAGTTCAAAGAGAGGATCCGCATGTATGATCTGAGTCATTTTCAGAAAATAAGAATAAATATGTAGTACATATTGCCCATGGTATGATAAAGAATTTTATAGAGTGACTGTGTTGCTTCTTTTTGCATGCATGAATTTTCTTTTAATACAAGTGTGCAACAAAAATATCCCATATTTGTTGTCATATACTTTTTCAGTGTAGATCATTGGTAGGCTGTAGAATGACCATTGAACGTTTTAAGATATTCCATTAATACTTCTATGGCTCTTTTCCTTTCATTTAATACTGATGTTTTAAGAACTTTATTATAGTGATTGCAAATGAAATAGCAGTGTCCAATCAGACACACTCCTGTTATTGTTGCAGATATGAAGGGGAATTTGTGCAGGGAAAATTCAACGGTGTTGGAGTCTTCACACGCTATGACAACATGATCTTCGAGGGAGAATTCAAGGGTGGACGGGTTGATGGTTTTGGTGAGTGATAAGGATACGTCCTGTGGGTGTAACTAAGCAGCAAAGCTAATAATCTTGGATTAAATCTATTTAGGGAACTCTGCGGCAGCATGGAACAGGGCATAAGTGAGAGTTCGTTCAAAAATACCATCCTCTGAGATACATGCAGACATATTTCACAGCACTGCATGCACAAATCAACTTTCCTACTGAACAATGATGCTCTATTTTCTCCCACAGGACTTTTGACTTTTCCTGATGGCTCTCATGGGATACCCCGTAATGAAGGCTTTTTTGAAAACAACAAACTCTTGCGACGGGAAAAGTGCCAGACAGTGGTCCAACGTGCACAGAGTGCCTCCAAGATGGCACACAGCTTGACAGCATAAGGGGTATAAATTTTACCATAACACAGGGCTTTCTTATGACTGGCAGCCTAACCCAGAGGTTGGTAAGAGTGTGGAGTACAAGATTCACAGAGGCAAATACCATCTCTAGGATGCAAACTATTATAACTGAACCCTGCTTGCCTTTATCATTTCCTTAAGCAGCTTGGCCCCTATAATGTGAACTGGTGCCAAAACTCAGCTATGAAGCCTATGTCTCCTGTCAGTATCACATCCAAGATCATAGCAATTCCTTTGTCAAAAGCATTCTCCATTAGACAGATTGCTAATCTTATAACCCCACAACTGAGTTGGGCACAATGGGTATCCCAATTACTGGGGCTCATTAATATACAATCCATCTTTCTTGCCACAAACCTAACACAGCTGAAATGTTGTCGTTATATGATCAGTTGAGTTGGTTTCCAGTGGTCAAAGGAGGATTAAAGAACTTGCATTTAGCTTAATTTTCTATCTTCTTATATGTCCCTAAACCACTAATTGATTCCTCACTGCTCAGTCTTCCTTTCTTTATAAAAATTAAATGAATAAATATAGATGAATAAATACAAAAAGCAAAGAATTAACATATTGAGTGGCATTAAGAATTCTAGACTTTCTGAATGTGACTTTTAACAATTTTGCAGATCAGCATAATAAGAATGTCTGAGTTCTGCTACACTTTATGCTTTAGGCTCCAGAATAGATCCAGGATCTCTTTCCACTCGTTATTCTAGCCTTGTGTTTTACACAATTTGCTAAGGCCGTTTTCACTGTGAGCTTCTTGTGTGACAGACAGCATTTCACAATTATCCCTTCCTTACATGAGATGCAGGTCACTTAACTAAGGGCCATAGTAGGAAGAGATTCACTAAGCTCCAGAGATGTTACATGGTTTTCATCTACCATAGTGCCATATACATACAGCTGTATCGTTTTACAAATGTTAAAAAGGGAATACATTACTTTTTAAAGCCTTGCCTCTGCTAGGCATAGGACAAGGCAAAGTTTTGCAAATTCCTTCCTACTTCAAAACTGGAAGTTCTTTGCACACAAATACTCCTAGTCTCCACCCACACTTCCCTCTTTTGGCTTCTGAAATTTTACCACACATTCCATTAATGTTTCAAGCCTGACTTTGCTGCCTTAATGGCTAGACATTTGCTTTAAAATAAAAATGAATCTCAGGATGCTGATCACTAGTCAAATATATTATAATATCATAGAATAATGGCATGCATAGCCCTATATGTATCCAAAATAAGCAACAGCATCTTTTATACAATGCTGTAAAGCTAAAGAGACAGCTGTTCCCAGATAATGCCATACTGTATATCTTTATAGAACAGTGTTTCTCTATCTTGGCAACTTTACGATATGTGGACTTCAACTCCCAGAAGTTGTCAGAAAGGTGCCAAGGTTGAGAAACACCATTGTAGAAAATGCATTACATAACACTGGAACCTAGCACAACAGCTTATAATAACTTATAAATGTGGAGATTGCAGGGCATTCTTAATATACAGTATAGTACAGATAGATGGGCAATGATATGGAAGGTGGAATAGAAGTTAAATTTTTTAGAGATGATAGCAAATCCCTCAGTGGGGTAACAATTGAGTTAAAATGGGTCAATAAAGAATAACTTTATTATCTGTCAACCATTTTGTTTCTGTGCACTAAAATTAAACATGGGATTGTTTAAAACAGGGGGGTGTTCTTAAGTCAAGCATTGACCCACGTAATGTGTGTTCCTAAGTGCCATGCTGGAGCCCTTGTAACCAGCCTATCTCCACACTGAATGTCTGTGTGTCAATGCTACCCTCGTGCCTTTGTGTCTTTGCCCATCTAAGGGCCTTGGCCAAATAAAGAGTTGCTGAAGCTCGACTTTGGTGTATTATTTTTCTCCAGTACTGAGGCAAGTGGATTAGCCTTATTCAATTATGCAGATCCAGAATAGATCTTGTGTTTATTCTGGCCTAATATGCAGTAGTGCCAAGCATCTGAATTTTGATCACGTGACTATGGGGATGCTGCAATGGTCATAAATGTGAAAAATGATCTTGTCACTTTTTTCAGTGCTGTTGTAACTTTGAACAGACACTAAACATACTGTTGTAAATTGAGGACTACCTGTAGGTAGGTTTTGATAATTTTCTTTAAACCAATGTATTTTGTTACATACAGTAAATATATATTTTGTACATTTGTTTAATTGGGTTCTTTATCTAGTTTTAGAACTCATGGGGCGAGCTAGTCACACTTTAGATCATATAGAAAATATAAAAGGGTTCACAAACTTTTCAGCATTACTATACAGGCTCCACTCACTAGTTCCATCACTCACTCATTCAGTCCTTGAAAGATTCAATGGGAACTAATCTGAAAAGCTTCCCCACCATTGCAATGAGAATATCTGTTTAGACTGAATATAAAAACAGGACAAATCATTATCTAACCACTGCAATGTTGGAATATAAGCTGCTGCTGTTTTTTTAAAAAAAGACAATATTTTGCATATGTAGGTAATAATAGACATTTATATACTACTGTAACTCTTATTTTTGATTGTAACGTTCAATTGAATGAACTGGTACATTATAGGGCAACAATTTTTGAATCAAGATACCTCAGATGGGCTAACTTATAGAATGTGTACGAAATCTGGGACCCATGACTCCCATGGATTGAAATTTGGGGAAGTTGTGGCAACTGGTGCAGTCATGTGATCATTAATACTCCCTGCCAGCTTCCTACAAAAAAAAAAGCCAATAAGAAAGCCCACAGGAAGATGGAAGTTGCTTCTGCTCCCACTGCTTTTTTCCTCCTGTGGTCATTCAGTTCAGTTTAATAAGAAACATATCTGAAATATTGACCCAATGGTTATGGGTTGTCTAGTTATTTTAAAAGGTGTACTTCCAACATCTATAATGGACCATCTTTGAATATATGAATTTGCTTTAAATGGTAGGTTCGAACAACACTTAGTCAAGATGCCATTTTGTTTGCTTGTGCCTGAGCAAATGTATGAATTCAGTTGCTGTAATTTATCCAACAATTAAGATTAAATCATAGCTTAGCAGAATGTGTTGAATGCAGCCAATGAGTTATAGATAATGATAAGCTACTCCAATATTTTACGATGTTATTCTATTCCTTTCCGTTTTTCCTTTGCTCCTTTGACTTACAACTCTCAAAACTGCTCCCTTGAGCAACCTTCATCTGATGCTGGTCTTTGTATTTGTAACTACCTACAATGCTGGCAAAATGATAAGTCCTTTACTTTTTTTCATGTCTTATGTTTTTTAAAGAAAATTTTGACACAATTAGTTAGCTTCCACTAACTGGTTCAACTAAACTTAAGTACTTGTAAGGAAGCAATGCATTTTCTTATTTACAACTTCAATTTCTCCCCCAACTTTTTCCACTTAAAGAAGAGATTTTTCATAACAATTTTGTTTCCATGCGTGCTGCTGGAATTGTATAAAATATTTTATGAAACAGCTTGATTAAATCTGATGCTCCAGTCTCACTAATCTGCAGCCATATAGTTATTGGGGTTGGGGCCAGTGGTGAGCTGCTTCCAGTTTGGACTGGTTCTAGCAAACAGGTAGTTCTGACCATCAGCTGGCCCTGCCCATCTGTCCCCGCCCTATCCTATCCTATATTTCTTTCTTTCTGGCTCAGCTGATTTGCGCGGCACAACTGATTTCCGTGCCTCCGCTGTTCTACTGACCGGGGCTGCTTTAGAAGATAAGCAGCTGAGCTTCAAATTGCTGTATTTTGAATGCTGCGCACGTGTTAGGTGTGCAAGCACGCAAAGCACGCACTCACAGAACCGGTTGTTAAAACCAGTTGCAGCCCACCACTGGTTGGGGCTGTGTGTATAAAGGCACAATTATCCACTTCTAGTCATTTTGGATCTGGGTGTACCGCAAGAAGTTGTGCCATCAATTAGCCTTAGTGTGTTTATGCTTTAGCTAAAAATATAGTCATCAGAAAAACTATTGAACAATTCTCCATTTCTTTTTCCAAATATAATGCACCATCATTAGACAGCAGAAAAAGGACAATAACAGAAGCATAATTATCTTGAAGGATGTATTTATATACCATACTATAACACTTCTGCCCTTGAGGACTATGAGCAAGACTCAGACCTATGCAGCAATGTTATGAAATATTTTTTAAAAAACGCTTATATTTTACTGATCTAGCTTTAGTGAATACTATAAATATATACTGTAGATAGCAGTTAGGGATAGATTGTAATGGAGAAAATTTATGTAATCACTAAAAATCAAAAATGATCTGATGGCACATTCACTAATTGCACATTCTTATACCATCTCAAGAATGTTCAATTTTTCAGTGAATCACACAACTATTCAACAAACTCAATTTACTGTGCATTAGGTAGCAGTGCAAATGGTATTTTGACCTAGTAAATCATAAAAATGAATGAAATGTCATCTTTTACACAGGACATTAAAATTACGCACATCTGATTTCCAAATCCAGAGAATTAGCCTTTCACCATTCTATGATTCCAGAACTAGTCAGGGTATAGGAAAATGCGGAAAAGAATAGAAGATAGATAAGACCATATCCTAGACATAGGTGTGCTATGTAGAATCGAGAAATTTTAAGTGGCAAAGGAATGTTGGCCTTCTAATCAATCATGAGATGCAGATACAGCATTTTCTCATCTAAAGCTCCATTCTGAAGATTTTACTCCATTGTTTTGTTGCTATAGCAATGCTCCAATAAGTACATTATGAGTTGAATGAGCTGCATGCGTTTAAGTAAATTGCAAGACATGTGAGCCTTTCCCAATTAGATAGTAACTGGCTGCAGCAAGATTCCAGGCATTGCTAGAACTCCTCTGTCTTTCAGAGCCAGCCATTGGAGGTGAAATTATGGCGTAGTTCCATTAATTGTATCTCAGTTAATGGGAGCAAAGGGGCACGACAAAAGCCTCCTTTGTAGCCAAACCACTCCATCGCCTGCTTGAGACCTGGGACTCCAAATTTCCGGGTGACCTGTTGGAACACAAACAATATAAAATTCTAAAGGCTAATATCAGACTAATATTGCAGAATAACTGTTTACAAATTTCTTTTCATGCACCACTTTGAAAACAGAAAGTGGCACAGATTGAAGACGTGTACTATCTAAGGATTGGTAATGACAATTATTTCTCTGCAATTTTTCCTAAACCTAAGTAAGGAATTCATATCTGTATCATTTCAGCATTTTGAGTCAATATAGTCTCCCTGAAACTATGTAGATTATTATTTTTGGGGGAAATGGTTATTTTTTTACTTACAGTAGGTAACATAAGATCTGGAGTTAGTATAAATCTACTACTAATTCAGGCCAATGGTTTAAATTTACATTTTCCTCTACGTTAACTGACAGATGCAAGGTTGATTCCCAATGTTTCTGTCCAATATCTTTTAACAAGAGATATCACAAATTTATTTTAATACCTTAGACACAGCCAGAATATTTTAGCACTGAACTATGAAAAACAGAAAGACTAGGAAAATTAGTAAAGGTTCATTAAAATTAAAATAGCCAGGATTTTAAATTAAAAGTCCTGGCTATTTTTTTTTAATATTGTGCCTAAAATTAATCTGAAAGTAGTATTTCAAAATTCGTAATTGTAATAATTTGGAGGGGGGAGAGAGACTCATTTTGGAAACACACCATGTGAATGAAACACAGGCTTTTCAAATGTTGTGATCTTTTCTTCTAAATGTGTGGTGCTGTTTTTTTAAAAAAAGCAAAATAGAAATTTTAAATGTGGTAAATTCGAATTATTGGAATGAAAGCAGGAGATCAGTAGACAATGATTTAGCAGAATTGCTTTATCATTGTATGTGACAGTATGGGGCACACAGCCTCCAGTTCAAAGTAGGTTATTTTGACAAGTGGATAGGATTGGATATCAGGCTGATTCCTGGCTGCGAGAATGCCACAAAAATATTGGATTTTTAAAATTATTCTAACCTTCTTTCCCAAAATTTGCCAACAAGGATAGTTCCACTTTCAAATGTTTACGTTCCCCCAGATTTAAGGGCTCTTACTGCAATGTTTGGCTCAATCAATCGGTGCTGCAGTTCACGGGCTTCATCCCAGTTTCCACCACGGCAAAGATCATCAAGCTGACAGACAGGACTGCCTAGTACATTGGCAAGGGCACAGACTCCTCCTGTAGCACCTACAGCAGAGCTCAGAGTCAACAGAAACAGCTTATAAACTATTCATCTTCCCATATATACTTCATCCACCCCAACAGCCTTTCTTGCATATTCTAGAGCATACTAACTTAATAACTGCTTCTTAGCAATCGGTTACATTATCATACAACTATTAAATATTTTTTAAAATATTACAATAGCTGCTTTCCTATTCTGTATTACTTCCCCATATCTTGAAACATTTATCGTACAACCTACCTACAATATAGCTGGCTAGCAAAAAACCAGCTGATCCTGCCAGTACCTGGAAGTCTTCATTCTGTGTCTTGTGGACAAGCAGCCCCAGGCGTGTAATCTGATAAAACATAGATTGATTTGATAGCAAGAGATAGCACTAATCACCAAAATGCCAAAAGGTGCCATTAGCAAAAACACAGGGCACTCATGATGATACTGCACTCATAAGCACACATGCCAAGGAAGTCATAAATACAAGGCACCTTAATGAACATTTTAAAATTGTCTGTTCATGTCACTTGTTTTTGCTAAAGAAACCTTTTACAATGTGGATCTCTCCAGATGTTTTGTCCTAAAAAATCCCAGCAGCTCCAGTCTGCATATCCAAAATGGTAACGGGAATTAGAGGCAAAACATCTGGAGAAGGCTACTCTAAGAAGGTTTGTTATCTTTTTAAAGTTTCCTATTTTTCCACTAATTTAATTTAATTTAATTTAATTTAATTTAATTTAATTTAATTTAATTTAATTTAATTTAATTTAATTAATTTTTTAATTAATTTAATTTAATTTAATTTAATTTAATTTAATTTAATTTAATTTAATTTAATTTAATTTAATTTAATTTAATTTAATTTAATTTAATTTAATTTAATTTAATTTAATTTAATTTAATTTAATTTAATTTAATTTAATTTAATTTGTATACCGCCCTTCTCCTGTTGGACTCAGGGCGGTGCACAGCCAAAATAAAAAACATCCCAATACAAAATTTAAAATTTGTTAAAAGAATTACACAACTTTGGCCCAAAATTTAAAACATCCCAACTAAAACCCATAGACAATTAAAAATCTAACATCTCAAAAAGGCGGCGGGGAGGGTGTTACACCAGCCCTGCTTGGTGAAAAAGAAAAGTTTTTAGGGCACGGCGAAAAGCCCGGAGATCTGGTATCATGCGTATCTCCGGGGGCAAATCGTTCAGAGGGCAGGTGCTGCCACAGAGAAGGCCCTCCCCCTGGGGGTCGCCAGCCGAGACTGCCTGGCTGACGGCACCCTGAGGAGTCCCTCTCTGTGGGAGCGTACTGGCCGGTGGGAGGCTATTGGCAGCAGAAGGCGGTCCCGCAAATACCCAGGCCTATGCCATGGAGCGCTTTAAAGGTGGTAACCAACACCTTGAAGCGCACCCGAAAGACCACCGGAAACCAATGCAGCTCACGCAGGAGAGGCATCACATGGGAGCGCCCCCTCGCTCCCATAATCCCCTGCGCGGCTGCATTCTGCACCAGTTGGAGCCTCCGGGTGCTCCTCAAGGGGAGCCCCATGTAGAGAGCATTGCAGTAGTCCAGGCGGGAAGTGACAAGTGCCTGAGTGACTGTGCATAAGGAGTCCCGATTTTTACAAATCCGCCTGGGGATTACCATGTTTATTCTTACCCATAAGTAAAATAAACTTTGTTATCACCCAGTGAGCTTTTTGGTGAAACAGAGATCTGAACTTGAATCTTCACAATCTAGATATGGTATAGTGCCCTCTATAAAACAGTAATGTGAACTTTAACAAAGTACCTGCTTTGTTGTTCTACTCTTAGTTTAATGTTCAAGTGATAATCAAATATATGGGAAACTGCCATCTAGCTGTGCTAAAAATGTTTTTAAAGTATTTTCTTCAACAGTTTAAACATTAATTCTTCATAGGAGGAAAGAACAATTCACAGATCTTCAGGTCTCTGAAGAGAAAATGTGTACAACAGCTTTTTTTTTTTTTTTTAATTTGATTTATATGCCGCCCTTCTCCGGAGACTCAGGGCGGCTTACAATGTGCTCAGCAATAGCCTTCATCCTTTTGTATATTTATACAAAGTCAGCTTATTGCCCCCACAACTGGGTCCTCAATTTACCTACCTTAGAAAGGATGGAAGGCTGAGTCGACCTTGAGCCTTGGCGAGATTCGAACCTGCAGTAATTGCAGGCAGCTGGTCTTAATAACCAGCTTAATAACAGGGTGCCTTAGACCACTGTAATACCAAAGCTTTCATTCCTTAACATCAAAAGATGCCCAATATGTAAATTCTCATAACACCAAGAAGTATTGCTTCTTGGTGAAGAAGAATCCCCTGAGGGGATCACATTAGAGCAGCACCTGGTTGTCATATTTCACTCACGTTGCCATCACTGTCCTTGATCCCCACTATGTTAGGATGTTGTGCGAGGCTGACCACTGCCTCATTGGGCAGTTCCAAGCCTGTGTTGGCTGGAACACTGTACAGTATCACAGGGATTGGAGATGCATCAGCAACCTGGGAACATAAAGTAGTAAAGCATGTGGGCATACAGGGAAACAATCCACCAGTGAACTACAACCTGCTCTTTCAATATCAATCTTCAGCAAGGTCCCCTCACCTATGTCCAGGCAATACAAGGCAATCTCCAATTATTGCAGAGCCAGGATGGTTCTTTTCAAAGACAAGGTTACCATCCTAAAGTCTTTAGTTGGTATGCTAAGGGCTGTATTTAAACAGTTGGCAGGGCCAAAATAAAAGCTACATTGAATTTAATTGACTAAATATAATTAAATTAAATTAACTAATTAATAGTATTTATCTCAGCTGTCAAAATAAATACTATACTTTGATGCCAACTTTTGGAGGATGTCTGAGGCTTTCAGAGAAAATACATTCTCGGGGTCACAAATTATGTACCTCTGCTGCATGGATATTGCAATTGCATCTGTCTTAAATTTTATTCAGCTTGTTATTGCACTTTAGTATTTAGAATCTGGACAACTGAACTGTTACATGCATTTCCTCAGTAGAATGTGGATAATCAGAATATATTATTTTGGTGAATTGTGATATATCCATTCTTTCACCACAGCACACTTCAGAATTGTAGTCCTTCTATGGCAATTAGCATGGCTTCAAGAATACCTTGTGATCCACCAATTGTTTAACTCAGCCTGTTCTAAAATGGCATCTTTCAAATATGTTGGAATTATAGTTCCCAGTATTCCCAGCCAACATGGCCAAATCTTATATGCAGCAATTCCAACAAATGTGGAGGACACAGATATAGAAAGGCTTTTTCAACTACTTGTGAAATTTTGTGTCTTGAGAATGAATAATGAGAAGTTAATCACAACTCTATAATGAAAAAGAATGGAGGATGCAAATTCCCATTATTCACTTTCTGTTCAACTCTCAGTCTTCAAGTAAAAGAATTCAAGACAAAGTACTTCTATCTGTAATCAGCCACTAAATAATGTAAGAAATTTCACCTGAATCAAGATTTTTTAAAAATAGCTGAATTTCTATTGTGTTTGAATTCTAAAACACCTTGAAGTTCAAACAACATGTAATAGATAAGGAATACATAACCTTCCATCACCGTTCCTAGCATCATCTTACCACACCTTCAAAAACTTTATTTAGTACCAATCATCTAATCTGGTTTATACACAATACTAAGCCATAATGTCAGCTTTACTTTTTTGGCTCAAGGTGTAATGTGATACCTTTGAGACCACTTCAGTCATCTCTAATAAATATAAACCAGAGAATATCGTGACCCACTTCTTTACCTGGGTGTAATGATGGATCAAGGCAGCACTGGTCATGCTTCCACGGAAGTAGCAAGGAGTCACCACAAGAGCAGCATCAGCACCCTTGTCAGCCATTTGTTTTGTTTTCTCAATGGTGCAGTGAGTTGCTAAGGGAAGAAATATAGGTGACTCAAAGGACAGCTCTTGAGATACTAGGAGCTTCTTGAGGGCCAAATAAGGCACCAGACATAGAATCCTTATATAAGGTATGGTCAGCTAGAGGCCAACTCCTCTAGTCTACCTTTTTATTGCTCACATTCACATCCTGACCCAACCAGCAGAAGCTTTTCCTTAGGCACAGCTTGGTTCACCCGCATCACTACTTCCAGGCATTCCTCCTGTGTCAAGTAGGGAGCTTCCCCATTGGAACCATGTACTACAAAACCTAGAGAAATAAGAAGATAACACTAAGTAGCTATTTATGTTTCCATCAAGCAAAATATCCCACTACTATGATTTTATTTTAAGTATGCATACAGGTAGTCCTCGACCTACAGCCATTCGTTTAGTGACCATTTGAAGTTACATCATCACTGAAAAAAATGATTTATGGCCATTTTTCATCCTTACAACCGTTGCAGCATCTCCACGGTTTTGTGATCAAAATTCAGAAGCTTGGCAACTGGCAAGCATTTATGACAGTTGCAATATCCTGGGGTCATATGATCACCTTTTGTGACCTTCTGACAAGGAAAGTCAATGGAGAAGCTAGATTCACTTAACAACTGCAATCACTCACAACAACTGTGGCAAGAAAGGTCATAAAATAGGGCAAAGCTCACTTAACTGTCTTGCTTAACAGCAGAAATTTTGGGCTCAATTGTGGTTGTAAGTCGAGGATTACTATGTTTTTAAACTAAAATTCTCCAAAGCAACATACTGTCATTAATGAATCAAATAATTAACATTATGGAACTATAAGATGAATAAACAATAGAGAAAGCCCCACAGAAGAAGATGTGGCAGGCCTGAAGGCCCAAACGTAAAAGATGGTTTCCGACAACTTGATTGTGCAGAAATGGATAGATTGGCATTGAAAATTAAACAGAAAGAGGATGTAGAATATTATCAAACATGGAATTTATTTTACCAATGGTTGGAAAAAAGGGGTGGAGATTAAGAATGTAATTTGTATTGTTAAGCAAATTAAATGCCCAGACAACACGATGTTTATTAAGCACTAAGAAATGTATTTAATAGAAAATCAATAAAATAAAAATAAAAAAGAAGCACACAAGCTGTTATTGATATAATATGGTCATGTGCTAGTTAATGTTAGTAGAACATTACCCAGGGATAGGAAAAATTTGCTATCCAGTGCATGTTCCTCCATTTTCCATTTACAGTAGGCTAGGTCCAAAGTCTGGGTGGGCAACTATGCTTGTCCTTGAAGACAAAATAATTTGGCTGTGCTTCTCCTTCCTATACTTTTGAAAGCACTTCTTACTTATATACTTCTTATACTTCTTCCTATAAGAAAAGTTAGTAAGAAGTAAGTAAGAAGATTTAGTTTCTTTTTTCTCTAATCTTTCTTAAACTAAGAACACTAGAAAAAGTGGGGCAAAAGGAGAAGGGTAAGGATGAGATGGTTAATAATGTCATCGATGAAATGACTATGAATTTGGAAAAACTCCAGGAGGCAGTGGAAGACAGTAGATCCTTGGTGTACTATGGTCCATGATGTTGCGAAGAGTTGGACACAACTTAGCAACTGAACAACAACAAAAAATTCTGGATAATATTCAGCCATAACGGGTGTATGCCTTCCTGTTACAATTTACTGGTGGCACTTTCTCCACAGTGAAACGTGTTGGTTTCTTGCCCAAAACTGAACATTTTCCATGCCAGAAATGTGCTTTTAACAGATGTCTGTCCAGATGGCCTGAGTTCACTATTTATGAACGAGTTAATATATCATGCTTTACTTAACTAGAATTTGAATTTACTGAATAAACCATAACTAGTTGGGCTCATAACCACAATGTCTCAGGTCACACAACCTTTTATATACAGTGAGTGACCCAGAGGCTTAATGTGGTAGTAAACTCTGTTCATAGACACATCATTAGCTGTACAAAAAGGAAAAGAAATGCAAGGTGGTTGGTTGCTTTTAGACAGGCAAAAGCAAGCATACTGGAAACTCTACGATTTTTTTCTCCTCTTTCCGCAGGATTCATAGAACACATTCAGCCACAAAATATAGATAAGTAACGAATTCCACAGAACTTGGCCAAGCAAAGTAAGGCAGAGTGGCACCCAAGCCAGGATCCCCCCAGGTGGCTCTCGCCTCCCCCCGCGTCTCCTTCTCCCCTCAAGAGTCCAAACTTTACCTCGGAAGGGAATTTCGGCGTAGAGGCGCAGATTCTCCTGCAACCGGGCGTAATCTACACGGCCTTGAGACGTGAAAGGGGTGACGAGGGGCGGATAGATACCCCGCAGGTCTAGGCGGCGAGCAGGTGCCGCTGCAGCCAAGAACCTTCGGAGAACACCTCCCGCAGCCACCCGCGCGGGGCTCGCGCAAGGGGTCCGCGGCCAAAAGGGGCACAGAAAGCGCGGGGCTAGGGTCGCCCTGGCCATCCCGCTGTTGCCTGCTGCGAATGCTCTGCCGCTCCGGGCCACCGGATCCCTTGAAGAAGGCGGGGGGAAAGTCCCCCGAGACCGCCCGCGGGGCGGGAAGTCAGACCACACCAGCTCAGACACAGCTGGCTGAACTCCCTTTAGGACAGAGTTCTCCAAACTTGGCAACTTTAAGACTTGTGGACTTCAACTCCCAGAATTCCTCAGCCAGCTTTGCTGGCTGAGGAATTCTGGGAGTTGAAGTCTACAAGTCTTAAAGTTGCCAGGGTTGGAGACCCCTGCTTTAGGAGACCTGAAAGCAGAAAGCAAGCGCTGCTTTTCCTTCCCTTCGTTTCTTTTACAAGTTTCAGGCTGGGCCTGTTCCTATACGAAAGTAGGCCAAACTCCCTCTGAGTCTAGGTTTTCCTTATCTTTTATGAATTTATAAACCGCTTCACTTGGTGCTATTCTAAGCGGTGTTCAAAAGGAAGTCTTTAAGGGTTGACTTTGCTACAATCCATGAACAAGAAAGGCGGTTGTGGAGAAGAGGAAGAAGAGGGGAAAGCCAGAGGTTAGGGTGAAAAACAAAACAAGAAAGAGCCTTTCATGACAGGTCACCACCACCAGCATAAAAGACCTTGGCAGGCAAAAAGACAGAGCAAAACGGCAATTGCGCTATATAAGTCATGATATGGTTTATTTGATTTTGCTTAGCTAAATTGGCTTAGACAAATGTGGCTTATTCAATAATCCACAGTTAAGCAAAGAGGTTGCTGAGAGAATGGGTTTATTTGCTTTGATATAAATTAGGCTTTTATGGCCTTTTCTCACTACAAAGTAGAAACATCTGCCCATCCCTTGAGCTTGTTTATTTATGGGATTTATAGCTGTTCCAGTCTGATACTACCTATAAATTCATTAATAAGCATCTGGCATCTGTTGGCTGTTTCAGATCAATTCAGTCATTAAAATTCCCCACCAGCCAGTCACCTTACTCTAGATGAGCAGTGACAAACCCTAACATATTTTATAAAGTTTGAGGTTGCTCTTGGGGATTACAGGTTTTTCCCCATTCTTCACTTAACCATGCCACAAATATGTCCTGGCCAGTGGTGGGTTTCAATTTTTTTTACTACCAGTTCTGTGGGTGTGGCTTGGTGGGCGTGGCATGGCTTGGTGGGCGTGGCTTGGAGGGCGTGGCAGGGGAAGGATACTGTAAAATCTCCATTCCCTCCCCAATCCAGGGGAAGGTTACTGCAAAATCTCCATTTCTTCCCAATCAGCTGAGACCTGGGAGGCAGAGAATAGATGGGGGCAGGGCCAGTCAGAATTTTTACTACCGGTTCTCCGAACTACTCAAAATTTCCGCTACCGGTTCTCCAGAACTGGTCAGAACTACTGAAATCCACCTCTGGTCCTGGCCATCTTTGGGGGGCATTTCATGATACGGTCTTCAGCGTGCCCTTAGCCCTTCAGAGAGACATGCTTAAGTATGCCTTAGCTGTACCAGTACTTTCCCTCCTTATCGACACCATCCAAATTTAAGCAATGCAATTATCCAAGGGTGTTAGTGCTTTTAATGGGCAAAAAATAGTGACTGTTATTTTGCATGCTGAACAACAGATCTGATCTCCATTTATTAACCCAATTTGGCCTTGTCTGCCCTGCAATATTGAAACCACATTTCTGCCAAAGAAGCAAAGGTTGTCCTATGTCCTCAAGTGAATTGTTCTTAAGTGAATATGCAACTTGGAAAGTAAAACCAGCAGACAAGCGCATGGCAGCCATCCAATTGATACTTGGGTTCACACTCTAGAAAGAATGTGATAGGTTCTCCAGGTTGTCAGACTTTGCAGTACTGTTAATGTATGCATAGACACCCTCTGCACATGAATTAAATTAATATTTAGGGTGTGCATTGCTGTAATTGGTAGATAATTTTAACAGATGGCTGGATCCATATTACATTTTTTTGGTACTCTGTTTTAAATGTAATGTTGTCTTTTTGTTCACCTTCTAGCCTATGTTTGTGTCTTTTCAACTTTAGTGTTCTGTGTCTAAATTGACTATAGGGTTGTGTTTTTACATGATGTTTTACACTTCCTTTATGGAATGTTTTTTTTTTCTCTGTACTCAGAAAGGCTGTTGTTTCTCAAGCTGTGAGTCTCTCTTGCTATTCACTACTTGGTCAGTTTTAGAAGATGTTCATGTCCTTATTAGCTGCACCTGCAAGCAGTCCCACAGAAATCACATTTGAAACTGTGTCATATCTGACTAATTATCATGCAGCTGTTTGAAACTTGTGGGAATTATCAATAGCTTAGTGCAATTTGACTCAGTGGATATCAGAATTGTGGTTGTTTATCAGACCTTTAACAACTGTGTGACAAGCAGAAATTTCACAATGCCTGTTTGAGAAAAATGGAAAGTTCTCAGCTATTGAATTTAATCTCATCATGCAATTGCCAAAGATAAAATAGCATTATGATTGACTAAACAAAACATTAGAAATAGCTGTTTTTTCACTGTTTTTTGGCTTTGTTTTGCTTTGATTGCATCTTTATTGGGGTTTTGTGACCTCATTTGTTTAAATCTCAAACCATTCTTGCTTCGAATTGCAGGTGTCTGCTTTGTTCATCCAACTACGGTTCATGTTGGCATTTCTGTTGTGTTTGGCTCTTTCTTTTCCAGCACTTCCCGTGTATCTGCCTGCCATAACTGCACCAGATCTGCAGGAGTTTTGCCAGCCTGTGTAGGAGAAACACAGATAAGAAAGTTTGGCAAACTCCAAACTGACATGAAAACATTCCATTACTTCAAAACATGGGTATGCATTTGTTGATTTATTAAATACTTGTCGACAGCATCTGAAAAAGAAACCACATTTCTTTTGCTATTATTTTTGTTACTATTGATTTATTTGCAGATGTTACCCACTGTATAGGCCACAGTGAGTAAAAACTTACCAAATTTTTGGCCAACATATCTGCCCCATGCAAAATCAACATCTTAATTATCTTGTAGCGATTGAGGCGTACAGCATCGTGCAGGGCACTGTCTCCCTCCTGCAGTAGAGAGATGACAATACCACACAATTCACATATAATGCTAATATTTTTAATCAGTTTGTTGAATAACTGTAATGACTTATTCATGGATAATGCTAGTCAACTGTAGTAAAATTCATAAATTACATTGTCAAAAATAAACAAACTGCACAACAACTGTGTTATATGGGAATTAGATCTATATGTAAGATTGGTAGTCAAAATAAATTTGCTTATCGTACCCAAACAGGAGAAATAGAAGCAAATAAACAACTAGATTTTTAAAAATGCATTAAAAATTAGCCTGGATCCACTGAATATAGCTTTCTGAGTCAGCTATAACAAGAAATAGGCAAATACTGTCAGCTGAATAATGTCTATCTGTGATAGATAAAATTGCAGGTTTGCTATTATTATAGGTGAATATTATTAGCACTAGGAATCAGAAAGTAGAAATAGAGTATTTCATTTTGTGTTTTGTAGGTTGAAAATATCTAAGACGATATGAAACAGTTACAATAGAGAATTCCTTGACTACCTTGACAAGAAAAAGAAGCATATTAAGATTGAGAATTTGAAATTAAACTTCAAAAGGAAGATGTTTAAATCCTAAAACCATAGCACATCTCTCTCAAGCTTAGTTTTCTGTTCATTTTGTTTCATTTGTGAGTTTGAGTGCAAATATTTGCATGAACTTCATATTACATTTATATTTCACTTGTACAAAAAAATCTGGGTAGTATGATTCTTACAAAATCCTTTGCATATATATAATTGTGGTCATTTACCTTAAAAAGTGGGTTAAGATGTAAGTTACATGTTAAGAAAACAAGCAGTCAGAAAAAGGTATTTCTTACACGGTCACGGGAATTGACATCCACACCATTGTTTATCAGATGCTCCACAACGTCTGCGACACCAGTGCGAGTGGCCACATGTAAAGGAGTACTAAGAAGCTGAGTTCAACAGACAATAAAGTAATGTAAAAAGGAAAAGCAGAGAAGGATAAATATGATTCCTTGTTACCTATTTTTTTCTTGAAAGGTAGTTAATTTAAGTGAGTCTATTTGGTGCCATAATGAATGTTGAAACTAAAAACAAGGTGACTTGTTGCTGGGGGGAGGAATAAGGAAGGAGGATGTTCATCACTGAGTTATTTCTATATTTTAAAAAGGTAGTATAGAAAGTTAATAAAGTGCTCTGGGACGTTAGAATTCAAAAAGACAAGCACCTGCCACATAACATTCCAGACTTAACAATTGTCAATAAGGAAGACAAAAAAATCTGTATAGTGGACGTGGCAGAACTTGCAGACAGCAGAATTAGAAGAGTAAGATCTGGAGAAAATCACAAAATACAAGGTCCTGCAAATAAAAGTAGAATAATTGTTGCAAGAGAAAGCAAAAATAGTATCAGTAGTAATAAGCACCTTGGGTGCAATCCCAAAACATCTGGGCACCACTTGAACATCACTGGCATTAACAAAATCCCCATCAGTCAAAGGGCAATTTTACTTGGAACAGCTTACATCCTCAAACGGTTTTTTTGACGCCATCAGATAATATCTGTCTATCTTAGGTTCTTGTGAAGGACTCAATAGGTGGATAAAAATGCCAAATCCAGTCTTAACATGTGGCTGACTGTATAACCAACAATAATACTAGAGATGTAGATGTAAGTGCATCCCAAATAAAATACTTACAGTAGATTCAGAAAACCTTATTTTTCAATTCTTCTAGAAAGCCCAGTTATATTCCTCAATCTTGAAAGTAGGGAGATGAAGATTTGTATCTTCACTTGTGACTAATGTACTTGGATGAGACTAATGTATTTGGAAAGTGGGCATTCTAGACAGAACTAATTTAATTTCATTAACTGCTGTCATGTATTTGATAAGTTTCTTCTTTTGTCACATGAAATATTATAGTTGGGTTTTGGAGACAATCTACTGGATCACCTAAGGCTTTGAGAGAAGTACTAGTTGTGTACTTTGCCTTAACATTAGAATCTTCCTATTTCTTTAAAGCTTTTTTCAAATTTCTTGTGTGACATTGATCTCTTTCTTTGAATCAGCTCTCAACTCACCTTGTCCTTCAACTTTAGATTAGCCCCTTTTTCCTGCAAGAGCTTCACAACAGTCAGGTGTCCACCACGACAGGCCCAGTGCATAGCTGTGCAATCCAACTGTCAACAAAAAGCATGACTTGTCAGGAGACAACTGTTCCAGTCTCCTTCCAAGGCTATCTCCAGTATTCTTTGGGGTCCCCTTTTTGAGTCCAAATAATTATAACTCTCAGCCCAAGACAAACAAACAAATAGATCTGAGCACAATAGTGTACCCAGAATATTCTATATCCTGTATATTTCCACTGTGCTTTAGAGGAATTTGGTGGCAATAATGCATAAATAGCCCATGCAGAAAAAGGGTTGCAATCTCAACAGACACAGAGAAGTATCTTACGCGATCTCTGAAGTCAATAGTGGCACCTTGGTCCAAAAGCTTCTGTACGATTTCTGTGTGCCCTTCCAGGGAGGAACGGTGCAAAGCTGTCCTGTGGAACTAAGTGAAGGGCAGAATTAGTCTTCTGTAAAGGGTAGGCTAAAAAGAGAAAAGGCCATGTCCAAAGGTGATTTTCTAACATTCATGGGCCCTTTCCTTTTTAAAAATCCTTGCCAACACCAGATTTTCCATAGTTGCTCATAACAAATCAATATGCGTGACTCCTCCATATGCTGTTTTAAACCAAATTTTACCCCCCCTCCCTATTTTTTTAGGAATATATTGAAAAGAGCAGATGTGCTATTGGAATGACGTTTCTATTAATAAAGGAGAATGTTTGTAGCTCAAGGTTGAAATGAGGAGTCCTTGGTGCTCTTTGAGCTTGCTTGTTTTCTTGCGGACATTTCATTACCCAAACTAGGTAACATTCATCAGTGGTCTATTTCTATTTTCCACTTCCATTTTCCAAACATTTTTACTCTTGAAGTGGACATGAGCAAGCATACAGATAGTCCTCAACTTATAACAGTTCATTTAGTGACCATTTGAATTTACAACGGCTGAAAAAAGTGACTTATGACCATTTTTCACCCTTATGACCATTGCAGTATCCCCATGGCTGGATAATCAAAATTTAGACACTTGGCAACTGATTCATACTTATGACAGTTGCAGTGTTCCAGAGTTATATGATCACCTTTTGCAACTTTCTGACAAGCAAAGTCTTGGGGAAGCTAGATTCACTTAACAACTATGTTACTAACTTAACAAAATGGGCCAACATTCACTTAACAACTGTCTTGCTTAGCAACATAAATTTTGGGTTCAATTGTGGTCGTATGCCGAGGATTACCTGTACTTGAAATCAAAGATGTTGAATCCAGGAGCAATCTACAAACTACTCATCTGCTCCTCTCTTTTATGGATATTTTTGGATATGTTTTTTTCAAAAGAAAGAAAATAACAAATTTGGGGCAACTTATTCCAATTTTAACATTATTTTTATTAGCGAACAAGAGCCTTTTCTCCCAATGGAGTTTGTATCAATTTAAAAACAGATTGTGCCCCCCCAAAAAATCCCCTCGATGAGAAGTTTACATATTGGATTCTACTTGGAGTAACAGAAGCAGCAAAGAACACCCTATGCCAAGCATAGAGCTCAATCAATAAATATTTGAATATGTATCTTTATGGAATGTGAAAAATAGTCCTGAGGAAAATACACTTCCGTGGTCTTACTTCATCGCAGGTGTTTGGGGAGCCTCCATCTACCAGGAACTTCTCCACTACTTGTATCCTGCCCTGCACAGCAGCTTTCAAAAAATCCTCCGCTGCCACAGGCCCCGTCTGTAAGCATTTTTTTAAAAGAAGGATGACAATATTTTAACTTTTATATAAAAAGTTATATGAAAAGTATTTGACAGGAAAAGGTAAATATGAACCCCACCATGACATTATGCACTGGATTTTTAAAAAACACTCAGTCTCCTAGATTCTAGCCTGATGCTTTAACCACTGCCCCAAACTGACACTTGGAAGATACTAAAATTCTCAATAATAATCATGTTGGCTCTTGAATTCTGGGAGCTGAAATTCATATCTTTGTATCGCCTCAAACCCCGGCAAATAAATTTGATAATTCTCTCTCTTTCTCAACAGCCAATTTGTAGAAGATTGTTCTCTGCCATTTTGCTCTGCTTCTCAAGATCTACTCAGAATAAATATTGATCCTTCTCCCTTTTTCTCCAGTATTTTCTTTTTCTCTTCTCCTACAATTTCCTCTGGTTCAGGCTCTGGTTTCTCCTCCTTCTTTTTTTCTTTTTTGTGTAGTTTGAAGAGGTATTCGGTGCCACCAACTTCAAGGATCTCCTTTCTTAAGTCCACAGAACTCTTCCGCACCCTTTCTTGTCCCTATAGGAAGAGAAACATATACAAAAAAACTTATGATTTTCAAAAATTGTCTAGGATCTATTAGTTGTCTGATTTGCTAAGTAATATCACGGAAAAGTTTTTGGCCTGTTACATCAGCCTTTCCTTCCCGGTCAGGCAGGGGAAGGTATGTTGCAGATCCTGTCAACCAAAGAATTCCAACAGGTACGGTCCAGGAAGAGAGCCTTCTTGCCATTACCCCCATCCTGTGAAACATTCTGCCCCAAAAGTGAGGTGGGCCACCATTCTCCTGGCCTTCAGGAAAGGCATAAAAGCATGTCTCTGTCCCCTTGCTTGGGACCAGTGGTGGGTTTTTCCCGGTTCGGACCAGTTCTCAAGAACTGGTAGTAAAACTGGCGGGAGGCCCCGTCCACCACCCCGGATGTCATCATCAGCGATCTGTGCATGTGCAGAAGCTTCTGCACATGTGCAGAAGCAAGGCGCCTGCGTGCGATCCCGTTGCGAACTGGTAGTAAAGGTAAGTAGAACCCACCCCTGCTTGGGACGCACAAAAAAGCATGAAGGCATGAGGCTGATTAGCGCCCTGAAGCCCTCCCCATGTCTTTTAATTAATGTTAACAACTCTTACCTCTTTTAAATATTATACACTGTTTTTATGCTTTTAATATTTTATTATTTTATTTTATGAGACTGCCCAAAGTCTTTTAGTGAGAGAGATGGGTGTTCTTAAATATAACAAAAATAAATAAATACATAAATATAGCAATCTTTAATTCTTTTTTCCTCCAATTTTTTAGCATCTTCATAGCAAATTGATATTTTTATAACAAATGACTATAGAAACTAACAATAGATTTTTAATTCTAAAGGATTTAACAAGTAACTTAGGGGTTTCAGAAGCTGAAAATGCTGCTGATCCAACCTTGTTAACTAGTGTTGTAACTATAAATATTGCTATTGAGTTACACTGGTACAGGATATTTCTCTCTTAACACAGAGTATGTTAAATTGATCCAAAGTCAATGATCATATTTCCATTCAATTTTTCCATATCATCATCCTTTTCCTAATTTTTAAAGTTGAGTTTCCCAATATAGCACTGGAAAAGGATCAAATCGTTTTTGATTAAATATTCCATTCCATTTTAACTGACTTAATTGTTTCCAGGTTTACTAGAGTTTTTGCATACAAGTTGTCCAAATGAAAAATTAACACCATCTATATTGGCTTTCAGTACTTAATATCTGACAATAGGCAAGCATGACGATATAACTCCAGATTCAGAAAACCAATCCCTCTCTTATTAATTAGTAATTGCATTTTCTGTGAGGATATTCTTGGAATCTAACAATCTCACAGTAATTTTCTAAAGAAAACAGTATTTTCTGAAAATGTTTTCCAGAAATATGAACTGGAATTCCTCTCAGAATATAAATTAATTTGGGAATAATATTCATTTTGAGAGCATTCACTTTTCCCCAAAGTGTAAGGATTAATGACTCCCATCTATCAATATCTGAAGAAACCTCTCTTGTATTTATATTACACGTTATGAATCAAGTTATGTCCTTTGGTATAGACATACCTGGATATTTAATGGATTCAGCACAAATATAGAATTTATATTCCTTAAATAAATGGGTAACCAAATGAAGTATTCTGCTGTTTTATTAAAGACATCCATTTGTGCATCCATTCTGAGATACTAGCATGTAGTTCAGAAATAAACAAAATAATTTCATATGCAAATGAAACAAATTCGTGTTCAACTAAGTTATGTTACCACTCCTGGAGTGGTGAAAAGCTAGTGACTAATAAACAGAGAACATTTTACCCAATGAAATATGTTCTGGGTGTGGATTTTGTTGGTAGAATAGGTAAAATAGGATCTAAGAGTCCCACTCACCTTAAGACTTGCAATATCCTTGTTAACAGGTCCATGTTTTTTCCCCTCCTCCAGATGTGGAGTATCCAACTGGACCCCTTCTGGTAGCATTGCAGAGGAGCGTTTTTTCTGGGTTAAAAAAATAGAGAAAGTGTCCAAGCCTGAGGCATCTGCTCTCTGCTTTTTTCTTTTTCTTTTCTAATTTATGGTGCATTCTACTTTTGAGGATTTTATTAGATTCATCTAAATTTTTTCTTCTAAATAATTTTATTAAAGTTTACAAATAGAAAGCTAAGCTAACAAGTAATATCAATTAAGAAAAATATAAAAAGTCAATAAACGATAATCTCTTGCTGCTCCAGGGTAACCTGATAGTTATTTTGAAACCTAATTTTTACCACCAAGATATCCAGATCCAATACAAGAATGAGGCTTTCTCTCTTAATAAGTAGAGTTTGGGATTATTTTGGTTTTTTGGGTGACCTTGATATACTATACTCTGATAAAACAGCAACATATTTCATTCCCCCTTTTTTAATCATAAAATTAAAACTGGAGGTCAAAACATGGCTTCCCCTCTAAATCTGCTTCCTGAACCAATTAACAAAACTCTCTGATAAAACAGCTGTGGCTATCAAGAATATTTTGCTTGACTTATGCCAACATCTTCCACCCATAGTTTAATATTCCAGTAAGTTTCCAAGTCCCATCTTTTGCATCTTCAAGACCCAAGTAACCAGCCTTATTTGGCTTTAGATACTCACTTGCTGCTGTTCATCTTCCAATTTCAGCTTCTTTTCAATCAGCTCCGTTGCCCATTTTATCTTATTGTCCATATCCATCTTTGTTTGTCCTGGAAATCTGAATATTCTCACCTACTCCTCAGATCCTGACTCAACTTCCCAATCTTTTATACTATGTACTTTCTGACATCTCCTCTTGCAGTCACTGGTATTAAGACCAGTCCTGCCCCCGGGTGCCTTTGTCATGAGCTCAGTCTGTCAAACTCTCTTCATAAATCATATATCTAGTGATCCTTTAATAGTCACATATCTCTGGCCAATCAGGAAGTAAACACAGAATTCCCTGAGCTACTGAGGGATACGAGATTTTGGCAGAATTCCTTTAGTCCCATAGGTGGTTGGCCTTCCCTAGTTAGATTATGGGTGGAGTTTATGGCTCCATGTCTGGACAGAATTCTCCGTAACTACTTATGAATTATTATGATGCTTGGTAGAATTATCTAATATATAATCATAGAAGTGATCCTAACTTGGTGCCCTCCAGATGTGTTGGGTTACATACCTGAGCACACCAGTTGACAACAGTAGATTTATAATCCAACACATCTGAAGAGTACCAAATTAGGAAGCTCTCTATTTATTTTAAAATGCTACCTGCTATGGGAAAGTGCTACATACCAGCCCATGGGATTTGCCAGAAAGGTTTGTCAACCTGCCAGGCATCTAACTTAGTCACAAAGCCTGGAATAGTGAGCATGGGATACTATGAATAATAATGGGTGAAACAGGGGCAGATGAGATGACATTAGGAAGAACTGAGATGAGAACTATTTATAGTGGACAGAGTCTCTGTGCTCCTCCCCTCCTTTAAATTATGACAGCAATGTTGCTCAACTAATGGAATGTTCCTGCATACACAAAATGTAAATCCTTTCCCTAATAATCATTCAGAATTTATTTGGATAACTTTCTTTCCAACAATAGACATTTGCTTACATAGGGATGCAGGACAGAATGAGCTACTGGGAAGAGAACAGACTGATTGACCAAACATATTTTAGCTCATTTTACAATAAGGTTTGAATTTGCTTAGCATCCTTTTTCCTACTATCCCCGTTTCCTGAGACAAAATAATGGTTCTAACCACAATCAGCCTATATTTCCTAATTCCTATGTGCATGATAAAAACAAGACCTGCATATACTGTGTATTTTTATAAGTGGATTAAACATGTGCTAACTCTTTCAGTTCCAGAGAATGAATTTATCATCCCTTAAATTCTTTATAACTTGTAATCTTGCATTCGAGGTATTTTTTTAAAAAGAAGTTTAAAGTGTTGAAAATGTAACTTTTAACATCAATATGAACCAGAGGCAAAGCAACTCTGCTACTAATTATGTTGATGACAGTTCATGGCCACAAGTTTTGCAAAAGTGCAAAATGTCTGTACAGTTTTGACATATCCAAATAGTAACAACTAATGTGAGTTTCTAGGGTTCATCAATCAGCTAATTTGACCTCTGAAAAATGAACAAGTTGATTTGTAATTCAGAGTTCACTCTTTGTTATCCCCTCCTTATTTGTACTTAGCAGATGAGCAATGTAAATATGTGTACTGAACACAAAATGAGTCATTAACATACATTATTAATTCTGACATGAAAAAATGTAATTAAATCTTCACTGAAACAGGCACATGGATAGTTGGAAAAAGATTTTATTGATAAATTACACTGGGACCCATATACACAATCCAGTCTCCACATACCACACCTTATCTGGATGAGGGGTTGTCCGTAGAACTAGGATGAGCTGACTTGTAGTACAGTCATCCTTGATGCCAACCTCAATATAAGCAACAGTCTAGATATGAAAGAATTAGCCCTGGCCATTGATTTATTTATTTTGGGCCTAAGGCATTCGTCTCTCATGTGAGAGACACTTTGGTCTCATGCTTTCTCTAAAAGCTTTTCAGTACTCAAATGGGAGCTACACTGAGTCCCTGAAAAGGACTAGACCCACAACCCATCATTTCAGGCTTACAGTCCCAATGTGGGCAATTCCAACTGGACTAGAATTGAAGGGAAAGAAAGGAGGCATTTTTTCGGTGCCAGCCGAGCCTAGAAATGGGTGAGGTAACTAATTCTTTGGAGTTTGGGGAAGGTAAAAATCTAGCCCAGATAGTCATGAGAAGCAAACCATTGGGAGAAACAGAAACCACTTTGAACATTGCACATCCGTACTACTGCTCAGCTTGCTGACTGTGCCCTGCAGTGAGACAGCATGTGCAACTCTTCAAAGGCATTGGCTTTGATTTTGCCAGTCTGCTTTTAAGTGCACTATCTGTTTCTCTAGATGCATAGGACAGACACCTGCTCACACAGGCTTCTGCTCAGTCTCTGGGTCAAACTGGGAGTCACACCAACTATCTCTAGCTCAGTTCCTTAGTGCAGAGGGCTGATTGACAATTACTTGAATTACAAAGTCTTTCTGGATTTTAGTCTCTTGCAGGCGGGTCCTATCTGTCAGCAACTTGCCAGAAAAAAACCAACGTTGCCATGAAGGCTCCAGTCCTTCCTGGGCGTAGAGTTGCTTCTTAAGTTGTCCAATTGTGTCTGTCATGCTGGCATTCAGACGTAGATCCTTGCCAGACGAGAGGCGCACTTTCAGTGGGAATTCACGGCGGGTATTGGGTGCCGGCTCTGGAGGTTCTGCACCCTCCTCTTCACTCCACTCCATAATCAAGTTAATAGGTGGTGCCAGGCAATACACAGGAAGTTGGTATCGGTTACCCAATTCATCATAGCACTCAGTAAGTGAGCCTGTAGAGGAATGAATACACCATTAGAGGGCGTGAGAAGCTTAAGGAAAAAGAAATCACAAAATTATTTTGAGAACATCTTAATTCTAAAATAAAACTTTCAAGTATAAGCTTTTAGTTTTCCTCTCTATAACTTGGCTTCTTTCCGGATGCTGTTCAAACCTAACCATGGACTCCTGTGTCAATCTTCCAGTTCTATAGTATGTTCCAGTTTTATCACAAAGTCCTAAAATCTCCTAAATCTTGAAATTAGATGTGCAGCCTCATGGACCATTGATGAAACTTCTCCATTACGAATGAAAGATCTGCCTCATCACCCAAGATATACCCATCCTTGGGAATTCTGTATGTGAAAGGAAATGGGGAAAAAATGAAAAAAGCTACTCCAACATTCTGCAGAAGTCAGTCAAACAATGACTGTCCAATGAAGATAGACTGAAACTTAACAGTTGTCTTTGCTGTTGAAGCTGATGTGACAAATAAAAATGTACCTATGTACTCAGGTCCTAGTACCAGTGAACTATTATCCTTGTATCAGGAGTAATTGTGATGCAGAGAATTATAAAAGAAGCAAAATATCTCTAAACTCTCAAAATTAACAATTTTGTATCAGCAAGCCTATTTATTTTTTGTTTCTTTGTTTGGTTTGTTTGATTATTTTTCACACTTTTGAACTGCCCATTTCCTTCAGAGAGGGACTCTGGGCAGTGTACATCAAATATTAAAACATAAGAACAATATATAAAATTTTAAAAATGTAGAAAGAGGTA
Source organism: Pantherophis guttatus (assembly GCF_059756535.1). Classification (NCBI taxonomy): domain Eukaryota; kingdom Metazoa; phylum Chordata; class Lepidosauria; order Squamata; family Colubridae; genus Pantherophis; species Pantherophis guttatus. The sequence goes on from NC_142068.1 coordinate 45,308,016, forward strand.
AGGATGATAAAATACTGTTAAAATTAATTAAAAGGCATAGGGAGGACTTTCAGGGTATTGCCAGCCCCATAGCTACATGCTTCTTTGGGCTTCCCATTCAAGGCTATAGAACCATGTTTTGATTCTTTTTTGGAAGGCCAGGGGAGTGGGGACCTGCCGTACTTCTGGGTGGTGGATATTCCACAGGGTGTGGGCAATGGCATAGAAGGCTCTTTTACTGGACCTCACCAAAGTTATTTAACTGTCATACTTGCTTTGCCTGACTGGGTGGTATGGATGATATAAGGAAACAAAGCCCGTTCCATAGGTAGCCTGGCCCCATGCTGTGCAGGGCTTTATCGGTCATAACCAACACCTTGAATTGGACTCAGAAGCAAACTGACATGCGGTGACGTTTTCAGAGCAAAGCCCTTCTTTGGACACCCAAAATTGCTCATGTGGCCACATTCTGCACCAGCTGAAGCTTCCAGATACTTTTTAAGGGTTGCCCCAGGTAGAGCGCATTGCAACAATCCAAATGGGAAATAGCCAGGTCATGAGACCCTCCCTATCCAGGAAAGGGTGTAACTGGTATACAACACAAAGTTGATCAAAGACTCTCCTAGTCATGGCTGCCACTTGCTTTTGGAACAGGAGCTGTGAGTCCTGGAGAATCTGTAGACTATGCACCAGGTTCGCCTGTGGTAGTGCAATCCTCTCCAGGACCAAAGATGATAAGGATCCTGGATACAGAGAGGCCCACTCACAGCCACTCCTGCTTACCAGGTTCAGTTGGATTCTGTCGTTCCCCATCCAGGCTCACACAGTCTCCAGGCACCACAAAAGAACATCCATTGCATCACTCGCTTTACCCAGGACGGAGATATTTAACTGGCTATCATCAGCATACTGGCGATACCTCATCCTGTGATGGCGGATGATCTCACCCAATGGTTTCATGTAGATATGAAGACAGCACTGAACTCTATGGCACCCTGAAAATCAGGGGCTGGGAGCTGGACCTCCCACTCACTATACACAACTTATAGCAAAGAGAAAGCCAATTCTGCTTACTCCTATAACCACAGTTAAGAGCATGGATTTGCTCCATAGACATGTTATGGTTGTAAATGCAAGCTTTTTTTTTTATTTTAGTAGAATGAAAGAGAGTTGATCTGAGGTGCAACATCCTTCAAGTTCTAACAAGTTAGCACACCATTTCTATTATGCACTGAGGAACATACCATGAGGCAAGGTAACTCCAGCACCATCAATAATGGCTTGTGCTAGCCCATGATCATTTGCCTCCACAGCATAGGCAGCAGCTTTGAGTGCATCCCAAATCTCCTTGCGTCCCTCAAAGGCAGGGGCTGTATCCCAAAATTCATCCCGCTTGCTTCTTAGTTGCCCATCTGTCATTGGGTAATCACTTTTCCATTTGGGGCGATCCTTTTTTAGAGGTTCATTACGACCTGCAAAGAGATAGGGGACATTTTAAAAGCAGGAAACTTCAAAACCTCTAACTACATCTTCTTACAACCACTGCTTCATCTTTTTACATCAAATGCTGGCAAGTTGCAGTACTCCTTGAGCTTGTGATAGCTTTTCCTAGTTAATTTATCACTACTTTATCAGAGATAGGATTAATTAAACCCTGACTGAGATTTTTCATGTATATGTAATCACACACTCCTTTTATGAACAAGGAAAGCCTTAATATTTTTTAAGACTTCCCATGGTTTGATCTGAACATACCAATTTTCTTCAACTCCCATCTCTATATAAATCTTACAGACTTCATCTTACATTTTTAAAATTCTGCTTAAAAACTGTTTCTGCTTTTTTCTTTCTTAGCTGCGTCAACCAAAAACTGCTGAACGGTTTAATAGAGGAACAACTAATAGAAAACAGAATGCTACACATTCTGAGAAAGATGAGATCATCACTGAACTGAGAAGCATTAAGGGTGACAATATTTGCCTTTGTTGCTTAAAGCAATGAATGCAGCATACATCAATTTTGTAGCAATTATAGCATCTGACGTTACCAAAAACACTGTAAAGGAAAAATTAAATCAGCCTTCTCCTATCCTGTACTTTCCATGTCTGCTGGATTTTTTTTCTCCCATAATTCTCATCCAATATTATGGGGCTTACGGTAGTTAAAATCCAACACATGTGAAAGACATCAAGTTGGAGAAAACAGGACTAAATTTTCTGTAAGATTCTGTTACAAAGGAGAGCTGTGATAAGAACAAAGTCAGTGACATTTAAATAGGACATGATAGCCTCCAATCTAGATCATCCAAACAGACTGGGGGGGAGGCAATCTGGATATTGTAATCCAACCCATCTAAAAGACACTAATTTAAGTAAGACTACATAAAATGTTTAGCTCAAGGAAGACTGAATAATGCACACATGGATATGAACAAAATAGTTAAGACAGATGTGGACACACTTTAGAGTTATAGCATCATTTTTTTTTAGAAAACAAAGCAAAACACCAGAACACTGAAATCTACTAGCTATAGGCAGACAAAAAAACCCCAGGAGCTCATAAGTAGAATCAGTTATTTATTGCAGTGCAATCATGTAATGATGTGTGTGTGTGTGTGTGAGAGAGAGAGAGAGATAATTAATATTTTCAGGAATGAGAATTCTTTTAATATTACACCAAATCCTGGTCAAAAGCAATAAATAAATATCCTATTTCAGAGATAGAGATTGCTGAGACTGAAGTAAAAAATAAATGCCAGGCTCAACAGGATTTAAAAACAGAATGCTGTGTGTTAAAAAAAGAAGGTGCTACTCACATTCCTTTCTCAGCAAGAGAGAACTAGATGCTGAAAACTAACAGTTCAGGTATGAAAAATACAATTACTGAGAAAGGGATAAAAAATTCACTGCTATGTATAGAATACTGAAAGACAGAGCTTTAAAAAGCCAAATCATGTGACGGTATCACTCAGGACAAGTCATAAAGACACTCCTTAAGTCAACCCTAGTCTGGCATTTTTAAAATTTTCTTTTAAAATTAAAATTAATTTCAAATTAAATCTTTTAAAATTATTTATTTTTTATCAAAATAGTTCCAAAGTGGCTCTTTCAGAACAATTCCACTTTAGCAGCAATTTCCTTTTAGGTGATAATTACCCAAACCTTTAAGATTTTAGCTGACAGAATTTCTAGCCAGTGGATGTTTCAAGGGTGTTTTTCCCTGCCCTGTTCGATCATGCAATTTTCACAGACTACCCGGACATGTCCCTGCAGTTTTCTAGGAAAGGCTTTTCACAAGTGGTTTGCCATTGCCTCGTCACCAAGGCTGAGAGAAAGTAACTGGCCCAAGGTCACTCAGCGTCAGAATTAGAACTCACAGTCTCCTGGTTTCTAGCCTGATGATTTAACCAGTACACAAAAATTTCAAGTTTAGCCTAACATATATGGAGGGCATTAGACTGGAGAAGTCCAGTTTATGAGGGACCAGGTAAAAATGGGTAGAGAAGGGTGTCAGGGATTGCTCCGGCAACTCGGCTGTAATTTACAATTGGTAAACTTAATTAAAGGAGCATCATGGGTACAACAGAGTTCCTACAGTGGGGAGAGGGGTTCTGCCACTGCCTTTGCTTGCCATCCCTTCTCTCCCGCCATCCCATCTCCTTGCTGGATTCCACAGGCTGCTGTCCCTGTGATAAGAGAGAGGCTAACTGAATGGATTAAAGAATAGGGCATGTGATGCACGTCTTCCTTGACCTCGGTCTCCTCCTCGTCCTCTCACACAGGGCTCTTGTTCTTCCATGGTTGCTGCAGTGGGGGAGGAGCCCCCGGTACAGTAATTGCTCTGAAGATTGCTAGCTAAGGAGACCAGGGATGCAATGACAGCCAGCTGCAAACAGAGGGGAAAACCAAAGGCTGCCTATTGCCTGCATTTGTTTCCAAACAAACATACCTATTATCTACAGAAGGAGGTGAAAAAAAAAGGCACTAGGATCAAATGTCTGACACTCTATGGAGCCCAGCTGAGCTGGAACAGAAACAGTTAAGGTTCCTTGAAGTGAAAATTGGGCCTTGGCATGTTTGATAATAGATTCACAAAAAACAAAGAAACAAACCTGATGAGTTTCCAAGTCATGTGCTTATTATCCATGTCATTTGGCCAGTAAGGGGGAGGCATGTAGAAAATATTAAATTATGGAGCAATGGCTTGGTTCACTCTAAAGTATCACCACCAAAATCCCCAGCTGTCATCAACACAATCCTACTTGCCAAGTACCTTACTGTACTTTTTATCATTTTGCAATGCTCAACCTCTAAGACAGGATCAAATGTTAAAGAGATAGTGCAGGAAGACACTGATCTGATCTGATCTGATTAATTCTGATCTGATCAACCCCCACTAACTGCAGTGTCGAAATTCTGCAAGGATATAAATAATTAGCAGTAGCTTCTGTTTCATGGAAGCCATGAGAAAACTATGTTCTCCCTCCTTTACAATATCCACAAATCCCAAACAGTCTATAGTTAAAAGCTTTGCTTACAAACATCAGGCCAGTAAAATCACATGATGTTGGACAAATAACTGCACTTCATCACCACAAAACAGAGTCATCAACCTGACTCAGGGAATTAGGGTGTAGTGCTGACCACTAAGCTCCTGGGACCAGTTAGCTTTTCTGACCTGTATGTACATACACAAAAAAGGGCTTGGGGCAAGAATATCAGAGAGCAAAATTCAAAGACAGCAACTGTTGCATAGAACTCATCAGAACAGACATTAACCTGCACTTCTAATAAGGGTACCTCCTTATCCTGTCCATCCTGTTACCCACTCGCTTCCATAAAGGACAGTACATAGCAGAATTGATCCCCTTGTGCTCTTATCAGGCACTACATTTCACAGGAGAGGTCCTCACTGGCTCTCAAGGCACCATCTCCTTCAAAAGAGATTACACCCACTCAATTGTATCAGAGAATCAACACTATCTGATAGCAACAACCTCTTTGGCACTCACAGATCAAAAACATGAACGTGCATATTCCTGCAGCAAGGTGATCCAAAGTCAGTGACACAAATGAATTAAGGAAATAATTCAACTTTTCCATTCCTTGTTTTGAAAAAGGCTACAGTATTAACAATAGTTTTGAGGATTGGGAAGAAAGAACCTAAGACATAGTGTACATAAAGGATGGCCAGAAAGCTCTTCTTGCCCCATTAGCTGGATTTCATGCAATCATCTAGGACATCATTGGCCTTGTATTTCAGCTTTTGTTCCAGCTATGGCAGCTAGAAAAACATTATTTTAAAATGAAAGCAGAAGATCTGTGGATGCCAAATTCTGTAATTATTAAACTCCAGACAAAAAATAAACATATTCCTACTCCATCATCATTCAGTCTTTTGCCCAGCAAGATTATCTCCTTCAAGATAGGGTGGGGTTTTCCCTATAGTGCAGGCATATTCTCTCTGGAAAGAAGGCAAGAAAAAGTCAGATTCCTCAACTGATCCTATCTAGACTGCCTACGCAAGGAGTCTGAATTTCAAGCCAGCTGTATAAGAAGCCTGTGTTGCAGATTAAATCTAAACAGGATGGTAAATTGAGGGAAAGCATATTCTCAAGACAAACTGTAATGGCAATAATAATAATAATAATAATAATAATCTCAGGCTCAAGCTCAGTCTGCTTTTCCCTAAGCCTCCAAAGTGATAATTTCATTATGGATAATGACTGTGTAGCTCTTGTGGGTTTTATGCCTGCCCTGGCAGGGAGAGAAGAAATACTGCCCTAAATAGGGTATTATTTACTGCCTAGTATTAAAGCTGACCTATAAATAAAAAATAAATCCTGAACTAATGGCAAAAAACACCCAGGCCAGTTTAAAGTCAGTTAAGTAACAATTTTAGGTGAAACTTCTGTATCAAGAGATGGGAATGTCAGTAAGCAACTAAAACTAATTAAATTCCAAATTCTAACTCCCAATTTGCTAAGCTTCAATGCCAAAGTGTGCCTGCCTGACAAACAGGGAGAACTCAGATTATTCTCTCTACCACTTCAAGATCCTGGAAAAAGAAATTATATGGACATGTTTTCTTGCCATAGCTGCATACTCTAGCTAGCTCCCCAGCCCAGTGACTGCCAGATGTACAGAATTCGAACTTCCAAAAACGTGCAGCCATTATCAGCTAAGTCGCTAAGCAGAATCAAGTATTTTTACTGGAATGCTACCTCCCGCTTTCAGGACTAGATTCTCAGATCTGGGGCAGAAGCAACTACGGGAAGTCCTCAACTTACAACAGTTCATTTAGTGACCATTCAAAGTTACAATGGCACAAAAAAATGACTTATGACCATTGTTTATTTATTTATTTTATTCAATTTGTATACCGCCCTTCTCCTAGTGGACTCAGGGCGGTGCACAGCCAAAACTAAAACATATAACAATACAAAATTTAAAATTATTAAAAGAATTATATACTTTGGCCCAAATTTAAAACAATTTGAATTAAAACCCATTGACAGATTAAAACCAAACAACTAAAAAACTAAAAAAAAAAAGGGGGGGTCACGCCAGCCCTGCTTGATGGAAAAGAAAAGTTTTCAGGGCACGGCGAAAGACCAGGAGATCTGATATCCTTCTTATCTCTGGGGGCAAATCGTTCCAGAGGGCGGGAGATGCCACAGAGAAGGCCCTCCCCCTGGGGGTCGCCAGCCGACATTGCCTGGCTGACGGCACCCTGAGGAGTCCTTCTCTGTGGGAGCGTACTGGTCGGTGGGAGGCTATCGGCAGCAGAAGGCGGTCCCGCAAATACCCAGGTCCTATGCCATGGAGCACTTTAAAGGTGGTAACCAACACCTTGAAGCGCATCCGGAAGACCACTGGAAGCCAATGCAGCTCACGCAGGAGAGGTGTTACATGGGAGCGACCCCTCGCTCCCATAATCCCCTGCGCGGCCGCATTCTGCACCAGTTGGAGCCTCCAGGTACTCCTCAAGGGGAGCTCCATGTAGAGAGCATTGCAATAGTCCAGGCGGGAAGTGACGAGTGCCTGAGTGACTGTGCGTAAGAATCCCAATCCAGAAAGGGATGCAACTGGCGAATCAGGCGGACCTGATAAAAAGTCCCCCTGGCCACGGCCGTCATATGCTCTTCTAAAGACACCCGTGCATCCAGGAGGACGCCCAAGTTGCGAGCCCTATCCATGGGGGCCAATAACTCGCCCCCAATAGCCAGCGATGGCACCAGCTGGCTATATCGGGACGCCGGAAGCCACAGCCTCTCGGTCTTGGAAGGATTGAGTCGAAGCCTGTTACTCCCCATCCAGATCCGCACGGCCTCCAGGCACTGGGACATCACTTCAAGGGCATCGTTGGGATGGCCTGGGGTGGAGATGTACAGCTGCGTATCATCAGCGTACTGATGGAACTCCACCCCAAAGCCACGGATGATCTCACCCAGCGGCTTCACATAAATGTTGAACAGAAGGGGCGAGAGGACCGACCCCTGAGGCACCCCACAAACAAGGCGCCTCGGGGTCGACCTCTGCCCCCCTGCCAACACCGACTGCGACCGGTCGGAGAGATAGGAGGAGAACCACTGCAGAACAATGCCCCCCACTCCCAACCCCTCCAACTGGCGCAGCAGGATACCATGGTCGATGGTATCAAAAGCCGCTGAGAGATCTAACAGGATCAGGACAGAGGAACAACCCCTATCCTGAGCCCTCCAGAGATCATCCACCAACGCGACCAATGCCGTTTCCGTGCTGTGCCCAGGCCTGAAGCCGGACTGGAGCGGATCCAGATAGACAGCTTCAGCCAGGTACCCAGGAAGCTGTCGCGCCACCACACTCTCAACAACCTTCGCCAAGAAGGGAAGGTTGGAGACCGGACGATAGTTAGCCAAAACAGCCGGATCCAGAGCAGGCTTCTTGAGGAGGGGCCTCACCACCGCCTCTTTCAAGGTGAATGGCAAGACACCCTCACTCAAGGAAGCGTTGATAATCCCCTGGAGCCAGCCTCGCGTAACCTCCCGGGAGGCCAGCACCAACCAGGAGGGACACAGGTCCAATAAACATGTGGTCGCGTTCAGCCGCCCCAGTATCCTGTCCATGTCCTCGGGAGCAACAGGGTCAAACTCCTCCCAAATGGCAGTCTCAAGACCGGCACCCATCATCCCGTCTGTACCTACCCAGTCAGAGACCAACCCTTCCCGAATCTGAGTGATTTTATCGTGCAGATACTGGACAAAATCCTCGGCATGGTTCACATGACCATTGAGGCATCCCATGGTCACATGACCAAAATTTAGATGCTTGGCAACTGACTCATATTTATGCTGGCTGCAGTGTCCTAGGATCATGAGATCCCCTTTTGCGACCTTCTGACAAGCAAAGTCAATGGGGAAGCCAGATTCACTTAACAACTATGTTGCTAACTTAACCACTGCAGTGATTCACTTAATAACTGTGGTGAGAAAAGGATGTAAAATGAGGCAAAATTCACTTAATATTCACTTAATATCTCACTTAGCAACATAAATTTTGGGCTCAATTGTAGTCGTAAGTCAAGGATTACCTGTAAAAGCATTTACAATCAGGTGGATAAAAATCAATGATTTTTTTAAAAAAAAATAAAAAAAATCAGATTTTTATGATTTAAATCGGATTTTTTTGATTTTTATCGAATTTATTTTAATAAAAAACTTTTGGGGTAAAAATCTATCGTAAGATAGTTTTCTATTTAAGATACATAAATAATTTAGTTTATTCAGCATGAAATGGAGCTTAGTTATGTCGCATGAGGCTGTATATTCTGCAACACTGGGACTATCGGTGAGTCAACAGTGGGTCAAAGGAGTAGCAGAGATGACAGTTGCTCTTTAAAAATTATGATTTAAATCGAGTTGATTTAAATCAAGCCTTTTTACTAGTGATTTAAATCATGATTTAAATTGTGATTTAAATCAACTCGATTTAAATCAAATCCACCCTGCTTACAATCCTTTTACTGTATGACAAATTTCAACTTGTAAACTTACGAATAGGAAGTAGAAAAAAGGTGTCAACGTATTAGTAAACTATTTATCCTAAAAAAACAAGGTCTGGGCTACAATGTTCATTGATATTGCCACTAAAGCTAGTCCGTTATGACAGTTTTTCCAACCTTTTCACCCTGTAGCAATCTATTCTTTATGCATCACACAATGCCTGCCCTCAAAATGCTACAATTAGCCAAGTTAGGCCATATGTTTTGACCTTCTGATTGAACCGAATGTGATAAAAGAAGAACCAACCTTGACAAGCCTTTGGAAAAAATACAGTTAGTCATTGACTTAACAACCATTTGTTTAGTGATCATTGGAAATTACAACAGCACTGAAAAAAATGATTTACAACCAGTGCTCACGCTTACGACTGTCACAGCATCCCTACAGTCATGCGATCACAATTTGGATGCTGGGCCAATAGTAGATATTTACAGTTGCAATATGCCAGGGTCATGTGATTGCCATTTGCAAACTTCCCATTCAGCTTCTGAGAAGCAAAGTTAGTGGGGGAAACCAGATTCATTTAATAATCACATAATTCACATACTGTTAGCAACCCACCACTGGTGTCTACCCTATGTAGTTAAGGGACGTGGTGGCTCAGTGGCTAAGACGCTGAGCTTGTCGATCAGAAGGTCGGCAGTTCAGCGGTTTGAATCCCTAGTGCCGCATAACAGAGTGAGCTCCCGTTACTTGTCCAAACTTCTGCCAACCTAGCAGTTCAAAAGCACGTAAAAAAATGCAAGTAGAAAAATAGGGACCACTTGGTGGGAAGGTAACAGCGCTCCGTGCGGCTTTGGTGTTTAGTCATGCCGGTCACATGACCACGGAGACATCTTTGGACAGCGCTGGCTCTTTGGCTTAGAAACGGAGATAAGCACCGCCCCTACAGCTGGAAACAACTAACAGGCATGTGCAGGGGAACATTTACCTTTACCTTACCCTATGTAGACAAGCCTGCTTCTTCAGTCCAAATTTCAGGAAGGCCTAAATATCATTCCTACATTATGTTATACAGTTCAACTGCCCTTCCAGAAAGCAGTCATGCTTCCTTACAAATCACAATGACTGGATTCATGTAACGTGATAGATAGATAGATAGATAGATAGATAGATGGATAGATGATAGATAGTTTAATGCAAGTGTGATATAAGGGTATATAGCCACAGCATAATTTGTTTGGATGCTATATATAAAATATTTAGAGCGCTACAAAAAAGAATAGGCCAATACCTCAAGGCCAGTGGTGAAATCCAGCCAGATCTATCCAGCTCCTGTGAACCGGTAATACCAGCAGCGGGAGGCTCCACCCACCCGCAGGGACATCATTACGTCCCATTTTTGACCATCTGTGCATGTGCAGAAGGCTCTGTGCATGCACAGAAGAGACGTGTGCACTTACATTCCCGATAACCCAAGAGTGAGGAATGTCGGCGCAACGATGCATGAAAAAGGTTGAGTATATGGTACATGCAGTGGTGGGATTTAAATAAATTAACAACTGGTTCTCTGCCCTAATGACTGGCTGGATGGGCATGGCCATGCTGGGCATGGCCAGGGGGTGTAACAGGAAGCACTCGGCCTCCTGCACCCCCCCTTGGAGCAAAACCGGGCCACAGGGGGGCACCTCCCCCCCTCACCCCATTTTGGGCCTAGTAGGCCTCCCTGCAGCCTGCTGGGAGCAAAAATGGGCTGTGGAGGGCCCATTTTCCACTTTTCCGGGCTCCGGAGGCTTTCTGGAGGCTGGAAATAGGCCCATTTTTGTGCTCTATGGGCCTCTGGGAGGCCCATTTTCCACCTCCCTGGGCTCCACGTACCTCTTGCCCTTACCTTGGATCCAAAATGGGCCATGTGGGGACTCCTGGGAGGGGAGGGGCAGAGTGGGGCGGGGCCAGCTGGTTGCTGGAACTACCTGTTTGCCGAACCAGATGTAAAATTAACATCCAGTTCGCCCCAATCGGTCTGAACCGGCTGAATCCCACCTCTGGGTACATTGATTATAGTGATATATGTACCGTAGTGCAAAAACAAATAATGGCATCTCTTACAGCAGGGGTCTCCAATCTTGGCAACTTTAAGCTTGGAAAAGCTGGCTGGGGAATTCTGGGAGCTGAAATCCGCCTGGCTTAAAGTTGCCAAGTTTGGAGACCTCTGTCTTACAGCACTCAGAGTTTGAGAAATGTAAAACAAAAGCTGCAGCAAGGGAATAAAAACTAACATTTGTACAGATTAAATACCAAGAATCGCCTAGAATTTAACAGAATAAATGTAAAACATAAAATCAAGGAATTTATAGAATAAAAATATTTTTAAAATAGGATAAATATCTACCGGTAATATTAAATATCTAGTTTCCAAAGAATAAGGAAACACAACCTACGCAAGCAAAATTTTCATATGTGTGTGAAAAGAAGACAGGTTTCATTTCAAGTTGCTAGACTGGTTTAACCATAACATTACAAAAATACTTCAGATGCTTTTTTGGAACAAGAAGAATTACAGTAGCTTGTTACTTGATAAGGTGTACTTTGTGAGGTTTTCAAAGAATTAAACAATTTGATTGTGTATTGTTAGAGAAGCCATTGAATTGGATTTTTGGAATTGCTTCATAAAGGTAACATGCAAGCAAAATAAAAGGTACAATAAAGATTACTGGCATAAGAGACACTTTTAAAGGACTCCCTGGTGAAGGAAAACCAAGACTAAAGGGTAATAAGAAAGAATTAAGGGAGAAGAAATAAGTGCCTATGTATTCTTGAAATGCTGTAATTTCACATAATAATTATTTAAATAAATTTGTACCTATTGTTGTCAACAATAGAATCTGCAGAAAAGAAAACACATAAGGGGACTATAGTAATGACATCTGTGGAGTACCTTTCCTGAGTCTATCCAATCTCCATTTCTTCACTTACAGGATAGAGCAGAGCAGAGCTCCCCAACCATTTTGGATCTAGACATATCTGGAAAGTTGAAAGGATGTTATGGTCTCTCCCACAGGATATTTTGATGTTAGCCAAGGCTAATTACAAACACCCATTTCCCAGAATGCAAACTGATACACTCGTTCCACAGCATCTTCTAACCAGGATGCACTCTAAATGCTCAACCGGTGGGCATACTTTTTAACCTAAGCACTGGGATGTTGTTCCCCTTTTTATCTTATCTTCTAAAATGTTTTCAGTGCATACACAACATTAATAGCAATCAAGATTAAGGTTTAAGATTAGCTCACCCTTTACTCTGGATCATCCTACATCCTAATTTTAAAACATATAAAATGAGGTGGGGTATGAATCTAGGAGATAGATACAAATGAGGCAATCTTAAACTCATGGACCTAGTGGGGCATTAGATAATTTTTATTCTTTGAACTACCGTACACAGACTGAATTTCACAAACAGAGAACCAGTTGATATGAACCCACCACCTTTAAATCTTGCTTCTAGACTTCCTCTACGTGTCATAGACTCAAAAACAAAATACAGATAGTCCTCAACTGATGACCACAACTGAGCCCAAACTTTCTATTGTTAAGTGAGACATTTGTTAAGAGAGTTTTGCCGCATTTTATGATTTTTCTTGCCACAGCTGTTAGTGAATCACTGTGCTAAGTTAGTAATATGGTTGTTTAGTGAATCTGGTTTTCCTTTTGTGAGAAGTTCACAAAAGGAAAGTTCACATGACCCTGGGACACTGCAATCGTCATAAATATGAGTCGGTGGCCAAGTGTCTGAATTTTGATCACATGACCATGGAGATGCTGCAATGGTCATTAGTGTGAAAAAAGGTCATAAATCACTTTTTTCATTGCCATTGTAACTTTAAACAGTCACTAAATGAACTGTTGTAAGTTGAGGTCTACTTGTACTGCACCAGAGAGGCTTTTCTTCTCATTAAATATAGCTTTTATTATGTTCTTACAACACTGATTTGGTAAAAATGCATATGAAGTTGAATTTATAAAATGTGCATAAATGTTGATTTGCATATTTGGAGCTCATGAATATATCAGTCAAAGACAGTAGAAGGACAAACACGTAAGGAGGAAACAGAGCAATTTTTCCACCCAAAGAACAGGGAAAGGGGAGGCATATACATTCACAAACTGTCCATTCAAGTTCCCTAAGCAGGTTTCCCTGCAAAATATGACCACAAAAGAGCAATTTAGGAACTTGGACCACTTCTCATGTGATATACGTAACCAACAGAAGGGTTATGTATACAAGAGTTCCAAATCCCAAAGATATTTTCATTTTAAGGTTAGCAAACCATAACAATTGCCCTTCATCAGGAAACTGATTACATAAGTATAGCAATAAATATTCATAAATATTAAAAAGGTAATTGTGATACTATATACAGGTAGTCAACTTACAACAGTTCATTCAGTGACCACTGGAAGTTACAATGGCACTGGGAAAAAAAGTGATTTATGACAGTTTTTCACACTTATGGCCATGGCAGCATTCCCAAGGTCATGTGATCAAAATTCAGGTGCTTGGCAACTGGTTCATATTTATAACGGTTGCAGTGTGTCTGGCATCATGTGATCCCTTTTTGCAACCATCTGACAAATAAAGTCAATGGAGGAGCCAGAGTCATTTAATAACTGTATTACTAATTTAACAACCGTAGTGATTCACTTAACAACTGTGGCAAGAAAAGAAGTAAAATGGAACAAAACTCACTTAAGAAATGTCTCACTTAGTAACAGAAATGTTGGGCTCAATTGTGGTCATAAATCAAGGCCTGCCTGTACAGAACTAAAGAGAAGTCATTGTGCTGTCCCATTCACTCACACCCACATGTAAAGGTGGGCTAGTGGGTTTATTAAAATTCCCCAGCAATTCCTTTTACTAAAAACCCAGAACTGTCCCAATCAAGTTCAGCCAAAAGCAGACCAAAGCTAGTCCACAAGGTACTTGAAAGTTACCAAAATTAAATCCACAATACAAGAGGGTGCATGAGGCAAGAAAAGTCCAGAGTTCACAAATCACTATCCAAGGCAAGAATTGAATCACAATGTTCAGCTAGGAAATGTACACATTATTCCCAGTATCATCTGCTATGTTAAATAGCTTCTGGTGCAGCTCATCAAAAGGGACAAAGCTGCCTCCTCCTGAATAATCAGGCTGACCTTCACTGCTCCTGCCTTTTCTCTGCCCTGCAAGTTCTCAGATTAGGAGAAGGGTGGTATACAAATTGAATAAAATAAATAAATAAAATAAACAGGTGCAGAAGGCAATTCCTCATCATCATTACTAACTGGCTGCAGCTTAATGCTTTCTTCACCTGAAACCTCAAGGCTGTCCTGCTGCAGCTATGCTTCAGCCAAATCACTATCAGTTGGATGCTCAGAGCCACTGACCAACTCCTCTCCTGAAGTGCCCACAACTAGTTTATCCTCCTCTGAACTAACATCTAGAGAAGCATCTGGAGGAATCATCAGTCATACTATAATATAAATGCAACCTCTTTGGTATGGAAAGGGAGAATGCATACTACATTTTACTTGTCTTGCTTGAAACAAGATGCTGTGTGTGCTATATAAATTCTATTCCACAGCTTCTTGCCCAGACATGTCCTTTGCACACAGCTGTGCCCACTTTCTCCTTCCTCCTGCCCTGTATGAATCCTTGGAAGACAAATTACTTTGCATAAAAGAGACATTCTGCAAGAAAATAGACAGATCAGCCTTTTTTTGTTGAAAGAGCACTTCTTGAAGCTGTAAATGATTGATGATTTAGCCAAGAACTACCCTGTCCATTAAATGATGGTAGCTCTACGGTGTTGGGAACTGTCAAGACTACCTGCGTGACAATCTACTCTGTGCTGTACTATGTCATACGGAATATTTCTTCTCTTCAGCTCCAATTATCTTTAGGCTTAACTGAGTAAAACTGGAGCAGATCAGCCACAACACTGCCAAACAGATTTAGCATTAAGCAGCACGAGAATGAAAATACTCTGCTGAAAAAGCTTCATCAACCTAAGCCTTGCTACCATTGCTTCTCTTATGATGCTTAGCTCTAACTATGGAGAAAACCACATGGTTAATTCAGCACAGAAGAGATAGGAGCCAATGTCATCATATTTTGCCATCTAGGATGGAACTCCTATTCTACCATTTCATACAGTAGAACAGAAAATTTTGATCAGTGTTATTTCTCAGCTCGGCTGAATGATGACATGACCAGCTGCAATTGAAAAAAATTTTTTTACATGACTATCGAAGATGCACAACACTCATCTTAATTTGCTTCTGACAATTCGGAGTGACAATTATAGGTAATTCTATTCTGCAAAAAGACCAAGAATATGGCAAAATAAGAGCACTGCATTAAAAAGTTCTTCACTGGACACTGGAATAAGATACACTTAACCTGATCCTTTTAGTTGCTAAACTATGAACATAAATTCTTCTCTACTGAATTTGTGAACCATGCCTTCAAGCAGCACAATCTAAATTTAGGGCCCCAGGTGAGACTGCTACCTTGGATCCCATATGGGAAGACAGCTGGGTAATACCTTCTGAGCAAAACAAACAACAGGCCTGGGAGCTGGGGATTGGGAATTAATTGATGACTGTTATAGGTGAGAAGAAGTAGATTCTTATCAGTACTTCTAAGACATTGGCTTATGAAGAAGTAAATCCAGCCTAATGAGGTTTATATGGCATGCAAAAAGGAGACAAAGACCAGTCTTACTATGCCACGAAACCTATTTCTACTCTAACATCAGAGTAAAATCAGGATTAGCCAAAGCATGCATACAAAATTAGCCAAAGCACGCATACAAAAAAGTATACATGTGCATAAAAAGAAACCAGGAGAGGAAACTTCAGTAACGTTACTGCAAGTGTCAAATAAGATATTTTAGAAATTGAATACAAATTACTTTCAAAAATTGACATGAATTGCTAATTGATATGCATATCCATATAATTTTGTTACCAATATAGTATTGATATAGCCTGTCTAGTGCCTAGACTGAAATAATAAAAAATAAAGGTGAAAGGAGAAACTGAAAATTTCTACTTTTCCTAACTGTCATTTTACAAATTTAATCCAGGCCCACTATTCCTATGTCTTCCTGATTTATTTTGTTCATAGTTCTTTGACTATTCATGGTGCATGCTTTTTAAACTGGAAGATATGGAATATTTAAAGATGACAATTTTCAAAACCAATTATGTGTTTTTCCAGTTTAATGTGCTTTTACATCAAAGGTTATAACTATTGCACATTTTTAAATATATTAACAGCCTTGTGAATGTTTCTTCACAAGATGGGGATCCGAGTGTGAAAAGGTTCTAACTTCCTAACTCACTGGACCTGTATGGTTGAGACAGAAGCTTTACACCAGGAGAGGGAATATCAGAATTAGGAGGGAGAATGTAGGAGCCAGAAAACAGGGTAAAAGAAAGGATCTGAGAAGCTGAAGAAACAACATCACTGGTACACAAGGAAATTTGTTGCACGTGTTGCAATTTAAATGTCTTTATATTAAGGCCAATGAAAACTCCATGTGGGCAAGACAGCATGAGTTTATATTCATGATATGGCTAATAAAACCCAGTAAGGTATATTTTACTCAATTTAAGCAACAGTAAGCTATAGGCATACAAGACCACTTATCTCAACTGGCACTACTCATATTGCCTGTATGCCTGCAAAAATAAATCTAATGCTGAAACTACAATTCTTGGACAGGATGTCCAGATCAATTATGCATAGGTTTCCTGCCCCTAGAGATTAGGGCATCTTTTACCAGGAACTGAAGACGTTTACTTTCAAATAAGCATTTGACTCTATTGTTATTTATGTTAGTTATTGATTCTGGCTCAGTTGTTTTTATCTTTATTGTTATTTTCGGCGTTTTGCAACTGCGTTTTAATGATTTGCCATTGTCTTTATGTTTTTATATTTGTAAATTGCTGCACTGACTATTTTTTGAAAAGGTAAAAGATCCATCTAAATTGAGCTTAACTCTATTAATGGTATTTTTAAACTACTCAGTCTGGCCAACCTCTCTGATATTCCCAGATAATCACCAGTCAAGTACCAACAAAGACAAATGTTCCCTTAGCTTCCAAATTGGCTAATGTTGTTACATACTGCTTACTTTATGTTGCTGTCTGTGACTACTTTCTGGAAATCAAATACAGGGCATAATTTCTGAAATATTAAGGCATTAAACATTACCAACATTGGAAGGATCTACTCAAGTTGATGTTGCTGCTTTTATTTCTACCAGACGAGAACAATATTCTAATATGGGAGAATGAGAAATCTTAGTTAAGAAATGCCTCCCTCCCCACCTACATTATATACAAGCATCTGATGAGAGGTAATCAGCCTCCTTTTTGGAAAAATATAGCTTACAAGGGTTTCTCTTTACCCACTTACTCACCCCTCCTACTTCCTGTTTCTCATTTTTGCCTCCTACAAAATAATAATTATTACTGGAAGCAAGAGACATGCAATTGCTATCAGTAGCTATATGAGCAAAGCAAAAGCATGAGTCAGTTCCACAGTCCTTTGGTGGGGCCAGTTTCTTGTTTAAACAGGGTGTACTCCAGAATCACACTGTTCAAAGAGAATAAACACATCAATCATTTCGTATAGCACCCAAACTAGATAACAAACTACTTTTAGACTAGGTATGTATGTATGCTTTGCTTGTAGCATTCTAGAATTTAATATGAGTTTATGGTTCATGATATGTAAATTAGTAACAGATGCAGCTGACTCACCAACAGATCTATGAAATCCAGAATTCCCACTCAAGGAATTTCACAAACCTATCAGTACATCAAATCCATATGTTAACCATTTGCACATTGTTTATCCATCTATGTAGACACAAAAATGGTTTTTTATTTATTCCAATTTATTATAGCCAATGGATTCAGAATTTGCAGGAGCATTGTCAAAATAGTTTGGGCTCAAACAATGCTATTGGATGGAGACTGAATTATCATTCCACCCATAACACCAATGCAGTCATCTCTGGGGTGGAGCACATGATTTTCTAACAACAATGGACCCATAATTTAGGACCGGAAAGCAGAATAATAGCCTTTGACACTTGGATAATTAGAGTGTAAAAATGCCTTAGCTCTAAATTCCATAGAACTTCAGTGTTCTTTAAATAATTAGACTATTTTATTTCATACTTACTGGAAAAAAGGGGGAAAAACTATCCTGCCACTCTCTGAAATTTCACTATAAACCATACTCCACCGTATTTTAAATATCTTTTTCTTAGTCCAAAAATGTCATTTTACTCAGTAGTTTCTAGCTAATACTTTTTAAAACATTACTGGGGATGTATTTGTGATATGTATTTGATATTCATCTAATCTCATATTTGCAAAATACCAGCAATACATACTTGGAGTGCCATCCTATAAGAAGTCAAAGTTACTCAGCTTTCTATGTCAGCAAGTGTATTATTTAGCATCACAATCTTAACTTTTGACCTCACATTAAGACCCATCTTATTAGGTTCAATAATGCTAGTGTTGCAGTTTAAAGCAAATAAGTTGAAATGCTGATAAAATTAATGCATAAAAGGATTAATTCTTCAGGCCAATAATAATACGTTTTTCTTCTGGAAAAGTGTAACTTCTCACAATACTTCCTTCTTGTATCAGAAAATCATTAGATACTGTCTAATTAACAGTAAAAAATCTTAACATTGGAAGGAAATATATTAAGGAATACAAAAAACCCAAAGATTATTGGAACCATCTAAGTTCAATATTAACTATACAATAGCAACTTGTCAGACTTTGAATCTTGAAAAATCTGCATTAAAAATACCTTGGGATCTTGTACACTGAAAGCCTACATCTATGACCAAGCTACAGACTTTCCTATTTCCCACAATCTAGCTATTAGTGATAGATATTTCAGTGATCCCTGTGAAGAAAATTAGATGTTCTTGCCCAAGATTTGCAAACTATGCCAAGAAGTTTACTTCTCATTTTAAAGTGCACTCTCAGATCTTCCAAAAAAATTAAGGAAATCTTAGTCTTCCACACAAGAATTTTAAAAGAAATACCATTGATACTACATTGTTCTTCTTTACAGTAAGCAATATTATAGCATGTACAATAATCAAGAGACAACAGTAAACCAAAGAAATTTATGGCATGGAGTAAATAGAAAAAAAGGGGGGAATATAGTTAAATCTAGTTTTATGCTATCATTATTCACTACATTTCTCCACATCTTCCTATCGTTATATTTTTGCTTCTGAAATGCCTGTACATTGCTTCATACATTGTTGTGCCATCTGCTTTTTAAACATCTCACTTCTCTTTTTTGAGGATCACATCAACTCGATCCAACTATGAATTGCTCAGTTTCCCTTTCCTCTTGGCCCATTCATTCTTTTCTGATATGTTGCAATTTAATCTTCATTATCTCCAATAGTTTTGTACTGATCACCATTTTGTGTTCCTACACCCGTTCAGCACTCATTCATTCTTGATCTTATCTCTTATGTGACCACACACATTTCTTAAATACCCCATTCTCAGGGCATTCAATTTATTTTTATGTTTCTTCTAATGTAGCTAAGTCTCACAAGCATATAACAAAGTAGATAGAAGCATGCTCTTATACATAACAATTTTCACTTCATTCAACAACATTCATTCTTTCTAACAATTCACATAATATCTAGTACTATTCTACCAGCATTTGCATGCATTATAACATTTCTTCATGTAGGTTTGCTTACTTAATATTCTATCAAGATACAATTTACTTGCTCTAATTGTTCACTATTTGGGTATAACTTGCAATTGTTCATTCCATTTTCCTTGTCAAGAAAAGCTACTTTGGTCTTTGGTACATCAATTTTCAGTTCCATACTCCCTTTTACATCATACAGTGTGAATCACTCAGGTTTTCATAACACTGTCTGCCTAAAAGTATACACCATTTCACACCCAATCCAGATAAGTCTTAATGTTACCACAAGCATTCCTTAAACATTTAACCATCTCTACATTAAACAACCAAGGAAATATCACACACATTTGTAATATTTCCTGCTCAATGCTGAATAGATAAATGCATTCCATTTATCACACATGCTTTACTGCCATCAGTGGGCCTTCTCAGGGTACCGTCACTAAAGCAATGTTGACTGGTGATTCCCAGGGGGAGAGCCTTCTCTGTGGGGGCACCTACCCTTTGGAACAGGATACCCCCAGGGATACGAATGATCCCAGATCTTCGTACTTTCCATCGTGCACTTAAGACCTTTCTGTTTCACCAAGCCGGGCTGGCATAAATTTTTTCTAATTGTCTAAATTTTATTCTGAAGATCTTAACTTAACTGATGAGCCAAATTGGCTTAATTATTTTAAATTGCTTCTATTTCACATTTTTATATATATCTGTTATTTTGACTGTTCACCACCCTGAGTCCTTCGGGAGAAGGGCGGTATAAAAAATTAATTAATTAATTAATTAATTAAATAAACAAACAAACAAACAAACAAACCATTCATATCATTTTCAGCAATCCAACTTCCTATTCACCCAAAAATTTTCTACAAAAAAAATCTACATTGCATGTCAACATGCAATATAGTTTCTTTTTCACATTCATATACATCTCAATGACTTGTGGAACTACAAATTCTGATCTACATAGCTCTTGTCCAACATAAAGCAAGCCTAGATTTTTGGCCATACCCTTTCAGTCAAAATTATGCTAAGTATTTCCCCACAAAACTGTAGCTTCTGCATTTACTCATGCTATCTTTCCCTCTGTATATAGGAACAACATATTCTTTTAATTGTCCGGCAAAGATGCAATTTCACACACAATTTACACAAGTCATGTAATCACTCAATATTTAAATCACATCTATAAATTAGTATTTCTCGTTACACTATCTACACTGACAGACTTATTTTTCAATATGATCAATATGATTTTTTTTCTTAGATACTGTTTATAGCATTTGTTTCAATTCTACTGTTTGATAAATCACAATCTTTCATACTCGTCTAAGCTTTTGGTCACTTTAATTTCATCCCAAATCACAATATCAGATCTATTTTTAGTTCTATTCACTCTGCTTGAGGCTGTTAGTTCATTTCTTTTCTCCATCAAAACTGTTCTGCATTTTCTCTGCCTTTTTAAAGAATAACTGTTCCCTGTTCTCTTTGACTACATCCTCAATTATGGTATCTTTTTTCTCTATACAATTATACAATATTTTTACATTCTCATTTTTTAAACAATCATTCTCTTATATGTATTTTTCTTATCCACAATCGCTTTCATCATTTTTCGTACTCCCTGTTAGCATAACTCCACATATGTTTGTGACAGTCTGTATCATTATTCTTTTCACTCTGTTCCAAGTAGCTACAAACAAGCCTTAGCCCTCCAGAGACTGGTTCTTCTGTTTTACAAGATCAGTTTTGTTAAAAAAGAGAGGCAAAAATAGCAGGAATCAGAGTACAATACTGTATGTGACCAATGGTATCAGTCTCCCCGCAACTCTCAACAAAGTCTGAGGTCTTACTCTATCTTGGAGGGGCATCTTAGGACAAGCTGTTTAATGAAAGCAGAATAGCAGCTGTAAATCTCCTGGTTTGAAACCCAAAAATAATCCTTCTCACAATAGAGTTCCCTGAAGCAGAAAATAGCAAGGGTTCATTGGTCATTCCCCCCTTTTTTATCTGCTGTTTAAAAGCATATGGGGAGATTAATCTGCAGCTTTAAAAACAAATTTTAATCTTGAACAGTGAAGCACGGAAACTAAATTTTCCATCCTCCTCTGATTATTTAATTATTGAGGCATCTCTTTTGCTGAAGTCAGGACTCCTCCATCCTCAAAAATCCTTTATCAGTATTTATGTACCACAATGTTTGGAGTGTCAAATATTGCTGATGAGATTGTTAGGTTAGAACTGCTTCTGCTATCGATCCAACTAATGCAACTACAGCAGAGTGAGACAAATCTTAGCAGTCTAGAAAGGGAATAATAATGCTATCGACTGACATGGACTAAAGAATCAGGGCAGGTCTTATGCACATGGCTTTACATCACAAAGGATCACATGCATGCATTCAAGCAGCACTGATTCTGTGTCCCAACTTGCAAGAATTTACACAGGAACTTTGAACATGGAAACAGACAAGGATTTCTGATCCAAATATTGGTGAAGGCCATACTCCTTTAGTGTAGCAAATACAGTAGTTCTCTAATATGTGTTTTGAGGGTTCCCATATTCTGGGGTGCATAAAAATCAGACAGCAAAGCCAAATCTGTGTTTCTGGCAGGATGAAACCACAAATCATTGTGATTTGTCTCTAAGGAGTACATTTTGATCGAGCATGTGTGCTGAAACCCTGCTAGCCCCAAATCAGTCCTTAACCCAGCTAGCATGTCTGCATTAGTGAGAAGAGGAGGCACAGCAGTTTCCACTTCAACCTGGTGAGACGGGCTGGACTGGCTCTTACATAAAGTGAGTAGGCAAGTTTCCAAATCATCCCAAATTCCTAGACAAGGAATTCAAGGGATCTGTTAAAACTGGGATTGCTCCAAAAGCTTTGCACTCATAATGGGGAATAACGGAGTAACGAAATAAATCTACAGAACTTTATAACCCGGGAGGATAACTTCTCTATCTCCAGCAAGAGGGACCGTATAGTCCCTCTTATAGATATAGACCGTATAGATATGCCCGCTTCACTTCACGCTCATCAGAGCCACACACCTGGGCAGGGAAAGAGGGCGGAGGCACCCTTTCTCAGGCTTGGGACGGGTCGCGCTCGGTGCCCGCTTAGAGCAAGGATCGTGGTTCCCCCTTTAGGCCTTAAGGAGAGGGGCTGTACGGAGACCGGCTCTCAGTATTTGCAGAGTCTGAGCTACCCTTCCCGCGGTCGCCTGGACGGTTTAGTCGGGGAGCTCACCTGCTCGCTTGCGCGGGTTTCCCGGGGTGATCGGCCCCTCTCTGCGCTGTCTTCCCACGCAGCTGCCCATGACCGAAGTCCCAGGGTGCAACTTCAAAGGACCTACGTGCCTGAGCCCGGCTCAGGGCTCTCTCGCTCCGCATGAGGCAAGATCCCAGTTCGCCCTACGGACGCACAAACTTTGAGAGACGCGGTTGGGGGGTTTTCTCCTCCGCCACTTCAGATCCTCGGGTTTTCCTTGCAAAAAAGGGGGGGAAAAGGGAAGCCCGCAAGCAGGCTCCGTAGTGCCGAAGCGAGATCCGCACCAGGCAGGCCCGGGGATCGGTCGTTACAGCGCTACAACCGCCACCCCATAGAGACTGGAGCTCTGAGCCGGGATGAGTCCCGCGGCCCTGGGAGACACTTCTGGGCTCCTCCCACTCCAGGTGAGCATGTGACTCGGCGGCCGGAGCTCAAGCCCCGCCCCGCCTCCTCTCCGCCAGGAAGCGGATAGTCCGTGACCCTGGCCTTAATTCCAGCGGCGAAGGAACGGGCGAGAAAGGATGGCAACGGTGGAGGCTTAGTTCCAAAGCAGGGTGACTAGTTATCAACGGCATCCTTCCAAACTCCTCTTAGAGGACTTTTTTTTTTTTTTTACCCCCGAATGAGAATACAGGCGAGTTAGGGTGAAATAGGCATTTCCCCCTCCCAAATGCCAAAATACTCAGTGGAAACGTGATTTCCCGAAGCTACGAGACGCACCGAATCACCAGCTTCATTTTAGCTTATACAATAATGTTACAGTCAGCCTATATGGCTACTCAATGTGTCTTGTGCAAATCAATAACATTGCTTTGAATAAACAATTCAATTTTCAGCAGGGGGCAGCAGCTGGCTGATTTGGGAAGCTAAACCAAACCCAATCTGGTTAGCACTTGGCTGGGAGATTATTGGAGAATTCCAGGTTGGTAGGTCAAACGGCCTGAGAGAAAACAACAGCAAACCACTTCCATACAGTTGCTAAGAAAATCACATCACTGTGCAAGTTCACTTATGGTTCAGCTAATAATGTATAAATACATAATTCACATAAGAAACCATACATGATAGTGAAAGGGCTCCAACTGTCTCCTTGGTATCTGTTCCTTTTATGCATGGAATTTTGTCTGGTAACTGTTTCCCAACCTTTATAACTTTAAAATGTGTGGACTTTCCATTGGCTGGGGAATTCTAGAAGTTGAAGTCCGCACATCTTAGTTGTGAAAGTTGGCAAACGGTGATCTAATCGATGCCACAGTTCTTTCATCTTTCAAATCTTTTTTTAAAAAGAAAAATGTTTTATGAGATATTTAACTCTGTAGTTGGTTATCTTCCTATGTTTACAATGAACAGCAAACAGTGCCCATGGAAGCTTAGGTCCATCTAATTCAATACTATTGGTTCTACCAATTTGCATTGTATCTCCTGAATTTCAGAAAGAATTTTTGCCCATTGTTTTTTGTTTCCAAAACAAAACATACATATGCATACGTTCAATTTAAGCAATTAACTGAGAATAAAATTGTAAAAATATTCTGGTAGAAGACACTCATCGGAGCCACTCTTGGGTATTGCACCCAAGACAACTGCATGAATATATTCATGAAATCACCAGGAATCAAACACAATTCAAAGACGGTGCTTTCTTTTTCTTGCCCTTTTTAAAATGTTCAGCAATCCCCATCTACAAATGACCAAGCATTATTTTGGAGGGGGAAGGGGGGGAGTGTGTCATGCGTAAGTCTTAATAGTATGGAATTAATTTGTTCTTTGGGGATATTTTTTTCAGCTTCTCTAATTAGTTTACAGCCCCCAGATTTCCTGGTGAATTCCCAAGAACAAACCTATCCCTACTGAGCTTTAGAGGCCAAAGTTGATCCAATGTTAGCAGATGCTGACGAATCATGGCTTACTCAAATCACTTTTATTAGTTTGCATGATACACCAAAACCAATGGGCTGGGTACATGATGCCAAAATGTGGTTGGCAAGTTCTTCAAGAATAGCCAAATATTGTTTGAGCTGGGTCAGTGATCCAAGTTTTGGGGGACTATCAAAAGCAATTTTGTCTATTTCCCAGTTTTGATTAAAACACAGGCTTGTCTTACATTTTGAGCTATTCAACATGAAAAAAAATAGTCATTATTTCTTAGCCCTGTACAACCACTTCTAACAACAAAATCATATAGCATATTTCTTGTTTATATTTTAGATTGACAAGCGAACAGAGAGACACGGGTCGTCTGGGTATTCTGAAATGACTTTTGATTTTTCTACACAGCTTCCCAACTTGTTCCAAAATCAGTATCGTAGGAAATAAAATATCAATGGTTTGCACATTATTTGCATACTTAAGCAAGAGGATAAGCTTCTTACCCTCCATAACCTTAACCTTAACGCCTACTCTGCCCTTCGGCTTCGTTGGCACAACCTTGGCCGGCAGACCCGCCTAGAAACTCGCGCCGCTATTTTTGCCAATCGCTGGAGGGAGTTCTTTTAACGTGATATAAGTTTACCTCGGTACACGTGATAGGGAGACGCGCACGCGCGGTTGCTGCTTCTTGCCCTCCCCCTTTTTTTGCCTCTCAGGTTATCATGGCGGCCGGAGGGGCTCACGTTGCCATAGGAAAACCTGCCTCCCTGTTACAGGAATGCGAATGGGAAAACGCGGCCAGGCAGGCGGGTGAAGGTATGGTCAGGGAATGGGTGTGAATAGAAATGGCATGGAAATGAACTCGCGTGTTTCTGCAGTGCATGCAGAAAACGAGGTTCGTAGGGCAAGAAGGACTACTCGGGGCTTTGAAATAAATGGTGAATAAAATGGAGAGGAAGGCAAGACGATCAGGCTTACATCAGGAGAAAAGGAGAAATGCTGAAGTTAGGTGTGTGGGTGAAGAGCCTTCTTGGGAAATTATGCTCAGTAGTGTAATTCAATGGTATCCTTAAGAATAAATTAATCCTGGGGTTTATAGAGTGGCTTTCTCCCATCTCTAGTAAATGCGTTTTATCCGCCTCTGTATGGGACTCCAGCAATTATAATGGGTTGAAGTTGGGCACAAGCAAGGTGTTCGTTCATCAGGTGGAGCAATGAGTCTTGCAGGGTATGACACGTGTTGTTTTTGGTAAAGGAAAAAAAACAACCGAATAAGAGTTTTTCGTTCAAATAACCTTTCCCCCACTTGGTTTTCTTTGGAACTATATATGAACTGGGGGGATGTGGTTTGAAAAAAAAGGATAACAAAGACTCATGTAAATATTGTTGACATATTATTATAAAGCTGTTCGTTAGGAAAAAATGGTTTCATTTTCATGAGGTGTAGCATTCTCTGAAATACATAACGGAAAAGAGATTGCATGAAGGATTCTTTTTAGCATTTGGCCAAGTGGACAGATGCGTTCCACGGTGTACTTTTTTGTTTAGGTAAGACTGGAAGAATAGTTTTCCTAGCTACAGAGTCATTTATAGCACCAGTCATTTTATGGGTATTGGTTGCAGCCTAGATCAAGTTATAAAGGTACTATGATATTCTAACCTTAACTTGGTTTTTTTTTCATTTTGCAAGCAGTTATTTGATCTCACTTTTTATTTACTAAAGAGACTGCATTGGAGGATAATTAGCGTCCCAATTCAGGAAGAGTTTTCTTAATGTCAACTGTTTTTAGAAACTATGAAAAATATATGCTTGTTTTGGTTTAATACATTGGATTTTGTTTTCCAATCTGAATTGGAACTTTTTCTCATTTTACTTAGGAAAAGGATCAATTGATCGTGAGATTTTATCATGGGTTTTGGTGCTCATTACCAATAAATAACAACAGGGCTGAAAAGTGCTGTTGGAAACTAGCAATTGTATTTTTCAAAGAGACATGCTTTTAGAATCAAACCCTGTTCTTTTCATAGTAAACTTTGGATTAATAAAATGGGTAAAATGCAAAAATTACAACAAACTATTTAGCAGCCTATTAACTAGTTAATGAATTCAATGCTGGACTAGATTTTGAAAAAATTCCATACAATATTTATTTTCCTATTGTAATTAGACAATAAATGTTATTTATAAACTTGTTTACTTTTTTCCATGTACAAGTTTCCCCACTGCTAGTAAGATAATGCAGTTGTTCAATAAAGATTGTGGATACTCTGACCTTTTTGGTATCAATATATATTTTTTCTGATTTTACATTTGAAAATGTAATATACTCAAATATACTGTAAACAAGTCATGGCACAAAGATAACAAGTATATATTGAATGTAAAAATAATTATACTGCAGGCCTAAGTTCCAATATTCCTTTTGCCTGAAATGCAAACCTGCATAACCATTACAAAATAGGGTTCATAGTGAATTTTCAAGTCTAATTCTAAAATAATGGTGCTGTGACTTAACTCCCTATTTCATGAGGAGCTGAAAGCCAAGTCCTTCTATTATTACTAATATTGTAGAAGCACAATAATAACATTTGGATGTATGATCTTTTGGGAATTAAAGAGTTAAGGATATTTATTAGAGGGACTGTTTTGAACTTGGCTAATTAGAAAATGTAATTTTTTTTCTTCAGATGCCTTTTTTTTGTACATATACAACAAAATATATTGTCATTAAAATGTCACACTTAAGAAAAGTGCTAGGGTTAGGGTTAATATTATAATACTTTTTCATTCTAGATGAAAAGCTGAAGAAATTTAGTGAACTTTGTCTACTATAAGAGTTGCTGATGTTTCTGTTCACTATCATGTTGGCTTCTGTAACCCTTTTTTAATATGTTTTTAAAGAGGCAATATAAGTACCTAATTGGTTTGTTAAAGTCTTAACAGGTGTGCATGGTTTCTCAGACTATGCATGATTTCTCAGATCATACATGTAGGCTGAAAATGCCAACCTGTGTAGCTTATTCTTACAATCAGGTCACATTAAAGATAGGTGGGAATATATACAGTACTATATACCAACATAGTCCTCCATTTGGTTCTTGTTAGTGTCAAATGATTTCTGCAAAGACAGTTTTTTTTGGTGCTGCTGAACTTGACAGTATGTTTAGCAATATACAATAGTTAATCTTGATGGCTTGAAAGCATTTTGGAGATAACCCTGGATCCTTTCTAGTGTCAAATGATATAAAATACATTAAAGTGATTGCTTTTACCTGAGATAATGCATTATGGCAAAAAATTAAGAATTAGTCTTGTGTTAAGCACTGGTGTGATCCTAGATAGCATAGCACCTAGACTTATATACTGCTTCACAGTCCTCTCTAGGCGGTTTACAGAGTCAGCATATTGCCCCCAACAATCTGGGTCCTGATCAGGAATTGTACGGACAAGGTGCTAGACCTAGTACAGAGATATGAGATTCTTTGCCTCTTCTTTATGCTCAGCACAGAAAAGAAGCTAAAAGTATAGGAAGGTGCCTCTTTTAGGAAAAACCTACATGCTTAGCATAGTGTAAATGTTCAACTTGTCATGGTATAATGCTATATTCCCACAACTAGAATAATCCATTTTTTGTCTCCCACAGTCACCTGACTCATCTTTGAATGTCAATAACATATAACACCAGCAAGTCATTGATTCCCTAGTACAGGGGTGTCTCGTGTTGTTGTGTTGTCACGTGATGTATTTTGACTTTTTTCCATTTGCTAAAATGAGGTGGGCGTGGCCAGTGTGTGATGCATCCAGCCTGTGGGCTGCAAGTTTGACACCCCTGCCCTAGTAGGTAGCTTGCAGATATAATACAAGTTAGGTTAACTGAAAGCAAGATTGAGTTAGTTGAGTGCAAAATCTAAGCCCATCTTAGTTAATTAAGTGGAATATTTATGCAGTAGAGAGAGAGTATAACTTGCCTGTCTTTTTGCATGTCGCAATTAAACATATCATGAGATTTGGACCAGTAAGACAGACTATGCTTCATGAGACATAGTGTCTTAATTGTTAATTGAAGCACTGTGACAAGTTAACATTGGGATTTAAAGTACATACTGTATATTCCCATTTTTTCCCTGTGTAAAAGTTGAACAAGAAATTAACAATTTCAATTCCTTTTTCTCTTAGGAGTGAAGACTGGAACATGCTCCATCTTAGATGTTGTGGAAATCTTGGGGTAAGTAGATCATTGCGACAATCTCTGTTCCAAATAGTTACATCTTGTCCAGCATGTCTGTGTACTATATTGGAGCAATGGAGAAACATAAAGAAGAATATCAAAATTTTACTAAAATTTTAAGACATCAGTCTGATTAAATGAAATTACTGAATGTTTGAAGGTATGTTTGAATCAGAAGTAGCTCTAAGGATAACATAACAAAAAAGTCAACATTGCCCATTTCCTTTTGTATTTAAATCATTAAATTTATTTTTAACTTCATATTGTAATTTTTCCTTTCAGTTTCTTCTGCAATCTTTTTACCACTAGTGTATACTATGCTAACCAAAGTAAGGAAATATGAAGGGCACATAAATCTTCACAAGATTTAATTCATGTAATATGCACAACGAGATTAGATCTAATAATCTCTTTGTACATATACATTCTGTAGTAAAGAACTAGTTTGAGTAGAATTAAAAGGATTGTGATTTTGAGGTAGAATAAAGGACAAGTGGATGTGGGGGTGGGAAGGAAGATGGAGGGAAGATTAGATGAGTTTAGGTGGGTATTCTGCAGTTGAATTCAAGTGGAAGATTTGGCTGATGGACTGACACATATGTCATACTGAGTGTGCCTCTTAAGATCTCTCTACATTTGTTGCAACCAAAAGCCAGATCACACTAAATGACTTGATCATGACCTGCTGGAATGGTTTGGCCAAATCACTCAGATTTAGTGTGTTTAGTCTATGTAAAATACATTTTTCTTTATGAGAACTGTTAATGATAAATATATTTCATAAAGTTATTCTTATTGAATGGCTAGCTTCTGGATTTTAAAATTTACCTCACATCAGAGGTCCCCAACCCCCAGGCTGTGGCCCATTACTGGGCCTTAAGCCTTTCAGAACCGGGCCATAGAAGTGGCGAGCGTGCATGTGTGCACATTCCCTATTGTGCGAGCAGTGTGTGTGTGTGCCTGCCCCTCGTGCAAATGAAGCTGCCTGCGCTTCCCCATGTACGTGGGAAGCCATCCCCTCTTCTCCTGCCCCTGGTCTGCAAAGCCAAAAAGATTGGGGAAGTTTGCTTTTTGTGATACCCTGTTCTTTTCATTAATAGAAATGTTTTTTGTGCTTTCTGCATTATTTGAAAAAGGCAGGATCATATAGATATTTCTTCATTTCTGAATGAAACACAGAGATATATTTAGTGGCATATCCTTTACTTTTTTTCATACTGTCACCTGTGATTGCTATTATGAGGCACGTGGAATTTTTTGGAAATTATACAAAGTGTAATTCATTGCATATCAGTCTGAAAACCTGTCTTCTATTCTGCTCCAGGTACCTAAAAATAATTACTCCCTAACTTCATAGGATTACTTTTATAACAAATATGCATAAAATGACTGTTCTTGTCTAAACTTAGCATACAAAAAAACCTGTAGAGAGTGAATGTAAGGAAAACAATGTAATGGCACATAATTTGATCATGCTAATTAATGTAATTTCTCAGGGGGAAGAAGGATATATAATTATCAAACTTCCAAAACTCCCAGATTGAGGTTGGGCTGGATTCTGACTATACAAAAAATATTTTAAAATCCTGTTTAACACAGCTATTTGTCATAAATTTTTGACACATAGAAATATCTATTCTGGGAGCAGAAAATGTAAGTTCTTTAAATCTGAGACAAAACAGGAGAAGGAAATTGAGATAGTTGTTTCTGAGCCAATGTTAAAGAGAGAAAGGATTATTATAGCATTATTCCCTCAGAGCCTAAGGTTAAAGTTAGAATTTTCAGATAAAGAATAGAATAGAATAGAATAATTTTATTTCTATACCGCCCTTCTCCCCAAGGACTCAGGGCAGTGTACAGCTTATTAAAAACACAAAACAAACATCAATTAAAATAATTTAAAATTATTAAATAATTCGGCTCAATTTAAAACCCCAGAAATTTAAAACACCCAATTTAAAATTATTATGTTGATAGCCCTGCCTGGTGGAACAACAGGGTCTTGAGTGCACAGCGAAATACCCGGAGGTCGGAGATCTTATGCACTTCCGGGGGCAGTTCATTCCACAGGACTGGGGCTCCCACAGAGAAGGCCCTCCCCCTGGGTGTCGCCAGCCGACATAACTTGGCCGATGGCACCCTGAGGAGACCCTCTCTGCAGGAGCGAACTGGCCGGTGGGAGGCTATTGGTGGCAGAAGTCGGTCTCGAAGGTACCCGGGTCCTATGCCATGGAGTGCTTTAAAGGTGGTGACCAACACCTTGAATCGCACCCAGAAGACCACTGGGAGCCAATGCAGCTCGCGCAGGAGGGGTGTCACGTGGGCACAACGAGTTGCGCCCATAACCACCCGCGCGGCCGCATTCTGGACCAGTTGGAGCCTCCGAGTGCTCTTCAAGGGGAGCCCCATGTAGAGAGCATTACAATAGTCCAGCCGGGAGGTGAGAAGGGTGTCAGTGACCGTGCGCAAGGTGTCCCGGTCCAGAAAGGGCTGCAACTGGCGGATCAGGCGAACCTGATAAAAGGCCCCCCTGGCCACGGCCGTCATATGCTCTTCAAAAGACAGCCGTGCGTCCAGGAGGACACCCAGATTGCAAACCCTCTCTGGGGGGGCAAAGATTCACCCCCAATAGTCAGCGATGGCACCTGCTGATTACATCGGGATGCCGGAAGCCACAGCCACTCGGTCTTGGAAGGGTTGAATCTGAGCCTGTTCCTCCCCATCCAGACCCGCACAGCCTCCAGGCAGCAAGACATCACATCAAGGGCATCGTTGGGGTGGTCTGAGGTGGAGATGTACAGCTGAGTATAAAAGGAAGCAGGAAATAAATGCTTTAAGAAAAAAATGTTATTTTGTTCTTTTTTAATGGATACACATCTGAGCCAGCATTTTCTTTTTTCTTTTTTTCTTTATTTTTTAATTGGTTTGATTTATATGCCGTCCTTCTCCGGAGACTCAAGGCGGCTTACAATGCATTAAGCAATAGCCTTCATACTTTTGTATATACCTGCTTAGTAGGGCTTTTGGCCCCCCCTAAGCGGTGTTTTTTTTTGTACAAAGTCAGCTTATTGCCCCCACAATCCGGGTCCTCATTTTATCTACCTTGGAAGGATGGAAGGCTGAGTCAACCTTGAGCCTGGTGAGATTTGAACTTGAGGTAATTGCAGGCAGCTGGCAGCTAAGTGCTACTTAACAGCACTTTAGTCCGCTGCACCACCAAGGGTTCTTTAAGTTGTTCCTTTATTTTTATTCTGTATAGTGTTAAGTCACAGCTAATTGTAGTTTTTTTTAATTATAATTTTTCTGTGTAAGTTGTGAATTCTGCATAATTTCAGCCTTCAGGCTGAGCATGAAGATATTTGTATGTATAATATTATGAGCTGTAATAAATTGAACTCCTTGCAGCATTTATTTTTGAGATTCTGCCAAGAAATTCCTATTTTGTAGCAGATCAGCACCATCTTGTGATCTCCCTGAAAGTTTTATTTTGCATTGCCTTGTAGAGTTTCAGTTCAGTTAGTGAACCTGAACAAGACAATTGTGCAAATCCTTTTCTACAACAATGAATGTATGCATTTTAAGGTGCAATGTAAAAATGCAATTTTATATTTCTCTTCTTTTTAAAAAGTTTGAGAGAGAAAGACCTGATTCTGCTCTTCATATACTTCTATATAGTTCTATATCTATATATACTTCTACATTGCTGGGAGGAATTGAAGTTATTTTCATTTAGACGCTAGAAAAGCAATACCGGTTTTGAGAGTCCTTTTGTTCTTTTTGACCATGTCAGGATAAAGAGATAACAGCAGCTGAAATGCCCCAAAAAGATGAGTGGTGTCAACAGAAATTACCAAACTGCTACCTCAAAGCAGAAAGTTGAATCGGTGTGAAAGTCTAGAGGGCTTCTGGTAGGAGTAGTTTGAGAGTTCCAACTTTCCTGCCTAAGGGCTCAATTATTCTAGTGCACCTTAGTAGAAAGAAACAGTAGCTGGCTATTAAGCCAGTATAATATTTGTCAACAGCCAAATAAAAGGGAAAGAATTGGCAACTTAGTTAAGTGATCACTTTGGGGTAAAGGTAAGAGTCCCTGCAAATTTTACTCTGCTAGTTGTTGCCAATTGTAGGGGCAATGTTTATCTCTGTTTCAAGGCCACTGAGCCATCTCTGTCTGAAGACATTTCTGTGATCATGTGGCCAGCATGACGTCACAGAGCACTGTTACCTTCCCACCAAAGTGGTACCTATTTATCTATTCGCATTTGCATGCTTTCGAACTGCTAGGTTGGCAGGACCTGGGACGAGGATGGGAGCTTACCCTGTTGTGTGGCGCCCGGGTCTCAAACCTAGGCTGCTGGCTTTCCAGCTGACAAGCCCAGTGTCTTAATCACTGAGCTACCACCCCTCCATACTTTTGGATGGGCCCCAGAAATACTCTGAATTAGTCAAAGAATGTAGTAAGGACATCTCAAAGAACATTTCTTGTCTGAAAAGAATAAAAAAAGAATGGCAGTTGGAGGTTCAGAAAAATATATGCATATGTTAACGATAATTTATCAGAGCAATTTCTGATGCAGTATAATTTAAATTGTGATTGAGCAAGTAAGAGAAATCTCACTCCAACTCCTTCCTGGTAATACAATATTTTTCTCTTTACTTGCATGGTTCTTAAACGTTTAACTCTTATTTTTTTCTTTCTAATGCAGAACTCCTCTGAAGAATGAAGATTCTCAAGTGCGGGCACAGGGCATTCAAGTGCTCTCTGAGGTCCTCCTACAGTGTTATCCCCTCCTCCAAGAGCAGGAAGGTGGGACAAAATATAATTCTCACAGTGAGCTAAATTTCCTTACCAGGCACAAAACTGCCCTCAGTTTTTATTCAGTATTATTCAGTGATCAGGAGCATATGTGTAGGCAAATATAATTCAATGACTTGGTAGCCTTTGACATTTGCATCCTTGTGGGGCAAAACTGGACTGTATGATCACATATACAACTATTTTACATTTTGTGATACAGATAGCCCTCAACAGGAAATCCCAGCCTAGCCACTCTCATTGTCCTGCATTCTGCCACACCAGCTGACTTTCACTGTCTTTATCCTGGGTTTGCACAAAGCTGCTTGCCACATCTTTGCAAGGTCTCTCATGCCATTTTCCAAATAGTGCACAGACCTGTCCAAATAGCACGTATCCTCACAAGGATTTGGAAGGCTTCAAAATTTCACAAGAAAGCCACACACAATTTGGACTAGACTGCATGCATTCTCTGGCCAGCTGCTACTTTGAAAAAGTCCAGGCCTGGCCTGCTTAGTCAGCAGTAGGCATAAGAAAATAGCAAAGGACAGCAAGGGCTGCAAAGCACAGGGGGACAAAGGAACAAGGAGTAGAGATAGGCAGGTGGAGGGAGTTGAAACATCCCTCTGATCATAAATGCAGACTGGCTGCCAAATGGCCATATTTTGATCACCTGGCCATGTATGGCTATAACTTTGGTCATGGGTTGTAAGTCCAATTTTTTAACACTGTCGTAATTTTGAATGGTCACAGAACAAATGGTCATAAATTGAGGACTACCAGACACTCACTCACTCACTCACTCTCTCTCTCTCTCTCTCTCTGTGTGTGTGTGTGTGTGTGTAAAATTTATAATGTTTTAATTTTATGTGTTACTTCCTCATCTTTATAAATATTTAAACTGCAATGTGATTTATGTTTTAGTTTATCTTACCTTTGTGTCAGTTTTGAGTGCCTGAAGGCATTTAGATGTACTGTGCCACTATTAACTAGTGCATATGTGACAATTATGTTTATTTGGAAACGACGAGAAGCATCTTAATATTAAACAATATCTCATAAATTCAGCCAATGCAACTATGCAACTTCTTGGATTTCAAGGCAAATCCACTTTGGATTGAGAGCAGAGTACTATTGTGAGATAGTTATGATAGGCCGCTGCACAATCCCTGAAAAAATTGTATTACTGTAATAGTTCGTGCGCTTGCAAGAAGGCAGCTGACATTGTGGTGAAGCAGTGCAGACAGGCGGTAGCTCCACAAAGTCCCGCCGAATTATTCTAGCCAAGAGGCTCTGCAGGGCTGAAAATTACCCTGTAGGGGTGATGAAGACAGAGGGGATGCTTCGGTAGTCGCGAGGAGAGTGCAGTCTCCTCGTTTGACCAGAAGAAAGCCCCTTTAACTGGGGGAAGAGAAGACGGCCATTATGGCTGAACTGAAGCCATGACAACTGAAACGGAAGAGAAGAAAGGAAAGATCCTGTAACAGTGTGCTCAGTCTGAGTAAGAACTTTCTGACTTTTGCTGTGAAATTTCCTCCCAAAAACACCCCCTTTGGAAAGTGGGACTCAATTGAGGTAAATAGCGGCGACCTGGAGACCTACTGTCAGATTTGGAAAAGAAAGAAAAGAAACTGCAGACAGAATCAACCTTAAAGATAAAGGATAGACTGGATTGGCTAGTTTTTAGCAATTTAAATTGTTTTAAAATATTGGATTATACTTTTATTGCCGCCTTGATTTGAAGGACTTTGGAAAATTATTGGAAAATATTTTTGGAGATATTTTATTCGCAGCAAAAGTGGAGGAAAAAAAGTAAGAGTGACACCTGCTTGCCTGGGAAGACATCATAGAGCTGAAAAAAGTGGAAGAAGAAATGAAAGTGGTTTAGTCTACAAATTAGCTGGAATACACTAAACAACACCTGCAAATTGATTGTACTTGGTGTTTGGAAATCTAAAGCACTGCATGCTCCTAGTAAATGTGAGGTGAGGTGAATAATTAGTAAATTTAACAGGGAAGCGAACTGTACCAGTAGTGACACAAAAAGAAGGATTGATTGAATTGTTTGGCTGTTCCTGGATTGAGAATCCATTATGAATTTTGGCATTTTTGATTTAAATTGCAAACATGTAATACTATCCATAAATTGACATCATCCCTGACAGTGTTCATCACTGAGTATTTTCTCAGGGCCTCCACTTCTTAATGTGGCTTACAGCTGTCTCGAGAGAACATTTCTCCCAGTGTTTGCCATGCTAAGAACAAATGATTGGAACTGTGATTCTGCACTGAGAAGCGTGCTTTGTGATAAGTGGTTGATTATGTGCAGTTTGCCTTCTGGGAGTTTTTCCTTGTTATAGAAACTCTATTTATCATCAACCAAATGTTTCGATGAATGGGGGACTACCCGAGAAATCTGTGATACTTCTTTATTACCCATTTTTGTCCTGTAGTTCCAAGCCTGACCAAGATATCAGTTTGTTACATTTAATTCCTAATGTGTGATTTGAAAACTTGCTTACTAATATAGCACAGTGACTAATAATGTTTTTATTGCTAATTATAGTAATATTAATGTTTTTTATTCCAGTGAACCACCTTGTCTTGTTCTACGAGAACCGT
Organism: Pantherophis guttatus; assembly: GCF_059756535.1. Classification (NCBI taxonomy): domain Eukaryota; kingdom Metazoa; phylum Chordata; class Lepidosauria; order Squamata; family Colubridae; genus Pantherophis; species Pantherophis guttatus. The sequence continues at coordinate 45,344,529 of NC_142068.1, forward strand.
CTAAAAGACAATCACCTTGTCATTCCTTCTGTGCTGCAGGGACTGAACGCTCTGGTGAGAATTTACTATCAATGATACATACGTAGTTCGTTTTGTAAAATTTCCAGGATCTAAATGACAGTTTGGGGTGGTTTTTTTGTGTTTCTGTATCTTTTCCCCCCCTGTATTTTCTTTTTCTCTGGACTTTGGTTTTTTTCTATTTTTCTTAGTTTATATTAGTTTTTTTATCTTTGTAAAATTATAAGTAAAAAAATGTACACCTTTTCTATAAAAATAAATAGCAGAATCTTCCTAACAGAGATGAATGACTTAACCCTGATTTGAATTAAATCTACTTTGCTGAGGTTCTGATTCTGTTCAGGGAAGCTACTGCAGATAGCCATCTCTTAATGCAGATGGACATTTATCAGAATTTTTTTTTTTCCTTTTTAGAGCAAATGTGTAGTGTTAGCTCCAGGACTGGCAGTGTCTGTTCTCAAAGCTATCTTCCAGGAAGTTCACGTTCAGGTGAGCATGGAAATCCTTTACATTCTGTATATATGATTCAACATTCCTTCCAACAGTCATTATTATTGCACTGGTTATACTGTATAGCATCTTATGCCTGCAGTGACTCAACATTAATACGTAGCTAGGGCCTTTCCTTTGGTTTGGTGTCAGAGTCTAAATATGTCACATTCTGCTAAAGAATCTTTATAATCCTATACTTCACAAGTTGAAATCATGTTCTGGTTCACTGATACTATTATTATAGAAAGAATGGTCTCCGTGGTCTGGTCAATGTATATATAGATACTACATTAATTGTCTTGACTTATTATGGTAGATTCTACATTAAATGTCTTGACTTATTATGGTAGATTCTACATTAAATGTCATTTCAAATCAGTTTTCTCTATAAACTTTCTTAGTTGCTTCTTTCTTTACGTTCTATTTTTTGAATGATGTCCTTATGTGATAGCATAATTAAAACAGGGACAAAGTGAGGCTGGATAACTGACCTTTGAGATTAAATCTAAAACTATTAGTATTATAGGTCTTACTCTTGTATATACAGATATGGCCACAATTGAGCCCAAAATTTCTGTTGCTAAGAGAGACAGTTGTTAAGTGAATTTTGCCCCATTTTATGATCTTTCTTGCCACAATTGTTAAGTGAATCACTGTGGTTGTTAAGTTAGTAACATGGTTGTTAAGTGTATCTGGCTTCCCTATTAACTTTGCTTGTCAGAAGGTCACAAAAGGTGATCACATGAACCTGGGACATTGCAGCCATCATAAATCTCCAGTGCAATATCCAGTTGCCAAGCAACCGAATTTTAATTAGGTTGTAAGTGTGAAAAACGTCACACATAAATGACTTCTTTCAGTGACATTGTAACTTCGAATAGTCGCTGAATGAATTGTAAGTTGAGAACTACCTGAAATGTGTGAATGGAAGTTCTTATGTGCATTACACTTATATTGGAACTAAAGTATCTTAGGGTTCACAAGAGGCAGCAAAGTATATAGAGCTGCACTGGGACTAAACATGAGACAAAAAATGGAATGAAGAAAAGTTTTGACCATCTCCGCATTAATACAGATTGTAGGCATAAGCTTTAACTTACATTTAATTAATCTGAATTATCCTCTGTGCCAATAGATAAATTATAAATAAATTTACCTTAGAAGAAATATGATTCTAAGAATATGTGAATAATTATTTTAATAGCCATGCTTTTCTTTTCTTTTAGTCTATGCTACAGTTAAATCGTCATACTGTCTATAGTATCATCACTAATTTCATGAGCAACCGAGAGGCAGGTAAGAAGAGTATTTTTGGAAGTAATTGAATCACATGTCCAACTTGAAAACTGTGGGATCTTATTTGCTACTTTTTTTCCACAGAGCTAAAAAGTTTAGGTGCTGATTTCACCTTGGGCTTTATTCAGGTGATGGATGGAGAGAAAGACCCACGCAACCTGTTAATAGCCTTCCAGATTGTTCGAGACATCATTGTAAAAGGCTATGCACTAGGTAAATTCGGCTCAAAGTGAAGTTAATCATCCAAGGAAAAGCTTGCATTACCATTATAGCAAGTGCAAAATGATCCACGAATGAACTGATCGGAGAACTCCATATTCAGTTTCTTTCCAGATCATCTCATTGGAGGTGAATAGGATCACTGGTTTCCAGAAGCATGTCTTTCAAACCAGAAGCTGTTTTGGGGTGTTCAAAATGAAATGAGGGTATTTCAACCAGTTTACCCCTCAAAATATCTCAAGCAACTTCCAGTTTGGATTATTTGTTTGTGAAAATTGTCAATCAACCCTCTGGAATGGCCTAGTCCAAATGGAAACAGAATGTTCTGGAACTATCTGACAAGAGTTATATCCAGATTGGAAGATTTTAGAAATCTGTAATTTCTACCCTCTTAGTTATGAGAATTTATTCTAGTAAGGAGGAATATTGAACATGGAAAATAGCTAAAATACACTTAAAGTAGAAACCGTTGAATCAAAGTTGTAGATTGTCTTGTGTTAAGCTCTAAGACAAATCTCCCGAGTTGTGGGTGATCACAGTTATGTCACTAGGTGAATTTCAAATATAGATCCTGTCTAGAATTTGAACCTCTGTAATTTGCAATGGCTTAATATGAAATTGTAACTCTGTATACTCAGATGCCATACTGTTATGTTTATAATTTTCAGGGCCTTTTGCAGAAGAGCTGTTTGAGGTGACTTCCTGCTACTTCCCTATTGACTTTACTCCTGTGAGTGAATTGTTCAGATGACAAGTTTGTCTTATAACTAGTTCTCAAACTGAAATATGGGTGCTGAAATAACAGTATCTGTTATGAAGGATATTTTTTATGAAGAGGTTTATTCAGCATACCCAGGGTGGGTGACTGAACAAGGTGACTTCCATAATGTTTTCAATCTTTGATTTTGTTCTAGCCCTCCAATGATCCTCATGGAATCCAGAGAGAAGACCTGATTTTCAGTCTGCGGGCAGTGCTGACCTCTACCCCTGTTTTTGCCGAAGTACAACAATTTTATTCAGCAATTGGTGCACTATTGGTTAACATGAAAAGGGACATGAATTTTCACGACACTGTTTTTCACTTATAGTTAAACGTAGTTACAGTGCTTTTCAAATTAATTGTAATTGTTGTCTCTCCTTGATTCATACAGGTGTTCCTTATTACAATTTTGATATGCTGACTCTAGTAGACAGCTTTTTGTTTATTGGGCTTGTTTTTACACTAGAGAGAAAGGAAGAAAGAGAAAATTATTCTCTTCTGAGCCTTTTGGAATTCCATCACATTAGTGAGGCTGTTTGTTTCCAAATACAGCAGCCTTTTTCACCAATTAGTTTTGTCCTGCTCGGGGTTCAGCTTCAGCTTCTTCCTTCAACTTCTATATACTTGGATTCACAGAATAGAAATACAGCACCTTCAACATCCAAGAGTCTCTACCATTGTCTAAGAGATCTGCCCTTTTATACATTGCTCACAGGTGCCCAAATTAGGCAAGAAGCTTCTCAGTGTTTACATATTACTTTACGCACAGAAAAAGGCACTCAATTATAGTTTGGAATCAATCTATAATATATAGATTATATCATTCAGATCATATCCTGCCATAAGAGGTTGAAAATAAATCCATCAACACTGATATTTGGGAAAGATTTCTGATTTGTTAATAGTAAGGGAAATAGTTCCTAGTACATTCACCTTCAATCCTAACTTCTGGTAACTTCCCTGGATGCATCCATGTGGTTTTCTTGGCATGATACAAAAGTGGTTTAACATTGTGTTCTTCTAGAAGGGGTGTGTGTGTGTGAGAGGGAGAGAGAGAGAAGAAATTTTTCCCCAAAATGTGCTTTTTAATACTTTTTTATCCAAAATGTGCTTTTTATTACTTTTTCCTCCTACAGTTCCTACTTCCATTGCTCATTGAGAAAATAGACTCAGATGTACAAAGTGCCAAACTGGATTCCCTGCAAACCCTGGTGAGAGCACTCAGTAGTGATAATTAAATTTGCCTGAGCCATGGGAATTAGTTTTACTTTATGCCCAAATGGTACAATGTATTGGCAGTGGGGCTGCTTGTTATTTGGCAATTAAGACACGCAGCTAATTATTTCTGTGTATCTCCTTACAGATTGCTGCATGCAAGATCTATGGGCATAAAGAATTGAAAGAATTCCTCCCTAGCCTTTGGTCATCCTTGCGCACCGAAGTAAGAGGAAGTAGTCTATTTTTTGGGTGGGTGGGGAAATAGACTGAACTTCTGGGGATCCGTGCATTCTGAATTTTCCCACTCTGCCTTTCTGAGGTTCTGCCGCACCTGACTTTATACAGTTTTACAGTGAATAGTTTAAAGAAGCTATAGAGATAAATGGAAGAAATAGATTAAGGAATAGATTAAGCTTGCTTTTTAAAGATGTCTGTAATACTAGCTAAATATACCTACCATAGCAAAAACAAGAAGATCTGACTCCACCTTTTTAATAGGTGTTCCAGACAGCAAGTGAGAAGATAGAAGCAGAATGCTTGTCTGCTTTGCGAGCTCTGTCAGCATGTCTGTCCCGTTTGGTGCTCGGAGCTGATGATGAGGATCTTCTGGATTTCTTTCTTAGAGGAGTTCTGCAAGGTAAGCCCTGAAGAGCTCTTACGTTGGTTTTTTTGGTCCTATGATAGGTATTCTGTTGTTTTTCCTTGACGTGCTATTAAAAGAAGTAAACATCTTGAGGAGAAGATAGTTCATTTTAATGTTACAGTCATGATTTTGCTCTAGCACTCAAGGAGAAGGTATCAGGAAATAAGATGCAGAGAACAATTTTTTAAATTAAACTTTAATGCCGTTGGCAATCATTACCCTAGTGGAATAAATACAATATTGGTGCTGCTTTGTAAGGCATGCTATTACTGTTAAGCAATCTTGTTTATTTTAGATTGCAGACACCATCTATGTGAACCTGACATGAAACTGGTGTGGCCAAGCGCTAAGCTCTTGCAGGCAGCTGCAGGAGCTTCTTTGCGGGCTTATTACCAGATCACAAGTAGTGTACTTCCTTTGCTGTTGGAACAGTATACCAAGCATGAGCAGGTGAGAAGAAATTGGGGCAGAAAACATTCTATTGAAGCAGGGTTAAAAAGTCATGTAACTCCAGACTCAATATAGTTTGTGGCAGTTCTGTCATATGCCCTAGGCTTATAATTCGGTTGGACTCCAATTTAGAGCAAAAGTCTGCATATCTTATCTTTTCCTCTATCTAGGGAAGTTTCTCCAATCCATCCTGTGTCCTCTTGATCTCTTGTAGAGTAGTCAGCACAGGACAGTCTTGGAGGTGTTGCTTGGTTTCTTGGAGTTACGGCAAATGTGGGATCCTGAGGAGGAAGGTGAGTTGCTGCTTAGTTACCTTCTAGGACAGAATTTTCTTTTACTTAAGTGTTTTGCTAACAAGACTGTTCTTAACAGCTTCCTTATATTAATGTGCTTCCGTGTTACCCAGAGGTGTGTTCTGCAGAGATAAATGATTTTCATCCATAGGGCCAGAGCAATAGTCTGAGAGGGAAAGCGGAGAGACAGGGAAATTTTTATCCTTTGTAATAGTTGAGGTAAATTCTGGAAAACTCTTTTTCTTACAAACCTAATTCTAAATTTCTAAGACTGCCTTGCTGTGATTTATCATGCATAAAGGAACCATTCCTGCTTGAATTTAGCCAAACTTTTCTTATAAATATATGTAATCAGTTTTGCCAAAGCTGCATATTTCCTCATTTTAGTCTCAGATGTTCTTGATTCTGCATAAGTTTCAAATTCTGTTATCTTTCTCAAGATACTTCCTCCTTTCTGGAGCTCATTTTTTATTCTTCCAGGAATTTGTAGGTAAGGTGGTATTGTTGTATCACCTAGAGCTTTAGATGGTTTTCACTCCTTTAAAATTATAATTTTTCTGCAACCTTCACAGACCACTGGTTCAACACTGAAGGTTATTATTATAGTAGCAATGCTAGCATAAACCTTGTTGTTTCTAGTTTTGAGTATCTGATATACTCAAGATTGTTTCATTAGATGTAACTCCCTCTTTCTGCCTCCTTTACAGACAAAAGTCCACTGCTTTCTTGCAAAGACGCTCTGTGTTCTATAGTATTCTCTGTCTTAGCTGAACCCAATATTCAACTCCAATTGGTTGGGATCCAGATTCTGACATTTCTAGGATCTCGTCAAGGTATGTGTTATTCTTTGGTTTGAAATGGCATTTCTTGGAGGTAGAGGAAATATCATATTTTTTTTCTCTCGAGTGCATTTTTATTTTTTTATATATTTTTTAATGTTTTATTTTATTTTATTGAAAAGACAGTGTCATGTCAGGATAACAATGCAAATAAAGCAGAGCCAGAGAGAGATCAATGGTAAATCTTAACATACATGCTAATAACTATAACTGTACTATGTTAACAGTAATTACAGCAATACAACCGAAAAGAAAAGAAAACTTCAACTAAGTTTCTACTTACATTAACTTATTTACAAATTTTTCCATATTATATCCATAGTTTTATACATCTTTGTTGTACTGACATTTATAAACTTCCCTCTCATTTCTACCTCTTGTCCTTATCCATTCATAAAATTTATTCCATGTCCTGTAATATTTCGAGTCTTCTTTATCTTTAATCTTTAATCTGTCCATTTCAGCACAATCCCAAATTTTCCTAATTATGTCATCGTCCAATGGGGTGTTCACATTTTTTCAATATTTAGCATATGTAATTCTAGCTGCTGTCAATATATGTAACACTAAATAAATGGTTGCTTTGTCATAACTTTCCGACAATATACCTAAGAGGCATGTTTCTGGTTTGAACACAATATGTTGCTCAGTTATCATTTCTTGCCATTTATGAATTTTCTCCTAGTAACTCCTTGCTTTCTTAAAAGTCCACCACATGTGGTAGTATGTTCCTGGAGTGTGATTGCATTTCCAACAATTGGCGGAGGAGTTCTTATACATTTTGGGCAATCTTGCTGGCGGCAAGTGCCACCTATAAATCAATTTGTAAAGGTTTTCTTTATAGGATGTGGCCATCGTCAATTTGTAGTTTCTCTCCCAAATTTTTAACCATTTTTCTAATTCTATGTTGTATCCGAAATTCTTTGCCCAGGCAATCATTGTTTCTTTAACTATCTCTTCCTCCATTTTATAGTTCAGTAAATAATTATATATATATATATATATTAATCAATTTTTCATCCGTCCCCATTAAATTTTGTCCAATGCTGTTTGTTCTTTGTTTACACCCCATAATTTAGCATCTTTTTCGTGCCTTGCTTGGATCTGCAAATACGGCCACCAAGATAAATCCAACCCCTGCTTCTGCAACTGTTGTCTGGATTTAAGATCACCCCTTTCATCTAAAATATCCTTGTAACATACAATTTTTCCCCAATTACAAGATTTAGATATATTATTGCCTCCATTGGAGAGAGCCAGATTGGTACTTTCCTATAGTGTTGCAGTTTAATTTTTCCCCAAATGTTTAAGTAACGCGTTCCTCATATAATACCTCTGGAAATATTTGTGTGCTGTATTTCTGCCATACCAAGGAGAAGTGTGTAATAATAGTCTTCCATTATTCAAGTTTACCCAATCTTTTAGCCACTTGGCTAAAAGATGGAGTGCATTTTTAGATGCTAGTGGGTATACATGTGTCTGGTATGCTGGTTAGCATGTTTCCTAGCCTTAACAGCTGAGCTTCTAGCAAATTGATCATTTTAATGGACTTTGTATATGTTGTGATTACTTCATAAGAAGTAGGATATAATATAGCAATTTTTTTCTGTTTTAGAGCTCCTGGATCTTGCAGATGTGGAAAAGCTTGCAGATCACTTTGCACAGTTCATCCTGAATGAAAAGGATTCCCAAATCAGGTCAGAACAATCCTCCTGATCAAACAAACAAACCATTGAGAATTTCTGAAAAAGCATTTTTCCTTTTTGTGATATTGGGTATTTCATTATAATTTGCTTGCAAATAGTAAAAAGAATTCCACCAATTAATGCATAACAGTAAATTCTTCAATTTCAGATTTCCATATCTTGAACTAAGATTTTTACATGTTAATGAACAGAAAAGGGCATTTCTAATACTGCTGTTGTGATCCCATTTGATTCCTCATGTTTGGTTTGTACTGCCATCCTTTTGATATAAATTTGTAATACTCTAGGCTGGATTCACATAACAAGATAATGCTCAAAGAAATAAGCTATGTTATGGCTCAACGTGAAGTCCTAGATCTCATATCATACTAAAATAAAGTTTTTTTAAAAAATAAAGGTCTAACCACAGACCTACTTTCACCTAGATTAGCATTTCCAGATTAATATTTTATGGAATTAGACCAGTAGTGTTGATAATTTTTCCATAGAAGTACCAGTGAATTCAGTTAAGTTTTCAATTGCTCAAGCTACCATTTAACCACAGTTCAAAGCCTGTCAGATTATTTGAAAATACGTCTAGTGAGAATCCCTATCCTCTACTACCAGTTTTTAGCCTAATGCTTCTGGATGGAATTTAGCAAAATCTAGGCATTTGGTATCAAATGTGTTTATAAACTAACATTTATAAAACCTCACATAGAATATATGGTATTGCAGTTTCAAAAATTTGATCCCCACAGAATGATCTGTGTGTTTCATTATGGCAGTTCATTCTTACTTTTTCTATATCTTCTTAGTTTGGCGGCTATGGATGCTGCTGGCACCCTTGCTCCTGTCTACCCAGAAATCTTCAGCAAGTGTTTGGTTCAGAAGCTTTCAAAAGGACTGGAGTCAGGTAGAATCTTTCCAGTGGATACCTTTCTTAATAGTTGCACAGAAGTGCTAATTCCCTGTCTGAATTTCTCAGTAGTCATAAATGCATTGTAAATAGATTTATTGTAAATAAACTTAACCTGCATATGAAAGATTGCTATTCTATCCTGAGAAAGTTTGGTAGTAACCAAACTAATTATATGATTGATATGTTTCAGAACTTCAGGACAGCACTTCATCCCATCAGAAACATCTACAAGCTCTGGCAGCAGTATCCACTCATCCTAGTATTGTAAGGCAAACTGTTCCTATCCTCTTGCAACATCTTCAGCATATTCAAAAAGGTAATGTTTTAAATGACAGTACTGGAATTTTGAGAAGGGGAACGCTATCTGATGTTTGAGATTGTATTAGAAAGACCCAGATTTCTGCAACAATGGTGATCTGAAAGATGGAAAGGCATAGTGGAATCTGTGTGTGCTTGAAAAGCCTCTTTCCACAGGAAGAGCACTGAAATCTAAATTTTTTCCACCCCCCCATATTCCCCCCACCCTTTCCCTCCCCTCATCCCACCCTTCCCCCCTGACTTCCCAGAGCAAAATACAAGGTGTTTCATTTAACAATCATAAACTAGATTAACCTACTTATCCTCAGACTACTAATTCCCCTCCTGAAACCTTAACTCCACTATAGATAACAAAATACTTCTAATACTTAACATTCATTCATAAGCTATTTGATATTTTCTTGTCTGATACTTATTTTGAATATAGTCAATCCATCTTCTCCATTCCGATACATATCTTTCTTGTGTATAGTCCTTCAAGTACGCTGAGATTTTCGCCATTTCTGCTAGGTTCGTTACTTTCAATATCCACTCTTCAATAGTAGGCAAAGAGTCCTTCTTCCAATATTGTGCTACCAACAGCCTAGCTGCAGATATTAGATTCAAAATCAACTTAGTCTCTGATACTGTACAGTCCATAGTTATACCCAATAGGAACAATTGAGGAGTAAATTTCAACCTTCTTTTCAAAATATTCTGCATCACCCACCAGATTTTTATCCAAAATGCCTTGATTTTCTTACAGGTCCACCATATATGATAATAGGTTGCATCATTACATTCACATCTCCAGCATTTAGCTTGCAAATTAGAATACATACATGATAATTTTTTAGGATCTAAGTGCCATCTATAAAACATTTTATAAAAATTCTCTCAAATTTTGTGCTTGTGTAAATTTAACATTTCTGACCCAAATCTTTTCCCACGTTTCCATCATCACTGGTTCCTGAAAGTTTTGTGCCCATTTTATCATACAATCCTTATGAACTCTAAATTTTTAATGTCTTCTACTACAGACAGTAAATCATTGTTCTATAATTACATATAGCGGGACTTTAAAGCTTGGACTAATTAACGAAATCATGTACTGAGGGAGATGTGCTGTCAGGATATTTGTTGTAGCCTATTATTGTCATGGTGTAGTGTCTTTGAAGAAATTACTATCTCATTTATTAAATCTCACATCTTGATTTATTAAGCTGAGAAATCATTTTTAAGACTGTGTGCACCGTCTCCAAATGGTAGTATAACATTGGAAGTATGAAATAAAACAAATCTGTTTTGAAAGTTTAGTTTTGAGGTCAGTACAAATTTAAAAATCTGTTTTGAGCAGATTCATTTTATAGAAATTATAGGCTTTCTGGTTTGATTGCTCACTTGCAATGGAGAGGAGCATAATGATTGCATGTGGAACCGCTTTGCAAATGATGCACTTTTAATCATTATGCCACAGTGTGATAATTCAACCACAGACAATGTAGTGATCGTTTTTCAAATATGTGAATTTTCAATAAGTACAAGTTCTTTTTTTTAATACTATGAGTTGTGGGTTTTAAAATTCCTTTTGTTTTTGCAGGCAAAATGCCAGCAAGTAATAATTCAGTGGTATCTGTGTGCCACAGCTTGCAACAGGTCGCCCTTCAGTGCCAGCAAAATGCTCAGACATACTGGTATTTCCATCAGGTGGTGGTGCCCTGCTTGCTAGGCTTAGCAGTGCAAGCTGCTTTGGAAGGTAGGATGGCAGAAATACTCACTCCTTTACACCCTCTCAACTAAATTTTAGCAGTACGTGTAGTTAAGGTTGGACTGTTCTTTTTTCCAGTCCTAGATTGACTAATAAAATAATTTTCTTTGTACTTCTGAGTTCTGAGCAAGAAGAGAGATAAAAGTTTTGTGTGTTTAAATTCATGTGTTGGGCTGGCTTTTATTCCTCCTTCATCTGTTCAGAGCTGCTTCTTGTGTTATAATTTCTTTTCTGTGAAACAGCCATTAACAGGCAATACGTTGGAAGGACCCCTGAAAAGAACTAATAAGAATGAACATCTCAATTTCTCTTACCACTTTCAGAAAATTCTCAAACAACACTTGACAAAGTTCTGCTAACAGAAGAAGCTTTATCATCCATGGTGTTAGTCATCAGTGCGGCCTGCATGCACTTAAGCCCAGAGTGAGTAATAGGTCCCTTCCTGTGGTTTCTGATGCTATACAATTTAGTATTTCATTTGGATAAGACTAGGTTTCTGTTTGACATAAATCCAATATTAGGAGAGGTGTTGGTAATCTCTTTCTCCTGATATTTCTGTGCGTTAATATAGTGTCAATTGTTATATTATGGCAGGTTGGCTTCCCAGAGTGTGTCCAAAGTGGTACCTCTCTTCCTGGATGGAGAACTTTCCTTCTTGCCTGGAAACAACTATCCCAGCCCTTTTCATCCCTTTCAGGTATTCGAGCTTAATCTCTGCCAGCTATTTATTTGATGCAATTCAAGGTGGTGTACTTAGGACTTCCTCCTTCTATTTTCCCCATATCACCAATTCCTTGAAGTAAGTTGAGCTGAGAGTGAGTGACAGTCTCAAAATCACCCAACCAGCTTCTGTGCCTAAGGGAGGACTAGAACTCATGATCTCCTGGTTTCTAGTCTAGCACCTTAAGCACTATACCAAAAATGGCTCTCTGTATGGGAAAGCATTCCTAGAAAGTTCTGGATAACCTGCATAGTAAAAATGATGTCTTTTCTACAGGATGGGCCATGTCCAACAGCAGCCCCAAGAAGACTGGTTGCTCTCCTTATGGCCTTCGTATGTTCACTGCCAAGAACAGTGAGTCCTGGGTAGAATTTTCAGTGGTGTTTTAGAGAATGGGATGGGATAATTTATAGTCTTTCAAACATCCACACATCAATTTCCATCATTCTAATCAACATTGCTGATGGTGAGGATTGTGGACATTGTAGGTCAGGAACATTTGGAAATTTACTTGAGAATAGATCGGCACTATGTGATGCCAAGGTGAGAAGCCAGTGTGCCAGTGGGAAGTTTTCTGTTACCTTTCTTCTTCTGCAGTGTCTGTTTTCCTTGCAGGTGGTAATTCCTCAGCAGGATCGGTTGTTGCATGAGCTTCTAGCTCTTAGCTGTTCCTGTGACTGCCCATTCACTGCTACTGCTGCTGCCAAATGCTTTGCAGGACTGATTAACAAATACCCAGAAGGTAATAAATGAAAGCCATAGAATTAGGGTAATACTCTCATGCTACTGAAACTCTAAAACTGGATTGTGCTACATATTACTTAGTTTAACTGTTAGAAAATGTAACACAGGTGTAACAGTTGCTCACTATGTTTCTACTGTTTTCAGGGCCACACTTATATCAGCTCTTGGAAATGGCCATAAAAACGTTGGAACAAGGCTTGAATGAAGATCCCTATCAACGCCAGGCCCTTACTCTGCTGTTGTGGGTAAGTTTGCATAATGCTGTATGCACACTCATTCTTCCTCCATTCTAGTTTCAGAGTTTATTGTATCTTTTTGTCCTTGCAGGTGAGTAAAGCGTTGTTGCTTCGCTACCACCCATTAATCAAACAGCTGACTGACAAGGTGAGCTCCAGAGAAAAGCTGGGATTCTCATAAAGGCCTAATATTTTGACCTCTTCCTTAAACATGTCCTGCTGTTGTTTGCTGTACAGCTACTCCAACTTTTGGGGGACGCCGTTCTTGGCTCTGCAGTGGGTGATGGCTTTGCCTTGCTCATGGCTGATTCTACTGATGTATTGGGCAAGAGCTGTCATGCTGAGGTGCGTCTCATGTTCCGCCAGCGTTTCTTCACAGATTGTGTGCCACAGTTGGTGCAAAGTTTCCACACATCCACTCCTGGTAAGAAATCTCATATTTCATTAAAAAGCATTTCCTGGGCAGTATATTCTCTCCACAGGAGAAATGGAACATTATGCTCTTTCCTGCTTTATTTCTTGCAAGGTTTGGGCTTTCTATTATTGCTTGAGGGGCAGACAGGAGAATTTGCAGCCTTAATTGTCCAGCTCCATGATTAGAGAAAGAATTGAGACATAGAAGAATGACATGGCTTTCTCTTTACTGCCAACAAGTGTTTTCACTATGGGCCTCGGTCTGTGGCTGTTGGAATCTCTTGCAAATGGATGTTGCGATGATATTTTTCTAGAAAAATCTTAACTGGATTGCCTTTTTCCTCCTAGATGTGAAACCAAATTACCTGAAAGGCCTGTCTCACATATTAAATCACTTGCCCAAGCCAGTGCTAGTGACAGAGCTGCCTACAGTGAGTATGAAATGATGGCCAAGGTTCTCTTTACCTGTTGGAGGTTCCTTAAATCCAAGTGTTTAATAGTAAAGGAAATGTGACCCTTTCCTTTTCTTCTTTCCCCATCCCCACAGTTGCTGCCTCTGTTGCTAGAATCTCTGTCATGTTCTGACCATGTAGTGCAGCTTTCAACTTTACGTTGCATACAGCCATTGCTACTTGATGCACCTCATGTTATGCATCTCCACATCGACACACTTGTGGGCAAGTTTCTTAACCTAACAGACAATTCTGCCATGGTGAGGAGAGTAGTATTTCCTTCCTAAGATTATTCTCTCCTTTTCTATCTGGAAGAAGCTTAGAAGGTTAATTTCCTGCCTTTTATGTGTTGCAGGCAATCCGTATTGCTGCACTTCAGTGCCTCCATGCACTTGCCTCCTTACCTACCCCAGTGGTAAGTGGTGAAAGCAAATGTGGCTGGTAATTTGGCAGTTCATCTCCCTCATTCGTTTATAAGTGGGGCTTTAGTTGAGTCCTCATTAAAGTGGTGCTTTCCAATTCATGACAGGTGATCCCATTCAAGCCACGAGTCATTCGAGCATTGGCCAAGCCTTTGGATGACAAGAAGCGCCTTGTACGTAAAGAAGCTGTCATAGCACGAGGAGAATGGTAAGGTTTACATAGTACTGTTTCTTTCATTTTTAATAGCAGCCCTGATCAACTAGGCCTCCTTGATATTAACTGTTTAAAAAGCCTCTGTAATGAAACTAGTCACACAATTCTTAAATGGGCCTGAATAATTTGACTTTGATAATAAGCTTTGGGGAAGCATGGTTTGCAGTGTGTATCCTTTCTTTTTCTCATCTAAATCTGTTGTCTGTTTTTTACAGGTTTCTGCTTGGGACCCCAGGCAGGTGAAACGTCACACTATGAATCCAGATTGACAATCTTTTGTGCTGTTGGCCTTGGACCACTTTTCTTGCAGCAAAGCTTTGGACAAAAATGGAGGAGTTTCCTTCCTTTTTAGGGGTGGACTGCCTTTTCTATAGGCTGCTGGAATCCTAACCACAGTGGATGCAACCCTCAAGCCTCACTTTTTACTGCAGTGCAGTACGGCACAGAGGTAGCAGAATCTCCTGCGTGCAATAGATGGGGTTAGATAAATAACCCATTTGTTGAAAGCTTCTGGAGAAGATGCCTCTTAAGAGAAAGACATTGAACTGAGCATAATGAGTTCAGTTCTGCTATTCTTCATCATGTTGCTGGAGTGGTACATTCTTATATTCGTCATTTAGTGGTATAAAAATTAACCACTATAAACCATAGCTAATATCTACTAGAGGAATTCAAACAATTTTCATTTATAGTAATTTTGCATACATGAAAAACGTAGTCATAAACAAAATAAATTATTACAATTTGGGATAATTATAAAGTTCAAAATTATTCTAAATACAAATGGCAAGAACTATGGAAAGGGTTACTTAGACAGTTGTTTAGCTATCTTGGGTAGCTATGTTTGAGAAAATATAAACTAGTGAAAGCAGAGGTAAGGCTCATTTAGAGTGCTGAGAATATGTTATAATATGGTTGACAACTGGAATGTGGAATTCTATAAAACACCAATTCACCAACAATAGGTTGCCACTTGTTGTCCCTGCTTATTTTTGAGGGAGGGGGTAAGTTGGATACTTCAAGAAACAAAAGTGCTGGGCTGAAACTATTCATCATTTTCTCTAAGAATAACTTTGGAGCTGCAAAATGATATTGGAAATAAAAATGGTGAAGGCTGGTTCTTTGCTGTAAACTAGTCTCCCATTTATTTTAATAAACATTTCCTGAAATAATTGAAATGAAGCAGAGAGGATGATAAGGGAGGTGTCCTGATTTTAACAGTTCCAAGCTAGTTTAGTGTTTAGAACATCAGGATGAAACTCTTGTTTAGATGTAAAATTGGCAACATCTAATTCCTTTCTTATATTCTTAATTAGTGCTGTTTTTATAAAGTATGAATATAGTATTCTACCTAGATTTTTATGAAGCATTTCCTATTCAATCTAATTTTGAAAAGCCTTAACAGTGGGATACTCCCTTGCTGTAAAAGACACTGTAAAGAAACAGAAGGTTTTCTTCATTTAATAATGTCGAAGGACATCTCATTAATGAATATAGCAGAATTGCAACAGAAAGTGGGTAAGAATAGATCATTGCACAGTGATCATGATAGTGTATACTACTGTGAATATTAGGAAAAAGCTGCACTTCACAAGAGTAAAAGTTGTTGAAATATAAAGCTGGGAAGGACTGCTGAAAAGTTCTGTTTAAAAGACCGTACCATTTCAACTTTTTTTTTTTTTTACATAAAATAAATTTTGGATGTTCTGTTCATTGAACATAGAATAATTAATAAACTGGGGGCTCCAGGCTTAAGTGCTTGACTATTTGGTTTCAATACTGTGCATAACAGCTTACGGTGCTTTATTGATAAATAGCTGGAGAAACGCAAGGCCATTCTGGCTACCTGGGGTGTGTAATTTTTGCTACAAAAAGAGTTGGGATACTAGCCAATTGTGCCATGTTCTGATTATTAGTTTACTATATCGGTGAAGGTTTAACTAGGTCATACTCAGTACAGATTTCTGCCTGTTGGGGAAGGGATAACGCTAGACTCCTGTCTCTTTAAATAACCTTGTTAAGCGTGTTATAGAAACATACCATACATGTTCTAGAGCTGCAGCTAAATTGTAGCTGTTGAAACATTAATTTTTCCCATTGACTGAAAAAACAACTTGTTGAATATAGCCTGGATAGAGATTGGTAATGGACATGTTGTTTAGTATCAATGCTATTTGTTGCTTGAAATAACCATTGAATCACAAATCAGTATTAAAAGTAAAGAATTACTATTTTTAAAAAAGAAAAATAGTCTACTCCTATTAGTTATGAATCAACAGTTTGTATTCAAATCTTTTCACTGCTCCTTTTCCCACTAAAGAGGAGATGATTGTTTATATATATTTATTTTTATGGTAAAAAATCTGTCCTTACAGGAAGAGCAACAAGACCTAATATGCCACATTCCTTGAGTTAGGGAAAGAACTAGTTGCCCCTTCTCAAAATCGACAATACTTTGCTCCAGCCCCATTGGACTATGTGCAAAACAAAACAGAGACAGGCAATAGATCCCCAACTGCAGCTGGAGGTTCTCCATTCTCCTGTGGGATGAGCAGTTCATTGCAGATATGCCACTGTGATGTTAGCTTGCCAGTTTAGGGACCGTGTCTTCTGTTATGCTTCCCAATGAAAGAAACCTGTGGTTTCAAGTCTTCCATTGGCTGGGACACTTTGTTCTTCATCCAATCAAATTGCCAAAAGAGGGGTCTTCTGTTGAGCAACATAAGGAGGAGTTTCCCAACTCAAGCCAGATCCATAAGGGGGATGTGGGGAAGGTAGTAGAACTCGAGTGATCCAGTGTCTGGGAAAAAAAGCAAGGCTTCAGTAAGAAATGTGTACAAGTAGTCCTCAATTTATGAGTGGTCACTTAATGACCGTTTGAAGTTATAATATATTCAAAAGTTACTTATGACCCATTGAAGTTATGGTTGCCATCCCACCCTGTGGTCACATGACCACATTTTGGTTGCTTGGCAACCAGCTCACATTTATACTGGGTTGCGGCATCCAGCTATTTTCCCCCATTTTCCGGCAAAAATAGATAAAATGGGTTCACACTTAATGACCACATGGTTTGCTTAAGGAACGTGGCGACTTGCTTGACCATCATAAAAAGTCATAAAATTAAGTCTGGTAATGTGGCACCTTGACTTTTGACCAAAATTTTGGTCCCAATTGTGGTTGTAAATCAAGAACTAGCTGTAACGCAGGAAGACATGGAAGTCTTTTTTAATATTGCTTCCGTTAGCATTTTCTAATTGCAGATACTTAGAATATATTATGAGTCTAAGTAATTCCAGTTATGATAATTTGTTTCCTCAATTGGAATGCTATTCTAATATATGTAGTACATGCACATCTGTTACCTGTGTCTTTCGACACCCAGGAAAACCTTCCAGTTGCCCAATGGACCAAAGCTGTATGGATTTCGAAATATCTAGAGCCAAGAGAAAAGGGGAATGAAACGCAAATTCAATTATTTTGATTCTAACTCAAGTATTCTTCCTCTATAGAGGAGAAAAGGTGTATATGTATTTCAGTGTGATTGGCAAGGACTTCAGATATTTAACAACAAAACTGCGTACAAGACATCTTTAAAATGTACAATAAAGAAAGCTCATGGTAATTGGCATTGAATTTTTGTGCTAGAAGTGTCAACCATAGTAAAAGAAAATGCTCTTGAAATAATTTTTTTGTCCTCAAAATTCCCTGAGCTTTACTTGATAAATTCTAAATTGCTAGTAAAGAAAGGCCTATAATTTATCTGTGATACACAGACCTTATAGGAGGAAAAAATCAGTTAAACCCTTTACTAGATGATGATAATGCATCTATAGAATCCTAAACGCATTAAAATAACCCAAATAAAGTAGCATAAAATTTAAAGCTATGATGAACTGCAGTGTAAAAAATGTCTTCCTAAAAGACAGAAAAGTTAAACAGGCAAATCTAAAAGATTTGTAGGTTTTAAAAGGCATGCTAGAAAGAACTTTTGGTCAGCAGCTGAGTGGGTCTGTCCCCCTTTTTCTTTCTCCCTTTTGGAAATTCAGCCTCTTCCCTTACCTTGCTCTTTTTCTGTAGCCTCTTTTTTTCTTTGCGGTTGATATGTCGTTCGATGCTGGTCTCGCCACGGGTGATGAGGGCTGAGTGCCAGAGCATGAGGGCACCCAATGCCAATGCTACTGAACTGAAAGTTTAAAAAACAAGGATGTCAAACTGTGCTGAGAGGATACTTGTAAAAATGAGTGGTGGAGCATCATGCAAACTCCAAGATTGACTTGGAAGCACTCTGAAAATTTCTTGAAGTAGCTTTTTTCCCTCCCAATACTTTTCACCAAAGAACTAGATCAGTTACCTGCAGAGGACCCAGGCGTACACTATGCTCTTGTGGAAAGCTCGCTGGCGGAAGGAAAAGGTGGGTGGTGGTGTCTGAGAGTAAGTCTGCAAGTAAGAGCAAATGTTGCCACAATTGGAAGTAAGAATGCAGGAAAGAGAAAGCAGTGGCCCAAGCCAGAAGTTGCCAAGGGCTTTCTAGGATGAACAAATGAAATGGAAAGCACAACAAGCAAGCCTGGTACATGTTTAAGACACAAAGACTATGGTCATGAGAGAGATGGGCAGAGCACTGGGACCCAGGACGCATTTTCCTTACTCCCGATTAGCATTTGTCTTTCAAAAGCAGACAAAACATCTGGTTTGGGAAATATTCCCTCTATGTATAGGGACAAAATGCCAGTTGAATGGTGTTCCATAGCTCCCTTATGAGGAAGAATGGAAGGAGTGTCTGCCCAGGAAATTAAAAGTGAATTGTTGTGACAATCACTTCTGTAGAATCAGAATGGAACTAAAATGGTAAACTCCCATTATATGCCCTGTCCTGTCCTTGACTTGAACAGCTGATGAGCAGATACACCACCTGATTGGCTGTCACGTGCAGTTTCTCCTTGTCAAGTAGTTTCATTTTCTATCGGATGGAAAAAAGGCCACCAGTTACCCTCATTTAATTCTTGGCCTATATGCACCCCTGCTGCATAGGGCAGCACTTCTGCAAGTTTCAAGGCCTTTCCCCTAAAGAAAACAGTCTGCCTCCTGTGCTCACCTCAATGGCAGCATAAGCTTCCCAGAACATGTCCCAGCCACTGATACTGCTGTAGATGCAGCCCATGGTCATGAAAAGCATGAAGGAGAAGAAATAGCGATGGTTGTAGTGTCCCACACAGTTGTTAAGCCATGCTGTCTCTTCAGGTTAAAGATCTTTAACTCCAGGGAGAAAGCCAACCTTTTCCCATTTACAACAGCCCAGCCCAACCTATGAACGCTGCTCACACAGCATTCTTTTGGACCTTCAATGTGAACCACTTGTATTAAAAAGAGAAGGCGTCAAACCTTTTCCTGATAAATCACTTGCTTTGGACAATTATTTTCAAGAGATTCCATTCTGTTTTGGGAACAGAATCACTTAAGATTTCTTCAACAAACAATCCACCTGAACCTGATCCTTTACCCTTAGTCCTATTACAGACCTGCAAAAGGATACGGCAGTGATGGTCCATCTTCAACACACACCTGTGGGAGGGAAACAGCATTAATTTTAATCACAGAAGGATTGTTGATATGCAGCATAACTATTAACAAAGGAACAGTTCAGCCATAGAGGTGAAAAACAAAATAAACCAGAGGCTGAGTTGCTTTTTACCCTTTAGTAGAGATTTAATGGACTATGAACATTATTTCCCAGTCTTGGGAATAATAATTAAGCTTGTGTGCTACCCTAATCTCAATAACTGATTAGCTCGTAACAATCAAGGAAATTATAATAAAATCAAGAAAAAGAAAGATAAAAAAATGACAAGTGTGATGGTCAGAGGTCTCATTCTGCCTGGGTAAAGAACCAGATCTTCATGGCTCTTCTAAAGACCCCAGCAGAATTGGGGTCATCCAAATCTCAGGGGGAACCTCTTCCAGAGTGCAGTTGCTGCTATCGAAAAGTCATCCTTCTCAGATCCCGAAAAACGATCTCAAAGAAATTAGGAACACACCAACTGCAGGATTGAACTAACCAGGCAGCAGTGATAGAACACAGCCAGTTGTTCAAGTAACACAGCCCTATGCCATGCATGCTTTATAGTTAACAACCAGCACCCTAAATTGCATCCAGAAGCAAACTGGAAATCAGTGCAGCTGGCATATTATGATTAATAACAAAGTGTATTGATTTTATTGATTACTTCATAATTATTAATATTAATATTAGAGAAGCTAATGTTAAATTTCTGTGCCCAAAGATAAGACTGTGTGTACTCTAAAGATGCATAATCACAAATAAAACATACAGTGTTAGTTGTTTGAAAAGGCTAACTTCTCATTTCTAAAAACTGAAAGCAAATGTTTGGTCTTTATTGCTTTAGGTGATGAAATTAAATATTTTTTAATTGCTGAAGAGTACAAAAAATTCAAATTCACCAAGAGGAAGAGAAATAGATTTAGATTTATAACTAGAATCTATTTGTAATCCCAGCGGTAGCAGAATTTATACAAGATCAATACATAGGAACCTATCAGGTTTGTGTAATTTTTTTCTCTTCTTACAAACAACCCTGCTTTATGTGTCAGTACAAATTTCACTTTGGAAAAAAAATTACCCTAAATTTTTATAATGCAGCTGAAACACAATATAGGGAACATTAGACTGTGCTGATGATGTTACCTAGCTGGATAATGAAATGTCTGCAAGAAAACACCCAAGCTCAGTGAGCACTCAGGACTCCACAATCCAACCCTGAGATACAAATACTCTCTTCTAAAATTAGACTTGTACTCACGCACAACAAAACAAAAGCCCACAGTTTATAGCCAGTCAGTCCTACTGTTGAGGAAATTACGAGATTAAAAAATGCCACCATTAACACTTCACTTCTACCTCAGAGAAACTTTGCACCATATAAATACATGCATTGGTGCTCACATATTATTCTAAGTCAATGATTTGAGCAGTTGATTAAAATATAGCAAGCAGGAATATACTGAAGGAAAACTAGCAATCAGAATGAAGACTAACAGATTCTTAAGAACTTCTGCTAGGCAAGAGTTGTATGCCTAATATTTCATGTTCACAGATTTGCAGATACAAACCTAATTAATAATTTTCATAATCTGACAGGAAACAGCAAGAAATGAAATTTGCAGAACCTCAGATGGGGTCACTGTATGCCTTGCAACAAAAGAGGCCAAGACTAGAGCTTTTCAAAGGTTTTCAAATAACAAGGATGACCCACCCCCAAAAAAGCACAGACGGCAGGGAAGAATAAAAGAAATGAAATACAGGTTTGACACGATGATGGCTCACCTGTTGCAAATGCTACAGTGGTGGGTCCGGGCAGGTTTGGGGGCAATACATTTCCTGCATATTGACACAGCAGCAAGATCATTCTTTGGGTGCTGTAGAAGGAAAAAGCAGTTTTTGAGGATGGTGGAACATTGCTTCTCAGACTTGGCTAAAATCAATTGTAAGTATTGTTTGAGTAGCAAAGATGTTGCCTTTTCATTCTTACCAAAGATAATGATCAGAAACTTTCTGGGGCAGTGCTTCTGAACCTTGGCATACTCTGGGTGGGGGGTGGGGGGGGTGTTGTTCACAGCATGTGAACAACTCCAGCTGGTTTTGGTCCATGACATTTCATAATAAAACGACTAGTGGTCGGGTTTCCACAACATATTTATCCATGGTTAACTGAGCCCAATGTTCTGGATTTACACAACACACTGAATCATAAATTAACCATATGGTTTGCAGAACACATAAGGCTGAAATGTGATTGGCTGGAAGATAGTTCAGTAAGTTGTGTGAACCCAGGAAGACAGAAAAAAGGCTGGAAACCACGCTGAGCAGCCCTGCTTATGAATGTAAAGAAATATTAAACACTAAAAGAAGTCCAAATATAAATATTAAAGCCTCAGTCCTACCTGTGGTGGATAACCAGGCTGAGTAGTGATAGCCATGTAGTAATGGAAAACAATCATGACAAGGTTCCAATGCCCATAGATAACATGCCAGAAGATCCAGGGAATGGGATAGGTCTGGAGAATCACGGGAAGGAGGCAAATGTACACTATGCCCACCACAGAAGTCGTCAATGTTATCACCAGACCCACAAACACCTGTTGAAGGGATAAAGGAATTTGAGCTAGCAAGACACTATATTCCAAGTCAGCCCTTTGGAAGAGAAAGGGTGTGTGGCAGATACATTCCCTTATTAAGCCCTTCTTGTTTTCTGGGAAGCCAAAATAGATAATAGTTAACAGATTTGATGAAGTCCTAATGCCACGTCGTCCTGCAACTTCAGTTCTTTTTTTAATCTCCTCGCTTTACTTAGCAATTTGAAATACCTATGTATGTAGCTTGAAAACTGGAGCTGTAACTTTATTAATACAGAAAATATCTCTCCTTAAGCTCCCAATTTTGTTTTGTTTTTCTAAGTACTCACCACTCCAAACCAACGAGTGACATGATCTACCAGCCAGTATATAGGCTCAAAGAGGGCATCAAGAGCTGTGTCACTATCAGCAAAAGAGTTGTAAAACAAAGAGCGCAAACAGAGATGTCCATATAGCCACAGTTGTTCCACTTGCTGGGTCAGCCAGAACCGGCGCCGCTGACCTATCCGCAAACACTTCAGGAAGAGACGCATGACAGCGGAATACATCCGCCGGCGACTCCTCATCCCTGCAGCTCAAAACCTGGGAAGAAAGGAGGAAGTGTCAGAAAGTATTTGACAGGGCTTGGTGAGGAAAATGTTTGCACCAGACATTCAGAGCACTGCTCTGGCACTGCTCCATCATCATCTTGTTAGGTAATGCCCCACTGTGAGTAGGTGGAGAAATCTTTGCAGCCATGGTTAGCATTGTGGCTGGGGAATCACTCACTTTGGATGTATCCAGTGCATCATTAATGGAAGAGTTATGCCCTCTTCCATAATACCAATGGGAATAATAACACAGTAATAAAGGTTGTGACTTTGCTGATGCTTCTGCTTACTTTCCTAGGCTGAAGAGCAAGATACCTTGTGTGACCACATGCATATTATATTCAAAATGCAGGAGGTGCTCAGAGCTTGCTCTACAATTGCCCGAAGAGCACATCTTTTATGATTATGTTTGGGTTTCTTTTTCCCCTGCATAACTGCAGAGAACCATAATAAAGGGAGAAAAAGGACTAACTCAGAAGGAACCAAAAATATATCAAATGGTGAGGATATTAGAGCTGATGAAACTGGCATGGTCTGGAATTGTAATCCAGGATTAGGCACCTCTCTGAGATATTGGACATCCGTTCTCCATAATCTCTAGCCAACACGAACATCATTTAAACTGCTAAGGAATAACTAGAATTTAGCCCAATACTTTTGAATAGGATACACTATATCGAACACTTCTAGATTTAAGGACAAGTAATATAGCTTGATTTTTTTCTAAAACATCATTGCTTTCATTCCTCATTCATGCTTTTATCTCTCTCTTTTCTAAATAACAATGTATTCCATAATCACTAATCCCTCTCAAAACTAATCTCTCCCTTGGCATCTCTGCCTCACTTGAGCCAATCATCCCACTTAGATTAGTCTATGGCCAACAAGGAAGGCCAAATGTTTAAAATATGACTTTTACCTGTTTGTAAAACTCCAGCATCAAGCAGCTGCTAATCAAAAAACAAGAAGGAACTTGAGCTGGATCAGCTCTGGAGAAAACTGATCTTGGCCAATTAATATTAAGTGAGAATGACCCTGGGAAGTCCTCTGTGGGAGCCAAAAGCATCCTGGTAAGGTGATGCTATGGCAGATTAAATTAAATTTTAGCCAATGTAAAATTAGACCTACATGTTTCTTTCTAAAACTGCAGCAACTGTTACTGGTTTTATGCCAACAAAATCTTAATATCTCTCTTCTCCCATTTTATTTCAAATAAGAGTTCTGCTATAGTCAATAGAAAGCATGTTATTTATTCTTAATGTTATCCCTGCATATGGAGTGGAATTCTTTCTTTGGTATTGAGGAACCTCATTCAGAAGTTTGATGATAATTCACCAAGTGCAGGAGTGTGGCTTCCTGTTAAGTTTCAGAAACAACCAAACAAATTATGTGGAAAGCTTTGCAAAATCAACCTGAAAATTATAAACAATAAAGATCTACTATCCTGAAAAATCTAAACCAGTCTGCTTGCATTCCATCATTGCCTCAAATTCTCTGGTCTTCCACTACCAATTTTAAATACAATAATGCCCTCCTCCAAGTATTAAAAGAGGACCCACCCTTTGTAAAGAGACAATATGACTACACAGATTATGACTGCACAGATTAAGCAGGGATATCAGTTTCTCACACAAAAATATTTCACAAGGAGTCAAGAATTACCTGAATCCACTTCATTTGGCAGCTGTGGGAAGTGTAATATTGTAGCACAGTTCTTGTCCAAAATATTATGCACTAAAAAGCAATGTTGTCAGATCGTTGTATAATCGCTGTATAATATTCACAAAGAACAGATCTCAATTACCGGTAGTTTTCTTGGGGTAGAAAATTTAGAGGGAAGATCAGAAGACCCTGGTAATTCTTGCAGGACAAAATGCTTACATTAATTCATTAAGCACGAGTAGGCTACAGAAAAAAATAATGTAAGCATATACTGAATATTTACTAACACACTTAAGTATTTTGTCTTCCCGTCATTGTCTTTTGCCAATCAAATTTACACCAAGACACCCACGAGGTAACGGAACCCACGAAGCAGAGCCAATGGACCGCTTTCTAAAGGTTGTAATACTTGGAAGTTGAACAAGGTGTGCTCGGGCTGTAACTCCGCCTCTGTGCAAAGCTCAGCTACTTAGGCACACATATGACTTTGGCAATAAAAATCTCAGATGGGGAAGGAGAAAGAAAGGAATTGTCGCATCTATTCATCGGAATCTTTGGAGAAGGCCAAGGCTTAAAAAAATAGAAGCACGTCTGCTTCTGCCAATCGTCCTTTTAAGACGCGAGAAAACAAAAGCATCCTGAAGAGGTCTTGCCCGCATGCATTTCAAAGAGGAGGCTAGGCAATTCTTCGGCCAATGAAGGAGACTTCATCCCCGCTTCGTTTCACAGCAACAAGCAACATCAACGCCAAGAGGAAGGGGACGATCAGAGACTTGAGCAAGAAGGCTAAGCCCTAAACAGCAATGCAGGAACTTCTGGAGGAGCCAGCCGGGGAAACCCAAAGACGCAGAAAAACGCCGTTTATCAACATCAACATCACTGTAAAATCGGTTTCCTTCCAACTCTTTCACGCTTACCTGGAGCTGCCATTTTTGGGGCTCAATCAACCCCGCTCTATAGACCTCTCCTCGACAATTGCAGCCTTCCCGGCATCATTTTTTTTTTTCCTCCTCCTTATCCTTATTCGCACATGCGCGACTACACGTTGGCTAAGCTAAATGAAACTACACTTCCCGTCATTCAAAGCGCTTCAAGGGCCATTCTTTTCCGCCGGCCTCCTAGTTACAGTTACTCTGCTGCAACATCCGAGGTTCGGTCGTGGGCTGCTATTCAGAAGAACGCGTGCTTGGAGGAAGTCATGTGAGCGTGGAATCGCCCAATGGAAATTCCAGCCACCCGCGGGGAAGAGGCGGCCTAGCGCCAAGTCCTTTCCGTCGCCCGGCATGGCTTCTGCGCGCTACTGTGTTCCTGGTGGGTGACCGGGAGAGGGCGGGATGGGAGCCGCTCTAAGAGGGACCGTTCCTGGCTTGAGCGCTAATTTCCTGGGCTCAGCTCCAGAGAGCCTTGTGGGTAAAATGTCTGGCATTCGGTTCAGCCCCAAAGCGAGAAGAGGCTGAATTTGGGGGTTCTGTGAGTTGGTTTGTAGGACACGGATGGCCGTGATCATAGGATTTGTTCGGCGTCGGTTTTAGTTCATAGAATATTAGTTCATAGAATATATCTACGAATGTAACTGGAAGGGATCTGATACAGATAGATCATCCAGACCAACCTTCTGTTCAATAGAGGATTCCTCTATTTTCCCCAACAAATGGTCATTCGACCTTGTCTAGCAAAATAACATTTCACGGTTCTAATCTAGGCAGAACATTATGCATTTTATCGGTCCTCACCATCTCATCTAGCAGTGGTTTAGATAGATGCTTCGGAAAAGCTTTCAACCAGAGCAGCTTGCATGCTTGGATTTTCAAAAAACCTTTACAGTTCTTCAAAGGCTGTTGAATAAAATTAGCAGCCATGGAATAAGGACCTATTTCTACAGGATTGCAAATTACTTAAAAAATTAGAAATAAATTGGATTTTTTTTCTATGAAGGGAAGTAAGTGAATTCTCCAAGATCCCACGCGAGAACCAGTGCTTTTAAGCTTAACCATTAATAATCTTAAACATAAGTACAGAGCTGCCCAAGTTTACAGGTGATACTAAAATACTTAGGATAGTTGAAACCAAAACTGATTATGAAAACCTCCAGAAGTATCTGTTTAAAATTGGTGAATAATCAAGTGTGATTCAATTTAAATCACTTTTAGGCAAAATACCATAACTGTACCTATACAAGAAAGAAATCCCAATTGACACTAATTTTGGAATCACAGTGGATAACTCAGTGAAGATATTAACTCTTTAGAACTGACAAAATAAAGCATTTTTCTACATACTGCGAAATTATTTTGTGGAATTAATTACTGGATGTGACAAAAATAATTTATTTGGATGTTTTAATGGGATTAGATAAATTCATGGATGACATCAGTCAAAGGCTTTCAGTCTTGAGATGTATTGTCACCTCCCGATTAGGGATTACGTGCCTATAGGTATAATACCATCGATTTGAAAACATTTCAGAGATTTCTCCTTGGTCATGGTGAGAAACAAACTGTTGGATTAACCCTTGGCCTGATCCAGTTGGTTTTTTCTTGTGTTTTTATGTTTTTCTTTACTCATTTATTCTATCTATGGTATCTATTTTTGTTGCACATAAACTCATGCACGTGTCACAGAGGAAGTTCTAGTGAGAGTAATCAGACATGAGTATTTAGAACAAGTGTCAAACTCACATCGTCAGGTGACGTGACGTATCGCGACTTTTTCCTTCACTAAAACGGGTGGCCCACGGGCTGCAAGTTTGACACTCCTGATTAAGAACATGAGAAGATGTGGCAGTAGGAAAATAAGATGTTTTGGCTTGTGTTCTATTTCACAGGAGAGCGACTCTGCAGTTTAGAGGAAGGAACCTCTGGGAATGGTACCTACACACGCCATGGTTCCATCTTTGCCTCTTTGGCTGGTTGTTTCATAAAGAAAAGTGAGAATGGCATGGTGAGAATCAAGTATTTCTGCATTCTTAACTTCTCAGTTGTGTCTGGGATTTCAGTTGTAAGTCGTGCACCCATGTCAGTGGACCTGATTTTATTACAGCAGTCATTAAGCTAATCATGTAATTGTAAGTCCAAATCACATGTTTGTTAAATGAATCATGCGGTTATAAGTCTGAATCCAGAAACAGCAAAAGATACTGGAAACCAGAAAAATTTAACATTGCAAATTGTGATCACATGAGTGCAGGACACTGCAACCAGTTGTAAATTTGATCCTGTTGCCAAGTGCACAAAATGAAGTCACATGACGGGTGGGGGGGAGAATGCAACATTTTACAATAGCCAAAAGTATTTTATGGGTTGTAAAGCACCCTTTCCAAGTCCATTATAATTTATGAAACATCATTAAACAAGGACTGCATGTAGCAGTGTGTGCTATGGATAAGTGGGAGGGATAATGATAAGGATTCCGTGCCTTGAATGACTTGACATACTGGCAATCCAGAAAGGGTTGGACTTCAACCTATCTCTTGGTGATAGCTCAATACCCAATGCATGGTTGAATCATGCTGGTTTTGCACCTCCCTACAGCTTCCGGTAATCACTGTGATGAGAGATGTGGAATCTCAGCTACTGCCTGATGTGGGAGCCACAGTGACCTGCAAGGTAGCCTCAGCAGATCTACCTAATAATTTCATTGTTATTTTTAATCCAGGTATTAGTGTCAAGAAAATAAAAGGTAATACAAATAGATAGAATGCTATATTTACTCATAAGTGAAGAGTAGGATTTTTTCCGTGCAGATCATTCATCTTTGGAAGCTCATGTTAGATTTGCTAATAGTGTGATGAATGAAGCAAATTAGGTTTTTGTCTAATCTCTCTCTGAATGGGATCATTTCCCCTACAATAAAGTAAGTATGTGAAACCTAGATCCCAATTATAATCATAATATATTGCCAGTGTTGTGTCTGCATTTATTTTTTACATGTTTTTTTAGTTGTTTAATCCCTGCATTCAATATTTAGCAGGCCCACTGTGATGTTGCAGAAAGAGAAATATATATATCCCAGCTTGGAGATTAGTTTGGTTATTTTCACTATGTAGAACTCTGAAGTATTATCAATTATAATCCTGAAGTTATAAGAGAGAACAAATTGTTACTAAAAGTTGCTTTCTCTCTTCCTCTTTTCCTCTTCAGGTTTGCAGTATTAATTCTCGTTTTGCCAAGGTGCATATTTTGTATGTTGGTTCTACACCATTAAAATCCCCATTCCGTGGAACAATACGGTATGAAGAAAACTTGTCTTTTGAAGGTGGCATTAGAATAAGCCAACTACAGTATGTTAATACTCCATCTCATTCTCATTATTGATGTTTGAGTGATAATGAGAATTGGAAATATTTTTGGTTCTAAAGCTCTGCTGATTATAATCTTTTCATATAATTAGCTAATTCTTCTTTCTAAATTACATTATTACACCAACTATGTTTTTTTTACTTATTTATTTATTAAATTTATTGGTGCTCACCTTACCACAAGGGTAACTCTGGGTGGTTTACAATATTAGAAGATAAAATATTACAAAGCCTATATACAGTACAAATATAAACACTCCACTATAACTAAAAGTTGGAAAAGGAGGGAGTAGGATGCATGGGAAGGGGAGATAAAGTCACTTGTTCTGTAAGATTAGTTGAAGAGGTAACAGAAGAAAATGGCAAAATTATTATTTCATCTTCTCTTCCATTATAGGAGAGAAGATATCCGAGCTACAGAAAAAGACAAGGTCAGATGGTTTTATATTTGGTTATATCAAATGAAGCATGTTTGTTTTTTTTACATTAATGTGTATGAACATACAGAAATGTTCAATCATTTTATTCCACATGTATTGGTATAGTTTTCAGGCAATGGCTAAAACTTGCTAGGAACAAAAATTAATGCAGTTGCGTATCTGGGGTAGTGATTTGATTCCTAAGGTAAGAATATAGGTGGTTAACAACCACTCATTCAGCAACCATCTAAATTTATAGTGGCATTGAACAAGCAATACTTTATGACCAGTCCTCAAAGTCATAGTCATGATCTGGTCACTTGGCAAATGGCCTGGATTTCAGACCATTGATCGTGATTTGCAACCATCCCTGCTGGTTTCCCCTAAGCAAAGTCAATGGGGAAGCTGGCAGGAAGCCTGGATCACATGAGGTCCTGGCTTAACCACCCACAATAATTTGCTTAATGACAATAACTGGAGACTTCTGGGAATTTCATTGGTAAAGAGTGTGGTCACATGACATTGCGCTTTACTTTGCTTAGCAATGGAAATTCCAGTCCCAATTATTGTGGTTAAGCGAGGGCCACCTGTATCTTACTTCAGATTTTTTTTTTAAATGTCATAATTATTTCAAACTTCTGTATCCAAGTTTCATTGCTCTATTTGCCAGAGACATTTGTCCCTTGAAATTGTCCTCGCATTTTGACATTTGCTTTCTCTTTCTTCCTACTTTATGTTTTGACAGATAGAGGTTTACAAGAGTTTCCGCCCAGGAGATATTGTTTTGGCCAAAGTTGTATCCTTTTTCTGTTACCTTTATGCTTGCTTTTCTGATTTTTTGTGGAGATTTCCAGACATTTTCCCTTAACCTGTGGGATTAGATCTCTTTAGGAGATGCACAATCAAATTATTTG
Organism: Pantherophis guttatus; assembly: GCF_059756535.1. Taxonomy (NCBI): domain Eukaryota; kingdom Metazoa; phylum Chordata; class Lepidosauria; order Squamata; family Colubridae; genus Pantherophis; species Pantherophis guttatus. Next base: position 45,374,668 of record NC_142068.1, read on the forward strand.
CTGACCACAGCAGAAAATGAACTGGGAGTAGTGGTGGCTCATAGTGAAGCAGGTAAGAACAATTATCTTCTGAATAAATTGAAAAAACTGTAGCTTAAATGTGATTTTGTAGGAAATATCAGACATGCCATGTCACTATGTCTAAATGGGAAAATCTAGAATCATATCCAGTCCACATAAATAGCTGTTTTTCAGTATTAAGATGAAAGCTATGCATCATGGGAGAGTAATTTTGAACTGGAATTAGAGTCTTCAACTTACGACCACAACTGAGCACAAAAGTTATGTTAAGTGAGAATTTATTAAGTGAGTTTGCTCCATTTTACTACTTTTCTGGCCATATTTGTTAAGTGAATCACTTAGTAACAGATGTTTAAGTGAATTTGGTTTCCCCATTGACTTTGCTCATCAGAAGGGCGCAAGAGGATCACATGACTCCAGGATGCTGCAACCATCTTAAATCTGAGTCAGTTGTCAGGCATCCGAATGTAAATCATGTATCTGATCATAGGGATGCTGCAATGGTCCTAAGTGTGAAAAATGTTCATAAATCATTTTTTTCAGTGCTGGTGTAACTTTGAACAGTCATTAAATGAATTGCTGTGAATCAAGGACTACCTGTACTGAATTTAAAGATAGGCAGGTTGTGACAACATCAGAAATTGCAGGGTAATTTTCAAAGCAAATGACTTTCTTTTTTCCCCAAGAGGGTATATCTATATAAATATTGACTTTTTTTTAAATTTCAGGTTTACAGATGGTGCCAATCAGCTGGTGTGAAATGCAGTGTCCCAGTACACATGGCAAGGAACTGCGCAAAGTAGCCCGGGTTCAGCCTCAATTTCTGCAGACATAGTGAAAAATGCATACACCAAAACATACGACTGGTAGCAAAAAAGATTAATCCTAGGAGAAGAACCAGAGGAACTTGAAAGAAAAAAAAAGAAAAAGCAACTTCAAGAATGCAGCAGAGCACTTTTTAGTGAAGGACATCATGATTACAACTTTTTACTTTCAATTTTGTAACCTAATTTTATTGTTTTGTAATTCAGAAAACTTCCTACTCTGATTTCTGCCTTCAACTGAAGCAGCTAAACTCTGCTTTAGCAAAGCAAAAGGACAACAAGAAAACAATCCATAAAGACTGTTGGGCTGCCTGCATTTTTCCCTTATAAATTACAAGTCATTGGCCTGTCCAGGAAGTAAGCCTAAATCAATATCCATTTCTCTTCAAATATACTTTAATTGAAAGCCCTTTTGAATCTCAAATTGTCTCAGTGTCGCAACAAAAGATGGGATAAAAACTAGGAACTTGATGAAAAAAATGTTAAAATTATATTTTGTCTTAGATTTAATTTAATATTTTGGGGAGAAGTAGACTTTCCTGCCAAACTACTGAGGCAATCTATACAGTGGCACTCAGTCAATCTCTGGCATATAAAATTATGCAACTCTGCATCTTTTGACAGTATATATGATAGCGAGATATGCAGTCTCAAATTCAGCATCCTTCCAGTGCTCAAACTTTGGAATTGTTTCCTGGAATGAATACAAAACACATATTCTTGACCATGATTTTTTTTTTCAATAAAATCCCACGTCAAAAATGTTTTCTTCCACCTAACCATGTCCTTGTATTTCCTGTACATATTTTCTTATTTTTGACATCACCTGCGATGCACAATATTTTTCAGTCAAAGTGTTGTGTACAGCCTTGGAGTGGCATTTGAGGAACCACACAAATGAATCCCCCCCCCCCTATATTTATTCTGGTCTTGTTTTTTGGGAGTGTGGCCTCTGACATGTATAATCATGCATCCTGGTTTGAGTATCTCACACACATATGCACGAGATTTGTTTCACTTAAAATTGGCAACCCAGGTGATGTTCTTCACTGGAATAGTTACATATTTCTTAATACTATATTAATAAGCCACTTTTACAAGTAATACAGACACAGCAGCTATTGCACATAATTCCTTTATTTTACTGAGACTAGGGCAAATTCAGCCATTGTACAGTGAAATTAGCTCTAGTGTAAATCTGCCATCCATAAGGCAGAGACAACCACACAGACTATGGGGTAGAAAAGCAACGTGATGATACACAGTATCAGGGTTTACTGGCACTACACAAAGGTATTGGATCACAGGTGGAAATTCCAGAGTGGGAGCTAGTCCTAGTCTCACCCTTCCTACATTCAGAAGGCAATGAAATAAGAATTGGCTTTTCATCTAGCTTAAATGAAATGGTGTGTTGCTTATGCAAAATTTAAAAAAAAAACGTAATTAAAAAATGGTCCTTGCAACTGTCCTGAAAGGCAAAACCAAATGAAGCAATACTTGACTAACTGGAGTTCTCACATAAAGACAGCAAAGGTTCCCTTGAGAAAACCTTGGTCTCTTCTTCATTTCAGCAGCACTGAATTTCATTGCTTTGGAATTTGTTTCTGTCAGTAACCCTGCTGATCTATGGTCCACACCTCTAAAATATCTAGCCAGATCCTGCTGGAGAAATGTGAATGTTGAAGGATAAGCCATGGCTCTCATAAACTTCACCATCTCTGGCTCTTCAGCCCTGTCCCTTGAGGCATGTGCTAGGAAGGGGAAAGGGGTTATACTACTGATTACTTTGCCTGCCCTCATTTCTTAACTTTGCCCTGAGCTGCCACAGCTTCCATAGCTTTGCGGACAGTCTCCTCATCTCCCAGGAATTGCATTGGCTTGATAGGCTTCAAATTTTTGTCCAGCTCATAGACTATTGGTATTCCAGTGGGCAGATTGAGTTCCATGATTGCTGCCTCAGACATTCCTGCAAAGAATAACATACATGAAAATATATGAAAAGGTAAAAAGCTTGATTGTATTATCCCATTCAGGACCAATTACCAAAGAACTTTGGTTCAACTAACTTTTTAGACTGAGTCAGGCTTAATCAGTTTTTGTTCCCAAGTTACAAACAGAATACTCACCTTCTAGATGTTTCACAATGCCTCGGAGACTGTTACCATGGGCTGCAATGAGCACTCGCTTGCCTTCCTTGATCTGAGGAACAATTTCTTCATTCCAGAAAGGCAGTGCCCGGGCAATAGTATCTTTCAAACTCTCACATGTAGGTAGCTGATCTTCAGTAAGGTCAGCATAGCGGCGATCCTAGAGAAGGAAAGGCAGCGGCAACTTAATCACAGAGATTGATTCGTGTTTTCTCAAGACTTGCTATAGATTGCTGTACTTCATTTCAAAAAATGCTTTAGAAAAATTGTGCCTGAAGCTATCTGCTTGCTTGATACGTTAGGCACTTAAGTGCTTGTATAGGCTATTGTAATTTTTTTGTAATTCCTGCTCAATGACATTTTTAGATCTGTGCTATTGCCAGCCATATATTAGGCAATGAATAATTTTAAGGTCTCTAATGAAGTTTTAAAACATTAAATTACGCCTTAACTTTTTACCATCTTCAAGCACTGAAAAACTGCCTTCAGTATCATTCACTCATTATTGGATTCATACCTAAACTTATCTGGATTGGTTGCCTCTTTAGTAGCTCTATTCACAGTTTAACTCTACTATGTAGCTTCTTGGTGAACTAGTCTTTAAATATTTAAAAGAGTATCCTACATTAATTATATTACCACAGTACATAAAAACCTATTACAGTTTAAAACGGCATGTGAGGCCAATGCTCTAGCTATTTCTTAATCCATTAACAAATATTGCATAGGTGGAAAATTCTGCCAGTTTAAGAATAGCCTTGACTGTTCCCATCCATAGAATACAAACATTCATGAAAGACCAATGTCAATGATTAATTGCATAAAAGCAATCTGTATTCTAAAATTCTGCTCAAAAAAACCACAGCAATGTGGTTCTGATTGAACCACAGCAATCCCACATGGCTGCCCAAAACAGTGGGCCAGTGAGAATATTGTATGAATAGAGGTCAAACGAGATAAAAGTGAACTACAATGGAACTATTGTTTGAGTCAGAAATCAAAAAAGCAAAAAGCAAATGAAATTACACAGTAATTATATCCTAATCCCAGCATGACAATTACTTTAAAATAACCTCAAAGAAACAGCCATTTCCATCAGATTAATAATTAGTACTTCATCTTACCTTGCTAATGGTGCTATAGAAAGGGTGATCAGGCTCCATTGGAGGTGGAGGGATGTCAAAGGAACGCCTCCATATCTTGACCTGGGCTTCACCATGTTTAGCAGCTGTCTCAGCCTTGTTAAGGCCTGTTAGACCACCATAATGCCTTTCATTAAGACGCCAGGTCCTCACTACTGGTAACCACATTTGGTCAAGAATATCCAGCACAGTCCAGAGGGTCCGGATGGCCCTCTTCTGCACAGATGTGAAGCAGATGTCAAACTCATATTTAGCATCTGGAAGAGCCCAGAAAGAATACTGTAACTCATTTATCTTTACCACAATTATTGCTGACATACAGTTAATCCATTTCCCTATATGAAAAATAATTTTGCAAAAGATAAAAGAATATAAAAAATCTCACAACAAAAGATGATGCTAATGTCCTATAACTAAATATCTTGGGAGAGAGGCGGTTTTAACAGTATTTATAGATCTTCATAATCATCTTGTACTCCTTTGTTTCCTATTGCTCTAAAGTGCACAAAAATTTGATAGTGCAATAATGCAAACTAATGCCATGGTGGAGAAAGTAACAGTTGTGCAACACAGAAGAATGAATGAAAACATACAAGCATGAATAATACTTGCCAGAATCTCCTAAAATGAAAGGTGTAATTTTAAAAAATAACTTATTTATACAGTACAACATGCACACATCAACAATATTAGAACTGTTGAATGAACTTTTTATTCCTTGGATACTATAACACTGATTTCAAATAATCTTGCTTTAAATAGTATTCCTAGGAAAAGGTCAAACTTACAATTTACATTCTATTCAGATGGGCTCTCAAGTCCATCAACAAATTAAAAATATAATTTTAATATTCACATCTTTAATGCATTAACAAAAACTTTCTACAGATTTTATAATTGGCTGGAGAGAAATCAGATGAAACTTTGGAGAGATTGCACAGCTGTGGATAATGCAAAGTTGTCTTCATCCTCTGAGGACTTGGGCTCTCTTTCAGGTTTTAAGGTAAATAAACTAAAGAGCGGGATTAGGCTGTTTCTTGAATCTGCAGAGGTTACAGGTCTTAAATGTTTCCTGCCCCTCACCACCCGACTTCCTGCATTGAGCACAAACTTCTCCTTTCTCTGTTGCAGTACTGAATGACTCAGCTTCTACTACATTTCCTTAACAAATTATCACCCAATTGCCAATGCATCTAGACAGTCTCACTGCTGGATGCTTTCCTTGGAAATAAGTAAGGTATCATTGTGCCCTCAGGGGCAGATGGAAAAATAACGTAACTCGAGGAGACTGCCAAACATGCACAGCTTGGGAGGGAGAGGAACTCTTTAAAAAAAAAAAAGCCACCTATTCAAATTAAAACGTCCCTTTTTTAATGCAGAATAGGGCATTTTTTTAAACAATCAGAACAGTTTCTTCTGTTATCCTGGCGTTGAATGTCAGGTAGCCATAGCAAAATCACCAAAGGGCTCGGTGCTTGGCAAAGGGATTGCCGGAATGACTGAACTCCGAAAGGGGAAAAGGACCGGGATCCGGCTAGTGGGAGACTCCTCCCTTTCGCCTCCGGCAGGAAGGCCATCTCTCGCGTTCCTCCGCCGAGAGGGACGAGGCTGATCGCACGTGCCCAGGCAAAAATCACGGTCTTTTGTCCTCTAAGCAAGTTCCGGCGGTCGCAGCAGAACCTGCGGGCGCCCCGGGACCATTTTAACTAAAACGCCCATCCTAAACTACTTCGGTCTCCCATTCGCCACTCTTAGCGTTGGATAAGGGAGCATCTTTGCTTTCGAAGGCCAATTTTACGCAAAAAAACCCAAACCCAATTTCCATCTAATTCAATGACACTGGGGACACACGGGTGGGAGTATGAATTACCTTCCAAGGCAAACACTGACCCCGCGGAGAGGGTCTTTTTTTTTTTAAATCCACATCAGGTGGTTAAAATCAAAAGAATTCTCCATCCCCCGTTATTACAAGCTGCATTTATGACCTTTATAAAACAGTCCACAATTATCCACCTACCCCAGCCCACCCATTTCAGGAAAATCAGTCCCTCCGTTACTTCCCCCCCACTCCCGTCCCAATTTTCTCGGAGTGAAAAATGAGCAGAGGCGGCCCGGACAGCCGAACATCAGCGTCCCCGTCGCTCCCTCCATCCTGCCCGCTTTCCTCCCGCATCTTCACCTTTCAGCGCTTCGCCGCCGCGCCGCGCTTCTTCCTGCCCGGCTGGGCTCAAATCCGCATCGTACCAGCCACTGAAGCGATTCTCTAGGTTCCAGGCGCTCTCCCCGTGCCGAACCAAGACGAGCCTGTACGCAGCCGCCATGCTCTGAATGGAAGAGACCGAACCGGAGGGCGACGCAAGAAAATCAAGCTTCCTCTCACTCCCCCAACCAAGGAGACTCTTTACCGGCTAGTGCGCATGTGCCGAAAGTGGAGCCTCCTCTGTCTGTAGGACGCAGGCGTTCCCGCAATCTTCCAATCTGTAGACTCGCGCGGATTGTAGGCTACCCAGATTGCGGGTTAATTTGGGTGACTCCCACTTAATAAGGGAGGGGAAGAAGGTACTTCGTTAAATTTACTCTCGATGCCGTGCTTGTGGGCCAGGCACAGAAAGAGCTATTTGCATTATTGTCGTTAAGACTATAAAATGCGTTTAGGAGGTATAGCCGCGTATCATCCGTCCCTCTCATTCATTGCTCGTGAAGCGTATGTAAAAAATGGCGTGGCGTCAGCTGATGAGCCGCGATTGTCTCATTTTGCTCTGAAAATTTCCTAAGGGATCGGAATGAACCACACAGGCAGAAATAATAAAAGATCGGAGCAACAGAGCATCCTATAGAGTGGTGAATGTCAGCTACATAAAATCCATATGTTGCAAAAAAAAAAAAATAGCCATCAAAGGTTATAAGAGACAACAAATCTATTTTAACTTTGATCAAATAAACCAAGTTTATATTCCTTCCTTTTATGTCTAACAATTTTGGTCTGTAGTATCCTCATACCCTGAAACTTGATTTCTTTTTATTTTTAATTTGTCCCTCCTCGCAAGCTTCTTTAAAGCCTTATCAAGAAGCCTCTTTTGCAAATTCAAATAGGAAAATTATCCAAATCACTTTCTGCATAATCAAATATAATCAGCTGTAGGAAGTTAGCACCCACTCTTTCCTGGAAGAGTGAAATATTTTAGGAAATACGAAAAAGGCAGAATATTATATTTCCCTGGGATAAGCATGTTTTGAAGCAGCTCCCATCTTCCTGCCCCCACCCTTTGTCAATGGGCCATTAAGGCTTGGGCCAGTCTATTCTACATAACAAAGATCTACCTCCTTCAGGCAGAGCCGTAGTGGGAATTGCCAAAGATCCAACAAAGATAGGATTAGCCCTCTACACAATAGCAACAGAAACTCACCACATGTGACCTGGGAAGCACATGTGACCATCAGCCAGCAAGGCTACCTAAGACCCCCAGCTCCTGGGAGTCTGACAACCAATCAGGATACTTTTTCGGGGCCCCAAGAAATGCAGAGCCAGAGAGAGCATAAAAACCCGAAGATTTACTGTATCCCCCCACTTTTCTGTTCAGGAACTCAAGCCATGTGATCCTGTCCACCATTAAACCATCTTTCCAAGCAGTCTCCATGTTTCCAGTGTCTTTTTCCCCACTTGGAGCAGAACCTAGAAGGAGATTTCTTCCAACACAGCGATTGGACTTCTGTAACATGCTCTACATGGGACTGCCCTGAAGACCATTCTGAAGCTCCAACTGGTGCAGAATGCAGTTGGTAAATAGTACAGATACCCTTGACTTACGATTGTTTAATTACCATTTAAACTAGGCATTGAAAATATAACTTATGACCATTTTTCACACTTTCATCTGCTGCAGCATACCCATGGTCGTGTGATTAAAACTTTTGCAGTGTTCCAGGTCATATGATCCCCTTTTGTGACCTTCTAACAAGCAAAGTCAATGGGGAAGCCGGATTCACTTAACAATCATATTACTAACTTAACTGCAGTAATTCACTTACCAATTGTGCCAAGTAGAACTCACTTAACAACTGTCAAGCTTAGCAAACATATTTTGGGCCCAATTGTGGTCGTAAATTGAGGACTACCTGTAAAAAGTGCCAGATATATATAAGATAAGCTCACTTCACAATGGGGGAGAAGGCATCCCCTTCTCCTGGAGCCCATTAAAACGCGGAGCATCGGCTGCAGCCAGGCAGGGCTAGTGTCTCGAGGTGGAGAGAACGTCTCCCCAAGCGATCGAGGTGTGAGCAGCATCAAGAAGCGCCGGAAGAAGCGCCCGCAAGATGAGAGGCAAGTACAGGGACGCTTCCCTCCCGCTCTGGAATATGGAGCGAGTCTTCATCCCTGCCATCACCCGTATCCTTCTCAGGCGAGTAGTGACTGGGAGGGGAGGGTGAAGGGTGGGGCCAGCCAGCCAGCAGGGAGCCACAGCAGGAGGACAAAAGAACCGCATGCAGCTCAGGAGCCGCACGTTGCCAACACCCGACCTAGTTGGACAGGTAGAGACTCTTGAAAAAAGGCAATCCTGAGGTACCCCAGTTCCAAGCCATGTAGAAATTTATAGGTAACAATCAGCACCTTGAATTGAACCTAGCAACAGAATGCTAACCTGTACAGCTTATGCAGGAGTGGCTAAATTGCTAACTGGCCAAATATCTTGATTTTGTGTATGCTGAATTGGATGTTTTTAATTTTTTTTTTTTGTTGGCTATACTGTTTTTATTGTTTAAAATGTTGTTTAATATTTTAATTATAAGCCACCCAGAGTCACTGACTAAAGTAGGTGGCCATAGAAATTGAACAAATTAATAAATAATTCAGATCACTGCACCGATGACCTCCTCTGCATATATATTTCAATGTAGTTACTAGGAATCAAGGTTCATGTGACAGCATCATTAAGTTTTTAGTATTATCACTGTCTGCAGGCAATGGCAAACATTTAAATTTAATGGCACAGAAATAGGACTTGTTGTTTTTTAAAAAAATGATTATATCCACCACTCAGAAAAATAGGGTTAGTCCTATTAGAGTCAAGATGATCATCTTATATATTCATACTGAGTAATGGAACTCAGTGATTGTTTTTATTATGCTTAGTCAGCCAGATGTTTAGACTGGATTTGACATTTTTATTTACTTATCTAGTCCTTCCCAAGGACCTGGGATAGGCAGATGATGTTGTTTGATGGTATTAAAGGTTATTATTAATATTACCATCAGAGAGAAGTGTTTTGGGGATTCTCTTGAATATCAAAATAAATTATTTGCCTGACTTTAAATACAGTACTGTGTCCCTTTAAGTTTCCCCAAAAAACCCTTTGGGAGAAAAATTTTGGTTCCCCCCCCTCCCTTCAATCACCTTTCCAGACAATTATTACAACCTTGCATATCCCTCAGAACTTCACATCTGCATATTAGCAATGCTACCTTGGTTGTGTTCTTAAGACAAATTCTATTCCGAACAGCCAACGTAGATGTGGAATCAATCAGAAAACTTCAGAATTCTGCTGTGTTAAGATTTCAAAAAAAATTGAGAAAAAATAAGCTTCTTCCCCTGCCTGTTTTATTTACATCTGTGTGGATGGACTTCATCTCCCAGAATCTCTTAAATTACTTTAAAATGTGTGGACTTCAACTTCCAGAATTCCTCAGCAACAATGCTGGCTGGAGAATTCTGGGAATTGAAGTCCACAATCTTAAAATTGCTAACTTTGAAAAACATTGATTTACATCAGAGGTCTTCAAACGTGGCAGCTTTAAGACTTGTGGACTTCAACTCCCAGAATTCTCCAGCCAGCTATGCTGGCTGGAGAATTCTGGGAGTTGAAGTCCACAAGTCTTAAAGCTGCCAAATTTGAAGACCTCTGATTCACATGAACGTACAGGCCACGGTTAGAAAGGTGTGCAGGGCCAGAAGGAATAATAATCCAAGTCGGAAAAGAATAAAGTGGTCGGAGCTCATGGCTTTGCCTTCTGCTTTTTTAAGCAGCTTGCAAAATGGAAGAATCGGAAGTTGGTGTTCGGTACGGAAGTGGATAACCGGAATTACTTAAAATAGAGTGAAAGTAGACGCGGCACGTGGTTTGGGTCTTTTGCTTTGGCGAGCCGTGGCGAGAACCGAGCGATATGGGTCGTTCGGGCAAGTTGCGGTCCGGTACAGCCGGCAAACTTAAGCGTTGGCGCAAAGGGCACAGCAGCGATAGCAATCCGGAGGGACGACGTTACCGCCAGGCCGCCCGTGGTCGTTTACTCGCTCCCCGGTCAGGTATGTAAAGGAAAAAGCCGCCGCCGCAAAAGCTACGGAGGCGATGGCTTTAATTCAGTTGCGGTGCCCGATTCTTTTCAGTTTTAAATGCTGATCAGCGGTAACTGCAGCTCCTTGAGCGTTAATGAGGAATTACTATTCCACGCAGGAATGTTCTATGAATTTTGAGTAAAAATATATCAGTCATGTCTATTTGCGGATGAAACACCTACATCTTGAAGCTATAATAACTTCATCATAGAATCATAGCATTAGAAAGTACCTAATCTAGGAGATCATGTACACCAGTGGTCTGTTGACTCAAGGATCCGCTAAAAGTTACCAAGGTTGGACAAGTGTTTTGGACAAATGGCTGTACCATCTGTTTGAAGATCTCCCATGAAGGGGAATAAACCACTTTTTGAGGAAATCTGTTCCACTGTAGTTGAGAACTATTGCTGTTTAAGATTCCCCCCACCCCTTAAGATCTGCCCTGAATTTTCTTTTCAGTCTTATTTAGACTACAGGGCTCAGAACTGGACTCAGTATTCTAAGTCTGACCAAACCAAGGCAAAATAGATGGGATGGTACGGCTTTTGATCTGGACTTTCTATTCTTACAAATAGGTCCCCCCAAAGTGTGTGTCTCTTTAGCAGTTTTACTGCCATATCAAACCCTGTTCAGTATGGATCTGCTTGGGCTTGTAAATACCCAAATTCTTCCATAGATTCTTAAGCCCCCATCCTATACTTTTGCCCTTTATTTTTTCACCATTAAAGTGTGACTTTATATTTCTCCCTGTAAAAGTTTATCCTCTTTCAGTCCACTGCCCAACCTAGATCTTTTTGAATCTTGTCTTTATGTACAAATCTGATAAAAATGTATCCTCAAACCATTCATGTCATTAATAAAATCATGTAGTCATTTAGCCAGTTTTGAATCCATTTAATAGTTTTTTCATCTACCTCATATTTTAACCATTTTTTTTATGAGAGTATCATGAAAGGTTTTATCAACTGCTGAGATCAAGAGTGTGATCTATCAAAATCTTCAATAGATCACACATCCTTCTCAATGTCATTCCCCCAATCTATTCAGCTCTGTTAATAAAAGTGGAAAATTATTTTGTTGTATTTATTTTATTTCGCCTTTATTTTATTTATTTATTTATTTATTTATTGAATTTCTATACCGCCCTACTCCCGAAGGACTCAGGGCGGTGCACAGCCATGAAATAAAACACATAGATATACAAAATTTAAAATCGAATAAAATGAATTAAATAAATTTGGCTGAATTAATACCCAATTTAAAATACCCATATTTTAAAATCCATTAAAAATTTAGAATTTACACTTTAGAAGGGAGGAGATTTAGGCGAGGCCAGCTTGATGAAACAAAAGCGTCTTCAACTCGCGGCGGAAGGTGCGCAGATCCGGAATCCTCCGTATCTCTGGGGGGAGCTCATTCCAGATCGTCGGTGCCCCCACAGAGAAGGCTCTCCCCCTAGGGGCCGACAGCCGACATTGTTTGGCCGACGGCACCTGGAGGAGCCCCTCTCTGTGGGAGCGTACTGGTCGGTGGGAGGCTGTTGATGGTAGTAGGCGGTCCCGTAAGTAACCAGGTCCCAAGCCTTGAGTTATTTTTATAAATAACTCAAGGCAGTACACATCCCAGTACTCCTCCCTCCTCCTATTTTCCCCACAACTCTGTGATGTGAGTTGGGCTGAGAGAGTGACTGGCCGAAAGTGCTGGTTCTTGTTAATTGCTGCATTCCTATTCAAATGCTTACAAATATACTATTTAATCTTATGTTAGGGTATGGTTTTGAAAAGCCATGTGTAAATTTCTATTTTGTATCCCTTTAGGCAGCTTGGCTTATTATTTATGAATTTCTTTGCATAGATTATCTGATAGTGATGCTTCAAGAGTTAGCTCAGTGTTTGCCTTTCTCACAGAAAACAGTAACCTGACTGTGGATGCCCTGAAACTACATAATGAACTGCAGTCATCAGGACCTGTGCCTAGAGAGAATGCAAAGGCTTTTATGGTGGAAGATAACAGTGAATCTGCTAAGACTCACAAATCATCTGCAACTTTCTTGAGTGGCTTGACTGACTGTACTAATCTCACCTTCAGCGCAGTGCAGCGTCTTTGGGAATCCAATTCTGCTGCCCATAAGGAGGTATGTGGCTGCCAATTCTTATGAAAACCAACAAATGTTGTGATTAACAAGATTTTCATTATTTTTTCCGCAAAAGGCTAACTTGATTACATCTCTGCAAAGAGCATAGAATGTATAATAGGGGTGTAAAATACTAGCAAAGAGCAAGAGGAGTTCTTAATGTTTGATAAAAGCTTAGATTCTCAATACCTCAACAGCCTAATTTTGTGCAGAGTAGACATTCTGACTATGTAAATATTCTGAACAAAATATATAGAGTATGAGTTTCAAAATTCAAATACTTGATTAGATAATAAAAATTATAGGGAGGATCACAATCCATATATCTATATAGATTATGCCGGTGACTTCAGCTCTCCAGCCACTTCCCTGAAATGCAAACCTATTATCATGTTTGCTGAAGAGTTAATGTGCTGGTCAGCTTGGAAGTTGGAGAAACATACCATTATTTATGTTGCAGAGCATATCAGGCAGCTATATATATATGTATGTATGTATGTATGTATATGGTGGTTTGAAGCACATCAGCCTCTGTTTCCTGACAAATATTAAAACCTTCAGACCAGTTGCCCTAACATCTGTAGTTATGAAGACCTTTGAAAGACTAGTGCTCGGCCACCTGAGAACAGTCACGGATCTGCTGTTAGACCCCTTGCAATTTGCCTACCGAGCAAATAGATTGACAGATGATGCTGTTAATATGACTCTGCACTACATCCTACAACATCTTGAATCTCCAAAGACCTATGCAAGGGTCCTCTTTGTAGACTTCAGCTCAGCATTCAATACCATCATTTCAGATATTCTTCTAACTAAACTAAATCAGCTAGTTGTACCTGACCACACTTGTAAATGGATCATAAGCTGTGGGGACCAGTTGTACATGTGTTTAAATATTTTCGGGGAGGGCCTATTTTCAGGGTGGGAGTATTTTAGCGCATGCATTCAAAAGCCTGATTGGGCTTATTATCCGGGGAGGTCTTATTTTTTGGGAAACAGGGTAAGTAATGCAATGATATGAGAAATCTGTAGTGGTGCACTGAAATCTGAGAAATTGAGTTCAAGAATATTCTTGGAAGAGCATACTTTTTTGAATACAAATTACAGAAATAAATGTTTATTAAGTAATAGCTGGACATTTTCCACTATTCTTCTATTACCATGGAAGAAAGGAATAGAAGATACCCAAGGCTTGGATTTTCTTTGGTGTCTCATCTTTGATACACTGAGTAATAAATGCTGCTTTGTTCACAGCAGTTGGAAGAGCTTAGTGAAAGGATCAGCAGGTTTTGTGTATAAACTGAGAAGTATTTTACAAGAAGTTTTAATTGGGTGAATAGAGTTTTTGACTCTTTAATTTGGATTTCTTATAGATATGTGCAGTATTGGCTGCAGTCACAGAGGTAATCCGAACACAGGGTGGTACCGAAAGTGAGACAGAGTATTTTGGTGTATTGGTAAGTATCAAAGGAAATATATCCAAATGATAGCCTGGCAATTCCAGAACATTGAAATATAAAAATCAATATGTTTACTAAAAACAGAATAATGAGAATCTAAAAATATCTGAAAAGCCACATATTCCCTCTTTATGATACAAGTTTTCATTTTGCTCCCTTGTATATTCTGTAGTCAGTAGGACTACAGACTCCCTTGTATATTCTGTAGTTATTTTTTTTTTAAGTACCCTTCCTTCCACATTTTGAACTCAGAGATTTTCATTGGACACTATAAATGTCAAGTGATCTGATCACTGATCTGAAGCTGGAGAGCAAACATCTCCATGCTTTTGTCTGCTGGATGGGGCAAGGTGAGGCATGGAGAACCAGCAAGTATCAAAGAACAGTATATAGATAGGCTAATGTAGAGATCAGTTTCTTTCAGGATAAAGTCACATGCATCCACCTTTTCTCTGCTTTCCTGAGCTGTGTTATGTCTCCTTAGATGACTACTCTGGAAGCTGTGGAATCTCCTGAATCCTTGGCTGCTGTTGCTTATCTGTTAAGTTTAGTGTTGAAGCGGTGAGTTCTAGGAACACAACAAGCATTTTTGATGAATTTGCGGATGCACTTCAGTATAATTCAGAGAAGAAATTAAAAGGAATCAAGGAGGACAGTATAAAATTCTGTTCTGCAACTCTGTGCAGCAAAGTTGGTTTCTTGGACAAAGATCCTACTACAAATTAGATTCTAGATCTTGCAAAGAGTCAGTGATAGATAATCCTTTTTAAACTTACTTAAAGGAAATATCTTAGACATATATTCTTTTTTATGTAAAACATTTTGAAACTATTAGTCATTTCTTCTACTATGCTCCCTTATCACTGTAACTGTGTCCAGTTTGCTTCCTCCTTGAATTTATTCATGTAGATGGATGAGGGATGATTAAAAGTGCACTGTATGCTGTCTCTGTATGTGTCCTTGTTTTATATTAACAACGGGCATACTACTTATGCCTTACAAGAAGGTAGTCTGTGTCGTCATTGCTTGTGCATTTTATAAGTGGGATTGCAGATGTAAAAATGTGGAGTGTCAAAAGCGAGTTTAGTTGCCTAAGAATGAAATAACTGAATGTAAAAGGCAGTGGAATGCTTGTTACTTATTCCTCTTATTGATGCCTCTCATTTTCTGAATCTTCCCCAGGGTACCCAGCCCTGTGCTGATCAAAAAGTTTTCTGATACTTCCAAGGCTTTTATGGGAATTCTGGGCTCACAAGCTTGCGGAGACTCTACTTTGGCTCTACGATGGGTAAGTACATCAAAGAGGCCAACTGTGCATTATCTAAATATTAAGTATGGGATGCTCTTGTTAATAATAGAATGTTTCCTGGAATGTTCTATATATTTTAAGAGAGAACAAATCTGTTAGAAGCCCCTTTGCTCAGCATTTTGAATTGTACTGTAACAAGTATGTAAAGAAATGCTGGATTGAATTAAGCCTATTATTGGATTTAAAAGAACATGATTTTGCTTGATACCTGTTGTCGGGTACATTAAATTTAAAACTGAACTCCTGGCTTAAGTGTTTTACAGATATGTCAGGAAAGATGCTTCTTGATATCTAGTATTCATAGGACAATCCCTCATTTCTATCCTTTATCTCTTTATCAGATCCTCTCTTGCCTAGCTACATTGCTACGAAGACAAAACTTGATAACATGGAATTACCCTGTGACAATGCAAGTTTTCCATGGTCTTCTCAGCTTCACTGTCCATGTCAAGCCCAAGGTGAGTTCATATATTTTATATGGTTCATGGTTCACAATTTTAAAAGTCTGATTGTTAAATGTCCAGTATAATATGGCTTGAAGCTGGGCAAACATTCTAGCCTAACTTGCAGCCTCTCCTATTTTTCTTGTCTCCTTCAGGTCCGCAAGGCTGCTCAGCATGGTGTTTGCTCTATCCTCAGGGGTAGTGAGTTCCTATTTGGAGATGGAGCTCCTTTATATCACCCAGCTGCAATTTCTACTGCTAAGTTCTGCGTTCAAGAAATTGAGAAATCTGGAGGTATCTAAAGAAACTGTTCCATTTATCTTTGTTTGGCCCTAATTGTGATCCCTACATATTGTTCCTCTGAATTCCTCCTGAAACTATGTATTCTGGTTTCAAAAACAAAAATAAAAATAGCAACTCTTTAGCAGTAGAGCTGTGGCTATGATTCAGAAACTGGTTGAAAGGGCAAGAGGCAGGAGAATTGCAGGTATTCTGCAGTAGGACAACTCTGCAACCCATGCAGAACTCCTGGATAAGTGATTTGAAACTAGTCAATTCCTCTTTTTATGTTCTAAAGCAAATTTGCTGAAAGGCCAACTTGTTTTTCCTAGAAATATTTTCCCATTTTAATTTATATCTAATCATCCTTTTCCGAGGAAGGATCATTTTAATTCAAACTTTTCAAGTAAATATAACACTTGTTCCTAAAAAAATTCTTACGTGATTTTGTTTAATACAGGATTTTAATATTATATATTTATTCCACAATTTTGCACAATCTCAAGATGTTTGTAAAATTAGCTTGAAGAATGGAATGCAAACTTTGCAAGGAGCAATAGAAAACATGTTGTGTGTTGCAAGAATAGTAGGACTAATATTTGCTTGGCTCCTCAGGTGCTAAGGAGGCCACAACAACTTTGCATATGCTGACTCTGCTGCGTGATTTATTGCCCTGTTTTCCTGCTCCAGCTGTCAAATCTTGCTGTGAAACCTTGCTTCGAGTTATGACCCTCAGCCATGTAGTAAGTATTTGTCCTCTTTTTAGGTGGACTTTGTGCTGCCTTGTCTTTTGAATGCAGTATAGTCAAAAGACTCACAACTGCGTAAGCCAGTTGGAGGACCAGAGAGCTTCAGTGGTAGTGAACAACAAAGATGGACTATCTCTATCTACTCCCCTTAATACTTTGGCTTAGCCTAGTTGCAAACCCAAATGCCTCTCTTGTCGGAAATGGATGGGTTGCATTATACTTGATTTTCTAGTTACAGGGATGGGAAAAGAGAAAAAGCAAGAGCAATGATTTTTCTATTAAGTTTAATTGTTACTTATTTTTCTTCTCTCCGTCACTACCCAGATAGTGACAGCATGTGCTATGAAAGCTTTTCATGGCCTCTTTGCTGCCCAGTCATCTCCAATGTGTCTGTCAGCTGAACTTAATGCCCAGATTATCATGGTAAGTAGTGCAGTGATTGAGTGAAGGATGCACAGCCAGCCTTGGATGTTCGAGTAACACTTTCTGTTGTTCTGCACCACCAGGCTCTTTATGACTATGTACCCAATGAGAATGACTTGCAGCCCCTGTTGGCCTGGCTGGCTGTCATGGAACGTGCACATGTTAACCTAGCAAAGTAAGGATGAGATAATAATGGGGCAGATTTATGTGGAGATTGGGAAATGCTGTTCAGATAGTCAGATATAGCCTTTCTTTTGATTTTAGGCTGCAGTGGGATCTGTGCTGGGCTCATCTTCCTCGTCTCTTCAGCGTAGCTATGAACTGTTTCCTGTCTCCTCACAGCCAGGTGGTGGATGCTGCTGCCCAGACCTTAATGGTATTACATTGCTGTTACTTCTAGATGTAGAGTGCTAAGCTGGCAGGAACTATATTTCAGTAACTTTGGTTAACGTAAGAATTGTGGGGCATTTCCATGTGCAGTTTTGTGATGAAGCATTTCCTGCATTGTCATTGTTGGCTTATGTGCTCTTGATCTTGAGAGAATGTGGGCTGATGCAAATGTGAATTTGTACGATTCAGGTTTTGCTCAATGAATGTGTGGCCCCTCATGTGACAGAACTAGGACTTGTTTCATCTGCAACTCCCTCTGGATCCGCTGCTCACATTTGCAAGATGTTCAGGTACAGGAAATAGCTTGGTTGGCTGCAGGAGTTTAAACCTCCTATTTATGGTTTATTACACAGAATGTTGAGATTCTTTTTTTTTTTTTTTTGATTTGCCAATGGATGTTTTTTTCAGAGCAGTGGAAGAAGGTCTGACATACCAGTACCACGCAGCTTGGGCCTCGGTGCTGCAAGTGCTGAGGGTTTTCTTTGAAGCATGTGGGCAGCAGTGTCATCCTATAATGCAAAAGGTAAAGGAATGCTGTAGGTCATTAACATTTATGGCACATGAAGCAAGCAAGACATTCCCAAGTATCCAGATTAAGAATCTGTAGAGAGTAAAGCCTTTGGGTTATTGGTTGTTGTTATCTGAATTTAAGAACCTAGATAAGGAGACAAAATTTGAGTTAGTATAGGAAGGCTAGTGATTTGAGCCAGTACAGGGAGAGATTTTTTAGAATGATTTTTCCCCCTGGATATGAAGGCGCTGCAGTTGGAATTTCTGCAGGCACACAGCTGAAAGAAGTGAGTGCCTCCAGAGCCAGGCACAATTCATGTTTTTCAGGGGAGAAGACTCCAACAAACAAGACAATTTATGAATAAACAGGCTTTGGACTTCTCTTGTTAATCTTTTGATCTTAATTTTGTTAAACATGTTCCAAATTGTGCTTCTTTTTTCAAAAGAAAAAAATGATTTATCTTTGGGAGTTGTACTGGTGAAATTCAGCTAAGAGACTCCAAAACCCATTAGTTGCCAGTTATGCTTAGAGGATATTAAAAATTGTGGTGCTCTTTCCTATGTGATCCTTTCTTATTTCCCTTTTGCTGCAGTGTCTACAGTCGCTAGCTGATCTGCGAAGCTCCTCACACTTTCCCCACGCTGTGTTGCTTGATCAGACTCTGGGAGCCGCAGTGGCCACTATGGGCCCTGAGGTGGTGCTGGAGGCTGTTCCCCTAGATATTGATGGCACAGAGTGAGTACAGTTTCCATCTTCGTATTTGCAAGGCCAGTGCATGTGATGTTTCTGTATTATCGTTCTGTCTTCTGAACTAATTTCAGAATTGCCCCTAGCTTTTAAATTATAGAGGAAGGAGCAATATGACTTGTAATTTCATTGATTTTGCAAAGATTCTGAAAGCCACTTGGTTCTTCAAAGCAATGCCCCCATTTACCCTTATTCACAGAGGGTTTTCTTTGCAGTTGCACAAGGCATTAAGACAGCATCTGCTGATTAGTTTAGGCATAAACCAGAACCTGCCAATTACTTAATCAAAAATCAAAATTAATGAATTCAGCAAAGAAAAAAAAATCCCTTTCGAATTATTTTAGCTATCATTCTTATCTGGTTTGTAAGTTTTGATTGTGCTTTTAGTTGCTTTTAAAGACTTAGCAGTGAAAAAGAGAAATATGCATTGAAATAAGTACATAAGTTGAAGGGACAAATACGAAATACAAATAAGTGTGTTTATTTGTAAATTATTAAATAATTTAATAAATAATTTACAAATAAATTTATTTGTAAAGGGTTTTTTTTGTATGGTTGTTTTGGTTTTCTTAACAACTGAGCTTTTCTTTCATTTGTATATTCTGTGAATACTAATTTTTATAAGGAATATCAAATGTTATCCTTTCTAGACTCAAATTTCTGATCCCTCTATAGTAGTTTAATATTATTGGCATGGATTGGCAGCAATTTTCAAGAATTTCAGGGAGGAGTTTTATCAAACATACACGGTAGGACTTTTACGTGCTAAATATGTCTTTTACACTGAGCTGTGGCTATAAACTGTAGCTTATTCCTTTATCAGTTTATTTTTATCAGTTACTTTGGTATCACTGGGCATCTAACTGGGACAAAAATGTGACTCTCAGGATAAGCATCTCTTATGCTTTATGTGGAATTTTTGAAATCCTACCATCAACTAAAGCCAAGATAGGTGGAATGGACCTGTTAGCACGCAACCCTTGACACTTGCCATGTTTCATGCTCCACAACTTAATTTTTGTATTATTAATTTAAGCTTAATAGAGCAGGGTGTCAATCACTAGAGGTATTTGAGGGGTCATTGGATTGAGAAGGAGTCGTCTTGTGGTTTGAGTATATGACAGTCTGGATTTGAAAGAGCTCCCTACTGACCCATGCCTGTTTGGATATCAGCAGCTGAAATTTGCATTGGCAGAGGGAGAAGAATAACAAGTTCTTGGCAAGTGTTAACTTCAGTTGCCAAAATTCAAGCAGCCACAGAGGTCAAAATCCCTCTCTCCCCTCCTTTGAGGAGTTCTCTGCAGAGGTGGGAAGAGAAGAATTCGAAGCTATGCATGTGCTTGGATTTTGTATTTATTTATTTATAAAATTCATAGGTCCCCCCATCTTACCTCAAGGTAACTCTGGGCAGCTTACAATCATAAATCTGAAATCTCAGATCCACTTTGGATATCTGAAACTCAAGCATGCATGGAGCCCAAAATGCATCTCTCCCTATCTCCTTGTCCTTTCCTTGCTCTGCCTCCCTGCCCGAGAGGGTATATGTGGGGAGGATCTCAGGTCCACACTGAGCTGAGATTTCGTCCTGGCAGATAATCCTTTCACTTCATTGGCTTAACAAGCCAGGAGATTGCTTAATGACCACAACCAGGAGTGCCAAGATTGCAGTCATTGAATGAAGTGATCATGTGGGCATTTTGCTTAACAGCCTCTTCGTCAATGACGACTATTCTCCTCCCAATTTTGGTCATAAATTGAGGATTATCTGTATGTTCAAGAGAAACTAGGAAACCGTCTGACAAGCACGCTAAATTGTCCCTTTGGATTCTAGCCACAAAAATGTCACTAGAAACAGAAAGCCTTGAGGAAAGCATATTGGCACCCAAATCAAATATATTCACTGGTGGTATTTCTCATCTCCTCTTAATTGTGTACCATTATATTATCTACAGGGAGACACTGGATTTTCCTCACAGTTGGCTCCTTCCTGTGCTCCGAGACCACATCCAAAGTGCACCACTTGCCTTTTTCTCCAGTCATTTCCTGCCACTTGCTGCTTCTTTAAAAAACAGAGGTAATTAGACATCCAAGTAGGACAAGCCATATTTCTTCCAAGTTTTGGACATCAAAAATCATATGACAAAATAAACCTGAAGAATCCATCATCTTTACACTGGAGGTTTCCAAAAATAAAACTTAGCTTCATAAAGGTGATTTTTTTTTCTAGGAGATTACAATTTGGACTACTTGGTATATATAATTTTATAAAAATTGAGATTTAAAATAGGTTAATTGCATTTTTTCTCTTCTCTACATTATGAAAGGTTTTGGAAGGTATTCCATAAACAATTTATTGATTACCGACCAAATGTAAAGAAATACATGTTAAATATCTTGTGATAATTTCCTGATCCTCTGTGATATTGCAGTGGTATATATATTTCTGATACTTTGCAGACCCAACGGTGTCAAGTTATTTTTCCATACTAACTGTCATGCAAGGATGGAGGTGTGTTGCGGAATTAGCGTCCAGCAATACAGCTATTATAGTCATGAACAATGAAGCAACTGGGAGATACAGTTCAGTAGCATCTGGAGAGCCATCTGTTCCTCATTCCTATCCCTGTGCCTATTAAAACACAATTACAAATAGATCTCTCTCTTTTTGCAGCCACAGAGCTTGCCCAGGCAGGTCAGGAGTTAGAAGCTAAGATCTACAATACACTCCAGTGGCAAGTGAGGACTTTTGTTTTTGGGTTGGTTGGTTTTTTGGGGGGTGGGGGGTTGGATAGCTGGTATAAAGCATATTATGATTTTGACATAGGAAATATCAGTGAAGGTAAAAGATGTTGACCTTGCCTTTTTTGTCTTTCAGATCTGGACCTTGCTGCCTAGTTTCTGCAACCATGCTACAGATGTGGTACTCTCATTCAAAGGACTGGCTCGCACTCTAGGCACGGCCATTAATGACTGTTCTGAACTGCGGCAGATAGTGTGCCAAGCATTGCGCAGGCTAATTAATAAGGGCTGCCAAACAGGTAAATATAACTTGTTAATTGCCATATTGGCAACATCTTCACCTCATTTCCGTTTTGTTCCTAGACTTAGGAAATAAAGGATTATGATGTAATCTTCCCGAAGTTTGTCTGGGGTGGAAAGGCCTGGCAAGAGTCCTTGTTAAACTGGCTGAAAATCCTTGCACTCACAATAATACTTTCTTTGTTCCATTTCTCTGCTTCCATTTGCAGAGGCTGAGCGTGCTGAGGTTGGACGCTTTGCAAAGAACTTTCTGCCCATCATGTTCAATGTATACAGCCAAGAGGGTGATGATAGTGAGAGCTCAGTGCACCGGCGCTCTTTGCTGGACACCGTCCGGTCTTACTTGACAGTTACTGAAGCAAGGGTGAGCAGCAATCATTGGGGAAAAAATATCGGTCTCCAAATTCACCATTTGCTAGAATACTAAAACAGGAAGACACCTGAAACTAAATTGATTTTGGAATTTATGGTGGTATGTGCTGCTGGTATTGGAAAAAGATCCCTCTATATAGATTTTTTTTCTTTTATCTTTCACTGCAGCTGGTGAATTCCTTCCTGGAGAAAGCTTGTGAGAAACTGACCAGTTCTGATAGTTCAGAATTCACTAGGTAAAGTTTATTTATTTATTAGATTTGTGTGCCTCCCATCCTGTCTAGGTGTAAAATTACCAGAGAGATAGGCTTTATCTTGTGGTGTATTCATCTGTGCTTCAAGTGGATTTGCTCAGCATCTACCTTATATTTGCTCCAGAAGATAGGACATAAATCAGAGTTACTTATATTGATCTGTGAAACATTTCCAAAATCTTTTATTTTTGATGCTGTTGTCTTCCGTAAAAATTTGGGGGATTTTGTCCCATTCCATTGGATAAGATGAGAAGGAAACGAGGGATAAAATAAATTTCAGGGTGAGCTACATAGTCTTTTCATTGCTAATTCTAGTCTAGACCTGGTAGCTTTATGCCATTATAAGAAGAAGAGTTAGTCTTCTTCTATTCTGAAAGAGTTCAAATTCATAAAGATTATTAGGATTGTGTTCTTTTAACTCTGTCTTCCTTGCTGCAGGCTTTCCATTTTGGATTTAGTGGTGGCTATGGCTCCCTATGCTGATGAATCATCTCTGCATGCTCTGTATGGCAGCATCCACTCCTCCCTGCAAGTGAGTTGCTGTTCAGCTGTTGGGTTCTATGTTGTGACACTTCACACTGTGACCCTGC
Organism: Pantherophis guttatus; assembly: GCF_059756535.1. Lineage (NCBI taxonomy): Eukaryota > Metazoa > Chordata > Lepidosauria > Squamata > Colubridae > Pantherophis > Pantherophis guttatus. The sequence goes on from NC_142068.1 coordinate 45,397,831, forward strand.
TGCTTTTGATCAATGAGGCTATCAAATTTAAGGAAGAGCTCTAGATAACACATTCATTTTTTTGAAGAAGCTTGCAATTAAAACTTTGTTCGGCAAGTACAAACAGAGTGGTGTGAATTTACCCACGTTAATAGTCACAATCCTATTATTTAGAGTTTTGTTGATCTAATGAAATAATTCTTAAATAAGCTCCACTGCTGCCCTTTTCAATTAAAAAACCAAGGGGCATGACTACATGTAATCCTTATTTCATGGGACTAGTGAAAATATGTTTCATTAACTGAGGGAGCCATTTATTTTTAATTTTTTGTACTGATAGGAAAGACATTATTTGAATTCTGTTGATTTTGTGGGAAAGATCCATATGTGTTTACATTTTTATTTAAACATCCTCTCAGTCACTTGAAATTGCTCATTTATAAGCTTTTTCCACATAGTTTAGGCCAGGCCAAGACAGTATAGCAATGGCCACTTATTTGATTATAGGTATTTCTTGAATTTATTTGTCTTGTATGCTGCTAAATCTTTCAAGACTCCAGAGACCTTATAAGAAGGTCTTGATATTGAACAATTTATATATCCAAAATAATTGCTTGAGAACACCTCACTCACCCCAAACTATAAAATACAAGCTAAATAAATTAAAAGCATTAAAATGCCTCAAATTCAAAGGTCCACCAAGATAAAGATTACATTATTTTTGGCAATTGGGCACCCCCTGGGCAACAGTGTTATCACCAGTAAATCCTTTCAATCCAAAAGCCCTCTACAATTAGCTCTGTAAGTGCTTCTGACAAGAAAACTGACAGACCAGTTTTCAGAAGACCATTGCCAAAGAAGCCCCTGTCCCTTCTACAAGGAGGATAGGGGTAAGATAATTGAACAGTTACATTTTGGGGTCTTAACCCCTCTTACCTCATGAAAATGAGGCACCACTTGCAGTTTCTCTCAGGGCTTGTCTTGGGTGGAGACTTTGCACTAAGTCATGTAGGCCTTTATAAGCCAAAAGTAGCAGTTTGCACCCAGAAACCTAGTTGCTACTCTGCAGCCTTACAAAATAGGTATAATATTCTCAAAGTAACAAGCACCAGCCAATAAGCAGATCACTGATTATGAACCAACTGCATTTTCCAGATGGTCTTTAGAAGTGGTGCCCAAAATACCACTAGGGTGGGGGGGTCATCAGGATATGGTGTCTCCCTTTCAAGGTTATGAGGGTTGATTCCCTGTGCTTTTTATATATGCACATTATATATTTTGAATAATCTATTTGATCTGATTATCCTAGAACAAAGATCATAGAATACAGAAAAAGATTTATCGGGTGCTAGAGGAAGTGTGCGCCTCTGACCAACCTGCATGTCATAATTTTGTGCAAAGTCATTTGGAGGAACTGAAGAGTGCTCTGTTGGACTCCCTAACCAGTGCAACTTCACCTGCCAAGAGAGTAAGGAAAAATATTTTTACCAACCAAAGTAGATAAGATGCAAACTGTGATGGGTATCAAAAGAGTGATGGCTGGGAATGCTGTGTATATTTCCATATCACTTTTTTTTTTGTTTTGTTCTTAGCCCCGGCTGAAGTGCCTCTTCCATGTTATCAAACAGCTGACAGTGGAACATGAAGATTTTGTCACAGCTCTGGTGCCAGAGGTGAGAGAACACAGGAAAAGAGAGGCTAGCACAGCCCTGAAGAAACTGGAAATTTGAGTGTAGAACTATGTTGTCAGAAGATGGAGAAAAATTAAGTGCATGGAATGAAGTATTCATTATTTTATTCATTTATAAAATGTCAAATCAGCTTTTCATTATAAAACCATCCCTGATCTTTGGCCATGATATTTAAATAAGTTTAAAACAACCTCAAATTTGAAATGCAACAAGTTCACAGTAAAAGATCTCTGAAAATATTGTAAAACTATAAAACTATTTAAACTATTTAAACCAAATAGAATAGACTACTTGGCCAAGTGTAATTAGACAAATAAGGAATTTGTCTCCAGTGCAAAAGGGGTAGTAAAGAAGATGGAAAGGATAATAAAAATATAGCTGTACAACATGAGTAATATGCTTAGACATAAGACATAAAACATCAGTAACAAATCAAAAAGTGTAATATAAACTTGGATGAAAGCTTGTAAAGCTCTTAGCAAACTTGTAAAAGAAGGAAAAGAGACCATATCACTTTTGCTTCTACATTGTTTTCTCTTTTTTGCAAACTTTAGGTCTTTCCCTAAGCAGGGTTGTATTTCTGTTCAGCACTCTTGTAATGGAGTTAGCATCAGAGTATCCTGGAATGTGTTACTACTACCATTTGCAGGGGTTATGCAAATTAAAAATAGCAACTTTCTCCTTTACAGTTGGAAGAGTAACTTCATTCAGTGTTCAGTCTGCTTATTTTGCAATAAACGTTGCTAAGGAGTTAATGGATCTGTGTTTAAGTTTAAATAACACTTCAGCAATAATTTAAAATATTTTCTTATTAATTAGTCAATATTAGAAAGGAATTATACATTCCTCAAAGTTAAGGAAATTGCTTACTCTACTGAAAAAACTTTATAGCCATCTAGTTCAGTCTTTCTTGAAAAATAATTACTGCGGTAGGAAATTTCTAAATTAGCTTAGTTTTGTTACTATTATTGTAACTGTAAGCTTTAGAATAATAGTTGGAATTCTAGTCTCTTAGTTTTTCTCCCCTCTCTTTTTAATATATAATTAAATTATCTGAATTTAACTATATATAATTAGTTATCTGAATTATAATTAATGCAGATAATTAAAATTAGGGTGGAAGCAACAGGTAAGTGATCAGACTGTTGACCATATCTTTGCTCTCTCCAGGTGATCCTCTGCACCAAAGAAGTTTCTGTGGGTGCCCGCAAAAATGCTTACAATCTGCTGGTAGAAATTGGTCACACTTTTATGCGCTTTGGTCTCACTCCAAATGGTGAGTCCCAGTTTCTTTATGTGGGGCTTTGCATGAAAAGGTTGGTTCTCTTTGTCTTTCGTTGCCAAGCTTGGTGTCAGGGTTCCAAGTAACACCCACAACGAGTCATCTTTCGTTGGGGATCTTATTTGGAACCCTGACACTTTGTCTTCTCTGTCTCCTTTCTCATTTAGACAACATTGCATCCCTTTTCATCTTGAGTACTTCATTTTTTCCATGATTAGCACTGAACTTCTTCCTATTGCTAGCCTGTACAGGTAGTCCCCGACTTCCAACCATTTGTTTAGTGACCTTCAAAGTTACAACAGCACTGAAAAAGGTGACTTTTGACTGTTTTTCACACTTATGACAGTTGCAGCATCCCCAGAGTCATGTGATCAAAATCCGATGCTTGGCAACTGGCATGTATTTAGGATGGTTGCAGTGTCCCAGGATCATGTGATCACCTTTTGTGACCTTCTGACAAGCAAAGTCAATGGGGATGCCAGATTCACTTAACAACCGTGTTACTAGCTTAACAATTGCAGTGATTCATTTAAAAACTGGCAAGAAAGGTCATAAAATGGGGTAACTGTCTTGCTTAACAGCGGAAATTTTGGGCTCAATTGTGGTTGTAAGTCAAGGACTACCTATATAGTAAAATATTCCTCATTAAACCATAATGCAGCGTTTCTTTTAATCGTGTGTGTGAATCATGCTAATTATAATTCCTTCAACAACCCCTGCTTAAAATAAGTCTGGTCCAGTATAATCTTTGAATACATTTAATGTTCCTATTTAAGCATCGGATTGCAGAATTCTAAAATGTTGATTAATTTTTGCAAATGAATAAATCCAGGTGTCTCTGGTTATCGTGCACAATGTTGTTTAGCTATCATAGCCCCATACTTGCATGTATAGAAAATTGAAAGCCAAAATAGGGATGTGCCAGATGGAAAGGTCCACCAATAGCAAGTCCTTTTTTTCTCTTGGAGTGAATCAGTCTAAGAATTTCCTACTTGCTTGAAAAAAGAAAAGAAAAAAGAAACTGAGTTATGGAACAAACCAATCTCTGTAGAGGCCTGAATTCCAACCTAAGAAGTATTTCGTCCCTTCTCCGCAACTCCAGTCTCCATTGGCACTATCTCTTCATTTCTTAGATTTTCCTCACTTCCTAAAGGGCATCAAATTCTGTGTCTGAGATTATATAACCATGACTAAAAGTCTGCACTCATCAACTCAGCTTCAGATATTCAATGTTTCCCATCATTTTCCCTTTGTTGCCTGTCTGTTGTTAATACCTGTGTTCTCATCTTAGAATGCTGTCTTTCATTAGGTCAGATCATGATCCATTCACCTTAATGGCGCCTCAGGGTTTCATTTTGTATTATTAAAATATGACAAAGTTCAATTGAGCTATGACCGTTATCATTTAGAGGTGGGTGAAAGCTGATATCCCAAGATAACTTGCTTTGAGGTTTTAACATTGTCTCCACAGTTTTTTTTTCTTGTACAAATTTCTGTTCAATTATTGGTGTTCTTGTGAGGCTTTCCATTAGTCTTGTTATAAGTTGTGTTCTTGAGTATCTGATATATAATTACAATACAAATTCTTGCATGTGTCCTTTCAGAGGGAATGCAGCGTTATCTCCTCCTGATCTATGCTGGCTTAACTGGTTCTGTCACTATGATCAGCTGCACTGTGCTTGCTCTTACCCGTCTACTCTATGAGTTCAAAGGTGAGAAAATAGAGGCTGTCAATTGGATTAAGTAAGAGTTTATACCAGCAACAGTTCAAAGCAGAATCTCTTCCTTATACTGGCAATTGCTTTAAGATTAAAAAAAAAAACTAACTAAATTTTTGGGGCTGCTTTTAAACTGAGCTGGGTTGAACATTTGTATAGATATATCTAAGATGGTGTTTCTGATATACTGACTGTCTTGAATAATGAACTGTAAATCTGAAGTTTCCCAACACAGTAGCTGTTGTTGGCACTATAAGTCATAGTAGGTTACTACTTAGCTGCAGAATTACTTGTGTCTGGTAGCAACTGGAAGGATTCTTTTGTTTTCCTAAGACCTGAAGAGAATCTGATGAATTGAAGTTTATACTTCTACTATAATCCATTTTATTGCAGAACATATTGGGTCAGATGCTCTGGAGCAGCTGATGAAACATGTTTGCCTCATGGTAGGCTCGCGGACTCGGGATGTTGTCAAATCAGCTCTGGGATTCCTTAAGGTGACAGTGCTACTCTTGGACACAGCATTGCTGGGTCGGCACTTGGAGACTATGGTGAGAATGGGGAAGCACACTGAGGGATCAGTATCTTAGGAATGAAGTTGGCCCTAGTTTACATAATTAAAAAAGAAGAATATGGAAATGCATTTGAATCCTTAGAACCTGTCCTGCCATAAGGCACTCTTCAGTTCCTTGTTGTCTGTTGAAGTCCATTAATTCATCTTTTGTCCAGCTCTTTGTGGTATTCTTTCCCTCCTATTGCAATTGGGAAGTAGCAAGATACCAGTCCAAGGTATCAATGTATGTCAGGGCAGATTGATAGGAATGGCTTATGGGGAGGTGACGTGTACAGAGTGGCCAAATTTTAAAAGTTTGTGTTTTTCTACAGTTAGAAGCCATTGGAGGATTGACAGAAGACATGAGGCGCCACTTCCGTATGAAGCTGCGAAATCTCCTTTCCAAATTGATCCGGAAATTTGGGTTAGTGCTGAATTTAAAGAGGAAGGGGCTAATATTGTGGTGATCAGAGAGATAAAAAAAATCCATCTCATAACATTCTAGAAATATAGCTCACCCAGAGCCTTGCTATCTTGATTGGCTGGACTTGAGGCAGCCCATTTTAGATACAGGAGTATGTGTATGTGTATAAATAAACGCATATATACACAAATGAAAGTTTGCAATGGAAAATGAGGCACCGAGGTTTGCAGGTATTTCAGGGGGATCTGCTCATTTTTGTCTAGCTTCTTCCCCTGAAAGTACTTTTTAGTCTAATCCCAGATAAGATAATAATTCTCTGTGGTCCTTTCCATTCTCATCACTCCATGCAGAGAGAGAGGAAATAACACTTATAGATGACCAGGCTGAGCCTGAAATCTCCTGATTTCTCCAGCGCTTAACACACTTAGGAATTAATCTGGAACCTGAAATATTACTGAAGAGTTGCTGCTAGGCATTATCAAAGTCTCACCTTTTTTCTAGCAAAGATCAGATAGATTTTTAAAAGCTCAGGTGTTTTAACACAAACAGTAGGATCAGTCAGTATAATGAGATTTGTAATTCGTCAAGTACGGTATGTCCTTTGAAGCTGGATTTTCCTTTATAAATTCTAGATTTGCAGATTATATCATTTATAAAATATGGATGAACCTTTATGAATAAATTCTTTGGTAAACGTTTCCTAAATACAATTTATAATTCAAGAGAAAAGATAAAATACTGTAAAATTAGATTATCCACATTCTTAGAATTTATGCCAAATGTGTTTACAAAGATCCAGTGCATGCAATTAATTTATTGCTTGTTTTATAATTCAATTATGATATTCAGACAAATAGTACCACAAGTATTCTTTCAGCTCAGTCACTTCATCTCCCTTCATGTTCAGAGAGTTAAGGGAAAGAGTAGCAACCATGTTTATGGAAGCCTGCTTTTAATTGGTATTTTTAACCTGTTTTTGTAGAAATCAATTTGCTTTCAGTCTCTTTTTGACCACTATTTGCACACTTGAAAGATTATTGAATTTGGCTGACAATTTAACAGCTCTTATATGAAACTATCCGAGTTTGGATATTTGACTAAATTCCATGACTGAGGGTGAAGTTTATGAAATAAATTGATTTCCATGATTTTAGATTATTATTTTCCCACCCTAGGTTCGAGCCCTTGCAGGCTCTGCTTCCTGAATCATATCGCAAAGTACTGCTTAATATCCGTAAGGCAGAATCAAGGAACCGCAAGCGACAAGCTGTGAAAAGGGCTGCAGCCACTTCTGCAGAAGAAGGAACATTAGCACCACCTAAGGGCGACAGGTATGAATGAGGTGCATGCTCAGAATCTTGAGCATGAGATACTAGAAGGGAGATTAAGAATATTTCTTAATATTTAATAGAATATTAAGATAATAATAATAATATTCTTAATAAGGCTGATTCCAAGTGCTTTGGAACCTGAAATGATCTGTAGACTCTCCATTAATGAGCCTGTATTATTTCTATGCCCTTGATTGTAGCATTGAGGATATTTTGGCAGACTCAGATTCTGATCTAGAAGATGAGACAGACAAACAAAAAGGAAGAGCGACCAGGAAAGTGTTAAGGCAACAAAACCAAGCTTGGCTTAAGGAAGGAGAAAGTGATGAACCTCTCAACTTCTTGGATCCAAATGTGGCACACAGGGTTTTAGGTAAGATGAATTTTTAAGATGGTCCATTCTAAGTTCATAGTATTTACTACTTCAGTTTGATGGGGAAGATGAGAGATCAGTATCTCCAGAATCAGACATATTTTTTCATAAGTTTCTTGTGCTGTTCTATCATGTAGCTACCAGGCCAGGCACTGCCCAAACTGGAAAAGTTAAACATGATTTCAACTTATCAGCTGATGGTCGCTTAATCATATGCGAAGAGGAAGAAGAACCTGCAGGTACAAATATTCAGCAGTTGATTAAATTTACATCAAATAACTATCCAGTGATCATTCCACAATTCTAGTTTCCATTATCAGTTGATTACAGAAATAACCAAAGCTATTTAAACAGAATGAGCTATACAAGGAAGCATTTTAGATTTATATTTTTTATTTTTTTTAAAAAAAATAATTTTTATTGAGTATGTATCTAGAATATCCTTAATGTAATATCTTGGAGCTTAAGGGATATAGAACCCCATAGCTTCTCAGTATAGAATTGAGATTATTTTTAATGCAGGCATTAAAAAAATACTGGACAGTGTGCAGAGAAAAGCAACAAAGATGATAAAGGGTCTGGAGTATGACTAAATTGTATGACGAATGGTTGAGGGAGCCAAATACAGTATGTCTAGCCTATCGAAGAGAAAGATTAGGGGACACAAGATAGCTGTCTTCCAGTACTTGAGGGGCTGTCACAAAGAAAAGAGGATTCAGTTATTTTCTAGGAGCAGGACAAGAAGTAATTTGTGGAAGATTGTTAAAAGAGAGATCCAACTTAGAAATAAGGAATTTTTTTCTGACAGTGAAAGCAGTTAATGAGTGTTCCTGGGGGTTGTGGGTGCTCCATCACTGGACGTTTTCAAAAATAGATCAGACAGTCATTTGACTAAGATGATATAAAGCTCCTGCCTTGAGCAGGAGGTTTGACTAGAAGACATCCAAGGTTGCTTCCAGCCATTCTTCTACTCTTTTTTCTATCCATAAGTTTTATGAGAAGGATTTGGCTTAAAAAACTATGGTACATATTTTGTGCTGTCTCTGATCTCTGTTATGCTGTCTACCACAGGGCTGAATGAGGACTCAGCAGATTTAATGCAGGAAGTTGGAATCAAGAATGTAAGTGAAGAAGGGGAGGAACAAGAATTATTGGCATTCTCTTTAAATATTAAGAAGCGTTTATACCAATACTATGTACTTTGTTTAAGAGTTGAGGTTGAGTGGCATGTTGGAGACCATCTGAACCAACTCAAAGTACTAAATTTGATTTTATTAAAATTAAATGACATTGAAATGATCATTGCAGTCACATATTTTTTTCCCCTTATGTTACATTCCTGGTAATTTTGGCAACATCTTTGGTAGATGTCAGGACTGAATGCAACTGTGGGTTCGCAAGTTGTGTGTGTCTACTTTGCCCCTTAGGGTTGTAATGGCTGGATCTCAGACATTTGGAGACAATTACATTTGACTTATCATGATAGATTACCTGTTGCCATTAAATAATGCAGGAAAGAAGAAGGCACAGAAATCTATAAAGAAGATGGTGGATCTTACCAAGTGCTGCTTTGATGCATGACCTCTCTCTTGCAGAAGAAGGCTCGGAAACGTCGATTTCGGGAAGAGGCAGATGATGAAGGGCTTCCTGCTGATACACAGCCACAATACAAAGGTTAGGATGTTCCTTGGGGGCTGTTATGGAGTGAGCCACCACTGCATGGATTCTAGTGTACTTTGACATGGGGGACGGGTAAAATAGTTACCTAGAAATAAGGCCTTGACTAAAATCAGTTGTGTGTACATATCTATATGATAATCAGTTGAAAGAACCTCAGTGTCACCTCCCTCTGCTTCCATTCTAATTTTGATGAATTGAGCCAAATCTTAAGTAAAAGGTACTGGTTATTTTTTCAGGATATTGATTTTTAATTGATTCTTAAGTGTATAGTTTTTATTTATTGTTCTAAGGTTTTATATCATATTTTAATTATATGACTGTGAGCCACCTACAGTCACCTCAGTGAGAAGGTGGCATAAAATTTTAATAAAAAATAAATAAATTCCAAGGAGTGAACAAGGTGGTTCTCCTTTTTCAAGCCTGAAATTCTTTGTAAGAGTCCTAATCTAACTTGTACTTGAGGGTTTAGTTATCCTGCTCCTGTTTGTTTATTCTTTATAGCGGGGGGCAAAGGAATTCATCGGCCTGTTAGCAAGAAGGCAGCACCTGGGGCAGAATACAAAGCAAAGGTAAGATCATAAGGTGATTGATTGGGGCCCAAATCTGACATAGGTATAGGAAATTGCTTGCTTTCCTATTGTAGAATCACGTGTTATAATCTTGTCAATTGAAGCATGGGTTTAGGATAACTTCACATTTTTTGTAACAGAAAAATCTATATCTTTATTTGGGGGCATATTCTTTAGGCATAATTTAAAACAGGCGTAGGGAATTCCACCTTAGGAATTGAGGTCTGAGATGCTCGTTTATGACTTTTCCTTCATACTCTTTCCCACCTACTCCTCTACGTTGTTGAAGCAACTTCCAAAGTTTCTTCTTCAACAATTCCTCAAAGCTCTCATATCTTTTTAGCAATCTAAAAAGATATTGGGGGGAGGGGGGAAAGGGGATGGTGGGGAAAAAATAGGCCCAAGCCAGATCAGATTTGGTATCAATAGTTCTGAATAACTGACATATCAATAACTGAAATATCAAGTCTTTTGGAAAGCTAGTGGAGGAATGGATTAGGGGATTTAGGGCTGTTACCATGTACTTTGCTAGATTGCCTATCACTGAGCATAAATCCTATTGTTTCTTATAGAAAGGCAAAGGTGACATCAAGAAAAAGGGTGGGCTAGATCCTTATGCATACATCCCACTGAACAGAGCAAAACTAAACAGGAGGTAAGAATGGTGAAGAAGCGTGAAAAAGGTTGCTAGAAACCCAGCAGCCAGTGATAACGTCCAAGTATAGAAAAATCCAAACTCAAAAAGTATTGTTCACTATAATCCATATATTTTATCTCCAAATATATAAATTCCTTTTTTATTCCGTTAAACATTTACCTGCTCAAATGTAGGCAATAGTGATTAGCCTCAGTACTGATTATCATCTATTCTCTCTGGTAGGAAAAAAGCCAAACTTCAAGGACAGTACACGAATCTGATGAAGGGGGCTCAGTGTGGTGCCCAAGCAGGCAAGAGACTCTTCAAAAAGCAGACCCATACCTGAAGGAGAAAAGACCACGCAGAAGTTATCTGGAAATCAGTCCCTTTAGGTCATTGAACTGTGGGTCTTGTTGCTGCTATTCCACAGTCAGAGTTATTTCTAATGAGTTTGCTCATTATTCCTGCATATTGGCAATACCTATTGTTTTCAGCGGAAAGAATAGTAAAAATGTATACATCCTCCCGTTTGTTATTTATGGATCCTTGTAATAGGGGTTTTCATGCCAGTTGTTACTCTAGTTTCTTCCACAGTTATGAGCAGTGTGAGCAAAACTAGAACTTGGGGTAAGAGATTGATTATTGCTTCCTAATGAACCCTTGAGCAATACATAATATAATAAATTCTGTTTCTTCAGTATAATATAGGCACTGGTCCTGTGAAATCTTTTTTTCTGTCTATTTCCTTTCTCTGTTTGAAGCAACTTGCTATTTTTATTTGGCAACTACTACAAATTCTCCAAGAATTTAGATTTATTTAGTAATAGGTAAGAACAGAGGTAAAGGTAATAAAAATAAAATAATTATTATTTCCAAGGACAATTTAGAGTTGTGATCTTAGCTTCTGAATAAAATGGTACTTTTATTGCTACTATCAGACTAGACTAATTAGAAAACACTGATCATAGCCCCAGATCTGAGAATAAGTACTGTCATGTGGAAAAGCTAACTTTTACAACCAAATGTGTGATTTAGGTTTTGCACACATTTTTTGACTTGCTGTATGCAAGAAAAACCCTGCCTCCCAAATATGAAAACAGTCATCAGTGGCAATAATTTTGTTCTATGTAAAATTCCATCATTGATTCTCCATTTTCATTTAAAGACATTTGAGGATGACTGAAGCTATTCACTGGCAGGTTTAAACTCTTCCAGCTATTTCACTGATCTAAGATGCCTTCTTGTAGACACGAGACCTAGAATAGAAATATGCTAGTAATGGACCACAGCATATCTTGGTTGCACTATTGCAAGAGACAAGAATCAAAGCTTAGAAATTCTCTCAACCAGAGACTAATGCTACATTGGATGTAGAACCTTATTTTTCCTGAGAAAAGCACACCTTGGATATAGGAGTATGCTGAACATTGTTTTGGATAGTATTGAAGATGCATGAGCTAATTTACCTCCTCCTAGTGGCTATGCTACACAACTGAGGTATCAAGGAGAGGAATTAAACCCTTTCACCCATAATTTTTTCCCCAAAATCTCTGGTTAGTCTCAGATACATATATGTCCACAGATAGCTGTTAGCCACAGAGAAAGGTATAGGCATCTGTGTTGAGCCTATATGTTTCTTCTGTGTTGAACTACAGAGAAATGATGGTTCTGGATCAAAACTATAATGGATAAAAGGGGCAGATATACAATAACCCTCTAGTTTGTGGGAACAATAAAGAGGTTAAAAGATACCTCCACATATAGGATTTCAGCTGTTGTTTGAGCGTGCTTAGAATTATTTGAACAGCTGCTTCTGATTCACTCTCTGCTTGCTATGGAAACCTTACCTTTGAGAGGATATTTTTCGTTGGAGTACATCCCTTTGGTTAAAAGGCTTAATATAAAACTGAATAACAGCTTGCATGGCAGCTGTGCACTTGTTATTTTCAGATTGAGTTAGTTGGCACTGATTTCATAGGGAGAAGGCCAATGAAAGGTGGAATAGCAAAGAAGTTGCCTGTTATCAGAAAAAGTAAAGTAACAAGGACATAATGACTGGAAATTATTTTTTCTGTTCCTCTAATTCCTTGATACTAAGATCTATATATACAGAAGAAATGTCTACTGAGATCACAAACATTGAAAAGATTTTTTAAGAGGTGGAACTAATTTAAAAAATGATAAAACTACAATATTTTAACATTCAGGAATTACAGATTTTTGGAGTGATACAGAATGAATAATGGATTGCTGATGAGTATCACTGCTGGTATTGATGCCACCATCCAAACAAGAATAGGAATGGAACTCTGCAGACCGTTCACATCTTCTAAAATTTACACTTGCCTCTTTAGACTTTGACTAAATAATTATTCCCATTTATGGAACAAAGAAACTTGGCAAAAGTTGATGAAACATTAAGGGCTGACTGAAATATAATGTGTCTTGCTGTTTTGAGAAGTTATAATAAAGTGTTCCGTTCATGAAAATGCTATTATGTAGATTATGTTCTTTAGATCTTCCTCAATTGTTTTCAAGGAAACAAAAGTTAGAATGCAAGGGTATATATTTTGCAATTTTGAATTATCAGAAGTTTTGGGTGGCAGCACTTTGCTTCCCCCATAAGAGTAAAATCTGCACATTTATCCATCTGCTTGTGTTTTTCTTAATTAAGCTTGGAAGCAATCAAGCTTTTTATTTTCTTAATTGAATCTGACTATACTCCAAACAGAAGCTGCTTCCAATTTTGTTTAAAGCAAAAACTTGCTGGAATAGAGCCTAGACGTTTCCATTTCCCTATAGAGAAAATTATTTGATAAATGTGAATCCTGCATATGAATAAAACACTGTAATTAAAACTTGTAAGCATTCTCTATTCCATCCCTCATGTAAGGTATTTACTAGATCTGCTTATGTGCTTATAAAAACTAGACACTCGAAGCTCGTGCTATTCCTGTTCCTATCTGGACTTCTAAGCCATCTCTTTCCATTGTGACTAATTTTAGGGAAGTTTACAAGAAAGTTCAGAAGTAATAGGGTGACTAAGGAAGGGGCAATTTTTTCAGCTGATTTTTAGATTTTATGTTCTGCAAGGCTTTGCAAACTTTGTACTATTGGACCCTTTCTAATAAGATTTTGGTGAATGCATTGTACATTTTTCTTATCTTTCCAAAGAAATGTCTTTGCAGGGCATCTAATTTAATAAGTGGCACTTAACATACATCCTTTTTTGGATGTATTTCAATTGCTTGGGACAAAAATGGTAATTAGTAGTCTCCATATATTACTACTATAACTCTTACAATCCCTCACTATTAGTCATGCTTGTTAGGCATTGTAATGCCACAATTGAATAAATGAGCCCATAGAAGACCACAGGTTCTCCATTCTGTCTTAGAAATACATTTAGTGTAGAAAGAATTCTACAGATAGCAGTCACTTTAATGGTATGTGAACTTGCCTGACAGGTATGTTAAAATATTCAGGTTCAACTTTATTATACCATAGTTACTGAACAATACTCCAGTTCATGCTTGCAATAGACAACACAACTCTCTGGACAGCCCCCTCCCACCTTACATTTTCCAATGTAATTACAGTCATACTGTTCCAACATGTGTTTAGCTCAAACTCTTGTGGATACTCCTCATGTGCAGTAATGTAATGGTTTGATTTTGGTACTATTACTCATATTTTGCTTTGTAATTTGCAATCCAGAGTGACCAGGGTGGCCTGTAATTATTGCATAAATAAATACAATTAAAACATTCAAATAAAGTAACATAACCCTTACTAAGTGCACATGGACCATTCCATTAACAATTAATCCAGTGCACTGTTTTGGGGCAATTTTCTCTCTTCCTTTAGATTGTTGAGGGAAGGACATTAAAAGCTCTATTACAGTATGTTATAAGGCAGCAGCACCAGGGCCCAGTTCCATGGAGAGAGGCTTTTCTATGGACCAGAGGGGGTGTGGTTTTGTGTGCTGCCTGCATCCCACGGATGGGGCTTCGCTTGTTTGCTTGGTCTGGTTTCCGGCATACCACGGACCGCTGCTGGTACATGGATTGGGCATTGAGGACTCCTGCTATAAGGGATACTCTAAATATGTCTGGGGTTTGTACATCCAGTTTTCAAAGGTTACATTTGCAGAATAACTATCAGAATTATTTTCTGTTTTAGCATTGCCTACCCTTTGTCATTTCAATCCATAGGGGCATCTGATAAACCAGCCAGAATCCACACCTCTGAAGCTTGAAAGTGATCTACAAGTGGACTAGATTTTATGGCCAGAAGCTTAAATTAAGCCAGTAATTAATTCTTAATCATGCTCTGGAGTCCAGCTTTATCACTCCTGTTTCTGAAAATCTAAGTGCTACATTCAGGAAGCAATTTGACACCTGAATATTTCTTTTACAGACTAGGATTGAATAGTCTTTATTGATTCTTAAAATATATATTAGGAAAATTGAGGTATCAGTATAGTTGGAGGGAGATAGATAGGTAGAAATTTATTTATGTTGGTTACCTAACTCCAGTGTTAATTTTTGCAGCAGAAAAAAAGGTTATCTGAAACATTGAAGTACAGGGATTTAATAAATCTATTCTGGCTAATTTAAGATACCCTTCCCCCAAAAGCCAGAAAGAAATGCTTGTCATTAATTAACATACCAAAAATTCAAAAACAATTTATCAATATGGAATTACCATCTGCTAAGCAGGCAGACATGCCCATGGAAGTTTGATTTCTCAAAATCACTTCTTGTACTGTCAGTTAAAAATTATTTTCAAATAGAATGTTCAATGGTTTTCTTAAGCAGTTTTAAAAAAAGATGCAAAATGAAATAATGTGAATATGGTGCTAAATTGCTGCCTAGTTTAAAATTTATTTCTTACTGAGATTTACTTCTGGCCTCACTAAGGGCCTGTGGAAACAACCTATATTTTTTCTTGAAATATTTTCATTTTTTTCTCTGAAAAATTAAAGGTTATGAAAATTCCCTAATATATTATTTTTAAATAATGTGAAATGTTTAAGATGTGAACAATGGTCTAGAAATAATTTCGTAAAAGGCAAATATGGTACTGAAACAAAGCTTCAGTTTACAGAGTCCCTGAAAACTATCAAAATCGAAGCTGCTGATGATAAGCTGGGCAAATCAATGCAAAACATGTTCAGCTTTATTCTGAAAAGTAGTGCTTTCTGTAGATATGTTTGATGTATTGGTGGAAAAATCTAGAATATATAATTTTCTTTGTTTTACTACAGAGTTGATGATTTTGTTTTGTTTTTTGCCCACATTCCTACAAAGCAGGTAAACATGAGATGTTACATTCTTGGGATTCAACAGTTTGTAATTCCATTTTAAATAATTGCCTGAACAAAATATGCTTTTCAATTTTATATACTAACTATACTTTTATAAAGCAACCAAATAATAAATAATATATTTTATAAATTAATGCATTTTATAAAGAAAAAGTGTTAAACTGCACATATTTAATTTTTCTACATTTTAATAATAATAATAACTTTATTGTCATTGTACATATATACACAGTATACCCATGCAACAAAATTTACTTAACACCCAAAGATCAGGTCCAACACACATAACAATCCCCAAACACACTCCCACCCACCGCAGTTCTCCACCCCTAAACCACCCAAACATCCACACAACAGCTCACTGATGGTGGCCCTTTAGTTCATTGTTGAGTGCAATTATAGTTCTGGGATAAAAACTATTCAGAAAACATGTGGTACGAGTTTTAATTGTTCTGTATCTTCTGCCATTTTCATTTTCACCTTTCAATTTTTCTTGTTCCTTTAAAATTTCTAAAAAGGTTAAATTTCTAATTATTCAAACACCATACCATAAAACTCATGTGTTTATTAAAACAGAAGCCATACTTCTAGTTTTCAGTTTATGTACCCAGAATGTCATAATTTTTGCCATACTGTATTCTTATCAAAACAATGTTCAATATGGTACATTAAAAAGTTACCTAATCTGCATAATTCTTCTGCCACATTGTTTACTTTGTTTTAAACTTTCAGCTGGATGATCTGCAGGTCTTTCACTCTTTATGTAGTATGTTCTGCAGATTGAAATATGATCTGTACTATTTTAAATTTAAAGCACTGAATTAACCAACCAGGCAGTTGATTTATATTCTTGTTACTTCATTTCCATTCCATATAAAATTGTCAATTGCTTTGCATGAATTATTTATTCATTCTGTTTCCATTGCCAGATCAATAAAGGCTCATTGCAGGTGAATAGTAAAATTCATGGTAAAAGTTAAGAAATCAATAATTTCATACAGTAAAATATATAGTAATCAATAGACAAAATTATGCAAGTAAAATAACAAAAGCCCAAAAAAATCAATTAAGTTAATTTATTCAGTCTTAAGTAACTTCTGAAATATTAAAAGGGATGGAGCAATCCTTAATTTTAACTAGACATTGCTCCATAACTTTTGTAATGGTTTGTGGGCAATACAAATCCTATATCCTAACTTTGGGCATAGGGTGCTCCTATGTCTCAAATATTTCTAGGGACCTAAATTCAGCATATAAAACTTTCACGTGAGTCCTGTCATTGCAGATGTCCACCTCATTAAAAAACGCAACAGCCACCTTTATCGAGTCCAACGTCACCTCAAAACTACAAATCCCAGGAAACTTAGCGCAATGCAGTTCCTTATCTCTCCTTTCTTATCGGTTTTCCTATTAGTCCGCGACAAATCGTTAAGCGGTTGCCACGTTCGAACAGACCAATGGGTGCATGAAGAAAAGGTGGGGGCCAACAAGCTGCTCTGGAAATAGCCAATTGACTCTTGCGATTGAACGGCCTATGGGAAAGCAAAGCGGCAGATATGAAATGGCGACGGAATCGACTGGGAGGAAAAGTGCAGCTGGGCAAACCTATAGGTACGACAAGAGAGCGCCCATCGCAGATTAAGGCGGCGTCCGGGAAAGGGCTGGGGGCGCTGAAGATTGACGAGAAAGCTGTTTGGTAGTGTTTGTTGTAGGAGCACGGTAGGGCAGCTGGAAAGGATGTTGAGAGTCGGGTTCCGAATGGACGAATAGACGTGTCCTGCGCGGTTGTTTTAGTGGTGAATTAAAGCAGCAGTACATTTTCTACTTCGTCCCTGCCATAAGTCACTATATTTCAGTAATCGCAAAGGTGCTTTTTGAAGAGGCAACTGGACTTTCTGGTTTTTCTTTGAAGACGTTTTGCTTCTCCTCCAAGAAGCTACTTCAGCTCCAAAGAAGTTTCTTGGATGAGAAACGAAACGACTTCAAAGAAAAACCAGAAAAACCAGTTACCTCTTCAAAAAGCACCTTTGGGATTCCACTATGATCTGGATGACTGAGAATCTCCATAGACATATATTTCAGTAATAAAGTAAATGAGTTGTGTGCAAGAAGCGCTAGGTGATCCCTGGGGTCTTCAGATAAGGTTAAAATATTCTTTAATCAGAGAATTGTTAGTCAATGACTGCGGTGGTACCAATACAACTCTAGGCTAAAATGTAGTTTATGGCTCAGTGTGTTGCATGAGCCAAACCAGTGTGGCTACTTTATGATTCAGTATGTTCAACAATTACACCCCTCTTTCATTAGAGTACTGTATGGCTTTATTCTCCCCAATAAGCTGGGCTGTTGCAGTGGTTGCACAATCCACTACAATGCAAGCTACCCTATTATACAGGATGAACCCAGATGATGTGTTAGTTTGTCTTTACTTGTGTCATAGAAATCCAGAACCCAGAGATAAATGGGTAAATCATAATTTGATGGATTGATAAGATGTGCAATGTTAGCTAGTTTTTCTCAAGGAAAGGGAATAGATGATTTGCCAATGCAATTTTTTTTAATAAAACAATTTCCTGTGTGGCAGTTGAATTATTACTTATAAAGTTCTGTTTTATAATTATGCTGCTTCCCTGAGAGTAGGTCCATTTTTTTGAGACATAAACTTGCTATATCAAAGGGGGCAGGGAAGAAGGTGGAAGTATTTTCTTCTATTGTCTTGATCACCCTTTCCCAGCCAGTTACCCTCAAAATATGCTACATGATCTTAACCTCAGCCAGTGTGGTGCTTGAGTATAATAAGAATCATATATGAATAGGTCAGAAAAGGAAAATTGCTAGGGTTTCAGATAATTTTGGGTGATCACTAGATTGGGGATTTGGAGAGAAAGATTCTGAGGGGTTCAAGATAGCAATATCAATAGCACTTAGACTTATATACCATTTCATAGTGATTTACAGCCCCTTTTAAGCAGTTTACAGAGTGTGTATATTGCCCTCAACAATCTGAATCGTCATTTTACCTACCTTGGAAGGATGGAAGGCTGAATCAGCCTTGAGCTGGTGAGAATTGAACTCTGGCAGTTGGCAGAATTAGCTTGCAATACTGCATTCTAAACACTGCGCCACCATGGCCTGTTGGTGGGGTAGGTCAGGTAGGATTATAGTTCTTCTAGCAGAGCAAGTACAAAATGCAGGTATAAAGATGTTAATTGTACTTCAAAAGTCACAATAGTTCTATATAAGAAACATATTTAGATAAGTTTTATTTGTGTAGCTTGAGAACCCCTCAATTAAAATGATAAAACAGAAAATAAGGTATGAGTTCGCCTATATTTAGTTATTTCATTAACCATGGCATAAAAACTAGTGCCGTAGCCATTTTTAAAAGACATATTCTTATGACTGTCTTGATTTTATTATCAGCCTATTGTTTGTTGTTTATTTGTGTCAGAAGCATCACAATTAAAATATAAAATATAAAATACAAGATTAAAATATATACAAATTAAACAGATCTTGCCCAGAAACTAGCAACATTAATTCTCAGATGGATTAATGTAGTGTAGGATTGCCCTTAAAGAGCATTTGGAAGCTGCAGCTGGTTCAAAATACAGCAGTTCTAGGCATTTTTGGATATTTTTTATACATCCATATAACGTCTGTTTGCGAGCTGCACTGGCTCCCAGTGGAGTTTTTTGTGCATTTCAAGGTGCTGGCTGTCATCTATAAAGCTTTACATGGCATTGGGTCACAATATTTGCAGGACCATCTGTCACCTATCATTTCTGCTCAGCTTATCAGAACTGGTAGGATTGGCATGTTCCAGGTCTCTTCTATTAGGAAATGTCATCTTCTGGGACTTGGGAATTGTGCCTTCTCTGTTTGCTCTATGGAACAGCATCCCACCAGAGATCTGGATGGCCCCAACCCTTCATAAGGCATTAAAAACCTAGATATTCTCTCAGGTTCTGGGGGCAGGCAGTTAAACCAGCCCTATATAGAACATTTCAGGTGTTTGTGAGCTACTTTTTAAAACACATTTTGCATTCTTTCAGAAGAATGCTATATACATTTTAAACAGTTCTACAAAATAAAATTATATTTAATTTCTATAAAATTATAAATTGTAAGGTAGTAGGAACGAGCTGATGTCATCTGATACCTAGGCTCCCTTTGAATGCACCAATGGAAAATGCTCCATAAAACCAGAACAAAGTTTGCCGCCTCCTCAACATTGCTCTCTGTTAAAGAGAATGGTTGGTTATAGCTTACTCCATAAATTATTAAAAGACATCTAGTTATGAAGCCAATCTAATCTGGTTTTTGTTCATTTGTCCTTGAAGTTGGTTTCCTTTCTCTATCTGATAGGATTCTACTGTATATCCTTGAGGATTTTACTCGAAGGCCATCTTCTTGATAACTTGAGGAAATCCTTAGCTTGCTAATTCTTTAGTCAAACATGTCTATGAAAGCAAATATAGAGTTGTTTATCTTTCTTCTGCTTCCCATTTCTTTCTTTTTAGTATGCAAATGGGAATGGGCAACTCTCATTCTTTCTTACCTTTAGATAGTGTGTGACTGAATTGTTGGAAAAGAGTTCTGACTTTCATTAGTGTTAGTAATAACCAAGCATATTTTTGTGCGAGGGAGTGTTGCTGATAAAGTGACCTTTCAAAATTACAAAGCCTAGTAATGTTTAGCACGGAATTTAGTAGAGAGTTAGGGGCTGCTCATATTGTGAAATTATTCACCATAAAACAGGAATGAGATTATTAAAGCAATGCACCATAATCCAGTTTATTATACATGATTGACATTTTCAAACAACAAAAAACTCTGAAGATTAATTAGGCTGAAAACATATTAGAGGTGAAAAAGAGGTGAAAACTTACACCTCTTTTTATACATCAAGAAAAATGAGAAATAATAAGGAAATATTTTTAAAGGAAAACCTCTTATAAGATTTGGCTTCATAAACTAGATATCAAATGAGGAAGTAATGAAATAAGATTTTAAAAGAGAAGATAAAACCAAGGCAATATATAGAAATCTTGGGTTAAGCATTAAGCATTAATAAATCTTGGGTTAAGCTTTGAGAGCTTAATACTAGATTCTTCCAAATAAATTGGACAATTGAAATGATAACCTCTTCAAGGATGCGGTCTACTCTCTAGTATTCCGTAAAGTTGGTTGATCTGAGTTCTGCTCTGACGCTAATGAAAGTTGATTATTTGTTAGAAGAGGGCCAACAAATGAGTCTTTGTCTTGTTTATTGTGTGTGGAATTTGCATAGGATGCGTTGGAGCAGGCAGTTCTATTTCTGAAAACAAGGAATGAGTTCTTCTCATTACATCTCTGCTTCCCAATGCCGCGCCAGAAACTTTCAGCACTTGTGTAAGAGATTTGTCTTTTCTATTATTTCAGAAACGGTTGCTTTAAGATTTCCTGGAAATTAAGAATTGAAAGTCCTCAAATAGGCAGACATATACTAGCTATTAACTTGAAAATTGGTTAGGAAATTCTAGAACATGGGGAATGAGAGTTTGAATAGGTGACACAGATGTTATGCAGACTTAGCAGTTTTATTGGGGCAAGACATTAACATCACATTAGTCTTCCTTAGTAGGACATGTTGGGTCTATGATTAGCTTATAAGTCATATTTACATTGTCCTGTCTGACTAGCATATGTTAAAACAGTGCAATGGAGAAAAGTATAAGGTCAATCAACATTCATCCCCAGCTGCTTGAACTGAAGGGCTCCATCTTGTTTTCAGCTTCTTAAACATATCAAACAGCAGGGTTTCTTATGAAGCAGTGCTAGAATTAGATTATTCTTGGCAGCTTACTTGTTCAGGGATGAAGAGAACTGTTCTTTTCTGTGGTTTACTGTTTTTGGAGTGATTTTGACAACTTCATTGCTTGGATGATTTCAGATTTAATTAGCCACTTCAATCCCAGGCTGGGACTGCAAAAGGTTATCTATTGCGATTTTCCACAGTGGCAAATATTGTCTATCTAGGGTAGTTCTGAATAATTTTGATAAAAATATTCCACTATGTTGGACTATTGGAATTCTCAAAAAAGGGGTAAATTCAATCGACAGCTTTTTCTTTATGCATTGTATATTTCAGAAACCTTTTAATTTTTATACAGCATATAACCTAACAAGTCATACATAATTTTCCTCTAAGAAAAGAACCGAATTATATTTCTACTACATGCTTCCCTAATATTACATCCAGTAAGAGCAGAAAATGTCATTTGCTATCCACAGGATGATATACTGTACTTTGGATGTACAGTAACTTCCACGCTAACTCTGTTCTGAATAATTTCCAAATGTTTGTACTGTTTTAGAACATTATTCTTGTTAAAAATGTTTCTATGCTTATATCATAAAAAAAATTGTTAAAAGCTGAATGAATGCCTTTTTGAAGAATAACTCTTAAATTTAATTTTCTCTATGTCAGTTGACTTATATGACCTATAATTGCCCAAGATGGGCAATTAGCTTGAACAGAGCTTGAACAGAGAATGTGTATTTCTTTGGGGCAGTATAACATGCAAATGACTGTAGTTTCTCTCTTATGCAACCAGCATGATTAGTATTCTGATATGTTGCATATTGCAGAAATGGGTGGAATGGTATCCTTAAAAGACATGAAGATTATATTAAAACATTATCTCTACAGTTTAAACTGTAACCCATTTTAGTTTGACTGCCTGCATGGCTAAAGATTATTGCTATATTGTATACGCATGTCTCTCTCAAAGTAATGCTTGACTGTCTTCCCCAGTGATGCCATTTGCAGTTTTGTTATCTGCAATGAGTCTTCCCTTCAGCGGCATCAAATCATCTTTAATCCAGACTTCTTTGTGGAGAAGCTGAAACATGAGAAGCCTGAAGCATTCACAGAACTTGTGGTCAGCAACATTACCCGATTGATTGACTTGCCTGGAGCAGAACTTGCTCAACTGATGGGTGAGGAAGAGCCCCAGTTGCCTGGTGGGCCTAGCATTTCCTCAGGTTTTTTCCGTTCCTTGATGTCTCTTAAACGCAAAGGTAAATATGATGTGTTTGCTAGTGCTTTCTATTGACTTTCAATGATAATATGATATCATGGACTCACTTCTCTATTGGCAGTGTTTCCAAAGAAATGGATACTATTACTAGAGTTGTATCAGGAGGGCTGAAGTTCTTCCAGACTGAAAGGATTGAATGGTGGCATCACAGTTGCCTAAGGGATGCCCAGTTGGGCACTCCTTTCACATCCCTGTTAAATTGCCCACCAATGTGGTACCCATTTATCTACTCATGGTTACCTGTTTTCAAACTGCTGAGTTGGCAAGAGCTGAAACATGTGACGGGAGCTCACCCCATCCTGCGGCAGCAACTGGGTCTCGAACACCAATCATCAGCCCAGCATCCTAACCTCGTGGGCCACCACAGTCAAAGAAATTGATGAAATAATATCTCCCCAAGTATTCATACGGCTGCTACTTTGACCTAAAACTGGCTCTTCTGTTACAGCAAAACCACAACTTTATTAATAAGCTTCCAAATTAAAAATTAGGAAAGCAGTGTTACAAAGGTATCTATCAATACAATCAATCCTTAGTTTTCACTATAGAAATTAAAGAATGGTAATATTTCTTTTTAATATCAAATGGCACATTTGGGAAAAAATAGTCAATATTGAAGGTGCTTCTAGGAGAAAAGCTATCCTGTTTCTTATATTCTTAGAACAGGAGATCTCTAGTTCAGTAATACAACAGCTATTTTAAATATATAAAAGTTCAAAGAAGATAATAGGCTAGATCAGTGTTGGCGAACCTTTTCGGCACTGAGTGTTGAAATGGGAGTGCGGTTGGGGGAGCACTGGAAACAGGAAGAGCAGTTCCCTGGCATGCATGCGTGCACCGGGAAGCTGACCTTCTGGTTTCCAGCGTGTGCATGTGCGTCAGTCACCTGGTCTTCCGGTTTCTGGAGTGCATGAAGACCAGCTGGCCAGCGCGCATTGGCACACCGGAACCCAGAACAGCAACAGGCGATGGCTGGCGTGCCCGGAGAGATGGCTTTGCATGCCACTTCCGACACATGTGCCAGAGGTTCACCATCACAGGGCTAGACGGACAAAATTACAACCCAACAGCTTTCATAGAAAGCAATACTTTCTATCATAGGTAGGTATATTCATTCTACCTGCTATCCCATTGGGCTGCTTAAGAATCTGGGATGTTTCCTGAATTACTAGATTTGGAAAAATGTCCAGATCTCAGACTGAGCTGTAAAACATTTTTGAATCTTGGACAAAGTAGCATTCTATATCTTTGGAGCTGACTACTAATTGCTAACTTCTTGTACTGTTTCTTATATCTTCTTTTTCATATAGTATCTTAGAGAAATGTTTCTGACGATTTAGAAAACGAGTTCTGCATTCTTATCCTGCCTTATGGTTTGCTATGTTTATGGAATCACATTGTAATCTAATTAGACTTCTTTCCAAACTGAATTCAAATATGCATCAATCTCTTCTTGCAGTGTAATTAGAAGTTCCATTCTGTTCTCTCTCATAATATAATGACAGTCACATTTAAGAAATGACATTTTAGATTGCTTAAGTGATTTTTGAATAGTCACAATATGCCTACAAATACTAACTAGAAAAATCTTAATTTAGTTTTATATTGTAACAGTAATTTCTTGGACTAAACTACTTTACATGGGAATGCTATTAAAAACCATCCAATAAGTAGTAGAAAATGCAGTGGCCTAGTTACTGGTAATATTACCAGTATTATATTATGCCTGTGTTTCTTACCCACATCTGGTTATTGACAGGTTTTCGGGTCTAATTCAGAGTACTGATTTTGACAGACACCAAGTCATTAGTACCTACAGGGCTAGTTACTGCTATTTTTATCAGCCTGTCTGTATGTTCTGCCTTGGATAAGCTTTGATCATGCCTCACTTTCTTGAAGAAATGGGAAATGGAGGCCTGGAACTGCAGTTTGTTCATTGTTGTTCTGGGCTTGTAGAATAGACTTTCCTGAGAATTAAGATTTGTTCCTTTCCTTCTAATGTTCCAGAAGTGATTGAAAGAGGAAGTTTTCTGATTAAAGAGCATGTAATTGCTATGTTTTATTTCAAAAAACATTTTTATCAGGAGTTGAACTCAACTGGAGTATGTGTGTATGTAGTTTCAGCAGCAGGTGGCAACACCTGCTCAACCTTGTCTAGAATCCAAGCCAAGTAGTTCAGGCAGGGTTAGATAATCAGAAGGTGAAAACTGGCTGTGAAGTTGAAAAACATCCCAGAAAAGTGCCAACCATTCCATATTGATGCTAAGGAAATTACATATGTCTACGAAGTCATCAGAAGTTACTGTTGATTGGAAGATGGCAGTACAAATTTATTTTCATGATACAAAATGGTAGGCTGGAATATATCTCAGTAACAACTACTGGAACTAGCATGGATACAAAATGTGAAGTATTTGGGGATAATGAAACGACTTAAAGGGAGAACTAAATGGAATATTTAGGAAAAGAGTGCTGAAAAGAAGAGAATATATGTAGCTGTAGGTTGAAATGAATAAACTGCACAGATGGATGGAAAATAACTCAACAAAAAACCCCAACATGCCCACCAACAGGGCAAGTTATTGTACATAAACAGAGAACAAATCCATACCCTTCTAACACTGAAGATATTGGCTAGTCTGGTAATGAAATGACTGCAAGCAAATAATCAAGCTCAAAGAGCACCCAGAGCTCCCAGGAGCGTGCACATGAAATACATTTGTAACTATAAGTTATTGTGAATAGTAACATATAATAGAATCACGGCTAGTATGTACCAAAAATAAAAAAATAAGAGTGAAAGTACATAATATGGCAAAGAAGAATTGAATGAGAAATCATTTGTCAAGCTAGCTCAAGTATTTATTGTACCTAGCAGCTTGACATATATTTGTATTTCAACAATGTGATTCTCCCAGGATCTTTGAAGTATATAATAATGATTATACTTACTTTTATTATATAGTTCAGTGTGCTAACATTTGAAATAGTTTTTTAATCAAGGTAGATTCTATCATATTTACACACATACACGCATATCTTGAAAGCTTAAAATAACCATAATTCCCCTAACAACTGTAAGAGAGTCATATCATCCGTATGTACATGCTTGTTTATGTTTATTTACATAATCATTGCACATACATACAAGAGCCATGGTGGCGCAGTGGTTAGAATGCAGTCCCAAAGGTGTTTTTTCAAGAGGCAACTGGACTTTCTGATTTTTGTTTGAAGACTTCTCATCCAAGAAGCTGAAGCATCTTTGGGACAACCATGACCTGGATGACTGAGAATCTCCATAGACAGTTAGAGTGCAGTATTGCAGGCTAGTTCTGCTGACTGCCAGGAGTTTGATTCAGCTTTCCATTCTTCCGAAGTTGGTACCCAGGACTCAGGTTGTTGGGGCAATATGCTGTCTCTGTAAACAGTTTAGAGAGGGCTGTAAAGCACAATGAAGCGGCATATAAGTCTAAGTGCTAGTGCTATGCTTGTTTGGTAGCAATCTTTGCCAAAACACATCATTTTCTATGTTTTATAGAAAAAAAAATAAAAACTAAAATAAGAAGCTTAAACATCATCATCTTTTTAAATTGTCTTGCTTCCTATAATTTCAGTACTTCACAATACAGCCAAGAAATTGATTAGATTTAGTTTTGTTTAATAGCAGCAAATAATTGAGAATATGAGTTTTATAACCAGAGCTACAAAACACTGTTGTGGTACATTAAATATAGTAGCAAAATATTATGACAAGTTGTTTTGCTTTTCTGTGATATCAGCACATACCCTTATGTGGTGAACGTTGGTTTCTACAGATATTATTTTAAGATTGTTCTTGTTCAAAATAATAAGTTGGTTGGATGCAGGGAACTTACATGAGATTGCCAGAGCATTTTCTATTACACTATATATATCAGGATACTCTTTTCTTCTTCGTCAGTTTCAAAATATTACATGTGATTTAATCCTTAAGATTTTGGCCTAATGGATAGGCCTAATCTTGAGTCTGTCTCTGAACATGCAGAAGCTGTTGGGGTGATAAACCTTGTGGACCATTTCAAATAATCTAGTCAAGGAAGTTAGTTAGTTTACTTTATTGTCATTGCACCTCATACAACGAAATTAAATGCCATCTTCAGTGTACAGTATACATCAAAAATAAAACAAAAACACACATCCTTCACATTCTATACAATTGAATTGAAAACCCCTGATATTGCATTAATATCGCACTATACAGTAGAATTCAATATAGTTACTGCTCTGGGATAGAAGCTAGGGTGGTGGAGGTGGTGAGAATGATATAGATTACAATTCATACCTGGGTAACCAAAGTATTATTCCTAGCTATGATGCTTTTAGCAGATGACTAAGAATCAAGACCTGACCAAAAGTAAGCAAGATACCAGTTTTTTCAAGTATACTACAATTTCAATTAGTTAAAATACTGAAAGTTGACCTAGAACGGGAAAGCATCTCTTATATACAGTGTTTCTATGAATCCCAGGTGCTGTGAACTAATGTTCTATATATATCAGTACACAGAAATACCGAATCTTAGGTATTTGGTATTTCTGAATGTTAGATTAGATACTGTTTTTCCCTGAAAATAAGACAGGGTCTTATTTTCTTTTGAACCCCGAAATAAGGGCTTGGCCTTATTATTGGAGTGGGTGGGTGGAGGCGACGTCGAGCGTGGGACTGGATGTCCCGTCATTGCCGCCGCCTCCCCTCCCTGTTCTTCGCGCTGGCCGAGTGGCTGGCCGCCACTGCCCTGACATGTCCTGCCGCTGCCCTAACGTGTTCTGCCGCCGCCACTACCTTGTGGAGCAGGACTCTGCAAGGCTTGTTGTGCCGTTGCATGCACGAACTGCAGCACCACCACAAGCTTCATCATACTGGCATAGCTGGCATCCTGCCGCTCGCGGCTGCGCCAGTATGTCATACCTCGCGGCAGGGCTGCCATTCGTGCGTGCAATGGCACAAGCCTTGCAGAGTCCTGCTCCACGAGGCGGCAGTGGTGCAATGAGTCTCACAAAGATTCATTTCTGACAGGTGGGGCAGGGGAGAAGTGAGATGCGTGGAGCAAGACATGGCTCCCCTTGCTGTTTCTCCCCCCCCCCCCCAGCCAGGCATGGCAGGGCTCCTGCCCCTTGCTTAGCCACCTGTCCCCTTTAGGGATGCAATTTGGGGGTGGCAAGTGGGGCGGTCAAGAAGCGGGATGCGTGTCTTACCTTTCCAGCTTCGTTGCATTCCTCGCCGTTGTGTCCAGGGAAACACGTTGTAAAAAAAAAAAATTCATTGAACTCATGAGAAGGGGTTTTGTGTTGTTTGCGTGGCAAGCAACCAGAGGAAATGGCCGGCTGCGCATGCATATAAGTAGTTGGTGGGGGGGCTTATTTTAACTCATGCGTTGAAAAGCCCAATTGGACTTATTATCCGGAGAGGTCTTAGTTTCGGGGAAACACAGTAGATGTTTATCTTAATTAGAAAAAAATATGTTGCTGATATTCCTTCATAAACTACACAATGTGAATACTACAGTGTGAACAAAACCCAGGCATAAATATAGATAAAAAATATCTGTTTTGTGACATAGCTTCCTTTATAGAAATCAAACAGTATCTCTTTTCCAACCTGATGACTTTTGCACTAATAATAAGAGTAAGGTTTTATTTATTTTTTTGAAAATGGATACTGAATGAACATATATTCTGGCCCAGGTTTTACTTCTGACATTTTGAGATAGTGAATAAACCAATCTGAGTTTCAATAAAACAGTTAATATTCTCTTTGATCATGTCCTTGTTGCTTTTTTGAATTTATAGAGAAAGGGGTGGTATTTGGAGCACCACTGACTGAAGAAGGCATTGCTCAAATATCTCAACTCGTTGAGTATTTGCATAAGAGTAAGTAATTTTGGAGATCTTTCTATAGTTCTTAAATTAGCAATTGTGGAATAATCTGAGGCAAAAATTTGATTTATAAAAACTTTCTACATATGCTTCTAGATCTGAACATTTTCTTCTCTCCTTCTGAAAATAGTTTTTATTTTATGTTTCTTTTGTTCTGGTAAACTAATAGTCATCACTAGAAAAGAACACAATCTGAAAATAAATTTAAATGACCATTCTGTGATATAACATGAGAACATATCAGCTCAGCCACAAAAATGTATATAAATGAGATATGACAAAAGTATATAAAAGGTAAACTATGATTCTGTGTTGGCTAATAACAAGTTGGAAGGCGTAAATATTTTAAAACAGCTTTTCATAATTTTCAGGACTGCTTCTTTCAAGTGCCATTGGAATAATAGAATTCAAGTAAACTCCACCCAAATGTTTGCACTCAAGAAACACACTCTTGTTTTGTAAATCAAGTCTTGATCTAGACTTTAAGAAATTCCTTTCATTGCATTCAATAGTTCCTATTGCCCTCTGTCCTTGGTAATCTTGAACCCACAAAAGATAACCAGATTGTTTCTATTTGATTTTGTGCAAGTCATTGACTCTTCTATTAGGGCTCTGAAGAGATTTAAAAAGAAGAAGAAAGATGTGAAAAGGGCCATCATATCTTAGACTGCTAAAATCCGGACAATCACTTGATCTAGACTCTAGCTCAAGATCTCGAAATTAAATCTAGATTCAAAATTAAGAATGGTAGCAGTTACTGTATCTGGCATATGTTTAATACCTCTCCTATCACGGTGCAGATTTGCGGACAGAAGGCTTGTTCCGAGTGCCTGGAAACAGTACTAGGCAACAGAACCTGAAAGAAGCTTTGAATAGTGGAACAGAAATTGACCTGGATTCAGGTGAATTTCATTCCAATGATGTGGCCACTTTGTTGAAGATGTTCCTGGGAGAATTACCAGAGCCTTTGCTGACTCACAAACACTTCCATGCACACCTTAAAATTTCAGGTAATCAACATTAACTAGGCGATTTTATCAGTTATATATTCTTTCCTGCAGGCACTTTTGAAAGAGATCCATCTTTCAAAATATCCATCTTTCTAATTCATCTGGTCATTGAAGGCACAATGGTCAGAGGCTTAATGATGCTGGAAATGGTCTTGGCTCCAAGCACTGTGTGGCAGCAGAGCTCCTGTCACTCACCTCAACTTCTGTCCATCTCACAGTTCGAAAGCATGTCCTATGCAAGTAGATAGATAGGTACCTCTTCAGTAGTGAGACAGGCTGGTGTTCTATGCAGGCAGTCAGATTCTTGATGGCTGTGAACCTTCCAGTTTGCAGCACCCATTTGCGGGGCAGTTACAGGAAGGGCCTTGAGTAACACTGCAAGAAGAGCCACTTGTTTTTCTCTCTGGCACAAAGCCTCCTGTGACATACCTTGGGAATTGTACAAGCATCTCCTATAACAAGATTGGTACTTTTGCAAGCCAAACTACTACTCTGCAATATCACTGTGGTTTCCTGGCCATTGTAACAATGCCATATGCTAATAATAATAATCTGCTGCTTTAAAAAGTTTGGAGACCTTGATATTTCCCTGTTCAAACCAATGGCAAGGATATTTAAATATGAAGTTTTGAGGATTCTTAAAAGAGTAATCACAAGTTGAAAATAAATAGTTTTATTTGGATAGAATTACTGATGCTACTGAGATTTCTTTTAGCCAGCCATGCTTAACATATATTTTCTTGATTCCTGGTTAATAGACCTGATGCAGTTTGATGACAAGGGCAACAAGACCAACAATCCAGATAAACAGCGTCAGATTGAAGCACTGCAATTGCTCTTCTTGATCTTACCAGCTGCCAATCGCAATCTGCTCAAATTGCTACTGGATCTGCTCTATCAAACAGCCAAGAAACAGGACAGGAACAAGATGTCAGCACATAACCTTGCTCTTATGTTTTCACCTCATATTTTGTGGCCCCGAAATGTAAATATTCTGTTTCATATAACAGTAAAAAGGGGAGTGTGGGGCAAGTAGGAAGGATGGAATTGCTTAATAGTTTGAGTGCTGTAGTTCACCTATTAAAATACACTTGCTTCTGTGATTTTACAACTCATTTAACCTGTTCTCATTCTGCATCTGTTGCTAGGTGACTGCCAGTGATCTGCAAGAAAACATTAACAAACTGAATAATGGAATGGCTTTCATGATCAAGCACTCACAAAAACTCTTCAAAGTAAGATCACATAAGAGAGAGGAACTAATCTCCAACTCTGTTGCCCTATTGTCTGAGGATATTACGCATTGGGGGAAAGTGTGTGCTATGAACAAACTATGAGGTGCTCTGCTTTTTTAGAAGTGCTGCTTTGGAGGTGTTACTTCTGTTGCTGGGCTTGCTGGCATTTACCTATTTTTACAAAATTATCTTTCACATGTGGAAGTTTTTAAAAAATATTTTCTACATGTACACCTACATGTAGGTGATATTTAATGTTATTAAGGGTTTTGATGAACCTAAACTCTGTATTTACTAAGCAGTTCTCTTACATCTTTTTCTTATCAGTTATTGATTTGGTTATTAGACCTTTAAAGACTTTTCTGTTTTCTTTGGGATTATGTATGCATAATGTATGATGTCTTTAGTTAGGCTAAAGTTTCTTAAGAAATGAACATTCTTTTATCAAAGTCAGCATCTGATAGTATACAATATATCTGAGAGTACAACACAGATCTGAACTCTTCAAGAAATTTACTTTCTAGTATTATATGCTCAAAAGTAGAAGTTTGACATTACCCACAAGAGAGCAATAATGGGTAAGATAACTGAACTTGAAGTGATAGCTAAATTAAGCTATTTGATTAGAAAAAATGAACTATGGACATTTATGGCTGACTTATAGACTTTTTACCTAAAATGAAAAATGCACTTATGACTTGAGGTTTTGATGATTAAAAAAAACTGAATAGAAAAGAGTGAAAGTTTGCTATAAAAAGGATTGCTACAAAAAAGATTGGAAACTGTTTTCTATTTCTTTCTATTCTTTTTTTCCTGTTTTCTTTCTTTACTATGTTTACTCTTTATTACAGATAGTCCTTGACTTACAACCATTTAAGACCATTTGAAGTTATGATGGTGTTGAAAGGGACTTACAACCAGTCCTTGCACTTAACAATTGTTGCAGCATCCCTACAGTCAACTGATCAAAATTCAGGGGTTTGGCAATCACCATACATTTACAATAGCTGTGGCATCCTGGGGTCACATAATTGTCATTTATGATCTTCCTAGGAGACTTTGGACAAACAAAATTGGTGGAAGAGTCTGATTAGGCATGATTCACTTAATAACTGTGGCAAAAAGTTCATAAAATCAGGCATGACTCAGCTAATGATAGATTGCTAGCAATAAAAGTTCTGATCCGAATTGTAGTCATAAGTCAAGGACTACATGTAGTTTGTGTTAGTTTTAATGTTCTTTGTAAAACTTTCAATAGAAATTTAATAAAGAAAAACATTAGTTTTCTATGCATGAAGTAAGGATGGGCAACGGTTTCCAGATTCATCTGTAGTTATATTTGCTGCAAAGGGATTTTGGCATCCCTACTTTATGGATAGAAAGTATTACTTTATGAGTGGAAAATGTAAATTGTCATAGGTGTGTATATCATCTTTCATGTGCAATTTCCCACATATAGTCATCAAAATCACCTTCAATTCTCATTTTCCCCTCACTTTGGAAAAGTTTTATATTGAGGAAAATAACTATTTCTAAAGCTAATGGGAGCAATCAGATATGGCAGCATGAAGGATGAAGAAAATATTAATTTAACTGCCAACCATTTCTTAAAATTGGTAACCTCACATAACATTTCTGCTTATAAAAAATTAAGTTCTGATTTGCAGTTAGAAAGAAAGGCCACTTTTTTTCTAAACCCAATTGCTCTACTAGCGGAAATAAAGTGAAGGAGAGAAGGTTGCAGATGAGCTCCAAAGGCTCATGCATTGTATGTGACCT
This sequence comes from Pantherophis guttatus, assembly GCF_059756535.1. Classification (NCBI taxonomy): domain Eukaryota; kingdom Metazoa; phylum Chordata; class Lepidosauria; order Squamata; family Colubridae; genus Pantherophis; species Pantherophis guttatus. The sequence continues at coordinate 45,430,421 of NC_142068.1, forward strand.
ATGGGTCAGAGAATCCCTAACTTGAATTCCATACTGGAATTATGTCAAAACTGATCTTCTCTTTGTGAAGAACTAATTGGAACCATCTCTGATACCTCTTTCAAGGAAAAGGTAACCAGAAGAAGGATCCCTGGAAATTCCTGATCAGTTCCTGTAAAACTATGTGTGTCTCTTGAGTATCAAGAGCATTTTGATTCATCTTTCTACTTTTCCTTCCCATTTTCACTGTAAGGCTCCAGTATATATCCGGGAATATGCCAGGATACATTATTTGGACTCCAGAACTCATGCCTCAAAGGTAAGAAGTTGTGCCATCTTTTACAGAAGGAAGGATAGAATTTAGGCATAGCCTGGACAGCAAACTGCAATCTGAAACAGGCTTCTTAATGAAAACTAACAGGAAATATTGAAGATGGAATCTTGTGGAGATCCATGTTTGGATTAAAAAAAGGAATGGCAGAATTAAATTTTAGATTAAGCATTTAGTTTATTATATACGCTTACAAATTATGATATGATGGATGACCTTTTTTAATGGGTGACCTTCTATCTGCATTTGGTGCTAGATTAAATATGAGAGATACAATATACACATGACAGCCATCAATCATGTATGTATGACAGCCTAGACAGTCTTTATAGGTTTGAGCCAATTTAGTGTAATGATTAAGGGGCTTCACTAAAACCAGGATGGCATATATTGTATTATCTAGTCATGGAGGCTGGCTGGGTGATTTTGGGTCAGTCATAAATCCTGCACCAATCCTAACCAATCTCATAGAGTCATGAGAAAATAGGAGGAGGGAGCATTATGTACAGTGCCTGGAATTGTACAAAATAAAGACAAGATATAAATCTAATAAATATATGCATTTGGATTCCTCATTGGGAAGTAATTAGACCTTGATGGCCTAAATAACCAATGGCGACTCTATGATAGGATGCTGGAATTATGGAGTGGGTGAGGGATGGCATCTGCTGAAAACCATTCTGGGGATTTTGGAGTATTCTCTACCCGTGGGCTGGGAAAAATGCATATCTTTTTATTCAACTGTCAACCAAATAAGAAGTCCATTTTAGTCAGTTCGGTTACAATGCACAATATTTGAACAGAGGAGAAGGGAAGATCAGGCCCCAGATGGGACAGGCAGATATTGTTCTATTACTGGATCTAAGGTTCATATTGGAAATATTCTCATGGAAGACTTTCACTGGAATAATAACCAGCTTTAGAGAATCAAGCGAGTTAGAACCAACAGCTTAATGGTCTGTTTGAATTTCTAAAGGATGACCTGGATTTGCCAATGCCCCAGAATTTCAAAGACATTCAGCTTCTCAAATTCAAGAAACGAGGGCTCTTAGATCCTTCTGCCCATTTGGAAGACACACAGCACCATACAGAAGAAGCACTGAAAGAGCTTTTCTGCCATGTTCATAATATGCCAGACTCTGCCAAGAAAAAGAAGCTTATTCAGCAGGTATGATTATTATTTTTGATATTGATATTTAGATTATGGCTCACCTCACAAAATAAAGATGATGTTAAAGCACCATATCATGAAAGAGAAAATGCAACGGAAAAGGTCCCAGGAAAGAAAGAGAGCCATCAAAGCAGTTTTACAGTAATAATAGGCTATATTGTACGGTGGTTCCAAATAACGAAGATCACAGCTTTATTAAAAGACCCGAAGGCATCACCTAATATCAAATTGATCATATAGGATGAGCCTCCCAAGAAAGGCATTTCACAGCAACTTTTACATCCATCCAGTGAGCCATTTGGCAGTTATTTATCTTGGTCCTCTTGGCAGCAGATTTCAAAAGGAATATTTCAGGCTCAAGTTAGGTAGATAACCATGAGTGGGAGAAAGCAATCTTTAGATATCCTTGTCTCAATGAGAGAGATTAAAGCATGGGAATCTTTGTAAAAGTAGGTGTTGGGGCAAAAAGGCATGAGTGGAAACTAGAACTGGGCTTTGGCGTAGACACTGGACAACATCATGGAATGAACTGAGCTCTTAAGTTTTCTTCTCCTAGTTTCAAAAGCATCCTGAAGCCCTTACTCCTCAGACAGCTATGTCCACACAGATTCAGAAACGTGCCCGAACTCGTTCCTTCAGCGGCCTAATCAAGGTAAAATCCATTCTACTGTCACCAAAATTTTCTGATGTAAAGGAAGGCATTGCATGAGGTGTGTCTTAGATACCTTAGATAATGGGTGTCCAACATTTTGGGGCTTGCTTGGGCCATATTGAGTGAAGAGGAATTGTATTGGGCCACATATATATAATATGTTAATGTATATAAAGAACAAACTTCCTTTAACATTTTACGATCTTGTGGGATCGTATTGCAAGGTCTCCAAGGTTGTATGCACAGCTTGTGGGGCACAGGTTGGACACATCTGCCTTAGATGCTGCTCCATTAAGGGCACTTATGAAAGTTGAAAATATTTTCTTCCATCTCATTTTATTATGTCTTTTCCCACGTCTTCTACATCTTCCTCAGAAATAATAGGATTTCATTTTAATAAGCTTGCAATGGTGTAAGAGAGACAGTATAAGACTTCTTGCAGAAAGGAAATATATTGCTTGGTCAAATGTGGGATCCAGAATCAAAACATCTCTGCAGAAAATATAGGGAAAGTACAGGGAAAAACTCACTGGTTTTTCACCCAGAGAAACGTATCTCTCATTATGCTGGAAATTTCCAGGAATAAATATTGTTCCATTACTTTCCTGCTCCCTATCACAGTTCAGAATAATTTTCTTTTCCAAATGCAGCGTAAAGTATTGGGAAGTCAAGTGATTTTGGACAAAAAGAAAAATGATACTGTTACAGAATCTGTAAGCACTAAGGATTCAAAGCATGGCAGCAAGGAGAATATCAGCATGGTAAGGTTTGCTGGAAGAAGGGTCTCTCCTATATTAACCAACGGAATTTATTTGGCAAGGGGAAATTTGTTTAAAAAAACTATAGGAAGTCCTCATTTAGTAACCAACAATTGAGATTGGCAACTCAGTCACTAAGCAAAACAGCAGCTGTGCTCATGATCTTACGTCAGCTTTTCTTGTTTTAAAAACCTATGAAAGTTATAACTGTGACAATTAGTTACAAAGTTACTTTTTCATCACAGTTGCAATTGAATGGCTGCTAAATGAGGCAGTTCTAGATGAGGATTTCTCTATATGGCATATGATCTTACTAACATTTCCAATGTATATCTACATTATTCTGTTTCCCCAATTTGTCTTGAGAATGAGAGTCTAGAATCAGGGCTACCGTATTTTTTTAGGACTCTTGTTTGCATAAATAAATTATACACCAATTAATCCTGTATTTCCGTTATACTGGAGCTGGAAGTGCACCCATAAAATAGCTTCCATATCCAGATTGTGCTCAGCCAATACTGGAGAAGGAAATGTAGCGGAAAGGAAAGAATACCAGTAATCCTCACTTAATGACCATAACCGGGATTGGCAATTCCATTGCTAAGTGATACAATGTGATTTCACATGAATGCAGCATACTTACGATCTCATTTTCACTACAGTTGTTAAATAAATCTCTGCGATCATTAAGTGAGACATCACATGAGCACAATTTGCATCTTGCAACCTCAAGATGCAAGTTTGGGGGATGCTACGGTAGAATAAACTTGATTACGTTTCCTCAGAGGATATAATTTCTCAGATGCTTGTGGGATTGATATGACCACTATTTGTTGTGTTAAGCAATGTAACAGCTAAATTAATGTCAAAAGCTTAGAACTGCTTTGACAACTAAGGGAACTAATAAATTGATTAAATGAGTTAATTTAAATTAGGATAATTGAGGAGACTCTAAAACTGTTTTAGTTTTAAAGGTCATAGTGAAGTTCAAAGAGTCTCAGTTTGCATCTTATTTAATTGCAGACACCAGCTTCTTCTCCAGCAATTAATGCGATAAGAGCTAAGCTGAAATCTCTTGAACACAGGAAAGAGGTGAGAGTTTTAATATATGTAAAGGAGCTGCATGCATATTTATATTTATAACAAGTGTCCTGGATAGATTGATCTCTTGTAATTGCATGTTCTTTGCCACGATCTCTATGAACTTCTATCATACAACTAAAAGTTAAATGTATATGATTGCATTTGTACCCACCCCCTACCCCCAATTTACAATAGGAAGTAAAAGCTTACTCATCAGGGTGTTTTTATTATGTGTGTCTGTGGTCTCTTGAACCATGGGACAGATGATTAATTTTTTTTTCTTCTGATTTAGGATGCCTCTAAAAATACTTGATTTCATGGAACTTCAAGAGTATTCCACTTGAGCTGATGGTGTACAGTATATATCTAACTTCACTTACTGGAGTTTACAGCTATGTGCCTTCCAGAATAACAAGACTTTCCCTTTTATAAGGACATTTCTGTCTGTCCCTTTGTTGATGCACTGGATGATATTTGCAGTGTAGCCTGTCTTCGAAGAGGTTATTATTTAGTATTATTTTTGTTCCCAACTGTTTACTATTTTGACAACTGTTTGAGACTTGGTTTGCATCCTCTGTCTATGCTCATGTTTACTGGTGAAGTTTTGTTTTTAGCAAGACTGTGTCTTTTTTTTTAACCTGGCAGTTCCCATTAGCATCCATCACAGTTAATTGTTTGAAGCTACACTCCTCTTATGATCTTTGGAAATGGCAGTTCTATGATTATGACTAAAATTGGAAGAGGAGTATTACATTTAACTATCTCCCACAGGTTGCTGGGGCCACTCTCACACCAATTTTTCAATCCCTGAGCTAATCTTGACACATTTTTAGATCAAGAGTGTGGAGAAATTGTGCTATGCACAATCTCCAGAAAGTGTCTCACTAACAAAATGTAGCAGGCTTCTTTATTAAAATTCTACTTAGTGTTCGGAATCAGTTACATCTTTCTCCTTTCACAGGACTAGTGATTCCATTGCTAAATGTACTTCTCCTGAGAATGCCATTCTTATTTTCTCCTCAGTGCTGCGAAAACATTTTGGATGAAGCTCCCCAGCACCACCATTACATTTCCATTGTTTGTAATCCAGGCTCTGACTCACATTTTTCAGGCAGGGCCAAGGAGCTGACAGTTTAATGACTAACAATCTACTGGAAGAATACTAAAAGGCAGAAGAGCTTGTTAATGTGGAAGGCAGCTGACTTGCTCATTGGGAAGGCGGGAAGGCTGTCAAATTACTAAAAGAAATGTTTCCTTTTTCTTTTGTCAATAACAGACAAACACATGTGGGAGGAGGATGCACTGATACAGCAGTGCTGCTGTTTGAGTAAAAAAAAAAGACTACAGCAATATTGCTAAGCAATACTGCTTGAAACTGCTAAGTTTCTTCCTTCTCTTGAAGAATCAGAAATCAGCACTGAGCTAGGTGAACATTTTTGCCATCTTTCCAGAAAACACATTGCTGTCTGAAAGATTTGTAACATGAGTTTCATTACCACCATCACCCCAAAGAAAAGTCTATATGTTGTCTTTTGTTTCATGCTGAGGTTTTATTTTGTTTTTAAATTTCAGACTATATTTTCAAAAAAACTGAAGTAATATGGAACAAAGCCTGGTTTGATTTTTTTAAGGATTAGGAGGCTATTTGGGTTCCTTAACTATAAGGACTGATATTTTCCTCCTCTTTTAAAGGAGTAGGCTTCTAAATCTGATATATACAAGGTGTTCTCTAGCAGGCTGCAAATACCCACAAATCTACTTGTCAATATTTTGAGCCAAGCAATAAAATGGTTGCTAACATTGTGAAGTCATAGGTTAGGCTGAGAGTATGCAAAAACAACTGAGGTAGGGAAAACAGTAGAGAGAAACTCTCTTTAAGTTCTCATTCTTACCTTGATTTGGTCATGTTTTACTACACTGAGAAGAATCTGACAGGAAGATGTCCAAAATCCCATTCAAATCTTGAAAGCGAAGCTTTCTTGTGTACCATGGACAAATCACTGTCATATTTTATGTAATACCAAGCCATTATTTGGTATTGTGTTCTTATACTTAACTATAATCCTTTTTATGCATTCTTTCCAAATAAGTGATTACATTGTGGCAAACCATTTTTTTAACTGCCATTCAAACTGGCAAAGTCTAGTTGGTATCTTCCCCTTCATATCAGAATTGCAAACTCTTTTGGAGGGAAAAATGCAAACTGTACCTCAATAGTTCAGATATAATTGTAAAGTGTAGTCCTGTACAAGCCATGAAATAATTAAGCATGCTGTGCAGGAGGAGAAAGTGAATGTGCAGTTTATTAGTTAGTGTGATATGTGAATTGTTCTATCACACGCAAGGAATTCACTATTTGAGACTGCCCCAAAAAGCATTGCCTAAATGCTTAAATATATTAAGCTCATTAGTAATTCAGATCTTTGAACTTAGAATTGGCAATTCTAGAACAAATCTAGAATAATTGCCTCCAAGAACTGTTACATTTTATTCTAAACTTCATCTGTGCTATGGAGAAGTTTCACTTACCAATGCAATGTAATATTGTAAATAATACTTTTTTAATGTTGTCCTATCTGTTAATGTGAAATTTCTACATTAAATAATTCTTGGTGTTGGATCCTTGTTAACAAATTTCTCCATTTTTGTTTCTTCAATTCTGGTTTGTAGCACCAAATGTGTGTCTGGGAGGTTTATAACATATTTAGATTGAGTTTTAAAAGATTGCGTCTCGAACTGAATTCCAAACAGAAAATTTCTAAGTATTAAAAGTCATTGTTTTTCCAGTGTAAAGAACGTTCAAGTTTCAGGAAAGATATATTCCAATGGAAGATAATATCTATAACTTGGGGCTGGACGATGGAATTCTTGGTGCTCTGTGAGCTTGATTGTTTGTTTGGAGATATTTAATTACCTAACTAGGTAACATCAGTGCCACTCAGAGAGCATCTGAGAGTAACTATTGGATTGTATATTACCTTATTTATGGATAGATGTGTGTCAAATTGTACTATAGATTGCATTCATGTTCTTGAGAGTGCCGTCTCAATTGAGTTTCAGAACTATGTTTAAAAAATCTGATTTAATCAATTTTAGGTTAAAAAATTGGGTTGACTTTTTCTATTTGTTAATTGGCTCAGGGAAAAAAGGTGCTGTGCATATGCCTCAGAAATATGTCTCTTCTTAAATTTTTCATTGTATTATCCTGATCTAATAAAATAAATTTATTTTTTATACAAATGGTGAAGTGAGAGGAAGAGAATAACATAGACTCCATCAATGTCTAATTGTAATTAGAATGCTCAGGATACCATTCTAGAAGAAAAAGACATTTTAAGAAGGAATTCATGAAGGATTTCTGGCTAGTTTGACCAGCAAGAAGCTTTTCGAAGTGTCATGAAATACCTGAAATGCTTTTTTTCCAATGTCTGGAGAAAAAAAAAAACTTTTGAGTAAATAAAGCATGAAAGAGAAGGCAAGACCCCTTTGGGGGTCATAAAATTCAAAGCAATAGAGAAAGGTGTGCCAAAAATCATTCACCTTTTCCAGGCAGAATGTTACTTGCAGTGCTTCAGATATGTTTTTGTTCACATGCATGTTTCTGATGTGGATCTGGAACAGTATATATGTAAAAGCAGAGGGGTAATAATTTCCTTTCTTCATTATTCATGTAAATCCCAGCCTGAAATTTAACCATGGCAATGACAGTACAGGGCAGACATAAAGTAATGAGGCTGGCCAGCAACTCTGAAATAACTGCTTTAATTTTAAGAGATATAAAACAAACCCAAAAGCTTAAACAAAATTGCACATCTAATTAATTAACATGTCCACTGCTCTTGGTTTTTTAAAATCAGTTTATGGGTTCTGGGGAGAAATATCTTTGCTTATGTTTTAGAAAGAAATGATATATTCACAACTTTACTGTTAAATAATATTTTATTACTAAATGAAGAGCCCATGTTGTATCATTATTTGATGATTTATTGAGGTAAAATAGTATTTTATGATGGCATTTTAATGTACATTTTGCAAAAGGTGAATAGAAGCAAGGCTTCCTTTAACAATTTGTAAAATATGCTGTCAAATGAAAAAATGAAGAGTGAACAAAGGCAAAGAAGTGAAAGAAAATTAAAAAGCAAAAGACTCAGGAGCTGGTATAAGGACATTAAGTGCAAAGAACTGGATGATTTATAGGATGAGATCAGTGATAGGGAAGAGGAGATGATATAAGGTTTAAGGAACTGAAAATAAATGGTTATTAGTGAAATAACCACTTAAATAAATGGCTGTTAGTTAAGCAAATAAATATTGTTGAAAAGTTTGACTCCTTAGCTTAATCGTAGCTATAGGGTTTTGAGGTAAGGAAATATTTGATTTCTTTTGCAGAGTTGACTTGTTTTTCTTAGGAAGATATATTCTTTTGGGGATAGGAAATGATTGTAGGTCAAATGTCTTCCTTTTCCTAGAAAAAAAAAGATGACTTCTCCAAAACTACCTTTTGCGATCTGAATTCTGATTACTTTACCATGCATGCCACCATTCTGTATACTGTTTTACTTGATGTTTAGACTGTCTATAAAGCAGTTTGAATTACCCAAAATGGGCCATTTGCTGATTCCAAATATAAAACTATAATAAGATTATCCTTGGAACCACAAGAGGGAGTTAGTTGTCCATCCTTGTTTTAAACCATGTGCTTATATGCCCAGACTGCTGTTTTCATGCACTTGGCAAGCAAAGAGGAATTGTGAGAGGGGAAGTGACTACTGTCTTTTGAAAAATTACTGCAAGAAATATTAACCTATTCTGGTTTTGGTAAGGCCCAATCTGTCCCTTTACTGGGTGAGTCCTGAGATTTAAGAACTTTACTGTGTTCAGTTATTCATTTTTATAAACTGTGAATAGGCCCAAATCCTTTACCGAAATAAAAACTATTCCACAAATCAACATTGTCACAGGCTATATACAGAAACTAGTAAGTGGCAAATCAGGATCAGAACTTACTTCATTCTAAATATAAAAAGACAACTTCTTGGCACTTCCTTGAATTAAGAAAGATGGAGCTATTGTATCTCCACCACTTCTTTAGCTAAAAGAAGAATTTGATGGTCTATGCAAAAGAAAGTTAAATGGAATGAAGAATAGTAGTGAGTAGTTCTTCCTAGTGCACATCTTTAGAAATCTTTTTGGCTATTCTAGAAGCTAAGGCAGTCAGGAGAAGCCCTTGGGAATCTAAATACTCTTTAACTAGGATGTGTTTATTGTAGTAAAACTGCAGTGCTTGACACTGGAGAATTATCTGAGGAATACTTGGCAATAGCAATGGAAAGTTAGCCTAGTAAGCAGTAAATTATCCTAGCTTTTCGGCAAAGGCTAATGATTTTCACAAAATAAGGAGAATGAAAGAAAGAATTGTTAATATGATCAATGCTATAAAGAAGAATAACCAAATGTTCACAAATTTGTCAAATGTCTAGACGTAACCTGACCTATTTTTGTGCATACTGTGGCTAGAGTGCCTTGGGGATGGGCTCAGTAGCGTATCTTTCAGTCTGTGTAGGAATCATAGAACTTTAAACAATAATCTCAAGTTGGTACACCTGCAAACAAATATTTGTGTGGTAAAATTATTTTACTATGTGGTAAAAATCATTTTTCTTATTCTAAAGAACAAATTGATATATTTAAGTTTAAAAAGAAATGTTTCTCTGATACATTCTGAAAGCCAGCCTCAATTAATTATCAAAATAACCCATGAGAACCTCTGGTCAGGTGACATAAAATATGCCAGAAGGCAAGCTATGACAAAAGTGGCTCTACATTGTAGCAGATATGTTCTATATTGTACATTTTAAAATCTGAAACTCATAGAAGGAGGAGGTGTATGCATTAACATTAAATACACGAACAAGCTAAAAATGGTGGGCATATAAATACGTAGCAAATTGAGCAAGTCAAGCTGTTCTTGACTAATACTTTCAGACAATTCATTTCTGGTTCAATTATCACAATTCTTTTTCTCTTTACAAGGAATGTCTGAAACAATCTGGACAGCATTCAGGACAGCTCTTACAGTTTTGCAAACAAGTAAACATAACCCCTGCTATACACAGAATTAGCCATCTTTTTCTTATAGAAGACAAAGAAATAGTTCATTGCTCACAAATTGCTCTGCAGTTTCCAAGCTTCTTGTTCAATAAACATTTTTTTGATCCCTTCAGCTCATCCTCTAAAAATAAAAATAAAAAACTTTGGCTATAATTATCACCTGTTTCAGTATCAAAAAGAAATTGAGGAGGAATAAAACAAAATATAATTTGGACAAGAAAATTTGGTCCAAGCATTTGAAGAGCTTAGGAATAATGTTAATAATATAGGAAATAAAGGATAAATAAAATAATGTAAGTGTAAATGTAAGTGTCTAAAATCTGGAGATGGGAAGAGATAATTGCTGTTATTGAAATATGAGGTAAGGTACAACAGAAGCTGTGATACATATACATCCATCACAAGCTGGGCATATACAAAAAATGATGGTGGAATCTCTGCTCTTCAGGCTATGTGCTCTGCCATAGAATTCCAGGTAAAGACTAAGGCACATAAACATGAAAGTGCACTATTGCATAACTGGAAATGCTCAGCTTTCCCTTTCTCCAATCACCAACTTCAATGTATTCTTCAAGATGAGGGCCCTGTAGTACCAAAGCATATTATAGAAGCATCCCCATCAGTGGTGAAATGTAAAATTTGTTACTACTGGTTCTGTGGGCGTGGCTTGGTGGTGGTGGGGATAATGTGACTGGGTGGGCGTGGCCAACTTTTTTTTTTCTTTTAAAAGCATTTTTTCTACAACCTCTTCGGCCAAAGAAGTTGTAGAAAAAATGCTTTTAAAAGGCTCTGACAATCCCAGCTGAGCCGTGCGATCATCAGAGGCTTTTTTTTAACTTTTAAAAGCATTTTTTCAGCCGAAGAGGTTGTAGAAAAAATGCTTTTAAAAGTTTAAAAAACAGCCTCTGATGATCATGTGGCTCAGCTGGGCATGGGGGGGGGGCCGCAGGGATTTTTGCTACCAGTTCTCCGAACCACCTGCCACCATCGCTACCGGATCAGGCGATCTGGTCCGAACTGGGAGCATTTCATTCCGATTCCCCATGGTCAGGAAGGCATTACTACAGTATTGCTTCAAGCAAGACTTTGTTGAGATACTCAAGGGTATCTCAAGAGTCCGTCCCCTCGCCCCTCCTGTTCAACATTTATGTGAAGCCGCTGGGCGAGATCATCCGTGATTTCGGGGTGAAGTACCACCAGTACGCTGATGACACCCAGCTGTACATCTCCACCCCAGATCACCCCAACGATGCCCTTGAAGTGATGTCCCAGTGCCTGGAGGCTGTGCGGATCTGGATGGGGAGGAATAGGCTCAGGCTCAACCCGTCCAAGACCGAGTGGCTGTGGTTTCTGACATCCCGATATAGTCAGTTGGTGCCATCACTGACTATTGGGGGCGAATCATTGGCCCCCACGGAGAGGGTTCGCAACTTGGGCATCCTCCTGGATTCACGGCTGTCTTTAGAAGAGCATTTGATGGCCGTCACCAGGAGGATTTTTCATCAGGTTCGCCTGATTCACCAGTTGCGTCCCTTTCTGGATCGGGACTCCTTACGCATGGTCACTCACGCCCTCGTCACTTCCCGCCTGGACTATTGTAACGCTCTCTACATGGGGCTCCCCTTGAGGAGCACCCGGAGGCTCCAACTGGTGCAGAGTGCGGCCGCGCGGGTGGTAATGGGAGCGACATGGCGTTCCCATGTAACACCTCTCCTCTGCGAGCTGCACTGGCTCCCGGTGGTCTTCCGGGTGCGCTTCAAGGTTTTGGTTACCACCTTTAGAGCGCTTCATGGCTTAGGACCTGGTTACCTACGGGACCGCCTACTACCACAAATAGCCTCCCACCGGCTGGTACGCTCTCATAGAGAGGGGCTCCTCCAGGTGCCGTCAGCCAATGTTGACTGGCAGCCCCTAGGGGGAGAGCCTTCTCTGTGGGGGCACCTTCTATCTGGAATGAGCTCCCCCCGGAGATACGGAGGATCCCGGATCTGCGCACCTTCCGCCGCGCTTTGAAGACCTTTTTATTCCACCAGGCAGGCCTGGCCTAATCTTTTCCCTCTTTTCTTTTTAATATGCAAATTTTAATCTGTTTTTTAAATGATTGGGGTGTTTTAATTTGTCTGGGCCAAATTGTTTAATTCGATTTTATCCTGTTTTTAAATTTTGTATTTATGTATTTTACTGTTTGGCTGTTCACCGCCCTGAGTCCTTTGGGAGTAGGGCGGTATACAAATCAAATAAAGAAAGAAAAAAGAAAGATACTCTTCAACTAATACAGTAATTGATCATTTGGTAAAACATGTATGCTAAGAACATGTATGGATAAGTACCCTGTCCACCATCTCACAAGTTGGAGAAGGAAGGCATGTTGGGTGCATTTCTTCACCAGGGATGTGATCACATTTAGAAATCCTTTTTTCTGTCCTCCATCTGCATGCTCCATTTGCATGCCAGAGACAAAAGACATATCAATATTATTATTGTAATGGGGCTCAGAGGGGAATATGCATGTTCAAGGGTATGCAACAGGAAAGGTGGAAATTACATTCTCCAGTTTGCAGGAATTGAGATGATTTCCATGGAAAGTAGAATTTTGACAGCCCAAACAGCATAAATCAGAAATGTATGTTCAGAAAGTGATATAATTTAAAGACTTTGATTCAAGAATTTTGGTAGGTGGTCCTAGGGGCCAAAGTAAAGACTTCCAGATGTAGCTTTGTTGTGATAATTATATTACTTAGTATCCAAATATTTTTTCCTCCTGGAGACTCACTGCAGTATCAGTCATGAAAAGCCTAGGACATCCATTTTTCACACACTTTTTCTTCCAAAGTCTGTTTCTTTTTTTGTCCCTTAGGAATTGAGGAAAATTCATATTAGTTGAGCAAATGTGTATGGAGATAGACTGCCTTGTTTTTTACTGGTTGCTCAGTTGAAATTACTATTACTGTACATCTCCATCCATTGATACTTTGAAATATTTCAATGAAAATAACAGCTTATCTTAATTACTTCTACGGTAAAATTTCATTTCTTTGGCATAGCTTGTTCAATATTATGAGAACTATATGAAATTATATTTTGAACTTGCACTAATTAATTCAAATTAATTGACCATTGGCTTAATAACTGCAGCTATATGTAAGAACAAAAGATACCAGCTCACCACAAGAAGCCTGTTGGTCTTAGCTCTGGCAAAGAATGATATGTATGCAAACACATTCTTTCTAATATGCAAAAATGTAAAAGTAGAACAAAATTTCATTCTTTGACAATTTCAAATCATTACATCAGTGAATGGATTATCCTGGGTAACAATCATTGAGTCTTTTTTACAGGTGAGAAAGTGAAGAAATCTTTCAATTTCTCCATCTCCTGCTCCTGAACTATTTTTACAAAGTTGTCAGGCCATATTTACTTCTGAAGTCTGGCAATCAGTACCACATTTTTTCCAAAGGCAACTGGAAGTATCGTAGCTGAAGTTAAGACTTTACGAACAAAACACAAATTGTTAACTAAAAACAGATTTTCTCCATGTACTACTTTTGTATAATTGCCATATATTTTTCTCTTTTATCCTTTCAATTCTGATTAAACTGCTAACTCATATTTATATTTATACACCAGATGATAATTGTTTTGTTCCTCTCATGTGACTTTCCCCTTCTTAATGCCTTTAGAAGTATCCAACTATAACCCCTATTGTATCAAATCACCTTGATTGAGGAATGATGGGAATTATAGCTTAATATGTCTGGAGTAGAATGCTATAGAACTTTATTGTGGACCTTGGGATTTGTATCTCCTTGAAGATTCCAGAATTCAATAAAGTCATACACTTTGCCACAGCATAATACTGAAACTTCGGAAAGGATCATAACAGTGCTCACCCCTGCCACACACACTTTCTTTCCCATATTTGGCAAATTGAACTGATTTCTGATTTAAGGCCCTTTGACCCAGTTTATTGTCTTGTCTTCAAGGTGAAATGATTTTATGATCCTAAGAAACTTTCTCATCAACTTCCTCAACAAGTCTGCAGGCTTCCAAGATCTAGTCCATAAAAGCATCCAATCTTATTCTAATATGATTTAGTATCTGAAGCTTTCAAAACCCGTGAGTTATATTTAGCAACCAAGATGAAAACAGATTGGTGTCTACTGCTCCACTTCAAATGCTGAATGGATCAGCAGCTGTATCAGTATTACTTCAATACTAGTTACAGGATAGCATCCTCCTATATATAGGTTCTCTGGTACCCACAGTTCTCTGTTTCACTACCTTATTGCCACTGCATATCATCCAGCATCTGCTACCTGCTTGATTCCCTTAGTTATACAGCTAGTTTTATCACTAGAGTTTGAGCCAGCATTTGTGAAAATGTGCTTTTAATTCTTGAATATATATACAACTTTTCAGCACACAACACTGCAGAGTACTGTACAGTTTAAGCAATTGTTTTAATTGGATGTGTGTTTATTTGTAGAAATCCATGATTAGAACATTGCAAATATACAGATGGAGCAACAGTGGTTTGAAGCCCACACAAGACTGATGGTGGCCTTCTGCCTCATCTGCAGTGTTTTGCCTATTTGCTAATTATTACTGCTGATTCACATATCACATCTTATTTTTGTTTCCCTCCCCCTTAAAAGATCCTAAAAATATTGTCTCCATTTTGATGGATTCCTAAAATACAGATGCTTGCGGCTGATTACCATTTAAAAATTTAGGCTAGTACCACCAAAGTTGACTTTGATTCTTTCTTTTCACTTTTCTTTGTGTGCCCAGAAACTTGGCATTACTGAAGAAAACAATTGAAAATGGGTTTTGGTATCTTGCTTGTGTCTGAGATATAGCTGACTAATTTATGTTGGATTATAAGAACTTGGCTTTCTGTCTATCCTTGGGGACATGGTATAAATCACATGGTGATATATTTCTGCAATGATAACTACCCAGCAAACCATGATATCTCTACAAGAGATTACAGCATGGATTTTGCTTCTAAGGTTAGATTAAATAAAATAATTCGAATTTGTAGATGGGAAACTTTTATTTAACAGTAGATTAACTATTGCTGAATGGAAATTCATTTAAGTACTCATTAGAAGATAGCTTTGACAAAAAAAACATTACATGTTGTCTTAAATGCAGCATAGAACTTCTATTTGCGCAATCTTCACCCACCTACAGTTATTAATATATTTAGTACCAATACATGAAGCTTGAGCAAATATCTTTTTTTAAAGATGTGATTTCTGGCAGCAAATCTATCAATATTTAATTATGGGGGTTTTTTTGCTCTAAATTCATTATCCTTTCAGAATACATATCCATACATCAGTATATTTTGCTCAAAATCTGGTATCTTATATGACCAGCAAAATGAACAGACTTGATGAAAGAATCTGGAAATAATAAATAAATGATGAGGCTTAGCAAAACCTATATTACATCTCCTTTTTCAGACTGTACAGTCTCAAGATTAAAAATACATTTTTTATTTATTTATTTTATTAATTTAATTTGTATACCGCCCTTCTCCCAGAAGGGACTCAGGGCGGTGAACAGCCAAAATTAAAAAACATACAAATGCAAAAGTTAAGATAATTAAAAGAATTAAATCATTGGCTACCCAAATTTAAAACCCCAAATCCATAAAATTTAAAATCCCAATTAAAAAACCATTTAGGCTAGGCCGGCTTGATGAAATAAAAACGTCTTCAGGGCTTTACGGAAGGTCCGGAGGTCCGGGATCAATCGTATTCTAGGAGGCAGTTCATTCCACAGGGCGGGTGCCCCCACAGAGAAGGCTCGCCCCCTGGGGGCCGCCAGCCGACATTGCCTGACCGACGGCACCCCGAGGAGGCCCTGTCTGTGAGAGCGTATTGGCCGGTGGGAGGTTATCGGTAGCAGCAGGCGGTCTCGCAAATACCCTGGCCCTAAGCCATGGAGCGCTTTAAAGATGAGAACCAACACCTTAAAGCGCACCCGGAAGACCACCGGGAGCCAATGCAGCTCGCGCAGGAGAGGTGTTACGTGGGAGCGCCACGTCGCTCCCATAATCACCCGCGCGGCCGCATTCTGCACCAGCTGGAGCCTCCGGGTGCTCCTCAGGGGGAGCCTCATGTAGAGAGCATTACAGTAGTCCAGGCGTGACGTAACCAAGGCATGAGTGACTGTGCACAAGGAGTCCCAATCCAGAAAGGGGCGCAACTGGCGTATCAGGCGAACCTGATAAAAAGCCCCCCTGGCCACGGCCGTCATATGCTCTTCTAAAGACAGCCGTGTGTCCAGGAGGACGCCCAAGTTGCGAGCCCCCTCTGTGGGGGTCAGTGACTCGCCCCCAATAGCCAGCGATGGCACCAGCTGGCTATACCGGGACGCCGGCATCCACAGCCACTCGGTCTTGGAAGGGTTGAGCCGAAGCCTGTTCCTCCCCATCCAGACCCGCACAGCCTCCAGACACTGGGACATCACTTCGAGGGCATCATTGGGGTGGTCTGGGGTGGAAATGTACAGCTGAGTGTCATCAGCATACAGATGGCATCGCACCCCAAAACCACGGATGATCTCACCCAGCGGCTTCACATAAATGTTGAATAGGAGCGGCGAGAGGACCGACCCTTGCGGCACCCCGCAAGCAAGGCGCCTCGAGGTCGACCTCTGCCCCCCTGCCAACACAGACTGCGACCGGTCAGAGAGATAGGAGGAGAACCACTGCAACACGGTGCCTCCCACCCCCAGTCCCTCCAGCCGGCGCAGCATGATACCATGGTCGATGGTATCAAAAGCCGCTGAGAGGTCTAACATGTGTTTTTGTCCAAAAGAACTAATTTTAATATCATGGTAATCGGTTCATTCTAAAAAAGATGCAGAGGTTAACCACTAAATTTAACAGAGCATTTTTAATTTGACCTGAATGATAATATAATCAAAATAAATTAAGATAATGGTTAAAATGAATTAAAATTGAAGAGAAAAAGGAGCCATATAATATTAATATAGAATTAAATCAATTCTTTAACATAATGCATCTAAACCAAATGTATGTTTTAAACATATTGCTTCATCTCCCAGTTTTACAATATGTAAACATTTCAAAAATTAGTAAACCTGAAATATATTGTACAGAATTTTTATTCAGACTAACAGGTACTTTTGCACCAGAATTCAGCCTCAAATATCCCAGCCCATACCATGAAACCTTTAATGATAAAAACTGGCACCTTGAATTGGCCCGAAAAGCAAACTAGCAACCAATGCAGGTTGCAGAGGAGATGTGTAAAGTGTGTCATTCTAAGAGCACACATAATTGCCCATGAGTAACCATGACCAGAGCCTTCTGATCCTGGAATGGGTGCAATTGTTGCACAACACAAAGCTGTGCAAAAACCCTCTTAGCCATTACTGCCACATACTTTTTGATCAGGAGTCACAAGTCTAGGAGGACCTCCAAGTTGCTTACAGGGTTGCTTGGAGCAGTGCAATCTATTCAGTACAAGAGATGGTGCAGTTCTAGAATTAGAAGCCCTCCAAACCCAGAGCCCCCAGTATTACAAGCTTCAACTGAAGCCTGTTGTTCGCAATCCAGATCCCAACAGCCTCCAAGCACCTGGATAGAACATCAACAGTGTGTTTAATTTGCTAGGAGCAGAGGTTGTATAATTGGATATCATCAGCATATTGATCATACCTCACTCGTAGTAACAAATAAAGTTACTCAGTGGCTTCATGTTGATCTTAAAAAGGAATGGAAAAAGCACTGACTCTCCTCCTCAATTGCCGACTGGTAACAACTCTGAAGACAAGAGGAAATCTGCACAATTCCTGGAGCTGGTCCAGAAGGATACCATGGTCAATGGTATCAAAGGCCATTGAGAAGTAAAACAGAGCGAGGATGGATGCCCAACACCCAAAAACCAGCACCCCAAAAGTATCCACTCAAGGTTATTTTATTCCTCTTTATTTTTCACAATAAAAAACCATTGTGCTCTTTATTCTCCACAATAAAAAAATGTTTTGAAGTTGGATCCACTTTGAGTTCATCATTTAGTTTTGAGGTTTTTCAAACTTCATTGTCTTCTTATTTCTTTCTCCTCTATATGTTGCTTCTTCTTCTGCTGGAATGTCTCCCACAAGGAAGTCTTGCACAGAGTTCTTTTACTGATTAATAGCCTAACTTTCGACTAGTGGCTGCCAAAATTGCCCGCTGCATTTCTTCATACTGTCACTTTCTATGTTGCCTTCAGGATAAAAATGATTGCAGCTTGCACCTACTGAACCTATGCAGTGTGAGTGACAAGTATGATTAACGTCTGAATCACAAGATTAGAGTGAAAAGCTGTGTACATCATCATCAATTTTATGGAAGAAAGATGCTGTGACAATTTGGCCTCTTTGTTTCCTGAATCTGACATAGTAGTTCTGAAATGGTCCAGAGCCCTCTCGGGTTCCATGTGTGATGGAAATCCTGCCAAAAATAAATCCATTGGGGTTGCAGGGTGGGGTAAGGTATATGTCCATATAAATTGTTCTTTGTAAATTCACAACTTCCAGACTTGTGTAATCACAGCAAGGTTATAATACTTGTGTAGTTTTCACATATTAAAACATAGGATTCATCTGTTTGTTTATGTTTGTTTGTTTATGTTTTATTAAATTTGTATACCGCCCTACTCCCGAAGGACTCAGGGCGGTGAACAGACACAGAATAAAACACAGAAATACAAAAGTTAGAAACAATTTAAAACCAAATTAAATAATTTAGCCCAAGACAATTAAAAATCCCAATAATCTCTGTACAAAACATCAGTTCATTTTTTATAAGGGGCTCAGATTATAGTCCTGATCCAAAGGAATTCATCCTAATTGTTGTCACTAAAACTGCATGGACAATATTCAGGACCAAACTTTTATCCTCTGTAATCATGTAATGTCTTTAAGGGTTTTTACCATTCTTGACTTCTGGTTGCAACTGGACAGTTCTACTTCTCTCACCCAATCCATCTCATAATTGGGGAAAGAACTGGCTCATCCAGGACTATATCAGCTACAGTGAGATGAGTAATGAGGAAAGAAAGATGCCTGTACTTTCAGGGTTTTTTTTTGAGCTTTTTCTTTTAAAAAAAAAAGGTTTTTGTTCCCAATGATTCTGCATTGGGAGTCACTAAGTGAAATGGGGACTATAGTAAAGTGATGGATGGATGAAATAAACAAACAAACACATTCACAATCTCATCCCTTCTTACAATCTCCTCCAAAAGAAATTCAATTATGTTAAAATCAGTTTTCTGAGACTGGAGATTTAGAACTTGTTCACGTAATTTATTAATGGGGGAATTCCCCCCCACTGCTTGTTTGTCCGGCTTTGTAAGTTTTAATGCCATGTTTCCACACAGACAAACTTTTTTAGAAAAGAAAAGAGAGGCAAAGAAGAAAAAAAAACTTCTTTCCAACCAAGATCAATATCAGATCTCCAGGAAAAAGAGAACACAAAAGTAGAGCTTTATCTTCAATTGTAGCCAGAGGTATTTATTCCGCTACTTTGTATCTTAATAGGAAACGGAAGGACTCTCCCTTTCAGCCCCTTCTCAAGCCTCGGCAGTCGCCATTTTTAAAAATTCTTTTTTCCTTTTCCTTTTCCTTCTTCAGTAACTGTTATAAAATAAATGAAATACTTGCGATTCAGGGTCACAGGTCCAGCTCACATCCTTTTTAATTATTCTGTTAATTTTGTAGGCTTGTTCTTGTCGCCTAGCTCTGCATAAGCAGAGGTCTCCCAAAGCCCTTGTAACCTCACGCACGCCCTTGTCACCTCCCGGCTGGACTATTGTAATGCTCTCTACATGGGGCTCCCCTTGAAGAGCACTCGGAGGCTCCAGCTGGTCCAGAATGCGGCCGCATGGGTGGTTATGGGCGCAACCCGTTGTGCCCATGTGACACCCCTCCTGCGCGAGCTGCACTGGCTCCCAGTGGTCTTCCGGGTGCGATTCAAGGTGTTGGTTACCACCTTTAAAGCGCTCCATGGCATGGGACCCGGGTACCTTCGAGACCGACTTCTGCCACCAATAGCCTCCCACCGGCCAGTTCACTCCCACAGAGAGGGTCTCCTCAGGGTGCCATCAGCCAAGTTATGTCGGCTGGCGACACCCAGGGGGAGGGCCTTCTCTGTGGGAGCCTCAGCCCTGTGGAATGAACTGCCCCCGGAAATACGTAAGATCTCTGACCTCCGGGTATTTCGTTGTGCACTCAAGACCCTGTTGTTCCGCCAGGCTGGGCTATCAACATAACAATTTTAAATTAGGTTTTAAATTCTTGGGGTTTTAAATTGAGCCGAATTCATTTAATAATTTTAAATTATTTTAATTGATGTTGTCTTGTATTTTTAATAGACTGTACACCGCCCTGAGTCCTTTGGAAGAAGGGCGGTATAGAAATAAAATTATTTATTTATTTATTTATTTTATTTATAAATAAGATAATTTATTGCACTTACTTTATTTACTTTTAGGCTTTAGAGAAGGAAACCTATGGGGTTTTGAATCTTTCAGATCCTGAACCCCCCTCTTTCAGCATACCCTTTGGGAATTTTTGAGCTTGACATTTCTGAACCCTAGAAAGAAAGTAACAGTTGTAGGGGGTAATTGAAGGTATTTTTCTTCTAAGGATATCTCTTTCTTATATTGGAGCAACAATCTAATAATTTTATGTTCTTGGATGTGATCTTAAGAAGCACAGAACGTAACTTTCATCTGTTACTCAGATCTATTTATTTAATCATCATTAGTAGTCTCCAATGAAAACAATACTGCACCATTCTGTTTTACAAGAAAATGCATTACCGGTAATTCTAACTTCATCTTGAAGACCCAGATATTAAGGTCTTTTCTAAAATAGCATATAACTTAATGTTGCATATGAACTGATAGGGCAAATGCGATAATTTTAAAGAAAGTTTTTGTTGAAATGAATTACTTTGGTATGAAACAAGCAGGAATGTATTGCAGTGCAAACAATCACTTAGGCTGATCCATTTTTTCTGCTTGAACCATGTTCAAATTTTACAGGTATTATTGCCCATAATTTAAGAAATAAAAATCCAAACAGGACTATTTAATTTTATTCATTAAATAATCTTATTTAATACCAAATAATTGGAATTGTTCCAGTCAAACAATATGTCTGATATAAAGGCATCAAGATAAAAGTAAGTTGTATGTCAGATACAATATATATAAAAAGACAAACAATCATATAATACTTCCAAATGACTACTTGTCCTTAATAGTTTGGGGCTATCCACATATTTCTTGGTACTTGTTCATATAAGCATAGCCATGTTTAGTTTGAATAATAGGTTCATTATGAAATCACATTTGATTGACTAACACTGACATCAAGTTAATGTTAATTCTTAGTGGCCACATTGATAGGATGATCTCTAGGATGATCTGTCCACTTCAGGTCTACCAATGGTGCATTTATTGCTTCTGAAATCAAGTACAGGTAGTCCTCAATTTATGACCCAAACAATTGAGCCCAAAATTTATGTTGCTAAGTGAGAAATTTGTTAAGCAAGTTTTGTCCCATTTTATGACTTTTCTTGCCACACTTATTAAGTGAATCACTGCAGTTGTTAAATTAGTAACATGGTTGTAAAGTGAATCTGGTTTTCCCATTGACTTTGCTTGTCAGAAGGTTGCAAAAGGTGATCACATGACCCTAGGACACTGCAACCATCATAAATGTGAGTCAGTTGTCAAGCATCCGAATGTAAATCATATAACCACAAGGATACTGCAATGGTCATAAGTCTGAAAAATGGTCATAAATCACTTTTTCAGTGCCATTGTAACTTCAAACGGTCACTAAGTGAACTGTTGTAATTCAAGGACTACCTGTACATTCATCTTGATGCTGGTTGTCTGTGCACCATCTCTACATCTTCTCTTCTACCTCTCCCAGCATTAGGGATTTCACAAGGAAGGCAAATCTTTGTATAATTTAAACCTGGTCATTTGTGCCTGTGTGAGAACTCAGATCAACTCAAGTGATTTGATTTATAATTTATTTGGTTGTATTGGGGCTATCCGTGGTATTTTTAAGAGTCTTCTCCAACACCAAAGTTTAGAACTTTCAATTCTCTTATCTGGCTTCTTCAACTTTCACTTCCATGAAGCATCATAGGGAAAAAATTGCCTCCACGATTCTGATTTTTTTTTATAGGTTTAACACATCATAGCATTTGAATATCTTTTCCAAGACTTCCACTGCTACTCTGCCAATTGCTGGTCTGCGATGTATTTCTTTTTAAAAAATATTTAAAATGGGTGGGGTTTTTTTCGAAACAGGGGGAAAATACACAAGGGGGGGGGGAGAAAAAAATGTTGATGCAGAGAAAATGTAGGTAGACAAAAGAAGTTACCAAAATCATACCATTACTACTCAGGATATTATGTCTCCTCTGGAAGGAAGCTGGTACTGTGGTGATTCTGTGTGGCTATGTGGATGCCTGCATCAGCGCTCACTCCTGTACAGGTCTGCCTTATGTTTGCCGTCTGCAAGAGTTTTACTCTGCGCATCCCTTTTCCTGGTCCCGTTCTCCTCACTGTTTGTTGTGGGTGGGTGGGGGGTTGCATCTCTGCGCCCGAGGCGAGTGCAGAGAGTGAGCTAAGGAGGGGGTGGGAGAGGTGGAGCCAAGGCTGCTCCTGCCATCTGGGATTGATGGATGAGTGCTCCTTCTGTGTGTGTGTGTGCCTGCGTGTGCGTGTGTGTATTTGAGCGAGAGAGAGGGGAAGGGAGAGCCCGTTCGCCCGTGCCCCGAGTTCCGCGTTCCGGACGCGCAAAGGCGCGACAGAACCTGGCATCCTTCGCTTTCGTCAGACACAACGAGCTGCTCCACGCCGCGCCAGCTCAACGCGCCGCTGCGAGATAATGTGCGGGGCAGCTCCTCGTTAGCAGGCTTGCCCAGGCAGGCGGCATGGCTCCGAAGCGGCGAGCGGGGTCCGGCGGCGTGTGGCTGCGCCTCTTGGCCTGGGCGGCCGTTTGCCGCGTCCGGGCGAGCGCTTGCCCCACACCGTGCGCCTGCAGCGGCACCACGGTAGACTGTCACGGGCTGGGGCTCCGCGCTATTCCTAAGAACATCCCGAGGAGCGCAGAGAGGCTGTAAGTGTCGCCTGACTGAGGGGACGCGCCGCCGCACTGGGAATGCTTGCGGCTTTACGGGGCCCCGAAGGGCCACTTGGGAGGCGTGTGTTTGGCGCGTTTCGCCGGCGCCCGCGGGATCTCCTCAAACGCTGGTCGTCGCGCTTCCCCTCCCGCCCCTGACAAAGGAGCCCAGCCGCACTCGGACGCTTAGGACGCCTCGCTCCGGGACGCGCTCTCACGGTCCCGGAGGCGGCCGAGACAAAGGTCCCTCTGGGGAAGTCGGAATGCGGGGTGGAAGTTGAGCCAGACTCGGGCAAGCGTCCGATTCCGAGCGTTCCTCTGAGGCTTCGGGAACAATCCCTCGGTTTGCCTTTGTTAGGCAGCCGTGGCGCGCTCCCGTGCGGCTATGCCCCCCTCTCAAACCTCCGGGTCTGCACGAAGCAGGAGCCTCCCGCCCTCCCCTTCGGCAGCCGCGGGGCAGCGGGTCGGGTCGGCTGAGGAGCGGCGGCTCCCGCTGGGCGCAGACTCGGGATCGCGTTTCCCTCCGCGGCGAATAGCGCAGAGATCCCCCGCTAGGCAACTTTCTTGTCCCTCCAGCTTGGTTGTTCGGGGATATTCTGTGTGTGTTTGTGTGTAGGAGGGGGCGTGTGTGTGTGTGTGCTAGGTTGTGCGTTCGCAAGGCGGGTGTGAACCTTCTGGGGGCCGGCTGGGGCTGGTTATTTCCCAGAGCTTTCCACGAAAACTGTTGTCTGGGGCTACCTCAGATGTGTGGAGCTCCAATGGGGATAAAGGGAGCTTTTCACCCAATGCACCCAAAGGGCACCAGGCTGGGGAAAACGGAGCTGCAGAGATAACCTGCTTTGGAAGGAGGGTGGGAATGGGGAGATTTTGTGGAAATGGGAGAGGAGGAGGAGGAGGATTTGAAGCCGGCGTTTACATGGCTGGAACTGGCTGCCGTCATCCTACCGCTCTCTGCCCTTTTGTAAATATCCTTTCTGAGTTGGTTGCAAACCTCTTCGGCAGGCAAACGTATGGCTAGAATGTATCTGGGTTGTATGGAGACTGCAGCAAATACGCAGGGGCTCAAAACTAAATGGTTGTTGTGGGACGGGCGCTTCTCCTTCCTAATGAGCCTGCAAGGCTTAAGGGCACTACCCTCCACACAGTCCCAGTTAGCTCCCTTCCCCCTCCTTTCAGCAGTTTAACTAGGGCTGTAGGAAAGCAAGAGGAAACTAATTGGGGAGATAACTAATTCTGTGGCTCAATGAAACCCATTTCGGCTTCTTACTAGTTGCCTGAAGCATTAGCAAATAAAGGAGAAATCAGGTGGGCATCTTTGATCTCTGTTGCTTGTGAAATTCTTCAGAATAAGTTAGTGATGATAGAACTATTAAGGCTCATTCATAGCAGCCTCATTTGCTCTGCTGATTAGAATGACCCCTATGTTTCTGCAGCTTGAAGGTGACCGCTACTTTGGAGGGGGTGCAAAGGGAAGTAAAGGTGGAAGGCATATTAAATAATTCATTAGAAAGTGCAACGCTGGATTGTGGAGTTTAGGCAGGGGAGGAGGACAAGTGGGCAAGGTGGAGTCACTGCTACTGTGCAAAATATTGCCTCTCATACTTCTTGTGGTTTCTCTTTGAGAACTAGTTGAAACTCTATGGATGGTTAATGATTAAAGTCTGGTAGAAAGAACTGATACCCCGTTCAGACCCCGCAAGCTCCATGTTGTCCGTTCTTCACTTCCTGCCAGTTCTGCATCCATCCCTGGGTCTCAAAGCTTCAATCCACCACTCTTCCAAAGTCTCCTGCTCCCCCACCCCCAAGAATTGCGTGTCCTGAAGCCAGATAGATGGTATGCTGCTTGGTGCAATGGATATACTTTTATAGATTTAAGCATAAGGTAACCTAGTAGAGAATGAAAATGGGCTTAAAATATTCCAAGGCAAGGTTTGTATGAGCAAAAAGTGAAGCAGAAGCAAAGGGGAGGGACTCCCCTTGCTGGGCAGAGCAACGGTTACACCTGACGTGAATGATACAAACAGCAGCGCAATGAACATTTCATTTGATATGGTAGCATTGCGGCATTCTGGTGAGATTTATACTTTGGAAAGTGACTAAGGGTGGACTTTCACAGCAAGCAGGTGACTTTCCTCCCTTTAGCTGCTTACTTCCTAGCTTGAGCTTTGTTCCCTCTGTGCTCATCAAAGCCAGATGTGGGGGTATAATCCATCCTTCTGGAGACTGAAATGAGACAGTCCAGTGACAGTTACAGCCTCCCCTACCAGGACTTACAGCTGCTATGGGCTGGAAGTAGCCATATTCTAGGCTTTGAGGATGCCTGGCCTATTGTGCATCTGGAGGATCATGTACAGGGCGACCCACCCCTCCTATTGTTGTTCCTCCTACAAACCAATTAATGTTCTCAGATTAAGCCTAATTAGGTCATACGCCCATGGACACCTCTGTGCACAACAAAGCAGTCTTGGTGAACTCTCCTAGCAGCCCTGCGTGATGTCTTCTTTAATGGCATTTCCTTCTTTGGCACCTTAATTGCCCTCACTGAAGTCATTATTATGCCTGAGCCATAAGGAGCTGCTTGGGGAGCATAGATGAATGGAATCTGCCCATCACCTGGCATGTGCGGGATCCTCACATACAAGATTCTGCTCTTAAATGGCATAATACCAAGAATGGGTACCATGCTGTGCTGACAAGAGGCATCTAGTTTGTTACTTACAGTTGCAATGCTGTCATTTCTTGTAACTCTTGCTTGCTCACATCAAAACTGGCAGAGGAGGAATGCAATGGTTTCAGGAATACTTTCTGAATTTATGGATAATATGAACACACTCCTCCTCCTCCTCCTCCTCCTCCTCCTCCTCCTCCTCCTCCTCCTCCTCCTCCTCCTCCTCCTCCTCCTCCTCAGACATACAGGGATTGATAGCATATGTTATATAGATCTCCTTGTTTAAAGGGGAATTGTGTTCAGGAAAAATTACTCCTACTCCTATATCTACTCCTACTATTATAAAAAGTACTATACAGGTTTTAAAATGCTCCCATCATCTGACCAATTAAAGTCCAAGCACTTGTTTAGTTAACCCTGGGTACTAATTCTGTTGGTCCAACAATCGAAATATGTGAGAGGAAAATAATCTATTATAGCTGTTTATTATGCTGCACTCTTTATTTTTAGACTTCCAAAGAACCTTTAGTACAGTGCAGTTCATGGAGTGATACACAGCTATCTGTACAGATATGTTTTACTTTATTATTTTAAGCAAAAACAAATGTAAGAAGGAGTCAGGTTGCTAGACTGCTAATTCTGTTAGGGCTGTTTCACATTTTATATATGGAAATGGGATGGCTGATGTAAATTATGAATTTGGTGATCATACATATAGCCAGAAGCAATTCCTGGGATGATAGTGACACTTTCCTGGCTTCAGTAATTGATGCTGGTTGTATCTGCAAATGCTTGCTTGGAAAGTTATAACTTCTATATGAATTCATACAGTACTTGGAAAGAATACAGATGTTCATATAAAGCAGAAAATGTGCTATGGAAATTGGTTTTGCTCTGATGCTTAATGCCTTGCTAAGAATAAAGTAATGCCTCAATTCAGACTTTATGCTTAATGAAAATCAAGGTTTAAAATGACATCCAAACTATGGAATTCTTGATGTTCTCCGAGCTTGGTTGTATGCTTGGAGACATTTCATTACTGAAGTAATGTGAGTCACACTCATCAGTGTGAGTGAGTGTGATGTTTACTCTCTGTTTATATAGAGTACTTGTCCTGCCTGTTTTAGTGGGGGCGTGGTTTTCTCCTTGGTAGTTCCTTGATTAGGGTTTTATTTTCCACCTGATTGTTGGCTTGATGTTAATCCCTGCTTATCTGGGTATTGGCTACTGGAGGGGATGTATTCCAGTCTTTTTGTTTTTTTTCTGAGCATTTATATTGTCTATTTTGAATTGTATGCAAATACAGTTTATTTCTGTATGTCAATTGTTGGCTGATTTGTCTGAATACCAAACTTCCAGGAATTCCCCAGCATTTTTATTTATTTATTTAGCTTGGTCTAGGATGCTCACCTTTTCCAGTTAAATTAAGGTTGGGTCTGTTTATCTATTGTGAGACTAAGGAGTTTTCATTGTGTCTTCTGACTGTTAGCTGGTGTTCATGGATGCATTTTACTAGTCTTCTGCCTTTTATTGGATGTCTTCTTTTCTAATATTTTCTTCTATTAGATGTTCAAACTGAAAACCATTTATTTTCAATTGTCTACCAAGGCACAAGAAGAAATAATGTACTAATAGAATTTGATAAGATATCCAAATAAGCAAATCATACCTAAATGATATTTGTATGCTGCTCTATGGAGACAAGAGTGAGTCAGGAATTTATGAAGCAATCATTGTAAAAACAGAAAAAACATTCTTACTCTTTCTGCATGTTTGATGTTCAAAACAGTAATTTGAATTCTAAATGATAGCACGTTTGTGTAATACCTGAATTGATCCAACGTATCTTTCTAACTCTGCGGCAAGGTTAGGGTTAGGGTAAGCTGCAAGTAGGACCAACTTGAGATATTTTATGTGAAGCAAACAGCAAATGATAAGCATTTTGAAGCCAAGTACAGAGTATCCAGCTCAGGTTAAATTAGTGTGAAACCTTTAGCAGTAAATTCTACAAGTATCTCTCTCCCTCTCTAGTATTTTCTTCTTCTTCTTCTTAGTGTTTTTCCTACGAGTGCAGGGTTCACATTTTTTTGCAGGAAGGTATGAAATCAACCATGTGTTCATCCATTGGTTGCCCCAGGAGTTGACTGATTGGCTTGTCACCAAGCCTGACATTGTGTGCTGAGACAGAGTGATTAGCCCAAAGACATCCAGCTGGCTTTTATGCTTAAGGCACGACTAGTGCTCACAGTCTTCCAGTTTCTAGCTTGATGCCTTAACTACTAGACCATACTGGCTCACATTCCCTCTCTAATAATAGAAAGCAATAATACAGTAACTAAAAAACCAGTTTTTATTATTTCCAAAAATCAGCTTTTCATGCCTAAAGGTAGACCAGCACTGCATTCTCATAAACTGAGATGATACAATAAAAGGAGTACATAATATCCTTAAGGTAACTGCATTTTGCTCTAAAATGTGCACTGAACCTTTTCCAAAGACTTTCCAAAGTTTAATATCTTCCCCCTGCCCCTGCTTCACACTTTTCCTGTATTTGCATGGTTCAGGGTACCACAGTTCTGTGGTTCTTTGAGCAGATGCTATTCTTGTTTCCTTTAGTATCACTAAGGAAGTTAGCTAGCCAAGTAAACTTTGTTTATAGATGTGAGCTTTGTTTTTCTTTGGCAAATCTGGGGGAGGCAATATGTTAGGAGATAGAGCAAGAGCTGTTCCGATGCTTTTTTGACTGCCTTTCACCAAATATATGGGCCTCTTTCTTTAACAAATAGGTCCCCTGGTGTCCTAGCTTCAGAAATAAATACCAAGCTGGAACAGTTCATGGATAGTTCTTTCTAAAGAAAGGCACCGAGAGAGCATTTGGTGAGCAACTAACATTGCAGACAGATTGCTAGATACCACTCGCTATTCTTAATGGCATTCTGCAAGATACTAAAATAAAAATGTAACTGTTAAAACAAAATCATATGAATGCATCTGAAATAAACGCTAATAAAGTCAAGGCAGCAGTTACTACTATAAGAACCCGGGAAGTGGGGGAATCAATGTATAAATTCTAGGTAGAAATACAGCCAACATCATGTCGCTGGCCTTAAGCAGGTGACATATGGTCAGCTGACAATCAACCCGAAGACAAGCATTTGTTGCAAAGACAACAACATCTCTTGTATGAAAGAGTTGGGTGACCTCACAGGTCCAACTCTGAATGGGTAGGAGCTCTTGCATTGTGGCTGTTTCCCATGCTGCTTTGGTAAGGCTGAAAAGGAAGCAATCAGGCCAACCGGCATGGTGATTTTTCATTGCAGTGTCACCAGCAAAGCAGTGCTGGGATGGGAAGCAGCCATTTCAGTCACATTCAGCCTGTGCATTTCCTTTTCTTTACACAGTGCTAGATAGATATGGGGAGAAGCCTTGCTATAGTGCGGCCCTACCTTATTGTTAAGATAAGCATATCAATTGAGCCATAGCTTCTTCCAGAATAGCCAATTGCATCTCTTTTTTATAAAGTTTCTGAGTTACAGGAACTATATCAGCTGTATTGCCATGGTGTTCTAATGATAGTCTTACTTTTCACACCTCACTTATTTTTATGACATGGAAGAACCTGATTCAGATTATTTAAGTGATATCTTTTCTTGATTTTTCTTAAGACCATTATATGCTGTAGATTAAGGATGTGCAAAATGTTTTGAATCTAAAATGTTTTCAGTTGCAAATGAGTTGCTCCTTTCAGTTTTAAAGCACATACCTTGAACTTAAAGTAATCCTGGGCTACATTTCATCTTTTGAACAACCGCTTTAAACTTGAAACAAATCTTCCAAGCTCCAATGTTTCAAATTCAAAAAACCTATAACCCTGCTGTAGTTCTTCATGGGAAATTTGCGTGTTCCAGTATGTGAAGGTCCAAATATTTTTTTATAATTGTAAATTACATGTTTCTCTTTAAGAAATTAAAAGTTAGTTTTCAAGTAACATATAGAACAAAGAACAAAATATGTCATTATAAACCAAGTAGGTATCAAATATGTGCAAAAATATTTTTTGGGGATGTGGGGGAGAGAATGCCAAAATCGGTATACTCAAGGTGAAAGGAACACCTTTATGTCACAATCCCTTAAATTAAGAGAAGACCCTACTGAAATCCAGTTTGGTCATGTCCAGATAATTGTTTGCTGTGATAGAGGTAAAAAACAAAGAAACCTGAGGATGAGAACCACAAGCATGCAGCCAACAAGAAAAAAGGGTGGGGCTTTGATCTCATGCTTATGGCTGTCATCTTGACTTTTTTGACCTCTTCCCTATGGATGCATCTGTTTACATTTTACCAAGTGCTATTGTGAACCTATCCTTCTAGGAAAGAATAAGATAGCTCCAGTTAACCATCCTGACCTTCCAATTATTTATTTATTTGTAAAATTTATTGGCTGCCCATCTTACCTTAAGGTAACTCTGGGCGGTTTACAATTGTAAAAGATAAAAATTATATAAATTAAAAACATAAATAAGTTAACACAAAAAAATCAAACAGTGTGGCTCAATTAAAAGATGTGGAAGGCAGGAGCAGGATGGTGGGGAGGTGGGATCTGTTCAGTGGTGGGTTTCTACTGGCTCGCACCGGTTCAGGTGAACCGGTAGTGGTAATTTGGCCTGGGTCACCGAATCGTTAGCGACTGCTGGATGGCCATGCCCCCGAACCGGTAGCCTGGTTGCCGCTCACTTGCCCCGCCCACCTGCCCAATGGCTCTCAAAGTGGCTGGGAGGCTTCTCGCAGTCACAATGAAAAAGCAAAAGCCTCCCTTTGAGAGCCACTAAGTGGCTGCGGTGGCTGGCCGCAGGCCATCGAAAGCTACCGAAAGTTGCCGAAAAACGGCAACTCATATCCCATTGCGTGCTGCGTCAGTCCGAGCGCAACGCAGCAGACAATGGGATACACATACGCAGCCAGCGTGAAGAACAGAGCGCTGATGGCAGCAACTTTTTTGGTAGGTTTTGGCGGCCTGCGGCCAGCCACTGCCTCTTTGAGAACTGTTTCCTGGCAGTGGCAGCTGGCTGGAGGCCACCAAAAACTACCGGAGGTCAGCTTGCCTTCCGGAGTCCAGATCAGCCACCACGGGAGGAAGGTAAGGAGCCTGGAGAAAGAGGTGGGGTGGGGGAGGAAACGGGAGTAGGGCTGGGGCCGCTGAAGGAGGGGAAATGGGGTGACGTGTATGACTGACGAAGGGAGGGCAGGGTAGCATGCAGGAGGAGGTCTTTGATAGATTATGGCCTGGGCAGAAAATAAGTAGATAGGTAGAAATTCAAAAAAATTTCCTACCTTTTTCTTTGGGTGTGGCTAGGTTGGGTGGTCATGTGACTGAGTGGCCGTGGCTGTGACTGACATCAAGTTGTCCATGCCCACTCATTCACATGACCACCAAGCCATCCCACCAAGCAAGCCAGGCCCACAGAACCAGAAGTACAAAAATATGAAACCCACCACTGGATCTGTTCTTAATAAATGCTCAATTTGTGGCTGGGTTGAATCATAGAACTTCTAGACTCGATTGCACTATCTTCACATGAGCGTGCTTTGCAGTTTCATTGTCCTTTATGCCTTTAAAAAAAAAAAAAAGTTCATAGTATATTGTCTCTGTGGCTTAGTCACATTATTAAATGAGCTATATAGCAATTACAACAGAAATACAGATAAGACTACCTATATAGTATGTATTTCAGCCCTGCAGAAGTCATATGTTTTCTCCAAAGGAACATCTAAACCTTGGGTGTCAAACTCGATCACGTCACATGATGTATTGTGACGTGTCGCAATGTTTTTTGCCCTTGTGGAGCCAGGGTGGGCGTGGCCTGTGTGTGACGCATCTGGCTTGTGGGCCACCAGTTTGACAGGCCTTACCTAGAGTGTGCTGATGTTCCAGATTGCTGTTAAAATAATAGAAGCTCTTTCTGTTGACTCTCCTAAGATCTCTCTTTAACCCTGATTTTCTTTTAATGGGTCTCAACACACCCATAAGTTGGAATATGTCTCCACCTAGACTAAATTATGCTGAGGTGGTTTATGATTTTGCTCCTCCTGTTACAAGAATCCTTTCCTTTTCTGCTTTATTGTATTGCAGATTTGTTTGGGTGTTACTACCATGTTTCCTCAAAAATAAGACCCTGTCTTATATTTTTTTGAACCCCAAAATAAGCGCTTGGCCTTATTTTCAGGGAGGTCTTATTATTTTGGGGTGCATGGAGCAAGATGGGGCTCCTCTTGCTATCTTACCTGATTTCCAGCTCTGCATTTAAATATTTTTGGGGGAAGGCTTATTTTAGCGCATGTGCTCAAAAGCCCTATTGGGCTTATTATCAGGGGATGTCTTATTTTTGGGAAAACAGGGTACAACCACTGCTGAATGGGATGGTTTTAGAAATTTAAATTGCAACTAAATAAATTATACATAATTTTGTATCCCAGAATGAATCACATAATTCATTCATCACAGAATAATTCTGAGAGAAACTTTAGTGTTTCTTTTTAGTCAGTAGGCAGAAGTGCATCCTTTCAATGTCAAGAGCTACATATGTGGTTCCTGAAAGGCTTGGGTACAGCCCACCCCCATCCCCCAGAGATTTTCACCCATTATTATCCAGTTGGGAAATCGTTAAATAGATGAGTGTAATCAGTTACTACTTTTTGAAGTGTGGTACTAGGCAAATCACTCAAAACCTTTTGCCTAGAAAAATTGTTGCCATATGTGCTTTGGGAAAATACGGATATACATCAGATCTTATTTTGGAATAAATGGGAAGTAGTGAAGCCACTTTATTCCTTTTTAATAGCCAGATGTTGTAAGGGACAAACGAGCTAATAATTCTAGATGGAATATGCATATATCTATTTTGAAAGTTTCAGATACATTTAGCTAATATGAGAGTTAAGTTGCTACTGGAGAGTTCACTGTTTTGGCACAAGACAAGATTCCTTATGGAAGTAGCATTATAGGCTTGTGATAGATCACAATGGCAGTCATGTTTCATTTCATTTCCTTCAGATCCTTGCCTGGGTGGTGGGGAATTTGCAATTCTATTCCAATTTCTCCCTTCAGCTACTTCCCAAGCAGATGCTGTCAGTATATTGCCATGGAAACACTGAGTTCGCCTCTCCATGGAATTGTGTGCTGAAAAAATATTAGTTTAAAAACTCTGCAGTGTTTGTATTGATGGAGCTGAGGTTGTTAACCAGGATGGATTGCCCCAGGGATGGAAAAAAAAAACACTAATAGGCAGTAAGGCTGCAGAATTTGCCTTCAGAGAACATTTTTCAATAAAATACAATAGATTTCCTACAAATTCTTATTGCCTTGTGTTTATTATGCCTTATATACGCTTGCTTTTAATCTATTATAGTGGCTTCTGAAATGCGCAGATAGTTTGAGGAAAACTATACGTTTATATCTCCAGGAAATCAGAACAGAATTTTAGCTTCACAACAAACCTTTAAGATAGACAAGTTTGATAGAAATTTAACAATAGACTATGACCTATTTGGCTGCTTCTTAGTCTTAGAAGGTTGGCAGAGAACATTTAAGCAGTCTGGTAATGATGACTAGACATGGATAGTTTCTAAATGGACCATACCTATGGAAGAAGAACTGCCCACGTATGGATGGAATATAAATAGGAAATCAACAACATATGATAACCGAGAGCTCAAAGAACAATAGGAAGAAAATGCAGATGCCACTGATATTTTAATTAGAAAAAGAAATCAGGTGAGTGGATCAGGCTGTGTGTTAACCATAGTATCTATATATAATTTCTAATATCAAAGACAGTGGCTGTGTACTTATTACAGAGCTACTCATGGTTAACCTAACTAAAGCTTGCTTAGTTTATCCAATTCTCAGAGTTCATATGACACAATGATCCAACATAGGCTGGATTTGTCCACCATTCTAAGTGAAAGTGTGGCATTGTGATTCAACGTGTGTGCAAATACAACCACACTGTCTGAACACCAGGTGCTGGGGAACATAAATGGGAGGGACGACTATACTACAGTTCTTCTGTAGGCTTCTGATTGGCTATAATGGCAATAGTGCTGTGTTAGACAGGTCATGAACCTGGTACAGTGGCCTTTTTCTTACTTCTTTTGTGCTTGGAATTTTTAGACCTAGTGTCACCAGTAATTGCTACTTTGCACTTTGCTTATGATGCTTCAGTGCTTTTTGAAAAGCCTTTGCCCTTTTAAAATATGCTTTTTATACTCCAGCTCATCATAAATAAAATGCTTTTGATCCAAGAGTGGAAAGTGGGTAAGATTCTTCCTTTAGTTTGAATTGTGTCTTCTTTTAAGAGTGAGAATTGTCTCTGTATTATGAAGGACTATTAAAGTAGTGTTAATCAAACCAGTTGATGGTAGATCAGATTCAGAGGATATTAGCTTTGAATGGAGTGTCATAATCTGTATGTGTGTTGTGCATTTGTATGTATAATTTCATGTTATGGTTGGAATGACTGAAGGTAAAAAAGCAGTAGAGTTGAGATAACTTCTGATGACTATAGACATTCAATTTTCTTGGCAGTGCAATAGAAAGGATTTGCCATGGTCTTCTTTCAGAATGCCTTTTTTCATTAATAAGAAACCTTGTATTTATAATCAAATCTATGTTATTATACCTGTGGCTCAATTAAACCTTTCCTTTATTCAAATAAGCTCTTGCATATAATTTGCTGCTCTCCCCACAAAGATCGGGTCCTGTGATTTTCAGGCACAGCAGTCATGATTCTGCTGCAGGGAAGGAAAGCAACACATCTTAGGAAGAGATATTTCTCTAATGATTTTGAGCTTTAAGAGGAATAGATTCCAGCTGATGCTTGAAGTGTAAATGCTAAGTTGCAGAACATCACAACAATTTCTTCACTATGCCTGTAGGTCTTGTATACTTTCTTGAAGAGCACCAACTGTGCATTGACTGAGTTTACTTCAAAAGTTGGAAGGAAGACTTGACTGCAGCCCATTGAATTATAGCATAACTGCATCTTCCTTCAACTTGATATATATCCTCCCAAAGTGATGAGTTTCTTATTGGCCACTAAAGGCAATTCAATGCATGTGTTAAACTGAGAAGGCGCATAGCTCCCATACTAAAAGTAATAACCAGAATGGTCTTATGTTCCTTGTTCTCCCAAATCGGGATCAGATCCATTTCCCTTCTTTCTCTGCTGATTACTCCTGCTGCTATATAGCTTGTCTTTCCTATTGTGTTACACTTTGGTTTTTCTTTTTCTACTGTGAACTTTTTCTACTATGAGATGGAAATTCTCTTGATAAAGATTTCATTGTTGGTTTTAATAGCTGTAGGTTATTGTGGCCTTGCAGACAAAGTTAGGAAACTTTGTAATGTTGACTCAGACAAAACATATAGAAAGTCAGTGGCAGATTAATAGGAACCTGATTCTGGTAGAGTGACAAACAGCACTGTAACATCTTAAGGTTCTTTGTTGTTGAACTGAAAAGCTGAACAGAACATTGTTTCCCTGGGCAACACATATGAAGAGACCTTACCCAATTTATATTTCAGTATTTGAAAGATTCAGATAGAAAAATACGTTAAACCAATGCAATAACAGAAATATATTAAACTAAAACAAGTTATGCCCGTATTTACTTTAAAAGACAATCTGCCAAAGACACCAAGAGAGGCAGGCAGACAGACAGAGAAGAAAAATTACATTAACTTGAGATGCAGTGGAATGAAAATCCTCTGCATGTGTGCCGGGGCAAGAGAGTACAAGGAACATTGTCCCCCTGGTCTCTTCAAGTCTTCAAAAGACCTGACCTTGAACTGATATATCCCGTAACCTAGAGAACGGTATTTGGTTTAAATAAAAGCATCCTGCCGACGTCCTCATTTGTGATTTATCAAAGAACCTGTGTGTCACAGTGTAAAAATATTCCCCCTCTCCATAAGATCTCACTACTCCACCACAGCTTTAGGGTACATAAAATCCTACAGTGTCTATTGTGAACATGACCAGCTATGTGTTTGGGGCGTATGGAAGGCATGGCTCACCCTCACCTCTTGTCTCTAACTTGCTTCCACCTCTGCTTGCTCTCCCACCATAGGCCCTCTTCGTTACTACTATTTCCTGAGTTCCTTGCATACCCAGTCATCTCCACCAGTTTTTCTCCAGCTGTCAACATGAATGAAGACAGGACTCCATTGGAAGGGCGGGAGGAGAAGAAGGGACATATTTGGAAACACTGTTTTAACAATACTCTGAATGGCCAGTGTCACTTTTTTTTTTTGAGAAGGAGAGGGGAGATATTTGTGTCATTCTGCTTAATGTGGCATGGTTTTTAAGGTGTTGGACTGAAAAAGGGACACCCAGTTGTAGTCCATCCTTAGTCACAGCAGCCATTGAGTGACTTCTTCCCAGTTATTCTATCCTCACATGGAGGTTGTTGTGGGGTTGAATGAAACACAGGTTTTTTTTAATGTATTTAATTAGTTATTATATTTGCATCCTCCCATCTCATCTTCAAGTAATTTAAAACTACTCAATCAGGAATCTTTGTTGCTTATTTCATAATTTAGTTATAATTTGTCAGTTTCAGTCCCTTCCTCCACCTCCCAAGAGAACAGTTGTCTAGCATCAGTTGCGTGTAGGCTGCCCTGCAGGACCTTGCTACACTCATGGCTGGATCTGCCTCCTTCCTCCCTGGGAAATTCAATTATTTAGTATCTTCAGTATATTTCTTTTTTTCATACTATTTTCACTTGGGAGGCTCAAATGGTATGTGCAGGAGTGGTAGGCAAACCTGCCTAGAGTATCCGAGGCAGACCTAAGGCAGACCCACCCCATTCCTCCTGCGGTGCCTTCCCCTGGTGGTATTTGAGGGGCGGAAGTAGGGAGGGGGTTGTAAAGCCAGAGGAAGAAACCAGCCTCTGCCTATAACAAGGGGCAGATCCCCAGCTCATTTAGCAGTGGCAGAGAAAAATATAAGGGCTGCCAATGTGGATAATGAACAAACGTTATGCTGGCATTTGTTTGATCAAAGTGGAATTGGTAGCAGGGAAAGGAAAAGGCGCACAATTACCGGTATGTGTCAGAAAAAGAGAACAGTTACATTAGGTTCTGTAAGAGGCAGTAAATAGAAGTAATGCACATAAGTAAGAAGGCAAATATATTTTCAGATGTCTTGACACAGAGTCTTTTTCTGGACATAGCAAAATGATCTCCATTATATTCAGTTAATTCTTTTTTTTTTCAGCACTTCAGAAGATTAGCTCTTGTAGCCATTGTATCAGAAGCCTGATTAAACCTGAATCATATAAATTTGAAGTTGAAAAGCACCTTTTTTCAGGCAGTCAGAAAGAAGTCAAGTTTCATTTAACAGATGAAGATGTGAAAATTAATTCTAAGCTTTGCGAGTGGAGAGCAACAGAAGTGGAATTCTCCACAAAATTTCCTGAGGTGAACAATATACTGTATATTTTAAAGAGAAGATACAACTGAGATCCTATTGTACCTTACAGCAAGAATTGATGACATTCTAATGCTGGAAAAGTGGCTGTTCTGTTTTGAAGGAAGAACTACTGGAACTTTTCTTGTGTCTCTGAGACAGAAGAGGGAGAAAGTCAGATTCCAGATCAGATCTTTTACATAAATCTGCAAGGCCCAAGGGTTAAGGAATGGGATAATTGCTATATTGGAGAAAACATACAAGTATCATACAAAGCTTCTCCCCGCAGGACTTCATATTCTATAAACAGAACAAAGCCACAAGGACAGAGTAGAACTGCTATTAATTTCCCAAACTAAAATCTAATTCCAAATGATGCATCGTGTTCATTGGCATCATTATATATGTAAAGGCTAAGGTATTAGATATTCCTTCTTCATCCAAGTGGCTTCATAGAGTTGCTGCTATGGTAAAATGAGGGGAGATCCTCATATCCATCCTGATTAACCATTAAGCAAAATAAGGGCATCAACAGAAGTAGGGTAACACAGAGGTTTTCCCTCCCAGCTATCATGCCCTTGAATCTTTCACTGCCACACTCAGTTCTAGTTTTCAGCACTTATTAAGTCTTAATGTATTTTCAGTTAAGGCATGGAAAGGCCAAGGGGCACCAATCTGATCTGTGTTTAGCGTATGAGTTGGCTGTAATCCAGTCCTGACACTGCCTTTAACCACTTTGAAAAAATGTGGGATATAAATAAATAAACAAGATGGATGCACTTTATAATGCTTCACAGATTCTGCTCTTGAAAAAAACCCTTTTATCTTATGCTTAATATTTGTTCAGGCATTTTCAGTTACTCCCTAATGATGAGATCGAGAAGACAACCCATTCTGATATACTCTTATTTAATCTCTTTGACTGGATTGAGTTTTCCTGGTGATGCAGAAGGGAACAATAGCTTTTGTTAACACCTTTTGTGTACTCTCTGGACTTGTTAAGGAAAAACACGAAAGAGCTTAGGAGAAAGAAAGGGTGTTGCATTTTAAAACAACACCTAACTCTTTTAGTGTGCATTCCTTGCCTTGTACAGCTGGATGAGTGTATGTGTGCACATATGTGTGTAAGGAGAGAAGAAGGGTAGGAAGGGTTATGCTGATTTTATTGTAGAGAAGAAATACCTCTACTAACCTTGTCCAGAATATTTAGGTATTTGGAATTAGATGTGATTTAGCAGCATTGTTTTTTGGTTCACAAGAATCTTATGGACAGCTCCAAGTTGAAAAAGTACAAAATTGGATTCTGAATATCAAGAGTAAGGGTAGACAATATGAATACCTCCAGTTGTCTTGGGACTATGGTTCCCATCATTCACCTCCAGTAGCCAAATTCCTAGCCTAGAAGGAATGTCTAACGGGGGGGGCTGGATGAATTTCAGCATGAAGATCAGATTGGAATGTCAGGTGATTTCTAATAATTGTTCACATCACTCAGTACATCAGGTTTTGTAAAAATTGGGATAAACTGACCCTACCAGATTCTTAGCTTTTAAGCCTGAAATTGAAAGTTGCAAAATCTATCCAAAGTAATGTGCCATAACTATGACAGATCACTGGTTTGAACTTCTTAGTGTGCTTGTAATGTCAGAACTAGATATTACTTAGGAGGAAATTGGGCATGTATTTTCTCTTAGGACAAATGAAATAAGAGAAGTGATTAAGATAGAATTCAGATTGGGGAATTGATCTTTCTTTGGTATTTATTTATTTATTTCCCATCTTTGTTATTTTTAGAAATAACTCAAGGCTGCAAACTAAAACTCATATAGCTCTCATGTTGATCCCACACCTCTGACATACATCATTTAAAAAGAGATAGAGGGGAAAAAATGGAAATATCCAGTTATATATATCCAGTTAATCAACAAACGTTGATTAGTGAATTCTAATAGCATGATATGATATCCAGTTATGGATATTTCACATCATACTATTAGAATTCACTAATCAACAAGATTTAATCAGTATATATGATGCTTTTGACAAGAAATCATGATTCACAAAAAGAAATATTCCGCAACCTGTTGTTCTCCATATAGGATCTCATTCTTCAGTTGTTCAATCACTGTCTCTCAGCAATTGTTTCTTTGAATTCCTCCTGTGTGTGTTAACAATGATAATACTGTATCCAGACATCTTATCCCCCATCAGCTTCTTCTGATTGCCTTCGATTTTTCTAAGTCATTGATTTCGCTAGTAACTCTGGCTTTTGCATTATGTGTCTGAAATATTTAAGCTTTATTTTCATAATGATCAGTGTTTCTAGTGAGCAGCCTGGTTTTACTTCTAGTATTGAATAATTTGTTTTTTCCTGGAGTCCTAGATAATCATAACAATTTTCTCCACCACATTTCAAAGGAATAGAGTTGTCTCATTCAGCCTTTCTGATTGTCAGCTTTCACAGGCATATCTGGGAGATACAGCACTGACAGTATGAACCACTTAGTAAGTTTATGGCTCTCCACTTTGCTATTTTGTCTAGATCTGTCTCATAGCCTTTTCCCCAACTACCAGAACTCTCTGTTTTCCTGACTCGCTGCTCAGACATTCCTACGTCTGGGTTATCTTCACTCTGATTTGTTCCACTGAATGCCAATCATTCCCTCTGAAGCTGGTCACGCCATCCCTTCCGGCTTTCCATCAGTCTTTTTCACTCAGTGAAAGGTTTCAGACTCGAGTGCCTTTCTCTAGTACATTTTCTCTACCTGAGCAATTTCTGATCTCTAATTTTGGACGTGGGGCTGCGCGACGTGGGATTTCATCTCCCAGTGGCTTGACGCGTGAGTAGGCGATCCGGGGCTCCGGACGCCGCTCCACGCTGTTTGCTTTGCCACGTTTGAGGCAGTTACATTTTGCTGCCATTTTGCCTCATTTGCGATCGCAGCTTCGGCTGTTTAGGTTTTTTCAATCGCCCGTCAGCAATTACTAGCGGCAATTTGAATTCCTGCCGGCTGGCATATTCTAGTTACAGGGAAGCGCCTTGCGGAGGCTGCGGTATCCCGCCTCCGCATTTTCGGCCCTGCCGTTGTCTAATTTGCCGCTTGCCCTTACTGTCTCATTAGCAGCATTGGAGTCCCTGCCGGCTGGCATACTCTTCCTTCAGGGGCGCGCCTGGCGGAGGCTGCAGTTCCCCGCCTTCAGCATTTTCGCCTGACCAGTTTCCTGATTGTCACCATCTCCTCTTTGGCCCTGCATCCAGCGCTTGGCTGCTGCTGTCATTCTGCGGAGGTTCCCGAGCCGCCATTTTGCCGCCACTACCCGCCCGCCATTTTCTTGTGGATTGGCGCGGTTTGACATTCACGCCATGGGTTTTGGTTCTCTAGGGCACAGAGAAAGTCTGCAGGCTTTGGACGCTGTCCATTTAGACCTGCTTCCAGATCTGCCCTGGTCATCATGCTACTCTGTATTAGTAGTAAACAGGGATAAGAAAAAGGTCTTACCTTCTGCATTTCGATATCCAGATAGACGATACTCCCCTTACCCAAGGCAGTCCTTTCGTCCTGACCAGGGAACCAGCGGTTCCTTATATCATCACTCCACGCCGTTCTCCTACCAGCCTGCTTCCGTCCGGGCTTCCTTTCGGGACCGTGGCAGACGTCAATCCAGTTTCCGCCGTCCGTTCAGAGGCTCTTCTGCCCGTTATTCCCATCGAGGCAAGTGACTCGTGGCTCCTGACTCCCATTGGAGGCAAGCTGCAAGCCTTCTACCACAGTGGGAGACTACCACCTCGGATGCATGGATCCTTCACACAGTTACCAGCGGCCTACTCTTAGAGTTCACCTCCACTCCCCCGAACCATTTCCTCCAGTGTCCTTGGCCCTCCCAACCAGCCAAGCGACAGCTCTTGACTCTAGAAATACAACATCTTCTTCAAATAGAGGCCATAGAGCCGGTTCCGGATGGTCAAGCGGGGACTGGGTTTTATTCAACCTTGTTTCTTGTTCCGAAAAGTTCCAGGAGTTGGAGAGGAATTCTGAACTTGAAGCAACTGAACAGGCATGTATTGTATCACCGCTTCAAGATGCATTCCCTCAAATCTCTCCTGGAATGCATCCGCTAAGGAGACTTCATGCAATCGATCGATTTGAAGGAAGCTTATCTTCATGTGCCTATACATCCAGCACACAGACGTTTTCTGAGATTCGCTTTTGCCACCAACCACTTCCAATACAAAGCGATGCCGTTTGGGCTCTCGTCAGTGCCACGAACCTTTACAAAGATCTTAGCGGCTCTAGCTGCATCACTCCGGGAGGTGCCAGTCTGTCTGGTTTGCTATCTAGATGATATTTTGATTCTTTAGTCCTCGCTCTCTCAGGCAGACATGGACAGACAACTTGTGATTTGGTCTCTGCAACGCCACGGCTTCACCCTGAATCTCGACAAAAGCCACCTATGTCCCACGATGAGAATTTTACATCTCAGAGCGGTAATAGACTCTGCTCAAGGCCTGGTCTCCTTGTCTCCCAACCATCAGTCCAGCATTCGGGACCTGATGACTCAGGTGTTGACGCACAAGAAATTGCCCTTGCTCCTGCTTTCCCAGCTTCTGGGGAAGCTCATCTCGTGCATTGCAATAGTTCCGTGGGTGCGTTACCACTTATGACATCTTCAGTGGTTCCTTCTCCTGTTCCAATGACAGGGGCGAGGGGAGTCTCTCTCCAAGGTCAAAGTGCTGGCACGAGTACGTCTCTCTCTCCGTTGGTGGCTCTCTCTGGCTCTCCGGCAGGGTTCTCGCTTCCTGGAACCGGAGCGGGTCATCTTGACCATGGATGCCAGTCTGTATGGCTGGGGGGCCCATCTACAATCCCACCTTGCATAGGGCACTTGGTCTCCCGCGGAAAAACTTCACAGCATCAACTGGTTGGAGTTACGGGCAGTACGACTGGCGTTGGTTCATTTTCATCAACTAGTGCTGCACAAATACGTTCCTGATAACATGGCCACGAAGACCCATGTCAACTGTCAATGGGGCACGCGTTCCTTGTTGCTGATGGAGGAGACGGAAAGGTTGATGTCGTGGGCCGAGTGTCACGTTCTCTCATTGAAGGCGGAGCATATTTCTGGAAAGATCAACCGCGAGGCGGATTTGCTCAGCTGGGGCCTGTTAGATCACTCGGAGTGGAGATTGGATCCTTGTCTGTTTCGAGAGCTGTCTCGTCGGTTCGGGAACCCAGTACTGGATCTTTTTGCAACTCCATGCAACACACAGCTGTCGAGGTTCTTTTCCCACTTTCCAATGCTGGGTGCAGAAAGGCACGACGCTCTTCAATCCCCGTGGCCTCGGGGGCTCCTCTACGCCTTCCCTCCGATACCGATCATTCCCAACCTGATTCGGAAGGTGATCAGGGAGCAAGCAGATCTCCTGCTGGTGGCACCACATTGGCCTTGGCGGGCGTGGTTTGCCGATCTGTCCCTATCCGTCGAGAAACCGTGGCGAATTCCACCCGATCAGATTTCTCTGACTCAAGGCGCTGTACAACATCCAGAGCCGGAATGGCTTCGATTGACTGTCTGGTGCTTGAAAGGACGGCTGACTAAGAGTCACCTGTCAAGTGAAGTTATCTCTATCATCCAAGCGGCCAGACGGCCATCGACTGTCCGCATATACAATGAGTCTTGGAAGGCCTTTGCCAAGTGGTGTGCTCTTCATCATGTAGATCCAACTTCGGCTTCGGTTCCAGATATCCTTCCATTTCTCCATTCGGGCTTCGCTGACAGTCTAGCTCCTTCAACGCTCAGAAGACAGGTTGCCGCATTGGCTACGGTTCTCGTTGGAGACAACCAGCAGTCCTTGTCTCATGATCCTCGGATCAAATCCTTTCTGCAAGGTGCGTCGAACCTCCGACCTCCTACGATACATAGGTATCCCACATGGGACCTGATACTTGTCCTGCAGACATTGACATCGGCTCCATTTGAACCTCTCCGTACGGTTATTCTACGTTACCTCACCTTAAAAATGGCCTTCTTGTTGGCAATTACATCTGCTCGTAGGGTCTCCGAGATTGCGGCTCTTTCTATTAGAAGTGACCTTTGTGTGTTTTATCAGGACCGTGTGGTTCTCCGATTGGACCCGGCATTTATCCCCAAAATTAACACTCATTTCCATCGAGCGCAGGACATCGTGTTTCCAAATTTCTGCCCGGATCCCCATCCCCCTTCAGAAAAACGTTGACACACGTTGGACGTGCGTAGGACCTTGAAGCGCTATATTAGTATTACTGCCTTCTTTAGGAAGACTGAGGCATTGTTAGTGTCCTTCCTGCCTTCTTCTCTAGGACAGAAGGTTTCTTCTGCGACTGTGGGCAGATGGCTTAAAGCCTGTATTTCTAAGGCTTACAAATTACGGGGTGACCCTGTTCCAGGACGAATCCTGCCTCATTCTACACGCAGTGCCGCTACTTCGGCAGCCTGGGCCACTGAGGCGTCTATTGATGACATTTGTCGTGCAGCCACTTGCGGTCTTCGAT
Source organism: Pantherophis guttatus (assembly GCF_059756535.1). Classification (NCBI taxonomy): domain Eukaryota; kingdom Metazoa; phylum Chordata; class Lepidosauria; order Squamata; family Colubridae; genus Pantherophis; species Pantherophis guttatus. Next base: position 45,474,345 of record NC_142068.1, read on the forward strand.
TTCTTCATTTGTTAGACATTGCCGTTTAGATGTTTATGCTTCTGCTGATGCCACTTTCAGCAGACGTGTCTTACAATCAGTAATTTCTACCCAGGGCCAGGAAGGGGCTTCGATCCCCGCCCCGAGTACTTGAGCTTGGGTATATCCCAGATGTAGGAATGTCTGAGCAGCGAGTCAGGAAAACAGACGTTGCTTACCTGAACATCCCTTTTATGCATGTTGCAAAGACATTCCGTCCCGCCCGTGATCTCGCCTTGTCCTGGCCTTGGGGGGGGGTTTCTTTCTTGTTTCCCTCTGCAGCTGGTGTCCCTACAACATTCAAGCCATTATAGTCCACTCTTGTCTATGATAATCACCTTCGCGAAAAAGACTGATGGAAAGCTGGAAGGGATGGCGTGACCAGCTTCAGAGGGAATGATTGGCACTCGATGGAATGAATCAGAGTGAAGATAACCCAGACGTAGGAATGTCTTCGCAGCAAGCATAAAAGGGACGTTCAGGTAAGCAACATCTGTTTCATGGCACAGACACAGGCATTATCCCGGTACAATTTTTGAGCCTTTTTTGAGATAAAGTCTGTTGACCACCACAACTTCTTCTTCACTGTTTGCATTGGGTTGAAATTGTCTATTGACATAACCTTAGTTCTTTTTTAAAAAATTGAGCAGCAGACAATTTTTGCACTTTTTCACCTCAGCAAGAAACTTCTTAAGTCTTCCTCATTTCTACCAAAATGATATCATCAGTATATCTGAGGCTGTTGATATTTCTTTCAACAATTTTAATTCCAGTATCTATTTTTCCTAGTTTGGCATTTTTCTCTAATAGTTTGCTTTTGATTTATCAAATAAATAAGGTGATAATATAACATTCCCTATTCTGAACCTTTAGTTACTCCATATTCTGTTTAAACTCTTGCCTCTTGTCATCACACATAATTTACAATATTTACAGCAAGTGGCACATTATCCCTATTTTTCTAATTTTTTATGGTCCAGACATTAAAAGCGATTTTATAATTAATGCAGTAAATATGTCTTTTTAAAATGCTCTTTTCCATTTCTGTTGGATGTTAGCAATCTGTTCTGCCCCAGCTACGGATCCCAAAGAACACAGCACACACAAACTCTGAACAAAACTTAGTTTACTCAAATAACACAGTTTTAGCAAATGTCGGCTGTTAATAAGCATTCTTAACAGCCTGCCAGAATTCCACAGATAAGATAGTCAGAGTCTTACTGGAGTTGGCAGAAAGCCCAGAAGCAAGATTGCAGAGAAATCCCAACGTGTTGATTAGCGAACTAAAGTTGTTTCCTGCAGCTTGTTGCAAGCTGCGTTCTTTCTTAAATAGGCTAAGGGAGTGGCCAATTAGCCCCAAGCCTTACTCTCGAGGAGACCTCCTCCTGAGGAACCACTCCTGCCTTTTGGCAGCTCTGCGTGCCCGTGCATTGAGAAGAGGCTCCTTCTTTTCATCCTCTTCACTTAAAGGAGCCTCTAGAGGTTCTGAAGGCTCTGACTGAATCCCTGCCTCTAGCACCACATCTTCTTCAGCCTCCTCGCTGTCCGACTCGAATGCTGGCTGCACAGGCTGCTGGCGCAGCACCACACCAGCCTCCTTGTCATCGGGATCAGCAACAATCCGCACAGGCTGCTGGCGGGCCACAACACAATGCAATCTTGAGGGCCCTTATTTCTTCGATGCTTCTGTTGTATGTAATGTTGAAATCTGGATTGAAAAATCTTGAGCATTATCCTACCAGTATGTGAAATAAGTACAATTATTCGGTATTTTGGATATTCTGTAGCACTGCCTTGTTTCGTCCTGGAATATAAAAGTCTCTAGGCTTGTGTTTTGTTTCCATATCCATGTAGTATTGTTACTGCCTCATTGTATAAGATTTTAAAAAGTTTTGCCTGGCATGTGAAGTTCTGCAGCTTTATTATTAGTAATACTTTTGAAGACATTTCTCTTCACTTTGCAGAATGTCTGGTTCTAGGTTAGTGACTAAGTCATAATATATATACATATATATTCTCCTTTATATTTTCTTACTCCCGTAGATTTGTCTCATCTTTAATCATGCTTACTTCTGGGTAAAATATTTTTATTTTTTATTTTTGTTAATTTTCTTAATGCTTGCAATTTTTTTTTTTTTGTTCTATTTGATTGTTATCCTTAATTTCCTTGCACTGCCTATTTAAATATAACTCTTCATATCTTCTTGGTCTTTTTTGAAACTCAGTATTTGCTTGGGTAGTTTTTTTCTCCTGTCTGTTGCTTTCTGCTTTTCTTCAGCTATTTTCAACATGACAGCAGGCAACCATTTCACTTTGTTTTGTTTCTTGTTAGTCTGATGATTTTTGTTTTCTTCAAGCTGTAATTTTGCAAGGAGTTTATTGTCTGTGCAGCAATCAGTACAAGTTCTATTTGTGTAACCAATTAGGGCTTATAAGTGTCATGGCTTGCAGAATATAGAGAATCTGATGTACTAACACTGATAACCTTTTAACAACAGAGGCCACTTTCATCTTCTTACATTTTTATGTTTTATGTTATATTTTATGTTGCCCATAATGGAAGATATTTCTCACATTCCCATTCCAATACATTTCAATTTGTTGATTCCTAGAACAGTAGCATTAGGTTTTGACATTTCATAATCTGACATTATTACATTCTCCTTGGAGCAAGATTCTAACATAACCATATACCAATAGCAATACATTTCTGAGCACATCAATATCTAGGTATCCTATTGGCTTTAATCCAGCCACAGGGAAAGCACCAGTATTATTCAAACCCACTGCTCTCCTCTAATAGTTCAATGGAAACCTTTCTACTTGGGAATCATCTTCCATTATTACTGTTTGTGTACATTTGTTTCTTGATAAAAAATATTGGAGTGGTTGTCATTTCCTTTTTCACACTTCATCTGACTCCTTATAGTAGGCCACCTTTCTGGGATTTGCCACATATTGGAACTATGTGCAGTATTACTCAGTGGTTACTGATTAGCATTTGCTGACCTATTGTCACTCATGGTTAGAAAAGGTAGTTTTTTCACAATGTAGAGAAATAGTTAGGTATTATATTTAGGGATTCTTTGCAGTCAAATGGGGAAAGTGAATTCCCGATGTGAAACACCAAAACCTCTTGCATGTGACAGATTTTTCACAGTCTCATACATGCATGTCTGATTCTCATTAGCATAGTATTATTTACAGCTTGCACTCTTCCAAGAATATATTTTTGTTTTTTATTTAATTAAACATTGCTGGGTGCAGGAACAATTTGGGGATGTGACAGTTTTAACTAGTGAGGTATGATTAGTATGATTTTATTCTGAAAGAACACATCCTCTTGTGTCCTGTGTAATTTATTTTACTTTTTAAAGACACACCTGTAACCTTCTCATTTATTTAATTGATGTTTTGCTCTGAGTGTAGTTGATTTCTCCATCTACGGTATATTTAAAATACTTAAAGTAATGTTAAACAGCAAATGGGCTTTATTATTATATCTGATTGAAATAAGCCGGAAATGGAACTTGAGCTTCCATCAGAAATAACCAGGCTTCTCTGCAGAATGAATAGGTGGGAATGATCCTAGCAGCACAGAAATGATAACTTTCCCAAAATGGCTATTGTTACTTTATTTTCTTGAGCAGTATCAAGAATATCACTATAGATTTTTCACACATCACTGTTACAGCCATATCATCAAGGCTTTGGGCTAAGAATAATACTACATTAAAAAAAAATCAGTATGAGATTTGCCTTGGATAGAACTCATAGAAGTCATGGGGCAAATTTCTATTGCATACTGGACCTCCATTACAACTAGCCAGTTGTCCTTTGTAGAGAATCCAGTCAGACAGATAAGGTTAGGATTAGAGTTAACATGGTATCCTGAGTAATTTTGATTCTTGTTATTGACTGTATTCATACAGCGTGCTTAATATGTTTATTGAGTTAACCAATTTTTCTGAGTTTGCATAATATATTGAACCACAGACTACCAAATGAACTTGATTCATACAATATATTAAGCTAGTTAAAAAACCCTACAAAATACTGCAATACACTAAGCTTGTTTAACACTAAACAAGCTTAGTGTATTGTCGGAAGGAAACAATGAGATTCACTCATGAAAAATTCAATTAGCTATTTTATTGTTCATGCCTATAACACAGGAGTCTTCTCAGACTGCTGATTTGCATCTGAGCCAAACTAGATAAGGTTCAATAGCATTCAAGAGGGGTCGGACTTTGCCCTCTTGTGACTATGTAGAGATTCCAGGCTAATTCCCTCTTGATTCCTCCCCTGGATCTGCTAGTCTCTTTCTGACATGTGTTATATAAATGAAGTTTCTAGCTCTATAACTTAACAAGTTAAGTTTTTTGGGTGAAAATTGCCTTTGTCTTTCATCATATATAGACAGAATGGGTGAATATTTTTCCAGTCATTAAGATGCTGATGATTTTCAAAGTCCAGATATCTGTAAAAAAATTGCTATTTTTATCTAGGATGTTTTTTGCTACTTAAAATTTATCTCCCATATAGGCCAGTATTATTAAGAACAGTGTTTCTTATCACCATTCTGTCTTTGTTAACTTTAGGGCAAATTGATTACAAGCCTGAGTCCGTAAGATAGCATGTTCCAATATCAGAGAGGAAATAATGTGAAATGTACATATCAATCCATATTTTTTAAGCAATAGCTTGATGAAGAAACCATAGTAACTTGGTTCACACATAATGCAAATTCCCAAATGCAAGCCATAATAGCTAGGTTCACAAATCACATTATGTCACAAGGAGACAAGGAACAAAGATACTATTTAAGCCTGGTTTTGGTAGAAGATTAGTTTTGGCAGACAATAATTAATACCTGGAGAATGGATGGAGACTTGGAAGTGGAAGGACTACTGTAGAGTCAAGTAGATTCACTGCAAATGATTTTTCACCAGCTGTTATTTCCATTCTTGCTTATCATTGTCCCTCATTCTTCTGAACACGGAGGCAGTAGCTTTCCTATGGCATGGCACAAATGATGGACATATACTGTGGGAAAGGGTATGAGCAAAAAAAGGGAAAATGTTAATCATTTGGATTAAATCAAAATATCCATATTCCTACAGATTTATGCAGAGGGACTTTGGCCCCCAATGTGGTTTCATGGATGCTAGTCTATCAGCAACACTTCCCTTGGTATCCCCAGTTCATTGCTCTACTTGATTTTAATTTTTTAAAAAAATATTTTAATTTTTAAAAATAAAAGGACAGTTACTGTACTGCCGTGCAAAATGCTGGGATTCAGAATGTCACTGGGTAGCCTACTGATCCCAGAGGTATAATTAGGAACACTTCAGTGATTCATTTGAAAAGTGCCCAAAATTTGAAGTTGTAAAGAGCTAGAAAGTATGGCGGGGTATAGTCTCATCAATTTACCTTTAGGTTACTTGGGATTTTGACTGATTACACTTTTCAAGTCAATCTATCATATAGCGGTTGGGAGCAGTAACATATATTATGTATACCCTTAATTGATATCTAGTCTGCATATATAGTTGTGGTAAAACCCATTTGATCATTCTCTTCTGGCTAAAGTAATGGAAGTAAGGGCACAATCAAAGGCCCACTCTTTTAATATGTTTCAGGAAACACAATTTTAAAGGCGGGGAGGGTCTTCATCACTCTGTCATAGCCAATATCTTGCCCTTTTTTTACTTCCCCTTCCCCTGCTTCCCCACTCCCAGCAGATGCCTCTGATTGGGAGAGCAATTTTCTTTCATTTATTCCACGCAACACCCAGGGTGAGTCTCTAGATATGATTATAGTTGCTAGCACCTCATGGAACCAGGAAAACCTTGGTCAATGCAGCCAACACTCAAAGCTGTTCATTTTAAAGTACACAAAAAAGCAGCAAGCAAAACATTCCCTCTTGGAGCTGGATTCTCTCTCCACTATCATGCTAAAAATCAGGAATACCACTGCATTTACTTGGCAGGGTCACTGCCAAGTGCTTTTCAGAGAGATGCACTCTAGTTACTATATTGAAATGAGCAAGCGGTGCATGTGTGTATGCGTCAAGCCTTCACAATGGTTCCACTATATTAGGAATTTATTGATCTCCTTCTAACATTGATTATGTCAGGGTTCCAAGTAACAACACCAAAGCAATCAAAACTCTTGAGCCCTAGAGTTTCCTCAAAATATAAAGCCCAGAGCCCAATGATTGTACTTCCATAATTGAATATGTAAATTCCTGTGGCACTGGGGCATTTGAGTGACAGTGCTTTTGCTTCACACTGGTACCCAAGACAATAGTCCAATCTCTAAGATGGTCTCCAGATACCACAAGCAATATAAATGGCAATTTGCTGTGGAAGTCATTTTCTTGAATCTGACTGGGTTATACCCCAGAAACACATCATGAGCCTGAGCTGGCGGTTGGCGGCGGCTGCTGCTGCTCCTCCTCCTCCTCCTCTGTCTGATGAGTGCAGTTTGCCAACACCTGCTGAGGTGCATAAATGTTGAACCAGTGTTAGCAGCTGTGACAAACTCTTTCCAGCAGTTGTCTTTACAGAACTCTGATGACGTTCTCTCAAAGGTCCTTGTCAATTCTCATTCTCTAGAGGTTCTGAACTTGTTGGGAGGGCTTAAATTTCTCTTCACAACATGCCAGTAAAGAGAGAATCACTATTATTATGATTGTATCCGGCTGAGGATAAAATTACTTTGGCAGTTTTTCCTGCCTTACAATTTTATCCAGGGGCTTTGCTGTTTTTTTTAAAATGTCATTAAATGAGTGGCTGTCCTCCTTTCTTTTGCTAACTAATTGCCTTTAACTTGCTATTATCATTCACAGCAAATATAGCCCAATTTCTCAAAGAGTTAGGAGATACGATCCATTCCTAGTATTGATGTGAAGCAACATTTAACAGGCTTCCTATCACTGCTATGCAGTGTTGAGAGAAGTTGCACACCTGTTACTAGTTTGCATCTGAACTTTTAAAGAGTAGAAAAGCAATTGCTGCATTATTAGCCAATCTGTAGGTGGGTTAGTTGACTTTGAAATCAGAAACTATCAGTAGTGCAGTTTTTCTTGTGCAAATTTCTGTTCCTCTCAGAATATAAAATCATTTTGCACACTTTCTTCAGGAATTCAAATAATTAACAAAATTGTGCCTTTTCTAGTCATTGGCCTTCAGCCCTAATACTAGCAAGTATTGCCAAAAGAGCTGAAATCCAACACATGTGGACAGCCCCTGGTTGAGAAATGCTGGTATAGACATTCTTTCCAATGGGTTCCCTCTATCATATTCCTTTCCATTCTCTTGTGAGTCTTAATCATCTCAAATTCAAGCATGTACAAAAATATCTATCACTGCTACATTCTGAATAGCACACATAAATATGTATATATTCAAATTTTATTTTTTTATTAATTTCAGTTTCCATCTAATGCCTCTGATATATGCAGACCTAAATTCTTTGTTTTTCTGCTCTCCCTTGGTGAACTTTACAAATCCTTCCACTTTTTACTAATTTCTTAATTACGATAATTTGAACCTGTACGGTGGTAGCAGTCTTGGTAGAACAGGAATTCTGAAAGGTGCTCATTTTAAAAATACCTCTTGATTATGAAATGCATTTCATAAGGGACTAATACAGAGCACTGACTGGCAAGAGAATGAGATAAACAATTTAATGAAGAAACAGGAGAGTAGGCTGCTTCCAAAAATGTCATAGTCCAGGAAGAACCTTTAGTTTATGAACTAGCTCAATAAATAATCTATACAAAAACTGGAATGACTTTATGCTTTATGGATGAACTGCTATATAATAGTTTTCCCCAGCTTGGTGCCTCCAGTTTCTATAGCTAACCTTCAACAAATCTGTAGCCAAAACATTTTGAAAACATCAGGTGGGGAGCTTGTGCTGGGGATTGTGGACTTGCATATCTCTTCATTGTTGATGTTTCCTTCTTTTTCACAGGGAACTGAATGGAAACAATATCACTCGGATCAGTAAACATGACTTTGCTGGGCTGAAGCAGCTGAGAGTTCTGTGAGTGATTTTTCATAATAAAACATAATCACCTTGCTCCCGTCTCTGTCTCAATATCACTCCAATTTTATGCCAGGTGTTCCCTTTAGTTGACAATGGATCTAGTCCCATAAGAGGATGGGTCCCTGTCTCAAGGAAGATGAGTCAAAGTCAAGAAACATGACTTCCACTTACTAGGGTAATAAGTGTGCCCTTTGTCCTCCTGTTTGTCCCTTTAGATATCCAAGTTCTGATTCTTGTTTCATTCTTATAGGCAGCTGATGGAAAACCAGATCAACATGGTGGAACGAGGAGCGTTTGACGACATGAAAGAACTAGAGCGACTGTGAGTGTCTCAGGGCTCTGGATGTGGTATGAAAGCTGGTGGTGGGGAAAATGCCAGAGAACGAAAAAGAGATGCAATTTCCTAATAGATATCTCCACTTTTTCTTCTCAACTAAACCATGCATTCACAAGCATGAGTTTGGGTTCCCTTTGGACTTCCTGTTCCTTGATAGATTAAAAGTGGAATTAAGCAGGGATAGGAAGAACACACCTTATGGTCAAAGGCAATCAATTCCATTACCTAGATCAAGAATAATTTCTCTCTGCCCCCACCCTCCTGCTCATATGAGCAGATGGTGCAAGATCTATGTGATTTTACACTCATCTTGAACAGCTTGGCTGGCATTTATACCCAGATGCTTCTCAATCTGTTTGCCATTCTTTTCAGGTCCAAAATAATTTTCAGCAAGAAGCATCGAATCAGGAACAGTGCACAGACCTGTCTCAGCAACATCTGCATGTTTTCTTCATAGCAACTGTAAAAAACACTACTTAAACACTTGCTGCTTCTCTCCTTAAACAGTTACCCAACTCTGCCACACTCAGAAAGATAAAACATTCCCAGTGCAATGTTGACTAATGTCCAATATCCTTAGAACCTCTCACCATTTAAGTTGGCATTTCTTGTAATAGAGATATGTCATCTATAAAGTGCCACACACAATGAAAGCTTTCTGTTTACTTCTGGGTGTATTTTCTGTGTCACATTAGCCTTTTCCCCTATGTCTGTACTCTTCCACCACCATCCCCATCCTCTAGAACAGGAGTGTCAAACTCACGCCGTGACATTGTCATCACGTGACATATCGCGACTTTTCCCCCCTTCGCTAAACCAGGGGTTGGCATGGCCAGCCGCGAGTTTGACACCCCTGCTGTAGAAAAAAAATCTGCCTCCATGGTGCTATTCTATGACTGAGTACCTTATTTGCTCTTGCATCATTAATATTCTCTGCTGTTCAGTGGTGGGTCTTATCTGGGAGGACAATGAAGATACCTATAGGGAAGAGGTGAAGGCTCTGGTGGACTGATGCAATAAAAGTAACCTGGTTCTAAATGTTAATAAAACAAAGGAGATCATTGTAGATTTAAGAAACAGTTGGCATGGTCATACTTCACTCAGTATCAAGGATGCAGCTATAGAGGTGGTTAACAGTATTAAGTATCTGGGGGAGCAGATACGGTAACTAACGATCTGAACTGCTCTCTCCACACATCATCCTTAGTGAAGCATGCAAACCAGTGTCTGCATTTCCTGCATTGGATGAGGAGAGCACATCTTTCTGCTTCTGTCCTGGCCACTTTTTATAGAGGCACGATTGAGAGTGTTTCAACAAACTGCATCACTGTTTGGTTTGGTGGCTGCAGTGCCTCAGAGAGAAAGTCCAGAGCGTGGTATGGACAGCCAAGAAGATTATAGGAAGCTTGTTTCCTGTCATTCAGGATACTGTTTATAAGCCCTATGTGCTTAGAGCTCAAAGAATTGTGAGAGATCCCACACACCCACTTTACGGACTGTTTCTGTTGCTGTACCACTACCAGTAGCTTTGATGGCATGGGATATGTTGAAGGTTATACTGCGTCACTGGTAAACTAGAATATTTCATTGTAGACATTTTACAGGGTTTGTGTTGGTAATCCTTGGCTAATGTTCATGTTTTACTGCACATATCTATGTCCATTTGCATAGAGAGATTAATAAATATGGACTAGGAAAATTATTTTTTAAGAGCAGGGAAGCATTATTCCATTCTAGCCATAACATTTTGAAGATATCTTGCAGAAAACTGACAAAAATAATTGAATTGCCACATATAGTAGTCAGCACTATAATATCCCTAGGTTGAGGAAGTCCACCTGCTTCTAAATGTATCTAAGAATGCTTATGATGATTTCTTTCTCCACCCTCCATTTCTCTAGACGGCTAAATAGGAACCAGCTACACACTTTGCCAGAGCTCCTCTTCCAGAATAACCAAGCGTTGTCACGACTGTAAGTAATGTACTGCATTTTGTTCATTGCTTGTTATGTAATATTTTGCAACTTGTTCTCCTGAAAAATGATGGTGAATTGGTGCTGCCATTCATTCAGGCATTTAAAAGCATTTAAAGTGCTGGAAATAGGCGTCAGTACCATGATTCAGATGAATCATGCAAGCAAGTATACCAGGGGCGTCAAACAGGCGCAGTGGTGGGATTCAAATTTTTTTACTACCGCTTCTGTGGGCGTGGCTTGGTGGGTGTGGCATGGCTTGGTGGGCATGGCTTGGGTGTGGCAGGGGAAGGATAGTGTAAAATCTCCATTCCCTCCCACTCCAGGGGAAAGTTACTGCAAAATCCCCATTTCCTCCCGATCAGCTGGGACTCAGGAGGCAGAGAATAGATGGGGGTGGGGCCAGTCAGAGGTGGTATTTACTGGTTCTCCGAACTACCCAAAATTTCCACTACCGGTTCTCCAAAACTGGTCAGAACTTGCTGAATACAACCTCTGAACTGGCGGCCCATGACCCAGATACATCATGCAGTGGCCATGCCTACCCCAGCTCCGTGAAGGAGAAAACTTCATGAAACATCACGTGACAGCAACGTGACACCATGAGTTTGATACCTGTGAAGTATACTAATGCAGCGTGAATCCTGGGGGTGACTTTGTTTTGTAGTTGTTCAATAAGAAACAGATAAAATTTGTTCAGTCTTTACCTATAGATGTTCTACTTCCTTAATACATGGGTACCAGATCAATACAAACCAATGTTTTTGCTTTCCTGTGCTCCTAAGATCCTTCTATATTTTAAGGAAGTCAAAAGCTATTTTCTATATTGTGTATATCAGAATTTATGCATTGTATATGCTAAGGTGAACATATTATAGTTCATATGTAAATACTGGTACTAGATGTGCTGAATTCTACCAAATGACATTTTAGGATAATAACTGAGATATGAAACTTGATTGGTAATCAGCTACTCATAGTGTTGATTGTTCAGTTGGCTGTACTTCTACAGGAATTTTTGGTGCAGTCTGATTGGTTAGGCATAGAGTAAGTATGACAATTGGGACAGGCAGAGTGCTAGCTACAAAGGAGCTCCATTGCATATCCAGATCCAGATACTCAAGTAATGAAAAGTACAAAGAAAGGAATAACTTCACATGCTGCACAGATGTACCTGGGTTGAAAGGATATTACAATTATGCCTCTTGCTAAATTGATATTGATACATTTTAGTAGCATAGTATACATGTATGACTCTTTGTGTACATTCATGTGAAGTATTTTCCAAATTGTTTCAGATGAGAAATTCATGAATGAGAACTGGATTTCTATCTTACAGAATTAAATGCTAATTTAAATATTTTATGTTTCTCATTAAGCAGATATGTAATTATTTGTTTTCATTTTTAATTGTCAGGAGTTAGAAAAGATAAGGGGATTATACCCTTTAAAAAAACTGTAAATAAATTAAAGGCAAAATGTACAAATGTAAAAAAAAATCCCTTTTATATTTGTATCCCAAATTGCTTGTCCTAAAATATTTAAACTTCAATTTGTTGATAAAGCATCTTTATAATTATTGTGTTTCTGTATAGCTTTTCTAAATGCAAATGTAGCAATAAGTTAGATAATATGTTTCCTTCTATGATTGTTAACTATTAGCAAAACATAACATCATGTGAGAGGGGAGCACCTGCTGAGGCTCATTATCACATATTGGAAGGATGTGAAAAGAGCTTCTGGAAAAGCTTTTGAATCAGAAAACCTTCTTACATAATTAGTGAGTGCATGCTTTTCCAGTTAATGAAGGTAAGAGCACAAGTAGAAATTTTAAGTAGTATTGAACCTGAAGTGGATGCAAAAAGGTGACATCAGCTATACATCAGCTTTGGATTTTTGAGAATGTCAAGAGTGGCTGTGTTTGTATAGCATGCCAGACTAGTCTGTTAGGTAATTGACTTATCTGGGGATACACCAGCAAATCATCAGCGGATCTCAGCTGCATTTCCTTAACATGTTAATGAAAAACTGAAAATTCCACAGTGAGCTCATTGTGGTCTGAAGCATCACAGAGAGATAGCACTTAGTTTCCAGGTTCTTTTTGACTCATTTTTTGTTGGATTTGCATCCTTTATCAAAGAACTCAGGGAACTTTATACATTCCTTTCCTCACAACAATTTAGTGGGGTACATGGTCTGTAATGGGAGAAACAGGTTGAAAATGAATTCCTATGCATCTGAGGGAAGGGGATCAAAAATAAATCCACTAGATATGGTTTCCTTAGAGAAGTCCTAGTCTTCAGGGTTGCTTTTGGTTCGCATTTCAGTGAAGGCAGGCAGAAGTATCTCAAGTAAACTAGGATCACCATAGTTAGGCTGCAGAAATCTCTATCACCACAGAAAAAAAGGTATGGAGAGTCTCTTTCTTTGCTGCTATTTTATGGTTGTCCAGATTTCTACAGGCCAGATGTGGTAACCCAAATTTAACTCCAAACAATTTTGTGTCCAGTTTGAGTTAAAATGCTACGTTGTTGACTGGATTTTCATGTTTGTATAATACAGTAGCCCTAGTTTGAATCAGCACATCATTTGAATCCAGCTGATAAAATAATTTCATTTTTTCCTGTTTCCTTTCTTCTTCCCATTTCATCATCTCTTCTGTGCTATGTTTTTATTTTCCACAATATATACTTGAATAAAGAGTATTATTTGTACCTTAGGATGGGATAGGAGTTTTTATAACTAAAATTGATGCTTTAAATGATTTGTAACTTGCCCAATGACATGTTTATAATGTTTCCAAGGCCATATTTAAGTTTTATCAGAAAAAAAGTTTATTGAAATCAGAAGTGACTATTGATACATTTTATTTTCAATACATTTTTATTATCTGAAAATGTTTATAAAAATTGAATATCAAAGTTGTTTACATAGCATTTATGGTGTCAGAGTGCCCATAAATATTTTCCTGATTTTTACAAATGTAATTATTAAAGACAAATATTTTACAAGTGCATAATATTTAGTTCTGATATTACCTCTGAAGCTCATAATGGTAACAGAGACATTCTTAGGAAATAAAAATGCTGCACCCCAGGCCTTTGAGTCTAAGTGTGGTCATCTTTCCAGAAAAATAGAAAAACTTTGGCTAAGGTAATAGAAATCATATGGAGTAGGAGGAGTAGAGGGAATAATAGGACACAGCCTGACTAGTTTGCCTTCTAAGAAATGGTTATGACTGGGTTTGTCCATCCTGGTGATATTTTTGTGGGATAGTAGCCATGGGAGGATCTCACAATTCCAAATAGATATAAAGCTCACCTCCCCCTCCAATTTTTTTTGAAATTATGAGCTAATACAAATTAAAATGTATTAGGGACTTTTTTGTGCCTTGCATACCTGAATGGTACAGTTCTGAACACTGTGAATATGTGACAAATTGTCTACTAGTGTCTAAAGCCTATTCAAAGCTAAGAAAGATAAATTGGTAGTCCAACATAATATGGTAATTTTATAGTTTATCTACACAAGCCAGATTTTATAGTGGAAAGAGGCAGAAAGCCCAGTTTTCTTTATCATACATTTTTGGGTAGTCTAGTAATGAAGGAATCCAGCAGTCTCAACCAGTGGGTGGCATTCTCCCACCGAGGAAGTGCAGAGCTGAAGAAAGAAAACCAAGCTATCAAGGAGAGATTTGCTCTCCCCCCATTTTCCCTTTTAAGAAACCCATTTCCCTCTTTTAAGAAACCAAGTTGATTCCTATGGAATGCCAATTTGGTTTGGTAATAGGGGCTTCAGTCTCAGGGACAATTGGGGGATGGGGGGTGGAGGAGAGATGTGCAATCCGTTTCCCACTGCAGTCCAGGACTTGCTTCTCATCTAGATGGAAGATTTTAAGAATGAGAATGAAAGGAAGTACCAAGGAGATGGTTTCCTCTGTTTTGTAAGGAATAATATAAAAGGACAAGAGCAAGGGTAGGTCTGTGCTAACTCTCTAAAAAGCATGGTTTCTGAGGCAGCCGTTGCCAAGGTAGCTGATTACTTGATCTGGCTCACTGCCATTGGCCAATGACTTTCCTCCTTCAAGTTTTTAGACAGTTGCCCACTGTTGTTGGACAGTATCCCTCTCATAAATAAAACCATAGCCGTTTCTAGATTTATGAGGGATCAGTACATGTACATGTTGTGAATGGATTAAGCCCTTCCACACAAATCTATGTGTCCAAGTCCCCCTCTCTGTTCTAGCTGGATCTAGGTGACTTTCAGCTTTCTTTTCCTGTTAGCATACATCTTTCAAACTAGATTATATGTTACATTGTCTTATATGTTTCTAAACTTCATTATGTCTTCAAGGATTTTTGGAGAATACAAAATATAAATCAAAGCTACAAAGGATTGTATTATATTTAAGTGGATTTTTCTGTCTTCTATTTGTTGTAATGGTGCATATGTTTGCTCTGAACCTAAAACTTAGGGGAATGCAAATGGCTATATGAGCTAAGGACATCCATGCATTATTTCTTGTACTGCATTGTATTTTTAAATGTCATGGAATTTTGCATACCTTAAATTTCTTTTCAATGCATTGAAGCACAGGATTTTGTTTGTTTATAGGTTACCCATTTCATTTTGAAAATGAGCAGCATGGAGCCACTGAGGTTTAGCATGATAGGCAATTTTACTATTGATTGCTATAGAACAACTGTAAATTTCAATGGTCTTTATGTTCAATTTATTTATAATAAGACACAGAAGTTAGATCAGAAAGAAACATCACACAAAAATTGCTATAGATCCAAGATACCTCTCCTGTCTGGAATTCTGAAAAATAGGTTGATGTTTCAATTATTTGTGGTGTTAGCAGTTATATCAAATGTTTTGTGGATTTTCTACTCCCTTTTATTTAGCTTTAACTTGAATTAAAATTTTAATTTGATAGAGGCTGTCAAATAAAAATAATATTGTATAAACATCTAACTTTAAGGAACTTATAGAACAGCAGACTAACTTGAGTTGCCTGGATGAGTTTTCCTAGGCTGTCTTAGTGTCATTTTGTACTCTAATGAAAATATTGTTATAGCCAATTTATTTCTATTTCATTTCAAAGCAGTGGAAGGGGTGAGGCAGCCTAAACTAGCAAGTAATCCATGGTGTCAATTAGCATGCAAGTAATTTTTTTCTCAGTTTATCCTAAATATTTTTGTGTACTTTTTGGTTATTATATTTCTCTGTACTAACAAATTAATGAAATAGAAATAAGTTCTGCAGGCAGGAAATTCTATTTATAGGCACTTTTGTTAAGGACTTAGTCTGCTTTTGAACAAGCACAGAGTTACTTTTTAAGCACATTCTCATTTTTCTTTGCATTGCTGTCCTATAATAAGTCTATGTGGTCACTAAGAGTTGACACCAACTTGACAGCATGTAATCAATCAACCTAAAATAAGAAAGACAGGCAAAGCTTCCAGGATGTGGACGAGATATGTGAGCGTAAGACATTTTACAGTGTCACCTTTGTCGTTTATTTTGTAACAGAAGTAGTCATTATTAAAAACTTCCTCTTTCTGTGCATATGGCTCAATAGATAATTAAACAATTAATTGATGCTGCCCAGACTCCAATTGTTTGTCATTTATATTGTTTGAAGCCATGAATATTTTTCACATTTTTACTGAAGAATTTGAAAGGTTTTGTTTCTAATATGAAAATTATCTATGAGACATATTCTTATAACCGGGTGGGGAGGAACCATTTACTTGTGTTGACAGTAGTAAATAGGATGAAGTTAGCCATGATTTTGATGAAGTAATT
Source organism: Pantherophis guttatus (assembly GCF_059756535.1). Lineage (NCBI taxonomy): Eukaryota > Metazoa > Chordata > Lepidosauria > Squamata > Colubridae > Pantherophis > Pantherophis guttatus. The sequence continues at coordinate 45,490,542 of NC_142068.1, forward strand.
GCAGCTATATTGCAGCTTCATCAGTAATACGATATAAAAGACTATAATATGACTGCACTTCTAGGGTTATTATAATATTTGCCAAGAAGAGATAGGGAAACTACTAAAACAGGTAAATTATTACTGCTTCTACTAATAATAGTAATAACAATACAAAAATTATAATACACAATTGATGGAAAATATGTTGCAATAATAGAATCATACAGTATATATGAGGGGCATTGTTGAGCTCAAAACCTAGAACCGGCTTTTTTTAACTTTCCAGATTTGGGAGTAGCACAGTTATCTGGTTCTCCTCCGGCCCCTTTTTTTAATGGAATGCATAAGCCTTAATATCCAATTCTGAGCAGAATCACTTCGAACTCTGAGTTGGGAGGCAAACAAACGAACAAACAAGCAAACAAATAAGAAAAGAAAGAATAGTCAACATAATCAAATATTGACATTCTGTCATTGTACTTTGCCATTTTCATGATGGAATGGAGTATGGCAAAGTCTAGTTTGAGCACAAAGAGGAATTGCAGCCAAATCACTGTCACCCTTAACTTGGCTGTGTGTAAAACACTGTGAGGGCAGTTAAACCTTGTGTCATTCGAACAACTAGCTGTCACTGTGCCTTTTATTAGACTTTATTTAACCCTTTGCAAAGCTGACTTGGAAACTTCTCAAGTCAGTTCAAAGGACAAGCAGATACTGGTTTAACTGTTAACAGTTTCTGCCAAGAAACCTCTCAGATGGGTGGGAAGGGATTCCTAGCATCTCTGTGACATTACTTTCCATAGATGTAACCATGACAACCTGGTTTGCAACTTGTTTGATATTCATTATATAGTCTCAGTGTTTCTTTGAGTATCAATGTGCAAGACATAGAGAGAGAACTCCCATTAATTGATGTCTATTTCGTTCTGCTGTATGACTTTTTGTTGTAGACAGGTGAAGGAGAAAAGTAAGGAATTTATTTCTGTCAGGAAAACTATTTTATAAAAGGACTAAAGGAAAAATGGACTAGTGGTCAAGACAAAAATATATAGATTATGAATAATGTTGTACATTTCAGATCATCTACTTTGTTGAGGGAGTTTGTGGATAAACAGATTCTTCCTCAAAATATATTGCTTTGCTAAATAAAGTTGTGTTTCAAAGCACTATGACCATTTTTGTTTCTCTTCATGTAAGCAATTAAGAGACATAGTTGTGTGCTGCTAACTGCTGCAGCATTCCTAAGTTACAGTATTTTCATGGTGTATGTATATGTGGTATGGATATTTTTATGTATATACATTTTTAAGGCATTCAAAATAGTAAAGAACTCTATTCCTTTTTAGCTTCTTAGTTGATCTGCATGGAATGTGGGAAGCTCTGATTTGCTGAACATCATCTGGTCAGCTTCTCAGCTACTCAAGACAGACCTCTCTGTTGTCCCATGCTACAATTTGTCTCTATAATGGGCGCACACTCAAAGTCTGATGGTGTATGCAGTTACCAGAGCTCCTCCAAAAATTGCCATAAGCATGTTATTTTTAATGTGGCAATGGCAGATTATTAAATAAACTGGAAGTAATCATATTCTATTTAATGTAATTTAATTTGAGTTAATATTAAATCAAATTAAATCGATTTTTGAAGTGGGCTCCTGGTATGCCACTGAAAGGCCAAATGTGGCATTCAGCTTCCCCAAAGGTTGCACATCTCTGCACTATTGTAGATCATATGCAGTGTTGTGTACATTCCCTGGATGGGAATAATTGAAAGACAATTATATTGGGATGGAGAAATACATGTCCTTAAATCTCTCTTCCCGTTAATGAACGTTCAGAGCCAGGAAATGGTGCTTGTCTGATAGTTTGCTGGAGAAGACCCAACCCTGCTGACCTTATTTCAAATGGGGTTCAATTAAATTGTCAGCCTTGGACAGATGAACAAAAGGCCAGGCCTTTCCTGCTCCTTTCCTGCATCTCGCATTTGCAAGAGGACCAGTCTCACTGTGAAAATGAAGAACTGTTCAGTTGTCAAGGTCACCTTTTTGCTTTGGTAATCATGAGCTAAATACATTTTCATCATTCTTCCCTTGCTAGAAGTATAGCTTCATGACCCACATGGGCAGTGACCTTTGTTATTATCTAAGAAAACATATGGCAGGGGACTGTAGTGAGAGGGAGAGCAAATGTTCCTTTTTTCATAGCATCTAGCATTAAATTAAAGTATAAATAATTGCTTTCTTTCTTTCTACGTGTTTGTGATTGCATGCATCTTCAGCCATGATGAGGATTCTATATTATTCCTGTTTTTTTTTAATGCAAATGTTTTTTTTTAAAAAATGCAAATTCTCATGGCATTTCTGGACCTTTGCACAAGTGGATTGCTGCTTCCTTGTCTAATAGACTGCAGAAAGTCAAAATGGGGAACTCGCTGTCTAATCCTGCATCAGTTAACAGTGATGTTCCACAAGGAGCGTTTTAGATCCCACACTTTTCTTGCTCTATATCAATGATCTATGTGATCAACTTAAAAGCAATTGCGTCCTTTTTGACAATGACGTAAAATTATTTAATACTACAGATAATTCTGTTAATTTGCAAAGTGATCTCGACTATGTGTCTGAATGGATATCCATTTGTCAACTTCAAATTTCGATTAATAAATGCTCTGTCTTACATATTGGTAAACGTAATCAGAATGTCAAGTATAAGCTGGGTGGTATTGATCTAGCAGATGACCCTCACTTTGTTGTTTTTTTTAAAAATTTGTTTTATTTTTTAAAACAAACAAACATTTAATACATCAGTCATTCCTTCCATGTGACATCTCGGTGTTGTCTTCAATCGTTCTTCTTTTTGTTATGTCTTCTGTCTTTGTTCTCATAGAATCAATTACAACAATTCATCACTAACAAAATTTTCTGATTATGGCATTTTTATATATAATTATTAATTTACTTATTTATATCTCTTTTCTAACCAATAGTAAAATTGATTCCATATCTTAAAGTATTCTGAATCTTCTTTCTTTAATCATCAAAGTCAATCTATTCATTTCTGCACAATCTAATTTTTTTTAATTAGTTCTTCTTCCAAAGGTATTCTCTCTGCTTTCCAGTATTGTGCATAAACAATCCTTGCAGCTATTATTACATGTATAATCAAATAGATACTTTCTTTGTAATTTTTTCTGGTAGGATACCCAATAGGAACAGTTCTGGTTTTAAATCAATACGTTGTTGTATCATTTCTTCCAGTCATATCTTAATTGTATTCCAATAATTTTTTGCTTCTCCACATATGGCAATAAGAACCTGGTAACTGGTGACATTTCCAACATTTAGCTGACTTATCTTTAAACATTTTTGCCAGTTTCTGAGAGGGCATATGCCATCTATAAAACATTTTATATTGATTTTCCTTATATGCAGTGGACATTATTAATTTATAATTCTTTTCCCATAACTGTTGCCATTTATCTAGATCTATTGAATGTCCAGAATTCTTTGCCCAGGCTATTATTGTTTCCTTTACCTGCTCTTCCTCCAGTTCGATGCTTAATAAAAAATTATAGATCTTTTTAATTAATTTATCCACTGTTCCCATGAGTATACCATCCAACTCTGTTTTTTCTAAGTGAAAACCATATAGTTTAGCATCTTTTTCATATCTTGTTTGTGTCTGCATGTACATATACCAATCCATCTCAATCCCCTGTTCTTCCAGCTCTTGTTTCCCTTTCAAATCCCCCTTATCTGTTAGTAAGTCTTTATATCTAACAATATTTCCAACATTAAAAACATTTGGGTGTATCACAGCTTCCATTGTTGATAACCATATTGGTATTTTCAGATAATATTTATCTCTGATCTTCTCCCATACCAATAGCAATGCATTCCTTATATAATGTCTATGAAAGTATGGATGTATCTTATTTCTACCATACCATAAAAATGCATACCATCCCAATTGTAGATCATGACCTACATGATCTACAATACATTAATAATCTTGTATTTCTTAGACCCTCACTTTGTTAAGGACCTAGGTGTATTTATCTCTGACGATCTATACTCCAAAGTTCACTGTAACAGCATTGCTAAAAAAGCACTAAGAGGTTGTAAACTTAATTCTACGAAGCTTCTTTTCTGGAAACATTGTATTGCTAACTTGGGCTTATAAAACTTACAGTAGACCAATCTTAAGAGTACTGTTCAACTGTTTGGAATCCCTACCATAGAATAGAATAGAATAGAATAGAATAGAATAGAATAGAATAGAATAGAATAGAATAGAGTAGAGTAGAGTAGAGTAGAGTAGAGTAGAGTAGAGTAGAGTAGAGTAGAATAGAATAGAATAGAATAGAATAGAATAGAATAGAATTCTTTATTGGCCAAGTGTGATTGGACACACAAGGAATTTGTCGGTCCATATGCTTTCAGTGTACATAAAAGAAAAGATACGTTTATCAAGAATCATAAGGTACAACACTTAATGATAGTCATAGGGTACAAATAAGCAATCAGGAAACAATATCAATATAAATCGTAAGGATACAAGTAACAAAATTACAGTCATACAGTCATAAGTGGAAGGAGATGGGTGGTGGGATCAATGAGAAGATTAATAGTAGTGCAGACTTAGTAAATAGTTTGACAGTATTGAGGGAATTATTTGTTTAGCAGAGTGATGGCATTCAGGAAAACACTGTTCTTGTGTCTAGTTGTTCTGGTGTGCACTGCTCTATAGCATCGTTTTGAGGATAGGAGTTGAAACAGTTTATGTCCAGGATGTGAGGGTCTGTAAATATTTTCACAGCCCTCTTTTTGACTCATGCAGTATACCGGTCCTCAATGGAAGGCAGGTTGGTAGCAATTGTTTTTTCTGCAGTTCTAATTATCCTCTGAAGTCTGTGTTTGTCTTGTTGGGTTGCAGAGCCAAACCAGACAGTTATAGAGGTGCAGATGACAGACTCAATAATTCCTCTGTAGAACTGTATCAGCAGCTCCTTGGGCAGTTTGAGCTTTCTGAATTGGCACAGAAAGAACATTCTTTGTTGTGCTTTTTTGATGATGTTTTTGATGTTAGCTATCCATTTTAGATCTTGTGATATGGTAGAACCTAGAAATTTGAAGGTCTCTACTGTTGATACTGTGATGTCCCTTCTGGGAGAAGGGCGGTATACAAATTAAATTAATAAATTAATTAATAAATAAAATAATGTCTAGTATTGTGAGAGAGGAAGTATGGAAGGGTTTCTCCTATCACCATTTCTATGGTTTTGAGTGTGTTCAGTTCCAGATTGTTTCGGTCACACCATGAGGCTAGTTGTTCAACCTCCCATCTGTATGCGGATTCATCATTGTCTCGAATGAGACCGATCACTGTTGTGTCATCTGTGAACTTCAGTAGTTTAACAGATGGATCGTTAGAGATGCAGTCATTGGTATACAGAGAGAAGAGAAGTGGGGAGAGCACACAGCCTTGGAAGGCCCCTGTGCTAATTGTACAGGTATCTGATGCGATTCTGCTTAGCTTCACCTGCTGCTTCCTTGACATTAGTACAATCAAGCAGGTTCAGAAGTACTTTACAAGAAAAGTCTTGCATTCTTCTGTACTTTAATTCCTTATGCTACTAGGCTCGAAAGTCTTGGTTTGGATAATTTGGAACTGCGTCACTTGTGGTCAGACTTAGGTATTGCATACAAAATTGCATCTAGTAATGTTTTACCTGTAAATGACTTTTTCTGTTTTAATTGCAATAATACGTGCATGAACAACTGTTTTAAACTCAATGTAAATTGTTCTAAACTTGACTGTAAAAAATATGATTTTTTGTAATAGAGTTGTCAAAGTCTGGATTACTCTATCTGATTCAGTTGTCTCAGCTACAAATTTTCACAGTTTTAGTCACAAATTGACTTCCGTGGACCTCACTCCATACTTAAGAGGTCCGTAGAGTGGGCGTGCATAAGCGCACTAATGTGCCTATCCTCCCTGTCATTGTATTTTTATATTGTTCCTGTTTTTGTTTCTGTTTGACAAATTACAATAAATAAATAAATAAATAAAATGTATTTTATTACTTGAGGTTGACTTCACTCTCCAAGGGAAAATGCCATGCAGTGGGAAACTAAGGACTTTTTCTCACTGCTGAGTAAAATCACTCTCTACTCTGTGCTCAATATACACATTTTAACTATTTCAGATTCTTTGAGTCCGTGAAATCTATACCGGCCTAATATTTGTTGTCCCATTGTCAAGGTTTGTACTGCTCCTATTCTGACTCACTGCAAAATGACACTGCCTTAAGTACACTGAAAAAGTCCTCAGAGCAAAGGTGGGTGCATACGTTGTCCCAATCGGTCTCTCATTTAAAAAAAGCTGCAACTTTTTCTTGGTTGCATAATAGCCTCTTATAATCACAGGAAAATATTATTTTAATATGTAGTGAATGAAAGCAAAAGCATATGATTGAGGCCTATAGTTTTCCAGCAATCATCCATAGGGCCATTTTCATCCTACATCCATTTGGTCCTAAATCAAGTGGAGGATAACCTATGACAAGACTGAGATGGGGTGCTGTGTTCATTCTGGCCTGCCTTGATCAACATAACAAACTAATAACATAACAAACTAATACAAAATAAAGAGAACAAAGAGAACAAAGAGAGAAAGAGATAAGGAAAAAAAGACATGCAGAAAGAAAGAATCTTCTATTTTCCTTAATAGCAAATACAAGTACAAAATTATCCTTATGATAACAATTTGTAATTATTCTTATGAATACAAAAAAGCTCACTTTATACACACACACACACACACACACACAAAGTAAACAAAGTTAATTTAACCATTACTGCAAGTTCCATCATTTTCACCAACCATTCCTTTATTGTGGGTACTGTTGAACCTTTCCATTTTTGAGCATATAGTAATTTTGCTACGGTAGTCATATATGTATAAACAAAATTCCACTACTTTGCTTTTAGTTATTTGTCCGTTAGTGCTAAAAAAAAAAGCCATGGGATTTGAGAGTATTTGCTCACTTCAGCCTGTAATGCAACACTCTGATCCCTTTGATGTGTCCTTGACTTTGTAATGGGTTGAAAAGTGGAACAAATTTTGTACTTTTATTCTCCTTATAGCTGTTATTGGATGCTTTTGCCTTAGGAGGAAAACATTATTTAATGTTAGTACATTATTTAAATTGTCCTTAAGGACAACTTAAGTCTATTTCACTCAGGACAAAATTAAAATATTAACATAGCCTAACATAGCAAATATCTCAAGGTGGGTAAAATACTTAATACTCTTTTCTCCTTCTATTTTCCCATAACACCCTATGAGGTGGATGAGAAAGAGTGATGACCCAAAATCATCCAGCCAATTTTCATGCCTAAATTGGGACCACAGCTGGGGAAGTCTGTGCTGTGATTAGATGCAAAGCACAGTTTTCATTCTATATTACAGGTAGTCCTCGACTTACAACCATTCGTTTAGTGACCATTCAAAGTTACAATGGCATTGAAAAAAGTGACTTATGACCAGTTTTCACACTTACAACCATTGCAATAGCCCGTCATATGACCAAAATTTCAGGTGCTTGGCAACTGGCATGTATTTATGACAGTTGCACTTTCCCAGGGTGCTTTTCTTGCTCTTTGAGACACAGTGTGTACTCACAGTAGTGTAGAGTGCACACTGAAGCCTCTCTGCAGCCACTTTGGATTAACTGTCTCTCTACACTCTCTGTTTCCTATTCTTATCATTGTAACATTATTTAATTCCAAACAAATTGAGAAAATAATCATTTAGTTCACCGTCTGAATGCAAATATAATGCTTTGTTTTTAAGTAAGGAGATTGTTTATGAATGTTCCATGCCATTATACCATTATAACCAGTACAATATTAGGTTCCAGTATCACAAATTCAATACAAAAGCTCTCTCCTTTTCAGGCAACATTCAGATTAGGGAAGTGCTTCCTTAGAAGTTTCCTGGTATAAATACAAAATTGAGATAATGTCAGACGACGTGTAATAAATAACCCTACTTCTCTATGATCACTTACATTGACCTCTAGGAGGCACTGCATCACCAGTTTCAGCTTTAGAAGGACTCCTTAGATATGAGTAGTTCTCTAGTCAGAAGTTATTCTATGAAGTTTAAACCTTCTGCCAGGAATTGATCTCACAGATTTTCATATTTTAGTTGACTACATAGAGCGCATTAGCTTTAGAAACTATTCAGCTTCTGGCACTCAGTGTTGCATCACAAGGATATCTAGGGATATCTTGAAGCTATCAGGAAGATAAATACACACCACATACAGAGCGTCCCTGAAGCTCTGAGAGCAGAGAAATACCAATGTTATTGATTATATCATGTTCCTGTGTATGAAATTGTTTCTATAGCCACTTAGTCCTCCTGTTAAGATGGTGAACAACGTTTTTCTGTTTTAGCCAGTTCCCTCTATGAATTAGAAATACTACCTTTTTGTCATGCTCATCAGCCCTTTTAATGACTAGATATGGTGGGTCACATCTGAAAAGTAAAATTGTCAATATAGAGTGGGGAATTAAAATAAACTGTACATTAAAATTGGATGCCAGTAAGACATGCAATATTTGATTCATGTAGTTCCCATCTTTTCCAAGGTACAAGCTTTATTATTACTCATTTCCATATTTGTGTTTGAAATTAGCTTCTTATTCTGCATTTAGAATTTGCAAATATATTCATTTTGAATAGACTTTCTAACTATTGAGAATGATTGTCATTTATTTTACCTTTTAAAGTTACATCCTTTTGATGTAACTTTACACCAAAATTCAAGCCCAGACTAAGATGTCATCTGCAACATGTTATGGGTACCTAGATGACCTAGTGCCACATACAAAACATCTAACTATGTCTTACACAACAAATAATGTTACAAATAACCATTGTTTGTTGCCATGTGCAAATCAAGCAATCTGTTTTAGAAGGTGGATCTAGTAAGTAAAAGGAGAAATGTGTGGTGTGTTAAGTATCCTAATCACTAACTGAGTAGTTCAATTATTAATAAAGAATGTAAGAATTTAATCATTCATACTAAGGGATTCTTGATGAGAACCAATGTGTTCTCTCTCTTTTTTTTTAATTTGATTTATATGCCGCCCTTCTCCGGAGACTCAGGGCAGCTTACAATGCGTTAAGCAATAGCCTTCATACTTTTGTATATTTATACAAAGTCAGCTTATTGCCCCCACAAACTGGGTCCTCAATTGGGCCAAAATCTGAATGAAAACGTGATGGAGGTTTCTAGCTGTCTAGTTGTGTGTGGAAAGAAGTCATGTATCAACAGTGGGTTGAAAAAAAGACACTAAAGGCAGAACAGGAATCCTTTTAATAGGCATGCAAATTTCATGGTGATACCATTTTCTCCTGGCATAAATCAGCAGAGCAGGAAAACCCCTTACTTCGGTTTGCCGTGAAACTTGCACTGTTTGTTAGGAAGCATGCTCTGGCCGGTTTTTTAACAGGGCAACTGGAAGAATAAAATAGAATAATATTTATGTGTCAGATTAAATTTCTTGAAGAAAAGCAGGATATTTACTTCATAATGACATTGTTAAGATGGTGCCTCTTTGGTGCTTCTCAAAGGCTCTGAAACTGCCAGAAAAAGGATCTCTTGATTTAGTCTTTAGACAGACTCGGTCTAGAGAAGATATTCAAATCATTTCTGATTTAAACAGGATGTTGTTAGAGCTCAGAGCCTTAAAGTAATAAGAAGTTTTTGTATCACAATCCATCTCAGCAAATAAGAAACATTTGCCTATGTTCCAGCACCAACTGATGAATTAAAAAGGCAAGCTTCATACATTTCCTGTCTAGCATGCACAGTAAAGCTCCTTTCTATTCTAACAATATAGCAAAACATATTTTTTCCCTTGATGCTTGGCCTACAGTCGTGGCTTAAATTATTTCTGTGCACCTGGATCAATGTTGCAAGTTGCAACTCTCCAAGTGTCAACTTAGTGAATTATTTAAATACTGCTTCTGTTGGCTAAACTGGCAGGAAATTTGTGCACATTTAGAATTGTAACATTTCTCTTAAATGAACACTGTATTTAAAACAATGAAAAGTTAATAAAGTAATATCTTTTAGCATGGAACAAAAGGAGAAAAGCCTACCACTCTCTCCTTAAGAATAGTTTGTATTCCAAAATTAACATTCTCATTATAAACAAGAAACTAGCCAAATGATAAACTTAATTTTATAGAAGGATGCACAGGGAATTGCCCATTTTAGGACTTAGACGCTATTAGCAGAAAGAAAACACCATCTTCCTAATGCAGTTTAGTTCAAGCAATATAATAAGAATAAGAATAAGAATTACTCAAAGTAATTATCAAAAGTAAATAACCTTATCAACTGTTCACCAAGCAGGCCAGTTTAGGATAATTTGATTTGTGGAAAGGAAAAAGGTTAAAAAATATTACCTTAAATTGGGGTTATTGAAAGTGACTAGAGATATGAAACAGGGATGAAATCCAGCAGGTTCTGACAGGTTCTAGAGAACCGGTAACGGAAATTTTGAGTAGTTCGGAGAACCAGCAAATACCACCTCTGGCTGACCCCAGAGTGGGGTGGGAATGGAGATTTTGCAATATCCTTCCCCCAGGAGTGGAGAAGGAATGGGGATTTTGCAGTATCCTTTCGCTGCCACGCCCACCAAGCCACACCATGCCCACCAAGCCACATCCACAGAACTGGTAGTAATAAAATTTGGATTTCACCACTGATATGAAGCCTCTGGAGTTGACAGATTGCCCTATAGCAGAGTAATGTAATTGCATTTACTGGGGACATTTGCCTTATTTTGGTTTTCTTCCAGTCCATTGGTTTCTTTTTGCTGGATTTCTCTGCTGAACAAAACATATGACTCCTTTTGTTCTGTAATTGCCTGAATAACAACCCCTATTTAAATTCCCTTTTGTTTACATTTTGTCTTTTTCTGTATATCTTGTTGCTGACATGCTTCCATACTGTTTGGAAATGGAAAGATAAATTTACTGGCAGAATGTATCTGTTTAGACATGAGCTCATCGCAAATGGTTATATAGCTAATTTGAGCCCCAGAAAGTGAGAGCTGGATAGAATTGAATATAAGGTCTTTTAATATATATATAAAATAATAGATTTAGTTTATGCTTAATAAGAACACTGTGTCCTTCTTGTGAAATATGTTAATTAGCTGAATGTCAGAAAATATTAGAGATAGTTTGGATTTTTATTGGCTATGTATCCAGGATATTCACATAATGTGTGGTAATAAAACGCTTCCAAGAAATATGATGGCATCTGAATTGGTTCACACAGCATGCTAAGACAATGGCTAAATTGCCAAGCCATATTAAATCTTCATGGATGTGAAGCTAGATGTTATTCTTTGTAGGGTTTGGATTTAATTCTGCTGCCTCTCCATATATCTATCTGTAAATATTGTTGTCATCAAAGTTCCCCAAAAGTTATTATTATTTTGTGGAAGATGCTTTTCTTCTCTTTAGATGGGAATCATAACATGTCTGCCTTTTCCATTGTCATTGCTCCTTGTCACCAAGCTGGCAGGCTGCCCACTGTAGTATTTTATATGGACTTGGTTCCAACCTTCCTTGTATTTCTTCCTTTCCCAAAAGATTTTCTTTCATACATAGGCAATACACAAACATATTACATGAATTTTTAGTGATTTAGACTTGTTGAAGTCAATGGCACTTTTATTTGTCCATCCATCCATCTGTTATGGCCTGTCAGCGGCCTGCACGGATTGTGGCTGATCCCAATGACGAGGAGGCTGGTGTGGTGTCGCGCCAGCAGCCTCTGCAGCCGGCGCTCGAGTCGGACAGCGAGGAGGCTGAAGAGGATGTGGTGCCAGAGGCAGAGACTCAGCCAGGGCCTTCAGAACCTCCAGAGGCTCCTTTAAGTGAAGAGAGTGACGTGGAGGAGCCTCTTCTCAATGCTCGAGCATGCAGGGCTGCCAAAAGGCAGGAGTGGCTACTTAGGAGGAGGTCTCCTCAAGATTAAGGCTTGGGGTTAATTGGCCACTCCCTTAGCCTATTTAAGTTTGCACACAGATAGCAAACGTTGCTGGAAACAACGTTTGGTCCTACGCAGAGCATTTTGAGAGTGAGTTTTTTGTTACAACTTGGTTTCTGGGCTGATTGCCAACCCTTGTCAGACTTTGTTTAATCTCTGTAATTCATAGCAGGCTGATATGGACATTTGTGGTTAAAGACTGCATTTTGAAAGGGGTCTGTTTGTATTAAACAGAGTTTTTGGAGCTGTGTGTGTGTGCTATACTTCTTGGGATCCGTAGCTGGGGCAGAACACCATCCATCCATCCATCCATCCATCCATCCATCCATCCATCCATCTATCTATCTATCTATCTATCTATCTATCTATCTATCTATCTATCGGCTATCTTGCTGTGGGGCTACTCCAGGTGGCTTAAAACAGTAAAAGCAGAGAAATGAAAAGAAGTGTAAACATAACAGCAGCAAAATAACGAAAAAATAAAATAAACAATGAAAATGTAGTAATATGAGATTAAAAGATGGGTGAAGGGAAGCAGGGAATGAGGGAGGGGAGGTGGAGTTTACTATCAATCTACCAGTAGTAGCCACCAGTAGTGTGGGACTCCCCCACTGGATCCCTAGGCCAATTGGCAGAGCCAGCTCTTCAGGCTCTTGGGAAGGATAGGAGGGTGGGGGCAGATCTTATTCGGGGAGGTGTAGGGTGTTCCAAAGGTGGGTGCTACAGCAGAGAGGGATCCTGACAGCTGGAGTCCTTTAACTGATGGTATCTGAAGAAGGCCCTCTCTGTCAGCATGACTGACCTAGTAGGACAAGATGCTTTATCAGGTAGCCTGGACCCAGAGCTTTAAAGATCATAACCAACACCTTGAACTGCACTCAGAAGCAGACCAGCAGCCAGTGCAATTCGCGGAGCAGAGGTGTAACATAGGCCATTCTAGGGGCCCCAAAGACTGCTCACGCTGCTGTACTTTATACCAGCTGAAACATCCTAATGGATTTTAGGAGTAGCCCCATGTAAAGTGCATTGCAGTAGTCCAGATGAGAGATGACTAGGGCTTGAATGACTGAGTGCAGGGAGTCCAGATCCAGGAAAATTCACAGCTGTTGCATGAACCAAAGCTGTGCAAAACTCTCCTAGTCACACCTATCACCTGTTCTTTGAGCAGGAGTCATGAGTCTAGGACAGCGATAGCTAACCTTTTTGCCATCACGTGCCAGGAAGGGGGGCAGGGGAGGTTCACGCATGCCCACTCCCATAATTCTATGCACCCCGCCCCACGCATGCGTGCGCGACTCCCCCTCCTCCCTGCTCCTAGCATGCGATGGCCCTGTAGGCCTGTTTTTCTTTCTCACCTGGCTCCAGATCCTCTCTATGCATCTGGGGAGGGTGAAAAAGCCTTTCTCACCCCCTCAGAGCCCCTCCGGAGGCCTGAAACAGCCTGTTTTTCAATTTTCAGTTGGACAGGAAGTGACTTTTTTGCTGTTCCCACTTCCAGAGACTCCTAGGAGTGGAGAGAATACTGAGCCCTGTGTAATGCTGCAGATGAGTGGCTAGGTGCTGGATCTCTCAGTCCCTATCAACACCAGTTGGGACTGGTCTTAGAGAAAGAGGTTGGATCAGTGTAAAACTGTGCTGCCTAGCCTGTGGCCAGCCCAAAAGAATACCATGATTGATGTATTGAAGGATGCTGAGAGGTCAAGGAGCACAAGAATGGTTGCACTTCCCCCATCCCACTTTTGTCAGACATCATCCATAAGTCCATGGATGAATGATCCATAAATCATTCTTTTGGGAATTCTTTAAATGTAAGTTCCTTGATTGCTGGTTATAAATACTCTGATGTGGCTATCTTACTTTAGGAATATATGTTCACTTTGATATGGGATGGGTATGGATGATTAGAGGGATGCCGAATGAATTGGCAATGGTTGAGCCTTGCCTCTTCTGATATTCAGGCATGGCCTTCCTGAGTGGTATCAGATGAGATGCACACAGCAATTAGATATGCTGCATCAGCTTTTGCTTCTTGTAAAGGTCTTGGTTTGTTTTGATCCTTAAGGTGTGATTTCAAATACCTTGTGCTAATATAATGAGATTACAAGAAACTGAAAAAAATATTACATGAGAAAGTTATTGCTTTTTTATCAATTCTGCTTAATAAGATATATACATTTTACCAAAAGTCAAGCCCCATAAACAAATTATCTTATAAATTGCATTAAATGTTTGAACTGGCTTTTCCTTGTTAGTTTGAACATGACCCTTGAACATTCCTAAGTACAGTAAACTTATCTCTAAAAAATAATTAATAAAACATACTGTGATAGGGGACCTGACTTTTGGTATACCCTGTATAGTATATGTATGCAGGCATAAACACTCATCCTATCTTTAATAACATCCTAAATTCATCTGTTTTGGAAAAATAAGACTCATATATCTTGTCTGTTAAACTAATTACAATTCCAAATTTACCTGCTGTTAGGTACCTAGCCTGACATGACCTTTGTCTAAACTGTCCTAAAGCACTTGAGCAATTAAACAGGCTTTGGATTAACATTTCTCAATGTTTGCCTTCTGCTCCAACCCAAATCCCTTGGAGGCTCCAATCTCATTTTACACACGTTTTTCCTAAAGACAAGGAAAGCTGGATTAATTTTTACTGTGCCCAAGGGAACTATTTGCAATTAAAGATGTCCCGGTCACTGACTGTGACCGGGTGGTAGGAAATAACACTAAAGAAAGTTTGCAGGATATTTCTTTCTCATCTACTACTTATCTACTTCAGCATCTGATCGAGAAAAAATTGAGAGACGAGAATAATATTTCACTTTTATAATAAGGAGTAAACTCCAATTCTGCTATGGCATCTTTCATCCTAATTCCAGGAGTATTTATAATTTTTCAAATTTCTTCTCTTGTACTGGAAAACAGGCTTTTCCAACTTAGTAGGTGTGTTAAATTAGGTGTGTTAAAAGTCCACAATAGAAAATCAAGAGCCTTGGTGGTGCAGCGGACTAAAGTGCTGTTAAGTAGCACTTAGCTGCCAGCTGCCTGTAATTACTGCAAGTTCAAATCTCACCAGGCTCAAGATTGACTCAGCCTTCCGAGATAGGTAAAATGAGGACCCGGATTGTGGGGGCAATAAACTGACTTTGTATAAAAAAGAACACTGCTTAGGGGGTAAGGGCAAAAGCCCTACTAAGTAGGTATATACAAAAGTACGAAGGCTATTGCTTAACAAATTGTAAGCTGCCCTGAGTCTCTGGAGAAGGGCGGCATATAAATCGAACCAATAAATAAATAAATAAGTTGCCTGGGAATAGGTTTTATAAATCTCTTGTATGGGATACTTGTCCAACTATATTATATGGAGTGAAATGTATACTGAATTCTGTTCATTTAGAAAAGAAACACACTGTCTAGCAGCCGTTCCCAACCTTTCTGGCTCCGCAAACCACAGCAGTGGTGGTGGGGAGAGGGGATGGTTTTGTGCATGCACCCACCGCTTTCCCAAATGGAGTGTCATGCGCTCATGGACTCACCCGCTGTTTGCACAGCCTGGTTCCCAACAAGCCATGGCTTGGTACCGAGTTGCAGTCTGGAGTTTGGGGACCCCTGTTGTATAGAATTGAAAGTATTTCAGTTTATGGTTCATTTAGGAATATGGCATTTGCATGAACATTGTAGGTTCACTTTAGCTGATTATGTCTGGCTCAAACCTGACATCGTTTATATAAATTATGTCTATTTTTAATATTTCATTCTCAAGTCTTTTCCATAAACTTAAAATAGAAGTCACAGATGATGAACAGAAAGTTGGAAAGAGAGTTTAATATTTTTCTTACTCCGCTGTGCCAAAAAATGGAGCTGTTATTTTATATGGGAGAAAGTGTCTGCCACTAGTGACAACTAGTTTCTTCGCCAAATCCTGAAGAATATACCATTCTAAATTTTATGTTACTATATCAATACAATTCAGCCAAATGCTAATGGGAAAATAAATAATGCTAAGAGAGACTGGAAGCTTCTGCGGATCTTGACAAATAACTAAATAATGATTATGGTGACAAAATCTATTACTTAAAACAACAATATGCAGAGTTCTTGATGCACTCTGAGGTTGGTTGTTGCTTGCAGCATCTCTCGGGTCACATGATCGCAATTTGAGTGCTTGGCAAATTGCTCAGCTTGCAATTATGGTCACAGCATCCTGCAGGCACATTATAACCATTTTCTAAATTCACTGCCAGCTTCCAACAGGCAGTCAATGGAGAAACCGGTAGAAGGTCACAAATTGTGATCACATGACCACAGGACGCTGCAACTGCCTAACAATGGCAACTGGAACTGTTGCAACTGCTGTTGTAAATAGGTCCGGTCACATGATGTCATGCTTTATGACAGCTTTGTTGAGGGACAGAGTTGTTGGTCCCAATTACTATAGTTAAGTAAGACAAACCTTTAGGGTATAAAAAAAAAACAGGATGCTGAATGAATTATTAATGAATGTGGATTGAATACAAAAGTCAGTCATACCAATCAACCAATAGGAAGGTACCACATAAATACGACTTACAGAGTAACTCAAAGCATATATTCCAGAGGCAGACATTCCCTGAAGATGGGCTCCAGCACGAATCTAAAAGCTCGGAAGAGTTAAACCTCTTCTCCTGGTGACCAACCCTGATTCGATTTTGCAACAAAAGTCAGAGACCAGTATGAAAGAAGAATGTTGAGTATTTGATAATGAATAAGTAAAAATGATTAAGGATAACATTGCAAAAACCAATATATGAAAAAGGAACAAATGGACTAAGAGGAAGACTGAGTAAGCCATAGTTGGATGGAGTTGTTAAAATCTTCAAAAAAAAAAAGGAAAGGTGATAAGTTTAAAGAACAAAAGGCAAATAAATTATAGTGGAAGCAAAATTAATTTTGTAAGGATAGAGTGATGGGGGTACACATTCCCATGAATACAACCTTTAGTTGTGTTTCCTTTCCTTTTTTATTGTTCCTTTCCTTTATTTTGTTTATTATTTTATTTCTTCTTTGTGCTTTCTATATTATTTAAAAGGGAATAGTATGGTGTTTGGTACAGCTGAAATGTCCAAGTGATGTTTACAAAAGGCTTCAGTATAGTAATTTGGCAAACAAGAGTCTATCCTTCCCTCACTAAGCTCAAGGATATTTCTAAGTATTGTTCCCCCTTGCTTAAATAGATTTTCCCTTCACTATAATTCTGTTGTAAGTGCTTTTGCTTCTTCGACTGTAAGAAGACAGAGAATGGTGAGAGTCCAGGTTGGTAACAAATGCCATTCCCTCCCCCTCCCCCATTTCTACCTATGTTACAGCTGGGATTTTATGAAAAGGAAAATATTTACAAAGTTGCTGAGTGTGTGCAGTGGTTTGCTCTGCTAGCTTTTCTCAAAGGTACATTAAGTGCAAGAAATAGAAGGCCTGATGCCTCACCTGACTCCTTCTCCAGCCCCTTAATCAGAAATAGTATTAACTCATTGTTTTCCCTTTCCAAATTTAGGGAATTAGAAATCCTGGCTCTCTGCCTGCAATTGCTAAGACACAGTGCTGCAAGTGCATTGTATGGTTTACCCAGCAATAAGTTCATTCAGCCCGCAGAGACCTGGCATTTGGCTGCTAGATAAATGAAAGAACATATTTGACTCTCTAGGCCCCTCAAGAGGGGATTAGCTTTTCCAACTGGAGCTGAATTGGGAAGGGAGGAGGAACTGAAGACTTATGGAATAACATTCCTAGGAAGAGCCTAAAGATCGGTTAGGGAACTGCTCCTGGTTTATTCAGCACAGGACAGTGCCAGGCCCTCAGGATCCCATTATTTGCCAGCAGGGATTCTGAGCCAGTTCAGGACCCAGCTGCATGTGTTTTTCCCAGGGGCTATTGTTCCAGGTTGCTAGGAAACATGGCCCTTCAGGTGTCGCTAGGGAGACAAGGGCCTGGGTATTTGGTTTTAGGTCAGCCACAATAAAAGCTGCAGAACTGCCTGGGCGTCCTGGGTCCTCCTCTGTCATTTGTCAGCTGCTCCTCCTTCCCTGTGGTGTGTGTGTGTGTAGAAAAAGAGTGGGAGTGTAGGCTGCTGAACAACATAGGACCGATGCCAGTTTGGTGATCCACCTGACATCTTTGTAACAATGTAGTACTTTGCGGAGATGCTTCAGGCCCATGGCTGATGCCTTCTTGGGAATCCATTTCCTTGGTCTTCTGCATCTTGAAAAACATTTAAATCATCCCTGGCAGTTGTCAGTTCCTTTCTCCACCACCATGGCTTTCCTGGTTTGGAAGGACAAATCCTTTCCTCTGCCTCTAAGTCCTTTCTTTGGAACAGATGGTGGCAGGAATGGGGTAGGGGTTGGGAGTTCATCCTCCATCAAAGGAATGGTGCTTTCTGCCTCCTGTAGAGGTGTCAGTCCATTGCTATTGTGTGGCTCCCTGTATGAGGGGAACCACTCATTCAAAACAAATGGAAGCAATCCCTCCCCCCCTTCACTTCACTGTCTTTGAAATACAAGTTCAAGAGCTATGAAATTGGTTCCAGTGGCTGTATGAGAAGGAAGAATATACGTCAACCTTGCTGGTTTTTCTGACTGTAATCATCCACATGCCATTTTTTTTCTCCTCCAAATCTTCCTCCAGATGGCACAGATCAAATGCATATACAATATTCTTGAAATTAGATTTGTCGGTGGATGAATAAAGGATGCGAGTATATTTAGATGTTTATTCCATTGCAATACATATTATTATATAGTGCATTGTCTGATTTAAGGATTTGGTACTAATAAGATAAACACACTCATTTTAGATTTACAGACCAAACTACCTTCTCTCTCACTGTGGATTGTGTGGACATGGTCTTCCTAAATTCTTATCCTTGAATGTGGAGCCCTGAGACATTCCAGCTCCCACACAGTCTAGTGGAATTTGGTGCTTTCGTAGCTCATTACTATGCACATGATTTTCTGCAGCATGTTTGTTTAGCCATTTGCTTAATGGCTGCATGTTAATGTAAGTGGAGCAGGTGTAAGTGCAGACACTGACCATTTAATATGGAGATTTAAAACAGTTAATCAGTTCCAGTTTTGCCTCTCTACAGAGGTCAATAACTGATTTTGGTACAAAGAAGAGTAGTGTCTACAGGAAATTATTTTTTGCTTCATATACATCTGAGATAAAAAAGTTGTACTCTACGGAGTATCAGTTTTAGAATATTGTTTATTGATAAGCTGTTCGCATGATTCTGTATTTCCATGAGACTTCCTTTTGCTTTGCCTTTCTGTCCTTTGTTTCCTTGCTACAAATGGTTGTCTTACTGCTTACCAAGTTACAAATTCCTTTCATTAACCATGTTCTAGTTGCTGTTCTGTATTGATTTATTTTTTAAGTGCTCAGCTTCCTCCATATGGCACAGATCAAATGCATATACAATATTAGCTATGAGTAGGCTCTTGACTGACTCTGGTATCCTCTGGTACGATAAGGTTTAACTCTCAAAAAAGCCATGATGTTATATACCTACCATAGTAAGAATACCCAGTTGGGTAAAAAGACTCTTGTTAACCAACTACCATAATGAGGAAGAAGTCTTTCTTTTTCCTATTCCTGAAATCAATCAGATTTTTATAAGCTCAGACTAGTAGTGGCCACTGTCATTGTAAATATTCATTTAGGGTTGGACTTTCATAACTCAAGGCACCTCATAACCTACATAGAAAAAATAAAATCTGGCATATATGTTTTTCATTATTCTTATTTCTAAGAAGATTGTTAGTGCTTAAGATATAATTAAGAGTAGTGAATGTGACAAAATTTTAGGTGAATGTCACAAAATTTAATTTAAAATTTTAATTTAATTTAAAATTTTGATCAGACAGGGCAATAATTAAGGGAATACCCAAGTTTAGCTTAAAGTTTTGGGCACTGGGTTTCTTTCTAGGGACCTGGATTGTTATTTGAATTTGGTTGCATATTATCAGTGCCTTCCTATTTGATTTTGAGCCATCAGAGTTGCTGCCTTCCCTCTCATTCTTGGAGATCGGATGGCCAGATACATACTTCTTTCCTTTAATATAGAGATGCACAATCTTTTTTCAGGCCAAGAGTTGTAAGTTACGAGTATGTTTCTCTGTTCCCAGCCCAGCAGGGTTGGGTCACAGATTCTACAAGTTCTTTTCGATTTGGGAGCAATGACCCCATCAATATGAACAGGGGACTTTTATTCCAAGCCAATATTTAAAAATCAAATCAAAGAATCAGAGACAGAAATCAAAGAATATACAGGAATACGGAAACTATAACATTACCCAATATATTAAGAAATATCAATTCAAGACAGCAAGTAAAAGCATTCAAGATTACAACATGACAAAAAAGAAAAACTTTATACCCTTTCTGCTAGCTAGGAACCACAGAAAGTTGGTGATAGTTACACTCTTTCAAAGTCAGCAAATATGCATCAGCACTCAGGTAGGTCATCACTGAAGTTCCATTCTATGAGATTTTTAAATTAACTTATATAAGCCCTGAACCCTAATTAAGCACACCTGCTTTTCAATTGGCTCATCTCACTGGATTTTAACAAGGACAAAGAGAAAAGGTCGACCTTATCTTGGAACACTTTGTCGCTTTGCCAAGAGTGGAACCATCACAATTCAAAACTAAGCAGTCCTGCCAAGAATGAGACCATCAAGGCTAAGGAGACTTTGTTTATAACAGGTGGTGATGAGAACATCTCAAAATTAAAAAGTATCTGTTTCTCAGGGTTTATTGGATTGAAGATGAGAAAGATCGTAGGTTTACATAGATTTCTCACTGAGGACAGGGCAGAACAAAACAAGACCCAAGTATGACCCATTACTGAATAGAATAAATACTTGCTTAATTCTGCATTATATGGAAATATAAAGTCATATTAACTTCTATTGGTGAGGAGGAATTGGCAAGGAAGAACTGAGTAGTGGCATGTGTGATGCACGTAAAGGAAAGAGGTATATACTAGTAATTCAAGTTCTCCAAACCAATTATCTGTGGAACTACCAGCATTCCAAATGTAGGTTCCTGCTTTAAATAAAATTGCTTTTAGTATATTTTGTATTGAATAAGGTGCAGTATGGAGATCCTATGTTCATGGGTGAGTAAGGGGAAGAAAAGCTAGTTAAAGAATACATTAAAATGGATCATTTTGATGATATATTCTTTCTCAGTTTTAGTGTCATCGAGACTGAGGGAGGCCCACCTGTTGGCCTTTTCCAGACATTCTGTCTCTGAGCTGCCTCCTTATTGCTTGGATTCATGTTTCTTCCTTCTCTCATTTCCTTCCACAAATAATGAAAAAAATAAATAGTGCAGAATTCAAGAGCAGGGATTCAGGGACTGGGGAGAAGACTGATGTGCAGGATAGATTGCCAGTCTCCTGTAGAGCATTTTTCTCTCCTTTTCCACAGGTGCTGACCCTTGACATTCCACAGCAGCCTGGGTCACTAATTTGAGATAAAGCAAACATTAGCCCTCCCCTGAGTCTTAGTTGTGGGGTCTAGACGTCTTGCCTGCATTTACATTGCACTTGTGGCTGCAGGATGTGTGGTCTTCATAAAAATTAGTCATCCTATTCTTAACCATAGGCAAGCTTCTCTATCAGCCCTGTCCTAAAGGTCTACTCTGGGGATATTATAGCCAAATGCTGGATTCAATGAAGAGTAGAGATTTCACATAGAACATCATAGATAATGCACTTAAACTTTGATTTAAAGATCCTTAAAGCTGTTATATATATGCTTTCCTTAGCCTTTTAATAGATTTGCAAGTTCTCTATTTTGTTCTATAGAGAGATAGCTTTACTGATACAGATAATATTGTAGAGTTCCTCTTATAAGGAACTGGACAATGAAAGCTTGATTGATGATTAAGTTGTCTTTTCTGTATCCTTTTCTGTTCCTGATAGCTCTGTATGTAAATCTTTTTTTTCTCTAATGAAAAGTATAGGTTTTCACTAGGCGGATAAATGGGTCTGTTTACATGCTAAGAAAGTAACCCGATAGGGGTAAGACTTCACTCCTACTCAGTTTTACAATATATTTTTAACTATCTATTAGCTTTCAAATTATATTGTGTAACAGATATAGAATTAACTTAGTAGCTACTGGTGCAAGTCTGATGGATGAAGATCTCACCTATTTTGTAGCAAAGCTCCATAAATCATGCAATCTGTAACTAATACAAGACTTGGACATGAAACAAATCTCCAGTTCAATAAATTCTTTCTTTCCCATCCTGCAGATGGGACATTTCATAGACATTTATGAAAGCTAGATGTATTACAATAAAATATAGTAATAATATGCCCATCTTCAAATGTCTATAATCTTCTTTTGAGTCCACAATTTATATTAACTATCTTTGCTTAAACAACTTATATTAACTGTTTTTGTTTTTGTGTGTTTTTCCTAGCACGCCACTCAACAGATCAGTATGTAAGGATTAAGTTCATAATACTCAGTGTTAATCAACAGCATAGAAAAACAATACATTCTGAATAAGAAGAAATGAAAAAAAAAACTGTTCACATAAATTAGGGGGTTAAATGAGTACATGGACAGCTAAAGAGAAGAACTGCAATTTCTCTCTGCTTATTAAACTTATTAAACTTAATCTAAATTTTAGGTTCATATACTAGTGAAATATGGTCAATGACTTTGTACTGATCTTCCAGATATTTCTCAAATATTTGTGGATGAATTCCTCTTCTGTTTGTTCTCCTCTTGATACGTTAAATAACAACAAACTTGATTCCTAGCACATCGTTCTTAAGTGTCAGAATAACACAAAAGTAAATGTCAGATATTCTTGAGAGTTCATGGCCAAACTGTTGATGATAGAGGAGAAGATATGAAGTAGCTCAAATTTAACTTAAGTGTGCTTAGGCTAAATCAGACTTCCAGTCCAGGGAATGTCCTCCGGCTATCTCATTGTAATTGCAAAGGGCATGGTAGCTTCAATAAAAGTAGAAGTCACACTAGGGCATTATTGCATCACCCTTCAAACTCTTTTCAAAATAGCCCTACTGGAAAACTAGTTACGGACCAAACCACCAATCAATCAATCAGAATAGAGCTGGAAGGGACCTTGGAGATCTTCCATTCCAACCCCTTGCTCAAGCGGGAGACTGGCCGTCCAGTCTCTTCTTAAAAACCTTCAGTGATGAAGCACCCACAACGAAGGTCAAGCTGTTCCACTGTAATTGTCTTCACTATTAGGAAGTTTCTCCTTAGTTCTAGGTTGTTTCTCTCTTTGATTAGTTTCCATCCATTGTTTCTTCTCTTGCCTATAGGACAAGAAATCATCTTCTTCATTTTCAGAAGTGCCTAACAGATGTTTCTGAGAAATTTATAAGCAGGGTACTGTGGTGTTGGGTGACTTGTGCACGGCTGCTAGACTAGCAGGAATGAAGTGAGATGACAAATAAATTCCACTGTTGTGCTGTAACTGTGTTGTAAAAAATTCTGTAAGTATCCAGGTATTAAGATTCTGGGAGGGAAAGCCATAAACCGCCCATAGTCATTGGATACAAAATGGGCAGCAAATAAATTTCACAATAAATAAATAGATAATAAATGTATAAAATTTAAAAAGAGATGCAGTTTGCAGATTAAGGCTGCTAGGTTAAAAATTGTAGTAGTCCTCAAATTATGACCACAATTGTCCCCAAAATTTCTATACCTAAGTAAGACATTCATTAAGTGAATTTTCCCCCATTTTACGACCTTTCTTGCCACAGTTGTTAAGCGAATCTCTGCACTTGTTAAGTTAGTAACATGGCTGTTAAGTGAATCTGGTTTCCCCACTGAATGTGCTTGTCAGAAGGTCGCAAAAAGTGATCACATGACCCCGGAACACTGCAACCGTCATAAATATGAGTCCGTTGCCAAGGGGCTGAATTTTGATCACGTGATCATAGGGATGCTGCAAAGCTCGAAAGGGTGAAAAATGGTGATAAGTCATTTTTTTCAGGCTGTTGTAACTTCGAATGGTCACCAAACAAACCGTAGTAAGTTGAGGACTATTGTTAGTGTGCTAAGTTCTTTCCCTACCTAATGATAGAGTTGGCCAGGACTAGTGCCTACATATTAGTATCACTGCATATTTTTGTGTGAGTGTACACACACTTCACAGTCTCTCTCTCCACTGGTAGCTTTTGATGATAGGCATTTTCTTTAGGTTTCCATTAACAAATACCCCTGTTTTCTTGCCCAGTATAAGAAATTTATATGGAAAACCTAGTCTTTTCACTCTAAGAGGAATTAGCCCTTACTCTGTGTGCAAGAAGGTCACAGGAACTGGAGCATGCAACTTTATTATGTGCCTTTTGTACTGTAAATCTTTGTTAGAATAAACTGTCCATGGCCGCCTACCCCAGTTAAAGGGCATAGGCTTTGGTGACAGGAGCAGTCTGTCATTATTAGCATTCTCTTTCTGGAATGAAACCTCGTTTGCTACCAGTCTGCTAACAACTCTCTCATCCTGCAGATGATTACAGATATTGGGAGAGAATGCTAACTATTAGTCTTGCTTTCTTTCAAAGTCGACATTAGCTTGTGGCAATCTTCGTCTTAGAACCGTATGTCTATGACCTCTGAACATCAAGTAGGCTGTGATGAATTGTTATCAGCCTTGGATGCACATGTGTGCACTCACCAATAAGGTCTTGACAAAGTACAAATTTAAGCTACCTTCCTCTGAAAATTGCAACCATTTCCCCCCCAGAATATGAATACCTAAGATATTTATGGAAGTTCTTATAACATGGTTATAGCATGATCCAGTCTGTCAGTTTAACTGTATATAAGTATAAACACAGCAATATTAAGAAGATATGAAAAATGTAAGGGTTCATGACTTGAATGAGTTCTATTATAGCCTTTGTTTTGAATAGTAGCATTCTATTCTCATAGAATAATAGCATTCAATGTTTTCATGGGATTTCTCACAGAGATATTAGGTGATTTCGTGTTTGGTCATTTTGGACATTTTGTGAAGTTGGAAAAAAGTTGCAAATTGTTTTGAGTATTTTCCTTCATGCAAATTTAACCCAATGAGTAAAATGTGGCACCCTGATGGTAAACTCTTCATTGGAAAAGAATTCAAGCTACAAAAGGAAACTCATTCTTTATCTAATGGTAGGGTTTTTTCACACCATGGCTGTTGGAGTGTGATCTCTTATAGCATATTTAAAATGGCTAGGCAGAGGGCTTTTTGCCACACCTGACTGTTAGCATCTATTGTTGTATATCAAGAAATCGGCTATACTAGCACCCAAAACAGAATGGCTTCCCTTATAGTAGCACACAAAAGCATTATTTCAAGTAAAACCAATCTGCTTATATTTGGTATTCTCTCAAAAGCATGCCAGGTGTTCTTTCATATAATATATAGCAATTTGCTTTCATGCCCCAGATGGACTTCAACAATAAACTAATTCAATCCTGGTTTTTTCTCTAGAGAATCTCTCCTATTGTAGCAATAGTGGGTGACTGATTAATGAAATGTAAAAGAGAAATTAAGGTTTGTATCATATTAAGAAAGGACAGCTGTCTAAATGGAAGCATAGTAATAGAGTATTCTACTTAATGCAGCCAAAATCCATGTAATTATTTGAAGGTAAGGGGATGAATTAAATGCCTTTGTTTTCTAGTTTTATGCTATCATGTGAATTTTAAAAAGCATTGGTTGGTTAATGAATGACATAGCATATATAAATGTATTGTCTTTGTTGTTATTTCTTGTATTGTGTTATCCCTATAAAAAGAGCATTGAAATTATTCAAGCATGCCTATTTTTAAAAAAATCGTATGACTATATATAGTATCTTAACATTAAACTTCATGCAACTATTTGCAACTAAATAAAACATGCTAATAAGACTCATAGACCAAGGAACTCTTTTGTCTTTCTGGTGCTACTACAAATCTGACTATCTGAAAAACTGTTCCCATTATTGCTCACACTGATGACTCTTCAGAAGCTATATTGCCTCAGTATTGTGTTCATGTTCAAAATGGAATTGTGGACATTTACTTGGTGGCATGTTGTTGAATATTTCTCCCTAGGGTTGAACTTGCTCACCTTCCCAAATTCATTCCACAGATAATTTTTAAAAAATCTCCTCTGGACAGCAATCCCAGACAGTAGTTAAAGTTTTTATTTCTGCCTGTAAATTATTGATAAGTTACCAGACAATAGTTTGTCATGTGTGATGAAATCATAGGCTGCCCCTAGGCTGACAGGTGAAGAGCAATGGTAAAGGCCAGAGGTGAAGGGCCCAAATAAGCCTTCTCTTTTCACATTTATAATTAGAGCATACCAAACCATTGAGTGCCATATTTTAGCATTCAAAAATGAAGACAATTGGAAAAGAAGAATTAGTTGTTTATATCGTGTGCCACACATGTCACATAATTTTAAAAATATTTATACATGTAATTTTATTTTGTAGTATGTTTTATTAGTTTTTACTTCATTACAGTGAAATTGCAAGTGACTCATAAAATCAGTTAAAATCCCTTTGCTTCCACCTAAACTAATTATACCATAGATATTCCTTTTAAAAAGTTGCCTTCTAACCTACTATCTGTTAGTGACAATAAGAAATCTCTGTCATTTATATATTATGGTTTGTGGTATGAAATGAAATGCAATTTCTGACATTTGAAGTGATGCTTGCATAACCTCCTTGAAACAACAATCCTAATTATCCAAACCTCAGGCTGAACCTTCTGGGACCTGCAGTAACACTTCTGTTAACATGCTTATAGCTTCTCTTTTACATATCAGGAGCAGCAAGAGCAAAGCATCTGTCCTAGAGACTATAACCGAGAAGTACCACCCTTGTCCCTCCTGAGTGACTATTGTGAGTGATGCTACCATCTGTCTTAATTGCTTCAGTTGTAGACATTTTGGGATAGGCTCTTTTCCCCAGTCAGATGGAGGAGAACAGTTGTGGAAAATAGATGTGTTCAATGAGATCTGAATGTAGGGTAATCTCAATTGAAATCTCCCTTTGTTAGAATCAAATATCATAATTGGCTGGATTCAAATTCCCATTAAATCAAGAAATTCTCTCGAATACCTTTTGGGGATTATCAACTGTATGATGAATTTATTTCAGAAGGATGTTATAAGGATAAACAGTGTCAGATGTAAATGCCTTATTCCCTAATGTGTAAATAATGTATATATGGGATATCAGGGGTTAACTTATTCTTTGGTTCTTGATGTATTCATAATTCACCACTCCCACTCTTGGCTCCACCCTTTGTATATATAAGGAGCCACTTTCACCATTTTCTTTGCTTCTATCTGTGAATATTCAGTGAATATAGAATGCCTACTATAATTAAAGAGAAATATATTTAAACCTCTAACTCTCATTATTATTATTGAGTCTGATCCTAAAAATATTGCAACAAACTGGTAGCAGAGGATGGTTAATTGACTCAATAAATACCTAAAAATGTCTAAGAAAGATAGGCCCAACACCAGGGCCTACAGCAAAGAAATAGAAACTGAACAAGAAATAATCAACAAATCCACAAACGCGATTTCGAGAGAATCCGAAGAATACACCACTGAAGAAGAAGAATTAATAAATGAAAATGATGGCCAGGAGGAAATCGAAATAGAAAATAACGAACTCAGGTCAGAGATACTGAAGCTATTAAAAAGCCAGAAGAATGATGAAAGCCTCATCGCGAACCTCCAAGAAATGCTGAAGAACAGCGGAGCAGCGAGAGAGAAAAACATCGCTAAAGAGAAACCCAAAGACCAAAAAACTGTGAGTGATATGACTACAGAGAAAGTCGTTATGAAAAAGAAAAGATGTGATCCCGCGCGAAATTTTGAATGGCAGCCATCTTGGTTTCAACAAGCCTCCAAAGTGAGCGAAGCAGAGCCAATCAAAATGCTCAGTTCAAAATTTCTGGCGCGAAAAACGTTATCAGACAACGAAAGTGAAAAGGAGGATTCAAACTCTTCGGAAGAGCCAGAATCAGAAAATGAAAACGACTTAACGAAATCCCAAGTAAAGTCAGCAATGAAGACGCTTTTTGCTGCATTTGGGCCAAAATTAAAAATTTCCAAAGCGCCAACGAAGAAGCAAGCGAACAAGCCGATACTTCAAGACCTGCACGCTCCCATCCTGACTTCGAGAACGACGACGCCCGAGCCCAGAGAGCCATGTCGATTCCGCCCTACACCGCAGACCGAAGCAAGTGCCAACGCACCCAAAAGAAAGAGAAGAACAGTCGCCGCCATCAGAACTCCTAAGACCGAGCCAGAGACCGACTCGTCTGAAGAGGAGCGGAGCGAGCGAGCTACAATGGAGAGAACCTTCCACGACGACGTCAAAGAAGAAATGAACAACGCGCATGTGCGAAACTACGTAGACGGTTCGGAAAGACTTGAACTGGCCAGAGAACCGCGCAGACTCGTTGCGAGCATTCCCATGCCGTTTTGCAATTTCCTACACTTGCGAGACCACGGACTACCTCAGGTTGTAAGTAATGGACAAAATAATGTGGGTAACTTACCCAGTGACTTCCCAAAACTTAGGGTTGATGGCATTAATTTACAAGAATGGTATCAACAGCTCCAGGTTGTCTTTATGAAAGAAAATTTACTATTTTTTATCACTAGTCCCCCAAGAAGACCTTGGACTTTAAAAATAGATTGTTTACACCATAAGGCATTTTTCTTAATAATATCTAGCGTGTCTCCTGCAATGTATCATAGCATCAAACCAAATCTAACTGTTTCAGAAATAATTCAATGCATGTTTAATTTGTTTCACAGCGATAGTGTAGCTACCACCACAAGAATGTCTAAGGACTTCTTTTCTTCCAGAGTAAAACCAGGGGTTTCCATAAGTGAGCATTTAATATCTTTAAACAAAATAAGAGCTGAGCTGCATTTGAGGGGGGAAGTGATTTCAGATCAAACAATGAAAAGTGTTATTATCAACTCACTTGATTCATCATGGGATAGTTTTATGTCACACTTAGACACCATCAATCTAGGATATTTGTCAATAGAAAGTCTGTCTAACAAATTGATAGCAGAAGACAATTCAAGAAAAAATCGTTATAGCAATCACACAGAACACAAATCTTTTAGGAAGGTAGCTTTCCAAGAAAAATATAATGAAACTTTTAAATGCCACAATTGTGGGTCCAGAGAACACAATAGAAGAGATTGTCCCAAAATTTCAAAGGAAAGACATAGGTCAGAATATAGGAATAAATACAATTATAGACAGTCTTCCACAAATAGACATAAATATAGAAGCCCACCAAATTACAGAGAAAGTAGAGGGGGCAGAGAAAATTCAAAAGAGAGAAAATCTGGTTCACTGAATGGACTAAATAAACAAGACAGCACTAAAACGCAACCAAATGAGAACAATAATTGGCTTATTGATTCTGGAGCAACTAATCACACCACTAATAACAAAAATATATTGTCTTCATTTACAGAAGATAAGTTTGTAATAAAGGTAGCTAATCAAGAAAAAGTTCAAGTATTAGGCAGAGGGAATGTGACCTTGCCTGGTCTAGGAAAAATAGAGGGGGTATTGTTAATACCAGAAATACCTCATAACATACTAAGTGCCATAAAACTAAGCAGAGATTCTGACATCAATATAGTTTTCTCAAAGGGAAAAGCAACTTTAGAGAAGAATAAAACAAATGTAGGCACTGTGATGATTAAAGGAGGCCTACCCTATCTGATAACAAAAGAAAGATGGTTACATAACATTGATTCAAATATGGAAGATTGTATTGAGGCAGATGATGAAAATATTAGTAACAGTGACAATGATGAATGTAAAATATCTCATGATCACACAGATACACACAATGAGAAGAAACCAAAAATAGGTAAACCAATTCATGACGAGTGTGCTCATATCTTACATAGGAAGTTAGGACATGCAAGTTTTCCTGTAGTACAAAAAATGACTGAACACGCAGAAGGTGTCAAAATAAAAAATTGTGAAAATTATTTGGAATGCTCAGTATGTAAATCTACTAAATTAAAAACTAGTCCCAGGCCAAAAAAATCCACCAGATCAACTAACAAAATTTTTGACTTAGTACACATGGACTTAGTTGGTCCATTAACTCCATCAATCACTTATAGAAAACGTTACTTCCTAACAATAGTAGACGATTACAGTCGCTATGGTTTTGTTTACACATTAAAACACAAGGATGAAACCTTTCAAAAATTTAAGGAATTTTACAAACGCATAGAAACACAACATAATATCAGAATAAAACAAATTATGACAGATAGGGGATGTGAATTCATGTCTAAAGAATTCTCCCAATGGTTAAAGGATAGAGGAATGCTACATTACACGTCTAGTCCATTTTCTGCGTTCCAGAACGGGATTGCAGAGAGAAAGAATTCCACATTACAAACCATGATTAGATGCACATTAGAGGATGCTGGTTTAGGCAAACAATTTTGGTCAGAAGCCCTACATTATTCAAATTACACTCAAAATAGAACCTGGTCCAGTATTGTGAATAAGACACCATATGAGGTGATGTATAATAGGAAACCAAAATTAGCACACATGCACATATTTGGGGTCACTGCAGACGTACACATACCCAAACAGTTGAGAAGAAAGGGAGAAAACGTATCCAGAAGACTAAGATTTATGGGATATGAAACTGGCACCAAAGGGTACAGATTCATTGATAATAATAATAAATTTATAGTTTCCAGAACAGCTGTGTTCCATGAACAGGCCAACTGGTCTAAATTACATCTTAATGAAATATTTCCGAATAAATGCAAAGATACCAAATCTCGTGAGGAAGGGACGATAGAAAATCAAAATGTTAACAAAAATAAAAACAAAACCAAAACATGGACAAATAGTCAACACAAAATAAAGACAGACACATTAACAAAAAGGGAAGCAAGATATTTGCATGACTACCATAGCAAACCAGAAAGAGCTATTAGGAACAACAGAAATCAAATACCAAATAAATACAGAGATTACATAATGCATATGGATGGTGAACAAATAACACCTAATACATATGAGGAAGTATTAAAACTACCTCGTGAAGAAAAGGAAAAATGGGAACTAGCTATGAAAAAAGAGATGGAAAGTTTGCAAGGATTAAATGTATTCACACCTGCGATTGCACCCAAAGATAAAACAATTATTGGTACCAGGTGGATTTATAAAATTAAGAACCTAGAAGGAGGCAATACCTTATACAAAGCTAGATTGGTTGCACAAGGTTATGCACAAAAATATCCGGAGGACTATACTGACACATACTCCCCCACAGTAAGAACAGAGAGTGTTAAAACAGCTCTAGTAGTAGCATCCGCACTCAATCTTGATGTATTTCAATATGACATACAGACTGCGTACCTACACGCAAAACTAGATAAGGAAATATATGTAAGAGCACCTCACAGTCAATACACTAATAAAAATGAAATTTGGCTATTGAACAAGAGTTTATACGGATTAAAGCAATCTAGCAAAAGATGGTACGATTGCTTGGTAAAAGTACTTAAGACCATGGATTTCAACGCTACCACTGCTGATAACTGTTTCTTTGTCAAAAAGAGTGATGATCACATTGAATTTGTATTGATTTATGTAGATGATATTTTATATATAGGAAAACACAAAGAGAGAAGAGAAATCTTTGTAAACAAGTTAAATGAACATTTCTCGTTGAAATCTCTAGGTAAAGTAAACAAATACCTTGGTGTACAAATTAACAAAACTAGAAGGGGATTCAAACTTACTCAGAAAGATAAGATTATTGAACTTCTAAACAAATGCAATTTAAACAATGCCAAACCCTGTGACACTCCTATGCAAACTGATTTCCTTAGAAATACTGATGAATCTTCCCCTGAATTCAGGGATAATACATTTTATAGATCAGTCATAGGTTCACTTCTTTATATATCTAATTGGACCAGGCCAGATATTGCATTACCACTCAATTTATTATCAAGGCACGTTAGCAAACCAACAATGTATCACTGGGAAGCTGTCAAAAGAATTTTAAGATATCTGAAAAGTACATTAGACTTTTGTCTAGTATTAGAACCTAGTGATAATAAAGAACCAAGACTTACATGTTACGCAGATGCGGATTGGGCTGGAGATATATCATGCAGAAAAAGTACTTCTGGTTATATTTTTCTGTTAAATGACTGTCCAGTTTACTGGTACACTGGTAAACAAGAACTGGTAGCCACTTCAACCACAGAAGCGGAATATGTTTGTTTATCCAAAGCTGCAAATAACCTTGTATGGTTTAATGATTTAATTTCAGATGTTTGGAAAAAACCTGCTTTGCCTTTTGTTATGCATGAAGACAATAAAGCGGCCATTGAAATATCTAGATCCGATGCCATTGGACAAAGATCCAGGCATATAGATATAAAATTTAAGCATGTGAGACAATTGTCTCAAGATGGATTTATCAAAGCAGTGCATTGTGATACCTCTGAACAATTAGCTGACATATTGACGAAGCCTTTACCTTCTAAACAGCACAAATACTTAACTTCCAAATTGTATGTCTTATATTGTCCTGAATCTGAATGTAATTGGTGTTGTATAGCGAACCGGCATTTAGAGGGGGATTTGTCAGATGTAAATGCCTTATTCCCTAATGTGTAAATAATGTATATATGGGATATCAGGGGTTAACTTATTCTTTGGTTCTTGATGTATTCATAATTCACCACTCCCACTCTTGGCTCCACCCTTTGTATATATAAGGAGCCACTTTCACCATTTTCTTTGCTTCTATCTGTGAATATTCAGTGAATATAGAATGCCTACTATAATTAAAGAGAAATATATTTAAACCTCTAACTCTCATTATTATTATTGAGTCTGATCCTAAAAATATTGCAACAAACAGGATGTGGATGAGGATAAAGCTCTAAGAATTTAAACAAAAAAGCAGGCTTCTATATATAGATTCAGAGATTCACAAATATCAGCTGTAAGGATCTGTAGGATGATTATGTTTTATGGATAGGTTGTAGGGAGGTGGAGGGTAGAATGAATCTGACACAAGAACTAGGATAAATTCTGCCCAGCCTCCTCAGACTGGATGTGGGCATAAGCAATTCAAGTCGATAAGGAAGGACACTGCATTTTAGATGCTGCTAACTCAAATATCTTGATAATATTCTCTTGGGTCATTTCTCATTAGGTAACCAAAGCAGAGTTATTGGTTGCAAGTGCCAATGAGTGGAGGAGGCTTACTTGAAGCCTTATAAGTGGCATTGGCTGAGCCACATTAGACCAATGGATGTTGGATTACTCATCATGGTTTTGACAGTCTGATTTGAACATATGTACCCCAAACCCATGTCTCAGATGAGATAAAAGGATTTTTATACAAAAATTTTAAGCTAGTAGGAAAGTAGCTTTAGATTTTTGCATTCCCATGGCATCAAAAATATTGTAGAACTGAGGTGACTTATTTCTGAGAAAGCTACGAAGAAGATTAAAGGATGTGAAATCAAAGATTTTTAGTGGGTTTAAAAACTACAGTTGTGCTTCCATGTTAGAGACAACTTCTTGCCTTGTGCCTTCAGCTCCTGAATTTCAGGGCTTTTGTCATGACATGACATGTACATTATTTGATTAAAAATCAGATCATGAATGGTTGAAAAAAGATTAGCAGACATCTAAACATTACTCAAGTAGTTTGGAAAATGGACAGCCAACCCCTCTTTTAGAAATGGAATTTTAGAAAGAAATTGAAGATTTTCTATCCTAATGAAGATCAACTGTGCTCTAGAATGAAAGCAATACAGTTGTTATAAATTCTGTATTATAATCTTTTTTCCAGTTAGTAAATCTTGAAGCAGTCTCAGTGGGAAACTTGTTTTCAATGAAGCAGATTGCGAAAAGTCTTACAGCTTTAAAATCTCAGCAGTTTCTGAAGCCAGGAGTGAAAGTGACAAGAATGTGATCTTCAATATACCCAGCTGGACTTTAAAGTCTTTGGCTGCATATCTTTTCTTCTTCCCTTTGTGTGGAGTGACTACGAGAGATCTTCATTGCTGCAGGTTCTGTATCAACCTGGGGCCTGGCAATGATTTTTAGTCCTTGTTCTCAGCATTTCAAGTCATCCAATTTAAAAAACATTCTCTGTTCTCCTCACAATGCAGTAGGCATTTCACTGATCGTGGGTCAGTTCATATGTGCTTGCTTTAATTGATTAGGGGTCAATGGAAAGGTAGAGTGTCTTACCTCTGCTTTAAGGCCTGAAGCTTCACATGTGTTGTTTTTGCCCACATTTTTACTAAATATTTCAAACTTCTATAAAAGTTAAATATTACTAGTTCCATTAAGTGACTGGCTATTGCATGACTCAATCAAGCAACTGAGTATTCAAGCCTGTAATTGAAACTATTTGAACATTATCATATATATCATACTACATGAACTATGGTTTGATATATATAATGATACTCAAACTGTAGCCCACTAGTTCTACCTACAGGGTGAAAACAGAAAGGCCAAGAATAGATTCATGCTCATAAAAACATCTATCTTTTCAGCTTTCTAGAAAATATTCCTGAAATATTCCAAAATCCATCTGAAATTGTCAGCTTATAGATAGATCAGATACTACAATTTCTATGAATGGTGTAGTGGCCCCAGTGGTGGGATTCAAGTAATTTAACAACCGGTTCTCTGCCCTAATAATTTCTTCCAACAACCAGTTTACCAAACAGCTCAGAAACTTAACAACTGGTTCTCCCGAAGTGGTACGAACTGGCTGAATCCCACCACTGAGTGGCCCTGATTTATGGTGACATTTTCGAAAGGAAGGACTTGGAAAAATTAGTTGAATGCATAAGAGAAAAGAGCTAGACTTGTTTTAGTGCATGTTCATGCTGAGCCTGTTTCTGCAGAAGAACCAATTTCATGTGCTGAAAGTCCTATTCTGTAGAGACAAACCGCAGAATCTAAACCATCTTATGTAGTTTAGTTCTTGAATATCTATGTGCAAATCTTATCATTCTTAAATAATACAAGAGATCCTAAATATTTAAATATATATAACATCTCTTGTGCACTGAAGTATATAAAAACTCAACACTAACAGCATCTCTACCACCCTAGACTCAGTGAGCTACAAAAAGACAGTTCATGAAGAAGAATATACATTTTGAAGGCAGCACGGAGCTCTGAATGTTTTTTAAAATGCTAATTCCAAAGGGTTATATGCACACACATTTGAAGTAGGGTATGGGCATTCCTCAAAAAAAAATAATAATGCTAGTCACTAACACTGTTGCAGACAGCCATAGCTCAGTGACAAGAGCACAAACTGCACACACAGTAATGATCTAGTTCGCGCTCGCCTTCAGCAGCATAGAAAAGCTGCCTGAACCCATAGGTAGCCACTGCTAATACGTGTTGACAATATTGGATTCTGCAAATCAATACAAAACAGTAGCCCTTATTTATATAGTTTGTTTTAGTGAACATTATAACACTAAAACTCCAATCATTCCTGATCACTGGCA